>NC_138102.1:70277532-71631699 GCF_964146895.1 Miniopterus schreibersii | reverse complement strand
ACTATTTCCATTCATTCATCAAGGTCAATTGAGGCCACCTTTATCTGTGATCCTTTCTGACCACAAACCACTTTCCCAGGTGACAGGCAGAACTGGGTGCATTATCCTCGCTGTCCTCAGGGCAGCTCATACACTTCTATTTTCAATACATCTCACTGTTTTGTAATTATTTGTTTATGTTTCTATTACCCCTTTAAAATACAAGCTTAACCACTCTGAGATCCAATTTCTTCATCTATTCAGTGGGACAATGTGAGGAGAGTACACTAGTTCTCAAATCAATGCTGACTAATAATACTATGAGAATGAATAGATTAATGAGATAGAGAATGTGATGTATGACTTGGGTCATGAAAAATGAAAAGAAATATGACAGTTGGAAAGAGATCTTAATTTTAGGAACATCTTCCTTGAAGTTTGCAATAAATCTAAAACTGGGAACTAGTTTATTGAAAGTTCACCATTCACATAACAGAGTATCTTTTAATTTTTTTTATTCATTCACCTATTCACTAAGTATTCAGCACAAACATATACATGAAATGTTTTGGGAATTTTCGGAAGAGGAAAGACAAGGAACCCTCTCTAGAAGGTTTTTAAGTTAAAGACACATGAAATAGTTAACTCTGCAGACAGTTAACTAGTAAATGCAAACATGAAGAATATAGCCCTGCCGGCATGGCTCAGTGGTTGAGCGTTGACCCATGAACCAGGAGGTCACAGGTTTGATTCCCAGTCAGGGCACATGCCTGGGTTGTGGGCTTCATCCCCAGTAGGGGGCGTGCAGGAGGCAGCTGATTAATGACTCTCATCATTGATGTTTCTATCTCTCTCTCCCTCTCCTTCCTTTCTGAAATCAATAAAGACATATTTTTTAAAAATGAAGAATATATATGAAGGACATATATAATGCTATAGTTTTTCAGAGGATGTAGACTTTGTTCTGGTTTTGATTGCGGAAAGTTTCACAAAAAGGTAAGGCTTGAAGGGGCCTTTAAATATAGGTAATATTTGGAAGGAGTGGTTGGTAAGGGTTTTCCAGCAGTGATAGACCAGGAGGACAAGAACAGAGGGGGAATGAACAAGGTAGATTCAGAAACAGCAAGTAACCCACAGAGCTAGAGCAGAGGACTTGCAATGAAGAATTGCAAGAGATAGGATGTATCCACTTACTCTACGACACTTGCTGAATTCCTGCTATGTGCCAGGCACTGTTCTAGGCATGGGGAGTATAATAATAAATAAGATGGAACGCTGATTACAAGGAGCTTATGTTCTAGTGGGCAAGATAAGCAATAAAACATAGAAACAATAAATGTATATCAATGTCAGGGAGTGGTGATTGCCATGAAGAAAAATAAAGTAGGAAAAAAGAGATAAATTTCTGGGGAAGAGGTCAAGGAAGTCTTCTCTTATGATGTGGCATTTAAGTAGAGGCACAAATATCTCAGGCAACTTATTCCAAGTGGAGAGGACATCAAGTGCTAAAGCTCTGAAGCAGCAGCATGCTTGCTGTATTTGAAGAAAACAGGAGGCCAGCCAGGCATAGTGAACAAAGAGAAGAGTATTAGAGCATGATATCAGAGACTAGGCAGGGCTAGCTCAGGCAGAGCGGGATGAGCCATAATACAGACTTTGGGTTTTATTCCAAGTGTGCTTTGAAGCCATTCAAGGTTGGGGTATGAATGACATAACTATGTTTTTAAAAGATCCCTCTGATTGATGTATGAGGTACAGATAGTAAGGGAGTAATCACAGATAAAGTACCAAATACAATTTTAAGTGCTCACAATTTTTAACTTATTTAACCTCATCAGAACTCTATAAGGAACTTACTATGACAATCCCCGCCTTCCAGATGAGGAAACTGAAGCGCACAAAGGTGGAGCAAAGCTGTGATTTGATCTCATGTTCCACCCACTTTCCTAAACTGCCTCTCTTGTTTCCATCTAGGCCTGTACTAGGTGTAGCAGTGGAGATGGCGAGGAAAGGTTGGATTTTAGATGTATTTTGAAGGTAGAGCCAACAGGATTTGCTAGTGGGTTAGATATAGGTGATCAGAGGGGAAAAGAAGAATAACCTAAAAATTTTGACTGTGTTACTGAATGTTGCTAATTTTGAGATGGAAACACTGGGGGGAAATCAAGAGCATGGGCTTAGAAGTCAGAGGCCTGGGATTCAGAATCCTGCACATACACGTTCACAGACTGGGAGCAAAGACAAGTTCCTGGCCCTCTCCAGCTTCGTTTCCTCACCTGTAGGATGGAGAAGGTAACATGCCCATCTCGGAGCACAGTGTTTGCCACAGCAGAGTCATTCCCTAAATATGCACTGCTGTGTGCCTTCTGCCTGCCTGCCTTTCACCCAAGCACCTGGGTGAGCAGTCGATTTTCCTTGCACAAATGAAATCTGGACAAGGCTATGGCCAGAAATAATTGACACCCAAGCACAAGGAAAACATTTGGTTCAAATGAAGAACAATGAAGGGAAAAGAACCAACAAAGAAAAACAAAACAATTCAAGAGGCTCCTGGTAGCAAAAGTGTCCACATCTCCAAGGGCTCTTTTCTGAGTGTTACATACCAAACAATGAGTCATTTTCTGTCTGTTCAGAAACAGAAATTGATTACACTAAGATGAGGCATAGCTATATTGTGCCTTCTTTTAATGCTAAGAAAATGAAATTCAATGACACTGTATTATATATCATTTATGTTATCAGCCTTCTAGTTACCACTGAAGAAAGTCTCTAATCCCCAGGGTTTCTTTGGTTTACCCTTTATGTCTTTTTACTCCATGAAGCACACATGAAAGAGCCGGCCAGGTTGCTCAGTGCTTGGAAGTAAACCACAGAGCCCCTCCCACCCTTTTTACCTTTGAACTGAGACCTGCTTTGTTCTTCCAGATACAACTGACTTTTTTATTCTGGGGCCCTGCCTCTTTAATGAACATGTCATATCTGTGAATGTCAATGAACTGAAGCTTGGACTTAAATACTAATGAGCTTGCTATCTGCTAATTATCTTCTATTTTAGGCTCTGGTTGGAGGTTACAGAGAATCTCATTAAAACAGAAGATTATTAATGGGCTATAGATAATTTACTGAAATTTTAAAATATAAATGAAATTATTTACATATTTGTGTATATGAAATATACTGATTATATGTAAGTCACTGTGTAGATACCAGTTATGTGCAATTCCACAGAGAGAACATTTACATGTATAAATATATAAATATTTAATGTTGCATATTAATATTGCATTTCTCTGTTTGGGCTGTTGATTTCCATCTGTAGGTCTTTGGACTCTGAGGAGTGTTAAAAATAATCCCAGCTAATGTCCATTGAATAAAGGGGAGGACCAGGTTGTTAGGCTGTTCCTAACTTTCCTAATTGCACGGTCAAGTGATAGCTGGAGTTTTGATGGCAGGAGCAGTAGCCTCAGAGGTGGACAGGTTTGAGATGTTTTAGGAGTGAAATCAACATGGGGTTCAGAGAAAAGTTAGGCTGACTGCTGGGTCTTGGGACATGCTCGGGAAAAGTGGGCAATAAATACATTTTAGGAGGGAAAACCCCAAAGAGCTTTATGTAAGACATGAAGTTGGAGGTGCTATAACATAGGCAAACAGGCAGTTGGATACACAGGACTGGGGCCCAGGGAAAAAGCAAGGATGACTACATGGATTTGGTGCCAGGAGCATTTAAGTGCTATTCAGAGCCATAGGATGGGTAAGACCGGTTAGGGAGAGAGCTTGAGTGGAGAATAGAAGGCCTAGGTCCAGGCTCTGTAATACTCCAAGGGTTAGAGGCTGAATAGAAAAGAAAGAACCAGCAAAGGAGCCTGGTAATGAGTCTCCAGGATGGTAGGTGAAAACCCAGAGAGGAAAGTGCTTCAAGAAGAAGGGAGAGCTGCAAAGCGAAATCAGAGCAGATACGGGATTGTGAGATTTGGCAGTTTGGGATTGAGGCGTAATCCTGACAAGTGCAGTCTGGCTGTGGCAGGGCTGGGGTGGAGTACTAGGTTTCCACATCCCCAGCATAGCAGCCTGGGTATTACTAAAGGCCTTCTCACTGCAAAACAGCTGGATACAACTGAGCATTGTGAACAGTGAGACAAAAAGTGAGAGAAATCATCAAAATCCCCCAAAATCCTAATAGGATACCAAAACCACAAATGACCTGGTAGTGAATCTAGAAAAAAAAAAAATAGAGTTTAAAGAACAATGCCTAGGCTCCTGGGAGCAAACAGTGAGCTTGGCCTTGAGCCTGGGCAAAATGAGGAGAGATGAAGCACAAACCACTTTGTAAGGTCAGGACGCAAGAAGAGACGCACCTCCAGGGAATGGCCTAGAGAAGAGATTTTCTGTCTTTGACAAAGAAGGACATGTAGAAAAATTGTCTCCCTCTAACATGGCTCTAGGTGGAAAGGTAAACAGAAAAAATCATAATTATCAAAGCAATAACTATATATATATGTTAACCCTAGTATTGCTTTCAAATGGGACTAACGTTCACATTTACATTATTGGCACTGTCAGGGAATCCACAAGTCAAGAGCATTAAATTAAACTACTTCAGGTTAGAAGTGCTCTCTGGTACCCAGAAAGCTAAATTGCGTACATATGCTTAGAATCTGCACATCAAAATTAAAGAACACAAGTTCCTTTCAAGCACATACGCAATAATTACAAAAATTTGCCACATAATAGACTATAAAGGATGTCTCAAAATTTTTTACAAAAACGATAAAATTAAGTTCTTAATCAAGTGCAAAATTAATCAATTAGGAAAATATAAGCAATTTTGAAAATACTTTTTGAATTTTTAAATACATTTCTATGTAAGTCAACTAAAATGGCAGAAGCTGTACGAACTCTGGCATGGTTTTTTCTTCATTCTTCCCTGACTCCTCAAAGATGTCATGTCTCAGGTTAGAGTTGCTCCTTCAAACATTGCTCCAGAATAAAGGAGCACCTGGGGCACAGATGGAACAGAGTAGAAGCCAGCTCACAGCTGACATATCACAAAATTAAAACATAAACCTTTGTTGCAGTAGGCCACAAAGATTTGGAGGTTGTTTGCAATCACAACATAACTTCGTTTGTCATGAGTGTTATTATAAATAAATAAAAAAGTAGCTACTACAATCTGTATCGCACACAATACTTAATAGAGAAGAATTAACCTAATTCTTTTAAATCAGGAACAAGACAATGATGCCTTTGATTCAACATTGTATAGTAAAAGAAGAAAAAGTAAAATATAGGAATTATTAATTAAAAGGTTAACCTTTTATTATTTGTATATAATATTGTCTGATAGAAGCCCCCAGAAATATAAACAATTATATAAAACAGAGCACTTATTATAAATACCAACATAATCATAATGCACCAAGTAAGAAATCTAACAATATATGTACCAGATTTCTTTGAAGAAAATTGCAAACATTATTTAAAGACATTAAAGAAGACCTAAATAAATGGAGTATATATCTATATTTGTATAAAATATTTGTGGATAGATGGACTCAGTATATTAAAAATGATGTCATTTCCCCAAAACTAGTCTACAAATTAACTGCAATTCCACTTACATTTGTTCCAAAGTCCTTTGTGGAACTTTCTTGACAAACAGATCCTAAATTTATATGGAAAAACAAAGCACAAGAATAGCTGAGACATTTCTACAGAAGATGAACAAAATGAGAACTCTTTTACCAGTTACTATGGCTCTGTATTTATAATGATTACTTTTGATTAATTAAGAGAGCATAATGTTGTATAGAAATATAAAATCAATCAATGGCCCAGCACAGAACATGTAGAAATAGGCCCACACATAGAATGAAATCTAATATATGACTGAAGTGTCATTGCACATCAGTGAAGAAAGACTAAGTTATTCAATAAATGAAGCTATGAATATTTTCTGCCATATGCACAACTAGAAAAGCAAAAATAAATTTGATGGAATAAAGACTTAAATATAAGAACAAGCTTAAGACTTTGGAAGAAAATATAGGATAAAATTTCTATGATGTCAGAGTAGGGAAATTATTTTTATCTTTTATTTTTATTTAAAACATTTTTAAAAATATGTTTTTATTGATTTTAGAAAGAGAAAGGAGAGGGAGAGAGAGATAGAAACATCAATGATGAGAGAGTCATTGACCTGCTGCCTCCTGCATGCCCCCTACCAGGGCATGTGCCCTGACCTGGAATGGAACCGTGATCTCCTGGTTCATGGGTCGATGCTCACCCATTGAGCCACACTAGCCAGGTGGGAAAAATTATTTTTAAAAAGATCCCGAAATCACAAACCACAAATGAAGCCCCCCAACAAAACGTTTAATGAAAATGCAAGATGGAGAATACAAGTAATATGGTTTACATATAGATAAAAAATATAACAAAACTATACCATGTATGATTGAGGACAGCCAGGGCCCAGTGCAAAATGAAAATGTGGGGTCTCTTGTTCAAAAAGCAGAAACAGGCTTTTCCTTTCCTTGGTAGTTTCTCTCTCAGTCAGTTTGGGTGTTTATACAAAAGAGAAAGCCAAGCTTTTCCTATGCTGAATACACTCATGGGGAACTGCAGACCCTCCCAGGCTCCTGGAGCCCACAAGAACTTGACATCAACCCTGCCTGTCCTACACCCAGGACCCTGCCAGGAGAGAGGGTGGTAGGGGAGTAGAAGCTGAGAACCCAATCCAGGAAGGTAGTAGGAGACAGGACCACACATGAGCTCAGGCTCCAAGCCCTGGAGCATGAGCCATTGTCTCATCTACTCCACTCACAAAACATAAATTATAAGATAAAGTTATTAGGAATTTCAAGAGGGCAACTGGAGAGCATCCTGCACCCTGGGCCCTGTGCAAACTGCATTGGGTGCATGCCTAGGAAGCGGGTCTGAGGGTAGCACAAATGGAGTAACATTCGATCATAAGAAAGAGCATTGAATCATAAAAAATCAGGATCATGGCCACCCTTGGGGTGCAGGTAAGGGGAGAGGTGACTGGGAGGATGTATACTTGAGCTGTTAATGGTATTGATAATGTTCTACTTCTTAAACTGGATGGTAGGTACTCAGTTATATATTTCATTTTTTTTCTTTGAAACTTTTCTATCCATTAAATATTATTTTCTATGTTCAAGGCATTACTTAATAAAATTATATATGTCTATATTTCTATATTTATATATGTGTGTGTTTCTATATGTATATATTTATGTATGTATATGTATTTACACATACATATATGTACACCCATATATATGAAGTAGAGGAAGTTCAAACAATGAGTATACACAACTCAACACATGTTACTATAAAAGGGAGCAGAGAATTAGTATGGTAGCTGGACATGATATGTTCCCTCTGCTTTCTTCCAAATATTAAACAACAGCAAAACAATATAATAGTAATAATGACAAAATGAACCCAAATCCTAAAAGACTATGCAAAGTAAACAATTAAAATTCCATGTCAATAATCTCATCTCAAAACCCAGATAGTATAAAAATTCCAGGCAGGAACATGAGAGTTATTTTCGTTTGTATTTTGTTTTGTAATCTCAGAGTGGGGAAAGACTATCCAGTATGACATGGAACCTAGTAACCAACATGTGTTGATAAATTCAACTACATTCAAAAATAATTTGTCGATATCTTTTAAAATGTCATGTGCACATATCTTTTGATCTTATAGGAACTTGTATATGACTGAAATTACACATATGCATGCATATTAATTGCAGCAGATTATAATGCCTAAAAATTGGAAGTAGTAAATGTCCTACAATAAGAGATTGTTCATGTTTGAGTCTTTGAAAGTGAAATGGAATTAAATATTATGCAACCATTAAAATATCGAAGTAGCTCTGTCTGTGGCTCTAATACATGATTACCATGATATTTTGCTAAGTGAAAAAGCAAGATGTCAAAAAATAAAATTAGTATGCTATCATCTTATGCTAGAAAATTGAGAGGAGGGAGAGAGAGAGAAGGAATATGTATTTATTCACAGATATGCATCCTCTGGATTGACAGAGTAAGTCTCAGTTGCCATGGAGGAAGGGAAACAGGATGGGGGGAGACATTTTTGTGTTTACTCCTTTGTGCACCAAAATCTTGATTTATATACATGGATTGCCTAGCCAAAATAAATTTTTTAAAAGCCAAAATTCAGGTTATGAAATATTGCTCATTTATTATCAATAAGAAGCTAGTGTTATTTCAGCAGCAGACAAATATTAAGATATAAGAGGACCCCTAGTGTGCCTGTTGAATAAAGACAGCAGGACATTTGGGGGACCATAATACACTCCACAGTGGCTCTCTGTGTGTCCTGAGTGAAACATAGATATTCCCCAGAGCAAGGTAGAAAAACAGCCTGAAGATTAAAAAACAAAGAAAAAAATCCTTCTGTTTATCTATGTAGATTTCCTATTAAAATATGCAGTGAGTTTATATTTTGAGTATCCACCATGTACTAAGCGCTATGTTAGAGTGTGTATGTGGGGGGAGCAGGGAATGGGCTCTAAAGATGAGTAAGACATAGTCCCTGCCCTTAATGACCCTCTCTTTAA
Source organism: Miniopterus schreibersii (assembly GCF_964146895.1). NCBI lineage: Eukaryota > Metazoa > Chordata > Mammalia > Chiroptera > Miniopteridae > Miniopterus > Miniopterus schreibersii. The sequence continues at coordinate 71,623,106 of NC_138102.1, read as the reverse complement.
GAAAATGAGTCCAACACACAAGAAACACTGTTTTTCTATCTGTAAAATAATTCAGTTTCTGCATGTGATCTATGACCATTTCTAACTATTTTAAAATTTTAATTAGTAAGTAATAAAAGACTATATCGTTTTAAGAGCACTAGAGAATGGGGTCTTAGTGCAGTAGAAATTTAACAAAATAGAAACCACGAAGACTGAAACAATGGAAGAAATCATATTTCATAGACAAAGTTGGTTGTGGACAGGGGAGTGGAACTTGGCTTAACTGGAGGACCATTTTGCTTTTGCAACTTTTCTCCTCTTTGCATGGCAAGATGCCTCCCCACCTCTGCGTTAGGCATGGCTGATATTCCAGAATTTCATCAGTGAACTCAAATATTGCCCAGACAGTGGAGAGCAGAGATCAAAGTAGGAGAGTATTAATAAGTATAGATTAGGGAGAGCTGATCATCATTTTATGGGGTTTTTTTTTTGTGGGGGAGTCCTGAGTGAAGAAATCTTAGATGGGCCACTTTTCATTCAACAACTTGAAAGGGGGAAAAATTAAGGCTCTTAAGTGGACAGGTCTAGATTCCCACTGGCCATCTCTATCATCTATTAATTATAGAACCTGGGCCAGCTGCTGGACTTTCGCTTGCTTATTAAAAATTGGGGAAACTGGGAAAGGCTATGCATTTGTGGGGGCAGGGGATATATGGAACATCTGCATACCTCCTCAATTTTTTTTTGTAAATCTAAAACTCCTCTAAAAAATAAAGACTTGCCCTAGCCAGTTTTGGTCAGTGGTTAGAGCATCAGCCCTTGGACCGAAGGGTCCCAGGTTCAATTCTGGCCAAGGGCACATACCTTAGTTGCAGGCTTGGCCCCAGTCAGGGTGCAAGCAGGAGGCAACCACTCAGTGTGTCTCTCTCACATCGGTGTTTCTCTCTCTATCTCTCCCCCTTCCACCCTCTCTGAAAAAAAAAAAAAAAAAAAAGGAATGGAAAAAAATGTCTTTAAAATGGGGAATATAACTACCATATAAAAGATTAAATGAGATGAAGATAAAAGACATGTATTAGATACCTAATAGTTGAAGCCATTAATTTTGATTATATTCCAACTCTAAGGTGCTCCTTTCTCCTCCAGGGCAGGTCCAGGTCTGCAGGTAAGCAAGCCCTTCCCTCTGTGAAGGTCTCTCATCCGTAGGTCAGTACATGGCATCACGCCTAGTCATAATATCTTAAGGCTGATACTTGCATGTTCAATTTATGTTAATAATAATACTAATAATTACCACCTGCTATTTGCCTGGATCTATGCTAAGCTGTCTGCATAAATTAATACAACCAATAATCCTATGACATGAGTAAGTTTCTTAAAACATTTTAATCACAACTATTTATCATAGATAGCATAACTGAAACTTTAAATGACTTGCTCTAAATTATCTCATAATCAAAACACATATCCAAAATTCTCTTACATGTCCAGCAAGATACTGGTTAAAAAAAAATTGACGAGGGAAAATTCCTGTCACATGATTTACTGCTCAAAGAGGGCAAATCAATGTCTTATATCACTGAGGACAAGCCCATAATTATGAGCTGCAATAGCCAGTGTCAATCTTGCAGAGATTTTTTTAAAGGAAGGAAAAGAAAGAAAAAAATGGAATATGTAAAACGTCCATTAACAGGAATCTAACTAATTTTTACAGTCAAATAACAAAGCTCTTTTTCTCAGCTTCCTTCCTTATTTTCTACTCTATTTTTAGGATTAAAAAAACAAATGACAAGGCAACTTCCTATCAGGAATGTAGATAATGTTGTTGATGTTGATTTGAATTCCAGGGATGTGCTGGTGGGTGGTTGTCTCAGGGGGATAGTGACTGACAGAAACTTGCCAACAGATCTGGATAAAGAATACAAATTCCTTTCCTAAACAGATATAAGCAAGAACTTACCTGCAAGAAGAGTGCTACAAAGAGCAAGAGACCCTGTGGTGGGTTCATGGTTGGGGACACAGTTCCCTTAGCCCCCCCACTTCCCATATATACCATGACATTCAACCAACGCCCCCACCACATAGTGCTGACAATTTGGTCAGGCCCTTTCAGACTATGCTGGGCCTTCCCAGATTGGTGGACTGTGGGAGTGGGAAAAGTGTCTTTATACTTCCGTGGTATTTCTTGACAGCTGTGAGAGAGGAAAGAAGCAATGCTTTCCAAAGCAAATTACTATTCAATTGTATCAACAACAAATTATTATTCAACTGTATCAAAGTAGGGATGCATTTCGCCCTAGGGCTATTACATTCCTTTCTCATCAGCTCAAGAGCTGATATGATCCAGTCTTGCACTTGGCTGGGTGCAGGAAGCAGACTGTATTGATGTGGTCAATCTAGGCATTTCTGAGATCTGACCATCCCAAAAGGAATCACACTTTCATTCTATTTGAAGTCCAGTTCTCACTGCTGGGCTCAGCAGTCTCCAGGACTGAAAGATAAGGCTGTAGGAGTTACGCACTGCACAGCTCTAGAGAACCTGATGTTTTATAATGGCCCTGGATTCCGCTCAGGCTTCTATCCTTCTGCCTCCACAGTGATCACTGTTTAATAATCACTGATGTTCAGGATAACAACCCAAACACTGTACGATCTCAGTAATCAAAACAGAGGAAGATTTATTTTCTACTTTATTAAGATAGAAAATAAATAAATACAATAAATATCATGTTCTAAGATTTCAAAACAAGATATAAAAGAAAAAATATCTCTACTTAATAAAAAATTTGATTCCACACATTCCATTAATTTAGGATTTGGCAACATACAATTTATATAGCTTATTGTCATCACAGCAAAGAAAAATAGACTCTCTCTTGCCTTCCTTTTCACTTTATCAGCCTTTCCACATTGGAATATTGTTTTAGGAGTTTTCATTTCAGTAAGAGTTGAGTTCTCAATATCTACTATGTGAATCAAAAACCTATTAGTAGAAAGTGAATAGTGGTTTGGGAGATTAATTTGTAATTCACGCCTATCCCCAGATAATTCAGAAATGTATGAATATAGATTATACAGGAGTCACGCAGTATTGATACATATTAAGGAGAAATGTAGATTGGATTGAACTGAGAAAGATTCAGCTATGCCTGTCTCCAGCGGGGTTTGAGTATGAACCCTCCCTCTTACCAGCTTGCTGTTTGTAGATTAGCTGAACCAGCAATGTCTTTGATTCTAAAATATAAGTGGTAATTATCTCATACCGGTTTATTTGAAAGCCTGAAGCGAAAACAAAGATTTTCGCAGTTCACGAAAGACTAGTACTGAATTGGAATTACATTGTTTACTACAACACTTCCTAATGAGCAGCAAAATTTCCATGTGGAATGGTAATTCGATCAGATTTCACAAGTTGAGTCCACACAAACTATCTCATATTGGTATCTCTCAGCAGTTCTCCTCACGCTGAGAGTACTCCTGGAAAACCAAAGGCCTCATCTAGGCGAGGAGAAGATTCAGGACTGAACACCTTGAAGGGGAGGAAATGATAATTGAACCTATTGCCATTTCACAGCCTCCCTTTAGTGCAAAGACAGGTTTTGTTCTAGCATTTTTATGCTCAGAAGTCTTTTACAAATGGTAATTATTATTCTATAATTACTTTAAATGCCAGCTTCTGTGATCTCTCTTAAACACTATAAAACTGTAAAGCAATTCACTGAGGCCCTAATGAACTTTCTAAATTAGACATAATATACTGATTTAATGTGGGCACAGGTAAAGCCCAGTGGAGGCAACCAATTACTTAGGGTTGTAAATATCAGCAAAGGAACAAGGAAGGTGTTAGTAATCCTCTCTCTCTTTCTCTCTCTCTCTCTTTCACACACACTTTTCATTAGCTAAATTGCTGCTCAAGTACAATTTTCAAAATGATAAAACTATAACTCTTACATAAATTGAACATTATTCAAAGCTTTTATTTCTTTCTTTATATAAAGGGGAAATCAATAATATGTTATTGGAGAATTTGAAGATCAGTCAATCAAGAATGTGGAAATGAATTTGCTAACAGATGCAAACAGGGTTAATATTCCATAAGACAATAAAATATGTTTAGGGTAACCTTTCCTATAGGTCGGAAATCATTTGTATACTTACCTGATAAAATTCATTAATGTTATATGAATAAGAATCATGTGCATTACACGCAATTTTCTACAATTACACTCTACTCCTACAGAGTTCCGAAACAGCCCAGTCAATAGAAACCAAACAGAGGTGAAACCTCTATAGAATCCAATAATCCCCTGAAGGTCAGGTAGGCAGTGCCCAGCACACCCAGGGGGAAGGACAGCAGCTGTCTCTTTTGCCCATTTCTAAGTATTTGGCCATTTCCTCTAACAGTCAGAGAGAGTCAACTGGCTATACTGGTATTTCAGTGGAAGAGAAAGGCAGCTAGAGAGACACCAGGTAGATGCTTCAAAGCCACACAAGCAAGGGCTTTAATAAAGCCAAGGCCAAAATTTAAGAACATTTGGTCCTAGAAAGTTAGAGCTAGAAGAGACCTTAGGGGTCACCCTTTCATTTTAAAGAAAATAAGTCTGAGACTGCCTTCTTGGCATCTGAAAGAAGTTAACCACCTTGCTCAGAGGCTTTAGGCTCTACAGAGTCACCTTAGGAAATGTCATTTTTCCTTGGTGTAAATAATCTCCTCTCTCCTCTCTCCTTTATACTCTGCCTACCCTGATATGCTTCCTTTTTTATTTAGGAATAATTAGAATTTTGAAATGCAGAACATATCATTATTTAGGACAATATTTCTTTTTAATCATTAATACATGTTCTAAAGGTTTGTTGTTGTTTTTCTAATGGCAGGATGGGGCATTAAAAATGGGATTTAAAGTAAATGTTGTTTTAAATAAATGATATGGAGGAATAGCTCTATAGGTGGGAATAAGACCCAGATGTGAAGCTACTTCTTTGACTCTGCACGTCGCAGAACTAGAGCGTGGTGAGGCCTTCACTCCCCACTGAGTCCCCACTCGCGGGATATCTGCTCCTCGGCTCTAGCAGTCCTCTCATCCTAAACAGAGCCACTAACCCCCCAAAGCTTTTTCACCCTTGGAAAGAACAAAATGTCCCTGAAAACAACACATTCTTTTTTTTTTTTAATTTCAAAGGGTATACTTTTAAAATCATCCTTTCCTTGGACTTTTTACACATAGCTCATTCAGACCAGGACTACTCCCATCTATATTGTAGTCTATGTTATCAACTCCTGCACATTTGACATTGAGCACAGGATGGTGTTGCTCGGTGTCATTAGATATATGCTATCGACTCGGTAGATTAAAGATACTTATTAGTTAAAATTAAATTGATGTCAGTAGGAATAAACGGCTTCTCAAAATCCATAGCTCATAAAGAGTCAGATTCTGATTACCATAATTATTTCTTCCAAAATGTAAAGTATACAAATTATTCACATTAATGAGAGAAAAACAGAAAGGAAGCAGGGAAAATGAATCTTATCTGTCATCTTGCCTTTGTCTTCAAATGTTAGGCTAAATTGCTATTATTTCACTTTGTTAAATTCAGCTCATTTCTGTCAGTACTTTCGAGATGTGTATGGAATGAACAAAGCTGTATTGTTGCCCCCAAATTCAATCTGAAAATTTCATAAAGAGAAATATTTATGTAAATGTAGAGTTCTGAAGGAGCTGATACCTGTCATTTGGTTTCTTGGGCATTGTGAATGTTTTATTCTAAGCACTCCCCATTTTGTGTGCACCCCCCCAATAATTGTTACAAGAACAAAGTACTGAAGCTAGCCTCCTGTCACAGCAGTCACATCTATTACCTTGCTTTAGAAGAGAGATTTCTATTTGCATAGCACTTTCTACAAAATTCTCTCCTTTGAGCTTCATACCTACCCTGTCTGGGAGACAAGGCAGGTATTGCTAATTCCCTACCTAGGAGGAAATTGAGCTGTTTAGGGACTACAGAGGCGACATTTGGGGGAAATAGTAGAGCTAGAAGTTCAGGCCCTGTCTTCTTATTTAAACCCTAAGCTCTTTTAAAAAAAATTTTTTTAAATTACAGTCTCTATTAGTTTCAATGACTAGAAACAGTCATTGAAAATGGTTAAGTTATAAATAAATATTTATGATTAACAGCATCCTCTCACCTTGGTTTTTATGATAACTTCCAAGGATCTACAGATCAATACTTCCTAGCATTATGCTCAACAGTATAGGTGTTGTAGCCCCAAACTTAATGAGGCAGATACAAAATGAAATCACATTCTGCCTGACTAGACATAGGTAAGCCATTTATTGCCACAGAAGAGTGACAATTTTCCAAATTTAGTTAATAAATGCAAATTGATGTCCTTCAACTGCTAAGGGAAAAATCATCTAAGCAAGATAATGAAGCGATGTTTTTGTGTCTGTGAAGAAATGAGCCTGATTCAAAGATTATGCACATAAAATGGAATGCACATTGGTCACTTACAGTGTTCAAATAACAAAAATAGGTGTCAGATCCAGGAGATGAAACCTTAGTATATCAGGAAACTAACACAACTAACTATTTTCTCTTTTCCATCACATTTGAGATAATAAGAAACACTGATCATAAGATGTCAGGCTGACAATCATGCACAAATTTCTCTTGACTACTCAGCAGGGGCAAAGTGATGAAATTTTACGATGCAAGATGGAAAGATCTCAACAGGACACAGAGTGAGGTTGCTGAGGCAACGCTCTCCTGTGGCTTTCACATCTAAAGGTGAAAATCCCACCTATCTGAAAGGTCACTGGGCAAACAACGAATTACCTTCTAGGTAGTCCAACCCTGAGAGCAGTTGCTTGAGTCTCTAACCCAGAATCAACAGAGGCATTCTGGCTTTCAGAACTGCCTTTTCCAGAATATGTCCTTTGCCTGTTTATGAAGCATCAAAACACATGGCCCGGCATAGGGTAATTATATAAAAAATATTGTTAAATAGTTATATTTCAGTGTCAAAATTATAAATTCATATTTTAATTTCAGTTTTGCCTACCTATACTCCAGTCTTTCCCTGATTTTGAAGATATCATATTTCTTTTTTTAGGCTCTTTTGGATACAAAGTACAGAAATAGGTTCAGGTCACTTTAGTTAATGACATTCCTGGGGAAGCATGAAAACAGGATGCTGTCTCAAAAGCACACAGCTAGGGTCACAGAGAACTGGAACCATACACTGCGTTCAGCTTACCACGCCAGCTCTGGTAGTTTGTCAATAACTTGAGGGCAGGAACAGAAATTTTATTTCTGGGCCATGTTTCAGTTCTTGCATCTACTTGTCCCTTCAACAGCTTCTTTTTGCTTCTTTGATATCGACTCACTTCTTCCCTCTCCTTGTTTACTCTTCATGCCCTCGACTTACCTATTCCTCCTGCTTGCTTATGATTTTGGTGCTTCACAGCCTTGCTCACTGCCTTTGTGCTCCGCCTCTCCACGCCTGGATCACTCTGCACTCTAACTTCTTAGATCTCTCATTCAAGCTCCTGCAAAGAGAGTCTGCCAGGAGGTGCTAGTCCTTGTGCATATAGCAGGCCCTTGTGCAGGGCTCCTGTGCTGGGCACCTTGAGGACTCTGGCCAGCTCACAGATGGAAGAGCCCTGTCTCTGGTACAGTCTACTGTGGCTAGAGTGACAGGGGCATACAATACAAACTTGTTGGACCTATAGGAAAGAAAATATTCAGAAGAGAGGATGCCGTGGGTCCAGCACTTGGACATCTCAGAAGAGAGCTGCAGGTATAGGATGGCCTCTTCAAAATTCTTCAGTCCCAAAATCTACAACTTCAAAATTTTGGAAGAGAGATGAAGACAAGCCACTTGACATGATACCCTAGATCTGACTCCTCACCAAAATATGAACTAAGGAAGGAAGATACTGAGGAATGTTGACTCCCTGTAGTAAAGAAGGGGGCACTCCAGGAAGAAAAGCAAATAGTCTTTATTATTTTTCTCATGTGCTGCAGTATGAAATCAGTATTTAAATATTCAGTTCAGCCAGCAGTTAATTATACTGCCGACAATCTGAAGTACCCCCTTTAAGATGGCATGATATAGCCATAGAGTAGTGCTGTGACTCTAAAAAATGAACCGCTAAGGCCAGGGCACGAAACTTTCTCAGATATGTGCTTCTGAGAAATCATCCAGACCAGCACTCATGTATACCAAGGATACCAGACAGTTTCAATAAAAATTGGTCTATTAATAAAAATTGGTTGACTAAAAATGTGTGTATGTGGTATGGAACATTTACTAATCATTATAATCAAATCTCACCTTATATATTACATTGAGTTGTGCAGCTTTTTATTATTTCAAAATTTCCTCCAAAACTTACCTTTGCTTCTAAACAAGAAAAAATATACTTTTAAAATAATGAAAGTCACATCTTACAGAATACACACTCAGCCTTTCATAGTCACTGATCTATAGATTACCCATGACACTAAAAATTTTTCCTACACAGGGTTTTAACATTGAAGTTAAAGCAAAATACTAACATGGTTTCTAAAAATTTGTAGTACCAGTTTCGTTGCTGAAAAAAACACCCAAAACATAACAAAAGATAGTGTTCTTCAAGGGAAGTAAAACATCATTTCCAAATGCACTGATTTCCTTATTAAAAAAATGGAGAAAGTTCTTCATTCCTAGCGACAGCATTCAGAATTGAATTATTTCATCAAAATAAGATGATTTCTCAAGGCACTCAGAACACAATATACTGACTTTCCAAAAGGAAATTGCCTCACTATGTAATTGTATGTGTCTGGTATTTTTGCTGTAAGCATCTTTGCCATAGATATCACTGCCACAAACGTTTTACTGCCTAAATAATTGGCCATAAGGCAATTTTGCTGTAAGAAAGATAAAATCATGAAAAATAAAAGAAAGACATTCAAAGTACACAACAAAATTAAGACTTTATTGTGAAATACAAAATATTTGAATAAATTTAAGATGTGTTGAAATATTTTTCATAGCGGTAATGTGCAAATAACTGATTTTTTTCTGTGGATTGTACCTAAGCACTTATCTTCATTCTATGAGAACTGTGAGCTCAGCTAACTCTGCTTCCTCACAGAGTGCCTTCCAGTGTAGTGTGTTGAAAACAAGAAGCCAACTCTTGAGGCAAATCACCATCATCTGGACTAAATACTAACTATTTTAAGACCACCACTATGTCCACTAGTCATTGTACAGATTATTATGAGGGCTAGCTAAGTTATACATACTATAAAAATGGTAACAACTAGGAGAACTTGTCAATGGAGAAATGAAACCAGACTGAAAACTAGCTTAAATATGTCAAGTCTGCTGAAGGCAGTTGATTGATTTGCCAGTGGAGAAATGAACAAAGAAACAAACAACTGTCAACCAGTTATTTTATCACTTTTTACGGTAAAATTCCCTTATGGCCAATTAGTTATGAGGAGAAAATGTTTGTAACAAAGTTGTCTATGGCAAAGATGCTACGGCAAAAGTACCTATGGTAACTGGGTTTGTAGGCTCTTGTGTTAATGCTATTAGAGGTAATTCTATTGAATACCAGAGCTCTAAAAACTTTTAAAATATAAATAGAACTTTTGTTCCCCAAAACTTATTACTTTCCCAAGGAATTTAGAACCAAGTTATATCGTTAAATTTGTAACAAAAAATAAAATTTTAAAGAACACTTGGAAGATACTAGGAAGACGACAGACAAATGTGGTTTAAATTGTAAGCTTACAAGAAGATGCTGAGCATCAGTGAGCACTTCTACACTGCGGGGCTGGCAGACAATGAATCCTACTTGGAAATCAGACCATAGTTGCCAAGTGTAGTGGGTAGAAAAGTTATGTCCACATTTTAATCCCGTGAACCTGTAAAAGTGGCCTCATTTGGGAAAAGTCTTTACAGGTGTAATTAAATTAAGGAAGGATCTAAAGATGAGCAGATCATCCTGAATATCCTACTCATCTCTAAATCCAAACTTACAAGTTTCCTTATAAGGGCACATAGAAGAGAGAAGAGGAGATGGGCCCATGAAGATGGAGGCCAAGTAATGCCAACAGTCACCAGAATCTGGAAGAGGCAGGGAAGGATTCTCTCTTCTAGAACCTCTGGACAGAGTGTGGCCCTGCTGCTGCCTTGATTTCAGACATTTAGCTCCCAGAACTGTGGAAAGACACATTTCTGTTGTTGTAAGCCTCCCAATGGAAAGAGCAGGGCATTCAGAGCTTGGAAACAGAAAGTCTACAAGAAACATGACAGCTGCTTCAAAAATAAACTTTTGCCCTAGTGGGAGTGGCCCAGTGGTTGAGCACAGACCTAGGATCCAGGAGACTGCAGTTCAATTCCCAGTCAGGGCACATGCCCAGGTTGCAGGTTAGATCCCCAGTTGGGGGCATGCAGGAGGCAGCCGATCAATGAAGAGCCTCTCATCATTGATGCTTCTATCTCTCTTTCTCCCTCTTCCTCTCTCTGAAAGCAATAAAGATATATTTAAAACAAAACAAAACAAAAACTCTCCAGTGTCTCTACACATGTTGCACCCTCTCCTCAGACTGTCTCTTCCCAACTTTGTCTTTGACCATCTCCTCCCTTTCCTTCAAAACTCTACAAAAATTCTGGATTCTTAGAGGTCATGTTTTTTTCTTTCATAAATCTCATACCTATTCCCAAAAGTACTCCAGAGATTTTAAGGTTTTAAATTTAAAAATGAACTGCAATTTTTATTTTTAAAAATTCTACTCAAATGTTACTTTCTATGAAAAACCTTCCACACCTAAACCTTGCTTACATATCCTGCATGTATTTCTGTAACAAATTCTGACTGCTTACCACGTCATATTGTAATTGCATTGTGATTTACTGGTCTGTCTGTACCACTAGACTATATACTTTTGGGGGGTTACATTTTATATTATCAGCTCTGTATTTCCAGCAACCAGTGCTGTCCCTCAGAGAAAGTGACCACTCAATAAATGTTCCTTGATTTATAAAATGAATGAATTTGGAAGTCTACCATGCTGAAAAATTTTGAACTTATTCTTCATGATGGTGTGCTTTTAGAAAGCAGAATAATGACTGAAGGATAGGTAATGATATTCCAACCCCAATAGGAACATCTTACAGATGGGATATGCTGAGCAACTTTGAAATGAGCTCTAGAAGGTGATATGCGTCAATCATTGGAAGTGCCCTAAAAAGGCCCTGGCATCAGAAACAGTATTGATGTGATTCTTTGCATTGATTAGGTGGTGGAGTAAAAAATCTTTTTTTTTTTTTTTTAATATATCTTTATTGATTTCAGAGAGAGGAAGAGAGAGGGAGAGAGATAAAAACATCAATTATGAGAGAGTCATTGATCGGCTGCCTCCTGCATGTCCCGCCTGGGGATCGAGCCCACAACCCAGGCATGTGCCCTGACTGAGAATCGAACCATTATCTCCTGGATCCTAGATCAAAGCTTAACTGCTGAGCCACGCCCGGCTGGGCTGGAGTACAGAATCTTTAGGCACTGTTCCTTCTCTAAGGTTTTGTCACTTTCTATATTCCAGATTTGCTATAAAAGAACTAGAGTTGTTTATTTTTAGTGATCCAATTCCATTGCGTTTATTGACTACCTATCAAGTAAAATTTTGACCATGTTTGACTATTTTTCTAATATATTTTTTATTGATTTCAGAGAGAGGAAGGGAAGGGAGACAGAGATAAATAGAAACATTAATGATGAGAGAGTCATTGATCTACTTCCTCCTGAATGCCCTGCTCTGGCAATCCAGCCCACAACCTGGGCATGTGCCCTGACCGGGAATTGAACTGTAACCTCCTGGTTCATAGATCGACACTCAACCACTGAGCCACACCAGCAAGGCAATCAAAACTGACTATTGGCTGTTTGCTACTACTAGAATTACTTAGATGTATCAACTGATGATCTTTGGTGCCAACTTAATGCCAACAGGAATCCCTAATCTGGGGTGTAGTAAACAAGGAAACTTTCTGCAGTGCAAAAAGCTCAATTGCGATACAGCGCGGCTGTGAGGCAGCCCTGGACCAGGCGGCTCTGGGCCAGATCCCTCTCCCACTAGGCAGCTCTGCTCTGCTCCTCCATAGTCTGCTCTGCTCCTCCATGGTCTGCTTTGTGTTGTGCTGGTCTGTTCCCTTATGCTTTGCTATGTCCCATTCTGTGCCGGTCTGCTCCACTCATCTCCAGCAAGACAGCTTCAGTATTTCAGCTCAGCCAGGGAAACACAGTCTTCCCTAGAAAGGGAAAGTCTGCTCACATAGCCACAGCAGAGCTGGCTTATATGGACAGAACTCCCCACCCCTGGTCCCTGGTTGGTCTATCCTCATACAAATGAGGACTCCAAATCCTCACAGTTTGATTGGTCCAAAATGTACTATCCTGATTGGTCAGAATAGAGGGGTTCTGTTTGGGGCTGCACAGCTCCAGTTGGATTGAGAAAGCCTCAGTGCTATTGGTTGAAGTAGGATTCCAGAAACTCCTTTATAAGGGCTGGTTCAGATGGCAGAAACAGTGCAGGCAGGCAGTTCAGCGCAGGCTCTCCCTGAAGCGCAGTTTACATGAGCGGTCCCTGTGTAGGACCGGCTGCTTCGCTCTGTTTTTTAAAATTTGGACTCAGCCACCAGGAGCCCTTGTTAGTAGGTATCTTCTTTCTCAGAGTTCACAGATAGAATAAGACCCAGACCATCCTTGCAAGGAACTTATAATATCATAAGCATGAGGTGAAAAGGTTGCTTATGACCCATATACCAAACACAAGGTGCTATAGATGTTCTTAGGAGGAGAAGATCGTATCTAAAAGAAGATCAAAGAAAGCAGGATGAAACAGGTAGCCTTTGAAGAGGACCTTGAACTATGGCTGGACCTTGAGCAAAGGCCTTAGGAGTAAAGTCTTTTTATAGCCCAGTGTTTCATATTTAGTTATTTCATGTTTGCTCTTTCTTTATTAAAGTCCAGCTTGTCCTTTATAAATTTTTTTTGTTTTTTTTTGTTAATCCTCACTGGAATGCTATTTTTTTCTACTGCTTTTCAGAAAGAGTGGAAGAGAGGGAGGGAGGGGGAGAGAGAGAAAGAAACATCAATCAACTGGTTGCCTCCCGCATGTGCCCCAACTGGGGCACAGGGAGCAAACCCACGACCCAGGTACATGCCCTTGATGGGGAATTGAGCCTGTGACCTTTCTGTGGGTGGGCCAACTCTCTAACCACTGAGCCACACGAGTCAGGGCTATAAAAATTTTTTGAGAGAGTTAATCTTACATACTCCTCAGCTTTAGTCATTTTAATACAATGACACTTGGCTCATGAAGTGAAATCATTCCTGGCTATGAATTGAGACATGGAGCAAGAATTTCCAGCCAAAAAGAAATCTTCCCCATATGATCAAAGTAGTCTATCACTAATTCTTGAAATTCCAGCATTGAAGAGTCATTCCTTTGACTTACGTCAGTATAGTATGTCCCCATTTCCATTCCTAATACTTATACTTTTTATTTGTGATGTGACTGATTTTTTCTAGATCAGTCATACCAGAAAGTATCTATTATTTTAATCTTCCCAGAGAAATGTTTTGCTTTGCTGTTTTCTGTTTACAACATATGCTTTAATTTTTAAAATAAATTTTATTCTATTTTTTATGGTTTTATTTTTTAATGTAACTTCTCTATATTTATTTATCGTTTATTTTCTGTTGTTTTTTCTTTTCTGATAGAAACATTGTCTGTGGGAAGATATCCCAAAAAAAAGAGGGTAAAGGATGTTCAAAACGTCTTTGTCTAGTCCACAGTGTCCTTCAAGAGCTGGCTGCTGCAGTTTGCAGAAAGGTTTATCTAACAGAATGCATTCATGTGACTTTTGTAATCCGTTGTCTATTTGCATCTGCAAGGTTTATACTAACAGACTCTTTTTTTCTTAGTAAATACCCACATTTAATAAGCTGCCCAGAGGAAACTGTGTGGTTTTTGTATTGCCTTATATTCTGAACAGCAAGTTCTGGGCCCCTGAAAGGCATAACATGAAAATATTTTCTCTGGAAGGTGTACTTTCTTCATCAAAAGTAACTCTTTGCATATGATGTATACATATTATCAATTATGAGTGTTGCTTTAAATAAAAATTAAAGACTGGTGGGAAAAATGTAAACAATTTCACGTACCCATTCTAAAAACTATCGTAGTTCGCTGTAATGCAACACTGCCTAATCTAGGTTTTGTGTTTTTTAGAGAATTGAGGAAATGGAGACATGTCATAATAAATATAGTGACTCATGCTATTCATTTATCAATTAATTACTGTTTTTTTGCAGCATATAAGAAGTTACTGAGCTAGGCTCTAACAAGATAGCAAAAACTGTGTAAGATACAATCTCTGTTTTGAAATGTTTCTAGTATGGTACAGTAACTAAAGCATTATCTGAAGTAAATATAACATAAAAGTGACAAGTGTCCAAAGAGATATAGGTCAGTGTACTGTGAGCTCACTGCTGAGAGTCGCCCCATTTCTCTTGGTCGTTATAATTTTTATCCAGTGTCTAAGCTCTTTGGGGTCCTGGGTACATAGCACTTGAATTAGCTCTCTTGAATTTCTTCTCTTTTTCTAACACTAAAAAAAAAAAAATAATAATAAAGCCTTCTATTTACTTCAGAAGCAATAGCAAAGAGTTGGAACAGCTTAAGCTATCACTTATGGTGGCTTTGGAAATGAATAAGCCATGAATACTTCTCTGAAGCGATCATAACCATTAGGAACTATAAACAAACAAAAACCCAAATCAATAGTTAACGTCACAATGAAATAATGTCTTGTTTCTTTCTAGAGGAGACTGCACAAAACACTTCATTCCCTTTAATCTGCTCTAACCCTGTCATATACCATTGTTTATGGCACTAACAATTACGACAGTGCAATATAACACGCTCAGTGAGTCACCCGCTCCCGCCTTTGAGAGGCACGCAGATTTGCACAGACACGATGAGTAATGGCTCATAGAGGCATTGCTTAATATCTGTAATCAGTTTTAGTCTGATGTGACTCTCAAAATGCAGTCTTCTTTTCCAATAAATGATAAATTATAAGACTATTGCCTGGCAAAGAGAAAGTCATTTTTTCCCCAGCCAAAGATTTATTTCCCAGCCAAGTTGTTTTTGAATCCTTGAATGTCACTTTCAGCTGTTTCCAATCCTCTAAACAAGTATCTGCCAATCACCCAGACATGCGAGGGGCAACGTGGGAGTGTGTAGTTATTTAATGGGAAATGTTGCCATCAAAATTGAAATGATGGTCTGTCAAAATCAGAGAGAGTGGTAAGAAAGAATTCCGGAGGACATGAAAGCAGGGAGGGAAAGGAAGGAGGGGAAAAGTCACATCTGCAGTGAAGGAGAAAATGGAGTAGAAAATTTCACAAGTTGTAGAACTTCGTCAATTGGGCTAAATAATAAAAATTATAATTTTTCAAATGAGGCTAAAATGTTTGAATTATCCTTGGAAAAGGATTTCCTAAGTATAAAAAACTGTAAACAAGATTGCAAAGAGGCAAGTTAATCTACATCTAAAAATTCTTTATATATTTAGTGGTGGGTGTCTGCCAAAGCACAGAGATTGCCTGCTCTCCTGTCCATCAAAGCAACTTTAGGCAAATCTCACTTTCACAAGCCTTCCTGAACCATGGATTTTTGTCACTGCCCTGCATACCAGAATTGAGTTTGAAAAGGTTGCATAATTCAGGCTTCACTACAAAATTGTTTTAAATTAGTGCAGTTGTTAGGACTAATATGCTAATTATTATTAAAGTTCTCTGTTATAAATAACTTTGCCCGGGCCCTTGCTGATGAAGACTAACCATATAGATAAAGGACTTCAAGCTATTTCACAGGGACTAGCTCTTTAATTACAGGTGGATGCCTGGACTTCACTATCACCATAAGCACTTCTTCATGCAAGGTTCCAGGAACCAGCCCTGTCACGGGTATGGTGGGGACTGCCATTTCCTTCTGAAAATCTTCCTCTCACTTGACTTCTTGTTTTACTGTCCCTGCATTTTCCTTCTTCCTGTCTGACCATTATTTCATGGTCTTTTCCACTGGGTTTCTCTTTATCTATTCCATTTGGTCAGTTTCCACACAGCTCCTTTCTCTGCTTGTCCTACATCCTCCCCCTCCCCCGGGGTGATAGCATCATTTCCAGTGTTGCAAAGAACTGCATTTTTTTTTTAACTGATCTTCTGGTGACTCTGAAATTTATACTTCCTGATTTAATCTGGTTCTGAGCTTCATACTATATTTCCAACCGGACATTTCTACCTCAATATAGTCCACGGGCACCTACAACTTAATATATTTAAACTAAACACATCAGCTCTTGCTTCTCCCAAATTTATTTTCCCTTCTTTCCTTAACTTGGGTGACACCATCAGCCTAAGTTACTTACCTGAGACACTCCTCTCATATCATAAAAATGGGTCACTAAGTCAGGCCAATTTTATCTCCAGAATATCTCCCAACATCCCCTCTATTCATTATTCTCTCTAGATTATCATAATTTGAACTGTAGACTTCTGACAATGCATTCAAACCTCCCTACAAGATGACTCCAACATATTCCAGTCTCATACCTCACCCACCACTCTGCCCCCCACCTCATGTTATAGGCACACTAGACAACTCACGTTTACTTAATTATACATATTCTTCCAATAAGTCTTACCCCTTTTTTCATGCTTTACCTTCTGCCTAAAATGCCCTTTTGACTTATCACTTGTGAAAGTCATGTCAAAATTAAGGACATGGGCTATGGAGTCAGAGATGGGTTGATCCTATCAATCCACTTATTAAACATGCAACATTGCAAAGGTTGATTTATTGATTTATTGTATGCTTCCATTTTCTTATCTATAAAATGGAAACAAACCTACATAACTCATATAATTTTTTCCTCACATTTTTAAAAAAATTAAGACTTTATTTGTTATAGATTTGCAACAAAATTGAGAGGAAGGTAAATGCATTTCCCACATACCCCTTACGCCCCACAGGCAGAGCCTTCATTATCCACATCCCCCACCAGAGTGATACATTTGTCGTAACTGATGAACCTACATTGGCGCATCATAACCATCTGAAGTTTATAGTTTACATTACAGCTCACCCTTGGTGTTGTAAATTCTGTGGGTTTGGACAAGTATATTATGACATGTATCCATCATTATGGTATCATATAGATTATGTTTGCCCTATAAATCTTCTGCATTTCCCTTACTTATCTCTCCCCCTGCTCTCAACCTCTGGCAACCACTGATTTTTTTTTCCCTACTATCTCCATAGTTTTGCCTTTTCCAGAATGTCATACTGTCGTAATCATACAGTATGGAGCCTTTCCAGATTGACTTCTTGTACTTAGAAACATTCATTAATGTTCTTCCATGCCCTTTCATGGGTTTATAGCTCATTTCTTTTTAGTGCTGAATACTATTTCATTGTCTGGATGTGGCATATTTATCCATTTACTACTGAAGGACATCTTGGTTGCTTCCAAGTTTTGGCAATTATGAAAAAAAACTGCTGGAACACCCATGTGCATTTTTGTGTGGACATAAATTTTCAACTCCTTTGGATAAATACCAAGGAGCATGATTGCTGGATCATATGGTGAAAGTATACTTAGTTTTATAAGAAAGAACCAGACTATCTTCCAAGTGATTGTATACCAAGAGTATAAATTTTCCTCTTAGCACTGCTTTCACTGCATCCCACAAATTTTTATATGTTGCATTTTCATTTTTACTTAGTCCAAAATATTTAAAAATTTCTCTTGAGAATAATTTGTATTCTTTAACTTTGTTGAGGTGTGTTTTATGGCCCAGATTGTGGTCCATCTTGGTGAATGTTTCATGTGCGCTTGAGAAAAATGTGTATTCTGCCATTGTTGGATGAAGCAGTCTATAGCTGGCAGTTATATCCAGTTGACTGATGGAATTATGAGTTTAACTATGTCCTTACTCATTTTCTGCATCCTGGATCTGTCCATTTCTGATGAAGGGATGTTGAAGACTGCAACTATAATAGCTGATTTATCTATTTCTCTTTGTAATTCTATTAGTTTTTGCCTCACATAGTTTGACACCCTGTTGCTAGGTATACACAGGTAAAGGATTGTTATGTGTGCTTGAAGAATTGACCTCTTTACCATTGTGTAGTGTCCTTCTTTATTCCTGATAACTTCGCTTATTTTGAAGTCTGCTTTGTCTGAAATTAACATAAAAATAAAATATATTATATATACTGGTATAGAAATATATATTTCTTTTCCTTCCTATCTCTTGTTCTTGTTTCTCCTTTTTTCAGATGTATCAATCATGTAATCTGTTAGCACAATATCTTTGTTAAATATCTAAATTAAAATGAAAACTTATTAGCTATAAGAAACTTCACCCTTTAATCATATTACCTCTCTAAGTCAAGTCTCTGGTTTTCTCCTTAAAGCCAACAGCACTGCAGATTCACAATTATAACCACTTTTAGGGGAGAAATATAAACAAACAACAGTTGTATTAGTAGAACACCATTTTCCCTATCCACCCCACCACTACTCCAGGAGATTTCTTAATAGCCCCATAGAGTTGCCATTTTGTCACACAGAACCACAAACTTAGAAGGCTCAAAATACCAGTTCATCAGGGGCATTAAAATATCACTGAAATGTAACAAAATAGAAAGCTTCTGTATTTAACAAAACTCCTCTCAATGAGAATTACCAGTATGTGTTGAGATAGAATGGTGGTGGTAGGAAGAGACGCAAGGGCAGGGGTTAAAGAATGGTCCTCACAAAGCATGTGCTTGAGTATCAATAGGTGGCTGCTACATCATCATCTAAGATCTGTAGATAGGTAAATTATAAGTGGTTTTTCTGAATGAGAATGTGAGTTTTTGCCCAGAGCTGAATCTCTTCAAACTAGCCATTCCCAAACTTCAGCCTATATCAGAAGCCTCTAGAAGGCATATTAAAAGACACTGCTGGGCCTCACAGAGTTTCTAACTCAGCTGGTCTGGAGTGAGCCCCAGGAATTGGAATTACTTGTAAGTTCTCAGGTGATGCTGATGCTGCTGATCTGGGGACCACAATTTGTAAACCATTGATATAAACCAGAGAGAAGAAACTAATCACAGTCACCGGTAGTCCTACTTCTCTACTCCTCCTTTCTAAAAATAAATATTGAAAAAAATTAAACACAGTTTGAAGGATGCCATGTTATTAGCATGCTTGGTGTTCCTAGTGATTAATTTGCTTTGGGCATCTGCAAGCCTTGATCCAACCATGACTACAAACTAATAAATAATAAAGCCACTGCTTTCCTCTCTTCATCTTCTTTCCTATTTTTTTTCTGTGGTGTTGATCATAAAATGGCAACCTTCACATCACCTAAGAAAAAGAAAGGAATTTAGGCCCAATATGAGAAAACATTTGGAAATTGCAATTTTATAATATAGCAATGTAGTGAGATGTAAAAACACATTTTGTCAGTTTCAAAGATTGAATTTCATCAGTATATAGAACATGCTTCATTAGATTGGTTAGTGATGTCTATTGAAAATGAGATTCCCAAATGTCATGTCGGCTTGCATATTTCAGAGAATGAAGTCCAAAAATATTCCATTGCATTTACCAATAAAAATTGTTCAGTTTGGATTGAAGTTGTATGGATGATTGGCCAGTCTACTCTCTTATTTATAGGCCTTTCAAAATCAATCTCAAGCCATTTCAACAATGACTTGATTCAACTATTTCATTTTCAATAAACATTAGATTGCTTGACAGCCACAATTGTATTTTACTTAACTTTTCAACTGCAGATTCTAGCAAGTGCCTGGCACACAGTAGGTGTTCAATTCATTTTTAACAAGTGAAGAAAATTTGCATAATACTTGTGCCATTAAATTATAATCATCCTGCAGGAACTACTGTTTCACAGCCAGCCATTCAAGCAATCAGACCTCAAATCTTTACTAAAATGCAGGACCTGAGACAAAGCCAAGTATGAAGGGCATTTTAACAAAACACTGGTTGGTCAGTGTTGTGGTTTCACTGAGTGGTCAGTCAGATATAGTTCTCTTCTCACAATAAGGAAACGAGATTTTATAATTCTCATAGTTATCCATAATTTGTTGCCTATATTCATAGTCCTTTTTTCATAAGACATGAGTCTGGTCCATTTAGAATGGACATTTTGCACAGAAAATACATAAACAATGTATTTTCCATGATGATTTTTTTAATATATCTTTATTGATTTCAGAGAGAGGAAGGGAGAGGGAGAGAGATAAGGACATCAATGATGAGAGTCATTGATCAAGCTTGAAATCTGGGCATGTGCCCTGACCAGGAATTGAACCGCGATCTCCTGAATCCTAGGTCAATGCTCAACCACTGAGCCCCACCAGGCTGGGCTCCATGATAATCTTAAAAAAATTTTTGAAGTATATTTAAGAGCCAGGCATAATCTATGTGCTTCATACATTTACATGAAATGTTATCAAGTTGTTTCTTTTGATATTAAAAATATGACTTTCATATCTGGTAAAGGTCATGTGCAATAATTGGATTCCATTTTTGGTGTCTGACTGCTGGCAACTTTCAAGAACCACATTACCTCCCTGTCTTCTATCTACTCTGTGTAAGCTGATAAGAAAGTCCAGGTGCTCCCTCCCTTGGCACTGGTGGAATGTCAAGCCACAGAAGCCAAGGTCCATGGGCATGGGAACCTGCACCTCAGCCCACAGCTAATACCATCAATTCTATGCCAGTCTTGGTTCCATGCTCTCTCATCAGTTTGGGGGCCTGCTCGTGCACCTTCCCTGCTGTCCATAGAAAGTCTCATTATGTAAGTAATGAACCCTTTCCTAATTATCAGTCTTTATATCTTGAACCAAATTTTGGGTAAAAAATCTATCTTCCTCTGCAAAAACGTCTCTGGAATATAAAATTGGTATTTGGAATATATAATGAACTCTCACCATTTAATAATAAGAAAACAAAGCACCCAATAAAAATGGACAAAGGACTTAAACAATCATTTTATAAAATGATTGCACAGTCACATGAAAATATACTCAACATTGTTAGTCAATAGGAAAATGCAAATAAAACTATAATAAGATATCACCACACACCAATTAAATGATTAAAAAAATTTTTTTATTGCCAATACCAAGTGTGGGTATCAAAGCAACCAGAATGCTGTACATTGCTGATGGGGATGCAAAAGGTGGAGGCACTTTAGAAAAGAGTCTGGCAGTTTCTTACAAAGTTAAACATGCACTTACCATACAACTTCATCTACCCCACTCTTAGGTAAAAAAACAAAACAAAAACATATATATGCAGAAAAACTTGTACACATTTGTTTATATTGGCTTAATACATAATCTCCAAAAACTGCAAACAAATCAAATGTCCATAGTCATTTGGTGAATGAACAACCAAACTTTGTGTATACATAGAATAAAATAGTCCTCAAGACTGAAAGGGGTGAACTAGTGATAAATGCAACAACATGGATGAGCTTGAACAGTATGATGCTAAGTGAAAGAAGCCAGGCTGAAAAGGCTCCCTGATGTATGATGCCAATTTTATGATATTCTGGAAAAGGTGCACCTATATTGAGAAGAAAAGGATCAGTGGTTGCTGGGGGCTGGGAGAGTGGAAGGGGTTGGGTCCTTAGAGACAGGGAGTTTTGGAGAGTGATCGAAATGCTCTATATCCTCACTGTAGTGGTAGTTACATGACATTTGCATATGTCAAAATTCATAAAGCTGTAGACCATAGAGTAACATTTACTTTATATAAATTATATCTCATGAACCTAGCTATAAATAAATTGTGATTTTAATTAGTATCTTCAATACCATTTTAGCCAACTTGTATAAAATGCATAGAACCACTATTTCCAAATGTATCAGCATGGGTGTCTTCATCAAAACTGAGAAATGCAACAACCAAATGAAAATCATAGGATTTTGTTCAGTGAGCACATTAAAGACCAAAACATTTTTCTTCCCTTGTCTGCCACCTCTTCAACCTTTTTCCCGTTGCTCTTTCAGACACTAGTTGAAGTAAAGATTAAATTCTATCTTTTTAGACTGCTCACTGGAGATTAAGTAAATTCAGGAGTCAGCATGAAAACATTCTAAATGGTTTGAGTTCATTTAACATTTTGCCTAATAGTATTTTTGCTCATATATCCTATCAATTAAGGGGTAATTTTAGAGAAGTGAATATATTAGAGGCAGAAGTATTAAGTGTGGCTGTTTAAACACTTATATTGGCCAGAGCCAGAATAATGTGATTAAATAATTTGGACAGACACCCTCTGGATATAATTCTATGAGGAACAAAGGGGAAGAGCATCAGCTCCCTAGGTGATTGAACAGAATAGATAATCTGTGGTCAAACAAGCAAAGAGAAGCACTTTACCAAAAATGGGGCTTTCTGTCTTCATTAGAAAAATTAAAGATGCTCTAAAGAACTCTATTAAGGATAATTGTGTTCTTAAAAGAACTGTGTCTCATGGTTTAGGTACTTGATTAAACGGCTAATTCACCCTCTGCTTATCCAATTGATCTTGTTTTTCCCTCCTTCACTCTGCCCTTGACATATCCAGAAGTAAATGACACGTAACTACCAGCAACTTTTTTCTTCTTTCTCATCAAGGAATGCCAAAATGTGTCTCCTGCTGTCACAGGTTCTCTCCATAGCTGAAAATGAACCATGTTCTAGGAGTGAGTGTGCATGGTGGGGGGACAACTCCAAGTTAATTGCCCTGTGGATGGGAATCCCTTCTTAAAATGCAATTGGCTACCATAGAGGAAAGAAAGAAGTCCTTCATCACATTCACTCCCCCTTTTTTAAAATAAAAGGCCCTTTACTACTGTGGGCAAAAGTGACTTGCTTCTTAATCCACTCCGTGTTCCCCACGGAGCATGAAAAGGAAACTTCATGTTAAGAGAATGGCAAGGGAGTAACCATGAGCGAGCATGGCAGCTGATTGACAGTTTCAAAGGGACCTTACAAATAAATCAATATCTATTTTTCCCTTCGTGAAATGTGATGTAGGAGTGATTTTCAACCACTCTTCTGTTGTCAAAAATATGCTTGATGTCGTTTATATATATGACATGGTCATTCATTCATTGTGGACATACCCCTTCAGCACCTACTGTGTAACATTCATTCATTGTGGACACCCCTTCAGCACCTACTGTGTACCATTCATTCATTGTGGACATACCCCTTCAGCACCTACTGTGTACCATTCATTCATTGTGGACATACCCCTTCAGCACCTACTGTGTACAGACACTCTTCTAGGCACTAGTGATACAACAACGAGCAAATAGATAATAATTCCTCCCCTAATGGAGTTTGTATTCCAGTGATGTAGACAGGTAATGAATAAGTTAAATAAGCACTGTATATATATATCTAAATAATATGACATAAAGAAGTTTTATCTAGAATACAGAATATATTATAATATATATTGGGTGTATAATATCTATTAGATGGTATTACAAAGGAAAATAAAGTAGGGAAAATGGCTGGAAGTGTCAGGACACAGTCATAATTCTAGATAGTGGCTGGGATAGTGTAACTGACAAGATTCCACTTCATTTAACGATCTGGAGGAAGTAAGGGAATGTGACTTGGGCATATCTGGGAAGAACATTCAAGGCAGAGCAAACAAAATGCAAAGGCCACGAAGCAAGAGCACACCTTGCTGTTCAAGAGCAGCGAGGAGCTTGGTGTGGCAGAAGTGGACTGAAGGAAGGGGAAACCAGTAAGGAATGAAGTCAGACAGGTAGCCAGAGGCCATATCATGCACAGCTGTGTGTATATGAGGCATATTTTTAAAATCCAGGAGAGTTTGAGTAAAGAAATAAAATTATTTGAAGTATCCTTTAATTGTGTTGTACTGACTGCTGCATTGAGAATAGATTAAAGGTGGGGCACAGAGACAAGCATAGAGCATAGTAGGAGGTTCTTCCATGGTAGTGGTAGCAAGAAGGATTTAAATCCTAGAAATCTCATTGTACTGGATTGAATGGCCCCCTACATATTCCTGCTTCCCCCTGGACCCTCCGAATGAGAGATTATTCTCAAATAGGGTCTTTGTAGATGTGATTACTTAAGTTAAAATAAAGCCATAGTGGACTGGGGAGGGTACTAAACCAGTAACTGTTGCCTTTATGAGAAGGCCATGTGCAGACAAGGAGAGGGTCATGTGAAGATGGAGGCAGACATTGTAATGATGCATCTACAAGCCCAGGAACACCAAGAATTCCTGGAAATAACCAAAAGTTAGGAAGAGGAAGGACAGATTCTTCTTAGAGATTTCAGAGAGAGCATGGTCCTGCCAAAACCTTGATTTCAGACTTCTTGTCTGCAGAATCATGAGAAAATAAATTTCTGTTGTTTTACACCACCCAGTTGGTGGTACGCTGTTACAGCAGCTCCAGGAAACTAATGTACGCATGAAGATAGAGCCAACAGAAATTGCTGACAGATCAATGACTGTAATTAGAGAAAGAGACATAAAGAATACACCAAAATTATAGGTTGATGCAACTGAAAGAATGAGGTTTAGAGCCAATATTTGGAGTTCAGTTTTGGACAGATTTCATTAAAGCATCCCTGTACCTAACCCAGCCATACAATATTTAAACTACTAAATCCTGAAGGGGAATAAATGGAAGGTAAATTATACTGTTCCATGGGTGCCAGATGAAAATAGAGACTATGAGTTTAACAAAGAGCACACTTTAATAGATTATTTAAATAAGTATTAAATAATTACTTAGGAATAAGTTGAGTACAAAGCTATATACTAAGTCATTCAGCTTTTATTTAGTATATAAACCTGTTTCTCCCTATTCTCTGCCAACAGAAGCCATATGGAGAATGGCATGCACGGAGTACTGTATCTCAGCATTAAGTAAACCACCCATGCTGTTATTGTCTGAAACAAGAAGAATTTTATTTATGAAAGAGCATCATTGATTATATCTTAATGCAACCATAGGATTTTCTTCCTTTGAGATATGCCAGGGGATCCATGCGATAAAACTGCCATGAACTATAGGCTTCTAGTTTAAAATAATGGTGTATTTTATATTCTCCCTGGCCTTGAAATCCGTCAAAAACAACAAAAAGAATGAAAAAACTACCATTAAACTACCATTTTTTGAAAGAGAAAAAAAATGATTGCAACACCAAACCACAACCCAAAATGAATATTTGCCAAATAAAATAAAATTTGCACCAAAATTAGGAAAGATGCTGAGAGTTGACACAACGTCAGACCCCATGCATGAAGGAGATTTTTCTAGAAGTAAGTGTAACATACTATCAAAATGGAAAACTTTATGACTCAATTTTAGCAGAAACCTCAAACAGTCAAGTCCCAATATTCCAAAAGTGAGGT
Organism: Miniopterus schreibersii; assembly: GCF_964146895.1. NCBI lineage: Eukaryota > Metazoa > Chordata > Mammalia > Chiroptera > Miniopteridae > Miniopterus > Miniopterus schreibersii. The sequence goes on along the minus strand of NC_138102.1, from coordinate 71,597,583 downwards.
GCCAGATGACCAATATGGAATTTGCCAAGAATGTGGCTGAAAATTGAATTTGCCTCTGTTCATCCCACACTCACCTCAGAGGAATACATGGGTTGAAATTAAATTAAGAAGAATGCCTCTGGTTCAGCTAGTGTGCCTAAGTGGTTGAGCATTGACCCATGAATCAGGAGGTCACAGTTAGATTCCAGGTCAGGGCGCATACCCTGGTTGAGCACTCTATCCCCAGTGGAGGGTGTGCAGAAAGCAGCCCATCAATGATTCTCTCTCATCATTGATGTTTCTGTCTCTCTCTCCCTCTCCCTTCCTCTTTGAAATCGATAAAAACAATTTTTTAAAAAAAATAAATAAGAATGCCTCTGGGGAAGGGTGGTGGACACCTATGGCATTTCTCTCACCAATCTTCATATTTACAGCCTTACCCTCACTCTGCCATGGTGGAGGAGAGGGCCCTGCTTCTCTCATCTCAAGCAAAAAGAGAGGTACTGCAAGGTGATCATTGAGACAACTAGTCTTGCACCCCCAGGAGCTCATGGAATACAACTGCTAAACTAGTCTGGTAAAGTTTAAAGGTGAGATATTGTGCAGCAAGGACAAATGGCTGCCCTGGGATCGGCCTGGAGTTTGTCAAGGTAAAGAATTCATGAGTTTAAGAGATTACTTGTTTAAAAGAAATTTAAGACACAGGATTTTTTCTTAAAAGACAGCTCAAGGAAAAGTTGTAAGAACTCAAGAAAGGAATGATAAACAACCAAAGATGAAAAGTAAGCTGGCAGAACTCAGGAAAGAAATAGAAGAGAAAAACAAAAACTGCTATAGGCTGAAAACCACATAAGAAACAACTAGTAGAATAAACGTGGCTGAAAACAGTCATCCATATATTCAAAAATAAAAGAAAGTCACACAAAATAATATAAAAACTAAGAAGCATGATTAGAAATAAGATTGTAGATACTGAAGATAAAGAAATTCAAACATTGTCTATCTAACCGATGTCTCTAAAAAAATAATAACAGAGCAAATAATACATAGATTCCATATATTATTGCAAAACATTCTTAAAATAGTCTTGAAACTTTGAGAAGTTAGTGGATTTCAAGGATAAAAAAATGATCCCATGGGAATTCCTGTGGAAAACTCAAATTATTAAAAATAATTTTTAAATCACTTTGCCTTTATATTTCTTTATTATATTTAATGCTAAAATATGAGTAAAAACTTTGTTACAAATTTTTATTAATTTTAATTTTTAATATATCTTTATTGATTTCAGAGAGAGGAAGGGAGAGGGAGAGGAAGAGATAGAAACATCAATGATGAGAGAGTCATTGATCGGCTGCCTCCTGCACACCCCCAACTGGGGATCGAACTCTCAACCCCGGCATGTGGCGTGATGGGGAATTAAACCACGATCTCCTGGATCCTAGATTGATGCTCAACTGCTGAGCCACTCCCGGCTGAGCTGTTACAAATTTTTGAAGTTAGACCCAAGAATGTTATACCCAGCCGAGTTGTCCTTTGAGTTAAATAAGAAAGAATGTATGTTCTCAAGCATGAGAGAAAACATATATCATGACCTCACTTGAAAAAAAAGTTTGACATTTACCTATTTAACCAAGAATAAATCAATATGAAAAAGAAAAAATCAGAAATGAAGAGCTATAGTAAAAGCCTTGGCAGTTAATATAGAATTCATTTATTAAGTTTTGTAGAACTAAGGGAGTTACGAGGAATGAAGAGAATATATATGTAAAAATTGGGAATTTGAAAGAAAGGTAAGTACGATAAGTATAAGGAGGACTAATTTTCTCATTTTTATAGTAGAAAATCAATTGATAGGCCTAAACTTGAAACATGTAACAAAAACTATATACTCTTGTCATGACTCTAATATCATGTTGTTTTCATTATCTTTTTTTAAACTTGAAGAAATGTTGTAGAAACTAATAGCTCTTATGATGAAGAAATATTTTTGTACTATGTAGTATGATCTTTTTTAAAAATTTACTTCTATTTTTTTAATTTTATTTTTGTTTAAAATATTACAGATGTACCTTTTTCTCCCCAATGACCCATTCCACCCTGTCCCACCCCCCTCCCCAGTCCCTCTCCCCACCATTGTCCGTGTCCTTGGGTTGTGCATATATGCATATAAATTCTCCCCCTCCACGCACCCACCCTCCTCCATCCTTCTGACATTCATCAGTCTGATCTATGCTTCCATGTCATTGAATCTATTCTGTTCATCAGTTTATTATGTTCTTATTTTAGAAAATTATGCCTAATCATCTTAATATCTGTGTAAATGCATAGAGAACTGGTACAGATAATGTTCACCAGGTATAGACAGTGATTATTTCTGGGAGGTAGAATTTGGATTAACTTTGAACTTTCTTCCTTTTATTTTTTTATATTGCTTGACTGTTTATAATAAGCATATATAATTTTTTGTAAAAACAATTAATTTATAAAAGATAGGCCCATAATCTTTTATTCAAAACCTTTGTGACCGGATGTGTTTCAAAATTAGAATTTTTCAAATTTTAAAAAAGTAATAAAGTGCTTATAACACACATACAAACCTAATCATCTTAATATTAAAACAGAAAAAGTATGAATATTCACACTAAGGAGAAAATTATGAATATAACCAGCCTTTTAAATGTGAGTTCAGGTCAGATGTTATCAAATGATTTTTCTGAAAATTGACAAAACTGTTTCCATTTCCTGAGTTCTCTCAATTATAGTTTTGTGAAAAAGGAAACATGAACTGTTATACTTAATTTTAATGTGCACTTAATGTATACAACTTAATATTCTAGAATAATCATAATGTATTTGTGTTTGCAGTCTAAAGACTATGCATAGTTCCTGCAATTCTTCATCGTCAACATGCTTTTCAAGCTACACAGCAACCTTACACACCTTTCCTCACTCCCTCCTTTATCCCTCACCTTCCTGGGCTTCATCTTCACAAGGAGAGGAAGGAAGGAAGGAAGGAAGGAAGGAAGGAAGGAAGGAAGGAAGGAAGGAAGGAAGGAAGGAAGGAAGGAAGGAAGGAAGGGAGGGAGGGAGGGAGGGAGGGAGGGAGGGAGGGAGGGAGGGAGGGAGGGAGGGAGGGATGGGACACTAAATTGAGAATGAATAGATTTTGTTTTAGCTCTGTTACATAATAACCATGTGACTTTGAACAAATTAATTTCCTCAGTATGACTCTGTTTCCACACACCACCAAACACTTCTATCACATTTTAAACCTAGTTACAGCTGACCCTTGAACTACACGGGGGTTAGGGACACTCACATGGTCTCAGGAACCCCGGCAGATAGCAAAATCTGTGGATGCACAAGTCCCCTATATAAAATGGTATAAATCAATAATACTGTTAGCTCTGCACATCCACTGACTCCCAATGCAGATCATACACAGTAAAATTATTTATTGAAAAAAATCTGCTCATAAGTGGACCCACATGGTTCAAGCCTGTGTTGTTCAAGTGTCAACTCTGTATAAACCCAGAGGTCAATTTGAACAGAAAAGAAGGGAAAGCCTTAATTAAACAAAAACAACAGTGAGTGGAAATGGAAGTTAGTGACCAGACAACAGGGCTCAGAAGCTAATTGTCTGCCTGGGAGCCTCAGATCCATTTTAATATTAATATACAGGCTTTGCTAGCATCCTAATCAAAACACAGTCTCTTTTCTTTGAAACATAACTGTCAGATCTTCTTATTTTCTCAGTCACTTTAATGTAAGGATATTCTAGGCCACCTAATAATACAAGCCATTTCTCCACATTAGGTAACTGGACACAAGTGTTAAACTAAATCAGGATTTAACCGAATTTTTATGAGGTTCAGTTGGATTCTAAAACAAATCCTCGCATTTATAAATGTGCATATCACCTCATGAAGAAAAACAAGTAAGATAGAAATCTTCAGTCTTCAATTTCTATGAATCATTCAAATCAGTTTAGAAATAATGAAAACATGATTCTCTCTGCTAAAATTCCTATATAATAGGTATGTAAGCATATTCGTCAGACTTGTGTTTGGTTAAAATAGCTTCATTCTGAACAGCTTTTGGCTATGAAAGCAATGAAACTGTGATAAAAGATCCCTTAAAGTCATAAAAGACAATTGGATTGCTAAAGTTTCATCAGCAGAAGCTCTAGAAAGACTACAGAGGAAATTTTCAACTTAACAAGATGTTAGCCTATTAATAATCTGTAACAGGAAGTCGGGCACTTTGGTTGCTGACTGACGTGGAAAAACCTTTAAAACCACATGTCCCATTGGTGGTTACTTTTCACAAAGAGAAATTCTGTCATGGATGTCCAGTAAGACCGCATCCAACAACTGGGACTGCCTACGTAAGGGTGCAGGATTCAGTGAGGCACCATAGTCTCAGGTAACAAAGGAAAATGAAACAGAAAGAAGCCAATGGCTTGCATTCTCTCACTGGCTTCCAAATTACTAAGAGGAGTTTTATCTTTAAAGTTTCTTAAATACTGTGAGTACTGGATTAGTACCAAGAGGGTCTGTGTTTCTGGGCTTGTACTCAAACCAGTAGACCTCCTATTGCTCAGCCCACAAAACATGATGACTTCAGTGATATTAGAGGCTCTAAGGAAACAGGTCTGGGGGTTTATACTTGTAAACTCAGCCATGACAACAGACCACACATTGAGTTCAACTGTCTGCATCTTTTCAGAATCTTTGTTGGGGACCAGCTCAAGCCTATGCACATGCACATGCACATGCACACACATACACACATGCACACACACATATGCACATACACAAATTCCATTTTCCTTTTTGAACAAATGAGTTTCATGTTTCTTATAAATACGAGGTCACATCAGCACTTCTTTCAGCCTGCAGAGTAGTTGTCTACCTGCCAGCAACATGAAACCTATCCTTGTCTTTTACTTAACTACTTGAAAAATTAGCTTCTGTAAAATTAGCTTCTTGTCTCTGAATACATTTTAAGAATGTTGTGCTGTTTAGATGGGAGTCTTTATGGGAGTGCTTTTTACCCTAAAACCTTATATCAGAATTCCCAATGTGTTCTTTGGGCAATAAGTCCCTGAAAAGGTTAATAGATATTTTGCAAAAACAAAATAAATACATCATACTGCCAGCTCAGATTAAGTTGGTAAAATTTTAGGTTAAGCTAAGTGTCTTTACTACAGAACTTTCCAGAGCTGTAGATCCCTAATATGCAGTAAGAATTTCCAAGGGCGAGCTGTACTATTCAGTGCTGCCCAACCTACCTCACCCTGAAATTATGTTTCAATAATCATCTCAAGGGATATTTTCCAGGACACACTAAACCTTAAAATGCAAGTCACGTTACAGTGGATGCAAATAAACTGAGCGGCTTAGGCAGACCCTTAATAGAATTAACCAGAAGGCATAATGACATTTATGTTTCTGCTCAAAGAGGTATCTATTTTCACTTTGAAAACTTAATCATACAAATATTTTTCATGCTGGAAAAGAGATAAGCACCCTCATCACTTCATCACAGCTTAGACAGGATACAAAGAGGGCTAAAGACTGATAACATAGGGTTAGTCAACCTGGAGAGCAGGGCTGTGACGTTCCTTGGCTAATAAGTGACTAGAGGGGGCCACTTGTAGACCACGTTGGAAGATGCAATTTCCCTTACATGTAATATTGAGGGGAAATTCTTGTTCAGAAATGTTGTTGAAAATATTTTTGTGTGATACCAGCCTTGAAAAACCTGCAGTACATTAACCAGATGAGGGTTACTAGAACATGTTTGATTCAAGAAGAGAAATCCAACAAAACCAGAGAAGAGAAAAATCATTAAATACACAAGGATTCTAACTTGTAGGGATGGAAACTGACAATTAGCATCAGAACACTATTATATTCTATTTCATCATATAAATTATTTAAGTTAATTATATGCTATAATACATTAAACATAAATTTAATATGGTAAGTTCTCTTTTAAATAATTGTCTCTTACATGATTTCATAAAGCTCCAATTCCTTCAGATGTTATTGTAGATAAACATCTGAAAAGGATAGGTTTCACATCCAGGCATTATAGATCCTACGTGGGCAACCTTTCTTAAAGGATTTAATTCTAACTTGGTGGATACTTACTACAAATGGTATTATTCCTATTATTTATTTGTGCAATTCTAAAGGCAAGCCCAGGTTTATTAGGCACTAATAGGATGATTAATTATTAAGGATGACTAATAACTACTCATAGAATAACATTTGACTCAGAAAGTTGGTATTTCTATTCAAATTATTACACGGAGTGTTCTAGACCTGATCTCTGTATTTAACATAGGAAAAATAATAACTACCAGTATTGAGTGACTACAATATTATGTGTCCAAGTGACAGAGTTAATATCTGGACCAAGAGCTATTCACCCCAAAATTTCCCCACTCACCACATTGACTCAGGGTGAGTCAAGAAAACTAGTAAATGATTATAGTAAGATTACAGGATGCATGGTTAATATACAAAAGGGTTTTTTTTTTTTATTGTTCAAAATATTACAGATGTCCCTTTTTCTCCCCACTGATCTTGTCCCTATTGACCCCCTCACCACACTATTGTCTGTGTCCACGGGTTATGCATATATGAATATAAATTCTTTGGTTAATCTCTCCCCACCCACCCACCCACCTTCACCTTCCATGCTCCCATGAATCTATTCTGTTCATCAGTTTATTAAGTTCTTTAGATTCCACATATAAGTGAGATCATGTGATGTTTGTCTTTCTCTGCCTGGCTTATTTTGCTTAGCATAATAATCTCCAGTTCCATCCATGCAGTCCCAAAGGGTACGAGATCCTTCTTCTTTACAGCTGCAAAGACAAAAGTCATTTTTTATATACCAGCAGTGAATAGTGGAATTTGACATTAAAACACAATACCACTTATATTAGCACCAAAAATTTGAAATACTTAGGTATAAATCTAAAAAATGTGTACAAGGTGTACCTAGGAAAACTACAATACTCTGATGTATAAAATCAAAGCAGAACTAAATAAATGAAGAGATAGTCCATGTTTTTGAATAAGAAAGCTCAATATTGTCAAGATTTCAGCTCTTCCCAACTTGATCTATAGAATAAATACAATCTCAATCAAAATCCCAGCAAGTTACTTTATGGATATCGACAAATTAATTCAAACATTTATATGGAAGGGCAAAAGATCAAGAGTAGACAACACAACATTGAAGGTGAAGAATGAAGTTGGAAAACTGACACCACCTGCCTTCAAGGCTACAGTAATCAAAATGGTGGTATTGGGAAAATAATAGACAAATAGATCAGTGGAATAGAAGAGAAAGCCCACAAATAGCCCTACAGAAATACAGTAACTGATTGTTGATGAAAGAGCAAAGGCAATACAGTGGAGCAAAGATAGGCTTTTCAACAAATAGTGCTGTAACAACTGGATGCCCACATTTAAAAAAGTATTCTATATATAGGTTCTTCACAAAAATTAACTTAAAATGGATCACAAACCTAAATGTAAAATTATAAAACTCATAGAAGTTAACATAGAAGAAAACCTAGATAATCTTGGGTATGGTGATGACTTTTTAGATAGGCATGATCCATACCAAAAAATCATGCATAAGCTAGATGTCATTAAAATGAAAACTTTTTTATTTTTTATTGAATTTATTGGGGTGACACTGGTTAACAAACTTATACAGATTTCTGTTGCACAATTCTACAACACATCTGTACACTGTTTTGTGTGTTCACCACCCCAACTTCTGCTATCTGGGTGACAATGTCAGGAGAATGAGGTGACAAGAAACAGCTTGGGAGAAGTATTCACAAAAAAGATTTCTGATAAAGGACTTTTATCCAAAATATGCAAAGAACCCTTAAAATTCAACAATAAGAAAACAAAATCCCCATTACAAAATGGACCAAATACCTTAATAAACACCTCACCAAAAAAAGATATACGGATGGCAAATAAGTATATGAAAAGATGCTCCACATCAAAAGGTATCAGAGAAATGTAAATTAAAACAAGAATGTAATACCAGTACACACTTATTAGAACGCTCAAAATCCAGAACACTGACAACACCAAATGATCATGAAGATGTAGAGCAACAAGAACCATCTTTCACTTTGGAAAAGTCTTGCGGTTTCTTACAAAACTAAACATACTTTTACCATACCATCTAGCAATCATGCTCCTTGTTATTTACCCAAAGGAATTAAAAATTATGTTCACACAAAAACCTACGCAGATATTTATAGCAGTTTTTATTCATAATTGCCAAAAGTTGGAATTAACCAAGAAGTCTTTCGATAGGTAAATAGATAAACTCTTATACATTCTGACAATGGAATATTAGTCAGTGCTAAAAGGAAATGAGCAATCAGGTCATGAAAAGACATGGAGGAGCCTTAAATGCATATTATTAATTGAAAAAAAGCTAATCTGAAAATACTATGATTGATGTATGATTCCTACTATATGACATTCTGCAAAAGACTAGACTCTGGAGATAGTAAGCAGATCAGTGGTTGCCAGGGCTTGGGAGCTGTGGGGAGGGTGAACAGGCAGAGCACAGAGGATTTTCAGGGCAGAGAAGATACTCTGTATGAGACCATAATGATAGATACATGTCTGTACAATTGTCCAAACCCATAGAATATACAACACCAAATGTGAACCCTAAGGTAAAGTTTGGACTTTGGGGGATTATGAAGTGTCTTAAGGTCATCATTTGTAATAAACATGATCGCTCTAGTGGAGGTTGTTGATAATGGGGAGGCTTTGCATGTGTGGGGGCAGAGAGTGTGTGGGTGTGCTCTGTACCTTCCTCTCAATTTTGTTGTGAATTTAGTACTGCTCTAAAAATAATAAAATCTTAAAAATAAAAGAAGTTGGGGGGCTAGAATGAAGACATTTTAGTCCAAGTGTTTGAAAGTGGTTTTAAAAAATCTTACTTTCTTAGAAATTATCTTCTTATCACTGTTAGAAAACAGCCCTGATCTGGATCATGTTATAATGCTGATCCCAAACAGTAATTCCTATTTGCTTAAGAATTCTAATGGGAGGTGGGAAAGCATCAAATGTTAAATACTTGGTTATCTTTGTGTTTGGAAGAAAAGTGAATTGCTCTTTATCCAATTGATTTGAAGGAGCTTCTTAACAGGTAATACCATTGAAACTGTTACTATGGCCGTGCAAATAACTACAACAAAACGTTGCTTATAACAATCCTGATCATTTTGCTCAAGAATCTGCAGCCTAGCCAGAGTTCAATGAGGACAGATCACTTCTACTCAACTTGGGGTAGGGCCAGGGCAGCTCAATGGCTGACAAAATCAGCTAAAGACCTGTCTACTCATATGTCTGGTAATTGACACTGGCTCTTGGCTGAGGCATCTCTTCTATACGTGGTCCTCTTCATGTGATCTCTCCACATGGGCTACGTTGGGCTTCCTCACAGCAAAATGATTGCTGTACTGAGCAAAGCAAAAGCTGTATTGCTATTATGACCTATACTTTCAAGCCAAATAGCATCACTTTTGTAATATCGGTTTATTGGTCAGAACAGTTGCAAGGCTCCACCCAAATTCAAGGAAGGGAGATGCAGTTCCAGCTCTCAGAGGAAGGAAAAGAGCATATGTGTAATGGTGCAACTATCTTTGGAAAACACAATCTGCTACAACTATACTAGAAGCCAAATCTGTTAAGATTTCTTATTTATCTGCCTGGAGAACTAAAACAAATGCCATAATAAAAACAAAGGATAGAGCTGAAATGCATTGTCTGATATGGCACAAGACTTGTTGAGACAATCTTATTTCAAATATTCAGTTATTTAGAAATAGATACATAACTTACTAGTTAAAAATTCTAATTTGAGATAGTATAAAAAGACAGTTGCTTTAAGTAAGTAAGGGCAGACATTTTTGAAACTCAAATTAGCTCATTAGCATCAATTAATAAAGCAAATCAGTATAACTTTCCCAAAATCTTGGTTCTTAGACTTCATGAGTTTTCAGTGGCAAGGCCATTGTCTAACATTTACTCTCAGCTTTTTAACCATGAAAAATGAAATACATTAGTTTATGCTTAAAACACAAAATAAAAATTTTTAAAAAATTCTCTGATGACAAAATTAGGCTATCCTAACATTTTAAAAGGGATATAGAATGAACGTGCTATTAATTAATTTAGTGTAGTGGGGGATGATTTAAAATGGAATGAAAAGGATAATAGAGAAAGTGTCAGGTCTCAATACATTCCTCCCTCCTGTATCCATGCTACCGACATGCCAGCTATTACTTCAAGTCATTATATATATATATAATTTGCATTTTGTCATCTTGCTTTCACACTAGATCTTTATTTACTCCTGGCTTCTAATCCACTGTGCTGTGGATATTTGATGCATGCTATAAAAATTTAATGATAATGAAGCGAGGTAATTATTTTGTGCATTGTTTACTTTATGGAATGTGAGAGTTAAGAACTTTGAATAGTTAGTTGGTCTGAAGGAGTCTTTTTGGACAGAGCAAAGAGGTTCTATTTATGGGGTTTTTGGTCCTCTTGCAACTGCAAAGGAGTGCCTTAGGTGGGCGATGCTTGAGGAGGGGAAAGAGTTCTCACTTTGCTTTATTGCTCACAGATTACTTCAAATTATCCTCACAGGCATCTGCCTCAATTAACATGCAATCTATTACTTGTCTGCTTTTGTTCTCAAGGATGAACATCTTTATAGCATAATTGGGATTTTTTCCACCCGTAAACAAAGCATCTTGCTAAATTACCTTCCACAAAAGCCACTTTTAGATAGATAAGTATTATGTTTTAAGATAAAAACCAGAAAGACTGATGCTGAATCTTCTGAGAAGGGAAAAGGTGCACAGTGCCCTGGATGTTTTCCACAGAACACGCCAAGGCTGATGAAGGGAACTCAAGCTTTCAGGCCATGTGAACTGGGTTGAAACACGCCCTGGAACCTGAGCAATATTAATAAGCACTAAATATCTCTAAAAATCATTCTGCTTACATAAAATATGGAAACAATACTCCCTGTCTTGTGGGACTGTCCCAGGAATTAATGTGCAAAAATGTCTAGTACTGAGTAAACAATCAATAAATTCTACTTTATCATTGCTCCCCAACTCAGTTATATTTTTCTGTTTTTGATTTTTTAACCATTTCTGTTCTGTTTTTAATATGGTAGGAAAATATTTTAAAATTACACACATGCACACACACAAACACACACCTTTATCTCTTTAAAGAGAACTTTCCTGACTTGAAGGTCAAAATGGTGGAGTAAGTATATGCTGTGTTCATCTCCTCCCATGAACACATCAAAATTAGAACCATAGAACAACCATCATTGAGAACTTCCTGAAGTCTAGCTGAACAGAAGTCCTATAACAAAGGATATACAGAAGAAGCCATGTCAAGATTGATAGGAGGGGCAGAGATGCAGAACAGACCGGTCTCATACTTATGTGTGGCAGCTAAAAATAGGAAGGGATATCTCAGCTGTGGAGGATCCCTTGAGGAGCAAAAGGTCCTCAGCTCAGCATTTTAATGCCAAGAAGAGAAGTCCCCATAACTTCTGGCTGTGAAAACCAATGGGGATTGTGCGTGAGGGGATTCCACTTGGGTGCAAAGGAAGGCTGCTGGAATCCCAAGCCTTCCTCTTGAAGGGCCCATGGACAGACTCACTTGTTCTGAGCTCCAGCACTGGGCAGCAGCTCGAAAAGTGTCAGGGACATATGAGGAGGAACTGAATTGCCTGGCTTTGGGGTGAGGGCTAGAGGGGCAACTTAATCCCAGATAGAAGTATTGGCAGAAGCCGTTCTTCCTTTGTTGAGCCCTTCCTGCACCCAGCTAGCAAGCAGGCACAGTGGGGGCACCAATCTGAGTCTTCATCAACCTGGCTAACACCATTTACTTCACCCTGGTGATTCCCTGAGATCTGGTCACACCCAAATTGTGGCCCTAGCCGCCAAGCCACTTCCAGTAGCTTTTCCATACAAACATTCTTTTTTAGCATGTGCGGGAATTTTTCCAAAATCTCTCAAATGTTCACAAGCCCCAGTAAGAAACATCCAGGCTCAGCCTGCCCAATACTTCTTGCTAAGCAGCCCCAGCCCAGCACTAGTGGCAGCCAGCTTCAGTTCACAGCTTAGCCTCTCACAGGCATCTCCAAGCCCCTCACAAACTGCAACAATCATCTGCAGATCACTTTGTGGCTCATACCAAGTGGCACAAACAGGGCCTGACCTTGGCCAGCATCAGAGCCCCTCCCAAGACCCCAGAACCAACACATCTGATGGAGGAGATAGGGGGGCTGTGTGGTTGCCATCCTGTGAGTGAGGAGGAAGGGGTGTGAGATGACATTGGAGAGGTGATAGAGGCCAGGCCATAAGGGCCTTGAGGTCATCTAAGAAGTCTGAGTTTTATTTATGAGTGAACTTACCGGGTCTCACACTTAAAAATAACACAAGTTACATGCTGATTCGGTGTTCTCTCTTTAACCAGCAGGACAGAGGCCAGGAATGGGTTAGGAACTTCTTTGTCTCTCAAGAGAAAAATTCACTTTATTTTTATATTCCTTTTAATGTTGTTTTGTTACATTGATGTTATTCTTTTCACGAAAGCCTTAGTTTAGAGTGCATACCTAGAATGAAATGTGTCTTGGACTATAAAAATATACCTCAGTGTCTTGAAATCTTCAGTTTTATTTGTACCATATAGTACTATACAAAGATAAAGGATTATTATTATCATTCTCTGATAAAGTCAAAGCATATATTTTTATCAGTGGATTAGATACATTTATTCCTTTATTGCTAAGCACAGTCAATTTATTTCAAGTCTACTCTAGTCTAAAACGGTAAACCTGTTTATCCTTCTGTTCCTCTGCTTGACATCGAAACATTATCTAAACTAAAGCAGCATGATCCAGAGAGAGGAAGGGAGCCCTACAGTGTCGTGTTTTCATTTTTTTTTTCACTCATTTCCAAGAGATCTTTGCATCATCTACTTAAAGAAAGAGTGAGCCAACCCCATCCCTGAACCTGCTGAAGGGCTGTGACAATGATCTTCATCGCTGCAAAGTTCACTTTATAAGCACAAGGTACCTCCACATTCCTCACTGTCCTCTTGTTAACTTTCCATCTTCTCTTTTCTCACAGTTTAAGTCATTCCTGGAGGCTAATGGTCCTTAGATTCACTTGGGACCTCTTCTTATTTTAGTGCCCTCATCTGATCTATCACCACCCTCTCTGTATGTTATCTTCTTGATCTACCTACTGCATTCTTTTCCTCACTTCACAAGTCCCAAATCTTGCTATTGACAAGCCAAAAATGGCTTCTCTTTGGTTTTATCATAAGGTGCAAACTTTTCTTTCTGGCTCTTAAGATCTTCATTATCTGCTCCCATATTTCCTTTGCATGGCGCCAAGAATCTTGGAGTCATCCTTTATTTCTCTTTTTCTCTCACATTGACCCAATCCATCAGGAGAACCCTATAGACACTATCTTCAAAACATATACAGAGCCCAACCGCTTCTTAGCACATGCACAACTACTGCCTGGTTCCAGCCACCGCTATCATCTCTTTGTTGGATTGCAGTTTTTAAATGCCACCCTACTTGTATCCTGGTAGATCATGCTTCACACTATTAAAACCTGTCAGACAAATGTCATTGTTTGCTCAAACTCCTGCAAGTTCTCCATATTTTGCTCAGATTAAAGGCCAAAATCTTTAGAATGAGCCACAGGATTTTATATGGCCTGCAACCCCACCTCCTCATCCCTAACCTCATCGCTTACTAATTTTTCTCTCACCCCACTCTACATATAAGACTTCTTGAACACATTAGGCATACTCCTGACTTAGGGTCTTTGCACTGGTTGTTCTCTCTTCCTAGAATATATTTCTTCTGGATATCACACAAGTAACCTTTTTATCTTCAAGTCCAAGCTCAAAAGTCACCATTTCAATGATTTCTACTAGGGCAGCCTGCAACAGTCAGTATGCGCCATATTATACTGCAATAATAAACAGCCCTCAAAGTTCAGTGCGTTAACACAACACAAATTTACTTCTAGCTCGCACTATGTATCTACACAAGTCCACAGGGTAGTTCTTGCTCTTATAGTCACTTAAGGGGGCAGGCTAATGGCAGTTCCATTTTAACACATACTTGCACCATCACCACTCAGAGGAAAGATGAGCCCCCTGGTCTTATATAGGTAATTAAATGCTGTCACCCAGAAGAGACACATAGTACTCGTACTTATACTTCATTTGTTAAAGCAAGTCACATGGTCATGCTTAACTTCAAAAGATCAAGGAAAAAAAATCCTACCATGTGCCTGAAAGAATATATGGGAACAGCCTGTGTTTTTCTATCTATTGATACAATAAAGCTACATAACAAATTATTGAAATATCCTAATGGCATGCAACATTAATGTTTATTGCTTACACCTCTGGGGTCATTGGTTAGGTGTTTCTGCTGCTCTTGGCTGTGCCTGCCCACCTACATGGGGCCGGGGGGTGGGGGGTGGAGCTTGTATTGGGTTGAGCTAGTCTGCTCCATGTGTCTCTAATCCTCCAGCAGGTTAGATCATGCCTGTTCTTATGCAAGAGGCATAAGAGAGAGAAAGCAGAAACACACAAGGACCTAGGCTTAGAGCTAAGTTTAATACAGTGAAGCTTTCTCTTTCCTGATCCACCAACTCTGGAAAAACATTGTCAAGTTTTATGATAGTTAAACTGCATTTTGTAACTATGAAGTATTCCATGCTCTTTCTATATGTTGATTTAAATACTGAAAAGACCAAATTGCATTTACAATATTATGATAATATCAATTATTTCCATTAGATTGCATTTGACTGCAAGTGACAGAATATCTAGTTAAAAGTTTCTTAAACAGTGAAGGGTCTATTGTGCCCTAATAAGTAGACAATGTTAATTTTTAATTTAAAGAATGTTTAGGTTTTGGGTACAATTTTTCTATAATTTTCATGACTTTCCCCTCAGAGTTACCATATAACTATAGGAGTTTCAGGTGTCATGTTCTTACAAAACAACATAGAGTCAGAAAGGAGCCAGTCATTGCCTATGTTCCTTTTAAAGAGTGTGTAAATTTTTTGCTAGAAACCCTCCCAAGAAGATTTTGTCTCATATTTCATTGGGCCAGGGTTGCATCATTTTGTAACACATGCCAGTGCATAAGCTAATCACTTGGAAACAGAATAAAGTTTTCATGATTGCCTTAAACTTATTATTATTCACTCCCTGAGTTGGGCTGAAGCCCATAAAATGCACAGTAATACCTGAACATAATGTGGATATTGTTGGAAGGAATAAGGAAAGGAGCACTTGCTAAGGAGACAGAAAACGTTTATCTTTGTTACTCAACATACATACAAACACATTGTCCTATACAAGACTTCCAAACATGCCCACTCCTACAGAGATCATACTTAGCCACTTCTCAAAAGAGAAAACCCCAAGTCTCATCAGTTGCCCTACTAAGCTCTAAGTTTAGTATCTTTGGCGTTGTGCAGAAATCTCCACCATAACTAAATATGCTTTCTTGTGCTCCAGGAACCTGTGTTCAAAGACAAGTTGTTCACTGAAAATATATAGAACTTGTAGCAGTGGAGAAGGAATAGGGTAACTTTTGCTTTTAATATCTCATTGGAAGAAGGGGGATAGAGTAAAGCACACAAAATAATCATTGGTTTGTGTCCTGCAGTCTTGCTAACTTCTCTCTAGAGGGACTTCTCCAGCCTGTTGTCCTTCCTCTGCTGGCTCTGATTATTCCCTTCTGGAAAATCATGTGTGCTAATCATAACCTAAAGCAACATTTCAGATGGAGATTAAAGACTTCTAAAAACTATATTGATTTAGCATCCCACCTCCTCTTAGGTAAGTTTAAGGGTCTTGGTGTTTCCTTAAAAGATGAACAGTCACAGGCTGACATCACTTTGTTTAAAATTCTTTGGCAATACAACTTCCTTAATAACTGAAGGGACTTCCAATGTATCTGTTTCTAGGCAATTCCATACACTAATAAGCATGACCTTTGAGAATTCTTATCTCTTATCTACCTTTTGTTCATGATCCTTCCTCAAGACAGAGTGAAACAAAAGTCTTAGAAGGGAAGAGACCACCCACCCTCAATCTGATTCATGCTGCCAGGTTTTCCCCCTTTAATAAGCTGAGAATTCTTAGGAAAGCTTCTTAGGAGAGACTTATGGACCCACTTTTACCAATCTTATCTTTTGCTAAGTCTATTGTTTTCATATGTCTGCTTGTTCTACTTTATGTGGAAGTAGAACATAAAATATTGGCTTTCGTAGCAAGAAATCTAACTCCATTTTTAACGTTTTATTGCTGGCAGCTTTTAAGCCTCATGCCTCCCCCTTCCCCTTGTGCCCAACATCTGCACAAGCTGATAAGAAAGCTGGAGTGCTCCTTCCTTTAGTGCCAGTGGGAGATTCAAACAATGCAAACCCCTTTCCATGAACAAACCCTTACCCTGGCCCCAACCCCTAACCGCAATAACAACCCAGGCCAGATGCCTTTTCTTGCTCTCTCAATCCATTTTGGACCTGCTTGACAGGTCTGCCCTGCTGTCTCCCCAGAGACCTCAATTGTGTAAGTAATGAAAATTTTGTAAGTAATAAAATTTTTATGCCCTCTTGGTGTGTGTGTAGCATTCAAACCGAACTTTGGGTGGGGGTCCATCTGCCTCTGCAGATGATCATACAGCTTTTCTGATGATATTCTCCACCAACTTATATTGCAAGCCACAAACAGAAAAAAAATCTTTTAGCAAAGCCATATTTTCTTTCTGCTATGCTTTTAGTGTAGACTACGTTCAGTCTATGTTTGGCTTTTTTATTTTAAGACATTACTTAAAAGCTTTAAGAAATACTTTAACTTTTCCACCATTTTTTAACACTATAACTCCAGTAAATGGACTGAGTTCAAGATACATAAGTTCACAGTGTGATGAAATGTTTCTCTCTCACCTAACAAGAACCACCAACTGCCCAGCCTGTATAGCAAGGGCTCTCTCTGTCCTATACTTTAATGACTCCTCTCCTCAGCAAATACCACATCTTAGTATCTATTACATCCAGCAATCTACTTCTGGTAACAAATTCTGTATTAGTTAAGAGATCTTCCACTGCTGTTATAAAAGTGTTCAACAGAAAAATTAACCAAAGGGATTAATTGTCTCACACACAAAAAGTCAAAAGCTTCCAGAGTGGGCTAAATCAATGGCTTTAAAAATATTAGTGCTCTGAATTCGCTTTTAAAAACAATCTGGGGTGGGAACAGGTCTGACACAGAATAGCTATTTTATGAACAATCTATGTTGTTTGCATAGTAAGTCAGTGTGCATGTAATTATTGAGTATCTGTAATATCCCAGATGCCAGCCTAGCCATTAGGAGGAGAACAGTGAATAATACGCACCCTATTTTACCTTCAAGAGCTTACATTCTAGAATGGAAGGAATTCTTGCTTGCTAAAGACTGATTGCCTTTATAAAAAAAAAAAAAAAAGAAAGAAAGAAAATGTAATGCATGGAGCAATTTCTAAACTTGTCCTCAGAGAACATTCAAGCCATCAAAATAATGCTAAATCTCTTTTCTTACGCACTGAAGATCCTCAAATCAGGCTATATTTTAGTGTCTATGTATATGAATCTTGACTTTCTTATGGAGCCTTCCTCCCCCCACCCCCCTGGTAATTTTAACTGTCTATTTTTCCTTGTTAACAAAAGAGACATATGCCTTCACCTGATTATTTGAAACACCCATGTTTTATGTAACGAGCTTTATTTTTCTTCTTGAAGATGTTACAGGCCCTTGAAGTCGGGGACCTAAACCAAGTTCCTTCTGCCCAGTGCCGTTCACACCAACAGAATGAGGCAGAGCTCTGTAAAGCAGAACAGAAACTTTATTCTTTGACCCAGGACTGGAGAAGGGCGAGCTCATGCTCTCATGGCAACTTCTCCCCAGCTGGAAAGGAGAGTTCTCTGTTTATAGGCTGTGGTGTGGACCAATTACATTCTTTTCGTGAGATAGTTATTCTGTTGGGCTTGGCCCTTTTGGGCAGGGTCCTTTTTGCACACGACGCCCCGTTGCCATCTTGGGCTTTGCACTTGGCCGTCTTCATTTTGCAGCAGGGAACCCCTTTCAGCCCTATATCAAGCATAGCTCATGACATAGGTCAGGTATGAGAAACATTAGGGCCTTTTGGATGATAGCACGGTGACAGACATTCTATCCTCTTGTTTTAACTGGGACTCAATTATTTCTGTAGCTGCTGCAGGTTTCTTCCTGGAATTTCTTTTCAATTCACTTCTGGTTAGCGCCACTGTTTCTGTGAACCCACAGTGCTCCTTATTGCTTGATTCTCTTTTTTGTTTCGTTGGACTGTATCTTCAAGTAATTTTTCATAAAAAGTATGGGAAGACTACTTGGAAAACCCTTAATTAAAGGAAAATATCTTATTTTGACCTCTATAGAAGTGATATTTGGGCTATCCCCTGCAGCTACCATGTCACACAGGTAACGTGAAGCTCCTATCTGTATTGTATCTTCTATAAATTTAACAATGTTTCTGATTTGTCAAAAATATTTTGGTTTTTAAAAAGAACTTTTTTAAACTATTATTTATTGATTGATTTTAGAGAGAGAGGAAGGGAGGGAGAGAGAGAGGGGGAAACTTTGATTTGCTGTTCCACTTATTTATGCATTCATTGCTTGATTCTTGTATGTGCCCTGACCAGGGGTGGAACCCAAAATCTTGATGTATCAGGACAACGTTCTAACCAGCTGAGCTACACAGCCAGGGCCAAAACAACTTTCTTGTATTTAGCACAGTTATGGTTTGAGGAGTGGTATGGGTGGGAGAAAGAAAACAAACAAACCTATGCTTAGTTTCCCTTCTTCAATTTTCTAAGTTATTTTGAAAATTACACATTTAAGCTAAGCTTATTTACTGTTCTGCTATATTCCATTCTTACAATTTGACATCAGTTTAATAAATGTAAATGAAGAATTTGTTGATCTTGTAGGTAGTCTTGAATTTATTAATGAACTCTCAGGTTCAAATGGATTTTGAGGAGTCATGTGACTCACTTGCTTTCAGAACACTAAATTTAAAACATCCTTAAAAAAATGGCTATTATGTTATTCTCTTTAACTCTAGGGTGATAAATAATCCAAAATCCCATGTCTGTCTAGGAATTTAAGAATTTTACTCCCAGCCTTTCCTGAGGATATATATTTAGTGCTCATTTCTCAAAATTCTTCATTTAAATGTAATATTCTACCTTGCCCTCAAACTTGCTATACACATTAAACCACAAAAGTGTAATTTGTCTCACTTTTAGAAAAATTAGTAATTTTTAAAATATAACTGAGAAGCTAGACCTTTTTCTATACTGTTATAAAGGATGATTTTTCTATCATATATCATATATTTGGGCAATACAAATGTTTAAGTGCATTACTGACACTTTGGCCGCCAGTGTGAAACTCGCTCCAGATATCAGAGTTTGTTCCACAGAGGTAGCATTAATATCCTCTGCTGAGACAAGATGTTCCCATTATTTACCAAGATAACTAGGTCCCAGATTTTGCTGACAAGATCTTTTTCCAAATGTTAAGACCAAAAAGTTGGCAAAACTCAGGACAAGACGACAGCAGGGTTGAAGATCAGCTTCCTAAATGTTCACAACGTTGAGTTATTTCAATTCCTATCCTGATGGACATGTGTGATTCAAGGTGTACATGTGTGATCAGGGGTTAAGTAGTATGGTTTTCTTACATAAATGAAATTGTATTTTGTCACTGTAACAAAATCTGGAAAAATTATTCTTGACATTATATTTATATTTCTGCTTTGGCTTCACATTTGAAGTATGATTTTTTGAGGCTTTATTTACTATAAACTCTTTGGTCATTTGCATATGACTAAAGCCCCCAAATAGTGAATATATTACAAAAAAATTTGGATGAGAAATCTACCTTAACTTGCTGAGTTAAAATACTGACATGACATTACCAGAGAAGAGTGAACAGCTTAAAGTAAAAACTGATTCATATGAGGTTGTCTTCCAACAAATGTGGGTAAGATTTTTCCCTCAGTCTTTCATATTTTTAAAACAGTTATAAAGTCATTTGTTGTATAAGAAAACTCTCTATGTTAGAAGATTTAATTACCAAAAGATTAGGTGTTTCAGATTTGAGTTCTACTAACAAGCTGTGTAAGTTCACCTCTTCTGTAGTTTCTTATACTATAAAAAAATGAAGGGTTGAACTTGATAATATCAAGAGTCTATTCTAGCTCAAAAAACAAAATCTGATTTTAGAATTTTTGTTTTTCTGTAAAATTCCCAGTCAGATAAATGGAGAGCTAAGGTCAGCTAACATCAGTGGGATCATTGATTGCTTCTTAGCCCAAACACACTCTGAGTTCTAAACTAGGACTCTTGAGCACTATGGAATAGAAATATGGTTATGAGCTCATATGAATTGGTTATATGATGTTGACTATCTCAGAGAGAGGACACTTGATGATAAACTGGCATCATCAAAAAATGGCACCCTATGTGTGTGCATGTATGTGAGTGCAGGTGTGCTTGTGTGACTGAGTGTGCTGGTGGTTTTGGGAGGAAGATGAGAATATTGGTGTAGATGCGGTGAGAAAAAGTAGAGCTTTCCCCAAAGGAACCCTATTTTCAGGCTCTTTGGCAATGTTGATAGAATGTGACAGTTTGCTAAAAGGTCATGATTTGGTTCACACATACCAATTTTAGATTACTCTCTTCCTTCCTTCAAGGCAAAGACATAAGCAAGGTGCCCATTGATCTGTCACACTTCCCTGTGAAAATGTCTAAATTAATGAGCTGTTCAGGCTCAAAGAGACTTTAAAGTTGGCTAGCTTCGCATTTTAAGAATTTCTTTTCTTTTTTGAAAAAGACAACACACAGAGCAGATTATTCCATTCTCAATGAAATTGCTACAGATATTTCCAAGCTAAGAGGTTACAAGGAAAACAATTTCAATAAGTAAGTACCTATCAATAATCACATCAGCACATTTTTCAGTGTTATAAAATCTTAATATAAGAAAGCACTTCAGTGATTATCTTCTAGAACAAGGGCTGGCAAATTATAGCTAATGGGCCAAATCTGGCCCACCACCTGTTTTGTAAATAAAGTTTTATTGGAACACAGCCATACTCATTTATCTTTGTACTGTCTATGTTTGCTTACCTGCTACAGTGGAAGAATTGAGTAGTTGTGACAGAGACCATATGGCTCACAGAGTCAAAAAAAAATGTACTATCTGGCCTTTTATGGAAAAAAATTTACTAACTTCTGATCTAGACCAGTGGTTTTCTATTAGTGCTATTGTTGTTGTTGTTGTTTTAATCCTTACTCAAGGATATTTTTTCCATTGCTTTTCAGAGAGAGTGGAAGGGGGAGAGAGAGAGAGAAACATCAATGTGAGAGAGACACAGACATCCTATCCAAGGCTGGAGATCAAGCCTACAACAACCAAGGTACATGCCCTTGGCTGGACTCGAACCCAGGACCCTTCAGTTTGAGGGCCAACACTCTAACCACTGGACAAAACTGGCTAAGGCTGTTTGTTTTGTTTTTTAACTGTGAGTGGCTGTGGAACATTTTTCAAAATGGAAGTATTAAAACTATTGTTTTTCTTGATGATAATTTTTTTTGTGTGTAATACTGGTCGCAGATACTGTTTACTCAACCTTCTTTCCTAACCAAACACCGATTTTGCAACTAGAATTCTCAGTACCATTTAGGTGCTGCCAGGTAGATGTGCTGATGCAGGTTTTTAAACATGGGACGTTTTTGTAGCACAGTTCAAAGTTCATTCTTTGGCTAGAAATTGAGGCAATGAAGACAGCAGCTTTCTTCTCTATGGACTATGTCTCTGACAACACATTCTTCAACATTATAGTTCTAATAGTGGCCTTATAATTCCCTCCATCTAGGAGCTGAGATAGCAGGGCTCCTGATAAGCAAGATTTAGTATTCTGGGTTATTACAGAGGCCCTGTCCTAAAATTGTTCCTTTAGCCCTTTAAAGGACTCTAAGTACGTATCTGAATAAAAATTTTTTGTGTTTAAAATACCTTAAGTGCCTTTTATTTTCTTTGCAAAACACAGCCATTGTATCTTTTTTTTTTTTTAAATATATCTTTATTGATTTCACTGAGAGGAATGGAGAGGGAGAGAGAGAGATAGAAACATCAATGATGAGAGAGTCATTGATCGAACCCGCAACCCGGGCATGTGCCCTGATTGGGAATCGAACCCCGATCCCCTGGATCCTAGGTCGACGCTCAACCGCTGAGCCACGCCTGGCCGGGCAGCCATAGTATCTTGATTGCACTCTGAATTCTCACGTATATGAGTCTGGTTTGAAATCCTCTCTCTTTCATTCATCCAAAGTCTTCTTCAGCTCCATTAGAGTAGTTTTATTTGAGTTCTCTATTCAGTAGGACATGAACCCTCTCATTATACTTTGGGGGGAGGGGGCAAGGCAATCTTGAACATTAATTCTTGGAAATAAATTTTTTTCCACATTGAATAATAGCTAATTTTATTATTATAATCACCTGGAGGAATAAGTTGGCTAAATATGACCATGTCCACTTTTTTCAATTAGAGTTTACATTCAATATTATTTTGTATTAGTTTCAGGTCTACAGGATAGTGGTTAGATAATCATATACTTTACAAGCTTTCCCTCTGATATTCTGGTGCCCACCTGGCACCACACATAGTTATAACAATATTATTGACTATGTTCCCTATGCCATACTTATATCCCCATGACTATTTTGTAACAATTAATTTGTACTTTTTAATCTCTTCCTCTTTATCACCCAGCCTTCCAACCTCCCACTCTTCTGGCAATGATTGGTCTCTTCTCTGTATTTATGAATCTGTTTCTATTTTGTTTGTTCATTTGTATTGTTCTATAGATTTCATATATAAGTGAAGTCATATGGTATTTGTCTTTCTCTGAGTTACTTATTTCACTTAGCATAATACTCTCCAGGTCCATCCATGCTGTCATAATAGGTAAGAATTCCTTCTTTTTTATGGCTGAGTAGTTAGTATTCCATTGTGTGAATGACCACAGCTTTTATACCTGCTCATCTACTGATGGGCACTTAGGCTGCTTCCAAATCTTGGCTATTGTAAATAACACTGCTATAAACATAGGGGGCCATATATTCTTTTGAGGCAGTTTCATTTTTAATTTTTTGAGGAAACTCTATACTGTTTTCCACAGTGGCTGCACCAATCTGCCTTTCAACCAACAGTGTATGAGGGTTCCCTTTTCTCCACAGCCTAGCCAACACTTGTTGTTTGTTGAATTATTGATGATAGTCATTCTGACAGGCTTGAGGTGATATTTCATTGTGGTTTCAATCTGCATTTCCTTGATGATTAGTGACATTGAGCATCCTTTTACATGTCTATTGGCCATCTGTGTGTCCTCTTTGGAGAAGTGTCTATTCAGTTCCTTTGCCCATTTTTAAACTGGATTGTTTGGCTTTTTAGTGTAGAGTTGTGAGTTCTTTATACATTTTGGATATTAATTTTTGCAAGTAAATTTTAGAAACAATTATTCAACTCTCCCTGCATCTGTCCACCACAAAAATAGTTAAGATTCTAGTTAGAATTGCATTACATTTATAAATTATTAGGGAGATCAACTAACATCTTTATACCATTAGGTCTTCCTATTGATAAATGTGGTTTGCCTCAGTTTCTTTAAGCCTCTTCTTTAGGAGAGCAAAAGAAAGAAAAAACACAGATTTCACAAATGATTATAGTTGTGCTTTTAAGATGGGCACTGAAACAAAAATGTAACATTATAATGATAGGAAGAATTCCGGAAGGTTTCAAATGAAATTTTTTATTAATCAAATAGTATCTATGTACATTTGAAAAACAGTAATAAATACAGGTAAAAAGCACACAATTTTTGGATCTAAAGATATTGGGGACACATGAATTTGAACATCCCTTGAAATAATTCCAAGGATTTCCAAAGTTATCTACCCACTGGGTTGGGAAGCATCAATTTAGACCCACCGTCCCCTGACAGTGACAGTATTTTGGACAGTATTCCTGGTCAATGGCTATAGAGTCTAAACTTACAGTATGGAGAATCCACTTCTTGGCTGGGTACTTATTTCATTCATGGAAAGATCTAATGGAAAATAATTTCTTCTTCATGTGTAGTCAAGTATATCTGTGGCCCTGTTCCCTGGAGCTAAAGTGAGTAAATCTTATTGTCTAGAGCATTTTGGTCCTTCAAACATCTGACACTGAATATCAATTATCAAATATGAAATATCTGATATTTCCCCACTTCAGTTTTCTGTTGTTAGTGCCTTCAATTTCATTCTACAGCTTATTTCCAAACCCTTCACGATGCTAGTTACCCTTCTGCAGAAATACCTAAGTTTCTCAGAATCCCACTTAATGAGAACAATTCAGCAGGCATTAACCCCAACACGCCTGATGTGTTCCAATAATTGAAGGGCATATTTTAACTCATGTTGCACTTTTGGTTTATGATGCACATTTTATCACCTGGGTTTTTGCTTTTTCCTACCTTAAGTCTAAAGTCAGATACCTCTAAATCTGAACATTATAAGTAAAAATAAAAGAAAGAAAAGGAAAAAAAAGCTTTTTCTTTGGAAATAATTTCAGATATATAAGAATAATAATACCAAGAATGCCCACACACCCAGATTCACTGTTGTTAACATTTTACTACATCTTCTCTTTTAATCTGTCTCTGTCTCTCTTCCATAATACCATTTCTAAATACTTCGGTGCTCAAATTGTACTAGATTTGGCCAGTGAGAGCACTTTAGGGTGGCTCTTGCATCCTTCTGTCATAGTCCCATCACTTTTTGAGCACTCCCTGACTTTCTGGCAGAAAAAGATGTTCCAGGCTCACCCCCACTATGTCAGCCCTGGAGTCTGCCACTTCCCCAAAGAGCCCTAGTCTCTTTTAGTGGGGAATTAAATCTATACTTTATAATCAGCTGATATTTTAAGAGCTTGAAGCTATCATAGAGATCATATGCCAGCTAGTTCTTCAGATGGATGAGGAACTTTAACCCAGAGATTTCCAGTGAACTGCTCAACTGCTATTTGGAAAAAGAGCCAGGACCAAAGTCTCGTCTTCTAACTCCTGACTTTGCATTCTTTCTATTTTATAGCCTTTCAGCCTTTTATAGCACTCAACAATTACATGTGTTAAGTTTCATTTTGTTGATTTTGTCCCATTATTTCAACATCCTGAGATGTTTATTTATCAACCACTATCTTTATTGGATGCACAATCCTCATTTAAATGCTTTAAAAGTAAGTTTTTAAACTTAGATTGGATCTATTTCTAACTTCAGGGGAGATTTCTTGGGCTGAGCTATAAATCTTTGAATAATGAGGTTTTTAATGAAACTAGGGCTAACACATCATTAACTGTGAATAGAGAATGGTACTCCTATAATCACTAATTTTGGGAGCTTAATGGAAAAATACAGAATATTGAAACTGTTTTCTTATTATTACTTAATTTGTCAAAACCCCATTGTTTATGCCACATTTTAAATGAGGTGGAATAGTTTTTAAAGATGCTGCAGAGATCATCACAAAAGCACTGGGAAGCCAACTATACTGAAGGGGGATTGGGGGAAGAAGCACAGGAGGGAATTACTAAGCTTGATGTGAATTTGGGCTCCTGCAGAACACATCAGCTTAGCTCATCGCCAACAGTCCACGGGGGGATTTAATGTGAGAGTTAAAATGGGATCGAGATAGGTGTGTTGACAGTTCTGTACCTATAACATCCATCCATCTCAAGGCACCATCTGTTACATCTTCAGTCTTTTTATGAGTATCAGCAATCGAGGTAATTAAGCAAATGAGCAGCTAAAATTGAAGTTCCCAGAATGGAGAAAAAGTTAGCAGAGACATGACAATGGGGTGTCTTTGTAGGAGCAGAGGCTGAACACCTGGAGCCACCTCTAGGCTGAGGCAGAGCCAGGGAGGGATGGGCTGGAGAGTGGGAACCAGGAGAGCCTATGGCTTCCTAGTGGCTTACGGTTTCAGGAGCCGCTGATGGTAAAGGGGAAATGCCTCTGGTTTCCTTATGAAGGAGAAAGAAGAAGGCACAGATAACCTTGGACACACTCCGAAAGGAAAAGAGGCCAGTTTGGTGCATCAGTGGCACAACAGTGATGTTGCCATTCTCAACCCCCCTAAAATCAGTGCTCATTTTAATGAAGAAACCTCCAGTCTGCATCGTCAACTGGGGAGGCAGCAAGGGGCCTGACTAGGACCTGGGACACAGAGTATCTAGAGCAGCCCCATTAAGAGGAAGGTGGAGTTGCTGAGGCTCCTAGAGCTGAGTTAGCCACAGAGAGGAGCCCAGGCAGCCTCCGGGCACAGGGAGCCTCCGGGCACAGGGAGCCTCCGGGCACAGGGAGCCTCCGGGCACAGGGAGCCTCCGGGCACAGGGAGCCTCCGGGCACAGGGAGCCATGCCTGCACGGGCCCGAGGGCTGGACGGTGGAGAGGAACGAAAGCCATTTCCACAGAGGCAACAGGGTTCCTTTATTTCCAGACTTCGATCTTTTCTGCTTTTTGCCATATTGTTTTCCTTGTGTCCCAACCTCTTGAGCTTTCTTAACTTTCACACCTTTTTTCTCTGATCCATTCCTCTTTCCCCAGCCCCACCCCAGAGGCCTGTAGGGAATTCAAACCCCCACCCCGCCGGGCACCCCAGGCTCTAATCAGACACCCATCTTCTCTCTGGCCAGGAGGATCACAAGGAGCTTTTCCTTGGAGCGCTGTCGGCCTTGCCACTCCTCCAGCTCTGGCCTCAGAATGAATTTCCAGCACATGGGATCCTGCCTTATTTTTCTCACCAGGCTTCTGCCAATAACTAGCTTCCCACGTTTTCTGCCCCAGCCTGTGTCTGTGCTGTGCTTCCTTCTCAGAACCCTTCCTTCTCGGGGAATGAAGCCACACCACCCCCTGACAGGCCTTCCCGACTTGGGCCACTGCTGTGCTTGGACTTCTGCCTATTTCCATCCACCGGACCCTCCCTCCAAAGGTTCCAGCCGCAGGCCGAGAGCTGGCCTGACGCGCCCCTGTTGGTGACGGCCTGCGCTGGCCGCCTGGGGCGTTCTTCACAGCTCGCTCGTCCAGTCCCCTCTTCCCCCGGCTGGGTCCCCTGGGCTTCGGCACTGCTGGAAGCCTTTCCTTCCCCGAGTCATGGATGTGACGGGAGCTTGTATCTGAGAAACAGGTTAAAGGTGCCAGCTGAGTGTAAATGCATTGCAAGTGGTGTTCTCATAATACAGACATTTTCAAAGGAGCTAATGTTCTGGCTGAGACAGGGTAGCATCAAAACTGGCCCAAATTCACGAGCTCTTAAAATAGTTTCAATTAGTTTCAGTTCCCTGAACAGACTTGGAGGCACAATAATAAGCTCAACAATGTTTTCACACCGACCCAGCTAATAGATGTCAGGCTGTTTGCTCTTGGTGCCTTATTGATTAAGGTGAGCAAGGGAAACGGCTGAGAATCTGTGTGAAAGTGTAATTTAGTCAGCTAAGGAGGAACGCTCCTTGGTGAGAGGTGTTTAGTTTAAGGAAGGAAAATGCTACCTCTAAACACGCAGATCAGAATTTTTAAACAGCCCAATCCACCCCTTAGGACCAGGCAACCTCTTTGTGCTGTTTCTTTTTGTCTAAGACAATCTCATGATCAAGATGGAGGCTGTGTGGACCACCCCTTCCTTCCAGAGTGCAACCAAGTAACCAAGGGAGAGTGAGAAAAGGGCCTCGGGTCACGGCACACGCAGATCTGCTGCAGAACAAGTGCTGGGACCACAGTCTAAGGAAGGCCCTAGTACCACCTTGGGTCCAGAGTCTCCCACAGGCAGAGAAGAGAAGCTCACTCTGTCAATCACCACATTTTAGGCCAACAGTTTATGGACAAGTCTGGAGCCTCCAAGAAGCAGATGCCCAGATGAGATAAAACGTGCAAGAAACTTATCATGAAAAACATCTGTGAGAGAAAATGAGGCGGGATCCACGAGAGGCTGGGAGGGTCATCAGACCACAGTGCATATCTGATTCAAGCGAAAGAAAGGGTAGAAGGAAGGGGGGTCTGGTAGAAGCATCCTCGACTGCAGTGCAGTTCCAAGGAAAGTTCAGGAAGGCCGCTGGGCTGAAAGTGTTTGTCAGAGGGAGGCTACATTCCGAAGGAATTCCTGCGGCACTCATCGGGGAGCAGCCCGTGGGAAGGTGGCCTCGGCACAGATGCAGCAAAGGACTTCAGAGCAGCAGCTGGGCCCATCAGCTAAGTGTGCTCTCTGAAGCCAGAGACCTGGGAGGCCAGCCCACACTTCCATCACACAGAGTGACTAACCCTGGCTCTCACAAGGAGTATCAGGAGGTTTACATTAACATTAACAACAACAAATAACAACAAACCTCAGGCAAAGAAATAATAAATCATTTAGAAAGGGAAAAAAGATATGGTAATAAGAAGTTACCCTTTAATCAACACTTGCCAAGCGCCAGACACTCTATATCCTCGCTGCCAATCCTTACAACAACCTTGAAAAGTCATTTCACCAATGAGGGCACATGTTTAAAGGGGTTAAGTGACGTGCCTAAGGCCACACAGCCAGCATGTTGAATAGTCAAGATTGATTCCATACCTTTGAGTTCCAAAGCTATGTCTTTCTACTCTGTCACACTGAGCAGGGAAAGAAAAGACAACAATTATGTCAGAATACAGGCTGAGAAAGTTGCTACAATGAGCACAAAACTTAATGCCTAACATTCTGGCAGCCAAAGAAAAGGGAAAGAGGCTGCATTAGAATAACTCTCACTGACTTTTAAAAGAAGCCCATGAGAAGGTAACTTAAGAAGGTAAACATTTGCTTCCCCTTGAATTCTGAAAGAAATTTGGTGACTCAAATCTGAAAATAAAGACTATTAAAATACTCTTGAAAAAGAAGATAGGTAATGGAACAATATGTGATTGCAATAACTTTAACTAGTCAGGGTTCAGGACATTTAGTAGTGACCTGCCCTCAAGATGGTCAGGTAGAAGGAATTTAGACTCCACTTCTTTCCATGTGTGTGCAGTAAAGGTTTAACTCAGCAGACTGGGGGGTGGGAGGTGTGCAAACTTTGCACATTCCAAAGAAAAGACTGGTTCTTGACTGGCTCCTGGGAGATCACCCCTGAGCAGTTAAAATATGCTGCCTAATAGCAGTCTTTGTATACTTGGGGACTTAGGCCATAACAGGTAGTTTATGTTCACCATGTGATTCACGGTGAGTGCTTTTTTGTGTTCCTGAAGTCCTGTATCAGTTTGGTTTCTGAGGAAGGCTGCAGACAGAGTAGGCAAGGTCAATCAAGTGGGTGATCCATGCCTATGTGATTAATCCCAATAAAAACTCTGGATACTAAGGCTGGGTGAGCTTTCCTGGTTAATAATACTTCAGACATGTTGTCACATATCAGTTCTAAGAAAATTGAGTGCTGTCTCTGTGACGCCCCTGGGAGAAGACAGCTGGAAGTGCTGTGCCTGGTCTCCTCCAGAACCCACCCTATGAGCCTTTCTCCTTTGCTGATTTTAATCTGTATCCTTTTGCTATAATAAATCGTAACTGAGTATAGCAGCTTTTCTGGGTCCTATGAGACTTTCCAGTAAATCATCAATCAGAGAATAGTCTTGGGGACCCTTGACACAATGTCTTCACTCTTTCTACTTCTTCCTTTAATCAACTTCAACTGGCCTTCCCCCCGCCCCCCCGTTTATAATTTCCCTTCCTTCCCCATTCCCCCCACCCGCCTGCATTACCTGGAGGAGGCACACAGTAACATCTCGTGGTTGGGCGTTTGCTAAAATGATAGAGTGAGGTGCACAGTATTTCTAATTCTTTCTAATCTTAGCTCTCCAATCACTTAACAAACGACATAAAACCCCCTAAAGAGCGAAAGGCTAGTGGGATTTTTCCCACTGCTCAAATGAGAAAACTGAGACTCAGGCGTGACAGCTTATCTGTGCCTTCAGAGCTGATCTAGGGGCCATGCTTACAGGTGACAGAACTGGCCTTATTGGTTATTGCTTTGGGTTCCAACTCCTTGGCTCTTGTTAATCACCTGATTTAATCATGGCTATATTGAGAAAAATGACTTTGAAAACAAGCCGACTCCAGTGCTTTCTGCTTCCCCCCGCTCCCCCAGGGACACGTTTTCAGTCAGGTGTTACCTCCACCAATTTCATTAGCATTGAGTTATAAGGATAAAAATATCCCGCCCCTGTCACTGACAAGTTACCTTCTGCACTGAACTTCCCGAGTCGTCTTTTCTCCGGTAATTTTGTCGGTGACACGTTTGTTGTTGTCAGCAAGGCAAAGCCAGCACAACTGATTCAGGGTGACCTGGGCTCTGTTCCGCTCTGAGCGTCAGTAAAATTGCCAGGTCTGCTTTGATTTCAGAATTTGTATTGTAGGTAATGATGATATATGAGCTCATGGAACAGATTTGATTCTCAGCTGTAAGAATGGTTCTGGCAGCTAACGAGGGGGAAAAATCATTTTGATCTACAGCATAGATACGCTCCTTCTGAAATGTGTGTCATCAGTGGGACACTCGGATGAGTACAAGATGCCATGTCTACTGTGACCGTTGGCCCATATTAACTAAAGTGTGAAAGCCACAGTGAAGCCAAAGAAGTGGGGGAGGGTGGGTTCTGTAGTCGGGTGGGGAGAAAACCAATTGGGGGAACGAAATTTCAAGTCAGCTGAATTCCATTCATGCTGTTATGCCCAGCAGCTAGTGTCACGCTGAGGACACAATCAGGTTCAAGCAAATGATTACCACCCTTGCACCATAGCAATCTGCAAAGACAATTACAGCCCAGGAAGGCAGCTTCTGCAAGGCAATCAGGATCTGACAGGGGCCAACTGACAAAGCCCCCAATCGAGACTGTCAGGCGCTAGTGGTAATTAAAAACGCCAGACAGCACTGGGGAGCTTCGTGCCCCGGGGAGCTCCCTCCCTGCCCTGGCTACGGCTGAGCAGAGCAGATTCTCCTGCTGGTTTGAACTGTCCTAAATAAAAAATTATTATGGTAAAATATACATAACATAAAACTTATCATTTTAACCATTTTTAAGAGTGAAATTTAGCAGCATCAAGAATATTCACATTTTGTATAACCTACCACCCATCTCGACAAGTTTTTCATCATCCCAAATAAACTCTGTATCCGTTACAGAGTAACTCCATCTGCTCTCCCTCCGCCTCTGGGAAAAACTCTTCTGTCTCGAAGAATTTGTTTATTCTAGACCCTCACTTAAATGGAATTATACAATGTGTCCTTTTGTGTCTGACATTTCAATTAGTGTTATGTTTTCAAGGTTGCTCCATATTGGAGCATGTATCAGAATTTTATTCCCTTTAAAGTGTTAATAATATTTTACTGCATGTATAGGCCACGTTCTGTTTATTCAAATTGGACATTTGGGTTGTGGTGCTTTGTCTGTTGCGAGTAATGGTGCTATGAGCATGGGTGTGCAAATGTTTATATTCAATTCCCTGCTTTCAATTCTTTTGCAAATATCCCCATGGGTGTGCAAATGTTTATATTCAATTCCCTGCTTTCAATTCTTTTGCAAATATCCCCAGAAGTGGAATTGTGGGATCATATGATAATTCTATGCTTAAATTTTTGAGGAACTACCGTATAAATAAGAATTTTAAAGTGTAGAAAACCTCATAGGTGTTTTAGAGAAGCCCTTTTGTGGCAGGTTTAGCAACGTTCATGTATTCATGGAGAAAACTACTGCAGGAAGAAGCCATGTTGCTGCTCACACAGTAATCCTGCATCTATAACACAATCCTCATTTGTCAAACATTTATACAGCACCATTCATGAGCACACAGTGGGTGGTGCTGGGGACACAGCAGTGAACAAGACAGGAGCTCTCCTTGCCAAGGAGAGGAAGCCGAGGGGCGTTCACTGCTGCTCGTTCCTACTAGAGCTCAGTGCTGGACATTTTTAGCACAGCCTAATTTAATTCTCACATGGGCAGTACTATTATCCCATTTTTTAGATGAGACAACTATGAAGTTCAAAGAGCCTTAACACCCCAGTACCTAACAGATGACATTTTCATCTCCTTGTTGGTATTAAGAGAGTCCAACAGGCAGCCAGGGAGGCGGAGGCATCGTGCCATCACTCAGGGCATGAAAACCAGGTTCTCCTGACTTCATCTCAAATCATGGTTCTACGATTTACTAGGCCTCTCCATTTATCAGAGGAAATGTGAAAGCATACCATGGGCTTAAATTTTCAGCCACAATTCATTTCTAGCAATGGGTAAACTTGGAAATGTTTAAGAAGAAAAAAATGGAATTACAAGCTCTTTTTTTATTAAACCATAAATTCTTCAAAGATAGGTACATCAAATACCTAATTTTATGCACCACATACAGCAGGAGCTCAATACCCAACTTGATAAGTATTTATTGAGCAATTATTTTATGTTCCACACTGAAGTGTAAGCTCCATTCTTTTGATTTTAAGGAGCAGGCAGTTTGGTCCATGCAGCAATAAGAGCAAACTATACATTATTATACACATTAAGATGGTAATTTACATAATATTCATGCAAATATCTGGATCCAACAGGAATGAAAATCGATGTGTTTGTTGAGGGCTTACCATGTGCCATGCACTGAGTGACATAAACTTCTTTGCATACTTAACCTGCTCTGGCCCTTTCACCACCCACCAAGGCAGGGAGGAGTTGCTTTTCCAATGAGAATATAAAACATAAGTAGGTTAAGCAATTGCCCATGTCACACACACAGCAAATGGTTGAGGTGGATTCTTTCTCAAGGTGCCTGGCTCTAATGCCTGTGGTCTTCACTCTAAATTTGGGGCTTTTTAGGTTCATTTTTCATGAACTTCCCAAGCATAAGGCAGGACAAAAATCATAGCAGGGACGGGAGCAAATGTGGAGAAAAGTGGGGTCTGGCATCCCTGCTACCAGGCTTTCCACAATAACATAATTACAAACACAGAAAGGCCAGGTTCCAAGCAGCCAGACCCCCAAACTCAAGGATTAGTTTCATGCTCTATAGGAAATAGCACAGCAGCAACCACTGACTTTGAAAGAGGAGAAGTTGTTGCTGGAGAGGACCTTTTCTCCCATAATCTTCCTGTCGGCTGTGGGCAGCCCAAGCTGGGGGAGAACCCTGGACTGGAGACCTGATGGGTCAGGGCTCAGGGACTCATGAGGATATCCATGACTTCATTTGAACATTTTGGTAACAGACTCTTGCGTGGCTGAGCTTTATAATTAAAATAGGCTGAAGAACCCAAAACTCCATGGCTTATGCTACTGTTGGAGTTGGAGCAAGTGGAGCAAGATGTGAAGAAGCTAATGGAGAAGACTTCAAACTCAAGTGACTTGATTTGAATTCCGGGTCTTTTCTAGCTAGTGTAGCCGGGGTGTGCATGCAGCTTCTCTAAGCTTCAGTCTCCTCATCCATAGAATGAGGAGACTGACAGTGGCTTCACGGACCTGCAACTCGATTCGGTGCGATTGTTTGTACATGGAGGTTATCATCATCATCATCATCATCATAATTATTAATGAAGTTTGTCAAGGAAGGAAGAAATAATTATTAGAATGAGTCTCCTGATGCAAGTGGAGGGGCTGTCCTGGGACATGAGGAAAGGCACCTCTTCCTCTCAGATTTGATGCCATTAGATACTGGCCTAGGCAAACCTAAGAAATTTACCCAAGGAGGAAGGAAAGGGCAAGCTTGCTGCCTCTTGGCTTGAAGAAAATTGTAAGATCATTTTCTGTTTGGCTTTCCTAATGTTTCCCTTAGTTGATATTAAGCATAGTTTTCATGTCCAAAGCCTTTATCATATAACAGAGGCTGAGACCCGGAAGAGTCAGTGGTGGGGAGGATCATCCCAACATGGAATATGTATGTCCAAAGTCAAGAATCTGCTTCCACATAGTGTGACATGGGAGGATATGCATATGTGTGGGTCTGTGTTGTCACTTAATGTCAAGTGCCGTGCTTCTGAAGAGGCAACACAAAATCCTAACTCAAAAGCAGGTCGAGGCAGTGCAGCTAATGGGAGGAGGCAGCTATTCTGCAGATTGACTCCATCTCCTGTAGCAACTACATATAGTTGGAACTTGGAATAACACAATGTGCCTATAGCCAGAGTTAGACCTGCCCCAAGGAAGAACCTTCTAGAGGATTTTACTTTGTGCATTGAATCAGTCAGGATTCTTCAGAGAAACAGGAAAAATCAATAGGAGATTTTACATTCATAAATATATGTATACGTGTGTGTGTGTATCTTACATGTATGCGCACACGTATGTATATCAATATATAGGATATGTGCATGTATGTATCTGTGTATGTGTGTATATATTTATGTTTATACACACATACATGAATATATATACACATATTTATATTCTGTTGGTTTTGCTTCGCTGGAGAACTCTGACTACACTAGCTAGAAATGACCTAGAATTAAAATTCATGGCTCAGAGAGAGAGAGATTTATTTTAAGGAATTAGCTCATGTGATTGTGGGGACTGACAGGTTCAAAATTTGTAGAACAGGCCAGCAGACTGGAAACTAGGGCAGGTGTTGATGTTGCAATCTTGAGGCAAATTTGACTCTTCAGAAAACCTCAGTTTTTACTCTTAAGACCTTCAACTGATTGAATTAGATCAACCAAAATCATTGAGGGTAGTTCCCTTTACTTAAAGTCAACTGATTGTAGACGCTAACCACATTTTTGTAACCACATCTACAAAATATCCTCACAGCAACACCTAGATTAGACCGTAACACACATGAAGATGACTTATAAAGAGGAGTGCTTCTTAGTCATCTACACCATGATGGCGGGAACTTTCACTGAGCTGAACATCAGTAGAGCCGGGCTTTGCGCTACCTCCCTAGGTAGCCTGGAAGTATATCCTTTATACTCTGAGTCTCGGTTTCCTCAGGTGGGGCATAATAATAACTTTTTGTGAGGTTTGAGGAGATAAGTCATGTAAAAATAATTTTAAACATCATACTTTAATACTAATATTAATGCATTCTTATTATGTTCAAGCATTATGTCAGCTTGTTTACATAAATTATATTATTTAATTATCAAAAGAAACCTATGAAGTTTGTTTTTTATAGATGAGGAAACTAAAACTCAGAGAGGTGAAGTAACTCGGGCAAGTTCCCACAGCAAGTAAATAGCACCTAGGATTCAAACTGAGCTATGTCTGACTCTAAAACCCATGATTCAACTTCTTTACTACATTCAAATATATCAAAATTTATTATGCATTCATATGCATTATACAGCTGGAGACAGATGAACTATATGACGAAATTCACTTTTTAAAGATCACCTATAGTGCATTATAAAAGGCATCGAAGAGTTCTGATTTGATATACAGCATCAGGGGAAACCAAATGCTCAACAACATTAATGCATATATGCCCAGAGACTAATAGAAAAAAAATCTACTCTAGTTAGTCTCTTAGTTTTCGTGTGTTTTTTTCAGTGCTTATTCTGCATCTAAGCAGTTTCCCTGTCATTGAGTCCTACCCTTACCTCCTTATACTCAGTTCTTCAGGAAACATAAAATGTGAACAGATAACTTCAATACAAATTATTATTCTGAAGCCACTGAGAAAGTGTTACAAAGTATTACAGATATGGAGGGATGCAATAGGAAGTAAGATATAAAGAAAACAATTAAATTATCCTCCACTTGCTCCCATAAAATCTCAGCTTTTATTAAATATGCATAATAGAAATATTTATTGGTTCTTTGGAAATTTTTAATTGCTACAAAACTCTTAGCAGCCTACCCCTTCCTGCTCTCTTACGTTGCTAGAAATAATTGACATATTTCAAATACTACCTACCATAGTAAAAATATCTTAACACTATTTGCTTTTTGCTAGTATCAGATAGGAATTAGTTCCTTGAATGGTTTTTTTGTTGGTTTTGTTTCTGCATAAATGGGAAATGTTTTCTTTTTTTTAATAGGGTTAGTCTTTATTGTTGAAAGTATTACAGATGTCCCCTTCTTCCACCCCACCCCCGTTGGCCCCTTTTACCCTTCTCCTGCCCCCACCCCAGGCCTTCCCTACACTATCATCTGTCCATGGGATATGCATATAAGTTCTTTGATTAATCTCTTTTCACCTTCCCCCACTTCCCTCTGAGATACTTCAGTCAGCATGTTTCAATGTCTCCAGATCTGTTTTGTTTATCAGTTTATTTTGTTCATTAGATTCTACATGTAAGTGAGATCATGTGGTACTTGTCTTTCTCTGATGGCTAATTTCGCTTATCACAATACTCTCCGGGTCCATCCATGCTGTGCCAAAGGACAAGAGATCCCTCTTTCTCACAGCCTCATAGTATTCCATGGTGTAAATGTCCCACAGCTTTTTTATCCACTCTTCTACTAATGGCATTTGGGCTATTTCCAGATCTTAGCTATTGTAAATTGTGCTGCTATGAACATACATTCTTTCTGATTGTTGTTTTGGGTTTCTTAAAATATGTTCCTAGAAGTGGGATCACTGGGTCAAATGGCAGTTTCATTTTTAATTTTTTGAGGAAACTCCATACAGCTTTCCATAGTGGTTGCACCAGTCTGCATTCCCACCAGCAGTGTACTAGGGTTCCCCTTTCTCCACATCCTCACCAGCACATGTAGTTCATTGACTTGTTGATGGTAGCCATTCTGACAGGTGTGAGGTGATACCTCATTGTGGTTTTAATTTGCATCTCTCTGATGATTAGTAATGTTGAGCATTTTTTCACATGTGTCTTGGCCATCTGTATGTCCTCTTTGAAGTGTTTATTCAGGTCCTTTGCCCATTTTTTAATTGGACTTTTTGTCTTTCTTTTGTTAAGTTGCATGAGTTCCTCATATATTTTGGAAATTAACCTTTTATCAGGCGTATCATTGGCAAATATGTTCTCCCATACAGTGGGCTCCCTTTTCATTTTGTTGATGGTTTCTTTTGCTGTGCAGAAGATTTTTCTTTTGATGTAGTCCCATTGGTTTATTTTCTTTGTTTCTCCTGCCCTAGAAGATGTATTGGGAAACATATTACTAAAAGAATGCCTGATATTTTGCTGCCTATGTTTTCTTCTAGGATTTTTATGGTATCACAACTTACATTTAAGTCTTTTATCCATTTTGAATTTATTCTTGTGTATGGTGTAAGTTGGTGGTCTAGTTTCATTTTTTTTTTTTTTTTTTTTGCATGTACCTGTCCAATTTTCCCAACACCATTTATTGAAGAAACTGTCTTTACTCCATTGTATGCTCTTGCCTCTTTTGTCAAATATTAATTGAGCATAATGGCTTTGGTCAATTTCTGGTTTCTCTGTTCTGTTCCATTGATCAATATACCTTCTTGTGCCAGTACCAGGCTGTTTGATCACAGTGGCTTTGTAGACTAACCTGATATTTGGTATTGTGATCCCACCAACTTTGTTCTTCCTTCTCAAGATTGCTGCCGCTATTCAGGGTCTTTTTTGGTTCTATAAAAAATTTTGGAGTATTTGTTCTAGATCTATAAAATGTGCTGTTGGTGCTTTAAAAGGAATTGTGTTGAATCTATAGATTGCTTTGGACATTTTATGGACATTGTATGGACATTTCAATAATGTTGATTCTACCAATCCATGAGCATGGATTGCTTGTTTATATCTTCCTCTATCTCTTTTTTCAATGTCTTATAGTTTTCCAAGTACAGATCTTTTACCTCCTTGGTTAAGTTTCTTCTTAAGTATCGTAAATATTTTATTGCAATGGTAAATGAGATTGTTGTTTTAGCTTCTCTTTCTGAGAGTTCATTATTGGTGAATAAAAATGTCATTGATTTCTGTGAGTTAATTTTGTGTCCTGCTACATTGCTGAATTCACTTATTAAATCTAGTAGTCTTTTGGTGGAGTTTTTACAGTTCTCTGTGTACAACCTCATGTCATCTGTGAATAGTGACAGTTTTACTTCCTCCTTTCCAGTTTGGATGCCTTTTATATTTTCTTCTTGTCTGACCACTGTGGCTAGGACTTCCAACACTATATTGAATAAGAGTGATGAAAGGGGACATCCTTCTCTTGTTTTTGTTCTCAGGGGAAATGGTTTTAGTTTTTGTCCATTGAGTGTGATATTGGCTGTAGGTTTGCCATATATGGCCTTTATTGTGTTTAGGTATGATCGCCCTATTCTCACTTTGCTGAGAGTTTTTATAAAAAATGGGTGTTGGATTTTGTCAAAAGCTTTCACTGCGTCTATTGATATGATCATGTGCTCTGATTTAATGTTGGCTATAAGTGACTTTGTAGCAGTTGGAGTGGAAACCATTCCCACCACCTTGATATGCACATTAATACACATTTAGTGTCATATCCAATGTTGATTCTTTGTTCATTGGTTTTTCATCAGGAATTTTTATTTATCTCCATATCTAACAATTGCCCCTCCTCAGCTTGGTGAAACCACTCACTGGCTTCTACTTTTAAGCCTTATGCATACCATACCTCAAATTTAGGTAATAGTACTTGTTATTTAAATCTTTAGTTTCTCTCTTTCAGGACATGGCAGCCCTGTTCTTCCCTGCCCCATTGTTTGTGGTTGCCGTTTGACTTTCTTTAGCTACTAAATTGGGAATAGAAATGACTTAAGAATGGGGAAGGTGAAGATATGCTGGGCCAGCAAACATACATACATGCACCAGAATGCATGATCTTAAAGACATGCTGAGCCAGGAAACATATATACGCTCACCAGAATCTCAGAAGCACTCCCAAAAAGCCATCTGTATCACTACTACAAAGAAGTAGCCCTAGTATATCTTGGTATTGAACCAGTTTCACTAGTTCTAATTTCCTATTTGCTTTAGTAAAGTTATGTTGGAGCTTTCACCTTTTGCTTTACAAGTAATTTCAAAGAACATGCCTTTTACTAGCTGGTGACCTGCAACAACCGTTGTGTATTCCCTGTGTAGTAACACTTAGAAGATCATCATGAAGTACTTACATTTTTCAAGACATAAAAGTTAAATATGTCTCAATTCCCCATCTTCTGTAGTGCTTCTGTAATGAATTTTTTAAAAATGGGTTCAAGAAACCCCTTTAAGAAAGAAAAAATAAGTATTTAATAAGTAAAAGGTTTGCTGACATTGCAGTTATTATACTGAACAGCTTGGGCATATTCATTTGCCGAAGAACAAGATGAGGAGCTTGAAAAGGCCTGTAATAAAGTGAGTTTGATTTGTGTGGAGGATATTATCTCCTCTCTGTCTTAATTTAGTTCATTAATTTGCCTGCATAATATAAAGTTTGCAATTAAGCATGATAAAAACACAAATAAACAGTGCCATCTTTTGGCGATGTTTAAACTTTATGCATATATACAGTCATGCATACCTGTGTCAGGCAATGCATTTAGTATCCACAAACATCCATCACAGATGCCAGAAGGATCTTATTTTTATCATTAGTAAATTTCCAGGGGATGAAAATTATTGACACTAGTGGAATGCAAGCCACCATGCCTAAAAATAATGAGTGAGACCAGCACCTGTCCAACTCACCTAGAAAAGCATGTTCAGATTGGCGTTTAACATCTCCATGGAAATGCCACTGCAACCGTGCATGTGTCTATTTGCTTCTTGGAGCACCTGAGGACATTTTTTTCCAATTTAAGTTCCTTTCTAAACCTAGAATGAAATGTTTGGCTCAGGTGTCAGGTTTTGAAAAGTAGGTGGATGAATGTCATGTATAAAAATAGAAATGCTGTTGTTACTCTGCTCATAACTGTTATTCATAACTTAGGTGGGAGGAACAGACAAGGAAAGCCTGTTTCACCAAAACTCATTTTCTGTTGAATAGTGCAGATTGGTTTTGTAGTGGGCAGTCTGAAAGATGACCTGTCCATAAAGATGCAAGTATTTTAAAAGAGGAATTACAAACTGTCATTCTAGTCAAACATTTAATAACCACTTAACATTGTGCTAGAAGCTAGCTATACATAGAACAGTCCTGTGGCCCCTAAAATTATTGACAGTTGTTACTTGAAGGTTCTGTAGCAGGAAAAATGTTGCAAAGGTGTGACTTTAAAGGATTAGGGAATATAAAATGAAAATGAAGGTAATTCTGATGATGATAGCTGACATTTATTGAGCATTTACCATGTGTCAGGCACTGTTAACCCTCATGAAAATCTAATGAAGTAGGTTCTATTACAATCATCTTTCTACAGATGGGGAACTGAAAAAGAGAGAGAATTAGTAACTTGTCCAAAGTCAGTGACAGCTTACTAGAAAAATCTCACTTCAAAGAAAACTGGAAAAGTAGTGGCTGCCATGATGGAAGTAATGGGCCAAATCTAGAATAAGGGCAAATTTGCTCATTCATTCAACAAATACGCAATTACTTGAGCACCTATTCTATGCCAGGTGCCATTATCAGAGCTGCAGATTGAACAATACAGACAAATTCCCCAAGATCTTAAAGCCTACCTCATCATAGTGGAGCAGATAACACACAGAAACATGCTATAATATCTTGTAATGATTAGGAAAGCAAGATAGTTAGAGAATGCTTGGGGACAATATTCTAGACTCAGATGAATATAAGATGGAATCATTGATACCTACCCCCAAAGCACTTTGAGTCTAATGTGGAAGTCAGACAGGCATATGCTGTGACTTGTGCTATGAGAGAGGAAAGCACAGATTGCTTGGATGGACACAGGGACCACCCCCACCCCCCCAAATTGGGATAGAGGTTTCAAAAAGGCTTTTCAGAGATGGTGATGTTCCCACTGAGAATTAGACAATGAACAGAATTAGTTAGACAGGAAATGTGGGGACACCTTGGGCAAGAATTAGCACAAAATACAAAACTTCAGAGTTGGGCAAGACTTAGTAACTGAAGTGTCTTAGGGTAATAGAAACATGTAAGTACATATAATATTTATAAGTATATAAGGATAAGTATATAAGGATATATATAAACATATAAGTATTCTATAATGTGTGTATATATACATATGTATGTACATGTGAGAAAAGATTTATTTTGCATATGTAAAGGTTCATTATACATATATAATGTTTGTGTATATATGTACATATGCCAAGGGCAGGAGAAGATCCAAGTTCCAGCTCAAGCAATCAGGCAGAAAAGGCTGAATTCCTCCTTCCTCTGTCTTTTTGTTCTATTCAGGCTCTCATTGGATTGGATGAGGTCCACCCACATTGGAAAAGGCAAAACATTTTACCGAGTGCACTGATTTAAATGTTAATTTCATCCAGAAACACCCTCATAGGCACACCCAGGAAAAATAGCTGGTCAAATATCTGGGCACCCTGTGATCCAGTCAAGTTGACACAAAAATTGATCATCACATAAAGACAGGTCCCTATAGTGGGATCTTAGGATATGCATGGGTGAGCACCAGAAACAGGTAGCTCTGGAAGGTTAAGCAGAGGGTAAATCATACCAGACATCATCTGGCCTGTGACAGAGCAGGTGCTAATTCTGAGGGCCATAGGTAGACACTGAGAAGTTGTTGATGGGAAAAGATGTGATATACTCCATGTTCTGGAGAGAGCACTGAAACAATGGTATAAGTCATAGGCTGGAGGGGGACAAGGTAGAGGCAGGAAGATAAGTGCAGAGCCAGTTACAGCAATCTAGGGAAAAGACGATGGGCTTGGAAAGGAGGAAACCTTTTGCAAGACTCTTAGAAGAAAGATGGTTATTTATTGGATTTGAAGGAAGAATGGACAGAAAGGAAAAGAGGAATCTGTGCAGATGGCTGCCCTGGGTGACTGGGAAGATGGTAGTGTCATTCACAAGAATAGAGATACAAAAGAAGGGGCAGGATTGAATTTGAAATTGCCTGAAGCATGACTGATGTTCCCTCTATGACAAATACCACTGCTTCTCTAAATACGCCCTAATCTTTATTTCCTTCAGGCATTTGCAAAGACTGTGGCCCTTACCTATTTTCCCACACCTGCACTGTGTCTGTTCCCTGAGCTTTCCCTGGGCAATCTACCCTCATACCTCAGGGCTCAGTTTCAGTGTCATTTCTTCCATGACCTCCATAACCCCGGGTAGAGTGAGGTTCTTGCTAAAGTTCCCCAGCGTCTTGTTCTCTCTCTCTCCTAGCTGTATTCAAGTTTTTTTTTACTTACTTGTCTCCCAAACTAAATGATAGATGGCTGGATTCCTCAGTACACGGTTCCTGTCACATGGCACACCCTAAGAAATATTGTTGGATGTTTGTATGAATGATTGTCCTATAAACCCCTGGATATATGGATGCCAAGCTCCAAAGAGGGATATGAAATTAGAGATATGGATTTGGGCATCATCAGCTCATGGAAGCAATTTCTCTTAAATTGATAATCATATAGATCTAAGAGAGGAAAGTGTTTTTTCAACAGCTCCCTGAAAGGCAGTGTTAAAAAAAACAAACAAACAAAATCCCTATATGTTTCTTATGCCCAAAGCACCTTATATGTATTTTTTTTTTTTTTGGACACTTTATCTCCCCAGGAAAGCAGGTGGTGTTGTCAACTCATTTCCATTCTTTTTTTCTCTCTCCACTGGTTTCTTTTCAGCTTAAGTATAAGACTTTTCACACTAACAGCAAGGACAATGTAGACACACTGAAAAGATACATAAAAAAGAAGACTTCTCCCCTCAATATC
This sequence comes from Miniopterus schreibersii, assembly GCF_964146895.1. Lineage (NCBI taxonomy): Eukaryota > Metazoa > Chordata > Mammalia > Chiroptera > Miniopteridae > Miniopterus > Miniopterus schreibersii. Next base: position 71,554,611 of record NC_138102.1, on the reverse strand, counting down.
AGTGGATGGATTTTCTTCAAGGACAAAGGTCAAAATAATACTTTCCCCTACTCCCCTTCTAAATATCTGGGGGGACTTCATGTAAGCTTCTTCTAAATTTCACATTGATCAAAGTCTAGGCAGCTTCAGAGGGTAGCAAAACAGGAGACAGGTAGAGGTGGATTTTGGGGTCCCTTGGGCCTTTTGTTGGCCTGCCATTGGGCTGGGAGCTGGTGGGATTGATCCTCAGCCTAGATGACTATGAAGATTGACCCCTGACAAAGTGTATGAGCCACTGTGCAGCTGCTCCACCCTCTACCCCAAAGCAGAGTTTGCCCCTGTAGTGTCTGATGCCTCCTGAGATCTCCCTTTGGTGTCTCTCTTACGTGGCTAGTTGGACTATTTTCTGGTGTGGTCCAAAGCCCACCACCAGTTGTATTCTTGGCGCTTTGGGGAGGTACTCTGGTTCAGGTCAATGTCAGACACTGCCCGTAACCAACTTTGGGTTACCTTCTTGGAGCTACAAAGTGATCCACAGTTTATGGCTGCCTCTGCTTGGCCTGGGTACTCATGGGAGAGGCCAAGCTGTGCACCACTGAGCCCCACAAGACACCTACTACAAAAGACCATTATATCAACACTGGGAGACATAGCAGATCTGCCTAATATGCAGAGACAGTTACAAAGAAACAGACAAAATACAGAGACAAAGAAACATACCCCAAATGAAAGAACAAGAGAAATCCCCAGAAAAGAAAAAAACTAAATAAAATGGAGGCACCAAGCTATCAAATGCAGTGTTAAAAACAACGGTTATGAAGATGCTCAAGAAATTTAGGGGAAGAATGGATGAACTCAGTGAGAACTTAAAAAAAAGACATAGTAACCATAAACCCATAACATAAAAACCATAAAAAAGAACCAGTAAGAAATAAAGAATACAATATCTGAAATGAAAAATACACTAGAAGAAATCAAAAGGAGGTTAAATAAGGCAGAAAATCAAGCCAGCAATTTGGAGGACAAGATAACAGAAAACACACAAACAGAGAGGCAAGAGAAAAATAAATTATTTTTTTTTTAATGAGGAAAGTCTGAGACCTCTGGGACAGCATCAAGTATAACAATATCTGTATCAAATGAGTACCAGAAAAAGAAAAGAGAGAGCAAGGATTTGAGAACCTATTTGAAGAAATAATGGCTGAAAACTTTCCTAACTTGGTGAAGATAAAAGACACACCTATCCAAGAAACACAGAGATTTTCAATCAAGATTACCCCAAAAAGGCCCACAATAAGAGACATCATAATTAAAATTTCAAAATTTAGAGAAAAGAGATCATCTTAAGAGCAGAAAGAAAAAGACAGTTACCTACAAGGGACCTCCCATAAGACTTTCAGCTGATTTCTCAACAGAAACACTTCAGGCTGGAAAGAATTGGCATGAAATATTCCAAATGATAAAAAGCAAGAACCACAAGCAAGACTACTTCACCCAGCAAGGCTATTATTTAAAATTGAAGATGAAATAAAGAGCTTCCCAGACCCCCCAAAAAGCTAAAAAGGCTAAGAGCTCACTACCACCGAATCAGTAGTATAAGAAATGTTACAGGGTCCTCTTTAAAAAGAAGAAAGAAACAAAACAACCAAAAAAAGGAACATAGTTATAAAGACTAAAATGTTAATGAATACATACCTATCAATAATCACTTTAAAAGTAAGTGGATTAAATGCATCAATCAAAAGAATAGGGTAGCTGAATAGAAAAGAAAACAAGACCCAAAAGTATGATGTCTACAAGAGACCCACCCACCTCAGAACAAAAGATACACACAGACTGAAAGTAAATAGATGGAAACTGATATTTCATGCTAATGGAAATGAGCAAAAGCTTACATAAGACAAAATAAACTTTAAAACAAAGGTTGTAATAAGAGACAAAAAGGGACACTACATAATGTTTTATGGATCAATTCAACAGAAGGTGTGTAAACATTTATACACCTAATATAGGAGCGCCTAAATATAGAAAGCAAATCTTTTTATTTTTTAATGTTTTTATTGATTCTTAGAGAGAGGGGTAAGGAGAGGAAGATAGGGAAACATTGATGAGAGAAACACTGATCAGCTGCCTTCTGCACACCCCCTACGTGAGATCGAGTCCACAACCAAGCAGGACTCAAACGAGGAATCTTTCAGTGCATGGAACAATGCCCAACTAACTGAGCCACACTGGCTAGGGCTATAAAGCAAATCTTAATCGACATAAAAGGAGAGATCAAGAGTAATACAGTCATAGTAGAGGATTTTAACACCCCATTGACATCAATGGATAGATCTTCCAGACAAAAAATCAATAAGAAAACAGCGGCCTTAAATTACACATTAGACCAGATGGATTTAACTTATCTTTTCAGAGCATTTCACCTCAAAGCAGCAGAATATACATTCTATTCAAGTGCACATTAAACATTCTCTAAGATAGACCACATGTTAGGACACAAACCAAGTTAAAAAATTCAAGAAAATTGAAATTACCTCTAGCATCTTCTTCAGCCACAAGGGTATAAAACTAGAAATCAATTACACACACACACACACACACACACACAAATGTGAAAAACACATAAACATACGGAGGCTAAACACATGAATTCACAGTAATCAGATAATGATACTAAAAATGACTGGATTAACAATGAGATTAAGGCATAAATAAAAAGTTACCTTGAGACAAATGAAAATGAAAACACAACACAAAATCTATGGGGCACAGCAAAAGCAGTCCTAAGAGGGAAATTCATAACAACACAGGCTTACCTCAAGAAACAAGATAACTTTCAAATAAACTATTTAAACTTACTCATAATAAGAAACCCCCCAAAAAGAACAACCAAAGCCCAAAAAGAATAAAAGGAAGAAAATTATAAAGATCAGAGCAGAAGTAAATGAAAGAGACTAAAAAATAAAAAATAAAATCAATGAAATTGTGAGCTGGTTCTTTGAAAAGATAAACAAGATTGACAAACCACTAACTGTACTAATCAAGAAAAAAAGAGAGAGGACCCAAATAAATAAATTCAGAAATGAAAGAGGAGAAGTAACAACTAACACCACAGAAATACAAAAGATTATCAGAAAATATTGCAAACAGCTATATGCCAACACATTGGACAATTAGGACAAAATGGATCAATTTCCAAAAACATATCTTCCAAAACTAAATCAAGAAGAAAGAAAATCTGAACACACTGATTACAACCAATAAGATTTAAGCAGTAATTAAAAAAACACTCCCAGCAAACAAAAATCCTAGACCGGATAGCTTTACAGAGGAAATTTACCAAATATTCAAGGAAGAACTAAAACCTATTCTTAAGTTACTCTAAAAAGTTCAAGATAAGGGAAGAGGCCAGCATTATCCTAATTCCAAAAACAAGTATATACACTACAAAGAAAGAAAATTGTAAGCCAATGTCCTTGGTGAACATAGATGCAAAAATCCTGAGCAAAATATTAGCAAACAAAATTTAACAATACATTAAAAAGATCATACACTATGAACAAGTGATATTTATTCCACAGTTGCAAGTTTTGTACATCTGCAAATCAATTAAGGTGGTATACCACATAAACAAAATGAAGGACAAAAATCATATGATCATATCAATAGAGGCAGAAAAAACATTTGACAAACTCCAGCACCAATCTATGATAAAAGCTCTCAACAAGTGGAAATAAAAGAAAGATACCTCAACATGATAAAGGCCATATATGACAAACCCACAGCCAATATCATACTCAGTGGGGGAAAACTAAAAGTGCTTCCCTTAAGATCAGAAACAAAACAGGGATGTCTGCTTTCAATGTGGTACTGAAAGTCCTAGCCACAGCAACCAGAAAAAAAAAGAAATAAAAGGCATCGAGGAAGTAAAACCGTCATTATTTGCAGATGACATGATACTGTATGTAGAGACCCCTAAGATTAAAAAAAAAAAAAACCTACTAGAACTGATTGATGAATTCAGTTAAGTAGCAGGATGCAAATTAAATATCTAGAAATCAGTTGTATTTTTACACACAAACAATGAGCTATCACAAAGAGAAACAAATAAAACAATCTCATTACAATTGTATAAAAACCAAAGTACCTAGGAATAAATTTAACAAGGAGGTAAAAGACCTGTACTTGAAAAATTATAAGACACTGAAGAAAGAAATTGAAGAAGATACAGTTAAGTGGAAGCGTATACTGTGTTCATGGATACAAAGAATTAACATCATTAAAATGACCATACTACACAAAGCAATCTACAGAATCGATGCAATTCCTATCAAAATACCAATGGTATATTTTAAAGAACTAGAACAAATATTCCAAAAATTTATATGGAAGCAGAAAAGACCCCAAATAACTACAGCAACCTTGAGAAAGAAGAACAAAGTTGGAGGTATCATGCTACCTGATATCAAACTTTGCTACAAGGGTATAGCAATCAAAACAGCATGGTCTGACTTAAAAACAGACATATAGATCAACAGAATAGAATAAAGATCCCAGAATTAAACACACACCAATATGGTCAATAAATATTTGACAAAGGAGGCAAAAACATACAATAGGGTAATGACAGCCTATTCAATAAATAGTGTTGAGAAAATTGAACAGAAAATTTAAACTAAACCACTTTCTCATACCATATATAAGAATAAACTCAAAATGGATTAAATACTTAAATGTAAGTCTCAAAACCATAAAAATCCTAGAAGAAAACATAGGCAGTAAAATCTAAGACATCTCTCTTTTTTCTGATGTATCCTCTGGGTCAAGGGAAACAAAAGACAAAATAAGCAAATGGAACTACATCAAACTAAAAACGTGTGCATAGCAAAAGAAGCCACCAACAAAACAAAAAGACAACCTACTGAATGGGAGAAATTACTTGTCAATGATACATTCAATAAGGGATTAATATCCAAAATGCATAAAGAACTCAGAAAACTTAACACCAGAAAAATAAACAACCCAATTAAAAACTGGGCAGAAGACCTGAGTAGACACTTCACCAAAGAAGACATACAGATCCAATGGGCATATGAAAAGTTGCTCAACATCACTAATCATCAGAGAGATGCAGATCAAAACCACAAGATACCATCTTACTCTTGTTTAAATGGCTATCACCAATAAATCAACAAGCAAGTGTTGGTGAGGACTTGGAGAAAAGGAAACACTAGTGGACTGTTGGTGGGAATGCAGATTGGTGCAACCACTATGGAAAACAATGTGGAGAATCCTCAAAAAATTAAAAATGGAATTAAAAAATTAAAAATGCAATCCTCAAGAAATTGTCTTATGACCCAGTGATTCCACTTCTGGGAATATATCCCAAGAAACCCAAAACATTCATTTGAAAGAAAATATGCACCCCTATGTTTATTGCAGCATTATTTACAATAGCCAAGCTATGGAAGCAACCCAAGTGCCCAAGTACAGGAGTGGATATAAAATCTGTGGTATGCCTGGCTGGTGTGGCTCAGTGGCTGAGCATTGACCCATGAACCTGGAGGCTGAGGTTCAATTCCCAGTCAGGGCAAATGCCTGGGTTGTGGGCTCAGTCCCCAGTAGGGAGTGTGCAGGAGGCAGCTGTTTGATGATTCTCTCTAATCATTGATGTTTCTATCTCTCTCCCTCTCTCTTCTGCTCTCCAAAATCAATAAAAATATATTTTTTTAAAAGTTATTTAAAAAGCTGTGGTACATATACACACTGGAATATTACTTGGCCATAAAGAATGAAATGTTACCTTTTGTGACAGCATGGATAGACCTGAAAGGTACTATGCTAAGTGAAATAAGTCAGATAGAGAGAAATACCATATGATCTTACTTATATGTGGAATCTAAAGAACAAAATAAACAAACAAAATAGAAACAGACTCATAGATGGAATAGACTTACACTTATCAGAGTGGAGGGCATTTGGGAGGCTGGACGAAAGAGATGAAGGGATTAAGAAGTACAAATTGATAGTTACAGAATAGTCACACAGATGTGAAGTACAGCATAGGGAATATAGTCAATAATATCATTATAACTATGGGGCCAGGTGGGTACTTGAAACATTGGGGGAACCACTCTGTAAACTACATGATTTTCTAACCACTATGCTATATATCTGAAATTAATACAGAGTAATAATGAATGTAAACTATAGTTGAAAGATAAAAAATACATATAAAAAATTTTCACATTCCTCAATGTCCCACGCAGTCTAAGTTTCTCTTTAGGAATAGTCACCTTTCTCTATGGTGGCTCTGCCCAAGTCTCAAACACTGTTTGTGGAACAAAGCTCAGCACTGCTTGTCATGGCATAGATTTCCTACCAAATTCCCCCATCAAAGTGAAGAGAGGCATCTTTTCTAGATGAGGTTAATGGAGACACTGTTTCTGTGCACACCTCGTGTTCAGTGCCTGAGCAAGATACAAGCTGGTATGCTAATGAATGCTAATTAGAGTGGATTACAGTGTGGCCATCTGTCACATTTGCTTATTTCATTGCACCCCTTGCTGGAATTCCACTTTCCTACTCTTGTGAAGATTATTTAACTTAAATATAGAAGAAAGAGGTTTGTCTTCAGTTCACATCTCTGTAATAACCATCAGCATCATTCACACATATTTTGTGCCTTCTCTATTCCTCTAGATGGCTGAATGTCACTCTCTCAGAGAACATGAGAAATAACAGTAAGACCTATTAATAAACACTAAGCAAATGCACAAAGTATACATTCTTGCATAAATATAGAATGAAGTACATAGAGACCTTTCTGAAGTGCTTGGCTGTGGATGCCCTGAATGGCCTCTGAATTGCTGGATATTGTTTTAAATTAGCATAAAAGCATGATTTTTAGTTGAATGAGTTTATATTTCACAAGCCTTTGGGAAAAAATGATTATAATATAAATCTTGAGACTTCATGTTGGAAGGCTTTTTGCTAAAGAGATGTTTTGAGTGTAGATGTATCTCTTCCAGTGGTTGGAGGAGTGATTACAGTGCACACTGAAATGATTTACCAATTTGCCAGAATATTAAAATTGGCCTCTTCTTGGTTCAGGTACCCAAGTATGAGTCAGATCCTCTCTACACGTGGAATTTTCACACACTTGGAATCTCCTTCAACTTTGAAATAGAAAGAATACAAGGGGGAAAACACCTTTTTGAAGCAATTTCATTGAAGAGAGCAATTGCTGTGCTAATTCTCCAACATTCCTCCTCTTCTAAGTCCCCCAGGAGGGCTTGGACAGGTGCTAATTCCCTTACCTCAAGCTTAGTGAGGAGGACTTCCTGGAAAGTACTTTGAAAGTTAACCAGGAAGACAAGTGCCTGACCCAGGTCTGGGGAAGTTCAAGTTGCCTGTGACAGTGGTGGACAGTGGTGGCTGCACTGCCGCAGGCCTGTACTACCCGAGGTTTTAGGGGCAAAGGACCTGTGAGTGTTTCCTCCAGACTAGACTTGGGCCAGGAGACAGTTACTAATGTGAGATTACTAATTCCCAACAGGGATCACAGTTGGCCAAAGAAATTTTAATCTGTAGAGAGGTTTGTTATAAACACCCTAGTATAATGTCTAAATTTTGGAAATCCAAGCTTTCTTTTAAGCATGTGGGAACTAAAACCCATTGAGTGATTTCCCCAAGGCCACAAGTAGTAAAGCTTAGAAACTAAAACATTTGACAGAATTGCAGCTAGAATCGTTGGGTGAGTCGACAGCCTGCAAATGTAGACCAAATCTATATCAACACTTGGTGTCTACAACTTCCCATCACCTCTTCATGTGCACAAGTAGGTTGGATAGCCTTTAGCAAAAGACAGGTCCCCCGCACCGTCCAACAGAGTTGAATGTACAAAGGTGGCACTAATTTACCGTTGTTTCGGGATGTGTTTTATATTGTTTAGTTAATACATGTGATAGATTTGTTTTTGCCACTATGTTTATGATGAATGGGGGGAAAGAAACCATCAGCTATCGGGTCTAATTTTGGGACCTGGATGCCCGAAGCAATCTGATCGAAGTGGCATAAAGTGTAAGATGGGGAATTGTGACTTCTTGTCATATGTAGGAGTGTTTCAAGTCCTTCCATTGTTGCCACAAGAAAACTGCATTACAACCCACAAGAGGCACCTCACAATTGCCCAGACTGTGTAGAGGAACCAGAAAGGCAAACCCACCAAAGCTGCATCGACAAATTCAAACATCCAGATCTTGGAATAATAGGTTTCCAAAAGAAAGACAAATCATGCTCTAACCTCTACTCACAGACACACACTGTGTTTTGCAAATTTACAACCATCAGGATCAATCTTACAATCTAACATCCGAAGACTCAAAATCCATTCATTGATTATTTTCTTCATTTATTTTCCATATTCCTACACTTTTTCCTTTTGCATCAAAATATTTAGGTTTGAAACACAGATTCCCTGGTCATCCCTCTGGTCTTTGCTAAACAGAAGGGGAGCTGGCAGAGAAGGGTAAAAAAATCTGATTTTCAAAAAAAACCACCTGCTTTTATTCATAGGTACTATGTCTCCTAGGAATAGCTAGATACCATTTTTTAAAATCTTAAATATTAGCCCTGGCCAGGTGGCTCAGTTGGTTGGAGCATTGTCCAGTACCCCAAAAGGTGGCGAGTTCGATTCCTGATCAGGGCACATACCTAGGTTGAGGGTTTGATCCCTGGTTGGGGCATTCGGGGGTCCAGCCCCAGCAGTCCAGGGACCCCCAAAGGTGTGGACAGCTTCGGGGAAGAATGAAGGACACGGAGACAGCATTCAGAGCATCAGGACAATCAGCTTCTCTCTTTTATTGCCTTGTTACAGCTGTATTTATACTATTTGATTTTATTGCTGGTTAAACAACATGACATCATGCTTTGTTCCAGTTTCTGTTTTGGCCTTTCACAGTTAGTGAATATACCTTCTTATCTGACCTTTGCTAAAGAATTTACATCTGTTTAGGTATGTTAATTTTATTCTTACCTATTGTTTATATTTCTATAGGCTATTCTACAGGTAAATCTCTAGTTTGTTATTTATATTCTGAAGTTACTATTTTATTGCTCTACCACATAGCTAAAAGGAGAATAACTCAGCCAGCTTTTCTTATGTGAAGGTTATGCGAGTCCTAAGTGAGGGTCTGTAGCTTGTGAGTGATTGTTTTTAGCTGTGGTGACTGACCACCTGTCTGGCACCAGCCTCAGTCTCCCCGCTTGCACTCCCTACAGCAGTCCGTCCTCACTGTAACATCCTGTGTATGATTATTCTGTGTATGATTATTCTGTGTATGATAAGGGTTCAGGTGTAGACTGAAATAATCTCTTTCCTAGACTGCTCTCTCCTTGTGGGGATTCCCAGAGTTTTCCATTAATATAAACATCCCCCAGTAACACATTCCTTGTGGGAACTCACTGGTGGGCTCCCTGTGGATGGCCCTGCACCACCGAGTCAGCAGGGCCCGGACCCAGGCCTCTTCCCTGGTGGGAAGGCCCCCGGGGTAGTGGGCCTGACAAGTCCTAACTCCTCTGCTGACAGTCTAAGTTCCTTATAGGCCCCACATGATATCTTTGTAAGAGTGGGGGCTTTTACTGAATCATTGTCTTTTCCAGTCCCATCCAACTCCCCTGCTAGGGAAGTTTCCAGCGAGGGCAATGCCCTTTTCTGGTGCAGTGACTCGGGTAAGGACACAGCGTCAAGAAGGGGAACAAGCATAGAAAGAGGGACATGCCACACTCCAAGTCCCATGGAGCACTGGCTGTGCAGATGTCTCCTCCTTGAAGGACCGTGTCAAGCAGCAAGGATGGGACAGCTTCCAGCTGGGGTGCATATGGGAGGCAACAGATCAATGTTTCTTTCTCACATAGATGTTTCTTCCCCCCCCCCCCCCCGTCCCTCCCTCCCTCTCTCTAAAGTCAGTAAAACATTCCTCAGGTGAAGAGTAAAAAAAATTAAATCTGGAGGAGTTTTAATAGTAAATAAATAAATAAATGCTTCACTATGTCGTGCAGACTTTCCCTTTGGTTTCATAAGCATTTCTATCGTGAAAATTTAATGTCTCACTTTTAAAATTCCTCCTCTTTTCCTGGTGCCCTGGTTTTTCTTTTTTCCCTATTGACCATTTTTATTTTCTCCTCATATAATGAGCATGGTTCTTTTTCCTACCCATCACTTTCTCCTCTCCAAGATACTATTTTGAGAGAGGAAGACAGAACCTCACATCTAGTTTCACTCTGGGAAGTGTTAAGTGCATGTTCTCCTCACCCAGAGTCACTAGGATTAACCCTGGGGGAAATATAGGGGTGGGGGTGAGAAGCACTTTTTATGACCATCTCATCAAGCTGATCTCTAGGCTGTGACCACATTAACCTGTATTTAAATTTTTGCAAGACCAGGCCAGTCACAAACAGTAATAGACATCCTAAGATAGCTTTGTATTATGCTGGCCCTTAGTTTCTTTCTTTTTTCTTTAACTTAACAGAAATCCATGCAAATGGAAAGGCGCTTGCCAGCTGCATGATTTATTACTCAGTCTCTGCAGGATCCCTACATTTAATTTGAATGTTCGCCATCATCTACAAGTGGTGCCCAGTGCTCTGAATCTGGAATGCAGAAATCTTTACTGCACTGACTAAGACATATTATTCAGCACTCGGGAGGTAGTAGGATTGATTTATCCAGGTACATACTGCTTACCCAGCAGCAGTTGGATTCAGAATCATTTGCTTAGAAAATCCATCAGAATTAAAGGGCAAATTTTAGAATAAATTGTTCCCATTTTCATCTGCAGCCTGGATGCATACACTGTGGGAAGCACAAAGACCATTTTGCCTAAATATTTCTTTGAACCTTTTCGTAGTAACAACAGTTATGAAAGCAAGTGCCTCGGGTGTTTTTCCAGTGACCACAGCCAGTGTTTGGTGTCATGATGTTGAGGTGGGCTTTTAATTTCATCGGATTGATGTTAAAAACAAGTTTGCTCATCAAAATTAGTCAGAACTCTTGAATCATTGTAGGTTTCTAGCTCTGAAGGAGTAAATAATCTAGAAACACAAAAAGGCCCCTCGGCCATCTTGCAGAATACTGAGGGGAGCTGGCCCGCTCTCCTACACAGTGAGGCTGACCTCCTGGAAGACATCCCCCGGACTTGGACTGTCCTTGCTAGAAATGTTGAGGGGCTCCCGTCTCTGGATCCATTCAAATTATGTATCCCTTCAAAGCATCCTTCAAGATGACCATTAGTGTCATGTCCATTTAGCAGAAGCATATGGGGTTCAGAAAGGAAGTCACCATCAGCAAATTGGTGACAAATACAGAATTGAATGGTCAGAACTCTGCTTAGCCCAGTCTTGTTGCTAGTCCGTGGTGAGTCATGTTGCTTCCCTAGACTTCATATAAATATTTTTTTCTGAACTGTCCTGAAATGATTTGCCTTCCATAGCGTATCAATTTCATTATAATCTTGACCTCAAGCTCATTCACCCTCTTCTTTCAGCTAAATGCAGGCAGTGTAGCCTTGTAGTTAAGGCCCTGTGGCTTTGAAGTGAGATTCCTTGGGTAATTTTGGATCTGCCATTTGCCCACTGTGTGACCTTGGGAACATCATAAGGTAGAACCACATGAGATTGCCATATCTGTAGGTCAAAACCAGTAAAATATTAGCAGTTTTATATGGTTCAACCTTAATATCTATAAATTTTCATTTCCTCCTTTGGGGAAGGAAGTGTAGTAGAAGAACCTATGTTGTGGAATTACTATGAAAATCAAATGAGATACCCATCAAGACTTAGTACAGGACTTGGCAGAGGGTAAGTGTTGGCTGTTTTTATTATGAACAGTTGGGAAACTAATTAAGAGTCATCATTTTAGATGTGTCTGACTTCAGCTAGGTCTACTGAAGCAGTCATTACAGTGAGATTTTGGTGTTCCTGTCTGCTGAGTAGTTTTTCAGTACAGAAATATATATTGGTAATGTTGTGACACTAAAAATCTGAAATCTGAATTATAAGCTATACCTAGAGAGTTCAACATTGAGTTAAAATTTTAAATCAAGCAAAGGGCTGTCATTTAGAAAGCATTCTTATTATATCCCTCTCATTTAAAACCTTTCCAAATTAGCTCAATGTCCTTTTAATTTCCATTTTGGGTTCTTGGTGAGGTTAAACGTTTTTCTGTACTTGTATTGGTGATTTGTATTTCAACCAGAACAGTTTGGGGCCCAAATCCGCCTGCAGAAGAAGACGAGAGGGTCCTCAGGCTCTTTCACAGACTTTTTGGAGTGTTACTATCTCCCTTCTCTCTGGGCTACATCCGTCTGCTCTCCTTTGTCCTATCCTTTCTCCTCAGGGTCTGAACAGGCTCATAGAGTATAATCCCCTTCCCTAGGATAATTTATTTTAATCAGGATCCTCTTAAATCAACATCATAGCTGAGAAAACAAAGAATCTTAGTTCTGGACCCTGGCACTTCTCAGGTAACCTGGCAATAGAAAACAAGAGAAGACAGTAAAAGTCATATCTAATTTTTAAAATGTCAGTGTTAAGCAAAATAAATAACAAAATGTCAGTAATGTCATTTTGCCCCAGTATGCAAATTAATGGGTAACTTCAGTCCCGTGAAGTTTTCATTTAACCCAAAGCAACAAGTTGGTCGTGGTGCTCATCCATTAGCTTCTTCAGTAACCTCAAAAAAAAATTTGCACAGCCCTTTATTTCCTGTAGAAAACACTTCCTTGATGGTAACAATCATTGAGCTGAATGACATTTGTGTCAGTCATGACCCTAACATTGATTTCACATAATATAAACAGGCCGAACAAGTGAATGATCAAGCGATAGATTGTGTGATATAACCTGTAAGTACTGCCAGTGTTCAGAGAAAGAATAAGGTACAGTATTCATAGAAGAGCTGGAACTCTAATTCTCTCCACTGAGCGATCCAGAAGATGATGTCTCTTCTATGCTCTGCTTATATTTGTGGCTCTGTTCTATGAAATATGGCCCTTTCTCAAAAACCTTTAGAAATGCCAAATTTTCTCCATGCAAATGAATACCCTGAACCTTGAATTACAGGATGCTGGGCTCCATAACTTACCCCCCTCCTTGATATCAAACAGGGGTCATGGCTCTAATCTAAGCAATGCTTTTTGACCCCTTTCATTCTCACCTCTTGCTCTTACCCCTGAGCCCCCCCCCCCCGCCCTCTGCTCCTTTTGTGAATGTTGCTGCCTCTCTTCGCCTCTTTCTTCTCCTCCTCACTCTCCTCCTCTCCTCTCTCTTTTCTTCAAAATCTCCACATTTCTACTTAACCCCATCTAACTCTGGTCACTCCATCACTCAGACCAGCCTGGCACAGCTAACTGTGTCAGGAAAATGGTGTTTTGAATTTGTTTTTTTGTGTTGTTGGTTTTTGTTTGTTTTGGTGTGGTAGAATGGTTGTTTCTCTCATTTATTCTCTCACATGTCTTCATGTGTGTGCTCTTGACTGTCCAGGTAAATTTAATACCCTTCACGAGCCTTAGTGCCTTCTCTTTGTTCTGATGCCCCCCACAGTGATCAGCGCTCTGCACACAGTGGGCTCCCCAGAGTTGTTTCTGACTGATGGATATAATGAAAGCTTCAACAGCCTCACGAACCAATGGACCACAGAGTGGTGTAATCACACTGCTGATGGTCTCACCCTCCAAATACTGGGCAGAAAACCAAAGCCCACCCAAGATGTTGTAATGGCCTTATAACGACATAGTATTAGTTTACAAGTGTTCTTAAGAGAAAGTCAATTTGTAGTATCTAAAGTCTTCTAGGCATGTTGTCTAATTAGCCCTCTTATTGTGGCTCAGGAGTGATGTAACCCTCTGTAGGAAAGGAGCAGCCACAGAAGGATCAGAGCCTGCTTTATGGTATGTGTATCCTTGGTAACATTCTTAAGATCATTGGTAGAGAAACCTCTTGTTCCCCTACTCTTTGAAGTCTTCTTTGATCTCTTTGGGCAATGGTAATCATTCCATTTTTAAAAAACTGTTATATTGTCTATAATATGGAGCACATAAATTGATCTTTGGTATTTATAGCAATGAGTTAATAATGCTGATCAATAACAATGACTGATGACAACAAAAAAGTAAATAGGAGAGTCCTGTTATTATCCTCTGAAGCAGAGTTCACAGATACCTGTTCTTCTATGTCTCTGCCTGAAATTAAATGGCAATTAGAAAGCAATGATTCCCATTCTTAGCCAGCAATAGACCACCGAGATGAAACAAGTTCATTTTCCTTCAAGCCTATGATGCCAATTCTCTTCTCTTTTCCCCTGGAAATAGATATTAGCTAGCTTGAAACATGGACAGTTCCAGCCATTGAGTGGAAATGATATTAAGGCACTTAACTTGTTTTTGCAGATATGATATGTTACACTTGGAAGCTAGCAACTAAGAAGTAAGAATTCTGGTTTTTGCTTAGCTTCTAACTGTTGACAGAGAGCCAGGTTTTCAAATAAGCTGAAGAATCTCTGAATCTTTGAATCTTTGACCTGGTGCATTTACCATACTCCATTAAAATAAAAATCTCATAGTTCCTTTTTTTCAACTTTCTAATAATCTTCATGACTGTCAACTAATATGAGGTCACCCTCATGCATCCAGGAGTTGGCCCAGTGTAATAAAGGAATCAGTCCTGGACCTATAGTCAGAAGATGTTGGCTCAAATCTCACAAATTCTAATGGTGAAAACTGGGACAAAACACCTGGACTCTCAGACTCCATTTCTTATTCTCCATTTCTTATTCAGAGATGATTATGAGCATTAAATGACAAAGTATGGGAAGCATTTCATGTAGGGTACACTGTAAGTGATCGATAAATGTCTACTGAATCTTAGTGGAGAGACAGAAAAGCAGAAAAAGTATATATTTGTTTCCACCTCCACCCGCCCCCACATTCATCAAACTGAGAGGCGACACTCCCCTTTGGCATTGGGTTGTAATCTCTTATCCAAAAGAACTTCATGATGTGCATTTGTTTTCTGTTGTTGCCATAACCTATTACCACAAACTTAGTAGTTTAAAACTACACAAATTTATTACCTGTAAGTCAGAAGTTCTGCCCAATGTGGCTGGATTCTTGGCTAAGGGTCTCATAAGGCTGAAATCAAGATGTTGACTTGTTCACACGTGGAGCTCCTTTTCTAAGTTCACTAGTTGTTGGCAGAATTTAATTCCTTCTCACACTTTCCACGTGGACACCTCCATCTTTAAGCATATCAAATATTTCTGCTTCAAATCTTCCTGACTTCTCCCGCGCTGGGCTGGGAGAAAGCTTTGCTTTCAATGGCTCGTGTGACTACATCGGGCCTAGCTAGATCATTCAGGGTAATTTTATATCTTAAGGTCAGCTGGTTAGTAAATCAGTTATATCTGCAAAGTGCCTTTTGCCATGTAACAGAATATTCAAGGGTAGAACACCATGATGATGAAGGTCATGGGGGCCAAAATTCTGCTGAACACATGATGTGTGTATAGAATAAGAATATAGGTTTATCCAGTATTACAAACAAGTAATTGGAAAACAATATGAAGTAACTATGGTAACCCAACTCTCCAGGAAATGAACCAAAATAACCCAATTTCTCCTTAAATATTTCTGATATCCATACCAAACACACTTTAGATCCTACCCCCTCCTCAATTATATTTCCAGACTCAGAAACCCACATTCATTTAAAAAAAATTATTGAATTTGTTGGGATGACATAGGTTTTAAGTATGCATTCTATAATGAATCACCTGTATATTGTGTGTTCACCACCCAAAGTCAAATATCTTTCTGTCACCATTTATCCCTGACCTTGTCCTCTTCTGCCTCCCCACACTTCATTCCCTCTGGTAATCACCATACTCTTGCCTGTGTCTACAAGTTTTTATTTATTTGTTTAATCCATTCACCTTTTTCACAGTCCCCCAACCCTCCTCCCCTCTGACAGCTGTCAGTCTGTTCCCTGTATCTAGGAGTCTGTTTCTATCTTGTTTGTTAGTTTATTTTGTTCATTAGATTCCAAATATAAATGAAATCATATGGTATTTGTCTCTCTCTGACTAGCTTATTTCACTTAGCATAATACCCTCCAGGTCCATCCATGCTGTCACAAAAGACAAGATTTCCTCCTTTTTTTACAGCCGAGTAGTATTCCACTGTGTAAATGTACCACATCTTTTTTATCCACTCATCTGTTGGTGGGCCCTCGGGCTGACTCCCAATATTGGCTGTTGTAAATAACACTGCAATGAACATAGGGGTGGATATATTCTTCTGAATTAGTGTTTCAGGTTTCTTCAGATATATTCCCAGAAGTGGAATCAAGGTGTTATTAGGCAGTTCCGTTATTAATTTGTGGATGAAACTCCATATTGTTTTCCACAGTGGCTGCATCAGTCTACCTTCCAACCAACAGAGCACCACGGCTCCCTTTTCTCCACACCCTCACCAATACTTGCTTGTTGATTTACAGATGATAGCCATTCTGACAGGTGTGAGGTGATATCTCATTGTGTGTTTTTGTTTGTTTGTTTGTTTTGTTTTGTTTTTTAAATATATCTTTATTGATTTCAGAGAGAAGAAAGGAGAGGGAGAGAGAGATAGAAACATCAATGATGAGAGAGTCATTGATCGACTAGCCCACAACCCGGGCATGTGCCCTGACCGGGAATCGATCGCCTACATCCTAGGTTGATGCTCAACCGTTGAGCCACGCCCGGCCGGGCTCATTGTGGTTTTTAATTCACATTTCTCTGATGATTAGTGACACCGAGCATCTTTTCATATGTCTCTTGTCCATCTTTATGTCCTCTTTGGAGAAGTATCTATTCAGATCCTTTGCCCATTTTTAAAATTAGATTGTTTGTTTATTTGGGTGTTGAGTTTTGTAAGTTCTTTATAAATTTTGCTTATTAACCCCTTATCAGATGTATCATAGGCAAATATGTTCTTCCATTCAGTAGGTTGTCTTTTTATTTTGTTGATGGTTTCTTTTGCTGTGCAAAAACTTTTTAGTTTGATATAGCCCAATTTGTCTATTTTTTCTTTCTATTCCCATGCTCCAGGAGATATATCTGAAAAAAATATTGCTATAAGAAATGTCTGAGATTTTACTGCCTATATTTTCTTCTAGGATTTTTGTGGTTTTGAGTCTTACATTTAAGTCTTTAATCCATTTTTAGTTTATACTTGTGTGTGGTGTAAGAAGGTGGTCTAGATTCTTTTTTTTTTTTTTTTTTGCATATATGTTCAATTTTCCCAATACCACTTATTGAAAAGACTATCTTTATCCCATTGTGTATTCTTGCATCCTTTGTCAAACAGTAATTGACCATAAAGGCCTGGGTTTAATTCTGGACTCCCTACACTGTTTCATTGATCTCCATATCTGTTTTTATGACAGTACCATGCTGTTTGATTACTACAGCCTTATAGTATAGTTCAATAACATGTAGCATGGTCCCTTCAACTTTGTTCTTTCTAGAGATTCTTCTTTCTGGGTCTTTCGTGATTCCATACAAATTTTTGGAATGTTTGTTCTAGTTCTATAAAATATACCATTGGTATTTTGATAGGAATTGCACTGAATCTGTAGATTGTTTTGAGCAGTATGGCATTTTAATGATGTTAATTCTTTCTATATGTGAACACAGTATATACACCCACTTTTCTTCTTCAGTTTGTCTCTTCAGTATCTTGTAATCTTCCCAGTACAGGTCTTTTACATCCTTAGCTAAATTTATTCCTAGGTTTTGTTTTTTTGATGCAATTGTAAATGGAATTGTTTTCTAAGTTTCCCTTTCTAGTAGTTCATTATTGGTGTATAAAAATACATTAATTTCTGGATATTTATTTTGTATCCAGCTACTTTACTGAATTCATTTATCAGTTCTAATAGTTTCTTGGTGGAATCTTTAGGGTTATCCATATACATTATTATGTCTTGTGCAAATAATGACAGTTTTACTTCTTCCTTTCCAATTTGGATGCCTTTTATTTCTTCTTGTCTGGTTGCTGTAGCTAAGACTTCCAGTACTGTGTTGAATAAAAGTGGTGAAAGTGGACATCCCTGTCTTGTTCCTGATCTTAAGGGACATGCTTTTAATTTTTGTCCATTGAATGTGATGTTGGCTATGGGTTTGTGACACATGGCCTTTTATGTTGGGATATGATCCTTCTATTCCCACTTTGCTGAGAGTTTTTATCATAAACAGGTGCTGGATTTTGTCAAATGTTTTTCCTGCATCTATTGATCATGTGATTTTTATCCTTCATTTTGTTTATGTGATGTATCATTTTTATTAATTTATGGACATTGTACCAACCTTGCATCCTTGAAATAAAACCCACTTCATCCTGGTGTCTGATCTTTTTAATGTATTGCTGGATCTGGTTTGCTCATATTTTGTTGAGGATTTTAGCATCTATGTTCATCAGGGATATTGGCCTACAGTTTTCTTTCTTTGTAGTGTCTTTATCTGATTTTGGAATTAGGATAATGTTGGCCTCATAAAAATGAGCTTGGGAATCTTCCTTTCTCTTGAATTTTTTGGAATAGTTTAAGAAGAATAAGTATTAGTTTTTCTTTGAATGTTTGATAAAATTCACCTGTGAAGAAAGGCAGCTGGTTCAGGACTTATGTTTGTTGGAAGTTTTTTGGATTATTGCTTCAGTTTTATTAGTTATAATTAGTCTATTCAGATTTTTTTTATTCAGTTTTGAAAGACTGTATGTTTCTAAAAAATGTATCCACTTTGTTCTGATTTCCCAATTTGTTGGCATATAGCTGTCTGCAATATTGTCTTACAATCTTTTGTATTTCTGAGGTGTCAGTTGTTAGGCCTCCTCTTTCATTTCTGATTTTATTTATTTGGGTCCTCTCTCTTTTTTTCTTGATGAGTCTTGTTAAAGGCTTGTCAAATGTCTTTATCTTTTCAAAGAAACAGCTCTTGGTTTCATTGTTCATTTGTATGAATTTTTTAAGGCTCTTTTTCATTTATTTCTGCTCTGATCTTTAGTATATCTTTATTGATTTCAGAAAGAGGAAAAGAGAGGGAGAGAGAGAGGTAGAAACATAAATGATTAGTCATTGATCGAGCCCACAACCCGGGCATGTGCCCTGACCAGGAATCGAAGCCTGATCTCTTGGATCCCAGTATGTGCTGAACAGTGCAAAAACTACTAGCTACTATTATTTCTATAATGCTGATTTTTATTAAACTATAATTGACATAAAACATTGTATGAGATTAAGGTTTATAATAAATACACTGCTATACGATTACCACCATAGCATTAGCTAACACCTCCTTCACATCACATAATAATCATTTTTTGCAATGGGAACAATTAAGACCTAGCCTCTTAGCAACTCAGAAGTTTACAATACAGTATTGTTGGCTATAATCATATAATCACTATGTTGTGCATTAGGACTTATTTATCTACTAGTTCCCAGTGAGTAACCTTAAACAACTTATCCCCAATTCCCCCATCCCCTAGTAACCACCATTCTACCTTGTTTTTGTAAGTTCAGGTTTTTTAGATTCCACATATAAGTGATATCCTGACTTATCTCACTTTGCATAATGCCCTCAAGGTTTATCTGTGTTGTTACAAATGACAGGACTTCCTTCTTTCCTATCTTTTCCCATCCCTTTACTTTGAGCCTGTGTGCATATCTAAAGCTGAGGTGAGTCTCTTGTAGGCAACATGTATTTGGGTCTTATTTTTATTTTATTTTGTTCACTAATCAAAAACCACAGTGTGCCTTTTGAGTAGTGAATTCAATCCACTTAATTTTAGAGTAATTATTAATTTAGGAAGACTTACTAATGTGATCTTATTACCTGTTTTCTGGTTGTTTTGTATTTGCACTGTTTATTTCTCCATCTGTTTCTGCCTACTTTTGTAAATTGGTAATTTTCCATGGTGATAAGCTCTGTCTTCTCTTGCATTATCTTCTATGTAGGTGCTCTAGGTTATTTGCTGTGTGATTACCGTGAGGCTTACATAAGATGCCTCATAGATAAAACAGACCATTTTAAGCTGGCAGCAGCTTCACTTCAATCATTTACAAAAGCTTCACCTTTTTACTCCCCCCTTTTAGATTTTTGATGTTATTATTTACTTATTTTTATATTGTGCATTCATTAAATCATGATAGCAGCTATAACTTTTCCTTTGACATTTATACTATATTTAAGTGGTTAGCACAGTTTCCTATTACAGATTTAGTTTTCTAAATCAGGCTCTATGTTTACCTTTACCAGAGTGTTGTATACTTTTGTATATTTTAATGTCCTAATTAACATCTTTTCATTCCAGCTTGAACTTCTTTCAGCATTTCTTGCAACACACGTCTAGTGTAATGAAATTCCTAAGCTTCTGTTTGTCTAGAAAAATCTATTTTTCCTTCAGATTTGAAACAATAATGTTGCTGGGTAAAGTATTCTTGGCTGGTGAATTTTTTCTTTCAATACTTTATTTTTTTTAAATCCTCATAAGAGGATATGTTTTTACTGATTTTAGAGAGAGGGAAAAAGAGAGAGAAAGAGAGAGAGAGAAGAGAGAAACATGGATGTGAGAGAAACATCGACTGGATCGACTGGTTGCCTCCCATACCAGGGATCGAACCCACAAGCAAGGTATGCGCCCTGGCCAGGAATCAAACCGGCAACCATCCAGTGCACCGGACGATGCTCCAACCAACTGAGTCACACTGGCCAGAACTCTTTCAACACTTTAAATATGCCACTCCACTTTCTCCTGGTCTGTAGAGTTTCTGCTAAGAAATCTGCTGATGGCTTAATGAGGGATTCCTTGGCAGGTTACAATCTCTTTTTCCCGGACTGCTTTTAGAATTCTTTCTTTATCTTTGATTTTTGACAGTTTTAGTATAATGCATCTTGGACAAGGTCTTTTGCATTGAGATAATAGTGTAATCTATTAGCTGTGTCCACGTCTCTCCCCAGGTTTAGGAAGTTCCTTTATTCCTTTAAATAAATGGTCTGCTCCTTTTTCTTCCTCTATAATACTGATTATTCAAACATTTGTTCTTTTGATAGAATCCTATAGATCATGTAGGCTTTTTTTTGCTGTTTTTTTATTACTTTTTCTTTGTTTTTCTCTTAATGGATTATTTCAAAATTCCTACTATCTAAATTACTAATTCTATCTTTTCTATCTTCTGTTTGCTCTGTGCTACTGTAGGTGCTTTCTATTGCTTTTTCCCCCCTTCCATTTCATTCATTGAGTTCTTTAGCTCCTCGGTCTCTTTTTTGTTCTTTTTTATGATTTTTATCTCTTTGGAAAAATATCTCTTTTTAAAGATATCATTGAATCATCTTTCTGAGTTTTCTTGCAGCTCACTGAGTTTCTTCAAAACAGGCATTTTGAATCCCTTTTCAGCTAGATGACAAAGCCTGTGCCTCTGAGCTCAGTTATTGAAGAATTATTTTCTTTTTGTGATGGCATGTTTTCTTGATTTTTCATGTTTTTTGTAGTTTTGCATTGCTGCTTTGGCATTTGAATAGACACCTCCTTAAATACTTGCTAGCTGCCTTTAAATGGGGTATTCTGTTTGATGATATTATTGTCTGGAGCGTTACCTGCCTTTGAGGGTACACCTGCTCCACTCTTCTTGCTCCCTCTTGTGGCAGGATCCTTAACCACTTATGCCTTCTCTGGGAACAAGTCACCAGGCTGCCTACTGCAATCTTCTTTTTGTTTTCCAGAAGATGGCGCTATAGCTCAAGTTTGTGGTTTCTCCCTTGCCCGCAGACTGTGGCCTGTTTTCTGAGCTCACTACCTGTCTACCAGAGCTCTCGCTCACCACCACACCTATTAACATGTACAAGGAGTTAGCTACTGAGTGGGGGGAGATTTAGCATTCAAGGTGTTGGGGGTACCTGCAGAACCAGTAGGCAGATCCCCAGGTGTTGTACTCCCAGAGGCTCGTGGGTGGCCTTTCAAATGAGCCATCAACAGGGACCACGCCCCTTATCTGCCTTTTCCCCAATCTCCTCCTTCCCCCAGTCATGGATTTCTTGCCTCAGGACTCTGGGTGCTTCTGGAGAGAAATGGGTTTTTCCAGCCATGACCAGCACAATCGGGATAGCTAGACACTCACTTACTGCTATTCTTTCCCTAGAACATAAGGTTGCCACCACCAAATAATCAACCCTCTTCAGTGTTTCTTTGACGGTGCAGTGAGGGCTGAGAAACTCTTTTACTACCACCTCTGCTGTGAAAAAACTCTTATATTTCTTTGCTCTAATGTCTTGCTGTAATCTCCAGTTCAAATGCTTGGACTTATACAGTTCTCTCTCTTACTTGTATATCTGCCCAAGACAGCATTCTCCAGGTTTTTTCCCAACTGCAGCCAGAGGGGTCTGGACAGGTTTGCTGGCTCCCTTAGTTTCACAGCCCCTACCAAGGTCTTTTTGAGTATTACCAGATGCACAGATGGGTGAGACTCCTTCTAAGTTCTTGAGCATACGGTGCTAGATTTCACAGCATCCACAAAGGCACTTTTGTTCATGGATGGATATCTATTTTGATTTATAAAAGGAGGAATGTTTTAGTCATCAGGATGCTGATGTCACTAATAATGTTATCTCTTTTGAATTTTGTTTTTTAGCCCTTGTGATAAAAAACAAGAACCATGTGGAATCAACATGCAACAGGAAATGAGGGTCACTTTGTATCCAATCTGGTCCCCAGGTTTAAGAAGTTATGCAGGACCCAAATGGGTATGCACATTCTATTAGTAAGTAATTGTGGTTATTTCAGAGTGAAATAAAAATATGATTTGGCTTTTAATCCATGTGTATTATTTTTCCCAACATCATGAAGTTATTAGGACATAAATATTTATTAAGTTGTTTGGACCTAACCACTTTATAACTGAAACTGTTAAATATTTTTTGGCCAAAGAGTAGCAAGAAAAATTTACTAAGACTCTAAGAGCACCACAAAATAAGAATAGAGGATTGTGCTGAGAAACAGTTAAAGGTCAAGTCCAGAAGTAGTATACATCAATCCTATCCACATCCCACTGGCCAGTATTTACTAGACAGCTACATATAAGAACCATGGAGGATGGGAAATGTAGTCTAGCTGTGTCCCCAGGAGAAAAAAGGAAAATAATTTGATGGAAAACTAGTTATTGTTTATCTCAGAAATGAGAAAGCACGGGCACAAAACTGTCCCACATCCACCATCTGACTTGCACCAAACACAGATGTAGCTGACTCTCCCAATAGTTCAGCATCCCCAGTATCCCTCCCATTCTATAGCTCTTAACATCCGCAAAGCACATAAAAAATTGCTTGACTTACTGCTCATGAGCTGGGCAGATCAAAGATTGTCCCCCATTAAAAAATAAATTGCAGACAACTGGATTATTTTAGGTTACTTAAATAATGAATAACAGAAGACAGACCCAAATTCACATTTTATACTACCTTAAGAGTTTTTCTACTACAGTCAACCTCCGGGCCAGTGAGAATCCCCTGGACAGGTGTGGGGCATGTGTTTAATGACAGGGACATGATCTGTTTGGCAAGGGGATCAGATAAGCATAAATGGGCAAAAAGATTGTCAACAACCAGGCCCGCTCCACAAATAAAAGATAGTGAAGTATTGAAAGTGACAGTTCTTGGAACATGAGAGATCACCATTCAAGGTATGTTTTCTAGCTTCTCCTGCACTGGGCACACTCACAGACGTCTGGCCTCACTGTCTCCCTAGCTTTATGAAGTACACAGGCTTTGCAGTCAACTCTCAATCAAAGTGACAGTCAGAGACATATCATGAGAGATAACTGCCACCTGAATCTCATTTACTATTTTGAACTACCTTATGATTTTAGCAAATTTGTCTTGAGGACATTTTTTCTAATATAAATGAGTTATAAGTAGGCTTTCTCTTCTTTAAGCTCACTACTATTAATGGAGAGAAAGGAAGCTGGCCAAGAGCAGGGAAAGGTTTTCCAGGGCTTTGGAATCTACTAGTAGTTACTTGCAATGGGAATAATCCTTATATAGTCTGTATAAACATTTGTCCAACAGAGACAACTGCACAGCCTCTTAAATTCTTGTCTGCCCCAGTAAACAAGAGGTAAAAAGCCACTGAAACTGAAGAAGCTGCATGGTATAGTTTTTCTGTTCTGAATGGCGGGCATGCAGCAAGAGATAACTGAATCATTGAAGACAGTTGAGAAGGAATTCTCTTGCATGGCCAATCTTTATATTATTGTGTTTCTCTTTCACATTTATTTTCTCTTTCAAGCTTCAAATGAAAGTCATTAGAAGCAGAGATTTCATCACTGAGTGTAGGTCAGAGGTCAATTGACATTCTGATATATGCCTCTTTCTCAGCAGTCAGCTAAAATATGCCAGTTTGGGAGCATGTGCTAAGACATGATTCTAGACCAGGCTCTGGGTTAAGAAAACTAAGTTCCCTCTGGCTTATCAGCAATGTATTGCTGCTTGCACCAGAACTAGCTTGCCTGCAAAGCTATACTTACGAAGACAAGCCAATTGAGTCTGACGGGGCTGAAACTAACACTGTTGATGAAAAGGCAAAGGACTGCATATGAGAAGCTTATTTTTTTGGTGTGATTTCTAGATGTTCATATAAGTGTCTCATATAGAACATTTACACCTGCAGCTTTCTCTAGTCCAAAACACAAGCACTCTGGGCAACCATGTGGAGTGTAGTCATGTGGAGCTGTGTAAAATCTTGGAGACATTTTCATTCCTGTAAGGCTCCTTCACAGGAACTCAATACTACTTATCTGCTGCACTCAGAACGATTCCTGAAGAGCCAGGAAAAGAGCATGGTCCTCATCTCTAGATGTGAAAAAAGAAAAACCTGAAGTTTTCAGTGATTTGCTTAAACTCGTATCATTTGGAAGAGATAGTAATAAACTAGACAACAGAGTTTTCAAAGCCTAAAGGGAACTTCTCAGTGCATTTGAGCTTTGATATGATGTCATCCCATTTAATTCACTCACAAAGTTGCTCCATAATCAATACTCTTTTGAGATCTACCATTTACTATATGCCAGGTGCAAAATGCTTTATATGCATTGTATCATTTAATCCTCACAACAACTTGAAAAGATGAGGTGAAGACAAAAGCAATAATAGTGTAAAAATTGGTTGAAAGGCAAATCTGAGCTGTTTGACTCTAAAAATGTGCTCCATACCAGCATAGAGAATTGCCTATTAAGCCGAAACAGTAAGTTTCAATGTCTTTTGTATCTGTTCCATATTTTCTCTAATAACAAAAATGTTGGAGGTGACTTAAGGAAGTTAAGATTAAAAACTGCACTAATTAAGTCAACAATCATTCAGGAATAATCAATACTAGATTATTTCACTGTGTCACAGAATCTAATAAGAGTAACCACAGTTACCATACATACACCTGACAGTCCTTTGGCCTTGGGTCAATGTCTAAACAGAACTGTTGTTTCCCTGACCAAGAGTATAAGTTTATGCATATTTCAGGAAACAGTGTAACTTCTTTCATGCTGTTTTGTTGTTCTGCTGTATTTTGTATCTCTTACTTGAAGTAAATTGTGCCCTGCTCGACATATAGCTACAGAACTGATACCGCACAATATTCACACTGATAGTGTTGTTACATAATTTCTTTTTAATTATAATAAAGCTGAGCTTTAAGTCTAGTGAGCTTTATTTCTCACTAGAGAAATAAACATTTTCTGTTTAGAACAATACATGCTATGCTAGGGGTAGAACAGAATGTTGCAGAAGCACATAGGGAGGTAGGAGGATGGGAACATGAGAACAGAGTTCTTGGGGGAAGTGATTACTGGGTTGCAACCTGATGAGAGAATCAGAGTTACCCAGGTTTGCAAAAGACAGAAACATGTTCTAGGGTGTTGGGACAGCATGTTGGGAGGACCAAAGGTAGAGGACCTAATTAAAGGATATTTAGGAATCAAAAGGCATTTGGTAGTTTAAAATATATCTACAAAAAAAGTGCATATGAATGTTTATAGCAGTTTTATTCATAGTCACCAAAAACTAAAATGAACCAAGATGTCTTTCAATAGGGAAATGGATAAACACACTGTGGTACATCAATACATTGGCATATTACTCATCAGTGAAAATAAATGAGCTATCAAGCCATGAAAAGACATGGAAGAACATTAAATGCATAACACCAAGTGATAGCAGCCAATCTGAAAAGGCTACATACTGTATGATCTAACTTTATGACCTTCTGAAAAAGGCAAAACTATGGAGACAGCAAAGATAAGTGGTTGCCAGGGTTCAGTGGGAGGGAGGAATGAATGGGAGGAGGACAGGGGGTTTTCAGGGCAGTGAAACTATTTTGTATAATAATTTAATGGCTAATACAGGTCCATATACATTTGTCAAAACCCATAAAATGTACAACAAAGAGTGAACCCTAATGTAAACTGTGGACTTTTATTAATGGTAAGGTATCAATGTTGGCTCATCAATTGTAAAAATGCATCACACTAATGTGAAACGTTAATAATAGGGAAAAGTGTGTGCTGGGGCAGTAATTAGGGGCTGTCTGCTCAATTTTTCTGTAAACCTAAAACTTCTCTAAAAATTAATTCCAGTATAAAAATAACCATTCTTAGGGAAAGAATGAATGATCTTAGTGAGAACTTAAATAAAAAGATAGTAAGCATGAAATAGGACAAAGAAACCATAAAAAAGAACCAGTGAGAAATGAAGAACACAGTATCTAAAATGAAGAAACACTAGAAGGAACCAACAGCAAGTTAGATGAAGCAGATAATAGAATCTGATTTAGAGGACAAGATTACAGAAAACACTCAAGCAGAGCAGCAAAAAGGAAAAAATTTAAAAAAATGAACAGTCTTAGGGACCACTGAGACAACATCAAGAGTAACAATATCTACACCATAGGTGTAACAGAAGGAGAAGAGAGAGAGCAAGGAATCAAGAGCCTGTTCAAAGAAATAATGGCTGAAAATTTTCCTAACTTGGTGAAGAAGAGACACACAAGTCCAGGAAACACAGAAAGTACAAAACAAGAGGAACCCAAAGAGGTCTACACAAGGACAGATCATAATTAAAATGGCAAAGGTTAAAGATAAAGAGAGAATCTTAAGAGCAGCAAGAGAAAGACAGTTACCTACAAAAGAGCTCCCATAAGGCTGTCAGCTGATTTCTCAACAGAAAAACTTCAGGACAGAATTGATTGGCATGAAATATTCAGTGATGAAAAGCAAGGACCTACAACCAAGACTACTTTACCCAGAAAGGCTATCATTTAAAATAGAAGGTAAAATAAAGAGCTTCCCAGACCAAACAAATAAAAAATAGAGAAAAAAAAAATGCTAAAAGGAGTTCATTACCACCAAACCAGTATTACAAAAAATGCTAAAGGATGTTCTTTAAAAAAAAAAAGGGGGGGGGGCTAAAGAGATGTCAAGAAATCAATTATAAGAAAAATAAACTGAGTGACACAAAAAGACGTGGAAGCTAAATGACATTACTAAACAGTGAATGGGTAAACAGTGAGATCACAGAAGAAATCAAAAGTTATTTTGAGGTAAATGAAAGTGAACACACAACCAAAAATCTATGGGACACAGCAAAAGTAGCTGTAAGAAGGAAATTTGTAGCAATACAGGCCTACCTTAAGAAGCGAGAAAAAGCTCAAATAAACAATCTAATCTTATGCCTAAAAGAACTAGAAAAAGAACAACAAACCAAACCCAATGTAAGTAGAAGAAAGGAAACAATAAAAATTAAAGCCTAAATAAATGACAGAGACTAAAAATCCAGTACTTAAGATCAATGAAATCAAGAGCTGGTTCTTTGAAAAGATAAACAAAATTGACAAACCTTTAACTAGACTCATCAAGAAAAAATAAATTAATTAAATCAGAAATGAAAAAAAAGAATAACAACTGACACCACAAAAATGTAAAGGATTATAAGGAAATATTGCAAACAACTATACGCCAACAAATTGAAGCATCTGGATAAAATGGACACATTCCTAGAAACATACAACCTTCCAAAACTGAAGCAGAATGAATCAGAAAATCTGAATAGACTAATTACAACTAATGAAATAAGGTAAGAAAACAAAAAACAAAACAAAACAAAAACCTCCCAGGAAACAAAAGTTCTGGACCAGATGGCTTCACAAGTGAATTTTACCAAACATTCAAAGAAGAGCTAACACCTATTATTATCTAACTATTCCAAAAAATTTAAGAAGAGGGAAGACTCCCAAGCTCATTTTATGGTACCATTATTATCCTAATTCCAAAACCAGACACAGACACTACAAAGAAATAAAATTATAGACTAATATCCCTGACGAATATAGATGCAAAAGTCCTTAACAAAAAATTAGTAAACTGAATCCAGGAATACATTCAAAAGGTCATACACCAGGAGCAAGTGAGATTTATTCCAGAGATGCAAGGTTCGTACACTATCCATGAGAAATGTGGTATACCACATAAATAAAATGAAGGATAAAAAACACATGATCAGCCCTGGTCAGTTTGACTCCGTGGTTAGAGCTTAGATCTGCAGACTGAAGGTCCCAGGTTTGATTCCTGCCAGGAACATTTACCTCAGTTGCAGGCTCAATCCCTTGCCCTGTTTGGGGCGCACATGGGAGGCAGCCAGTTGATGTGTCTTCTCACATTGATGTTTATCTCTCTCTCTCTCTCCCATCCACTCTCTCTGAAAAGCAATGAAAAAAATATCCTCTAGTGAAGATTAAAAATAAATAATAATAATAATAATACATGATCATATCAATAGATGCAAAAAAAGCATTTGATAAAATCTAGCACCCATTTATGATAAAATCTCTCAGCAAAGTAGGCAAAGAGGGAAGACAACTCAGTATAATAAAGGCTATATTTTACAAACCCACAGCCAACATCACATTCATTGCCCAAAAACTGAGTGTTTCCCTTAAGATCAGGAACAACACAGGGATGTCTACTTTCACTCTATTCAATATAGTACTGGAAGTCCTAGCCACAGCTATCAGGCAAAAAAAAAAGAAATAAATGGCATCCAAATTGGAAAGCAAGAAGTAAAACTGTAATTATTTACAGATGACATGATACTATATGTAAAAAAACCCTAAGATTCCACAAAAAATTACTAAAACTGATCAATGAATTCAGTGAAGTAGCAGGACATAAAGTTAATATTCAGAAATTGGAGGCAATTTTATACACCAATAGTGAACTATGAGAAAGAGAAACTAAGAAAATAATCCCATTTACAATTGCATCAAAAAAAAATAATAAGGGACCAAAGAGGTAAAAGACATGTACTCAGAAAATTATAAGATACTGGAGAAAAAAATTGAAGAAGATACAAATAAGTGGAAGCATATACCATGTTCATGGATAGGAAGAATTAACATTAAAATGTCCGTACTACCCAAAGCAATATTTAGATTCAATGCTATTCCTAGCAAAATACCAATGGCCTGTTTCACAGAACTAGAACCTTTATACGAGGTTTATTCTAAAAATTTGTATGGAACCTCAAAAGAACCCAAAGAGCCCCAGCAATCTTGAGAAAGAAGAACAAAGTTGGAGGAATCACACTACCTGATATCAGACTATACTACAAGGCCATAGTAATTAAAACAGCCTGGTACTGGCATAAAAAGAGACATATAGGTAAATGAAACAGAATAGAGAGCCAAGAAATAAGCCCAGGCCTTTATAGTTGATTAATATTTGACAAATTAAGCAAGAACATACAATGAGGCAAAGACAGTTTATTCAATAAATGGTGTTGAGAAAATTGGACAGATACATGCAAAAAAATGAAATTAGACCACCTCCTTACACCATACACAAAATAAACTAAAAGTGGATTAAGGACTTAAATGTAAGACTCACAACTCATAAAAATTCTAGAAGAAAACATAGGCAGTCAAATCACGGACATTCCCCATAGCAATGTGTTTTTTGGATATATCTCCTTAGGCAAGGGAAACAAAAGAAAAAATAAATAAATGGGACTACATTAAGCTGAGAAGTTTTTGCATAGCAAAGGATGGTATCGACAAAACAAAAAGACGACCTACCAATTGGTAGGAGATATTTATGAATGATACATCCAATAATGGGTTAGTATCCAAAATTTATAGAGAACTCAAACATCTCACACCAAAAAGCAAACAATCCAATTAAAAAATGGGCAAAGGACCTGAATAGAAACTTCCCCAAATAGGATATATAGATGGCCAATAGACATATGAAAAGTCCAACATCACTAATCATCAGAGAAATGCAATTAAATCCACAATGAGGATTTAAATCACTTCATACCAGTCAGAATGTCTATCATCAATAAATCCAGAAATGACAAGTGCTGGCAAGGAGGAAGAGAAAAGGGAATACTGGTGCAGCGTTGGTGAGAATGCAGATTGGTGCAGCCACTGTGGAAAAAAATATGACCCAGTGATTTCACTTCTGGGGATATATCCAAATAAACTCAAAACACTGATTGGAAAGAATATGTTCGTTGCAGCATTATTTACAATAGCCAATATTTGGAATCAGCCCAAGGACCCACCAGTAGGATAAGTGGATAAAAAAGCTGTGGTACATTTACACAATACAATACTACTCAGCTCTATAAAAGAAGAAAATCTTACCTTTTGAGACACCATGGATGGACTCAGAGGGTATTATGCTAAATGAAGTAAGCCAGTCAGAGAAAGACAAGTACCATATGATTTCCCTTATATGTGGAATCTAATGAACAAAATAAACAAAATAGAAACAGGCTCCTAGATACAGAGAA
Organism: Miniopterus schreibersii; assembly: GCF_964146895.1. NCBI lineage: Eukaryota > Metazoa > Chordata > Mammalia > Chiroptera > Miniopteridae > Miniopterus > Miniopterus schreibersii. Next base: position 71,523,707 of record NC_138102.1, on the reverse strand, counting down.
CAAACTGACAGCTGTTAGAAGGGAGGAGGGCTGGGGGGCTGGGTGAAAAAAGTGAGGGGATTAAGAAAAAAATTATAGACACAGACAACAGTGTGGTGATTACCAGAGGAAATGGTGGGTGAGGGCAGGTAGAAGACGGTAAGTGGGGGATAAATAGTCACAAAAGGAGGCTAGACTTTGGATGGTGAACACACAATAGATGCACTGTAGAATTGTATACTTGAAACATATATAATTTTATTAACTAATGTAACCCCTATAAACTCAATAAGAAATAAAATTAAAATTAAAGTCTATTAGTGAAAAAGACATTCAGTGTAGCTGAGTAACTGAGCACCACATAGCATGTGTTTGCTGGGGTGAAGTGGGTGGAGAATTACGACTGGGGAGGAGACTAGAGACGTAGTAGGCACTGGAAGGTCTTTGAGTCATTAGACTTGACCTTAAAAGCAATACTTAATGGTTGTTAAATAGAGCAATTGTCAGATCAGATGCCTTTGAAAAGGACAGATCTGACTGCAGTGTAGAGGCTTCATTAAAAAGAGGAAAGATGAGAGGAAGGGAGGCCAGCTGCTGTTGCTGTCGTTGGTGAGAGATCCAAGTGGTCTACACTCTATTTGCGGCAGTAAGGACACAGTCAGGGGGTGGAGGAAAGAGGTTATTTAACCTGGAATAGATTTATCTATTGGATGGCTGGATGTAGGAAGAAAGAGGTTATTGGACATATTGTAAATATGTTATTCAAAACCAATCGTAACAACCATGTATAAAGTATGAGAAGCATGTTTGACAAAGAGGCTTCTGGAGAGAAAGAAAATGTAAAGTCTTCAATCAGCCACTCGTCCTCCCTGTAGCTGCCCACCCTGTTAGTCTCAGGGTGCTTTAGCAGCTGCATTCAGGCCTTTGTTTAAGCTGTGGTCATCAGCTAGTAGTTAATCTCCTAGTTCTTCCATGAAATTTGAAGCATTCTGATAGATGTCAACCAAGCATTGGACAGATCTTATGGCAGTTAAAGGTAAGAAAAAGCACTTAGAGCTTCCTCAGGGCATTTATGTGGTCTAATGCTCCTAGTTCTGAAAAACTGTGGCCATCAGAGAAAATATTAGTATTTACTTGCAAAGGAGAGAAAAGAGGAATTGGGTTATTTATCTTTAAAAAAATAGCCTAAATTTGTATCTGTTTAATTTTAAGCATAATATATATGCAAAGTAAGAAGAAGTGGAAAATATGAAAAAACACAACAAAGAAAATGCAAATATTCATGCATACTAATCACTATCCACAAATAAACATTTGACACTTAGCTTTTCATATATATATGATCATAGTGCACTTCTTAGGTCTGTGCTTTTTTACCTGAACAATTGAGTTTTTATGCTAGATCGAAATTACTACTACAAAGACCAAAAACTTGAGTGGTTCCATCAAGATATAAGCTTTCTTCTCTCTCATGGATAGATGCAGAGATGGACAGGGGTCTTGGGCAGCTCTGCTCCTGTGGTTGCCCAAGGCCCCAGGTCTATGCCATCTTGTTCCATATCCCTGCGGCATTGCTCTAGTCCACGTGGTTGAAGCAGGTCAACAACACCATGTCACATTCCAGCCAAAGAGAAGGAGATATAGAGGAGAGAGAAGTCAAGCAGCTTCCATTTTTAAGGATGTGCCCTGTTAGTGGGTTACTGCTTTTCTGACAACTTTTCATTTGCCAGAATTCAACCAGATGGCCTTAGTTATAAGGGAGACTGGGACAAGTTGGTCAGCCATTGCCCAGCCATATATCTTGCACAGCCCCAGCATGGGAGATGGGAGAGCTTATTACTAAGTGAAAGGGGAAAGTGGGTACTGGGAACAGTTGCCATCCTTTGCCTCAAGTCTCCCAATTACTCATCTGTGCCCGCCTATCTACACACAGAACATACTCCTTCAGCAAGGAGACAGCCTAAAGAAGAGTTCAGTTACTACCACATGCAACTCAAAATTCAATATTTCTGGCTGACATGAAGTCTTCTCCATCAGAGCTGGAGGTGCCCGGATCTGGGGACTTTTAAACAAATAGGCATGTTTTTTCTGGCACCTTCCCTATACTTACTGTTCAACAGTGGAGTCAAACGGGAGAGCTGTAATAAAAACTCCCATTTGGAAAAAAGATGAGTAGGAAAGAATCATATGGTCCTTAAGAATGGTGAAATCTTACTGGGAAGGAACTGTGACAAGTCTCTGCCACAGCCAATGAAGAAAATTCCTTGGTCTACAGACAGAAGTTCCCACTGGGAGAAAAGTCCTTCGTCACTGACCTCTCAGAGACTCTGCTAGTCCATTAACTTCAGTGGCCACAACAAAAGTGAGGGGGGGAGAGCATGCCTTATTTGGGGATGCACAACTCTCCTGAGGGTTGCTTTAGGGATCAGAAAATTACAGCTTTTGCAGGCCAGGTTTGTGGGTTCTTTGATCGCATAATTCTTTCAAAATTCTTAGCAGTTTTCTAGACAGTTTGCTACCAGTCATTTTCATGAACGTGTAAGGCTAGCCAAAGATCTTGTCTGTATAAATCTTCAGTTTATCAGCACTCGTTTGTTTTCTCATCTCTATAGTTTCTCTCTAATTCAATAGCAACTTTGAGGCCATTTGAAATAACAGGCTTGGGTGAGACAACAACCCACTTAATTCTATATTTGCCATTAGGTTGGCTCCTATGGTTCCATTAACAACCAGCCCCGGAGGAAGGCTCATAGACACAGCATCATCTCTTTCTGTTTATGGCACTGCAGCCATTCAACTTCTCAGCTCCATGAGGCTTAAATTACTAGAATGTTAGTCACTTCAGATTGTAGTCCCAAGCACAGGGGATCCCTCTCCAAGCTGTATTTCCTTTCCTGCTAGCAAATTCTCACCCAACAGTCTCTCCTCTCCATGGCTCCCTACTAGAAGTAGCAAGGAGCAGCCAACAGAAACCAACATTCTGATTTTGTCTGTTTCCCCCAGAGCTCAAGGCCTGGTGAGCATGTGCCTGCCTTCAAAGTTATGACAAGGACCAGTTTTACCAAACGTTTTGCTATAGTTTGACAAAAGTGACCAGCTTTTCACCCTGCAATATCTGTTTCCTTGCTGCCTATCACACAATTATTAAAAGATCGATTTTAAATACAATTCACTTTAACACACTTGCTAAAAGATCACACAGTTGTTAAAGCGGCATAGTTTATATTCTTGTTACCCCTGCAGGGTACTATTTCTAGTCCCAATTTATGTTTTATCTAATGATCAGACTAAGCTACTGTTGCAAAAAGACCCCAAAATACAGAATTGTGAAACAGATCAAGATTTCTACCACAAAGTAAGGAGTTAGGGACATGAAAGTGTCTCTGTTTCTGAGGTCACCTGGGGATCCAGGTCTCCTCTGTCTAGTTGCTCCTTCACTTGCTGGAATCCTGCCCTGGATACACTGGGCTTGGTCATAAGCATGACATCTGCATTTCACATCTGTGAGTGGAGAGAGGTGGAGGTCAAGCTGTTCCTTTCTTTTTGAGGACGTGACTCTCAAGTTGCTCACATCATTTCTGTTCACAGAATTGTGAAGCTGGTGGGAGACTATGGGCCTTGTTAAAACTTAGTCGGGCTGGGAGTCTGTTACTACATGCAAGATGCTTAAATATATGGTACTAGGGAGCCATTAGAGCTCTTCCACACCCATGAATGCTGAATATTTCTCAATATCCTCAGATGATTTTGCAATCTTTTATGGCAATAGAATATTTTATCATATCTCTTTATTGGACATTGTTTTCTGATTTAGGCTGTAGTATATAATTCTGTATTGAACATCTTTATTTAGCTGTTTTTATATTTATTGCTGATTATTTAAATAGGAGATGTACTTAGAAATGGAAATGTTATGTATGAACACTTTAAATGGTTGACTAGTTGCTTTCTAGAAAGGTTGCAGCCATTTGTAGTCCCAGCTGCCATGTATAAATCTGCCTCCTACATAATCTCCTATACTTAATATTTTTATATTTTAAAAATATTGAACCAGAGGCATAGATACATGGAACAGACTGACAAATGTCAGAGGGGAGGGGGGGTGGGAGGACTGGATAAAAGAAGGTGAAGAGATTAGCCAAAGATCATATATGCATAGCCCATGGACGACAACAGTGAGGTGATGGCTGGGGGGGGGAGTGTTGGGTGGAGGGAGGAAAGTGGGGGACCTCTGTAATTGTGTCAAAAAAATAATATTCCCCAAGGTAATATATTCTTGCCTTTAGAAGTGCTTTTTACTATAAGAAATAAAATCATCAACCACAAATATTTACTGACTTCCTATAACAATACTTTCTCTAAAAGACCAAGGTAAACAGAATGATTTTTAAAGTGTTCTCTTTATTTTATGGAAATATTTGGGAAGGTAAGAAGAATCAGGTTGAAACACCTTAAACAAATTTTAAACTCTGTGTGTTTGTATGTAAAACTCATTTTCTAATTTGCAAAATACATACAATCTCATTTGAAAAAATTGAGAGTAAAAAACAAAAAAAAATATAAACAAAATGAGAATCACACCTAATTATACCACAGAAGAAAATGACCTTTTAACACATTACTGTATATCATTTTCTTCTTCCTAAGTATTTATATTTACGTTTATATTTATATTATTTACAAAGTTGTTTTCTTTTTTTAAAAATATATCTTTATTGATTTCAAAGAGAGGAAAGGAGAGGGAGAGAGAGAGAGACAGAAACACCAATGATGAGAGTCACTGATCGAGCCCGCAACCCGGGCATGTGCCCTGACCGGGAATCGAACCCCGATCGCCTGGATCCTAGGTCGACGCTCAACCGCTGAGCCACGCCCGGCCAGGCCAAACTTGTTTTCTTGATGTACATATTATTTTGTATCCTTTCTTCACTTAAAAGCATATTTACACATTTTTCCATAATATTAGAGATTCTTCAAAAAATCTAATTTTAATGTTAGATGGCTATAACATAATAGAAGCTAACATATAATAAACATATTAAAATGGCAGCATTTGAATTGAACCCTTTGAAAGACATTATAAGGTCAATAATATTATTGTATTATTATTCTACCTAATTCTTCCCCCCTCCCTACAGAATAATTTTTCCCACAAAGGGGACATTTGGCAACATCTGGTGACATTTTTGGTTTTCACAATTGTCAAGGTGCTACTGCCAGGGATGCTGCTAAACATCCAAGAAGTCATAAGACAGCCCCCCACAGGAAAGAATAACCTGCCCAGTCACTAGTGCCAAGACTGAGAATCCTGTGACAAAGTCATAACCTTTACTGTGTGATTTTTGTCACTCCTTCACTTGAGTCCTTGACTTGAGGCTTGTTCACTGTAACTAGCTTGAGCCAATAGAAGGAGGTGGAAATAACTATGCAACGTTATCTTATGCATTTTCACGCTTCCCTCCTGTGGCTTTTCTATCACCATGTAAAGAACATGCTTATTATCCCGCCAGGACAGAAGAGTGTGATGAGGGACATGTGACGCAGGACCACCCCGCAGCCCCACAGACCTGCAGTGAGAAGAGGCGCCCAGCCAAGCGCAGCTGCCAGCAGGCCCACTCCAGCCAATCTGCACGCGTGGAAGCGGTGATAATTAATGATTGTTGTTTTAAACCACTGAGTTCTGGAGCAGTTTTTTATTTAGCAGTAGCTAAATAATGGATTAGATGAGAAAACTAATTTGCTTCAGGTCACAAAATTAGTATGTCAAAGAGCTGGTTTTCAAACTCAGAACTGCCTGACTCCAAAGCCCATTCTTAACTTTGAGATGATTCTGTTTTTCTATTGCCATCTCTTGTGTGATCATTCTGTTGGATTCCTAAGTTATTTTCTGAATTTTGCAATTGCAAATAATGCTTCTGTGGTAAACTTTTTTTTTTTTTTACATGTAGAGTTACCTCCCATTCTGATTTCTCTAGGATAGTTTCTCTGTCAAAGGATACGGACCTTTTAAGAAACTTGATGCATTTTGATTGTATAATTTTTAAAAGAATCATCCAAATAATTCTACTAATTAAAAAATTCTAGTAATCATTTCATAATATATATGTATAAAATCATCACATTGTAAACCTTAAGCTTACATATGTCATATATAATATAATATCTCAATAAAGTGGGGGGAAATGAAATGAACCCCCCCCCAATTCTGTTAATTAACGAAGAGCTTCATTAATGTGTTTCATAGCCAACATTATAATTTTAGATAAAATACACAATGCATGATATATGCACTCTTAGACAATGTTTATGAAATTTAAGGATGAGGAATGCTTCTATTACAGATAGCCATGGGATTTGATGCAAGATTCAATATATCTGTACTTTTAGATTATATATTATTGGCTGCATCTGTAGTAAGATATAAATTGATTCTTGGATCTGGAAAAATGCAACCCACTTCTATAGCATTTACCCTCACTTTTGAAGAGCCATTTTTAACAAGACACTCCCTGCAGGTGAAGTTAGCAGCAAGTGTGTGGCAGCACAGCAGTTAAGGCTGGAGGGTGATACTTTCTACAGGGCCCATGTCTAATAAAATACATCTAACAGTGACATGTGAGTAATGTAACTTGGCCACTGTAAGCCTCAGTTAAAAATATAGATAGACTAAGTGAAATAAGCCAGGCAGAGAAAGACAAACATCACATGATCTCACTTATATGTGGAATCTAAAGCACTTAATAAACTGATGAACAGAATAGATTCAATGACATGGAAGCATAGATGAGACTGATGAATGTCAGAGGGACGGAGGAGGGCGGGTGGGTGGAGGAGGAGAGAGTAACCAAAGAATTTATATGCATATATACATAACCCAAGGACAGGGACAATGGTGGGGAGAGGGACTGGGGAGGGGGGTGGGACAGGGTGGAATGGGCCATTGGGGAGAAAAAGGGACATCTGTAATATTTTAAACAAAAATAAAATTTTTAAAAAATTAAATAAAGTAAATATATAGATAGATGTAAATGGCTCCCTAAAGCCAGCATGTGATCCAGTGCATAAGACAGGATTTATTAGTGTTTACTTTCACTTATCATAACCGCGTCAGCCCTAGCACATCATGGTCAAACCCTCCTCCCAATGGGTGATGGTCAACAAGAGCCGTCTGGTGGTGACGTCCTGGGAACAGGGTGCAGGGTAGAAGAGATCAATGGGGGGAAAAAGGAGTCATCTGTAAATCTTTCAACAATAAAGATAAATTTAAAAAAAAAAAAAAAAAGAGTGGATGGAACAGGTGAGTCTGGGGCAGGGAATCTAATAAACATTTGTTCCTCTCGACACTGGGGCTTTGGCTATGGAACATGTGCTCTGAGGCTGCCTTTAGAAGCCGCCACAGGCTGAAACAACCCCACCTCCCTCACCAGGCCAGCCACCCCTTGCTGCAGAGGGCCCAAGTCTGTTACCGCCCAGAGCAGGGAGAGAGCTGCAGCCAGAGGGACCCCAGGCTTGGGTTTAAGGCCCTGCCAGGGCCAACTTAAGTTATTAGTAATTTTATCTTTTAATTAATTAGTTTTACATCTGGAGTCTGATAAGACAATGGAGCATGAGCCGGGGGCTTGGGGTGTCAGCTCACCTGTGGTCCCACCGGCCACTAAGACCCCCTTCCTCTCCTTCCTCCCCACCCTCACCCAAGACTAATTCAACCCCCCACCCTGATGGTGATGAGTCTGGGAGGTTAGGAGGGAGCAGAAGCCCACTCTCTGCTCTCGGCCTCAGCCCCTAGCAGGTACAGGGAATGGGGTAAAGGAGATTAACTTCCGCCATGGTCATTTTGTCCTGGGCCCCTGTGTGGGAGGCTCCTGTCACCTCACACACTCTCTCCTCGCACACTCCACGTTACTTACTAACTTAGTGTCACCGGAGGTCGGGGGGAGTCTCTGCCTGAGAGTTGCCACACTCTGTCCCTGCCTGTCCCAGCAGTGAGGAGCGTGTCTGTTTCATCAGCCTCTAACCCTCCAGGCCCACAGCCATAAAGACAAGTCATCCATCTAGTATTAATATCTACATTTCAGTAAGGAGAGAGGTTAGAAGACTTGTTCAGAGTGACAGAGCTGGCAAATGGCAGAGCCTAGACTGGAGCCAGAGCTTGTGACTAAATCCAGGCCCCGAATCCAGGCCCCTTCCCTCTGCAGCATCACTGAGGTCCTTCACTAGGGCACCTCATAACTGATGCTGGAGCCCAGTTCCTGTCTCAGGGCAATGGCTGCATTTGGTTCTCATTAACTTCCTTTGCCAGATATTTAGACAGGAACTGAACAGAAAATGAAAGACAGAATATACCTGGTCCATTATATTATACATAATATAGTGCTGGGCAGTGGCCTCTGGAGCGTCGCTGCCTGGGTTTGAACTCGGGCTCTGCCGTGTGTTGTGTGTCCTTGGCCAAGTTGCTGAACCTCTCTTGCCTCAGTTTCCCATTTATAAGGGGAGGATAATAATAGAGAGGGAGCAAAGACAGATTTGGGGAAGAAAAAACAAAAGAAAAAAATAAGAGACTGATCATCTGACTTCTGCACTCAGGTTCACTGTGGCATGAAAGCAGGAACATTCTCTAAAATACAGGAGCCAAAGATAAGGCGGAGAAGGGGGACCTTGAGCATCCAGGGGTCAGAAACAACGAAGAACTAAAGAGAACAGGACAGTTTTGTGAGATGAGAAAAGGGCATTAAATCTGAAATATCCAGAAAAGAAGATTAAGATGACTAAATTGTAGAACACTGAAGGTCATGTTTAATTCATTTTTAAAAAATATCCATGACACTTGGGACTGCGTGGCACAGAAGAGACTCTCAGTAGAACATTTGCAGAGTCAGGGGCATCTGTTCCACAGAGAGAAGGTTGTTGCTTGTGCTCTTTAGGCTGGTCTGAAAGAGCTACCTGGGCCAGCTAGACACCTTCTAGATGCTACCTTCAGGTCCTCTCTTACCTTCAACTCAATTTGCACTCTTGGCCAGACTTGAGAGGGAGATAGAGAGAACTGGGATTTAGGATAGCATGTTGACCAGCTTCCTTCATTCCCACTTCTCCCCTCCCTCCCTCCTTCCCTCTCTACCTGTCTTCCTGCTTTTCTGCCTCTTGCCTGACTGCCTTCCTTCTTCCTTTCCTTCCTTCCTCCCTCCCTTCCTTCTCTCATTCAATATTCCTTGAACAGCCTCTAGTTGCCAGTCAAGTGTTAGGTAGCCTGCCCAAAGATGAGTAAGACAAGCCCTGCATTACTGAGGGGAACAAACAGGTAATAAGTAATTACCACTCAACCTTTAAGCGCCAAACCAAAGTGCCACAAGGGCCCAGAGAGGGGACTGACTGACTGATGGCCATGAGAGTAAAGAAAGCTTTATGCAGAAGGCAATGTTTGAGTCCCTTAAGAATGAGAAGCAGATATGATGCAGAGAAGGAGGAAAGGCTGCCTTGAGCAATCACAAAGGTGTGAAAGTGTGTGTGTGTGTGTGTAGTCAATGAGGCAACAGGTGGTGTTTTTATGTGACTCGGGCATAGTATGTAGAGCCCAGGGTACAGAGATCATAGGACCAAAACTTGCAGAAAGTGGTTGGCGCCAGTAGATGTTTTACGCTTAATCTGTTGGCATTGAGAAATGATGTAAGGCTTTGGGACAAGTGAGTGACATGAGTGTAACCAAGGTTTGGAAAATTATCCGACAGAGGATTGGGAGCAATGCAGGAGGGTTGGATAGGAAGCACTAGAGTTTGGTCACATCAATTTGCTGACACGAAATCCAGTGTTGTTCAATCAGGTACATCTTTCTCAGTCGTCTTAATGACCAATTTCTACAATCATTGGGCCAGTTGTACAGTTGATTCAAAGCAATTGTTAAGTCATCTAGAAACATAAAAGGGTTATTGATCTCATGTTTTGAGCATCCACACAAGTTTGGAAGAACATGCCTAGAATAGGTTCCATCGGGCCAGAAAGAACTAGTATTGAAAGAATAGAAAGTTTTTATTGGCGATCTTCATTGTGTTGGCCAAAGTAGAAAATTTAAGGAGGATTTCAGATTTCCAAAAAATGTGTGCCTGCTGGAAATCCAGCCCCAAAGCATTACTTGTAAGCCAAGAAAGCATGGCAGGAAAGGTTCACGTGAAGGTTACACAGCTACGAGTGGATTAGTGCTCAATGGGCTTTTGCTGCAGAAAAAAATCTTCCAGTTTATGTTCTGTACTCAAAAGTGGTATAAAAATCCTTACCAATACACTTTTCTTAAGCTAAGCACATAGCTCCCTCTGCTCTCTCTTGATTTCTGGTGAGAAACCGGAGTGTGGGAATTGCCAGCCTTACTCTCTTCACCACTGGGAGCCCCTCAGGAGGCCTGGGCCAGTTGTGCATATTATTGTTCAACAGCTTTACAGGGTGGAAACTCATCAAGTCCAAGGGAAGAGAGATCCCTTCTGCCTCTCTCAGGGTAGGCCTGGTTATGCTACACCAACAAACAATTTGAAAAACAGAGGTTAGTATCTTTCTCACGCTATGTGTACATTGTGGGAGGCTGTGCTCCACATGGTACTCACTCAAGACCCAAGATGTTGGAAGTTATGCCATATGGAATGCTACCGATTTCCAGAGCAAAGGAAAGAGGCCTCCAGATGGCTTTGCACCGGGAGTTAAATGCTCCTGCCTAGAGGTGTCACAAGTCACTTAGCCTACAACTTATGGTCTAGAACTAACGATATGATTCCATCCAATTAGAAGGAAATAAAGATATGTAATCTGTTCAGAGGATGGAAAGGAGAAGAGAACCAAATATAAATGAAGACCAGCAGTTGCTACCACAACTTCCAAAAGCAGAATTAGGCTTCTACTGAGCTGAGTTCCTGGGGAAAACTTCTCATTGTGTATCCAAGAAAAGAAACAGATCGTGTTGGTTCCCAGAGGCCTCAGGTGTGATGGCTCCATTTTGTGACTTGCCTTTTTCAGACCTCATTCTCAGGTTCCAGAGGAGCACACATCTCCCACCAAGAATTGAGGCGAGTTGTGCTACTGAAGTCCAGAGAACACCATTCTGCAAGAAAATATGTCTACCGACTACATTACACTGTTAAGTAGGGTGGAAAAGCGCTCCCTGGCATGACAAAGAAGACCTAGGGAAAAAAGGTGAAATCCACTCTTGGGCTTCATTCTTATATCTCTATTCTCCGCCCCTCCTTCACTACTCTACCTTTACGGGGGTCCCTTCCCCCGCTCAGCTGCCCAATGTGTCTATTATTTCAACTTCCTTCTCATCTTTCCCAGTTAAGTTCTACTCTCCATTCCTTCTTTCTCCAGTCCTTTACCTACTTAACTCCTACCCAAGTTTTAAGACTGTCTTAGTTGTCAGCTCTTCGATGCCTTCTTTGAACTTTCTGGGATGGACACTGTGCCCTTCCTCTCTATTCCTATTATAGCACTTTTTTACCTTATAGTCTCTTTTCAAAGTTCCTAGAAGTAAGGAACTCTGTCATTCATTCTTTTGTTCCTACTGCCTGTCTGGTGCTAATAGATGCTGAATAAATGGAAGTGTGAATTTCTACTAAGCCTCTTGGTTCAGGGTGGTGCCTGCAAATGTTCTGCAGAGTCCAGTCCTGCTCCTTTACTCCAGGTAGAAAATCCAAACACTCCAACAGCTGTGAGTGGCAGACCTGAGGAGGCTGTGGCATCCCTGAGAGCTGACTGTTCACCTCATACCTAGAACAAGCACTGGGTGGCAAGAGGGCATCTGAACCAAGAAGGTAGTTTCTTTCAAGGGGTTGGGAGCTTTCCGAGCTTTTTTATTCTTCTGTTATGGTCCCTTGTTCTGGTATTAGTCCATCATGTGGAAAGGAGAGCTAGGGCGAGAGGAGTGAGAAGGGGAGTGGAGAGCCTGTAACCACCATCAAAATGATCTTAGACCACAATAGAATCACATGAGTTTAGCCTAAACAGATGAAAGTTAGAAAGTTTCCAGCTCTCAGGAGAATTTTTGACCTGTCCCTGTTTGAGGCGTGCGACTGGAAGAGCAAAACCAACCAGAGCCCCCACACACCTCAATCCCATGTCACCCAACCAATGGAGCAGCAGCTGTTCCCCACTTGTCAAAGTTTTCGTGTTTGTTTGTTTGCTGGTTTTTATTAGTTAAGGCAGCCACCATAAAGTTATGTATAAATCAGCAATAGGCTAGTTTGTTGTTCCCAGCAGACCCAAATGACACTGTTTGAAAGAAGAGGAACATGAAATAAAGAAGTTGGCTGTGCTCTGCAAAATGGGACATTGCAACTGTTGCGAGAAAGGCAGTCTTGCAAATTGTATGCACAGCTGGTAATATGTTTCTCTTCTTCAAAATAGATTTATACTATGTAAGCCTAATGATTTATGTTTGGGGGAGGTGTGTGTGTGTGTGTGTGTGTGTGTCTTACTTAGCAGTTATTCACTGAACAAGTAGTTGACTAAAGAGGATTGTTTGCAACTCTCACTGTGAAGAGATCTGGAAGGAGACTGGACCTGGTCCGAAACTATTCTGAAGGGCTTGGATGGCCAGAGCCCAACTGAGAACTGTCTTGCTGGCATCTTGCAAAGTTGGATGGATGCATTGCTTGTGAGTGTGATGCTGGGATGAAAGGTTGGAGCTTCCAGATAAGTGGGTATTTCATATGCGGAGACTAATAAGGAGACACCGACACTGAAACATTCAGGGCATAGAACTGACCTTAGAATTTCAGGTCTTCGTAACAGGAACTTTAAAAAGAGCTTAACTCCTGCCTTTTTTGCTTTGACATATGGCACATTAGTTAGGGTAATGCTGCTAGCTAAAGTAACAAATAAACCCCAAAATATCACAATAGAAGTTTACTTCTCACTCACATAGCAGGTGTGCCTAACGAACAGCTGGCTTCCCTTCACTTGAAAACTCAGAGATCCAGCCCCTTCCATCCTGTGACTCTGCTATTCCTTAGGCCCTTAGAGTCTTCTTGCCTTCAGTCAGAGGAGTGCTCCTTAACCACTTGGCTTGAGGGGACATTTCCCTCTGCTAACGTACCACTAGCTGGGCAGACAATTCCGAGCAGCAACCCAGAAAGAGGAGGCACATATTTCTGAAGAACAGTTAGCAGTTAGGTGTCTCCGCAGCCTGAGTCAGTTGGAGAAACTTTTTAGAACTCAGTTCTCACTCAAAGCTCTCAAGCTTTCAAATGACTTGGTAGAAGTATTCGAGAACGTCCAAACATGAGATATGTTGCCTTCAGAATTCAAATTGGTCCCAAAGCATTGAGACACTGTGTTAGAAATAGAGAATGGAAGATGTAGCAACTTGTCCTACACTTTACACATTCATATCTTTGGTAGCCAGCACTACACAGGATTCAGAATGGACCTTTGACCCAATCCCTGGGCAGTCATTTTTCTGAAAATTGGTTAAAATTTTATTCATTATTTTATTGCATCCTTACCACATGCTAGACCATCTAGACTGTGAGGTTTTTAGGTTAAAGGGAAGGGCCAATAGACCGGGTGGTCTTTAATGAACTGGGTTTTTTAATGATGAAGAATTGTTTAGGCCACCATCTTCTTGGACTTCCCTCATTTTTACCACAAGGCTCAGCCAGGCTGATGGCTCACCTGCCTGAGAGAGGAAGGTTATAGACGTGCTCAGTGGAGATGAAGAAGAAGATGGGTTTGGCTCAGAGACTCCAAATCATTGCTACTTCAAGGACAGTTTAACCTTGCCCACAGGAAAGAGAAACTGACCCATTGCTGCCGAGATTGGAGTAAACTCCCTTCCTTCTTTCCCCTTTCTCTTCTCTTTTGGAAAAGAAAACATTTGGAAGAGATAAACCCAGTCTATAGAATGTGAAAACAGTTCAACAGGAGAAAAACCACTTGAAATGTCCAATCAAAGTAGAATTAATTTGAAGAGCTGGATCAACCTAGAGACCAGGGCATGAATTGACCCCAATGACCCCAAGAATCTTCCCTGGAGATGATAGCTGATTTGGGAGATGGAGCCGGAGCGGGTATGAATGGGCCTGATGTGGGAAAGCAGCATCAGGAAAGCTCCTGGATGTCGGGCGGGTCCAACTCTGACCTCACTGACATCAGAATAATGACACTGTTCAATCCATATTACATCTTTGTGACATGTTTGCACACTTATTATTTTACTTGTTCAACAACACAGGATAAAATATATGGCTATTATTATTTCAATTTTATGAATAGAAAGTGGATTTCAAAAAGTTAAGTGTCACATCCAAGTTATGAAACAGTTATTGACGAGACAAGACTAGATCTCTGATCTCTCAACATCAAATTTGCTCACCTTTCTGGTCTGTTCCTTGCCATGGGATTCTGTGTAAAGGCACTAACCTGAACAAAGCCCAAAATGCCAACATGGCCCCTTTGGCTTCATTGCCCCTCCCACTACTCACCCAACTCTATGTAGTCCCAGCAAAAAATTAGGGCAAAAATTCAAGGGACCCTTAAAAGCCGCACAAAAAAGCTGGGTTGTGGATGCTCACAACCGGCAGAGGACACAGGTGAATTCATCAGTTGTGTATTCAATAAGCCCCTGTCAAGTTCCCTGGTGCCATCACCTCTCAGCATCTTTGGGAACACAAGAGAAGCATGGAGAACAGACTCCCCTTGTACCAAAGCAGCCCGCACTCCTCTTGGAAGGCAAGGCCACGACTTAGGAGACAGCCGAAAGGTGGGAGAGACAAAAGATAACTGAGTCTCACGTTGTGTGGTGAAAACACAAGACAATAGGCGTTCACAAGAAAAAGCTGACTAATAGACTCATGGGGTGGTGGGGCTCACACAGAATTTGCAGGATGGTGAGAATCTGGCCAGGTGAGAAGTGGGAAAACATTTCCAATGGAAGGAACCACATCAGTCAGTGCCTGTGACAGCAAGAGCGCAGAAGAGGGGAGCCTGCTATTCTTACATTCAAATCTCCAACACACACACACACACACACACACACACACACACACACACACACACACACCACTCCAGATGTCACTGAATACTTAGGAGTCTATCAAATGGGTTAGTGAGGGTTAAACGAGATTATGAATAAGAACAGCCCTAGCAGAATGTTCACTTCATGGGAGACTCTCCACACTTTTGGGCTGAACCTGAAAAGAAAAGAAGCATGTCTTGCTCCTACTATTCCACAAGTTTTAACCCTGGGAAGAATACTGGGCTTAAGCCCATAAGCCCTTTTCAGTGATGAAAAGGAAAATTCTCTTTTGCAGAAAGACTGATGACTGCAGTGCTATGTTTTACAGATTGGATGGGCTAAAGGGCAGTGCCTGGGGCACTTGAAATGTAAGCTAGGGATGGAGAGAACATTTACTTCTCCATGTACTAGAAAGAAATTCGTTCTTGGCCCCAGGGCCATCCATAGGGGCGAGACTCCTAAGCATGTTCCTCCAACAAAAGGAACTATGCAGGGGGATTCTGATGAACTTCAGGAATCCTTTTGCCTGAGTGGGATATGCAAGTTTAAATCAGATTGGACCAGATCTGAACTGTTCAAGGCAGCCAAAAGGAGACTTATTTCTGCCACCAGCGACCCCCTTCTCTGCCCTTTCACAAGCACCACTCTCCTTCTCTCCTAAAAAAAAAAACCTTGAACAGATACTTTAAAATATTCATTTTAAAGTGGACTAAATTGCTCCACCCCTTTTGGTTCAGCATCATTCTGGTAGACCCAGGGAAAGAATGACTCCTTTCAGGGACACCAGTGACCACAGGAATCTCCCTAAGTCCCCGATAAAAACAAGTTAAAGACTGTAAACATCAGTATTAAGAGTGCACAACAAATTCTAAAGGACTTTAACACAGAGATAGGAAAGGCTTTCTAACCCTGTTTGCCCGTTTCCCCCCCTTTTGCCAGCTTTTACTGATAGAAAATCAGAATTCTTTCCAAGGTGTTGGGCAGGAAGCTTCACCCTCTTTTCAGGCCACTAGATGTTTCTACAGACATTGTAGTTTGCTGGGCTCGACTTCTATGGGCTAATATCTCAGGCTTAAAAAAGAATTCTTAGTTTTTTAAACACCAAATTTAAAACAAAGACTTTATTACCAACCTTTATTATATTACAAACAAATATGTTCAACTGACTTTAAACTCCTTTCAACAATCCAGTAAACGCACACACCCCGCCTTTATTTAATAGCTCTGCCACAGGATACTATCTTTACCCAAGCAGCTTGCATGCTAAGGGGACATTTCAATTAACTTGTCTCCGTCTGTCAAGCTTACTCCCTTGTTGAGGGCAGAAAACAAAGTTAACAAGTTGTCAAGTCATCTTTAAAAAATTAGCTCCGAGCCTTTGAGTTTGTTTAAGGTGTTCAAGAAAACATTCTCTTTCTTTGAAACTGTCTTTCTTTATCTGCTGGACAAATGGTGAAAATCAGTGTTAGGAGGGAATGAGGGAATGTTGGATGTGAAGCCTGGTTCCTGCAGGGTTTTTCATTCCCAAATTTCAGACACAATCTAAGTCAAACACTGTAAACAGTGAAGGGCAGCACCCTGGGGGGCAGTCACTTCGTCCCAGAACAAAAGCAGGCCCCTCACTCCTCCAGCTGGTGTGCTCGCTGCAGCCTCCAGCTTAAGCCTATTTGGAGCTCACAGGCCTCACATCGTGGGGATCGTGGAGCCCTAGATTCATTTAGTGCCAAAAGCTGCAAAGTCATCTCTCTATTGAAAAGATCAGTTTTAATGCTCTTTATTATTGAATTCAATGGCAGCAACAACAGTCAGGAAAATTTTGAAATTCCTAACACAGCAACATTCTCATATTTGTCTACCCCTCTGGGACCCTTCTCCAGGCGTTTGCAGTTTTAGAAAGTCACAGGTCCAAGATGGTTGCATCCTTCAGTACTCTATTTATTAATTGCTTCCCCAATCTCAGCCTCTTCTTAGTGGCTTCCCTGTTTCTCCCTGGAAGCCGTTGTTCCACTAAGAACTATATTAGGGTGACTGGCCCCATTAATGGTTGGGATTTAGAAACAGTCATTTGGAGGGTGTAGTAGGTTGAATGGTGGCTCCAAAAAGATATGCACACATCCTCACCCCAAGAGTCTGTGGATCTGACCCTGTTTAAAAAATGGGTCATTGCAGATGTAACTAAAGATCTCAGGATGGGATCCTCCTGGGTTATCCAGGTGGGCCCCCTAAATCTAATGACAAGTGTCCTTAGAAGAAACAGAAACTGAGGAGACACAAGAAGAAGAGAAGTTGGCCACAGACAGAGGCAGAGAGTGGCATGAAGCAGCTGCAGGGAGCTCAGAAAGCAGCCAGAAGCAGGAAGAGGCATGGAGGTTTCTCTCCAAGAGCGGGGCTCTGCGATGACTTGATTTCAGATTTCTGGCTCCAGAACCCTAGAGAATAAAGTTTGGTGTTATATTTTGTTTGTTTTAAGCCACCAAGTTTGTAGTAATTTGTTACAGCTCCAGGACAGGAGGGTGACAGCCTTTCATAGTTTCAGGGACAGCATTGCATGGTATCTTCCCAATTCCACCCCATAGGAGAGCTGTCAGCTGGCCCAGCCCACTCTTCCCATCTCGCCCATTCTGCCCGGGGATCATAGGCACTTGGGCTTCCTTCCCTGGAGCTCCCCATGTCTTGGCAGGGGGCACCACCCATACCCCCAAGCAGCTGGTCTTTGAGCCATTTCTTTGGATCCTGCCAGTCTCCTTCAAGAATCGAATCCTTCTTGAACCCTAGACACACTGCATTCACATCCCCGAGTGGCATGGGGGTCTCACAGCCAAGGTGCACTCTTATTACATTCCCACGGGCCTGCCTCTGCTCACCTCTCCTGTACTATTGACCTGAACTTGGATGGACTTGCCTTTTGGATGATGGGCCACCAGTGTTGGAAATTTTGTGAAAGAGAAGGGAATGGGAGGTGCTACTCTGTCTCTGGTGTCTGTCTGGCACTCTGTGGGTGTCTCTTCTCTCCGCCATTATACGTAGTGTCTCTGAACCTTGAGATTTAGGAAAAGTCCTCTAGATACCCCTGTCCTATTTCATGACTTATTTCCTGATTTAGGTATTTTCAATACGTCTTGTTTATTATTTGTGTTTCCCTAAAGTTGACTGTGAACTTTTCTCCTTTTATTTACTAAGGTCTAGGATGTTTTCCTTCAAAATGTGAATAAACTCCTTTAAACCTGACCAATATCCTCAGTGCAGGCTTTCCCACCCAGAGAAGATTCAAGGACCCTACCTCAAAGCACAAGCACCTCTACCTGAGGTCATGCCTCTGGCCTTGCACTTCCCTCTTCTTCTGGTTCTGCAGGCTGCTCTATTCTACATCTCACAGTGGCTGAGTAAAAGCTTCCCTTCCACTGGCTGCCCCCCAAAATGTAATAATAACAAACCCACATGACCACCTTGCAGCCCCCAGCACACAGACAGAGCTCCTTGCTAATGCTCACCTTATAGGTAAGTATTCCTGGGAAAAGCTCCACGAAGCGGGTCTGCCTTCCTCTGCACTCTGGAACTCCAGGAGAGGAACATTTTCTCCATTTTGTTACAGATTTATTAGAGAGATGAACTCTTTCAAAATGATTGCTTTTAACTCCTAATCCTTGAGCAAAACCGCGTTTATCATTAGAACTAAGGAGCAAGTACAAATCCTGGTAGTGGCCAGGATGCCCTACTGTGGACGGGGGGGGGGGGGGGGGGTAAGGAAATTGCACAGAGAGGGAGGTTATAAGAGAGTGTATAACAGCCTGTCCTAACCCCAGCATAATCTCATGAAAATACACAGCCAGCACAAACACATCATAGTTATTCAAATCCAAATATGATTTCACTCATATTGCAATGAAAATAAGCCCTCACTTGGTTAGGGGGGTACAAGCAAAGTACAGCACATTGTTGTACTTCTATTGTGGCATTAATTTTATTCTAGTTTAGTTATGGTTTGATTTGTAGATATTTATTTCATTCTTGGACTCTAAGTCCCTTGATATCTATACCCGGTTGAATGGTGTCGTCCTATACTCTGTGTCCACCCAGAACCTGCGGCCTTATTTGGAAATAGGGTCTTTGCAAATGTAATCAAGGTAAGATGAGGTCATACTTGATTAGGGTAACCCTACATCCAGTGACTGTTGTTTTTATGGAGAGAGAAGATTTGAGACACAGAGACACACCAAGGCACAAGGGAAAAGGTCCAGGTGAAGACACAGGGAAAATGGCCACATGACAATGGGATTAGAGTTTGATGCGATACAGCTACAAGCTGAGGAACACCCAGGATTGCCGGCAGCCACCAGCAGCGGGAAGAGGCAAGACAGGATTCTCCCTAGAGCTTTTAGAAGAAGCGTGATGCTGCTGACACCTTGATTTCAGATTTCTAGCCTCCAGAACTGTGAGAAAATACATTTCTGTTATTTTATGCCACCCAGTTTGTGGTCATTGTTACCTAGGTAGCCCTGGGAGATTAGTACAATATCCATCCTGGTGTGTTTCACAAGGCAGAGCACAGTGCTTTGCTCATTACCGGCCCTGCACAGCGGCTGGAGAAAACAAGGTCAAATGCTTGAGCCTTAGGACTGAGGATGCAGAGAATGGGAAAGAAGGATAATATTGGTGGCTCCTATTTGTTGAGCCTCTCCCATGTGCCAGTCAATCCTCACAACCCTTCAACACAGACAGAGTGACTCCTGCTTCACAAGGCAGGAAAGTAAATCCCAGTGACGGCCACCTGCCCAAGGTTAACACAGAGAGAGCTTCGATTCCAATTTGGATTGATGCCCAAATCAGGGATCATTCTTCCAAAAGATGTTCATATCTCGTAAGAAACTTCCGTTCCACCAATCTGAGATTGAGATTGTTGAGATGAGGCTTTTGAAAAAATGAAGCTTCTGCCGAATCTAGAGGAAAAGGGAGAATTTGGTTTTTGCCCACGAGAGTGACATCCCCTGGTTTTAGGACCCTCATATATAAACTTGAAATGTTTATTAATCTTTAAAGAGAGCTTATTGTCTCTAAAGCCAGCTCTGATCCCCAGCGAGCTCTGGGTACTACTAATGGAGTAAGTAACTTCTCACTCATTTCTTTGCCAACAGGAAGGGGCACCTCTTCGAATTTTTAAAACAAAAGATTCTATTTTGTTTTGTTTGTTTTGTTTTTCACATGTAAGTGAAATCATATGGTTTTTACCCTTCACTTAGCACAATACCCTCTAGGTCCATCCGTGTATGGTGACAGATGGTTACAAGACTTAGTGTGGAGACTGCTTCGTAAAGAATGTAAATGTTGAATAACTATGGTGTATACCTGAAACTGATGTAATATTGTATATCGATTGTACTTTAAGTTTTAAAAATGATTCCGCAAGTTTTCTCTGCAGATGTTGAAAACCAGTAGCAAGATAAACAATGTTATAACTAGTCCACATCTGATAAAATCAAAGAGACTGTCACCACAAATAGCTAGAGTACTGGTCAAGATGCAATAAAACAAGCTCCTGTAAAAAACAAACAAACAGTCAACAAAGGAGATGGCAGATGATTAGAAAATAGAATTTTTAAATGACAAGAGTAGAAGTATCATAAAAGTGTTATTAACCAAAAGGATAGATTTCTCTTTATAGTTAAAGTCTAACATTCGAGGTGTATGAATATTTTTATTGTAAAAAGTGACACAAGCCTAAATCATAATAATGTGAATCAATAACTAATTAGCATTTATAAATGCAGCTACTGGGGAACATATTTCAATTTCACAGCCTAGGAGTTAAAGAATCGATTAACAGAGCCAAAAGTGAAGTGAGGACATGCCTCGTGTGCCCAGAATGACTTCACAGGCTAAACGTGGAACTGAAAGTTGGATCAGAGTTGTGTCCCCAAAATGTACAAGTATAACACGAGGCCACTATCTCAAACCAAATCAATAATTGGACACGGAGAAAAGATGAGGCTTGAAGTGCTCGGACTCCCACCTGTGTCACTGAGAAAATAGGTCATCTTCTCTGGAGATTTTTCTAGGGTGGCCTGATGGAGAGGAATGACATGGAAGCAGAAGAAAAGGGGCGGGGTGAGGGGGAGCAACCTCACTGAACAAGAATTGCCAAATAGGCGGTGTTTTGGAAAGGCACAAGTGCACCTGACTCTGGTATGGTTGTGTAAGTTGACTCCAGACGACAGATGACTTTAAATGTTCATGCTTTCCTTCCTTCAGGTTTGACGTGTTGGGAAGAACATTGAAACCGAGTAGTTAAAATGAGCAAACAGTTCAATTTGCCATAGCATCCAGTACCTGGTTTCCTGACATGACCTTGTCGCTCCTCAGCATGTTTAGTTCACTGATGCTGAGGGTGGACATGATCTGGTTCCCTCTCAGTCAGAGGCAGGGGCCACCGGCGAAACTAAATGGTTCTCTGAGGCAACAGCCAGGGATTTGGGGTGGGGGGAGGGAAAAAACAAAAGGAAAGGATTACAACGCATACAGGAGAGTGGAAGTGGAAAAGGGGGTGAGAGAGAAGAAAGGAGTAAAAAGTGGCATGTGCGTGGGAAAAGTAAGGGTTTGGATCCTGCCCCTCAGATCCAGGAAAGCCTTGAGCATCACTAGGAAAGAAAAGAAGCCTCTTCCACACTTCCTCCCACATGCACTTGATACAGTTGCCTCCTTTGAGACACAGGCCAGTGTACACCGTTTCATATAGATTCATTGCAGCAAAGTTCTAAAAGTCCCTTTAACGTACATAAAAATCACATTACAGCCAAGGTCCTCTGTAGAGGACTCCCTTAGCATTGCAGCCCATCCACCACGTGAGTTCCCCAGTCAGGCTCGTGCCACCATGTGTTTCTCACTAGATCCCAGGTTCTTTCCATCCCTAGACTTCGAGTTTTAGCTCATCTTTGAGAGATTGTAAGTCAGCTGCAGTAAGTTAAAAATAGTAATGGATATTCTACATTCACTTTCGGAGCCTTTCAGCCCACCTCCTGTCCAGCCTGATGTCATCTCTAGACCTCCTGTGATCCCCTGCATTGGGTTGGGTGGCCTCCCCTCTGCTCCCACAGTGTGCTCCATGTGCCCATACCCTGGAGTCACCAAACTGGAACAGAAACCACTCAAGGGCAGAAAGAGTGCTATACCCAGTGCCCAGCACAGTGCCTAGCACATAGTTGGTGCTCAGTAAATAACATGGAGTGAACAAACGAATGTTACCTTTGGAAATTATAGAATCTCTTTACAGGAGCCAGGACAGCTAGTAAGGTTCTCTGTGCAAGACTTTGTGTCAGTGGGGAGTAGAGGAATTCTCTGATTGCTTGTCAAAATTAATTTTCCTTGAACCAAGGCTCAGCCATTGGGTTATGCAATACTGAAACCATATTTTGTATCAATCTATCTTAGATTTACTGATAGTTTTAAAACAATAGGTGCATTTTGGTCAATGATTGAGTCCCTGCCGCAAAGCTCTGATGTTTAGTACTTACAAGTTCTTTGTAACATCCGCTATTTCTTTTCTCCTTCCATCCTGTCACAACCACCAAGAAACATTTATCCACAAACATCCAGGTGCCTTAAATTATGACTGTCTGTGCTTCTCCAAGATGCTCGTTTTCTCGCATCTCTCAGCTTGGGTTGAAGAGGTCATGCACATACACGTCCATGAGCATGAGCACCAGTCTCCTGCTAATCCTTCCTCACTGTGGTAAGGTCTGAAATGTTCAGGGGCTCCTCCAGGTCAAACCGCTGCTCTGCAAGGCATTACGAACTTGTGTAAAATACCATTTTTTCCTCATAAGCATAACATAAAATTTTCCTTTTTGAGTGAAGAAGCCTCTGTTTTCTATCTGGCTATATTCTTGCATACAAATCCCTTGCAAATTATTTTTCAAATTCTAAGGCTCATTAATTTAATTGAATCTGTTCCTAATTTTTAATTAAATCTGCATTTCTAGGTAACCTTTGGAAATATAGAAGCCACATTAGCATATTGGAAAGGGCGAGGTCACAGAACAAGACAGATATAAAAGAGAAGCACAAAACCACAAGACAGATTTTCTTATAAATTTATTTTTGTACCAAAAAATTAACATTCAAAGGCAATGTTTTTATTGTACAGTATAAAATAACTTCCATTCAATTAAAAATGGTATTCTCTTGCAGATAAGCCACTGATAACTTTTCCATTTAAAATAAAAACAAAATTTACAATTTGTAGTACTTGTAGAAAAAACACCTGTTCAATAATTCTATAAATACTCTTGACAGATTCCAGTCGCCCAGTACGTATCCTTTTGACGATGTCAGCTTTCTAAAGTCAATTAGCTTCTAAATTTGAAAGGCACCTGGTGGCCAACATTCTGCTTATTATTCAAGGCATCCATTTTAATTTTTTTTTTTTTTTTGCACAGACTTGACAAGTCTGAAAAATCTATTAAGTTAAAAAGAATGAAGAAATATAGTACAGTTGATATTAACAAACAACATTTTTTCCCTTAGCTACAAGTTTTTCCCAGGGAATTTACAAAGTGCACCAGTTAAATATGTCTGTACATTTAAAACATTAAATATATCAACAGTAAGACATTTTTAAATATTATGAATCAAATACTATAGCACAAATATAATTTACAATACTTTGCACAGAAAACATTACATCTGAAATATAACTTTAGATATTATATAAAAATACATATATTTTCTCTCCTCATTAGAAAAAAAGTATTTATTTGCAGGTTCCAGCATGATGTAATAATTCAAAAGAACGTAACCCTTCAGATGGTCATCCATTTGCAATTAGATAACACCCTCTCTACTTCGGCCGCATAGTGCTACATAACCAAGGGCTAGATCCAGAGAATTAACCCCACCCGGGGCACAAATGCAGTTTTCCAAAGAGGCGACCATAACTGCTCCAGTCTGGTTTGATTCTAGGAATTCATTACAAAATTTAAAAACCATTGTGTAAGAAAGCCTTCAGGCTGTAACACACCTTGAGTCCAACATCTCCCTTTGGCTGTAAATACACATGCTCTCTCCAGAGTCAAAAGTTTGGATAGAGGCCTCTTATGCCTCGTGGGTCATACCTCCTAGTAGTCTCACACCTATATACATCTCTCTCGGCTTGTTTAAAAGACAAGTTTCCATACATCCTAGGAAATACACACTGATGCTCCACAAAATGGGGCTCAATCTATATCTCGAACTTTAAAAGCCCCAAAGTACGTTGCGTCTTGATCTGGATCCAGTAGTGAAGGGTTGGACACCTCGATGCTTATTTCCTCACCAGACCGTAACTTAAAAAATCCTCCAACGTTTATGGAGTAAAAGTGGAATTCAGAATTCCCTGACCAGTATTTGGTGCTCCCTCCTTTCATCAGGGTGTGAGAACTTGGGATTTTGATGCTGGTTTTAGTGACATACACCATCAGCTGAAGATACTCTGTATCGAGGTCTCCCAAAGTTTCATGATGGCGAAAGCAAATGTTGGCGTACAGGTAATAAAAGCCGTCTTGGTTGACTATTAGTTTTCCATTGCTGAAAGTCATGTTGGAGATCTTGGCCCAACCTCGGTCATGGTACCAGGAGGACAGACTCACTTTGTGGGAACCTGAGGAGAGGAGAGGCACATGACTTAAAATCCACCCCTTCAATGACAAGGACACCCTCACAATTCTGTGAGGTTAAAAAAATCCATAGCATAACAGTCACTGCTCCAATAGAATAGCTTTTCAGAATTCATCTTCTAAAAGGGGAGAGATACATTAAGAAGTGCTTAGTGCTCTCTGCTAGGCACCTGAGAGGGTACAAAGACACAAACTCATTTTTCCTGCCCTCGGGGATAAGTATGGCCTGTGTCCAGGTAAGAAGCAAGTCAGAAGGCAAATGGGAGGAAATGCACAGAGGCCAAGCTACAGGGGGGCAAGCCATCGTTAAGCCTGTGAAGGGAAGGCCAGCGGTTCCAATCCTTCCGTCTAGGGGCAGTAGATTTACATCTCAGCCATGGGAGGGCGCTAGCGCGAGTATTAGAAGACCTTACAGGCACCGCCCTCCAGGACCCACCACAGCACGTGTCCTTCTTTACCCGAGGTCCTGCCTCAGGTCATCTCAGATTAAAACATCCCAACTGAGTCAAGATGAGACTACAAGACTATTCATCACATCCTCATAAATACTAGTCAAGTAATTCCACCAGACTGATAGTTATGCAATCCATCGACAAAGCTAACAGAATTCAAGATGTTTTGCATCTCAAATGATCACATTTTCTTCCTTTTTACCCTACTCCTGAATTCAGCACTTACACAATCAATTATTTGTCTTATAATCTGCTCCTACGATGGCTGTTAGAGAGGAGCAGAATGACAAGGGTGAAGTCTACCCTCTCAACGGGATAGGCCAGCTGGTGTTAAACCAAGGGCTCAGAGATATGGGCAGGGAGGCAAGGAAGGAACATGAACTAGAGAGGGGAGAAGACAGGACCCTTGACTGCACACCACGCCCACTGAGAGCGAAAGTCAGGTGGAAGGGGTGGCATTTCCTATGAAGCATGTCTCTGTTTTTACCCACTCACTCATCCATTTGCTGATCCGTTTAGTTGATCAATCATTTAATAAGTGACCGTTGTGCTTTCTGTGGGTGTTCCCTCTGCCCATAATTGAGAATTATATCCAGCAGCGTGCCCTCAAGGCACTAACCACTAGTAGTGGAGAAAATGAGAAACGGGCATACACAATGAAAAATAGGACATTTTCATTTCTGCACGTCACATAGCACATGGCTGAAGTTCCGTTAAAGCAACTGAAAGTGAAAGCTGCAGAAATTAATGACAATCAGGAGAGCTCAGCCCAGTGAGGAAACAAAGGAGCCAGAGGATGGGAAGACTTGGATCAAATATAGGTGAACTGAGAAAAGGGAGAGTCCTGTCAGTGAGGGAAACTTCGAGCAGAGTACGGAATACACACAGTACGCAGAGGGGAAAGGACTCCTGAACAGACAATACTGGGAAACAAGTGAGGTGATTCGGCCACAATCAGGGTGAAGGGCCTCTCGTGGCAGATCTGGGTCCCCAGCGTTGGTGAGGCATGCTGATGGCCTCTTACCCCAGCCCCTCCCCAGTCTCTAGTCACTGCTGTTGGATGTTGGAAAAGAGGCCTCTGCAAATATTTAGCCTGAGAATCTCCCTAAAGAAAGCCACATATTCTAACCTCACAAAACATTTCCCAATGCATAAGCTAGCAGTCAGTATAAAGCAGATTCTGATTTTTCTTGTGTGTAAATAAGTATGAATCAGAGGCCCAAAATGAACACGCAAAATTAACGCCATCTTCCTGTGAAGGACCTAGTACTGGGAGATAGATGGACTCAAGGGATTGTTGGCCCAGCCAGAGAAACAAATCCTATTTTCTAAAACAGAAGCATACACTAACTCATTTCACTCAGTCTCAAACTCAATAACCATCAGAAAATAGCCAGAAATTGTGCCTTGTTTTTTGGCAATGATTTGATGTTAGGTGCCTGGAGAGAGAGCTTTGAAACTAAAACATGCTTGCTATTGCCAAACAAACGTTGGCACACAGTCTAATGCAATATTTATCACATGCCCTTTAAAATGAACTGAGGAGATAAATGCAGAGAACATCCACAGCACACACAGCTGAGACATCAGTATTAATTTGATTGCCTTTGCTGACATGAAAAATAGTTTTACACTCAGAAAACTGGTGTTGTTCCACTGTAAGGCATACATCCACACACAGAGAGAAAATGTGTTTATGAAGCAAGTATCTAGGACAGAATACACAGTTTCAGAAAATCTTCTAAAAACTTGAGTTGGCTTCTCACTTTCCATGTGTGCAGTCAGGAAAAATCCCTCCATGGCTCATGCTATGATGATGATGGCTTCAAAATTATTTACTAAAACATGGATTTTTTTTCCAACTCTGAGAAATATCTGCCTTAACTCATTTTTAGAACAAAGTGGAGTATGTATAATTATTTAATTAAACTCAAATAATAATAGCAAACTGTGTGCTTACTAAATGTTCAATGGGTGCTTACTAAATGTCAGCTGCCATATAGCAATGTTGGTACACCACCTCGTTAAGTCTTCATTAAGTCTGCACAGCTCCCCATGAGGAAGATTCTACCACCATCCCAGTGGAGAAGCTGAGGCACAGATGTTCCAATAATTTGCACAAGGTCACACAGCCAGTAAATAGTGCAGGGGGCCCACAAATGCAGACAAGTCAGACGTTAGAGCTCCTGCCTATTAAAACTACGATAATCTTCTTACAGAAAAAGAGGAACATAAGAGCTCTGAATTGATTTCCCTCTGACTAAACCAACTGACCACAAGGTACTTAGATCTGAGACCTATAGTGTAAAAAGCATACACTTGGGCATCAAAGAGAGTGGAATTCACCTTCTAATCCTGCCATCACTGTGACCTCGTGCAGGTAAACTATGTGGACCTCAGCTTCCCTGCCTGCAAACCTGAATGATAATCTCTACCTTGCAGGGTTGTAGTAAGGATTAGAGATAAGGAATACAGAGTGAAATGCCTGATACATAGTGTGTGTTGAATAAATGACATCATAATAACCATAATGTTCAATTGTCACTCGATCATAATGTTCTTGTAATCTTTTTGATGCTCAAACACCCCAAGATGCACTAAGCAGCGGGGATTATATGATGAAAGAGCTGGGGCATCCAGGTAGATGGAGGCACAGAGCTCTGGCTTTCCTCATTTCCAAAAGACAATCAGATCTCCAGTCCATTGAGGTAAAGTCTCACTCAGAGAAACTGATAACCTTCTGAAGGAGGAGGAGTATGTTTCCTATTCTAGAGGGCTACTGCTTCTTAAATATCACTCTGTCAAGCCCCTACCTGGAACTCGGCAGGAGACGGCTGAGTATCTGACCTGGATGAATTCACGCACCTCACAGGGCGGCAGTGGGGATGTGTCAGCTCTAGCTTGGGTAAATGTGGCTGAGCATGATACGGGATTGTCCTTCCCAGTTGTGAGATCTTAACTGGCAATCATTTAAAATAAACACACCCTGACGATCTGAAAGTGAAGACAGTAATGATGTCCATGCTGACATGACTGCCGTTCACTGTTTCCAAGGGTGGATCACCAACCGAAGGCTAACTAAGTGATCTTTCTTCTGATCTAGAAGTTAAGGGCTCTCAGAAATTTAGTAAAAGGCTAATACTAGGTTTGAGTACCCAAATGGAGCTGATAAATGACTCTTGAAATGTCTTTCAAGCTGAATGCAAATGAAACTTACCGGATGGGATGTCAGTGGCGTTGATCGTGAGATGAGCATAGGGCTGAGCTTCAGGCTTGCTCCTCCTGGCCAGATCTAACCACGGACCTTCCGCCACAGCTGAGTATGAGAGAGACCACGTCAGCCCAAAGAGTAGTGACTTCATGGGATTTCAAATATTCATACAGATCCATACTTACGTTTTTCGGCTCTGATGTGTTGAGATCTAACAATATGCTGTAACTCCTGAAATAAAAGGACAGAATCTTATTTATATATCCTTTCAATAAAGCAGTAAGAATTCAGGACTGTTGGGCATACCATAAATGAATCCTCTTTCCTTTAAAATATGCCAGAAGTACATAGCGAGTACAATCCCTTGATGTTCTGGCTAGCTATGAAGGGAAATACACCCCAAAGAATTCTGTGGATGTGCTTAAAAACTAGATTGCATGCATACTATCTAACAAAATAGGTTGGACAATAAGAGGAAATAAAAGACAATGTAAATTCTAAAACACAGACTAATTGAACATAATTAAAAGTGTATGGCAGGTTCACAAATGAAGATGAAGGTAACTAGGAAAACAACAATTACCACAGAATACAGGACCCTCTTAAATTTTTAGGGAGACTCTGCTTATGTCTATTCCATTAGCGAATTTCTGTTATAACATGGCAGGGAGGAGAATGATGCCTAGCTCCCAGTGGTTAGTTTTTTATTTTAAAAAGTCACAGTGTGTTTTAAGTACTACCTGGAAGTCTAAGAGCTGTTAGAGTACCAATAATTAACTTAAAATACTGCTGCAAACAGAGGTTTAGAAGCATGAATCACAGAAGGAAAGAATACAAGTCCATGAAGAGCGTAGGTAATTGCATATCTCAATTTGAGCCCACGAATGAAGGATCTAACGGGTGACTCCACGCTCACCTGAATCAAGACCTTAGCTGCCACTAAATAGGTGGAGTGAATACCTTGGGCTTTGACCTGGATTCAAATCCCTGCTCAGCCACCTACTTACTCTGAGGATATTAATAGCAACTCTATCATCAGGTGGTTGTGAAGACTCATTGAGATAGTGCATGTAGACACTTAACAGAGAGTAAATTCATATATGTAAATACTAGAATCACTCTGGAGAGATTCCTAATTTCTGTTATTGGGATGACAATGCATGCTAACCATGATGTTTAAAAGATAGGCCATAGAACTTAAGTTCTTTGAGTGTCTGGAGAGAATTGATTTGAGAAAGATGATAGATAGATGATAGATGACTAGATAGATAGATGATAGAGATAGATGATAGATAGATAGATAGATAGATAGATAGATAGATAGATAGATAGATGATAGATAGATAGATAGATATAGATAGATGATAGATAGATATAGATAGATAGATGATAGATAGATAAATAGATAGATAGAGATAGATGATGATAGATAGATAGATAGATAGATAGATAGATAGATAGATAGATGATAGATAGATAGATAGATAGATAGATAGATAGATAGATAGATAGATAGATGATAGATATAGATAGATAGATGATAGATAGATAGATAGATAGATAGATGATAGATAGATAGATAGATAGATAGATAGATAGATAGATAGATAGATAGATAGATGATAGAAAGATAGATGATAGAGACAATAACACAATTTCAACTGTTAACAATTGGAAGCGTTCTAGAGATAAGACAACACTGATTCTTTTCCCTACCTTTAGGACCCCCAAGAGAGATGAGAATCTATTCCATACTTGAATATCCTTGGAGGAGACAGCACAGCTGTCTTCAGTTACCTATTCTAAAGTCCTAAGGAAATCACAGTGTGACTGACTTTCTAGAAACCTTGCTCTGACCCAGGGCCCTGCACTGCACAGCTCTGGGAGCACCATCTGCAGGAAATTCTTGAGTTGTGCAAGGCAGAAGCCCTTACCAAGCATTGCTCTTCTCCCCACTCCATTCATCCAAGTTTTCTTTCTTTCCCCTGCTGACCTCCTGTCTCTCAAATCTCTTCTCATGACCTTTGGATTTCCAATGGTGCCCTGATTTCTGGAATTTCCTGATTTGGTCTCTCCTGCATTTACAACAAAGATTTTATATATGCACAATGTATCTTTATAAATTTATATATCTATGTAATATATATACCCATAATTATCCTTATACTTTTATAATGGGTATCTATTTATAATACAATATATCTTTATGCATTTATATAAACAATATGTGTTTACCTGAGCACCATCTCTGAAAAGATTGGAATAGGAACCTTGACGACAGAGTAATTAAAAAATGTTCTACCCCCCCTTTTCCTTCTACCCGGCCGTGCCTCGTCATCAGATGGAAGGAGGAGGCGTGGAGAAGGGAGCAAAGCCAAGCACGGCCTGCAAATTCCTGTCTCATGCTTTTCTACTGAGAAATACACACTTATTCTTGAGAAAAACAAGGAAAGAGCCTCTGTGCTGCTCAGTGGTTTTCAGACCTGAGCATCCATCACAGTCTCTGAGGTCATGTTGAAACAGATATTCTGATCCAGTAGGCCTGGGGCGGGGCCTGAGAATTCACATTTTTAATAGGTGAGCTGGTGCTGCTGGCCTGGGGCCTCAATTTGAGAACAATCCCTCTCATGTCCCAAAAGACATCAGAGATGGGCCAATCTGAGGTTTTCTTGAAGCTTGAGATCTAAGCCGAAGAAGCATCAGGCTCAGGTCACTGATTAGTAGGCAGGGGAAGTTTGTTCTCTCCCACCTGGGAATGAACTTCTGCCCATTTAATCAGTGGTTTCTAGGTCAGAGCTGTCACAGATTTGTTCTAAGAAAATTCAATAACCAGCACCATTCAGAAACACTTGCAATGTGTGCTATAAAAAAATAAAAAACTGTGTCATAACCGAGGATGAATTAAAACTCTAGCTGGAGACTCATGAGGCAATGTTTCTTTCGTGTTATATCTGTTATTGGGTATCTGGGGATTGCAATTCCTCTCAGAAACTCTATAGGGAAGTTTCCACGTGAAAAGGGGTAAATGATGTAAATATAACCTCAGTCTACAAAAAAAGTGTGTTCTCAGTGTCTGTTCTTGTATGTCTACCCCACCCCCAATTTTTTGTGCTCTAAGATTGTTGTTATTTATCTGCGTAGATAACCACAAACAGCATTCTTCTAAGACTACACTTTTAGGGTGCCCTGGCCCCAAACCCAGCCAATCTAACTCAATTAGATGTTGACTTGGTAGTTTGTAAAAGCAGCTCTCCCAGGTGATTCTAATATGGAGCAGGTACTGAGAATCATTATTGCTAATGGAGTGTTCCCATGAACAGCTGTTTGATGACATCTCTATTTAGTCATAGATTTATGATACCCTCACAATTTATATATATATTCCACATATTGAAAATTAAATAATCTCTTACATTCATAGCCAACAAAGTGTTTTCCCTTATATTATCATACTTGATTCTTTCTTTCTTTTTTTAAATCCTCACCTGAGGATACTTTTTCCATTGCTTTTCAGAGAGGGTGGGGGAGAGAGAGAGAGAGAGATCATGGATCTGAGAGAGACACATTGATTGGTTGCCCCCCACATGCGTCCTGATGGGGGCCGGGGATGGGGCCTGCAACCAAGGTGCGTGCTCTCAGCCAGGATCAAACCCCAGGACTCTTCAGTCCGCAGGCCAACGCTCTAGCCACTGAGCCAAACTGGCTAGGGCAATCATACCTGAGTCTTATTAAAATCAGAGGCTGGGTAACTATTACTAACCTCATTTTTTAGACTGGGAAACGGAGGCAGAGAGAGAATAAGAACCCACCTTATAATACTGGGACTTGAACCCATGCTCATGATTATATTTCTAGAGCTAAAAGCCCATACCCCTTTTTAAGACACAGTCATCAAATATACTCCTGAAAGCTGGGGGAAAAGTGTTGATGGCCAGTGATGAGGTTCAGAACATGCTACCCTCAAAAATGCTACCCTGGCCGACTGAATACTGTAAGCTGAAGGAATATGAGAAATATCAGGTGCAGGAACAACTACCTGATGTCCTTCTTCTCTGACATTGGTCATAAGACCCTCATGTGAGAGATGCCCTCTCCAAAACTGGAGGAAAGGAATATCCTTAAGACCAAAGGATGCTGAAAAAAATCAGAATGAACAGGCCTTGCTAAGTTTCCCCCAGTTTACTGCCCTTAGCTCATGCCCTTTTGTCATATCACATTTTTTCCACGCCTTTCCACTCCTCATCAAACCTAGTACAAGCCTTCAGGTTAACAGTTTCTTCAGGTCTTCGCTTCTTTATGAAGGTTCTCATGTCACATAAAACATAAATTTATGTGCCTTTCTCTTGTTCATCTGTCTTTTCTCAAAGCTACAGGGCTCCAGCTGGAGAACCTAGAAGGGTAGAGGGAAAAAGATCTCTTTTTCCCTTCCCCACACCTGTCAAGAGGGTGGTTCCCCCCATGAAGTAATAACTCCGAAAGGAGGCACAGCTTGACTGGGGACCTGACAAAAAGGAGCCTCCACATCAGGAAATATGGTCTCAGAAGTCCCAGGGGCTGCAGAAAACAATGGGCTCAGAGGTGGGTGAGCCATGTTCAGGGCTTGGCTGGTGAATCCCCCAAGCTAGGCCGTTCAGGTCCTGGGGGGCATCATGTCTCCAAGCACACCACACAGAGCAGAGGCCACTCTGTCGTTTTTCTCAAAGTCAAATACTTTGCTATGTACACCCAACCATGGATCTTCCTTGAATTAATACTTCTCATTTTCAAGATCATGGGAACTCCTTCTGAAACAGTATCCAAATTCACTCTGACAATTCCATTTACTTTTTTAAGCTTTGAATTTACATTCATTTTCATCCACATTAGTCCTGTACTTCTGTCACATTAATTAGTGTGTTTTAAAATTTGCAGAGCTCTTTATTCCCCAAATCTTATCATTCAGACATTGTTTCTGGTTTCTTTAAATTCAGAAAGTTCTGATTATCTAATTTGGGAAAAACACTACAAAGAACATCCTAATTTCTCTCCTCTGAAAAAATTATTCAAATGCAAGAGATCTTTTAAAAAAGTGTTTTATCTTATTATAAATCCTGCTGTACATTAATTTTTAAAAACCAGTTAGTTAACTCTCTGGATAAACATCCAATGCAATTATATGTTGTCTACACTATCAGAATGCCCAAAGATTGGCATAGAAGTGCGGATAGCTTTGACACACTTCCCAGCAAACAGCTTCCAGGAGAAGCTAGAACCGTCCCCAGGGTGAGGAAACTGGGCAGAAGGCCCACCCTGCAATCTTCTCTGGGCTAAGAGCCACTAAAGAGAACCCAAAAAATGTCCTGCTCCCCAGGAACACCAGAGATCTGTCTTCTCAGAATACAGCATGTTTAGCATCTGTTGTTACATGCAAGGGACAAAAAGAATTGCCTGTGGGCTCTATAAACTACCCATGACACTTAGGATCATTACCTATAAGTTACTAAGAAAATTCACATGAATGAACGAACTTATTTATGGTCACACTGTAACAAGTAGGCTTTTCAGCGAATTTATGCAATTTTAGATAAGCGTAATTTGGGCCTAAATTGTGATAGCTTCATTTCACCCTTCAAAACAGGACAAAAAGGAAAACTGAACCACTGGTAGGTAGCCAACGAAATCGCTGCCAATTCAAGCCTAAAAGAAACCCTCTAACATACTGCCACCTAGTGGACGTTTTCCAACATTGACAAGCAGGAGGAGCCACAGCCAGGCTTTGCAGATTTGAAACTGCCCTCTGCCCTGACTCCAAAGTCTAAAAATAATAGAAATGAGGAAATTTCACAACATTTTTAAATCTTCTCATTGTGGTATTTTCCTATTTAGACTGCATTAACTTTTCATCTTTGCTGTCAGAGTACATTCGAACAGACAGGAAAACAAATGATAATGATTTTTTTTTTTTTACTCTCAACTTTTATTTCACTCACAGAAAAATGTTGGGATTTCACAATTTCACATCCAGGAAAGAAAGTACACGAAGGATCAATGTGATTGTGTAACTGTGGTCTCCAACACTGCTTTTCTTCAACTTCTCCTGAACTCAACATCTAAGAAGTGCAATTCCCGGGGGAGTGATAGTCTTCATTCTGCTGGGACCAGCCAGGCTGATGTTCATCTTAAATGTTTTAGGATCTTTTGCCAAACATAAGGAGGAGAGAGACATCCCAGAACTGGCTCAGTCTTGATAAGTCTGGGCCGCTTAGGAGAGAGTGTACTGTATAAGAATAAATATAAACACCTAGGAGTATTTTCAACTCCTTTGAGCAGTTATGGGAATTTTGCCCCGGGAATTTCAACATTTACAGCAAATGGTAGCTAAGCCTGCCTCTGCAAACTCCACTGGGTGACTGCCCCAAACAAGATTGGTATCATTCCAATTCAAGAGTGATGCTATTCAGTTGGGCTTAAGTCTGACTGCGTGGGGTTTGGGGGTTGTTTCTTTATTTTTTTTATTTTTTTTGTCTTACAAAATAATATAAATAGATTTAAGCTCCCACTGAGGACATCTCCAGCTGTAAAGATTCCCTGAAAAGGTGAAATTGCTGGAGTCCAGGTTTATCAGACTGGAAATCCCACCTGTGCATCATGATGTGAATTGTGTGATCCATGTGGTACCTGTCAATCCGAGCACAGAAGAAGGAATTTGTACAGCCAGATGCTTCAGAAACCACTGGCACCAGCTCACAGCCAGGGTCTCAGGTGGCTGCCTCCCTCCACAATTCCAGCAGCAGCTGCTGGGGCATCTGGCGGGTTGAACAAGGATTTAACACCCCGTTTGCCAGATATAACACAGGGTTCATACACTTGTTAACATATGTAACGCATTTATTTTAACATCTTAATGACACTCTTCATGCAATTCTTCTCCCACCTAGATACAAGAGTGTATTTGTCAGCCAAGTTAGCACATGAATTCCACACATCAGTTCTTTCTAAAAATGAGTAGCCAGTTTCCTGTTCCTGCAAAGAGGTCCTGCAGATGTCCACCTTGCAAATAGCTCAGAAATCCAACCCCCCTCTCCTGCCCAGGACCACTGCCTTCCTTCAAGCTTCCAGCACTTCTCCTTAGGATTGCGGTAAGAGCCTCCTACCAGCTTTCCCAGTCTCCTGCTCTCCTCACACCGAGAGCGCACGTGGGAGCATTGCTCCTTCCCTTCTGAAAACCCTCCAGGGGCTGCCCGCAGGCTTCAAAACAAGTCCACATTCCCTACAGGGCTTATAAGGCCTGACAAAGAGAAAATTCTGAGATGTTGTAAATTAAAATTACAGCAGCAGGGAGTCAAAGAGACAGAACAGTTAGCCTTGTTAATGGCTGTGGACCAGCTGGGACAAAAGACTACTCACATCCCTGAATGTCTGTTGGAACCTCAGGTTAATGTCCGCGTGGCTATTTCTGTAGATTTCTGAGCCGGGCACAGTTGGACTCCAGGAGCCTCCGCCTCTTGCTACACCTGGGCCCTCCGCTCGCTGCCACGGCCCCTGCAGACGCTCCCTGTGGACTCTGCCTGTCCCAGAGCCGCCCGCTTCACCGTCTCCCACCCCTCTGCCTAATGTCAATTCTTTCAGCGGGCTTACATCTTTCTCCCCCTCCCGCTACTTGATGCAGAGACATGTCTGCAAACTTGGAGAAGATGGACACGTTGCCGCTCCTACCCAGCCGTGCTGCTGCTGGTTTAGACTCCCTGACTCCACGCACCAAGGCCAGTCTTTTTTTTTTTTTTGCTAGCAATGGCCTAATAACCCCTTTCTTTTTTTCTTTTTCCCAATATATCTTCATTGATTTCAGAGAGAGGAAAGGAGAGGGAGAGAGAGACAGAAACATCAATGATGAGAGAGTCATTGATCGAGCCCGAAACCCGGGCATGTGCCCTGACCGGGAATCGAACCCCGATCACCTGGATCCTAGGTCAATGCTCAACTGCTGAGCCACGCCCGGCGGGGCAAGCCCTTTCTTTTAAAAAGACTTTCAGCCATGGAAGTTAATTTTTTTGTTTGTTTTTGTTTTTTTTTGTTTAGCAGGCCTTGCACAGCTAGGCTGGTTACTGCTCCAGGCTCTCCTGCTATTCCTCCCCTGCGTCCCCAAACCCCACTGCTCCTAAGGATACCTCTGCACACCAAAGGTCAGTTTTTCCTGCAAGTACCCTGCCCTCCGGTTCATGCAGACTTAGCACAACTGCTCCCTCAGATAGCTCATATTTCACTGTCAGGATTTTATTTCCATGGCGTTCTTGGTTTACAGGGCCCAGAAAGAATACCCGCCACGTGCTGTGCAGCAACTAAAGAGACAGGGTTAGAATCAATGTCTCAGTTGCTG
This sequence comes from Miniopterus schreibersii, assembly GCF_964146895.1. Lineage (NCBI taxonomy): Eukaryota > Metazoa > Chordata > Mammalia > Chiroptera > Miniopteridae > Miniopterus > Miniopterus schreibersii. The sequence goes on along the minus strand of NC_138102.1, from coordinate 71,487,079 downwards.
GCTTCCCTCCTCCCCTAAAGCTCACACTGACCTTCAAATCCACAGAAGGTGGGGGACATTCCATAGCACCTGGATGGAGCTGGAGACCCCCCCCCCCCCCCCCCGGTTCCATATGAAGAGCCAACAGTGACGGCTCAAAAATACCTCTCAGCAAAGTAAGATCAGAATGTGATCTGTCACTTAGGTATATATTATGATAGGTGTCATGAAGCCCATGCTGGTCAGCTCGGGTCCCCTGGAGCAGAGCCCTGCAGGATCCCCGGGGCTGGAGGGGACAGGAGCACTGGGGCAGGGGGGTTGCAGCTCTTCACCAGTGCCCCAGCAGGAGGCCGAGGAGGGAAGAGGGGAGACCAAGCACCGGTCCTCTAATCCTGAAGATAAGAGCCATCTTCCACTTAAATCTGTAACTTTACATTTCGATCCCTAAATACTTCATGTCTTAATATAAACTACTGATTTTAAAAATTCTCCCAAAGACAGTCTTCTCAATGTGCATTTACCTTCCTCCCACTCGAGGACCCGTTCTTCGCCTCCTAATCTCTTCACCTCCTGACTGAATCAGCTCCACCATCCCACGTTCATCTCTGAAAATTCTCAGTGAAGAACTTTACCAGCTGTGGCCTGGCCTCCTCCCCCACCCCAAGTAGGCACCAGGGGCTCATTTCCTCGGATGAAGGCTGCTGATTGGAAAATGCATCTTTGCAAACAGATAATGCACCCTCCCCACCAGAGGGCTGAGGAAGAGAGTGCCCTTGTGTTCCTAAGGCAGAGGGATGCTTTCCTGGCAGTGTGATGGCTGTGCTGGGAATAGAGAATTAGTTTTTATTGTTTAACCTTCATGGTTTAAATGAGGAAGCTTTTGCTACTGTTAAGGGTCCCCTCGGGTTTTCATAAGGCAGCCTTAGGACAGCAATATTAGTCTTCATAACCAGTCCAATTCTAAAACGTCTATGGTACTTGATAGAAAAGTGTGATGTAAGGATTTGGCAGAGTAACTGCAATGGGGCACTGGGGCTAACTGTGCTATTTAGCATGTCTCTTTCTTCTGCCACTTAAACATAATCATGGCACTTGACATTGGCGGAGCTGCTGACATTCATAAACCTCCATTTCCTCTGAAGAAGGCTTACCCTCACACATCCTCCAAAAGTGTTTCTGACTGCTAGGATAGACTCCCGGAGGGAGAGGTGCCAGGCCAGCCACTGTGGGTGAATGAGGCCAGGAAGGAAAAGGGCAGAGTGGCAGCTGAAGGGCCTCCAGTCTCAAGGTTCCTAACATGTTCATGCTCCAAAGAGGGAGGAAGCTTCCCTCTTGAAGAGGGAAGACCTCTGTCTAGCCCTTACAGATCTTTCTGGGCATTCGTAATGTGGCTAGCTTCTGGCCATATTAAACTACCAGCCATGTGATGACCGAAAATAGGGATGGGCAGAGATCACTCACTCATTCATTACACTGGTTCTTTAAACCTTGGTTGAGCCTGCCAATGGGGAGAGAACCTAAACATCACACAGTCCATGTCCCTGAAAAGCTCACCGGTGAGGGAGCCAGACCAATGCCAGACTCGTACAACTGATGCAATGATGAGGTGAATGCAAGAAGCCCTGGGCATGCACAGCAGGGGTTTCCTAAGCCCGAAGATGGGCAGCTGGGTCTGAGTGTGGGCCTCCTTCGGAAGTAATGCCTGAACTGAATTTTGAAAGACAATTAGGAAACTGACTACACAAAGAATGGCCTGGAATGGCACCAGAAGGATGACACACAAAGACCCATAATTCATTCATCCATCCATTCCACAAAGTCTACTGATGGCTGCGGGGGCCAGGAGTCCTGTGGGGTGCTCAGGATGCTCCAGGGTCACAGCAGGAAGGCAGGGGGCCTGGGCACAACCAGGTTAGGGAGCTCCAAGCACTTCACTCAGGGGGGCCACTGAGCACTAGCTGAGGTGGGTGATGAGATGCAGCCCAGGCATGAGCCTGGAGACGCAGAGGTTGCAAAGAGGGTTTCCAGAACACAGAGGACTCTGTGTTCCATGTTCAGCAGCTCAGACCTTATCCTGAGGGGCCTACCAAAGGATTTTTTAAGCAGGAAAGGAAGCGATATGTTCCGATTTGCATTTTAAAAGTCACTCAGCTGTGGAGAAATGAACTAGAAGCTGTGAAACCATGGACAGGGTGGTCACTGCACTAATCCAGGCGAGAAATGATGGTGACACCTATAGCAACCTGACAACAGTAGTAACACAGAGTAGAGAGAAGTATTTGAAGATTTTATGAAAAGGGAAAATTCACAGGATGGGGGTGAGGTGAAGAGTTAGTGAGTAAGAGTGTAAGACCATCTTCTGGCTTCTGGATCGGGGCGATGGAGGTGACGGTGTCATTCACCATGAAAGGGTGGGTCAGATGAGGAGCACTGAGGAGAAGGGATTCTGAGTCCATCAAAACTTCCTGATGAATGTAAGCCTATGGTTTATACTTATCATTATTACTATTTATTACTACTATTTATACTTATCATTTTTACTACTGCTGCTGCTACTGCTACTACTACTATAGCCACTGCTATAGCCACTATCACCACCACCACCACGGCTACCTAGTGTTCTTCTCTAAAAAATATGTTTTTATTGATCTTTAGAGAGAAAGGGAGAGGAAGAGGCGAAGAGAGACATTGATTAGCTGCCTCCTGCACGCCCCCTACTGGGGATCGAGCTTATAATCCGGGCATGTGCCTTGATCAGGAATTGAACCAGTGACCCCTCAGGGCATGGGGCCATGCTCAACCAACTGAGCCACACTGGCCAGGGCCCGCCTAGTGTTCTTGAAGGAGAAGATTGAGGACTGGGGTAGCCCCCTAGTGATGAGGAAACTATGTGGGAACAGAACTCTCCCAGACTCTGAACCTCAAAAAGTTCAAGCAAACATTTGTTGTCTGGTCATCTCAGATACACACTGCTCTCTGAAGTTTCCAAGACCCGCCTTTTTACAACACACAGGCTTCATCCCACTCCTTAAATACAGTCACTTCATTCACCAGTGGTTTCCCTGTGTGGCTCTCGCTTCTTCTTAGGATGCTTACAACACCTTCTTAGTCCCAGGTGCTTTATGAAACTCTTCTTTAAAGACAGACCAGCCTTACTAAGAGACGATTTCCAAAATCATAGACTCTAGTCCTGAACTACCAAATCAGAGTCTTTGGGATAGATCTGGGAGACCCTTATTTATTATTTTCTTAAACAAGGGCCCCAAGCGATTAAGAGCAGCAGGTTTGGGAAACACTGCTCTAGGGCATCCTTCCCTCCAATTCCACAGGCTGTCCTGGGATCAGCCACTCCAGATGGAGCAATCCAGTCCATCCTTTACCACCTTCCTCCCTAACCCAGGACCCTCAGGGTTGTTCGCTTCTGAAATCTTAGCCCAAGATTCCACGCCAGGTAGTTAGACGCTCCTCTTTCAGGCATGTCCTTCCTCTTGTCTGTTTCTTTAAAAATGTCAATTTGCAATACCTTCTTTTCCATCCTAGAGCATTTCTAGCATGAAGATAAGCCCACTGTCTGGTTATTTCCCTCCTTCAAACCATCCTACCTCTTGCCCCAGGTCTCCCCTGAGATTGAGCACATCACAGTCAATAGCCCCTGGTTAGGCAAAAGCAGTAGATGGCCTTAAAATTGTAGGAAAATTCTGTGGGTCTTACTTCAGCTTTCCCATAAAGGCAGCTTTTATAAATGCTAGATATGACTGGGGTTGATTGAATTGCAGTTCCCAAAACTGTTATGGCAAACAGAGATGAAATCCCATTGGAAAACCACTACATGACTAACATCTTGATTTGGGAACATCAGTGTCCCAAACCCCAAGTTTCCTTGTGGGTTTACAAGAAACTTTCTTGAGACACATACTCTTATATACAAAGGCAAAGAGATAATGAATGGAGTTTAATTTTTCCCCTTTTTTTTTTTTTTTGGAGGGGGGAGGTGTTTAACCAGAAAGCAAACAAGAAATAATGTCTGTATAACAACCCCAATGATTATAATTTCATAAGCAGCTAAGATCTACTCACATTCTAATTGATTTCTTATGTACTTTAGTTTTAAAAGTGGAAATAGGCTTCTTGTAATAACTGACATTGGAATTCTAAGGGATCAGCTTTACATATAGAAAAAACAAACACTTTATCTGATGAACTTTCTGGTTTTAAATTAATGTTCTTGAATCCACAAAACCTACTACAAACTGCAAATGACGATCCAGGTTTACTCAGAGATCACAGAGGCATATTGTCTAAACAGGTTTTTGGAAGTTCCTCAAAAAGATGCATGCTGTTAAATCTACTTTTAAATTTCTCTCTTTCCTGCATCTAAATAATTCTAAAGTATTTTAGAAACTAAAATATTGACCATTCAAATTTTTCAGGGATTTGTGTATTCACAGAGTTAATTAGCTCTAGCTCATATAGTGAGCCCACTTTCTTGCTTAAACAGGGTTTAGTGAATATCAGAGACTGTCATTGTCCTCTAGAATCCATTCTCTCCTTGTTCCAATGAGCTAGAGGCAATTCCCTCCCTCAAGCCTTGGTGGGCAATGGCCACTCAGCTAGAGAGAGTTTTGTGCAGCCTCCCTGGTCGCAAGGTGTGGTCTTCTGCATAAGCTCCACCAACAGGATACTACTAGGGTGAGTATGTGTCAATTCCCAGGTGCTGCCCTCAGTTTTTCTTTCTCCCTCTCCTCTGTCTGGAAATGACAACAAATAAAGAAGCCACCTTGGTCCCAGAGATGGAAGGTACCTGTTGAAGATGCAGGAACCTTCCCACTAGCCCTGCACTGCTCACCTCTAGATTACTGCATGCAAGAAAAAGACCTCATTGCTCATTGAATGGCGGGGCTCTTTGTTACAGCAGCATAGACTATACCAAATAACAGTGAATATTTCATTGAGGATCAGAACTTGTTAATTTGGGGGTACACAGTTCTTAATATCAGGGGATGTTTGGCATTTACATTGTGAATCCTGCAGGAGATGAGGTTAAGTATGTACTGATCTCGAAGAAATAAAAAAAGAATTTCAAGTAAGAATACATTGTTCAATCATGATGACTCTCTGATCTCAGTCCCCATTTTCCAGTAAGTATTTGGAGGCTCAGAGGCTTACTGGCTCCAGAAAATAGAGTTGATCTTTAAAAATATGGGGGTTTGCGGCTCCAGCCCCTGCACAGTTGAGAATCCACATATAACTTTTGACTCCCCAAAAAGATAACTACTAATAGCCTACTGTTGATAGGAAGTCTTACTGATAATAAAAGCAATCGATTGACACATTTTGCACACTGTATGTATTATATATTACGTTCTTACAGTAGAGTGAGCTAATAAAGAAAATGTTAGTAAGAAAATCGTAAGGGACAATACATTTACAGTGTTTACTGAAAAAAATTCACGTGTAAGTGGACCTGCTCAGTTCAAACCCATGTTGTTCAAGGGTCAACTGTAGTTAGTCAGGAATATGCCAGCAAGACAACTTATTGGTAGTTGGTATTGGCTTTCCACATTCTGGAGTGAAATCGGAGAGTTTTATAAAATTGCACTCATAAAAGGAGCCAGAGCCACGTTCTTAGTTCACATTACAGGCTGATTCGCTATAGCCTGCAGTCTATGGAGAGGTAAAGAGACCTGAGAAAAATGTGACTAAAGGGAGAAATCAGGATGAAGATAACTTGCAACGAAAATTAACCTACATTATTGCCTCAGGCTGGAATGTTAATAATTGTCGATTGTAATGTTGGAAAGACATCAGATAAATGAGGGCCAGGTTTATAACATTCCAAACGGCGTTATGAGTTGGTAATGTCTGTTTTTATTTCAAAATATTAGTTTACAGAGTTCAATAAGTCATCAAACATTTGTTTTTTCCCTTCATTCTTGAGACTAAATTAGGGGTAATATACAGTCTGAGCTAAATGGCTGCTGCTCTCGTCCTGATGGAGCCTGCAGCTTCTTTCCACGATCTCTAAATATTTCTGATTGTGCAGCTCTTTCAGGAAAAAAATTTTAATACTCCCAAAGGTGCATATTTACTTATTTAAATGTTAAGTAAAAACACTCCTGTACAGGGGTTCACAAAAGCAGGTTTACAGTTGTGATGACACGAAACACAACTTATTCTTATATTATTATTATTATTACTTTTCCCCCACACAAACAACTGTAAACCTACTTTTGCCCACCCCTATATATAAGGTGCATTATAAAGCAGTTACAAAAACATAGCTTTTTTAAAAAGCTAATACTGAAAAATGCATGTACATGTAAGTCCCCATGCTTCCTTCCCATGTTCTGGGGGATCACCTTGAATACACTGAACATCTCGCGGTGGCGAGCAAAGTGGTTGTGTGGTTAGTATGTTGATCTCTCTTGTATCATTCTTTCAAGGACCTTCAAAAGTAAGTTTCCGGAGTTTCTTCCCAAATAGGCATCCAATGCGAAATCAACAATCTGGCATACTAATATTAGGAGAGTCACAGCCCCGAGTGCTGAGAACGTGTATTTAGTGCACAACCAGCTGGCTTTCCACTAAGACTGGCCAGGAGGTGTGAGGGCCAAGGCCCCCGCTCTGCTCCTCAGCCTGGCAGTGGCCACGGAGCCTGCCAAAGCTGGGAACAGGAATTGCTTTATAAATCAGACACCATATTTGTACTAGTGTTTTCTTTATTGTCATAGACTGTTATGATAGACTTTGAAAATTGTGGTTGGTAGGGCTGGATCACTAAGAGGCTTCAGAGTTCTGTGCTAAAGGGGAAAAAAAGCCAAGAAAACCCAGCCACAAACAAAAAAGGGGGAAAAAACAGCATTACTTGTCTGACCAAAGACGGGCTGGGTAAACACACTTTTTGCACACATACAATGTGATATTGTGCTTATGTCTAGCATTTGTTACCACTGGATGGGCTGATCTCTCAATAATGACTGCAGCCACGTAAGTAATTTTGCTTCACCGGTTCACTCAATATCTATATTAGAGCTAAAACTAAGGTACAAACCTACTTATAAATGCCTGATACATCCATCCTATTTTCAGCGTTGGCAAGAGAAATGAGAAATCTGATTATCTTGGCAAGATGTGTAGAATGTCACATTAACCAATAATCCTTATCAAAGGATAACACATTTGGAAAAATCATTACTTGGCAAGGATAAGACAAGTGTAAATCATTAGGCAGAGGAGAAGTTTTGGCAAAGTGCCTGGCACAGTGTGTGCACTTAAGAAACATTGGTTGATTCTAATGATAAGTATGGATAATGCTCGTCTCCTTCCTAAAGATCCTCTTGTCTTCTACCTCCAAATATGCATTAATATTTCATGACAGTCCTTATCCTTTAAAAAGTATTACTTTTGTAATATTATTACCCATGCTTAATAGGTAAAGTCCTATAACGCTACAAAAACAAATGTGAAATTAATAAAATAAAGATCTGCTCATTCTGTGAGTCACACTAACCTATCAGTACAATTAAGGCTGTGTGCCTTTAATAAGAGCAGTTAGCTATTCCTGTACGCCCACAAATTTTTCTCCTTCTGGCTTGACAGGTACTGAATCTCTTATAATTAACGCTACTCATTTGGAACGAGGCACCCTGTCTCCAAAAGACTTCTAAAACAGTAAAAATTCTGCCATTATTGCTCCAAACTGGTTTATCATACTATCTTGGCAGTCGCTTAGAAAGCTCAAAGGACATGCGACATCGAACAGGGGCGTTGTCATGGGCCAGGTAAGGGCAGAGGGGTTCCCTGAAGCAGCAGCAGGTGTTGCTGGACTGCCAGGGAGCAGCGCTTGGCCACCGCGTGCTCCCTCTGTCTGGGATTTGTTTTCCCGTAGGATATGAGAGAAGGTTATTACTTTTTAATAAATTATAAAGTTAGTAAATATTTGTTAAAAGATTGCAAATATTGCAAAAACAGTGACAATTTCTTGAAAATTGTAAATAAATTGCCCCAACACCATTTTTCAATAATTCAAACTATGCCCACTGATTTAAAATCATTTTATATTGTATTATGTACACACATACAATAAATTCTACTCCAAGGTCAGTGTTGTCTTTCATGGATACAACTTTGCATAATTACATCTTTACATTATCCAATCCAATTTTAAGAGCTTCTGTAGAGTTTCCTAGTTTTACTTCCAGAAGTTTTGTACATTCCTTATTAAGTTTATTTTTAGGGATTTTTTAAAATGTTATGAATAGACTCTTTCATTTATATTTTCTGATTATTGTTTGACATGAGGGCAACTAGTAATTATTATTTATTAATTTTTACAAACCATTTTATTTTGCTTATACCTTTTCAGTTTCCTATGAATTTTCCCAAGAATACAATCACATGACATACAAATTCTGCCTTCTCCACATATACATATTTTCTTATTTCATTCTTTTGTGTAATTACATAGCTAGTACATTCTGAGTGGTAATTAACATGGGGACACTGGGCATCTTCCTTGTGTTAAGAGAAATGTCTCTGTTTTCACCATGAACTAAATGTTAGTTTGAACTGTCTCAGGTAACATCAAGAATCTAGTTTTATTTTCAAATAGATTTTAAACATCAGAAATAAAAGAAAAAAATTTGTCTATCACTTCTTAGTGTTTATGAGTTAATAATGTTTTTATCCTTTGACCTATTAAGATGAGCCATTCTTGCATTCTCAGATAAATACTAATAGTATCTGTTCTTCTTAACATTATTTATTTTCAAAATCATCTGGGCTGATCTTGCATATTTATTTTTCCAGAAGAAACACAAAGAATAATTTTTAAGACTAAGCCAATGGAATTGAAAGTTTCCTTTCATTGTAAGGATATACAATCTGGGTCAACCTAAACAGAAAATGAGAAAACAATCATTTACCTAACCAGAATTACCTTAATTAGGGATTCAGTTATGAACTAATAGATTACTTCTAGTACATGTAAATAATTGTTTGTAGATAGATTATTAAGTATTTGGGAAATAGAATAAAGAGCAGACTAATGAAAATGAAACACAAAACAAAACAAAAATGAATAGACTAGCATATTTGTTGTTACTATACTTCAAACATTATAAGGAAACAAGATTGAGTTTAAACCCACATTTTAAAATATGCATCTACTGCATAAAGCTAAACACCTACACATTAATTATAATGAAAATGTGACACTTATAAGCAATCTGTTCTTATAGATATGAGCAATCTGCATTTTATGGATTCTATGAAGCAATTTTTTCTTTACATTTTAGATGCAATCTGAAATTAAGATGCAACTAGAATCTATGACGATTATGTTTAATTTCTTAGTCAACATTTTTTTCTTTCTTTGTGATGCATGAAATAAGAAAGTCAGTTGAAAATTGGTGGTGCCTTAGATTTGGTAAAATAAGTAAATATCACCTTTAAGGGTTATACAAACAGCTTCATCGCCCTACCTCTGCCTCTAACACAAATCCTCTTTTTCAAAAATACTATTACTATAGCTCTGGCCAGGTGGCTCAGTTGGTTGGAGCATCCTCCCATACACCAGAAGGTTGCAGGTTCCATCCCCGGTGGGGCGCATGCTGGAGGCAACCGACCGATGTTTTTCTCTCTCCCTTCCTCTCTTTCTAAAAAATTTTTTAAAAATCAATAACAATGTATCCTATTACTATATATGAATTTTCAAAAAAATAAACTGAATTCAAATTCAATTTAGATTTAAGAAATTTGAGAACTTGAGGATTTACTCTCAGATGACTGGAGATAGCCCAGGGAGCTGCAAACTAGAGGCTGGGATATAAAGGTGGATGCCAGAATCCATGCAGGTGTGCATGCACTGGAGTCACGGGGCTCTACCCAGTTTTGGGTAGAGTCAGTAAGTAAAATGATTGCAAGGCTGATGAATTTTCAAGTGACCTTATCAAGGAAGGTAAAATAGGCTGTTAATACAGTATTTCTCAATCAGAACTTGGGCATAAGAGACGTCGCTGGTGTTCTCTGTCCCATGTCCTCTCTTCTCACCCAGCTCTCCCAGAAAATCAGAAAATGGACACATCACATCATTTCCTGTTCTCCTTGCTGACCTCTTCAACACAGATGACAACAATGGACCAGTTACACTTATTCTCAACAGAGCCCTGGATCAACACATGTAGAATCGGAGATCCTACCATTACAAAGCAAAATATAATGGAAATAGCTAGCAGAGTTCTTTGACTCGAGGGAATGGTTCTAGGGCAGGGAATTCAAACTAGCAAACTAACCCACTGACTACCACAAACCATCTTTGTCTTCCTTCCAAGTGTGAATTTCAATCTCTTCTCTAAAAAGGAAAAAGAGAGAGAGAGGGAGGGAGAGAGGGAGAGAGGGAGAGAGAGAGAGAGAGAAAATAAAGAAAGAAAATAGAAAGAATATTTCCACGAACATGAATATCTCTGGTCACCATATTCAACCAACAACTTCAAAACAATTCTGCTAATTCCTTAAAACAATTCTCTTAGGCTCTTTTACAAATTCTTTAAAAAGAACAAAGTCAATAGCACTTAGCCAGTTTTAATTTCATTATGAGTAGAATCAACGAGGGCCCTTGACTTACAGCCTCAATGTGAACTCACCTTTCCCACCGCTGCTTGAAAGGCCTGTTTAATTCTCTTACACGAATCAGGTATTAATTTTGTGTCTTGACTCTCCAGACTTGTGTCTTGCAAATCTGTGTTTTCGTGGAGTTTGAAAATTCTATTAATGCAGTGAGTGTCATCTTCTGATATTCTATTGGGATCCATCTGAGAAACAAAAAAGTAAGAACATTAGAGTGTTTAATATTAACCATCCTGCTATTTAATAAAATGTGACATAAGAACAAAAAATTCATTTTTCATTTCGGCAAGTCTTTATGTTCCCAATAATTAATAGTTAATACAATTACCCCAAAATTGTTAAAAAAACACTGACTTCATTTTTATAAATTTATTTTTAATTGAATTTAGTGTGACATTGGTTAACAAAATTATATAGGTTTCAGGTAAAACATTGACTTCGAATTCATTTTTATGAGTAGCTATCATCCTCAACACAAGTGTACACATGTGATTCATGGGGAAATTGTCAAAATCGTCTGACAGGGTGAAAGTCCTCATAGAGAACAAGGGGTGTCAGGGAAATCCTGTGGTCAGTGCAGGTAGAGAAAGCAGCATGCTAGAGGGGATTGTGACGCCCACTTAGATAGTCAAAGCATGAAGCCTACATAAATCAAATGAAATTAACATCATCTTTAGCCACCATGTTTGCCTGGTCTCGTTCCCAAAATAATGTGTATTTTAACAAGCCAAAGAAGAGCAAGAGAAATCCATTTCCTAGTCCCAAAGAAAACCTAAAGACAGAGCATAATTTTCCTTTCTGTTGAACCTCTTACCAGTGTTTCTCAGCCTGGAGTGGTGCGGCTGTCAGGGGTGCCTGGGAATGTGCGTGGGTGAGATTTGGTGCCACTTGTGATGAGGAGGGGTGCATGGGGTCAAGCAGGCCATGGGGCCATATCTACTGAGGGGATGATAAAATTCTTGTAATGCAAGGGATTGTGCCACCCAAAATATCCCCACCAGGTTACTAGCTGGTCATCTGATTAAACCAGGTGTGAGCACAAGCATTTAAGTACTACTCTTTTCTTAAAATTCTCTGCCTACTCCTTCCAGGGCTCTGACAAGCCTCTGTAGTGTTTCAACTGCCAAGTAAAGGGTGGAGATAATTAGCTACCACTTGTTTTAATAATAATAGTTTAATTTTTTGTCCTTTTATTTCAAAAATTCAAGGTACTTCATGTGCATTTACTCATTAGTAGGTACAGACTAGATGAAAAAAATGAAAAATTACAAAAGTTTACAGTAACCAAAACTCGGCCAATAATACCAAGTCTCCATTTGGAGGTTTAACTATCTTTTTAAAAGTAATCAGATAGTTGTTCAAATTTATTAAAGAATCATCAGATGTAAACTGGAAAGTACCCTGTCCACATCTGAAATTCTCAAGATGAAACGACAGCCTTTCAACAAGTGTGTGTCCACTAATATAAATTTTGTTATTCCAGTCTTGCAAAATATAAAGATTATCTAAAATCATAGGAAAGGGATCACTCATAAAGCAAAATTATCTGCAATCTATATTTACTTCCATATTTTCTTTAAAATAATTATTATAAATAAGAATATGTGAGGTTTTATATAAGGAAAGCTTTCAATCACGTGTGTGTTTGTCTTTTTTTAAAAAAAGCTCACTTATGCCAATGTTTCCCACAAAACCAGGGAAGCCTGGGCAACTGATATGAAAGTCATTGAGTTCAGACCTCAGGAAAGAAGAATCATGCAAGGGCCTCAGTAGGCTCACCACCAGAAAACTGCTGAGCTATAGGAACAATATGGTGTCAGTGAGGAATGGCTGGTAACCTTAACATTGGGTCAGCTCAAGTCCTGCCAACAAGCTCTTTACTGAAAGTGTAGCCCAAACACCTGCAGCGTCATGGCTCAGGGGGAACTTGTCAGGAATGCAGAATCACAGCTCTCCCCATCCCCCTCCGCCCACTGCCTGGAAATCTGCATTCTAGCTAGATCCCGGGTGATTCTGATGCCCCTTAAAGTTGAACAAGTAATGCTTTAATATGTCAAATATGTAAGTATAGATTATCTGCTATTAAAGTGACTTCAAATTTCCTTGGACACCAATTTTAAAATGTGTTCACAAGTAACAATAATTAGTTTCAAAATACTGCAGCACCTAATAATGATTAATGCTTTGAGGCAAAGAAACATAATGCAAAGATTTGGTCCCCTCTCATTAAATTGGAGGGGAGAATCTCATGCCCAGGTCCTCCCTCCAGTTTAATCTATACTCCCAAGGGTAGGGGCCAGCCGAATCTCTCCGCAAGTGTTCTAATGTGCAGTTGAGAACCATTCTTCAGAATGTATCTTGTACCCCACCTATCTCTTAACAAAGGAGTCTGGATAGAGAATTTGCATGACTAAAACATGATACTTTTTAGTCTATTTTAGTCACTAATTAGATAAGTCACATATTACAAATTAGAAATGGATATATATCTACTGTTGCAGAAATCTGAAAAGCTTTTTCAGAAAATTAAACATGCCAGATACTGGGCTAGATGCTGCAAATAAGACAGTGAGAAAACGGGCAGTCCTTACCTTCACGGCACTTACACTCCACGCAGAAACCCAGAAATTAATTTAAAAATCACAGTAAACTTAGTTACAAATGAGTTCATTGTACCTAGAAATGTCAGAAAAGATGAAATAAATCTTGAATTTCTGATTTAAAGTGGACTTTTAAAACGTATTTATTAGATGATGTAGTTCATAGGAAATGAACTCAGTCATTTCAAAAGAACTTTCCTGAAATTTAATCATGTATAGGGTTAAATGAGGCAGGATGCTTGACATTTGTGCTATTTCGTTATCTGTTTTTACAAACAGGCAGCCTGCACACCTCTACATCAGATTTTCAGTAGTGACTGCTCTCCTATTTGAGGAGCAAACAGCCAGAGAGGTTGATGTGCCTATTGGGGGGATGGGGGAGGGAGTTAAAAGGGCAACAGAGACTGAGTTTTCTGAAAAGCTTATCTCTAAACTTTGAATATAGTTGTAGGGATGTTTTTAAAAGTGCACATACATCTTACAAGCAACTTTTTGGAAGTTTTTCTGTGTGTGTGTGTGGTTTTTTTTTGTAAACCAAAGTATGAATACTATGTGGTAAGTATATGGCACAAGCCACATACTATTTTTTTCTTTTGCAAGGTTGGTGAGTGAAATCTGCACTGGATCTAGTGCTCTTTTTTCTACATCTAAGCGCTGGCGATATGCAAACATTAAGGAGGCTGATTCATTTTTAACTATGCAAACATAAGTTGAGAAGAAAATTTTTTAAGTCACTGTAATTTTTACATTATTTTGGGCATTCTTTTTAAATGCATTTAAAAACTAAATTAAACTGGGTTTTTGTTGTTGTTAAGGATTTGTATGGCTCCCCCTCCCCCCTTTAAACAAAAACAATAAAACTGGCCCCTTTTTCTGTTTTCTTTTTACTGTAAACTGCAATGTTACCTGATACTAGATGATTTCATTCTAATTCAAATGAATTCACAAACCCCAAGCAGTTGACCCACAACTTTAGTAGAAGTCAAAAAACTATCTATTTAGTACCAAGTTCCAATACAAAAGAGCTAATATATAAGTGTAAATGTTAAATCAGTGACAGGTCAAACTGAGTCTATCCTCTTAGTGAGAACTTTGAAAGAAGGCCTCCACCATATATAAAAGTGGAAAAAAATTGTAGAGTGAACTCCCACATACCCATCATGATCTTCAGCAATTGCCAAGGCATGGCCGGTCTTGTTTCATCTCTAAATAATCATTTCCCTTCCCCTACCCCCTCCACCGTTATTCTGAAAAATTCCAGACATCATAGCATTTCATTTGTAACTACTTCAAAATGTATCCCTAAATTATTAGTTGTCCTCTAAGCATCAGACTTAGATATCATTCTCAATAAAATGCAACCAGATCCAGCAGTGTATTCTTATGAACACATTGCTCCTAATATAACTTCTTTACTGAAGGAGATGACCTTTTAAAAATGCAATACAAAATTGGGTTCAGAGTAATGGTTAATATATTTTGCATAAGTCTTAGAGAAAACCAATTTTCATGCCATTCAGGAAAATTGTACCCAGAAATATCATGACATTACATTCTCCAAATGAAAATTTCCTAGCTAGGCTAACTTACCTGTTTACTTTGGAAAAGGGCTTCACTGTTATCCATGTGACATCAAGACTACTAAGTTATGATAGGTGATCATGAGAAGGCGATACCCCTCATCCTGCCAGACCATCAATATTAAGAATTCCTACCAAGAACTAAACAACTGTAATAAGAGCCCAGCAGGTCACTCTTTCCTATGTGGCCACACCAATTTCCATGGTTCCTGCCAATCTAAACTGCTCATGGTCCTTAGAATTCGTTTATTTCCTACTATTTCAGTGCTGAACGCTCCACTATTACTGCTGTGAAGACGTCCTACACCAAAGGAGTAAGAAAAGATAGGTAGAGATCTAGGGCATCTTCTGGCCCTTTTCTGAACGCTGCTCTCTTGCTGGACTAAGAATTTTAAGTCTTATGTTATAGGCTTCTCCCTTACCTGGCACCATGCCATGCACATAGTCAGTAGACATTGTATGTTGAATAAATGATTCTTAACTCATATTCCACAGCATTTAATAGTGCCATGTGCAATGCAGGCACTCAATACACAAGTATTAAAGGGGAGGGGGACAACGGACTGGATGGGAAAATGGATAAACCACTCATTCTTGACTGCAGCGTACTCCAATGAAAGAAAAATATTTCATCACTTTCATAGAGATTTGTGTTGCAAGGAAACCACTTAATGTTGTTCTTTTAGAAAAAATTATTTCAATAGATTTTTTACTACACAAACACAAATTTTCTAAAGTTTTGTTAATATTATTTCTACCTTTGTTTTAGTAGATAATCAAACTAGTTCTATAAAACGCAAACTAGTAGGTAATGACAACTTAACAGAAAGCCTATGATGTCAAGTAATGGAGTTCAGGACTCTGGCACATGTCAAAAAACCCATACAACCCAAGCACTGCCGTGTTTCCACGCATCCAGTTGGGTTTAGTAATCACCTTTGAATCTGAACACCAATGAAGTCCAAACCCAACTCTCTTTTCCCATAAAAAAAAAAGAAAGAAAAAAAAAAAGAAAAATGCACAGTCAGCCCTCCACTTCCTCTGAGAAAGAGTTCACAGCACCAGACAAGAATATCTGAATGAATCCAACCAAATGCCCTGCAATTTCCAAGAAAACACAAGAGCATAAACCACCAGAACGCGTAATGTTACAAACTTACCCCTTCCTTTCTATCTCTCCGCAGTTCCAAGCTGTCTTCCTCATCTTGTAAAAGGCTATTTGCTAAAATGTACCGAGGCTAGGTCAGGGGAGAGAACTTCACCATTACCCGCGCCTGGTCCCTCCCTCGGCTCACCTTGGTGGGGAGGCGCGTGGGTCCTGCCCTCCTCTCTCCCCGCCCGAGAGCCCGGTCGCGGTCGCCAGACCAGCTTCCTCGGGTCGCCCTGTCATTCGGCCCTTCTGGCAACTCGGGCATCGCCGCCCGCTGGCAGCGCGGACCCGAGCGGACCTGCAAAGCGGCCGGCCCGGCACCCAAACCCTGGGGTGGGCGGGGAAGGAGAGAAGGGCTCGATGCCGAAGTGAAGGCGCTTTTCTTCCCCGCTAAATAGGCAGAAGTTAATTCTTAGCTCCCAGTGAGAACTAGAAGGGCGGTAAAACGCAATCACTTCCAGAGGAGGGGCGCGGCCAATGCTGTCTCGCCGGGGGAAATTCAAACGCACCGGGCCAGGCGCGCTCAGCCTCCGCGCGCCCCGGACCGCGTGCGTGCGCGGGGAGCGGAGACCCGCGCGGCCCGCCCCGCGCCAGGCTGTCCCCGAGCCGGCCCTTCCCTCCGTAGAATCACTTTCCCCTCCGGAACAGGCAGGAGCTGGCGAGCCGCGCCGGGCGGCCGGGCTCAGTTTCCCACACGCGGGAGGGAGGCACGAGGTGGGCGCGCCCGGCCCGCGCCCCGGGGGGCGAGCACTCACCTGCGCTCGGAAGTACAGGAACAGGGCGACGCTGCAGACGACCTGGCCCAGCCCCAGCCCCAGGAGGGCCACGAACATGAACCGGGAGGCGGCGGCGGGCTGGTGCGGCAGGGACGGCGCGGGCGGCGGCGGGGCGTGCAGGGGGCCCTCGTGCGGGGCGCCGGGGCCGCCGCTGCCCATCTCCTCGGCGCCGCGCAGGTACTTGGTGTAGTCGCGGCTGGCGCGGCGCATGGCGCTCCGCCCGCTGTCCCGGGCGCTCCCCGCCTGCCTGCTGCTTCCCTCAGGGGCGCGCCCGCGGCCGGCTCCGGAGGCGGCGGGCGCGGGGCCAGGCGGCCGGGACGCGGGGCTCAGAGCCGGGCGCTGCTCCTGGGCGCGCGGGCGAGCGGGCAGGGCGCCCGGCCGCCCCAACTCTTATAAACCGCCCCGAGCGGCCCGGCCCCGCGAGCCAATCAGCCCCGGGCGAGGCTGCCGCTTCCACTCCCCCGCGGCTCGCCTTCCTTCCTTTCGCCCCCCTTCTCCCTCTCCTCCTCGCGGAGAGGCCTCCTCCCCCGTCGGGCCCTCCGAGGGGGCGGCTGTGGGCTGCTGCAGTGGTTACGCAGACCGCTTGCCCAGCCTCAGCTGCCTTTCCCGAGGTCCAAGCGACGGACCCGGGAGAGGCAGATGCCACGTCTGGGTTAAGGAGAAAGACGACCTCAGACGTTGCTCGGGCAGTTTGCAGTTCTGAGCCTCAGTCTCCCCTACAGGACTTAGCCAGCTGGAGACCCCTGAGGGCCCTTCCTCTCTGTTTCTCCTCCCTGTCCCTCCCACCCCACACCCCCCAAAAATAAATCAGCAAGGACCATCCTCAGGGATCCTGAGAGTGCAGTTTCTATCATGGTTCCAAATATAAGTTCTGAATTCGTATTTTGGCAGACAGAGAGGGCCAGAACCCCTTTCCCAAATCCCTGTTTCCGCTCCCTCAAAGTGGCTTTGAGACAGTCAGGCTTTGAATGTGGCAGCGGGAAGCCTATAGACACCAGCTCTAACTTTAAAAAATAGAAGGGTACAGAGAGAGGGGTAGGACCCAGTAGCTTCATATATACAATCATACAGGGTGTCCCCCAAAAATGTATACACACTTTGAATAATTATAATTATAAAAGCAGTGTTTATTAACATACATTTCATTTTCAGAATGTAATAGAATCTATAGATATGGTGTGTATGCATTTTGGGGGGACACCCTTTATATTACGTTCTTACACAGTTCGTCATGTGCCACCCAACTGCTTGGCAGTTATTTCCTTCGGTACCCAAATGATAGGAGTGGTCTGCACCCCATGTAGGCGACCCCAGGAGGGCTCATCCAACTGTCCATCAGGAAAGACGGATGTTATACAAAGCTGGTGGTGTCGTTAAACATTCGTTTCATTGCTAAAGAAAACTTTCCAGGACTTTTTAAAAGCCTCTATTCAGAATTGTGCCCATGGGTGAGAAAATGAAAACATGAACATTGCCCACAAATTCTGATACATCTTCAGCAGGAAGTAAAGGAGGTTCTGGCCAATTTAAACACCTAGAAAAACTTCGGATGTTTCCACTTTTCATTAATGCTTTTTTCATCATGCTTCTTTCTGCAGGGTTCTCTAATGGGCTCTTCTACGGGCAAGGTTTATCACAAATGACACGTCTCTAAGTTGTTAAAGCTGGTGATCTCAGCTGAGCACTTAGAACTCAGCACACACTGAGGGAGAGCAACCAGGTTGGATAAAAAAGCACCTGTACAGCCCGGCCAGTGTGGCTCAGTGGTTGAGCATCAACTAGGAGATTGCCATTCGATTCCCAGTCAGGGAACGTGCCTGGGCTGCAGGCTTGGTTCCCCGTGGGGAACCTGCAGGAGGCAGCCGATCAATGACTCTCATCATTGATGTTTCTATCTCTCTCTCTCCCTCTCCCTTCCTCTCTCTGAAATCAATAAAAACATATTTTTTAAAAAAAGCACCGGTGCAAATTAAATGATTTGTTCAAGTTCGAAAGTGCTTTTAGCATTTATATGTGTATGTATATTAGTTTGATAGGGAAAGAGGGGAAAACATTTCAAACTCTAATATACAAATAATTCATATTAATCTTCTACTCCTTGCAGTCCTGGGCTTCTTCCTACTTTCTGTTTGTGAACTTTGGGAAGTAAGGGTTGCTTTCCTCCCTTTCCTTGTCCTTCTTTTGGGAAACAATTCTATATTCCACACTTTTTCTAAATCTTTATAAGGACCAAATACTTTTAAAATGTGTTATAACAACTAACCCACAATGATTTTACTGCACCTTTCACTTTTTCCCAATGTTTATCCATGGTTTTTATACCTTAACATCTTCATACTCAGAGCGCAAGAAGGTCCCTCAGATCTCTGAAGCATCTTCAGGTATGTTTGGCCCTATCTATAGGACCATATATTACATCTTTATTGAGTTCTTCATGTGACACTCCTTACCGCTGAGCAGTTATTTCCCTCTGTTACCCTAAAGATGCCATCCCACTGTATTCCCATACCCATAGTCTAGATTGGAAACTCCACTTTCAGTCTACTTGTTCCTTCAAAGGTAATGAACCTTTCTTCCAGCCTATTTATTTACATACTCATTTGTCAACATTCCACTCCCCAATTAATATATAAACTCTATATTTTCAAGGATTTTATCTGTATTACTCATCACTGTATCTTCATTTTCTGGACTGTTGCCTGGTGCACAGTAAATACGTGTTGAATAAAAAATGATTGAAGGGATCCATAGAGCCTCTGCCACTACCCCAGTCAAAGCCACACTGTTTCTTACCTGAATTAGTCGCATCACCTAACTGGTCCCACTACCTCCAGTCTTGTTTGCCCCTGAACTGTTTTGTATAAAAGGTCTTTCACTTCCCTATTTCCAATCTTTCAATGACTTCTAAGTATAAAGTCTAAACTTGAGATAAAATCTTCAAATGGTCCTTCACAATCTGGCTTAAGATTCCTTTTCTACATCAGTTTCAAATACAACCCCGAGCTGTAGTGTACTTCTCTCCTATCTCTTCACCCTGGATGACTCTCCTGTCCTTCCTCTCTCAGCTCAAATGTCCCTTCTCTGGAAGTTCTTCTCTGTCCCCCCAGCCCAGGCTGGCTCCCTCTGTTCTGTGCTTTCACAGCAGCCTTAACTTCCATCATGACACTCAGGCATTCATTCATTCACTCTACAGATGCGTTAGTGGGAACCCACTATATCCCAAGCACTACGCTGGACCTAGGGACAAAGTGGTGGTCAAAATAGAACATGGGGCCTACTCTCTAGTGGGAATGAAAGCATATAGAACAAATCACCTAACAAATAACTAAAATCTAAAATCGTGATAACTGTTCTTGCTTCAAAGTGCAAGAACAATGAAAACATTTTAATAATAATTGGGCCAGCACGGCCGGGCGTGGCTCAGCGGTTGAGGGTCGACCTAGGATCCAGGCGATCGGGGTTCGATTCCCGGTCAGGGCACATGCCCGGGTTGCAGGCTTGATCCCCAATGACTCTCTCATCATTGATGTTTCTGTATGTCTGTCTCTCTCTCTCCTTCCCTCTCTCTGAAATCAATAAAGATATATTTAAAAAAAATAAAAATAAAAATAATTGGGCCAAGCCTATTCTGGAGAGTCAGAGAAGGCTTCTTGGGCAATGGTAACGATTAAAACTAATCCCTAAGTAATAGCTACCCAAGGAGAAAGTGACCAGGGGGCTATCTTAAACAGGATAATTGTATTATTGTAATTATTTGTTTACTATATCTTCCCTGTTGGATTTGCATGTCTTAGTGTGAATTCATTAATATATTTATCATTATATTAATATGTCACTTACTCAGTTAATTCGCTACCAAAATCAAAATAATTAAGTTAAGGCCCTAGTAAACTAACATATATTAAGAGATGCCAAGACCAAGAACACAACTGAAGATTCACCTTTATATCGCTACTCAGCTACAGACAAAACATAATTAGATGAACATTTCTCAAACTGTACTTCTTGGTGCCCTGGTCTTAATTCTTTTGGAGTCAGCTAACATTTATTGGTTCATGTATTTGAAAGTGTAGGGTTAGGTTTAGACTCAGGCATGGCTGGATACAGACCTGAATGAAATGCCTTTCCCTTGAGCCAGAGGATTAAGTTAACCTAATCTGAACCGCATGGGCTGAGAGGCTGAGAGAGATCAGTTCAAAGGAAAATTAAAGTCCAGATATGAAAAAGATAAGGAGTCGATGCTGTGCTGCTGGCAGGCAAAGATAATAGTTACCCTCTATTCTTAACTCTGCTAGGCCAGCAATGTTCACACGCCTGGCTTCCAGGGCTCCTTTACAGCCTAAAAGTTCATAAAGACCCCAAAGAACTTTTGTTTATGCGAGTTGTATTTGTAAATATTTGGCATATTAAAAATCCAAACTGGGAGATTTTGTTAACCTCTTAGCATGTTAACAGTACAGTTTTATTTTTTTTAAACATATTTTTTTAAAAGTAGGGAGAAAAATGACACTACACATTTTTTCAAATCTCTTTAATATCTGGCTTAATAGATTCTCATATCTACTTCTGCATTTCATGTATTATAATATTGCATATCATGTAGCCTCTGGAACACCCCACTGTACACTCTAGGGAGAATGAGAATGAAAAGGGGAAATAATTCCTTCATGTTATGAAAGTCTTTGACTTCACAGCACCGCTGCGAGGATCTCAGAGACTCTTAGACATTCCCACCACACTGTGAGAATGGCTGTTTGAGACGTTAGTTGACATTCACTTAATAAAAAGAGTGATCGCACGGTCAGATTAGCTTGGAAAATACTGTGTTAAGCAACATTAGTTGTTTTATGTTTCATGCAGATCTTATCAGTGGAATTAATATACAAATATATATTATAAATCTCCTGAAAAGAGATTTGGTATTTACTATTTTCCAAAAATGTTTAATCTTTGTAGGGGTTTAGGGGTGGGGTACTTCACATATCAAGGTTTTAAGCAACAAGATTTGGTAAAAACTAGATGAGACATCTGTAGGACACAAACGGACAGTACAACACAGATGGCCTGTGTCAGTAAAATAGTAACCAGGGGACATACGGGGACTGAAAGAACAGGAAGAGGAGAGACAAGGCCATGGAGAATGTTGAAGATTGTAGCAAATTGAAAAACTGTATTTGAACCCATTTTAAGCATCATGCTTGGCCATACAAAGCATTTCCGCAGACCTGCAGTTTTCGGTCCTTGCTGGGGCTTCATGGAGCCCCTTCAACACTGCTAGTTGATCAGATTACTCTCAACCCCCTTATCGTGGCTTATGTCACCTTCTGGTTCCTACTTCCTTTGTTGCCTCATTTTCCCCCTCCAGCCTCTCACTTTATGCCCAGCAAGGCAAAATTACTTGCACGCTCCCATTTCTTACCTCTATGCCAGGATTGCCCTTCCTCGGCTTCCCCCCCCCCCCCCCCCCCCCCCCCCCCCGATCACTGGCTTGTCTTCATTCAGTTAAGGCCCCAGGTCCTGATGCTCCTAGGTTGGGCTCTGTGATTCTCCATTAAATATGTGCATATGTGGATCATAGCTCTGAAACTTCTTTTGATAATCTTTCATTTACTTCTCTGTCTCACCTGCTGGACTGTAAACTCCATGAAGGAACTCATTACTTTTGTACCACTGCCTTAACACAGTGCTTAATGAATGCTTTTAAATACACGAATAAGTAAAAGAAAAGAGCATACAAATGTTTCTAGCATTTCATTATCAGAGGGCTGAGCTGAGCAGAAAGCTAAGTGTTAGAGAGGAAAGTACCCCAAATGATATCATTCTCAAAATACATTGATGGCCTAATTAAACTAGGAAAGCGTACAGCAAACTTAAGGGCATAATATGCCCAGATAATATAGAGCAATAAATATAAGTATTTTTAATGCTAATATTATACAATTTTAGTATCAAGCTTATAGAACCTAAGAAAACTTGAACTTGAGTGATTTTCAGATTTTATATTATCCTCATAGTAGCAGTTCTCAAACTTTTTAGTCTTGGGACCTTTACACTCTCTTAAAAATCAAAGACCCCTAAAAGCTTTTAAAATGTGGGTTATATCTATCAAATATTTACCATTTTAGAAATTCAAAAAGAACATTTTTTACTAATTTGAGGTAATATGTGAAAAACAACTATAAAAATAAAACTAACAGTGAAAAGATTTGCATTGTTTATTTTTGCAAATTTCTTTAATAGAAGACAATTGTATTCTCCTCTGCTCTGTATGCACGCTGATGTGATACATTGTCTTTTCTTGAGTTGTATGAAGAAAATATAGCCTCACACAAATACATGGTTAGAGAAGGGAAGAAAAGTTTAGTTGCCTTTCCAGATAATTGTGGAGTTCTCCTTTTCTATTACACCAAAACACAGCACGCGGTCATCTCTTAACCATCAGCTGCACTGTGGAATCTAAAACTGTCAGTGAGCCTTTCCTCCTCTGTTATAATAATATCCATTGGTCTGTCTTTTCCTTGAATGGATCTCTTACTCAGAGGTAATTTTGCATCAGGCATTGGTCATTTAGAAAATGTTTGTTCACTGAACTCCACAGATCTTCCAAATATTGACATTTTTCAGTATACAATATGAAAAACCTAATTAATATCACCACTGATTTTATCACGAAAGTCTTTAGTATTGGGAAGCTAAGTTCACAGTGTCCGATAGTTCTGAAAAATTCTATTTTTTTCCTTGAAAGCTTGAATTATATCGGCAACAAATGCTGCCAATTGTTTTCCTTAAATTGACAGGCTCACTTTGTTCATTTTCCAGATAATATCTGCCAAATACCAAGTCTGAAAAGCGTAGTCTGTATGGTGTTTATTTACCTTGTGCCTCGAACAATCACGTGAGTGCTTTTCCTCACAACAATCACACTTAGTTATGTAGCAGAAGCATTCAAGTAACATTAAAAAGATGTTTAAGATTTAATAAACATAAGAATTTGTACTGCTTCATAGAGGATATTCTTAAGTGAAACTTGCTTTGTAAAAAAGCCATGACTTGGGTAGCAGTGAAGAATACAATGACTACCAACACAGCTTTCATATCAACTGTATTTGATTTGGCACCAGCTGTGCTAGGGCTCCAGCATTTTACCCATGCAAATGTCTACACAGTAAAAACAACAACAACAATAAAAGCAAATTATGACCTTAGTATTACTATATAGATAGCTTCAATCTTGAGGAGCCCCTGAACTGGTCTCTGAGATCCCTGGGTCTCAGGACCACTTTTTAGAACCACTATCTATCGGATGGAGGCATCTTGGCAAGGCTCTAGTGTAGCCTACTTCCACTAGATACGCAAACAAAGAAAGGCCTGGGGACATTAAGATCTGGGAATCATGAGGCAGGGAAGAAAGTCCCATGCCCCAGAGAAAGGGAGAAGCCGAGAGGAAAGGAGGGACCCTAGAGAGAAAAACACTGAGCATTGGGACACTGCTTGGGAGTGGGCTGTGCCCAGCCCCGCATTCTCTAGCAACCTGTTTGTCTGTTATCACCCTTAGGCCTCCAGGATTGTCTCTCCCTGGCTGGCTGATGCAGGAACTAGTGGCCTGGCTTTCTCAGGTATCTCTCATGCTGCTTTCAAATCTCCACTTAGGGATTCCTTAGAGCCCCTTCTTGAACCATCAGACCATCGCAAGGCTAGAGTTTCAATGAGAGCTCGTCAAGTTAAATATTTTATTGTTTTCTGTTAAACTTTCCCTTGAAGAAAGAGTTCTGTGGTCAAAATCAACAAGCACACTTAAACAAGCATACTATTTCCAGCAACAGTTAAAGTAAAAACAAGTTTAAAATAGGAAGCCATTGTTGGATTTTAAGTATGGAAGTGGTATTGGATGGGCAATTTAAATATCTGACTCAGGGCTTAGTTGAGGTTGGATTTGAGATGTGACTGACTGGAGAAAGACAGACCTGTGAGAAGAGAGTCTAGGCATCTAAGTGAGGGGTGGTGAGTGTTAGTGGGGGCAAGGAGGGAAGATCTAATCCTGACCGATTGGGGCAGGAGGCCTGAGGAGAGGCAGTCAAGTGCTGAGTTAAGCATACTGAATAGAGCTAGTCTGTCTGGGTTCAAATAGTAACTGCACTACTTCCTGTCTAAGCAACTGTGGGCAATTTACTTAACCTTTCTGAACCCTCCTTTGTAAAATAAGGATGGTAATGGGAGTGCCCACACCATAGGGTTATGGGTAAGTCTAAATAAATTAATCTAGATAAAGTGTTTAGAATAGTGCCTAACAGAGTTGGCACTATATTAGTGGTTATATTTTTTAAGTATTTAAAAGATAAAGTAGATAGAACTTGATGACCGGACATGAGAGGTGGCTGGTGGGAGGATTAATACGGGAACCTCTGGCTTGGGTGCCTGGGTGGATGAAGGTACCGTGAATTCAGATGAAGAACGTAGAAGGTGTTGGTGATGCTTGGGGATGAAGTCATCGGGAAATAAGATCACACTTACACTTGCTATTTCAAATGTCATCTTGTACTGTTTAATCTATTTATCTCACTGCCTCTATGCATTTACTCATTTTTAAGTCTTTGATCTTCTTTCTTTTTATTGCATCACTTAAATATATATGTATGTATACACCTATAATACATATCTGCTATCTTTGCAGTAAGCAAATATTTTAATCACATATAATATATATCCACATACATACACACACACTGCCTTTTTAATAGAGAGTAAAATAATATTTTATAATCATAACTTAGTGGTATAAAAAGTCTCTCACCCCAATATCCTCTTACTAAACAATTTAAACAAAACACTTCATAACTATTTGGTCACTGACTTTATAAATTTTCTATTTCTATAAAATTGCATTGAAACCCCCTGCCAAAGACATTGAATCTCTTTCATTTGTTCACTAAATAAGCTTTTTTTTTTTTTTTTAAATATATCTTTATTGATTTCAGAGAGAGGAAAGGAGAGGGAGAGAGAGACAGAAACATCAATGATGAGAGAGTCATTGATTGGCTGCCTCCTGCATGCCCCCGACTGGGGATCGAGCCCACAACCAGGACATGTGCCCTGACCAGGAATCGAACCCTGATCGCCTGGATCCTAGGTCGATGCTCAACCGCTGAGCCACACCCGGGCAGGCTAAATAAGCATTTTTAACAGTCTGAAAAATTCCTACCAGTGCCTACCCTCATAATGTAGAAACTGAGAGAGATATTTAAGCCAAATAAAAATGTGGCTCTCTTGCTGTCTTAGAAATCCCAAGCAAATGCTACAAGTAATCAAAGAAGGTTCAACTAACCTCTGCGGGGGTGGGGGGGTTGGGGGGGGTGGATTCAGGAGGTTTTCACAGTAGTCCTAATGAGTCTGGATCTTCACAGACATATAGGAGTCTGTGGAGTCAACAAAAGAAAGTTGGCATTTCTGGCCATGTGGGCAAAGGCTTGGAGGCCCGGAAAGGGTGTTGCACATTTGGGGAAGAGAGCGCATTGACTGCAGCTAAAGTGCAAGGGCCTCTGGAGGGCAAGTGGCCTGATATGGTAGGTTGAGGCCAGATCTTGCACAGCCTTTTGAACTCTTGAGAGAGCTGGATTTTATCTTGTGAACATCAGGTGTCCATTGACTTCTTTTAAGCAAAGGAATAACACCAGCAGTTGACTGTTTTTAGAACATTTATTTTGACATAAATGAGGATGGTGGCACATAAGAGGAAGAAAGAAGAAATAGGAAAGTCAGTTAGATGGTAGCTGCAATTGTCCAAGCTGAAATGATGGATGCATAAATTAAGGCATAAAGGGTCAAAATGGAGAAGGGGTAACTGCTCACAGAGATATTTAGAAGGAAGAGGCAGCTTCAATGGGGGTGAGGAAGGGAGCACTGTCAAGGGTGACCGGAGTTTCTAGATGGATGTTGGAGTAGTGATGCTGTCTAAAAGAGAGAGAACACACGAGAAAAATCAGGTGTAGGAAGACTGGTGCAAAGAACAATGAGTTTTATTTTGGATATGCTGAATTTGAAGTGCCTGCTACTCCCCAATTAAATTTATTTCATGAGCGCTCTTTTTTTCCCTTTCAGAGATTAAGTATTTTGCCTCAATTACTAGGATTATTCTGTTAATCACATTTTACTATAAGTCCCAAAAGTAGCTTCCCACATCTTGCCATTTTATTTTCCTCTGACCTAATGTAGGAAAAACTTAAGTATTTTAGATCTTGTCTTCCTTGAAATGGCAGTATTCCCTGACCTCCCTCTCCTCCAACATCTGGGAATGAGAATTCTCATTATTTGTCACTATTTTCATACAACATTTGTTGTCATGGTTCATGTCTCTATGAGGAAGGTTTCTGTAAGATACTTCAAATAAGGATCCAATATCTCCATGTTTAACATATTTAACATGGAAGTTTAATCACAACATTACACTTTTGGTTAGTTACAACATTGTTGAAAGTGTGATGCCCAGCCATATATGACACACCCACAGCAAACACCATACTCAGTGGGGAAAAGCTAAAAAGTTTTCCTTTAGATCAGGGACAAGACAAGGCAGTCCACTTTCACCACTCTTATTCAACATACTGCTGGAAGTTCTAGCCACAGACATCAAATAAGTAAAAGAAATGAAAAGCATCCATCTAAATTGGTAAGGGAGAAGTAAAATGATCATTATTTGCAGACGACTACATAGAGGGAACCCTGAAGATTCCATCAAAAAACTATTAGAGCTGATAAATGAATTCAATAAGTTAGTAGGATATAAAATTAATATTCAAAAATAAGTTGCATTTGTATACACCTATAATGAACTGTCAGAGAAAGAAATTAAGAAAAAAATGCCATTGACAATTACATCAAAAGAAATAAATTACCTAGGAATAAATTTAACTAAGGAGGTAAAAGACTTGTACTCAGAAAGTTGTAAGACACTGAAGAAAGAAATTGGAGAAGATACAAATAAATGGAGGCATATTTTGTGCTCATGGAGAGAATTAACATAATTAAAATGTCCATACTACCCAAAGCAATCCAGAGATTTAATGCAATCCCTATCAAAATGCCATTTTTCATAGAACTAAAACAAATCATTCTAAAATTTATATGGAACAACAAAAGACCCCCAAGAACAGCAACAATTTTTAGAAAAAGAACAAAGTTGGAGCTACCATGCTACCTGATATCAAACTATACCACAAGTCTATAGTAATCAAAACAACATGGTATCTGCATAACAACAGACACATAGATCAACTGAACAGAATAGAGGGCCCAGAAATAACCCACCCCTGTGTGGTCAATTAATCTATGACAAAGGAGGCAAGAACATAGAATGGGGCAAAGACATTTCATTCAATAAATGCAGTTGGGGAAAATGGACAGGTGCATACAAAAAAATAAAGTGACCACCTTCTTACACCATATACAAGAATAAACTCAAAATGGATTTAAGGCTTGCATGTAAGACTAGAAACCATAAAACTCCTAGAAGAAAAGAGGCAGTAAACTCTAACATTGTGCTTAGGAATATTTTTTCTGAGTTTACTGCCTGTTTTCTCCTAGGAGTGTTATGGTTTCTAGTCTTACATTTAAGTCTTTAATCCATTTCTGAAGATACTCAAGTGAGACTTTATTCAAAGTAATATGTATTGAACCCCTGAGCAAATGTTATATCAATTCTGTCTGACTACAGATCTTAGGTTCTTTCTGTTATATCAAGCGGCCTCTCATTAAATAGTACATGGGTTCTACCAAGGTCTCCATGCAAAATAAAGGCTAGAAATAAGTGATTGTTTAACATGCATGTGTCCATGCTCTACTACAGAGTGAAAACTTTAGAAATCTATCATAAAACAAAATGGTTAAAAACAGGGGCTCTGGATCTGTGAGTCCTCTGATTAAATCAAGGTTCTGCCACTTACTGGTTGGGTGGCCTATGTTTCTATGCCTTAGTTAACTCTTTTGAAAATAAAGAAAACAACATTTACCCTACAGGGCTGTGATGAATACAATATGACTCAACATATCCAAAATCTTTAAGATAGTGTAAAATATATACATATTACTGTTCCTATCATTCTCGTTGGAGTTGTTGTTACTAGGACTACTGCACAGCATCATTTATCTGCCAGTTAGGTTTCTGTTGACATCAGTCAGTATGAAAATAAGAGGAAGGGCACTGAGAAAAAGGGTTGTCCCAAAGTCTATGCATTTTACTTAGTGGCAAAGATTAGGAATCTTAGAAGAATAGTCATTTCAGGTTCTTATCTTTAAACATAAATCCAGTGTGCATGAAAGAGACCAAAGAATTGAAGCAATGAAATCCCCTCTGTAGTAAAGAATAGCCAGCTGCAGTTAAAAATGATCAGTGAGAACACTGGAGGATTCGGAAGAATTACCAAACAAGTAAGGAACACACACAGTAGGATGGCTGCAGGGTCACAGAATAGGGTGGCTGCAGGGCTGCAGAGCCGGTGAGCCTCAGTGACGCACTGGCCCAGTCCAGCCCCATAGAGCTAACGATAACAAGACCTCGAGAGAACGTTGGAGTGCATCACCATGCCCTGCTTACTCAAGCAGAGACATTCTACGGAAATATTTCTATCATGGTTATTCTCAAGATGTGGGTGTGATAAAAGGTAAACTTAATCTTTCTATCTGGAAAATTCTCTCATTTTGCAATGGTAAAATATTTTTGAGAAAAAAATTGAGAAATATGTAAAATAACTGTTAGGAATAAGTCACCCATTTGCCTATGTTAATACGTTCAAACCTATTTTTTATTATTATTAGCATACCACAGAACAAGTGGGCAGACAACTGTATAACCTCATTTTATTTTTGACATTTGCATTTATATTTGACATTTATACTTTCTATACACAATTGAAAGAGAAATTGTATGATTCATCTGTAAAGGCAATTGTAAGAATATGGAATTCCTTAATATTTTCATAGAAAAATTATCATTTCTAAGAGCCAACCCTTTTGAACTCGGGGGAATTCACCAATAAAATCCGCTGCCTTGAAAGGCAAATGTCTGTTGTTGGAATTATCAAGCCCAACATAGAATGAGTCCTGGTGGATATGTTGTGGAGTGGATTAATCCTAAAATGGGTAGTTAATCTGGGTAATCTTTACGTTTGTTTCCAGTCCTGAGATAGAAATTAGCAACCTTAAATGGCCCTTCCAGGCATTATAGGATGAAGTTTGCAAAATGTTTTGAAATAAAAATATTCCATATGAACCCATATTTATTTGTCTGTTAACGACATTTGCTCTGTCCAGTAGAACATTCTGCCCTGATGAGACTGCCCTATATTTGTGCTGCCCAATATGGTAGCCATTAGGCTCATGTAGCTATGGAGCACGTAAAATGCTCCTAGTGCAACTGAAGAACGAATTTCCTCAGTTTCTCACCAGTCACTAAGGCCCTCCTTATTGGAGAGCACAGATCTATATTGTATTCATTTTTTTAATATCTAATTTATATCTGCTTATTAGTATTTTGAATTTAAAACACTGTTCACAGAAACTGAGGATCAGTACCATGCAGTGACTCTAAAGAAAGCCCAAGCGAGTAGAGCTCTTTTAGGGCTGAGCAGAAAATTTACTTTCACTCTGATCCCAGAGCCTTGCAAGCACAGTGCCTGCCACACAGTAGCTGTCAACAAGCATTATGCAAATTTCTTCGAATTCCTTTGAATCTCTTAATTCAAAGTCAAATATTCAATTCACTCAATCCCATAGGCTTCTTTTAAAGATAGTACCAGTTTCTTATTTCATTTTCACTGTGCCAAATGTCCAAGGATACTAAAAGTTCAAGAACTTCATGAACCAGCTCAGCACATGAACTCAGAGATTAGTCAACAGCTTAAACAAACAAGGCTGGCCAGCTGGTCCCTGCTCTATTTTACCACAGTCTGGGGCAGGGACAAAGACATTTAGAAAAGAATTTGAGAGTGTTTCTCTTGCCTCATCACCCATCCCCCTCACTCCAAACCCATCAGTTTAATCTGCAAAGTGTTTGACTGATGATAAGTGAGATAGTAGCTGGTCTTGGGACCTCTGCAGTCACCCCACAGTTGTGTTCAGGAAGGTCTCTCTCCATGGGACCTGGTGAACCCATGTCGTGCAGAGCCCCTTCCCAGGGAGACGCAGCCTGCTTCCCTGTGCCTCCCCATCATAGACCTGAGCCACAGGGCTCTCACTTTCGTGTTGTTTAATGTTCTAGAGGGGCAGTTCTGCAATACCAAGAAGAGCTTAGACAAATAAACATAATCAGGACAAACTATAATTAATGGGCTCCACCACATAGCCAAACTGCCCAACTCCATAGTTTCAAGATTATTTTGGATTCACCATAGAACATAGAACTTGCTTTTTCGGTAAGCCATTTAGAAGGAGAGCAGGTCTGACCTGGGTTGGGATTGAGTGGGAGGTTCCTTCAGTACCTACTGTTAGAAAGGAGTCTTGCATGCAATGCTTGCTGGTTGATTTTCTTCACCCCTCTCTCACTGGGGCAAAGAGTTGAGGACCCCAGATCTACAGACACCAGAGATGGGCAAATACTACTATTCCAGAGATTACCATAGTCAGAACTGAACGCACTTTGTTATGGGTTGAATTGTGTACTCACCAAAATTTGTATGTTTTGAAGTCCTAACCTCGGGATGTGACTGTATTTGGAGTCAGGATCTTTACAGAGGTAATTCAGTTAAAATAAGGTCATTAGGATGGGCCCTAATCTGATATGACTGGCCTCCTTGTAAGAAGAGGAAATTTGGACACATCCATACAAAGGAAAGATGTGAAGACACAAGGAGAAGACCACCATCTACGAGCCAAAGAGAGAAGTCTAGAAAAGATCTCCCTGGTGGCTATCAGAAAAAGCCAACCCTGCTAACAGCTTGATCTCAGATTCCTAGCCTCCAGAACTATGAGAAAACAAATATCTGGTGTTTAAACCACCAGTCCATGGTACTTTGTTACAGGAGCCCTAATACAGGTTCCTCCAGCCCATCTCTGTAGGGCCACAAACTTTTTAGTAGGGGTATGATCTCTTGACTGACACATTCTTTTACTATCTTGAATAGCCAGAAATAAGACTCCTCCGCTCTGCGTTAGAGCTATTTTCCTACCCTGAACACTTTTATCCAAAATGTAGCAAGTTAGTCATGGCAATTAATTTGATCTCTCTCTCCCTTTGCTCCCTCCTTACCCATTTCCCAGAATAAATGAGTCTTCGGAGCCCCAGAAAACATCCCCAAAATCCAGCCTGCCCCCAGGGAGGCCAAGATCTGAGGGGTTTCCAGAGCTCAGGTCAATTCCTCCCATCTTGGCCTTAGGAAAGCCCAGGCTGCCATGGAAAGTAGCTCTTACCGGATGCTTCTGATCCAAATAATATTTTGTCAGGATCCATAGGAGTAGCATACTTTCTCCATAGAACACTCTCTTCCATATACTGTCCCCAAATAGTCAAAATGATTAAGGAAATGAATTGTATTGCTTTAGTTTTCCTTAGAAGATGTGATGTTTTTATCTTCTTTCCCATCACAAGTATGTGATTCCTTTCAATATTCAGTATTGCCCTGTTATTACCACTATATTAAAGAGTTGGCCATACTTTGAGAATCCCAAAGGCCACTACAGACCCCGGGAAATTTTCCTGCCTTCTCTTGAAACCTATCTTAGTCTAGACTCTAGATCTATATCTCTGAGAGAGACCTCAGGGCTTAAGAGTAGGGGTCAGAACAAAGTGCAAGATAAGAAAACATTCAGCTTAGACTGTTTCTGGCTTTTAAAAAATTTGTCATTGAATCCATCAGCATCTAGCACTGAGCAATGTCTGGGAGGCCGTGGGAGAAGCAGATCAACTCCAGTCCTCAGGGGTTCCATCATCTATAATGGTGGTGGGGTATATTGAAAGGGAACCTGAACAGGGAAGGGTGGCGAGAAATAGGAAATTTATTACCAGAGCTGGGCCCTTGGGAAAGTACTTGAGCCACCTCACTAGTAAAGCACTTGCCAGAAAAACCATTTCTTGCAGCACTAAATTGTCCTTGCTCTGTCCTTGTAATTAAACAGACAATAAGAGCACAGCAGTATTCAGTAGCCCAAATTGCCCATCCCTCAGATTTATTAACTCTTCAGGGAGACAAGTGAGCATCCTTTCCTCACAGTTCTCAAGGAGGAAATGGCCACACATTTTACCTGAGGAGCTCATTTCAAGTATTGAAAAACATTTTCCATCATTAAGTTCTTACTGTGTATGGTGACAGATGTTTACTAGACTAATCGTGGTGATTATTTCACAATATATACAAATATCAAATCATTATGTTGTATACTTGAAACTAATATAACTTGATATATCAATTATACCTCAATTTAAAAAATACCTGACCAATACTAGTCAAAATTGTCAAGGTCACCAAAAACAAAGAAAGTCAAGGAAACTGTCACAGTAAAGAGTATCCTTAAAGAAATAGGACACTAATTGTAATATGCTATCGTGGATGGGAACCCCAAATAGAAAAAGCACACTAGGTAAAAATTAAGTAAGTCTGAATAAACTATAGGCTGTAGCGAATAATACTGTATCAATATTGGTTCATTAATTATAACAAATGTACCATACTAATATAAGATGTTAATAATTAGGCAAATTGGGTGAAGAGGCATATATGGGAATTCTCTGTACTATCTTCTCAATTGTTTTGTAAATTTAAAACTGTTCTAAATTAAAGCTTATTTTTATTTATTTATTTTTTTAAATATATCTTTATTGATTTCAGAGAGAGGAAAGGAGAGAGAGAGAGAGAGATAGAAACATCAATGATGAGAGAGTCATTGATCGAGCCCGCAACCCGGGCATGTGCCCTGACCGGGAATCGAACCCCGATCGCCTGGATCCTAGGCCGACACTCAACCACTGAGCCATGCCCGGCCACGCAATTAAAGCTTATTTATAAAAAAAGTTCTTCTTTATAATTGACCAAATCCATCACACTGTAATTTTAATGACTTTCAATATGTTTATTATAAAATTTTACTTTAATATAAAAGCAATATATCCCTATATGAAAAAACATTAAGAAGAAAGTAATCACTCATAGTCTCTCGCTGGTGAAAATCCATATAAATAGCATATGACTATCTGTGTATATTTACATAAATATGTTTACATTATGTAGCTTATACTGTACCTACACTTTTGGGTCCTGTTCAATTTACTTCATATTGTTATAACTATTCCTACTCATCAATAAATACTCTTCACAAATATCGCCTTCATAAGTAAAGGTCTCAACTTATTTCTTTTGTTGCCATGTTTATTTTAACATCCACACCAATTTGGTGACACTGAAAATAAGTCATTAAGCTTTGATTTTATATTACAAATTATTTGACTATCAGATAACCTCATCCTCTCTCTAAAACCCACTCAACCACTAAAGCTCATGGGTCGAGGTCAAGGTAGAAAGAAATAAGGTTCTAAAGATGGGGCACATGTTAAATAGATCATTTTTTTCAACTTATGATTCAGTGGTTTGTTCTTTAGGGACAGAAAATATCCATGGTATAAAAGCAGCCACAACAAAGTGTCCTATTTTCCACTTTAATGGCTGCACCCCATAATTTTCTTAGCCATTGCCCATTGCTGAACATTAAAATTGTTTCCAACTTTTGGCTCTTGTATATAAAGATGTGATGAACTTTACTGGCTATGAACTTTCACTGGTTTCCATATTTTGCCTTTAGGCTATATTCCTAGAAGAATTCTTCTATGAAAAGGTAAAATTTTATATATTACCTCATATATCAAGCTGTAATTTATACTCTTGCAACCAACATCATCTTCAAAGAGCATAACCTTTCATATTCTTAAAGCGAGCCATTCAACTTCCTCCTCACCAGACTCAGCAACTTCACTTTCTTTAAACTTTAAGCTCCTCTTGAAGGAGTGAAAAGATTCTAGGCTCCCAAGGGATATATAATTTATTTGGATGGAGAAATTTGCATACTACAAGACTCTTCAAATATGATGGAAGAGCCTTTGGAGTTCCTTCTCCCCAAAATCACACACGGCCTTCACAGACTGCTCTCAAATGTATTCTCTCCCTAATTTTGGAAGACTCCTGTCCCTATCTCAACAATAAAAAAGAGAAAACAGACACAGTGAACACACTGACTGACCAAGAAGTTAGCGAGATTGTACACAAATATACATACAAAGACAATGGGACTGAATATTTTAAATCGAGACCATGCCATTAATATACATTTAAGTCTCTTAACAGATAGTAATTATTCAACAAATATGCACTGAGAGTCTGCGGTATGCCAGGCACTGTGGTAGATGTTGGGCATAGGATGGCAAACAGCATAGACATAGCCTCCACCCACGTGGAGCTTAGTTTATGTGGGCAAGTGAGTATGTGTAAGAAGTACCATGAAGCCAGATGGGGAAGCCTGTGGACAACGCAATGCAACTTGACCTTTCAATTCCAACCTAGCCAGCCCCACTGCCAAGTCTTCCCACACTCAGAAGAGAAGTCTTTGTGAGTTTATCTTCCCTGTGCTCAACATGCTATGAAGGAGAGGCGATACAGAGAGCAGAGGCAAAGCCCTGGATATAACTGAGACACCAAATCTGGAAAGAGCCAAAAAGATGACTTTCCCCCACCCCTCTCAGGCTGCACATTCAATGCTTCCATGAAGGTAGAGGGTAAACAGGAAAACTTACCACCACCCTGGCTGTGACCTACTATCTGCAAGGCCAGACTGGCAGGTTTCCTATGCAAATACATTCTCCTCACTGTGTGTCTAGGGCAGGTTTTATTTGCAGAGCAACTGACCAAATCCTGGGGCCCTAGGCAAACCCAGGCCTTCGTGGACCCCAGGTCTTCCAGAGCATGTCTGCTCATACTGCCAGTCTGTCCAAGGGTGTTTTCTGTCTGTTTCTTTGCTTGTCTGTTTGTCTTCTCTTCAAATCTTTAGCAATTCAATAATAAACACCAGAAACTTAACTCCACTCAAAACATTCACAAACACAAAGCAACCATGCTTAATGGCATTGAAGAGAAGGAAGTGGGGCTGGGGGAAACAGGGTGTTGGTGGGTGTTCCCAGTTCCTATGGTCACAGTCTAGCCACAGCCTTAAAACACACGGTATCGGGTTCTCAGCTAGCCCCCTCGGCGGGAAGAGCTGGGAGTTTCTGACCTCCTTTGGGGTTAAGGCTGCTGGTCTCAGTCTGTGCGTAAGCGAGTGGTCACAGTCCTTAATTGCAAAGGGGAAGTGGTCAGAAAACACACTCTGTCCTGGTGAGATTGATAACTTGTAAGATATCTTGGAAGGATGTCAGGAAGTAACAATGAGGTTGTATGTGAAACTAAATATACATGTATCACTTGCATGTTTGCTTATTATTTCCAACATATTCTGAAAAGGAAAAAAAAAAAGCAGAGGGGAAGGAGTTTGAGATGGAATCCATAACAGAAACCAATAGTATTCTCTACTGTTTCCTTTCTTTGGTGAAGAGACCACTTTGAAATAATAATGCTTAACATTAAGTCCAACACTGACTATGTTCTGGTTACTACTCAATGCATTTTCTATGTATTGATGCTGTTAAATTAAAAGAGTTCTCTGTCCCCATTGTACAGACAATAAAGCTGAGGCCCAGAAAGTTAAGTCACACCCACGGTCACAAAGATCTAGTAAGTAGTATAAGCAGGATTTGTCCCCAGGCAGATGGCTCCAGGTTCCATGCACTTAACAATTATACCATAAACCTGAATAAGTGCCATCAAGCTGAAAACCAACTTATCCCAGAGAAAAGGGATATACATTTTTAATCATGCTGCTAATGAAGTTGTTGCTATCAAGATCAAGTTACAAGGTCCAGGAGTGGTTTTAAATTTAAAACTAAAAGCATATTTCTTTTGTGCTGCCTTTCTTAAGACAAAAGAGAAATGAAATAGTCTTTGACCATATGAAACTTCCAATTCGACAATGAATAATGTTTTGTTTGGTGCCACCTTGTTATTTGAGCTACTGTTTTGTTACCTGATCTGAGGTGAAGGAATTGTCAGGATATGCTGTATTATCAATTGCTAAAGTTCTAAGTAATTAAGTCTAGAAACAAAATAAAGCCTCATTAGCTGGTAGACAATGAAATTGAGACCACAAAGCACATTTGGTGATCATAGGCCTACACTTCATCTTCCAATAAAGACATGAGAAAGAGTTTCTCCAGCTTTATGAGCTGACTCTGTTTAAAATGAAAGTCGAGAGCAAGGCTCCAGGTCTTTGCTTTTTGTGCCTAAAGGTTGATGAATTTTTTGGAGCCTACTTGGAAGCCTTCATTGGAGTGGCCTAGAGACTGCATTCAATCCAGCAAAAACTTGAGTACTTACTGTAAAAAGATTATTCTTTATGTTGTTGAGGACACACAGAAGTTGATGAGACAAAGGCCCTGTCCCCCAAGAACTCAAGGGGATAACAGAGTCATAATTGTCCCTGGGATTTCAAGTTAGAGAGGAAGTAATTCTGTTTGAAAGGATGGGTAAAATGTCTTTGGGGAATGTGAGGTTTGAACCGGATTTTGTGAGTAGGCTGTCAATAGGCAAATAAGGGAAAAGAAGGAAGTTTTAGGTCAAAGAAACACCAAGACTAAGACCCCAAGTGTGAGAGAATACACTCTGAATCCTGGGTGAAGAGGGTAAACCAGCCCACCTGGGAGCCCAGAATATGTGTGTGTTTGAGCGTGCGCTCGGGCCCACACGCACGTGCACGCAGCCACACACTCGCACATGCCTGCAGGCACCTGTGCATGGGGACAAAAGGAGGGGGTGCTCTAACTAGGTCTGAAAATATAAGCAGGGCAATGTCATGTGTGGTAAAGGATGAGCAACTTTATTCTACGTGCCAAGGCGGTGGACGGTCATCCAAGTTTCTGAGCAGGTGAATGATACGATTAGGACTTTAAGAAGAATTGAAATGTCTTCAGGAAGTGCACCCCAGTTGCAGGTCATAACGACCCTAATTGTCAGACCCAGAGGATGCCTTGGGTAATAGCATCCCTGAAGTCTCTCTCTGGCTTCAGTGTAGGCCTACAGACTATAGGACAGATGGACAGGGTCAATTTGGCACTGGCTTCTCCCTGGGAAATAATATAATCAGCATTTCACCAACAGTGTGATATGGCGGACCAGTAGTTACTGTGTGATATTGAGATTACATCGCACCCCTCACCCCACACTGATGAGCTCATACATTTTCATGGAGCATAAAGCCCAGAACAAGATTTCATTGACTCGGGGGCTGTAGAGGTTGGTGTTAAATGGAGCTTATGCTCCAGACTCAGACACAGAAGTTCATACGTGAGCCTCAGACCCCAATATCTAGGTGATCCTGACAGTGGATTAGTCTGCTAGGGCTGCCATGACAGGGTACCACACGCTGGGCGGCTTACACAACAGAAATTTCTCATCTTGCAGATTTGGAGGCTGGAAGTCTAGGAACAAGGTGTCAGCAGGGTTGGTTCCTTCTGAGAGCTGTGAGGGAGGATCAGCTCCTGGCCTCTCTCCTTGGCTTTGAGGGTTGCCTTCATGATCACATGGTGTTCTCTGTGTCCAAATTTACCCTGCTGATAAGGACAACAGTTTATTGGACTAGGCCCCACCCTAATGGTCTCATTTTACCTTAATTACGTTTAGAGATCCCCCATCTCCAAATAGGATCACACTGAGGGTTAGGACACTTCAATGTGAATTTTAAGGATACACAATTCAATACATAATTTGTGAGATGTCACTAGTAATATCACCCGCCCATTGTAAATGTTATGAGAAATAAGTGGCTCGGGCTTATGAATTGCTTTTAAATTAAAAGTGCTTGATACACAGTAAGTGCTCAGTACATAATAGCTAGTGTTATGCAAATTAACAAAGGGATGTAGAATGTTCTATATCCCTGCCCCTCTGTCCTGATGGCTCATGCCTTGCTCCCAGAGGAAAGTTGGGCTGATTGATATACAAGCAACCCCTCAAAATTCCAAGACATTCATTATGAAGGTGGTCACAACGGCTCTTAAGTGACCTTTCACAGCTTTGAATGCACATATTCTTCACTGAGCAAAGTTTCCTATTATAAAATGAAAAAAGGACACAGGCAGTTACTTTAATTTTTTTTTTCTCAGAAAACATAAGTCTCACTGCACTTTTAAATGCAGACTGACAGCAGCCTGATTGATGAGCTTGTATAACCAAGGCCAAATGGAGCTGCAATGTTGTGGCTCACTCTGCCTTAGCATCCCTCCTGCTGGATAAGAGAGCCAGGACAGCCCTGGGAAACAGACTGTGTTTAACTGCCAGTGCCGACTCAGCAGCAAGCGTGCAAGCATGGTTATTTGTGGGAGGCATGAAGAGTGGCTATTATTTTAAAAGAAATTCTCATAGAAAGAATGTTGGATTTAAAATAAATAAATGGGCTCATGGAAGCTGAATAAAACTGCAATATAAGTCAAATGCTGAGCATTAGACCGTGTCCATCCACTACACATGAAAACAGCTGTCACAGTTCTGTGCCTTCAGTACTTTCAAGATTCACATAATAATAATTGCAGTAAAACAGAGTGCTTCTAAAATAACAGTTCATTTAATTCATAATGCCTACTTTGTAATTTGGGACTGTAGCTTGGATTGGGCATGGCACATCACTGATTCTATTGATAGGCAAGATACATGTACCTGTTTTGTAGATTTCTTTTTTCATTTTAACATCCCCCAAATTAGCATGTATCTTAAAAATGATGTGATAAAAAGCATTGTGTCATAATTCAATTGTCAGCACTTTTTTCTTAGTGGTACATAAATACTGCCAGGCTAACAATGGTAACAGATTCAAAGTAATGTGGTAGTGATTGTAAAGTTACTTGAGTTTCCTTTGAGAATAGAAGCATGACTTGTGTCATCCTCCTTATATCCCCTTATATTTCTCCTTCTAGACTTATATTGTGGCATAAGTAAGAATATCCTCAAGATACAAATGTAAAAAAACATGGACGCAGAGATTAGGGATCTAAATATCACGCTGCAAATTAGCAGTGAGTACTTTAGACTCAACAATAGTGGAATGGATCTAATAAGTCATGCAGGTGAAGACTGTGATATGGTAAAAGGGTAACGATGGAGTTGCTTGTGTGTGTACTGTGTCACTGTGCATTTGTATCTTCAGGGCCATAGCATATCCTGGGAATTGGAAAGGAGAAAGAAGCTGAAACAATATAAGCAGAAAGTGCCAGATATAAGACACCTGAGCAACAGAGACAGTTGTTGAGGCCCTGAGCCTCAAAGAAAAGTCAGACCCCAGCCTTTTTATTGTGCAAATACACTGTTCCCAACTGTAGCTTTCTCTACAGATTTCAGCTCCACAAAGGGGACCATGCAATTTTAGGTCCTTATAGTTAGAAGAGCTGGACCTATCAATTAGTGTGTAATAAACATCTCCTCTCTTAAGGAAACTTTAAAACATTTCTGTTATGGTATCTACCATATGCTGGTGGAGAAGAAAAAAAGGTGGATAAACTCATACCCAAGCTCCAGGAAAATTCTTCCAGCAGAACTAAGGCCACTAGTGTCAACGAAAGTCAAAATAAAATTTTAACTTGTTCATACAAATTGAGGAGCTATCAGTCCTGTAAGTACAACTGCTTCCTTTAAGTTAATGACTCTTTTTGTTTATGTTGTAATTACATCCAGAAGTAGAATTTTATTTTATTATTTTTTAAATTTATCTTTATTGTTGAAAGTATTACACATGTCCCCTTTTCTTCCCCCACTAACTCCCCTCCCCCCCTCCTGCACCCTCCCCAGGCTTTCACCACATTATTGTCTGTGTCCATGGGTTATGCATATATGCATATATGTTCTTTGGTTAATCTCTTCCCACCTTCCCTCTTCTTTCCCTCTGATATATGCCAGTCTGTTGCATGCTTCGGTGTTTCTGGGTCTATTTGTTCATCAGTTTATTTTGTTTATTAAGTTCCACATGTAAGTGAGATCATGTGATACTTGTCTTTCTCTAATTGGCATATTTCACTTAGCATAGTACTCTCCAGGTCCATCCATGCTGTCTCGAAGAGTAAGAGATCCTTCTTTTTTATAGCTGCCTAGCATTCCATTATGTAAATGTACCTCAGAATAGCTGCAGCAATCTTCAGGAAGAAGAACAAAGTTGCAGGGATCACAATACCAGATATCAAGTTATACTACAAAGCCACTGTAATCACAACAGCCTGGTACTGGCACAAGAACAGGCATATAGATCAGTGGAACAGAACAGAGAACCTAGAAATTGACCAAAGCCATTATGCTCAATTAATATTTGACAAAGGAAGCAAGAGCATACAATGGAGTAAAGACAGTCTCTTCAATAAATGGTGTGGGCAAAATTGGACAATTTAGTGACTCTTAATGCTTCTTCTCTCTACTGAGGTAACCCTATGTTACACTAGCCTAAACAATAACATTTTCTGGTTTTTGGCCCTGTCTAAGGCATTGTCTAACATTGTTTGTCAGACATAAATCTATTTAAGATTTTTTTTAAAAAAAAAAGAAAACAAGTGTATTTTAAAACAGAGAAAGGATAGGTTCACCATATGACCCAAGGGAATCTACACTTCATGGTCTTCTTTCTCCAGCTATGAAAGAAATGGAAATAATAGCAATCATTTAAGAAAGCGTCTTCAAGCCCAGCTGGACGTGACTCAGTGGTTGAGCATCAGCCTAGGATCCAGGAGATCGCAGTTCAATTCCTGGTCAGGACACATGCCCGGGTTGCAGGCTCGATCCCCAGTCAGGGGCGTGCAGGAGGCAGCTGATCAATGACTCTCTCATCATTGATGTTTCTCTCTCTCTCTCTTCCTCTCCCTTCCTCTCTCTGAAATCAATAAAGATTTTTTTTAAAAAGTGTCTTCAAGACAGCCTAAGAAGGACAATATAATTGTAGAAGACATATTTTAAATAAAATAATGTAAGTTCATTTTGTTACCACCTTTCCTCATTTTTTACATTTTCTCCTTCCTACTTCCCGTGTACACAGGAGGCTTCCCTCCCATCTCCATGCTTTATTACTTGTTACATATATAGTTGAACAGCTATCTACTGGGAACATTAGATGTCAAGCAGTCTGCTAGGCTCTAGGGATATAATACTGAAGAAAATAAAGAGTCTCTGCAATTTGGAGCTTAAGCCAATTACTAGTTTAGAGGGCCAATTCCCACCTCTAGCTCTTCTGTGAATTTTCTCAGTGAGCATTTCTCCTTGAGTTTGTAAAGCAAACATGAATGTAGTCCTAGGTGTTTATGATAGAAATTCTAGTAAAATGGAGTTTCCAACTGAGAAGAGTATCTCTCCCATCTCTGCCTGGGGCCTCCTGTTTTTGCTTAGCATCTGTAAGTGTCATTGTCATACAATATGGATGTGAAAAGTGCCTAATAACCTACAGAGATCTGTAACACTCCTCTTGTTATTCCTGCACTATGATTATTAGCTTTATATCCCCAGCACTGTTTTTTCAAGACTGGAAGAGATCCTGGCTTCATTATTCTTAGTTATAGAACACTTTCTGAAGCTTTCATCTGGAAACAAAGTGAATTTCAACAGCCTAAAGGGACTGAGATAGAAAAAAGACAAAATGGAAACCAGAAAAGCTGGTTTAAAGTGGAACCATGTAGATGAAATAGATCTAAGCTGAACATGAGGTGTGAGGTCTTGAACTAGTAGCAATCTACTGCATGATACACATTTTTACTTAGATATTTACATCCTATAAATTCCATGTATTGTCTTGAGAAATGTGATTTGCGATGAGAAAGACCAGGATAAGTGGTCTATTACTTTATGTGTCATTACAGACTTGGGATAGAACCACAAACCAGAAACAGAGAAGCCAGACAAGTTCACGACCCATCAGCAATACCACTATCAGCCATTATCATTAACTACACTTTCTCTTGCCTACCGCCAAAACCCCGCTAAAGCAGAGTTTGCCTGAAATATCATGCAACGATTTAGATTTTCCTTTTTCACCATTCTGAATTTTTTTTATAGCATCAGCCACACAAGCTAGAGCCCTGGGCAGCATATGGCTGACATGTGATTGGAAGCCTCACAAACTCTTTTGCTTTGAACAAAAAATTGGGGCTTTTTCCTCACCTTTGAGAGGTCCCACAAAGAGAGCTTTCAGTAGCATCTTTCCAGCAACTCAATATTCCTTCAAAAGACTTCTAAGCCCACAGA
This sequence comes from Miniopterus schreibersii, assembly GCF_964146895.1. Taxonomy (NCBI): domain Eukaryota; kingdom Metazoa; phylum Chordata; class Mammalia; order Chiroptera; family Miniopteridae; genus Miniopterus; species Miniopterus schreibersii. The sequence continues at coordinate 71,444,047 of NC_138102.1, read as the reverse complement.
GAGGGAAGGAGGGTAAATGGTAGGTTGCTAGAAAGGGAGGTCGGTTGAAAGATAAATAACTGAAAGAGAAGATGCAGTATTCTGAGGGGGGGGGGTTGCAGATAGGGCTCAGCAGACTCATGTGGACTTGGTGAAGAGAGACGGGAGGAAGGAAAGAAGGTGGAGAGGAGGGAGGGAGGAAGTGGGTTAGTACTAGCCTCCCATATCTTACAACCCAGAGGAGGAAAGAGATAATCAGATAAAATCCCTCTAGTGTAAAATCACAACTGTGATAATGGCTGGAAAGGAGCCCTCTGACTGATAACTCACAAGTTTGACAAGAGGAGCCTGATTCCTTCTGAGCAGGCAGAGAAGGCTTCTCCCAGGAAGTGATGCTCAAGCTGATAGAGGAACACTACGCTTTGACCACGAGATTATGCAGGGGAGAAAGCCTCAGGCAGAGGAACAGCATGTGCAAAGGCCATGTGGCTGGATGAATCACGGCCTACCTGAAGAATGAAAGAAAAGCAGAGTTGATGGGTCCCAGAGGACAGAGGGGTGAGTGGGGGAGAGGAGGCTTCACAGAAGCTTGATCACACAGGGCAGGGCAGACGGCAAAAGATTTTTGTCTTCATCCTAAGGAAATGGGAAAACCCAAAGGGTTTTAAGCACAGAACAGACTTTTTTTAAGTTTGTTAATTTTTTAAATCCTCACCTGAACATATGTGTTTATTGATTTTAGAGAGAGAAGGGAGAGAGAGAGAGAGAGAGAGAGAGGCATCAATGTGGGAGAGAAGCATTGATCGGTTGCCTCCCTCGTGCTCCCTGACTGGGGATGGAGCCCACAACATTTTGGTGTAAGAGATGACATTCCAACCAACCAAGCCACCTGGCTAGGGCAGGGCAGACATTTTTTAAAAGATCATTGTGGTTTCCCTGTGGAGACTCACTTTTGGAGGGTAAAAAGGGATACAAAATATCAGTTAGGATAAGAGCTACAGCAGCCCTCCAGGCTAACTACTCATCAGGTGCAATGAGTAACTGAGTCATGGAATGGGCATTGTCCATAGGAAAGCGGCAAGGAGGACCAGCCAGTAGCCACTCAGCATCCAAGCTGCCAGCTGGGGCAAAGGAAGCTCCTTGCTGGGAGTGAGGCACCCTGTGCCATTCCCCTTCCCCTCCTCCCCTTCCTGACCGCCTGCAGCTGTCCTGTGAGAGCTGGGAAGACTTGCCCTGAGCTCTGCTTCCAGATGCCTGGTTTCTCACTCAGCTCCTGCCCAGTGTTTGTAGCCTTTGTTTCTGCTGCCACAATGGGTGGTTAATGAATGACTCTATCTACAGACTTGAGGCACAAGAGGCCCTCAGGATCTAAGCAAAGGGATTTGCAAAGTACAGAGGTAAAGGAGAAATTTACTAATTAGTATTTTGCATAATTATCCAAATATATAACTTCTAATAAAACAATAGCTCACCTCTGTTTGCTGGCTCCATGGCACTTGGCAACACTTACACTACCCCTTGGAATCAGGCTGAAGCAGACCCCAGATCCTTGGTCCTGTGACACTTTCTCTTTTGCTCCTACTTCACCTACACATTAGTCAATGCTCGCCTTCTCCTGTTGGTTTCCAGAAAAGTTAACTCTCATCCAGCTCTAGGGTTAGTTAAGTCTCCTCCCAAAGGTGAGAGGGTCAGGGTCCCAAGACAGTAAACCTTTCTCAACATTTCTCTGCCTACTGTTCCTCTTTCGCAGACTTCCTTCCTCATTCTCGTAGAGGGCGGCCTGACTCACCTGTTTCTGTTTGATGATACAAAATCACAACCTCTGCTTCTTGCAGCCTGTGACATCCATGATCTCAGAGGCAGACCAAAGCTAAAGGAAAGAGCAGGTGAGCAAGCAAAGTAGATCAAGATGAGTGATTGTCAAAACACCAATAAAAAGGAAATATGGCAACTATGTTTTGTCAGTGAACACAAATTTTAATAAAGAGAAAATACTATCCTGTAATAATGGTCTGCATTGTGGAAACCAAACCCTTCTGGTATTTTATCACACCCCTGACAGAGATCATTTCTTTCCCGAGGTCCGCCTTGCCCCTACGTTGTCGTTGTTCATCGTTTCTGAAAGAATGCGGCACTACCCTGTAAGAGCAATAATGAGCCGGCAGATGTATTGACGACACTCTTCCACATAAAAAGCTGTAAGAGAAAAAGACTTTGATTTTAGACGATCGATTTTTCTGCTCTAATGTAATGGGAATATTGGCTGCTCTCCAGGAAGTTTCAGGGAAACATTGACTTTGTTTTTTTTCAGACTCTTAAGGAAACAGTGATTCACATTCACCTGGCTTTAGGATGATTATGATGAGTAGGTAGGTGGTTTATACTTTCACAGCAGAGACACAGAGCAATATGAAGATGGTTTTATTTATATATGATTTCCGAACATTAACCCAGATTAAATGAAGAGCGTGTGGTGTGTGCCAATAGCTACAGTCATTTCTATATATCCCATGCACGGCTTTGGGGGAGAAGGAGGTGGATCCAAGAATGGACTAGCCCAGGGCCCATCTCATGAACAGGCTGCTGCCTGTATGAAGTGCCTTCAAAGTCACTAGGAAACACCTCTCTAGCCTCAATTGGCTCTCTGATGATATTTAAAACTGTCCACACATTGCTCACTTTTTAAAGTTGAGCTTTTGTTAAAATGTAAATGTTAATGAGGAAGCTAAGCCATTATACATCCTGATACTGTATTAGTTGGGGTTCTTTAGAAAAACAGAACCAATACAATGTGTGTGTGTGTGTGTGTGTGTGTGTGCGCGCGCACATGCGTAGAGAGAGAGAAAGAGATTTATTTTAAAGAATTGACTCCCATAATTGTGGAGGCTGGCAAGTCTAAATTTTGTAGGGTAGGCGGTCAGGCTGGAAATCCTGTGAGGAGTTGATGTTGCAGTCTTGAGTCCAAAGTTGATCTGGAGGCAGAATTCCTTGCTTGTTAACAGGATCTCAGTCTTTTCTCTTAAAGCCTTTGACTGATTAGATGAGGCCCACCCACATTACAAAGAGTAATGTGCATTATCAAAGTCTACATCTAAAAAATATCTTAACAGGAACTCTAGACTAGTGTTAGGTGAAACAACTGGGCACCATAGCCTAGCAAAGTTGATACATAAAATAAACCATTACAAACAACTTGGCTTGAATTAATCCACTATATTTATTTGTCAGTTTCCTGAGAGGTCAGTACTTGGGAAAGGCTAGTTCTAGCAAATCATAAATGAGGAGACCGGAGAAAAGAATAACAGGATAGGAATACCTGACAGCAGGAACCACAATTAACATTGTAGAAAGGAATCGAAGGCCAGGAAAGGGATGGTGATGGCACAGGGTGCTGGGAATTTGGCTGTGGGAAAGCAGATAGGCTTTGGAAAGGAAGTTCCCCCAAAAGTTGGAGGATGAGGCGTATGGAAGTAATCTAAGACAGAATTAACCTAGAGGCCCTCTGCTCACCTGTAGAGGTCTTTGGACCACTCTTGAACTAGTGATTTGTTGGACTAGTGCTTAGTCTCTATTTAGGATTAATATAAGAAATAACAAGATGATGAAAGTTTACTGATTGATCTCACCATGTGCCAGACTCTATTCTAATTTCTTTATGTATTAATTAATTTAATTTTCCTGACAATGAAATGAAAGCAGTTCTATTATTGTCTCCATTTTACAAATAAAAAGACTGGGACCTAGAGAGGCTAAGCAACTTGCCCAGAGTCACACAAGTAGAAATCAGCACAGCTGGGATTTAAACTATGCAACCTGTCATCAGAGCTCATACTCATGAGCATTATACCATTGTCTCCAAAACTGCTGTTGAAGATATTGTCTAGTAAGTGGTTCTGTGTTCCTTGTGTTAGGACTTATACATATACAATATGTTCCTTTTAGTACCAAGAAAAAGATTGTATCTCCCAAGGAACTGGTTTATTTAGATGTACCAGATAATAAAACCCATTTGGTTTTCTCCTTCTGCAGACTTTGTCATTTTCTTTTTCAATTTCAGCAATCTCAGTTTATGAATGCTTGGTTTTCAAATTACCCCAAACTCTATTTATAAGTAAAAAAGATATAAATTCTACAACATTTGTAGCATTTATACATTATTTTGTCACATAAAATAATCAAATAACTATGGACATTGGGAAATTTCATATTTTTGAAGAAGTCTTATTACCCTAGACAACAAAGCTCTAAAAGTAATTTCTCTGACAGGAACAGCTGAGGCTCAAGCAAACACCAGAATTTCAATTACTCACATTCCAGGATTACATGGGTATAGATAGGAATAATCCACTGGAAATTTCAGGCTTGGGAAGACTCAGCCCTGCTACCTCTCCGGCACCCAGAGAAACCAAACTTCCCATACAGGTCCCCTAGGGATCCATGTAGAAATTATTGAACAACACACAAGGTTCTTGAGGAAAGGTGACTCAGAAAAGAGGTAGGACCTTGGACTTCTAAGGCCTAGAACAATTCCAAGAGGTGAATAAGGGAAGGTAAAAGTCTGCCGTTGCCCACAGTGTCCTAGCAAAGCAACCAGTCTGCTCATTGGAGCTGGTCCTTATTCTGTTTCTCATTATGCTCCTCTTTCTACTGCTTCTCCAGCCCTGACTTAACTTGCTGACCAAGCCTGGCAAGTGCTATACACTCCCTGGCCTTGATTTTTGTATATAGAGCCCGGCCTCTATGTCCTGTCAGGGGTTTCCATCTGACATCAAGCCATCTCTCGACTCTCACCAGTAAATATGTCCATTCTAGCCAACATCCTGCCTTATCTCAGCTCCAGCCCACTGTGACTCAGACAGCTGATTCCACCACTAAACATTGCCTTTATCCCAGCCCTTTGTAGTGGGATGGCAGTTCCCACACACTATGTGGTACAGGACAGAAGACCATGGACACAAACCAGGTCCATCACCTGATATTCCATGACCACAGCTTTCAGGACCATTACACCGAGGTTGTAGGGTCCCACCTTGGTTCCTTTGTACAACTGCCAGAGTCAAGAACAATATGACACAGCATGCTCAGCTTGTTTTCTAGCTCAGGCTGAAGTCTTCATGGAGCTGTGGACAAGGCATCTCTTTCTTCTATACAGGGTGAGCTTTCATATGAACTAGCAAACAGGGCAGGGCTGCCAATGAATTATATCCCACATATGCTCTAAACCAGCAACCACAGGAAAAATCAGGTCAGAAAACACTAAGGCCAAGGCTATGAGACAATTGGGAAAGTCCAGAGGACTTCACTGAAGTATCCCTCACAAACCACTCATACATCTTAGCAATAAAATTCCAGCCATGTGGTAGCACTTGCAGTAGACTGAAGGATACTTGAGACACCAGAGTCTCAAAAGTTTTCCATGACAACTGATATCCAATTGTCTCACCTATTGGTTGACAATCCCTTTGAGGTTTCAAACTACCCCCTTTTTTCTTCACAGTCCTTGGGACCCTGTTTCCAGGAATTATACCATGTTTGAATATCCCATGGTCTTAACTCTGAGTTTAAATGCTGAGCCATTCTTCAGGACTACTGGCCCACCCACCATTTGGAAACATCACTCAGAGCATCTCTATCTAAAAAGTTCTGTGATACAGAGGGTGTCTGGCTTTTGAGGGCTCCCTGCATCAACTTCATGGTCATGCCATCAACCTAGTTCTAGGTTCACCTGTGCATTCACTCCATGCTCTCATCCAGACAGCATGACCTTTATGAACTTACTTTTTAAAACATACAACAAAGATATTTATATGGAGCCTGAACCACTCTGGGTCAAAGCTGTACATGGGTAGAAAATTTGGTAATGAGATAAGACTCTGTGCAATCCTGTATCAGCAAATGGCCCATCTGGCTGCAAATGATAGAAACCCAAACAAAACTAGCTTAAATAAAAATGGGTTTAACTGACCCACAAAACAAAAAATGTCTCATGGTAGAGCTTGGGGCTTCAGGTTCAGCTGGATTCAGGGCCCAAACAATGTCATTAAGATTTAGTTTTAGTTTTTTTCTTTCCCTCAGTTTCACAGCACAATCTTCCCAGTGTTGACTTTAGACACAGGATACACATGGTAATAAGATGGTGGCAGCAGATTCTGCCCTTACATAATTTTGGGTTTCAGGTTCAACTGAAAATATTGAGTCCACTTTACCAGCTACTCAAACAATCATTTTGGAATTCATCGTGTTGGCTCTGATTGCCCTAAATTAGGTCATGTGCCATACCCGAACCCATCCCAATGGTTGGGAGATGAAATGCGCTAATTGGCTGAGGCTAGGTCACAAGTTCCACCCTGGATCCTAGAAAAGAGTGGCTTAGGCTTCTCTGGAAACATACACACAAAGAGCAAGGGAAGAGTAGGTTCTTAGTAGAATGGGAGTTCTATAATCACCAGAAGGAAGAGTGGATTCTGGGTGGGAAAAACAGCAAAAGCAGAACCTGGCCTTGTTTTCTGCCACACTTGTTTCTGTGTTCTTGATCTAGCCTCAGCCTCAGCCTCAGCCTGCTTCACTCTCTTATCTGGTCTTGAATTTTGCATATAAGTAACCCACAGCCTGTCTGATCTGTTACCCTGCCTCTGGCTTCCCCTTGGTCACTCTCTGCCTATCAAACCTCAATTCCACAGAAGCCTCACTGAGACTATGAGCCAAGCCAAGCTGAAGCCTGCTAGAGGGTGTCTCCAATTTGAGCCCTCCTGACTCTACTTGTTACAAGTCATACTAAAAGAAGGCAGAACCTGAGATTTCTGTGAGTCAGACCAGGAGACACAAATCTGTAAACATTCTAACCAAACAGACAGCTGGCTTTGGATAACTAAATGTATTCTTTAGGAATTTATCCCAGAAAGAAAATTATGTGATAGCTATAGAGAAAAGCAGAATTGAATTTTACCAAAGAACTCTTTCCAACAATAGTTGACTTATAAACTGCTAGAACTGCAAGGAATTTTGAAAGTTTTCTTGACTGTCATGTGGAGAAAGTGTGTAAATGTGTATAATTGATTTTAGTATGTATCAGTTAAAAATCTAGCTGAAAAAAAACCCCACCAATTATTATAAGCAAAGTAATCAATGTCTAGCTTAGGACATGTGGAGATCCAAATGCTCAAATGAGGTCCTTAGGAATCTCTTTCTCTCTAACTCTAAGCTCTGCTTTCATCAGTAGTTGTATCATTGTCAGACACAATACACTGTTCCCCAGAAGGAGAAAGAAGGTCACAAGCAGCTCTAGACTCACATCATACCAGCTTAGCACTCTAGCAAAAACAAAAAATACGTATCCCTGTTAATATCTCTAGCCTAAGTCCCAGGGAAAGCTCTCACTGACCAAGCTTGGGTCACATGCCCATCTGTCAACCAATTGCCATGGCCAAGTATAAGCAATACTGTAAACTGGCCTGGGCCAAGGCATTTTAACATATGATTAAGAGCATAGTGCTCCAAAACCAGATATCCTGGATTCAAATCTCACTTTCTCTTCATACTATATGTGTGTTCTGTGAATCATTTTCTTTATCTGTAAAATGGAGATACAGTTTAGCCTTATATGAGTATTGCAAAAATCAAAAGAGCTAATAGATGTAAAGCACTTAGTACAGATCTTGTGCATACTACACACTGCATAAATTAGATACTTTAATTATCACAATGATGATGTTGCTGCTGCTGCTGGTGCTCCTGATGATGATGATGGTGACGATGGTGATAGTGATGATAATTAGCCCTTCCATAGGTGGGGATTGTGGTTAGCCACACAAAACCAGCATGTTTTAAGGGTGAGAGAGAGGTGATTCCTAGAAGATAGGGGTCTATTATCAGAAGATGGGTAAAGAAGATCGATCAAGCCAAAATAACAGGTAGCCACCATAGCAAGTATGTCAACAACTGACATTTACATGTGATGTGGGGGTGTAGGGTTGGTATGTATGTGTGGTGTGTATCGTACTATAGAAGAGGGACTGGAGAAAAACTGATCCCTGTAATTCTTTCTTCCAGTTAGACCCTCAAGTATAATCTCCTGTGCCCCCTAATGAGGAGAAGGAGTGCAGCGCTGAGTGTGTTGCACTGGGACCTGACCTGCTTGAGTGTGTCCATCACAGTCCCTGAGTGGGCACTCCAGAATTACTGCTATATCAGTGATGCATTAATCCACTGGTGACTTGAATAGAGCTAACACTTTACAGTGGAGGCCTGGCTCAAGCTGGAGAAAATATGAGTAAAAATAAAAGATATGCCTGTATGCAACAAGGAGGTTTTTCTTTTTCCCAGAACTCATGGATTCACTCTATAAAATTTCCTTAGTACATACCATCTACCCAGAACCCATTTAGGGTCTAGAATTGAAGTACAGGGAAAGAAATAGAATTGGGACTGAGGATAATGAAGTCTAGGGCCAGAGGCACTGTAAGAGACAGGGAGAGCCAGAAAACTGTGTTTGTTTTAAGCAAAAGTGTTATCCTTGTGAAATTATTTCCTATATTTATCTTCTAAGAGCAGAGTTCACATTAGATAGACCTTAAATCCAACTGAGTTTTGAGAAATAATATATTCTCAGACTTGCCTGAGGTGGGGTTTGCATGGCTTGATGTTTTTCTTGGTTTTATTTGCATGAGGGGGGAAAAAAGAGTAGGGAAAAAAAGCTTACCAAGCACAGCTGTAAGACTTTAGTTTCAACAAGCTATTAAAATTACTTCTCTGCTCGAAGGGTGGATTTTTTATTTTCATGAGCATATCTTATACAAAACATTAGCCCCATAATTTTCTCCTAAACTTAGATTATTCAGTCTGACTTTCACTTAGTCGATCATCCAAAATGCTTCTATATAATCATGCGTAAAGGAGAAAGGAAGCTACAGATTTGGGGTTGGTTTGGTTTTTGACTCCTTAAAGAAAAATTGTTGAAGTTATCACTTCAGACATGATTCTTTAGATAGAACGGCTCTAGCTAAGAAGGTTTACAAATAAGTGCTATTTTTCTGGCTAACCGTTTTTACTTGTTTATATTCTTCATCCAGTATATGATTTAAATCATTTTCTAGTTCCTCATCCACTATTAATTATTATTTATTCTGAGTAAGAAAGTTGTCACAGGATGTAATAAAACATTTTAATCAGCTCGATGACACGGTAGAATTCCACACTGTTGAATGGGATGCTGTGCTTGGGAAGCATCGGCCGGGCCCCTTGCGTGTCTAAGTGGCGGGCAACGACTGTCTCCTGAAGCGGAAGGGTGCTCACCCATGGGGAAGCGAAAGCGGGATTTTCATTTGAAGATGCTCTCACTGATAACTTACTCGCCAAGCACACAAAGTTGGCTAGAAAGCAAAACAAATTGCAACATACAAAGTTCAGAGAAAATTTTGAAGTGTAACAAATTTCCCCCATTCTAGTTAGGATCATTTGCAGAACAAAAACTGTGGGCTGTGAAGAATCTATTTGAAAGAAGTTGGGCATTAAAAATAACTCCTCATGGAAAAACAAGATGGCGGCGTAGATAACAGCTACACCCGCCGCCTCCCGCAACCACATCAAAATTACAACTAAAATACAGAACCACCGTCACTCAGAGCCTCCTGAGAACTAGCTGAAGAGAAGCCCCACAACCAGGGACCTGAAGAAGCACCGAGAGCGGTAGCAGGGGCAGAGACGCGGGCGGGTCGGGGCTGAATCGCAGAGACGGGGCCGCGGGCCCACACCCGGTGCCAACGGGTAAACCCGGAAGGGAATCTCGGCGGCGGCGGAGTTTTCCCGGAGGAGGGAGGGGGTCCCAGTCCCACAGCCAGCCCCCACCCAGGGCTCCAGGCTGGCAAGAGACGTCCCCTCAGCTCCAGGCTGTGAAACCAGCGGGGACTGTCCCTGAGGGTCGCGGAGGCTGCGGGAGCCCCAGCAGCTCCTCTAAAGGGCCCACGCAAGGACTCACCCGGACGCGCTCCCTCTGCGCCCAGTGCCGGGCAGCAGCCTGAAAGGACCCGGGACACTCGGGGAGGAACTAACCTGCCTGAAATCTGGGCAAGAGGTGGAGGGGCGGCTTCCTCCCAGGCAGAAGGGCTGGCAGAGGCCATTGTTCCTTTGGCGAGTCCTCCCCGCACACAGCCGGCAGGCAGGCGCCATATTCGAATAGCCAGCACCTGACTCACGCCTTTGGCCCCGCCCCGTGATTCCCGGAGGCCCCGCCCCTCCCCACCTGCAGGCTCATCCAGGCCATTTCCAGGGGCTTTTCTACGCAAGTGGCCTCTGGAGCCTCATGCTTAGGACTTTCCTAAAATCTCTCAAACAAGCAGCAGCGGGCCCCATAGGGCTTGATAAGCTACCCCAGGCCTGGCACTAGCAGCAGCCTGCATTGGCTCATAGCTTGGCCTCTCCTGGACACCTCCAAGCCCAGCACACATAGCAGCCAACTATGGTTTGCTGTGTAGCTCATGCTGGGTGGCCCTGGGCAAGGCACTGGCACAGGATGACTTTGCACCTCCCGGGAGGCCCCAGAGACAGTGCACCTGGTGGTCAGACTCGACCACGCTGGATTACAACCTTACCACATCCACGAGTGACACACTCAAGGGGCGCACTTGGTGAACACCAAAGCTCCACTGAAGTAAATCCTGCTCCACAGGGGTGTCTCCAGCACAGCAGCTCTCTGGCCGTAGTAGCAGCTTGTCCTCACAGCTGACTGGCCTGGGGGTCAGTTCCTCCCAGTGACGCCAACAGCAATCAAGGCTCAACTACAACAGGACAGTGCACAATGCCCACACAGGGGAGCACCTAGAAGGCCCAGCTCAGGTGACTGGGGAGGTTGAGCCACTGGACCTTACAGGACACCTACTACACAAAGCCACTCTACAAATTCCAGGAGACATAGCAGCTCTATCTAATACATATAAACAAACACTTGGAAGCAGCCAAAATGCAGAAGCAAAGAAACATGTCACAAAGGAAAGAACAGAAGAAATCTCTAGAAGAGGAACTAAATGAAATAGATCCAAGCGAGCTAACAGAGAGTTCGTAATTTTGGTTATAAGGATGTTTAAGCAGACTGTTAGGGAAATAACTGAGAAAATCGATAACATAATAAAGTACCAATTTGAAATGAAGGCTACAGGAACTGAAATGAAGAATAATTTACATGGAATCAACAGTAGAGTAGAGGACACTGAGAATCAAATCAGCAATTTGGAACATGAGGAAACAAAAAACACCCAACCAGAAGAGCAAAAAGAAAAAAGAATCCAGAAATATGAAAATAGCATAAGGAGCCTCTGGGACAACTTCAAGAGGCCCAACATTCATATTATTGGGGTGCCAGAAGAAGCAGAAAGAGACCAAGGAATTGAAAACCTATTTGAAAAAGTAATGACAGAAAACTTCCCCTACCTGGGGAAAGAAATCGACTTACAAGTCCAGGAAGCACAGAGGGTCCCAAACAAGAGGAACCCAAAGAGGCCCACAGCAAGACACATCATCATTAAAATGCCAAAGGTTAAAGACAAAGAGGGAATCTTAAAAGCAGCAAGAGAAAAGCAATTACTTACCGACAAGGGAGCACCCATACGACTGTCAGCTGATTTCTCAATAGAAACCTTGCAGGCCAGAAGGGAGTGGCAAGAAATATTCAAAGTGGTGAAAAACATGGAACTACAACCAAGATTGCTCTACCCAGCAAAGCTATCATTTAAAATTAAAGGTCAGATTAAGAGCTTCACAGATAAGAAAAAGCTGAAGGAGTTCATCACCACCAGACCAGCACTACAGGAAAAGTTGAAGGGTCTTCTTTAAGAAGAAGCTAATGAACAAAAGAATCTGATGAACTAAATAGATCCAGAGACATTGACACATGCAACAGACGATCATATTTCAGAGGAAAGAAGGAAGGGGGGTGGAGGGTGGGAAGCGATTAACCAAAGAAGTTATATGCATATATGCATAACCCATGGACACAGTCAATAACAGGGTGAAGGCCTGGGGAGTGGGTGGGAGCGAAGTGGAGGGGTCAATTGGGGGGGAAATGGTATACCTGTAATACTCTCAACAATAAAGATAAATTTAAAAAGGAAAAAAAAAAATAACTCTTCGTCAGTCCTGTAAAGTCTCATGGAGCCAAGGTTAGACCCAATAAAAGTTGTACAACATCCTAATGATATCCCGCTACTCCAATCCAATGACCCCTTAGAAATCAAAGAAAGCCTTTGCTCAGATGGATTCTTGTGCTGATATCAGTGATGTATAACCTTTTGGCTGTTTGAATCTTCTGGGGGAAAAAAATGAAAGAGTGACTGGTCATGCATTCTAGACAAAAATAACGACTACAACCTGTGATGGGTACATTGGAGGTCTAAGTGCCTACCATGTTTGATCTCTCCAGTTCTATCCTGTAAGCCTGTACCAAAAGTGAACAAAATTTTCAAGGATCTCAGTTACTTTTTAGTGGACTTGTCAAGTGTACCACTTGCAATAGCAGGAGATTTTGTATCTGACTACTTCCCTTACGAAATGCAGCTTGACCTCAATTTAAGCATTTTGATTCATTTTAATTATTTTTACAAAATAAAGCTCTGGTTTACATTTCTAGTAATTCCATAAATTAATTTAATGCATTTCTCTCTCTCCAAACAACTTGGTATAGTAGGGAGTATACTGATTTTGGAGGAAGATGGAGAAAGATGGAGGTGGATTGAAGTCACTCAAGAGCTATGATAACTAATATAAGATAATATAGGGTGGCGCAAAAGTAGGTTTACAGTTGTTTGTATGGAAAATAATACAATAATTAATAAAAATACAAGCATAAACTCTGTGTTTCACATACGACTGTAAACCTACTTTTGCCCCACTTGTATTGAATGTCAACTATAATTGAAAAATAAAAAATTTTAAAGAGCTGTGATGGCTAGACAAGCTTTTAATCACCCACCTTCCAGCACTAGCTGCTTCTCTTCCACACAATGACAAAAAGTCACTTGACTTAAGTTGTTGAATGTTAAAATGCAAAGTATCTGGTAATTCTTGACACATAGTATGTGCTTAATATCCTCTTCCCAAATATATTTTGGTTTTAATGAGTCCTATGCATGCAAGTTAAATAGCTTCACACTTGGGTTATGTTTGCAATTGCCCAATTATCCCCAAGGGTCAGACTTCTCTGCTCCCTAGACCACATGTTAATGCACCTGCAACATCACTCCTCTAACCACTAATGTTATCCATTTGTTCAATGAACCCCTGGCGAGCACCTGTTCCCTGCAGGCCATGTGCTTGGCAATACTAACAAAAGAGACCCAGGGCTAGCACTCAAAAAGCTGATTGCCTTGTGAAGGAACTGGGCAAGTAAACCAACGATTACACCATAGTGTTTTAAGTCTCATCCAGGGCGTCTGCACACAATATTTGAAAAAAGACAGTCTGGTTCCCCCAATGACAATATAGGTAAAAGGGAAGTCCAAGACACTTCACCTGCATCTACACCAGCCGAAACGTTAGCCAGGCAAAAGGAGCACAGGGGGGAATACAGAAAATTGGGTTCCAGGTGGAAAAAGAAATTGCCTCTCTTTTGTTACCACAAAACCCAGCACACTTGGTGACTATAATCTCGTCATCATAGCTAATGATGGAAAAACTATTTGATTTGTGGCCAAGGTAGGCTGCTCAAAGGATGTACAGACTGAGTCAATGCCCTCAGGAAGTGCACAATCTAGCTAGAAGAGTAAGATGCACATATGTCAAAGAATCACGTGAGGCTGGAATTTGACACTTGTTGCAGGAACTGTCTGAGCTCTCCAGGACTGATGAGTGCTGCATAGTGATTTGTTGAACCTATTCTACAGAAGTAATGGTTTCCCCAGAACTAAAGGAGTTGAGTGCCAAAGTATTAGAGCCTAAGATTTCCAAGCCCAGTCTCTGAAACAAAGCTGGAGAAAAAATAAAAACGCCATTCCTGCTCAAAAGGGATGTTTTCAAGCTGAAAACATGAATGTGAGTGAATTACATGTCATCTAATATTTTGAAATAAAAGTTGCAAAAAAATGGTTAAACAAGCAGTAGAGAAGGAAGCAGGTGACCTAAGCATCTTTGGAAAACAGGGTTTTGACTGAATACTGTAAGATTAAATACAAAGAAAACTGTACACAAATATTATACTCAAGTTGGTAAATATGTTCCTCACAAGGATGTGGGTTCATAAGTCTGAAACTATTTTATATGCATAATAGGGTTGAACCAACAAGTAAACATATTATATAATACAACTCTAGAGAAAATATTGCTGTTGACAACTAAAAATGTATTGCATGTATTTTTAAATTATAATATTTATATGGAGAATAAAACATAGAGTTCACTCATAAGATTAATTTGTGAATAACATTGTTTGATATTGAGAAATGTCTGATAAAGATCTGAGTAAAAAATCAGTCTTTTAAGTACAATGTTTTTTCACTGCTAAGGAGAGATAATCTAAACTTTATATAAACCACTTTCCTTGGTTTGCTCCAGGAAGTCTAATATTCCTTATGTTTGTAGGCCTGGACCATGAAGGATCTCTCTTGTGAGGGTGGAGGAACTATATTTGATGTGTGGGGAGGTCTCTGGATCCATAGGCCTGATGACACTCAGATGGAGGTCAAGGTGGGTGAACACAGATTGGCCTCTCTGGAGGCCTGAGTGGAGGGGAGGGAACAGTGCTGATCCTGCAGAGGGACCGTGAGGGCTTGGCTCTTGGCATCCTGGCAGGTTTGGGAAGTTTCATGTGATATGGTGAGTCTCATGACGCTTTCTAAGGACTTGAGCGTTTTAGCATCTCACCATCTCTTCTTGTTTTGAGCATTTGGATCTCTCTTCTTTCAGCGCTTGAACCAGGGAAGTTAATTCCTCTGTCAACCTCAAGCTGATCCTCTTCACCTTTCTGTCAGTGTCTATAAGGCTGGTTATATTTAAAGACTCTTTCTCCAGCCTGGAATTCTCTAAAAGTGATTAAATCCCTGTAGACTCCTTTTTCTAAGTTTGTCAATGAGTGGCATTTCTCCTTAATCTGTGTACCCATTGTTTCCGAGAGCCACTTTCCACATCTTACATAAATTCAGTTTCTAACAGACTGAACAAGTCTAAATATAAATAAGAGACCCACCAAGGAGATGACAAGTGGACACACCACTGACTTCCACTGGATGCTGCAGAAAGCGAGTCGGGGCTCAGTTCATTGGGCCGCAGCTCCACCACCATCTCACCCAGCTTC
This sequence comes from Miniopterus schreibersii, assembly GCF_964146895.1. NCBI lineage: Eukaryota > Metazoa > Chordata > Mammalia > Chiroptera > Miniopteridae > Miniopterus > Miniopterus schreibersii. The sequence continues at coordinate 71,428,794 of NC_138102.1, read as the reverse complement.
CCAAGGATCAGCCCAAAGCCAAGTTCTGCGAAGGATCACAGCTCCTCAATGGCACTGATCTACCACAGGACTCTGCCCAGTAACTGTGGATTCACCAGCCACAACAAACCAGGAAACACCCAACAGTCTGCCAGCAACTGGCAGCCTGGACTAATCAGTGATATGGTCGATGGAGCGAGGAGAGTTGTAAATAAAGTATCCTTGTCTTCAAAAAATAAAATAAGTAAACATATTGTAGATAATGAAAGCCAGGTTTCTCACAGTTGGAGAAACAAGCCTTAGAAAAGGAGGAAGGTTAGAATAAATCCTATGGTGGTAGAGAGATAGATCCAGAAATACATTCATACATATAATACATACATACGTGTGTGTGTGTACTTGCATGGGTTAGTACACTTACATATATCTCTAGGTAAGTGATCAAAGTAACATCACCAGTAATAAGACAAATCAGCATCATGTATCCCTGATATGATGCCCTGAGAAAGGCAGAGCTAATCATGAGAAAACATTAGACGAACCCAAATCCAAGGCATTCTACAGGTTGTGAGAGGCAAGGAAAGTCTGAGAAACTGTCCTAGATTGCAGGAGACCAAAGAGACATTAGAACTAAATGCAAAGAGTGGGATCCTGAAACAGAAAGGAAGGGTTTTGGTAGAAAAACTGGTAAAATCTGAATGAAATCTGTAGTTTAGTTAATAGTATTGTACCAGTATTCATTTCTTAATATTTATCATTTAACTATTATTATTTATGATGTTAACATTATGGAAAGCTGCATAAATGGACATGGAAACTCTGTTCTATTTTCAATTCTTCTGTAAGTCTAAGATTATCTCAAAATAAAAAGCTTAAAAAACAAAAACTTAAGCATCATTTCTCTTCCTTCTACAAATGGATTTGGGATCCTTCAGGGTTGTATTAGGTCCTGTTGTTACTGTAACAAATTACCAGAAATTTAATGGATTATAACAACATAAATTTATCTTATAATTCTGTAGATCAGACTCCAACATGGCTCTCACGAGCCTAAAATTGGTGTCAGCAGGACTGCTTTTCTGTCTGGAAGCTTTAGTGAAGAATCCTTTTTCTTGTCTTTTTCAGCTCCTAGGGACTGCCTGCACTCCTTGGCTTATGGCCCCTTCCCCCACCCTCAACGCCCACACTGGCAGGTCACACCGCCATCCCTCTGACCCCACTTCCATTGTTACAGCTCTCAGACTACAGCTGGAAATGGTTTTCCTCTTTTAAGGACATGCGATTAGATTGGGCCTATCTGCATAATCCCCATCTCAAAATCCTTAACTTAATCCCACCCACAAAGTCCACTTGGCCACATAATGCAACATATTCACAGTTTGTGGAGTAGGACATCTTTGGGAGGCCATTATCCTGTCTACCACAGGGACTTTTTGGGGAAAGGGAGACAGACCTCTCTCCATAGCAGCACCAGAGAACCCCCAAAAAGCAGATGAGACAAATTCCCAGGGCTTCCTCTATAAAATCAGTTGAAGTACCCTGCATAGTGCTAACACATAGAAGGTTCTGAATTAATTAATGATTGCTGATTTGTACTGAAAATGAAATTACTATACTACTATCACCAGTTCTTTAGTCATTGTCAGACTGCCTTCCGGTGGTTCATCTTTATCTAGATGGTATTTCCCTTTCCACCATGAAGGCCTCTGCAGCTTTTAAAGCTGGACCTCCAGGCCCTCCAAGTCCCAAGCAGAGCTGGATCCAGGTATCCTGGGGGAACCACCTTGCTCTGTTCTATGTCACATCTGCTCCAGCGCCCTGCAGGCACCAGGCAAGGGTAAGTATTCAATGAATAATTGCTAAAATGAACCCTGAGTAAGGTGTTTGGTTCTGCTTTCTGTGCTTGCTTCATATCTGCTTTAACCTATTAAGAAATGGAAACTGGTTTTCTCCCTGCTCCCACAAGATAAATGTGAGAAGGGAGTGGGAATAATTCTTTCCATAATTTTGGTGTGACAGGGCAGATAGTGTTTTTATGATGGTGTTTGATGCAAACTGAGAGTCAGGCTGAAAATACAACTGCCATGGATTATTTCAATGTTAAATCTTAGCACTTTGAAGCACTTTATATGAGTCATGCCCTTAAATTATTCAAAGACATTGATGTGAGTAAATGTACATTTTACCCATGGGCCCTTCACATGTCTGTTCATGGTTTTCAGATCCATTTGCTAAAGCAGCTAAACCTGGGCTGCACTTGACCGTCATCTGAGATGCTTTAAGAAATGCTGACATCCATACTCGCCTTCAAAAATGCTGATTGAATTACTCTGATAGGGTCCCAGGCACTGGTATACTCAGGCTTCCCCAGGTGATTACAACATGGAACCAAGGAAGGAACCACTGTGCTAAAGAAATGAAGTGTGTTTGGCTGCAGTAATGGGTGTGAGGTACCACGCTGGCTGAAATACGCGTTTCTCATGTGGCAGTGACATCCACGCTCTAATGTGATGCTTTCCGTCAAGGTCCAGCCAGCATAGTTTGTGTTTTTTCACTCCTTGTCAAAATGTCTCATCGTGTATCGCTCTTCTCTCAGTTGTCACTCCTGCCCCACCCACATCTTTCTCTTTGATCTGTGGCTGCGCCGGGGCTAATGCTGCATGAAATGCCCCCCTGCTCCCGCAGCCACCTTCGTGCAACCCCGTTTGTCACTTTCTTAGCTCTGCTGCTGTCTTTCTTCCCACTGTCATATACCTTCATCCCTCAGAACCCTTCGCTATTTCTAAACACAAATAACGGGGAGAATCAGAGTGGGAAAGGAATTCAGGGGATGTACTAAGGCCACCATCTGCCTCTCAGATCTCTACCTGCAGGAGCATAAATGACCTCTGACCTCAAGTGTTACACTCTCAATGGTCTGTGCAGTGTCCCCTCAGCGCGAGGCCACCCTTCCTGCCTGCGCTCAAAGTCAATGGCCCAGCATGGGCGCTAAGTCCGGCCTGCCCCTGGAGGCCTTGAGCTCCTCTCCTTATAGGCCTTGCCCAGCTTACCTACAACTGCGCTGCAAGCTGAGAGTCTTCACCTACCCTTTATTCCTCTGTATCTCCCTTCCGCAGGTCAGCCCTATATTCAGCTTCCTCTCCATTATCCCTCCCAGGTGTCTTCCCAAATGAATTTCTTGCACATCAAATCCCATCTTGGGATCTGCTTCTTGGAGGATCCAAACTAGCACATGTACTGTTGGAGAAAATGTAAGAATAACTGAATTTTACTCTTAAAAAAGTGACTATTTCTAACTCATTTATATAATCATCATAAACTAATGTGTATATATATGTATGTATGCACATCCACTTGCTTTCAAAAAAAGATTTCAAAGCTAACGAAGACATATAAGGAATGAACACATTGGGACGTTGGGTAGAAAAAGAAAATGCCCCTAATACAACCCTGGCTGTGCCTTAAAAGCATCCAGGGAACTTATGTTCCTCTTGAGATTCTGATGCAATTGGTCTGGGGTCAGCCTGGGCATTTGCATTTAAAAGCTCCCTGGAGGGCTCCAGTGTGCAGTAAGGCTTGAGAACCCTGCACTATAGGTGTGCATAGAGATAAGCCACAATTTACAGCACCTATGGTATGTAAACTGTCCAGTTGCTCAGGAGAAATGTGATTAATAGCAGTCCTGAGGGAAGAGAAAAATTTCTTCAGCAGATATTCATAAAAGAAACACTGTGGGATGTCATCAACCACATCCTTAACAACATCCCTGCAGTAAACACAAAATGAGTTTCATGGAGTTGTTTCCTACGACATTCCTCAGTGTTGCCAGGTTCTTTCCATGTGCTACCACTTAGCGCAAGCAGGTTCTGCTCACGTACAAGTTGAGAGGAATTTTCCACTTGGGTTAGTGTGTCTCCCCCTGAGAAGGCTTCCGCTGTGCCTTGGGCAAAGCTCGATGGTTGAACTCCAGGGTTACCAGAGAACATACGTTTTTGTCTATTTTTTTATTCTGATGTTCCACACAAAATTGTGTTTAACCAAAAGATTTTACCGCTACTGAGTCTTTGAAAATTACTCTTCACTCTATGGAAAAAGTAATCCTCCCATTGTTCAACAATTCTAGGTTGAGTCCAATTGAACCCACAATAGTCCTGAGTTCAGAGTCCCAGAATAATAAGCTTCACTATGTGATGATCAATAAAGATGCTTCAGACTGTGACTTGATATCCAAACAGAAGAGGTACACCTGACCAGGAGTGATATCAACACTGAGGTAGAACCCATTCAAGCTAACACCAGGCCATAACAGACCAGAGAAACAAATCCCTCCCACATGGCCAGAGAGTTCAATGTAGTAACCCAAAGACTGACAGAGTCCCCATCTCACAGTTAGTCTTTTCATTTCCTCATGGTCATGAAACAAAACTATCTAAACGTCTGACAATGTGAGGAAATGAGTTTGTGAAAGTCCAGCTTTCTTGGGACATGGTCCTGAAACCCAGTGCAAAGGTCAGCCTGTTGGGATCCTCGCCTCCCACATCCTGCCTGGCCATTCCTTGCCTGCAGGACGCCCTCCACCTGGGCACAGCTCATACCTGCACAGATCATACAGGTGCCACCGGCTTCCCGTGCCTGACTCACACCAATGCTGCAGGCTGAACTTCTGGCTTCCTCCCCTTCCCGAGCTTTTTTTCCCGGCATCCTTGCAACAAACCTGGAATGCCAAGGTTTAAGATGTTTAGTAAATGAGTTCTCTTCACCAGTTATGATTTCCTAACCTCCTTGCTTACTGAGCTGCAGTTCATTACAACTCCAGTGAAACTGATTAGAAAAAACTTACTATACAGTTTTATTACCTATGAATTAATGTACTCTTCAAGGGTGTTGCTCTTTAGTAGATGGGAGGTGCATGCTATTAGCATTATGAAATGGCTATAGTAGATATTTTTAATAACTTAAGTAAGAGCTGGACTGAAAATCAAAGAAACAAAGAGCGTCAGTTGAATGTAAGCTCCAAGGTGGGTCTTCATGCCTTTCAAATGGGTGAAAAACACTGTCCAAAGAATCAGAGTAGAAGGACTGCTGACCAGTTTAGATTCTTGTTATTTTATCTCCCCCACTCTTAGTTTCAAATAGACATACTCAGAAAGTGCTGATGTGGAGCAAGAGTATTATTTTTTAAATATTGTGATTTACAATTTAAAATGAATATTCATCCACTCACCCCTATTCCCTTCTCACTAATAAATTTCCATTCTCTACAGATGGTAGAAATACAGCCATCGTTATTCTCCTCACAAGGAGAAGGGGGAGCTCTATAACCTGCAGAATTTCAGGGGCAAGCCAGGCCTGCCATCCGCACCTCCCCGCAGTTTACCAGTCCCTGACTTCTTCTAAAGTGTGGGGGTAATAAACCTGTCAGATTTTTTGGAGGAAAGCCTGAACAATGCAGAGTTATAAAAAACAGTGAGCATGTTAGTAAATAAAGCAACCAAATATACTATTAAATAAATCTAGGATGAAGGTAGAAAATGCCCGGAAGAACCAGGATTCAGTATCTTACCAACATCACCACCGTCTCGGTTTTACCATGTGTTGGCCTTAGGCACAGACCTGATATTGGTGGAGCCTGGATGGGCCAAAGGCCTCACTCTTCTAGCTCAGCACTGAGATTCTTTTGGACTGTTGACACTTTTCGGTTTCTGTTCATTCCGTCTCTCCTCCTTTGCTGCCCCAGCGTGGCCTCATCAGGGTGGCTCAGGAAGCAGTCACATGAGACAGCTTCTCCCATGGAATTTGGTCAAAGCTTGTGGCCAGCTTACTGGTTAGCGCACTAAAACCTGCCTCCTTACTTCTAGTTTTAAAGGCTGTTCCACATGCGTGTGAGGAATGACAGGGGGGGAATTTCACACCTGGTGATTTGCTAAACCCTTCACCTTTGTGACAACTGTACACCCTCTGGAGAGACAATGCAAGGACAGGTTTTGAGATTAAATGAGGAACCAGGATGTTGAAAAAGAAAGGGCTCCAGCAGTGCCAGGCCGAAGGGAATAGCTGCACCGCTGGGCAGCGGGATGAAAGCTCAGTAAATCAGCTCGGAAAATTGTCCTTCCCCCTTCTTCCCCAAAGGCCAGAAAAAGTGAAGGGAGAAACGAGAGGCTTTATCAAACAGGACTTCACTTCATTATTTTCACTCTCGCACAGACCCACCGCTCTGCGGGATAACCTCGCCCGGGTAATGCTTTTTAAATGAGGTGCTCTTCCTCAGACTTGTCTCGTCACAACCCACTGGCAACTGGCGGGGAGGCTAAGTGTGGGAGATTCGGCCTCTAATGCCTTTAAAATAGGCCTGGGGATTTTAAATTTATTGAGCTTTTTCTGTTGTGTGTATATGTGTGTGCCTGGTCAATGGCATTTTAAAAAATGATTTTTTAAAAATTAGTTTAAGGGTTTTTGTCTGATTATAAATTTTCTAAAAAAAACATGATAAAATGTACCATCAGAAAATATTTAGAAAGGTGCACAAAGATTTATTGAAGGGGTAGGTGTTAATCATTGCATTATTTTAAATTCCAAAACTGTAAATGATCTGAATGGTCAAAAATTTGCTGGGTAGTCATTAAAAATCATTTAAAGATATGGGATAGGGATCCCAATATATTATGAGGGAAAAAGAAGGACATAAAGAATCTGTACATTATGATCCCATTGAATTTTAAGCATTTATTCATTTATTTACTTATGGAAGAAAGGAATGTTCCAAACGGTTAACTATGCTGTGATTTCTGGATGATTCCAAGTGATTTAGATATTTTTTATATTTTTTGTGTTCTAGAAAATGTTTTCAATCACTATACATTACTTTTAGAATCAGGAAAAAAAAAAAAGGAAAAAAAGGTTCTTTACTGCTTTTCAGTTTAAACAAACAATTGCCCCAATACCTAAAAATGAGTTGTGTTCACAATGGTTAAGTCAGTCCTATGAGGGCTGGGTCTTCCTGTTATAAGTGAAAGAGGTGAACCCAGTGAGCTTCTAGCCAGGCTCACTGTCTTTCTTTTTTTTTAAATTTAATTTGTAATTTTATTTCTTTTTTTTCTCTTCCTTTTTGTTGAATTCATTGTAATGACACCGATTTACAAAATTATACAGGTTTCTGGTGCACAATTCCACAATACATCATCTGTACACTGTATTGTGTGTTCACCATCTCAAATCAAGTCTCCTTCCATCCCATTTGTTCCCCTATACCCTCCTCCATCTCCCCCCTTCCACTTGCAATCTCCACACTTGTCCATGTCCGTAAGTTTTTTCTCTCTTTTTCCCTTTTTGCTCAATCCCTCCACCCCCTCACCCAGCCCCCCAACCCTCTCCCCAACAACTGTCACCCTGCTCTATCTATGAGCCTGTCTCTATTTTGTTTGTTAGTTTATTTTGTTCATTAGATTGCGCATGAGTGAAATCATATGGTACTTATCTCTCCCTGACTGGCTTCTTTAATTTAGCATAATGTTCTCCAGGTCCATCCATGCTGTCGCAAAGGGTAAGATTTCCTTCTTTTTTCATGGCGGAGTAGTATTCCATGGTGTAACTGTACCACAGCTTTTTTATCCACTCATCTATTGATGGGCACTTGGGCTGCTTTCAAATCTTGGATATTGTAAATAATGCTGCAATGAACATAGGGGTGCATATATTCTATTAGTGTTACAGAAGTGAGATTGCTGGATCATAAGGCAGTTCCATTTTTAATTTTTTTAGGAAACTCCATACTATTTTCCACAGTGGCTACACCAAACTACATTCCCACCAAAAGAGCACAAGGGTTCCCTTTCCTCTACATTCTCACCCACAATTGTTATTTGTTGATTTATTGGCGGTAGCTATTCTGACAGGCGTGAGGTGATATCTCATTGTGGTTTTAATTTGAATTTCTCTGATGATTAGTGACATTGAGCATCTTTTCATATCTCTATTGGCCATCTGTATGTCCTCAGGCTCCTTGTCTTTCAAGATATTTAGCTACTCAAACATTTCTGAATGGGAGACAATTTGCCCCACCCAAAGCCCTGTTTTCCATCTTCTTCCAGCACCAGGCAGGCCCGAAGAAGACACAGGCCTGCATCCAGCTGTTCTATCCTGGCACTAGCCCCCCGCCTCTGACCTTTTCTTAACCATCTCTGACCATCATTGCAAGGTAACCTGAACTAGTGTGTTCCCTATGAGGAACCCTAAGTCCAGAGACATGGGATGGTCAAAGTTCTAGAAAAGCGCTTAGTTTTGATTTTCCAACACTGCACACTTCGACCTCCTTAAGGAAACCAGTATACATGTAAGTGAGAAAATGGCATAGTGATGCTTTTCTGTATCCAGATCTCCTTCCCTACATTCCTTCCCATGTAATGAGCCACTAAGTCAGTGTTCCAGATCTTTAATTTTAACACACATAGATGTATTCACCTTCATCAACAAATTCTCACTGGGTCCCTTCTCTTCACCAGGCAAAGTCAAGTCAGAGTATGAAGAAATGACTGGGATTTCTTGCCCTGAGAAATTAGAATCACTGGAAAGTTACCTAAGAATATAGGAGCGTGAGCTTACTGTAGGTAAAACAATATATGTGGGACTTCCAGCTTTTTATTTCAAACTGCTCTGTACCAGAATAATCTTAATGAATTTTATTGCACAAAATTAAAATTCAGAAACATTTTTATTGTATTTTCCCCAAATCACATTTTTGTAAGAGAGTGGGATTTAATGAATGTACCCATTTAGAGATACAGTACTATCCTTTTTTTTTTGTTTTCATAGTGAGTTTAATGATATTATTATCTTCACCAGCCTCTAACACTAGGGAACATAAGATTGATCCATTTTCCCTAAAATGTTTTGTGTAGTAAGTTTTTATGCAAGTGGAAAACTTAATGCTAACAGAAACAAATTTGACCACACTTTTTAAATTATAGGATAATTGCTAATTCTGTGGTCATTCATTCCCATGCCATCAACTGCAGCACAGGAAACTATGAGAAATATAACCACTGGTAAAATTAAACCTGCAATTATAGCACCAATTTCTAGGATATGTTGATTTTTCCTATTTTGCAACATGTAGACAGATATATAAAATTTCCTCATTTATTTCTCACATGCTGGCCTTGTAAATCCAGTGTTTGTCGTGTCATGATGATTTTATAAATTGAAGGCAGTTTTTATCTTGCTTATAGCCATCCCTTTTAGTTGATTTTTTAAATTTTTATTTATTTTTTTATCTTTATTGTTGAAAGTATTACAAATGTTCTTCTTTTTCTCTCCATCGACCCCCTCCACACCAATCCCACCCCTTCCTCAGGCCTCCTTTCCCAACCCCCACCCCCACACTATTATTTGTCTTTGGGTTATGCATATATGCATGTAAATTCTTTGGTTAATCCCTCCTCCCCCTTCCCTCTGAAATACATCAGTCTGTTCCATGCTTCACTGTCTCTGGATCTGTTTTGTTCATCAGTTCATTTTGTTCATTAGATTCCACATATAAGTGAGATCATGTTTTAATGTGAGGGTGATAATATATTCAATGTGTTAGCACATCTATCTTTGAAAACACTAATCAAAAAAAAAAAAAAGAAAGAAACAGAAATAAAGCAACTTCATGCTTTATCTTAATTCACCATCATTTAGCCAATAATCATCTTTGTCACCCAGGGTTTGGATCAGTTTCTGTACTTGCAATGAATTCCCATCACGCCTCATATCTATAACTAATATCTGTCATCTACTTCCAAAACTTTTTCTAGGTACTGTTTACTTCTCTCATCACTACCCTCAGCCCTGCTCAGTTCTTAGGGCCATGTATTCAAGGTTTCACTATACGTAACATTCAAACAGCTCCCAAATTTTCATTAGCTGAAGCCCTCTCTAACCAGTCTTCCTTACATCCCCAATATTTGCATAATTATTCTGTGATCTTTTTCTTTTCTATAGCCATAGCACACTTTTAGTTTAATGAATTTCATCCCATTCTCCATGTATTACATGCCTCTCTGGATCAGTCTTATATTATCAGTTCCATTGGCAGGGGCCTGGTTAATTCAAATTACACACCCCATGTATCTGACATACACTCCCCCCTCACAGATTGGAAGTGGGGAGGAGAGCAATCAGTAATAATACATATTTAGCACTTAGTGCCTTGCATGGGATATTTGGATTTAAACTCAGATAGTCTAAATGTGAAGCCTCCAGTTTACCACTACACTATGCTGATGTAATGAGGAAGAAGAGAAGCGAGAAGGCATAAGAGGAAGGGAGGAAGGGAGAATAACATTGGTTAAACCCCTAGTGCCAGAGAAGTACTGGAATAGGATCCTGACTTCCTAGCTGCATGGTTGCATATATGGCCCAGTGGCAACATGCATTGAACAATTAAAAAGTCCCCTGTACTAGGCAGTGCGCTGTATACTGTACACCACCTAATGAGCAAAAGTGACATGGCCCCTGCCCTCTGAGAGCTTGCAGTTTAGTAATGGAGAAAAATAAGGGAGCACAGAAGGACACAGAGTTCAAGGTTGGGGGGGAGTTCTTCCCAGGGTAAGTGCTCTCCGAAGTGTTCTCTAAAGGCTGGGTCAGCCAGTGTTAACCAGAAAGGGGCAAGTAAGAGCATCACAAGAAATGGAACTAGCATGTGCAAAGGCCCCACTTCCTATGAAAAAGGATGTCTATTAAAATAGTGCAACCAACACAGTTCCTGGCAGATGGTCATGGTTAATAATGTTCATGATGATGACAGTGGTAGTAGTGTTGATGATGATGATGGCGATGGAGAGGCTTGGTGGTGACAGTGGTGGTGACGAAGGTAGTGGTAGTAATTGTGCTGATGACCACAACAGCTGTGATGGAGGAACATTTCCTTTTCAAATATTGCCATCAGCCTTGGACAGTTTTGCTCAGTGGTTAGAGCGTCTGCCCTCAAACTGAAGAGTCTCAGGTTTGATTCCGGCCAAGGGCATGTACCTCAGTTGCAGGCTTGATCCCTGGCCTGGTCGAGGTGCATGTGGGAGACAACCAATGGATGTGTCTCTCTCACATTGATGTTTCTCTCTCTCTCCCTCTCTCTCTCTCTCTTCCACTCTCTCTGAAAAAAAATATCCTCAAGTGAGGATTAAAAAAAACACCTATTGCCATCATATTTTCTTAACCAGCACTAGAGCTGATTACCTGAGATTTATTCTTTTCCCAGCTTCCAGGTCACCCTTTTAATGAAAACACTCATTCAAAGTTCATTTCTTTAAAGGCAGGCAAGAGAGGGAGAAAAGGAGAACCAGAAATCTAGATCATGGACATCTGACTAATATATCTTTTATTTGTAAATTTTTAGTGCAGTATTGCAGAGTTTATTGATTTAAACTTTACAAATGGAAGAAAAAATATAGAGATAAGCTGTTTTGTTCATTGTGGTATGGATGACCAGTTTCTCCAGAGAAAAAATCTAACTAGAGCAATTAGATGAGACATTCAGCTAATACTAAAACTTTCTCAGCAGTAGCAGAACAAAGAAAACAGTATTTCTTCCGGACCACATCCCTTAGACTACCTTTGAGCAATAATTGTTAGTAACGGTGTAAGTTTTCAAACAGTCTTACAAATAGTGTGGAAATCATGGTCCTTGCAGTTTCCTTGACCCCCTTCACATTAACCAGCCGTCTGTCACAGGTGGACACTCACTTGAAACGCTTCTGAAACGCTGCGGTGAAATGTGCAGTGAAACAGAATTTGCATGGCCTTCGCCTCTTTCAACAGGTGCTGTACATATAACAAGGTTCAAAGGATAAGAGAATCTAGCGGTTACAAACACAGAATTCCCACACTCAGAAGATTTCCATAAACACCAAATAAAAACATAGGGAAAGGTGTGGTTGCTCACTCTTTGCCTAAGTGGACCAGCCATTTTCTATTAGACCTCACCTGATTTGTTTATTTTTGGTTTATTTCTAGAAGACAGCTGCTTGAAAGAAAAGACATGATCATTGCAAGCATGAGCTAGAGAAACTGCAATCTGCCTGCCAGTGCATGGAAAATAAATTAATTCTTTAAAGCAGAGATTCTAGGAGGATCACTCCTTCCACCTAAATCCTGACACCATATGTCCACATACATAGGTACATTTTCCACCCTAGGGAGAAGAGTCATCGCTTTCTTTAGATCTTTGAAGGTGACCTCAACTGCAGAATTGTTAAAACCCATTGCTCAGCAGTAGCCTCCTAGATACTTTAAAAGGGCAATACCTTTAACTGCTCATAAATAAGTCTGAGCAACACAGTGTACCATATGTATAAAAATGCTAAACAGTGGATGTTAAACAGTGTAATAAAGTGGTCACTTGTCCAATTATCAGAAAAATATCACCAACAAGGGTAAGAGACAAATTAAAACATATAGCATTATTTCAATTTTTTTCAATTGTTATTTCAAAAAACTTTAAAACTTCAGGGTATGTGTGTATTATTGTGTGATATCCTTCTGACAAAATTCTCTTTGGTTGACGTGCAGGACAGGAATTCGAGTGCTGCAGAAGAATGACCACATTTGCTGATATCACCTTTTTTGGTGACTGTCATGGTCTGTGAATTTTTGGAGTCATAGTTTCTTCTGCACTTGGTCCTCCTATGCCTTGCTCATTTTTGCCAATGGTCCTCATCTCTTGGTGGGTTGTAATTCTAAATTTTGTCAAAGGTGGGATGCCACACACAGTACTGAGTTCAGGACCACTGATAATCAGGAAGTGACCTACACTGGAGAGCCAAATGGCAGCTCGGCGACACAATGAATGCTGGGGGGCGGGGGTGTTACATAAGGTGATACTATTCACTCACCTGCAGGGACATAATTAGTGCTTTGGATTCTTTCCCCCAAAAGTAAAAGATTTTACCGAACTCATGCTAATTACATGATGTGCCTATTAAAGATATCTTTTAAAAGCATGTTATAACTTTTAAGGTACATTATAATTAATGATGTGCCTCTGTAAAATGACAGAAAAAGGTTGGTTTTGAGGAAGAAGAAGATGGGGGGGGGGGGAGAAGAATGAATGGCCAGTGAGAGAACTGTTTTATAAGACTGCAGTCAAAGAACATATAGGCCAATATACACCAACGTCTTGGCACTAAATTTCTGTCTCTGTTTGTGGAGAGGAGAAACAAAATGAGGGAAAGAAGTCAGGTGAGAGGGCCCAGTCCTTTCTGTTGAGCTCCCGATACAGTCATCTTGGGAAGGGACTGTGAAGAAACAAGATAGTGTCCCCAAGGTGCCAGACTGAGTGCTGAGACTGTGAACAGGGAGAGTATTTCTCTAAAGCAGGGCTTCTAGGAGAAACATTACCCCATCCAAATCCTGAAATTATACTCAAAAGTTTGTGTTCACACGCATAGGTGCATTTTTCCACTGGGGAGAAGAGATACAGCTTTCTTTAGATATTCAACGAAGTCCATGACCTCAAAAAGTTTGTTGAAACCTGTTGCTCAGAGTCAGGACTTCCCAGAACCTCCCTTTTCAGAAGTGTCCAAGTTGCTCTGCATCTCCTAAGCCCTGAGTATGACAGAAGGGACAGAACTAACACTTAGGGTATTGGAACAGCTTTTCCTTTAGTGGCTTGAACCCACAACCTCGGCCTCCTTAAGGTCATGACCAAACCCAAGCCCAGAATTCAGACGAACTGCCCCAGCCACATGCAGGCAGTACTGGGCAGTTCTCCAATATCCTCAGCCATTCGCTATGTCATTTGTTCTTCACAACACCTCTGGAGATAAGTAGGACGCCTTACCATTGGTTCCCATTTACAGAAGAGGAAATTGAGGGCCAGAGAGCTACAGTACCTTGTTCAAGTTCATAAGCGGTGGTGGCTGGCCAGGCTGAGAATCGAGGCCCCCGGCCCCAGGCCAGTGTGTGCTCTGCTGCAGCACCCGGCCCTGTTTTTCTCATGTGCAGGAATTCACAGAAGGGTAAGTAAGACATGTCTGCCCACAAGGAAGTTGAAATCTAAACACAGTTTGTTTGTTTTTCTCTCCCAGGGGCAAAACAGTTTTTTAATCCCCTCCACCCAACCCCCCACAAGTCCCTGTATCATGCCCTGCCCTTTCTCAGTGGTCCACTGAGTCAAAACCATTTAAAGGGAGGCGGTGCTCTCCCCAGACAACAAAGAAAGTAGCCAGTGCTTATTGTGCTGCCAGAGATCAGAAAAACAAACAGGCTTCTCATCACATTTTTGAAGATATATTTTGTTTGAATGAACAGGGCCAAAACCTTGCTCATAGGGGAAATCATCTTCCTTCAGTAAACATGTATTATACAAATTAATATTTTTAGAAATATGTTTATATACTGGAATCTGTTATAGGAAATGTGATTAGCTCTGGTTTTTCACCTGTCCTTGTATGCATGCTGTTTTCTACGTAACTCTGCAATGCACACCCAATCTGGACATGCTGTACCTCGATGTTGGCTTTGAGTTTGGACATATGACTTGCTTTTGCAAATAGAATAAAGCTAAGGTCATATTGTGTTCATTCTGAGCCAAGACCTCAGGAAGTTTTATGTATTTCCACTGGCCTGTGGTACTTCTGTAATCACCCTGAGAATATCATGCCAGACCAGCCCACTAGTACCAAGAAGAGGAGGCTGGACATTTAATAGCACAGAGCTGTACCAACCAAGTTACCCCAGCTGAGCCTAGCCTACATTAGCCAATGCGCCCTCTCTGAAGATGTCTCCAAGACCGACCCATCAGCTGTGTTTGTTACAAAGTGAAGTTATTTTTTTTTTTTAAGTATTTTTTTTTGTCCCAGTGCAGAGATAAGGCAATTTTACTTGAACTTTCCAGTTGAGTTTTAATAAAGAAGTTTCAAGACTCCTAGATTCTTTTTCATGAGATCCCTTTATAGTGGGAATGACCAGGCATACGTAGGAAGGGGTATAACCCAGTTATTAACTGGGCTGTTTGTGCATCAGTGTCTCGTCTTCCATAACCACCCATTATTCTTGCTTACATGAAAGTTTGTGACTAGAAGGACAGAACCACAAAGAGAATAAATTACTTAGTTGTCAAAGAGCCTGTGAAAAAAAATCTAGACTCCCTCACAATGCCTTGAAAATTCTAAGGGAAAATTATTTGTAACCTAGAACTCCATACCTAAACTATTATTCAAGTAAAGGGGAAGACAAAGACAGCTCCAGATATATAAGAACTATGAGAAAATGTTTCAGCAAAATAATGGTGTAAATAAAGAAACGGGAAGTCGTAAGATCCAGGAAACAGTAGATCTACTGCAGGAGGGCAGTGAAGGGAAGAACCAGGACAGCAGCTTTGCAGCAAATCTTAAGCACCACCAGCTAGAATCGGAATGTGAACATGGAGAAAAATAAAAATACAACCCTTGGTTCTGCAATGGATTTTATTTACTGTCATAATATAATAAACCTCAATTGATAGTTTAACAAAAAATAGCAATTTACAGTATTTAAAGAATAGGATAGGAGGAGCTCACCCACTATAACAGGAAATAAATAATATTTCAAATGGATAAATTAAGAAGTAGCAGTATAAGCATATTATTTATAAATGTGATCATAAGTATCATAGGAGGTAGCTAAAAGTTAAAGTAAATTACATTTATAAGCTTTTCAGAATTATTTGACTTTTTTAACCATGTACATTTTTATTCTGCTCACAAGAGAGGGAGAGGCAGTGGCATTAGGCTGGAAGCACAGAGAAAGGGGGGGAGGGTGGCGCAAGAGGAGGCTGGGGAGGTTGGGAGCCAGACAACTGGGATCTTGTACATTCCGTTAAGGATCTTGATCTTCAATGGAAAGTCACTGAAGTTTTTTTTAGGGGCGTGTGTGTGTATGTGATGAAATAATTTTGAATATATCTTTATTGATTTCAGAGAGAGGAAAGGAGAGGGAGAGAGAGAAGCAGAAACATCAATGATGAGCGAGTCATTGATCGGCTGCAGCCCACAACCCCGGCATGTGCCCTGACCGGGAATCGAACCCCGATCGCCTGGATCCTAGGCCGACGCTCAACCGCTGAGCCACGCCCGGCTGGGGTAATTTTGAAAAGCACTCTGGCTGCAAAGTATGAACTTATTTGGGGAGAGGGGTACAAGAGTGTTGTTATAGCTAAAATGAGACTTAGAAGTATCTTAGACAGCTCAGTAGAAACAGAGGATTTGATAAATTTGAGTAAAATTTAGAAAATAAGATTGATAGGTTATAACAATAGAGAGCACATGAGAAGCTAGGTATAATAAAAGATAACTGAATCCACATAATGAGTAGAAAATTATGTATAGTTCACTTTAGGTAGCTTAGCATCATTATGCAAAATTAACCTCCAATCATATTCAGTAGGGTTGTAATATTAATTACCAGGCCTTCTATTTAAGGATTTAGAGAAAACTTTACATAGGTATGACAAAGTTCCATGGCAACCAGAGTTCCATGACAGAATTAAGCTCTACAGAAAATTACCTGAGAGACAGTGTTTTCAATTCTCCCAAGGATACATAGCTAGTACCATTGTAGACGCAGAGAACATTTGAGATTAAATCTCTCACAAAATCCCAGTTGAGAAGGACTGGTAACAAGAGTAGTTTCTGATTTGATTCAATCCATAATTTTCTTTTTTTAATAGCCAATTTTACTGTTCTTCCACAGTGCTATATTCCATCTGTTGTTGGCCTATATAGCATAATATATATTTCCCAGTGTGGGAATTCACTGTATATATTTATGTATTTGCAATTGTTCAAAATTTCTTAACTACAACTTTTTAATCAATTGTATTGCTAGAATGGTGAGATAATCCTTAGGGTAGTTCCTCAAATAATTTCAGCTCTCCTTTGAGTCAGATGATAGGGTTATACTTCTCTGACCTCTTGAAATTAGGTCGTTAAAATATGAG
This sequence comes from Miniopterus schreibersii, assembly GCF_964146895.1. Classification (NCBI taxonomy): domain Eukaryota; kingdom Metazoa; phylum Chordata; class Mammalia; order Chiroptera; family Miniopteridae; genus Miniopterus; species Miniopterus schreibersii. The sequence goes on along the minus strand of NC_138102.1, from coordinate 71,411,861 downwards.
TAAAAATGATGAGTGTCATTTCCAAGTAGAATCTTTAAAAGCTAGAGGGTTCTTCACTATGTTCTCTTTTCCTGACCCAATGAACACAAATTCACGTGTTGAGGTAGAGCCTGGGTCCCAGAGTAACTACAGTGAGCAGAAGTCTCTTATCATCCCACTTTGAACATGTACATGGGTGTGTGTTGTGTTTAGCCATTGAGATTTTTGTGTTCTTTGTCACTGGAGCATAACTTAACCTATGCTGCCTGTACAGACACTTCTTCCAAAATGATCTGCAAAATTCCTACATCTAGTTGCTTATATACTAAGAATGATTTCTCTCTGTAAGTTTTACTGCTCCTGCTTTGTGCCTCCCTCTAATTCAGACACTTTATGTTTTCTCTGTCAGCTGGCTCTGTCGTCTACCCTCAATGATATGAGAACTCTTTCTTTTCCAGAACTGTATCAACAGCAGGGCAGTGGGAATTCTGTATCCCAAGTACAGGACATAAGGGTATAAATCATGAGTAGAAAATTTTGAAATAATAATAAAATTAACTAAAAATCAGTGTGCTTTTTATTATCACCATGTGACTGCAGTGCAAGGCAGTTTGTAAGTGCCCCGTTGCACAGAATGCTCAAGAAGTTAACCAACAACAAATACCCACACCAGCTGGGCTCCAGGAATCCATTCATTCATTTCCTCAGCACCTCCTATGCAAGGCACAGGACTGTGCCCAGCAGGTGAAATAATGAACAGCTGACACAGTCCCTGCCCCCCTGGGGAGGAATCCATCTGAGTATGGAAGTTGTCGCGAAAGGCATTTTCTTCTCCTAAAGAAGGTGACATTTGAGTAAAACCTGAACAATATAGAAGAGTAGCCAAGTGAATATCTAGGAGAGCCTTCCAGGCAGAGTGAATGTCAACGTAAAGCCTTGAAACAAAAACAGGTCTACTGTGCCTGAAGCACTGCCAATGAGGTGGCGAGTGGGGAGATGAGGTGAGAGAGAGGCAGGCAGCAGGCACGAAGCAGGATCTCGCAGGCCATGGTAAGGAGTCTGGGTTTTAATCTGGTTGCAAAGGGAAAACACTGGAGACCTGTAAACAAGCAAGTAATATGACTTTAGAGAGACTCCTCTGGCAACTTTATGGAGTATAGAGTCAAGAAGGGAGCAGAAACCAGTTAGGGGTCCAGCATGAGGTATGGTCATGCCTTGGATGAGGGTCTTAGCAGTGAATGTGGTGAAAATGGTGACATTCCAGAACTATATTGGAAATAGAGAAGAAGAGATTTTTCTGACTGATTGGACATCGGCTGTGAGTGAAAGAGAGGACTCATAAGTGACTCCTGGTTAAAATTTTGGATTAAAAATTTGAGTGGGTGGTGGGCATCACCTTCCTGAGAAATTTTCTCCTTAGCTTATGTTCTGCTAAACTGGAAGAAAAAGCTAATACCTCTTCCCAACTTCCTTCTGCACTGGCAAATATATATATATATATATATATATACATATATTGTGTTTAAGAAACACAATGAAAAAATATTTTTCAGCTAATTTACATTTCATATCATCAAGCCACCAGTCATCATAGATCAATTGCCTGGGAGTTACCATTCTGGAGTGTCCAGGATGGAACTCAGGCGATTTGATTGAACCACGGTGATATCACAATACTATTTCAGATAAGCACTAGGGGTCCAGGTGTCCATGTCCAGAGCCTGAGGTCTGGCGGCCCACTGGTTCCTGAGCCCTCGGTGGGAGCCATGCTGTGCAAAGACCACTCTATGAGCTGATAAAAAGCTCACATGGCTGGGCCTTGGATCAGAGGGTTGTGTAATACAGTCCATAATATCAGTGGAGGTAAGAACAGAAACCAGAAAATATATGTCAGTGTGGTCTGACCCCTTTGTGGGTTCACATTAAAGTCCATTTGCTTTCCAGAAAGTAGTGGTGCAAGTCATTGTTCCTGTTCTGAGCTCTTGTAAGGCAGTTCTTGCTCATACTAGAAATTATTTTAAAAGTCAACAACACAAGATACCACTATTCAAAGAAAGCCTGAGGCTCTAACATCCTGCTCAGAAAAAATTTATTGTTACACCAAAAGGGGTCTCATTATAAAGAGCTTTACCCATAGATCTACAAAGAAGGTGGAAATCATGGGTGGTTTGGCCACACCTAAGAGACAGAATTGAACAGTGCCAATTCCCAAAGGCAGCAACGAATTCCAAAACAGATTTCTGCTCTAAAAAGGATTTTTGCCTATTGCCAGCTTATAAAAGAATCCTCACATGTCTAACACTGTGTAATTACGTGAGGCTTTCAAAGGGCACGGTATTTATTCTGTACAATCTGCAATTCAATAAACTGCAATGTCAATTTTCCTTTTTTGTACATGTTTCAATCACTGTGCCTTGAGCTGATGGGTGATGGGGCCAAGGGGTCGGTCCCCTTAGCTGTGACTCTCTCCCCATAGGTATGTTGAAGGCATCTCTGCCACCTGGCTCATAGCATGATATCTCTGATTAAGTCATTGTAATAGGATAAAAAAATCTCAGATTGTGGATTCACACCAATGCAATGTAAGACAGAGCCACAAAATCACATCACTGCAATTCACAGCAGTCACGTGAGGAGTGTACACATGGCATGCACATGTGGACACGTACATAGTACCTACATTACAGGAGATCAATGATCTAGCAGGCAGTATATCATATTGATTAAGGGTTTGGGCTCTGGAGACAGACTGTCCAAGTTCAAGTCCCACTTTTCTCATTTACTGGCTATACATGTGAACCTCTGGCAAGTCTGCTAAGTGGAGTGACAACAGAATATATTTCATAGAATTGTTAAAATGATTAAATGAATCAATACACATAATTGACAGAATAGCACCTGGAAAATTGTAGGTAGTAAATAAACATTTGCTATTATTATAATTATACCACACTCTTCTGAGGTCATACCTACTGGGTGTTGCTTTCATTACTTCACAAGCCATCAGAAATCATCGCAAGAGAGAAGATATGAGAAGCTAACATGCACTGAGCCTCTACTTCATACCAGGCACTTTTCTGGAGAAGATAGATGCACTGTCTCAGTCTGAATCATTCCTCCCTATTGCAGTAGCCCATGACCCAAGTGGGGAGAAGTGTGGTATGGATCCAGGTTCTTGGCATAGCCTTGCAATAACCTATCCTCTATTCAAAACCTGACTCTACCATGAGCTAGCTGTCTGACCTTGGGCAAGTTACCTCAGCCTTCTGAGTCCTCATTTCCTTATCTGTAAAACAGATATAACACCTAATTTTCATGGTGCCTGTGAGGATCTGGCAAGTTTATATATTTATATTGAAGTTGCTGGCACCATGCAGATTCTCAAAAGTATTTTCTCTCCTTGTTAGCTTTTCCCTCCCAGGAAACTGGTGGCCTCCCTTGCAAGACCTTGAGGGCAGTAATCATTTTACTACTTAAACATAATTTGTTTATCATTCTTTCATGGAGAAAAAAAAAAAAATAACACCTTAAATAGTACATATATAGTGAAAAAAATAATAATGCTGTAAAGATCTAGAAAGAGTGTTAAACTTTCAATAAGCATGTGCTTTCAGGATTAGCGCACATTCATTGTGCAGCCTGATATATTTCACAATTTTCTTTAGTCCCTGTAACTTTTTGTAACCAAAGAATAATAGAAAGAGGACAGGGAGTGATGGTTGTCCCAGTAACCTATGGGGGCTTATCCTTACTATTTGAGCTGAACTGAATCTTCAGCTTCCTCAGCCAAATATTAAGGCTGTGAGGGACATGCACCTTACAGTTCTGAAGATGGGGGGTGGGGTGCAAAGTGGCAGCCCCTCTAAGAAACTAGGCTAGAAGATTTGGTAGTGTTTGATATCACTTGCCCTTTCTTTTGGTTCCAAGGCAGTGATAAGAATGTACAATTGCACCATATATCAAATGAAAGACCCCAAACCTACACACACACCTCTATTTACCACAGTGCAGGACTAGACCAGGAACTGGCTGTGGCACACAAGGCCAGTTGGTATCACTGATGAGTATACACATTTGCCATGGATTGGACAACAGAAGGTGCCAGATCCCAAGGTGACTGATAGAAAGTGGAGCTTGACTAGGGCTAGCATCAGTCCTGCAGGTGCTTACAGGGCAAATGGGCACTGTGGGTCGGGAGGGATTGGGACTGCATAGGGAGGGCTACAGTTTTAAATACATTGGTCAGAGTAAGTCTCATTGAGAAGATGATTTTTGAGTAAAGACTTTAAGAGGTTAGAGAGTTATCCATGTGATTACCTGAGTCAAGAGTGTGCAGGAGGACCAGCTCGGCATTGCTCAGGGGTTGAGCATCAATAGCCTAGGATCCAGGAGATCGCAGTTCGATGCCTGGGTTTCAGGCTCAATCCCCAGTTGAGGGCATGCAGAAGGCAGTCGATCAACGACCCTCTCACCACTGATGTTTCTATCTCTCTCTCTCTCCCTCTCCCTTCCTTTCTCTGAAATCAATAAAGATATATTAAAAAAAAAAAAGTGTGCAGGTGGCTAGAACCACCAGTAGAAAGGCCCTAAGTGGAACATGCCTAAGGAGGCCAGTATGGCTCAAGAACAGGATGGGAGGGAGAAAGCAGGAGATGACATCAGATGACAGCAAGGGGGTTGACCAGACCATGGAAGGCTGTAAACTGATTTTTATTGAGTAAAATGTGGAGCCATGCAGGATTTTGAGTGGAGGAGTGATGTGATCTGATTAATATTTTTGAAAGTTTAGGAGGCTTTTGCGGTAATTCAGGTAAGATACAATAATAGCTCAGCCCAGAGTGGTAGCAGCAGAGGTGGTGAGAAGTGGCCAAATTCTGGATAATTTCAGAATCAGGATTTCCTGATAGATTAACTATTGTCTATGACAGAGAAGACTTGGGAATGGCTCCGAGGTTTTTGTCTTGGACTACTGGAAGGTTGAAGTTGCTGTCAACTGAGCTTTGGAAGGAACAGGTTCTGGGGGAAGATCAGATGTTCAGTTTTGGACATGATGGGTTTGAGATAACTGTGAGATGTGCTAGAGGAAGTATAGGTGCTTGTGTATAATGAGCCTGGAGTTCAGAAAGGAGATCTACAGCGGAGGTACCAAGGCAAGGGCTCTGTGGCAGGATGAGATCTCTAAGGGCGGGGTTGCTGCCAGAAAAGAGAGTCAAGGATGGGGCACTTCAACTGTAACACGTAGCCAAAAGGAGAAGGAACCCACCAAAGAGGTGAGGGATTGACCAATGAGGTAATTTTTTTTTTTTTGAAAAGCTGAAGAGAGAAACTTCTCAACTGGTGGGAGGGAAGCCATTCGCAAGGCTATCTTTGTGATTCGAAATGTGTGATTTGGGGTAATGTGATGTGATCCTTGTGTATGGCTCATGGTGGTTTCATGGAGACTCTGGGTTTGGGGAAAGAGGCCTGGAGGGTGTGTGTGTGTGTGTGTGTGTGTGTGTGTGTGTGTGTGTGTGCTTTGTTTGCATTATATGGCTGGGTGGACCCACATGCCCCAAGAGATAGAAGCTTGTGACCAGGCAAGCCCTCTATATAAGGCTGCTGGAAACATCTCCTTCCACCTAACAGAGGGGAAAAGTTTAATATTTTGTTTTGTCAGTTGAGACCACTTATAAAAATAACTTCCTAATCATGTGCTGGTATGAATCTTTTTAGGTGTAAATGGCCTTTTTTTCTGAATTCACTATGTCCAGCTCTTTGGGGAAGGGGGTTTTCTAAGATTCTTATTGACTATTACTGTTTTATTCTCTTTTGAAAATACTCCTTCCTCTTCACTAATATATGTCCTTTTTATCATTTCTGTTCTAAATAATGTACTATTTACTTCTTATTACTTGGCTATAAACCTGAAAGTCATGTCTCATCCCATTTAGAAAATTTGTTCACCAAACAGACTCAGCCCCAGTGGCAGAGCCTAAAGATTCTTTCTCCATGAGATGCCCCCTTAATGGAGCAATTTAAAATTACTTAGTCCCATAGATACAGAGGATATTTTTCTGTAACTTGAGATATTAACTTTCAGGTTTTCCCTGGGGTTGAATTATGCAAAAGAATGTAAATTCTTACGTTTCTTTTCAAGTGTATTTAACAATCATCATATAGCAACGATGATGTAACGGGCCAGACCCAAGAGCTTAACAAATACTAATTTTATTTTCTCAACAGCCTGGAAGATAGGGACTATTATCACCATAACCCCTATTTTATAGATGGAAAAATAACGAGTTACAGAAAGGTCAATTTACTTGCAAGGGACACACAGCTAGTAAGTGGCAGAGGCAGGATTTGAACCCACACTGTTGGTCTCCAGAGCCCCAGTGCTTAGTCACCTCCCTTTGCTGTGTTCTCTGCCTCTTCTGGTAGTTTTCCACCATGTGAGCTGCTTTGGTTTTCTTCTGTAAGATCAAAATTTCACATCTAGCACTCTTGGATCACCCTTTAAACTCACAAAACAGCATCTGAAAAATGGATGACCAAACCCACTTTGATGATGACATGGTGAGCCAGTGAGGCCACTGACCACAGAATGACCAAAGGAAGGGCCACTGCGCAGATGGAATCACCCAGCCTGCCTTTTCTGTATAAAAGCAGCAGATAGTATTACAGGTCTAGTAATTGTAGCTAATGGAATTTTAAGCACATTCAGTGTAAAAGTCATTGTTTTAATACACCCATAGAAAGATTAAAAGTATTTAATCTATTTTTTCTCTATTTGATTTTTTTAAGTGAAATACTCATTGTAAAACTGTGTTTGGATGTATTAAAAATCAGTATTGCTCTGGCCAATGTGGCTCAGTTGATTGGGCACCATCCCGTGCACAGAAAGGTCGCAGGTTTGATTCCCACTCAGAGCACTTGCCTGGGTTGTGGGCTCCATCCCCAGTAGGGGCCGTGCAGGAGGCAGCCAGGTGTTTTGCTCTCTCCCATCAGTGTTTCTCTTTCTCTCTATCCCTCTCCCTTCCTCTCTCTCTAAAAAAATCAATAAAAATATTTTTAAAAATCAGTGTTGATCAGAGGGTTCGGTCACTAATATTTTCTATTGTCTGAACTAAGCACCCTCCCTTAGCACCCTGTCCAGTGTTGCAGCAGCGTAGCAGGTTCCTGTTTCTGCCGGTATTTGGAGATCATCCTGTAACCATCGTTACAAAATCTCTGCTGGCTGAGCATGGCCCACAGTGCCTGGTCTTCCTGCAGGAGTCCCCATGCATATCGAAGTTCGAGAAGTTCGCCTGTTATACGCAGATGCTGACTCAGCAGTCCGGGGTGGGGCCTGAGCGCCTATATTTCTAACCAGATGCTGCTGCTGGTCCCCCCAGTTCCAATTGAATTGCAGGGGTCTAAAGCTGTGCTTCTCAACCTTGGCTGCTCTATTGGAAACACTTGGGAGCATTTGAAAACTAGTATTGAGAGACTCAATTTAATATGATCTAACTGGTCTAGGGTGTGGCCTGGGCAGCAGTGTTCAAAGCTCCTCAGGTGAATCTACTGTCTAGTTGTGATTAAGACACTACTTTAGAGTGGTGGTCCTCAAAAGTGTGGCTCTGGACCAGCAGCAGTGACATCTCTGGGGAACAGATTGGAAATGCAAAGTCTTGGGCCCCACCCCAGGCCCAGATTGGAAACCTCCATGTGATCGTGATGATCACATACATGTGAGAATCACGGATTTAGAGGCTCACAGAATATATTTTCCATTTCTCTACTTTTCCCCCATCTTCTCTCTCCTCCTCTTCTCTTTCTCCCTCTGTCTCTTTCCCTCCACCCTCCTCAACGTGCGTTAGCTATTGCAGGTCTGATCCAAAATACATGGATAAAATGCTGAGAGTCCGAGGAGGGGTGTGCAGGAAGCAACCCAATTGCTGCCAAATATGTTAATATTTGAGTCACCTCAATAACCAACAGTTGGCTGCTTTTAGTCACTTTAGGAACTGTGTACCCCAAGCCAGAATAAGCTTGATGCAAGAAAGTTGTGTAAATCCTTGGCTTACACATATTCACATTTCTAATTAAAACCAATGACGTCATATTGTGTAGTAAACTGAAAGAAACCCAGTAGGAATTGTTTTAGTATATGCTTTTGCCAGTCACCTTCCAGGGCTTCTTATGGGCGCCAGTAGGTCTATTCAGTCAGAATGTGCTCACGCCCAGGCCAAAACAGTGCCACTGTCATTGAACCACCAGTGAGCCTTCGGGGTATTGTTCTCAAAGTTTGTGCACCTATGTCTTCTTAAGCTTTTGATGTCTTGAGACTGTCAGCCGCTGGACACTCGAGTCTCACTGTCCTCCACATCTAAGGAAGAGGCCAACATTCATGAAGGGAAGCTCAAGGAGGCAAAGCAGTTCCTACGGGGGAGTTTCCATCTGAGAGGAGGGTGAGCACAGCACCCAGAAACAAGAGATCTGATAGGAACACGTGGCCGCCTGGCATGCCTCTTACCCCAGGGGAGAGCCTCATCAGCCTCCCCCAAGGGAGAGGAAGAGTACCTCTTACATGTGTTCTGCATAAGGACATTAACATTAGGCATTTTTTTTAATTATGGCAAAATACACATAACATACAATTTTCCATCTTAACCATTTTTAAGGGTACGGATCAGTAGTCTTAAGTATATTCACTTTTTTGTGCAAACATTCTCTAGAACTTTTTCATCTTGCTAACCTGAAATTGTACCCATTAAACAACAACTCCCCAAGCCACCGGCAACCTCCATTCTGCTTTCTATGAATCTGACTACTCTAGGCCTGATGGAAGTGGAATCATAAAGTATTTGCTTTTTTGTGACTGGCCTATGTCATCTAGCACAATGTCCTCAAGGTTCATCAACTTGAAGCATGTCAGAATTTTCTTCCTTGCTAAGGCTGGGCAACCCCATTGTATGTGTGTGACACATTTTGTTTATGCATCGGGCAGTGGGCATTTGGGTTGCTTCCCTTTCGGCTGCTGTGAATGATGCTGCCATGGGGGTACAAATATCTCCTTGAGAGCCCGCTTTCAAACTCGGTGTTCAGTGTTTGGCTCTGTTTGGCTCTGCTGCTCAATTAGGATGTTTGTTGTTGTTTTTAAGTAACCCAAAATGCGTCTAAAATGTCTTAAACAATAAAAAATATTTGTCTCAAAAAAGAAAAAAAGACCCTGCTTTCAATTTTTTTGGATATATACTTGGAAGAGGAATTGCTGGATCATATGGTGGTTCTATGTAATTTTTTGAGGAACTGCCATACCATTTTCCATAATGACTGTAACATTTTACATTTCCACTGACAGTGTACAAGGGTTTTAATTCTTCTACATCCTTGCCAACAGTTGTTATTTTCTGTTTTTTCTATAGTGGCCATCTTAATGGGTATGAGGTTGTTTTGATTTACATTTCCCTAGTGATTAGTGATGTTAAACATCTTTTTATGTGCTTATTGGCTATTTGTATATCTTCTTGGGAGAAATGTTAATTCAGGTCCTTTGCTAATGGTTTTAATTGGGTTGGTTTTTTTGTTGTGAATTTGTAGGTGTTCTTTATATATTCTGGACATTAACCTTGTATCAGATGTATGAGTTTCAAATATTTCTGTTCTGTAGGTTGTAGGTTGCTTTTTTTACTCTGTTAATTGTCTTTTGATACTTAGAAATTTTAAATTTTGATGTAGTACAATTTATCTATTTTTAGTTTTGCTATCTGTGTTTTTGGTGTCACCTACATTGCCAAAGCCAGTGAAGCTTTCCCCCTGTTTTCTTCTAATAATTTTATAGTTTTAAGCCTTATATATTTAGGTCTTTGATTCATTTTGAGTTAATTCTTGTATATGATGTAAGGTAGGGGTCCAACTTCATTTTTTGGTATGTGGCTATCCAATTTTTCCAACACCATTTGTTGAAAAGACTGTCCTTTCCCCCTTTAAGGGTCTTGACAGCCTTATCAAAAAAATTTTGAGCACATATGCAAGGGTTTATTTCTGGGCTTTCTATCTATTGCATTGCTCTACATGTCTGTCTTAATGCCAGTACCACACTGTTTTGCTTACTATAGTTTTATAATAAGTTTTGAAATCAAGAAGTGTGTGCTTCCAGCTTTGTTCTTCTTTTTTAAGATAATTTAAGCTATTTGGGATAACATAAGGCAAACTTTTAAACCAAAATCCAGATTATTTCTATCTTAAAACTTTCAAATGACTTCTCATGACATGTAAAATTCCAAAATCCCTACCATGACCTCCTCTTTGCTCCCCAGCTTGTCCCTCATCCCCAAGTGCTTTTAACTCACACATCCACTTATTCATTAATTCTGGGCATATTTGTTGAGGCCCCACCATGTGTTGGGCCCTGTTAGAGGCACCGCGAATGCACCTTACCCCCAGCTTTTAGCTGAGAGGCCTTCCTCCCCACCTTGTCTAAAGTGGGTCTCCTTCTCCTCCCAGCCATCCCTCTCCATCCCTATACTCTGTTCTTACTGCTTTCAAAGGCATGCCTTCAATCTTCATTTTGTTTATCTATATATTTTGTTTACCCCAAAAGATTTTTAGCTTCAAAAATTTAGTGACTTAGAAGACACTTGGAGGACAAGCGACGCACATCTGTTGAAAGCATAAGCTGAGTTTATTGTTGGCTTTCTGAAAGGACAGCAAACCTGAGCAGCAAAGGCTCCCTTAATCATAATTTCGCTGTTTAAACTGAACAGGATTTTTAGTTCCCTGAACTTTTTTTCTCATCTTTCCAAAGGAAATAGGGAGATAGTAAGTGTATCTCCTTGTGTGACCTGGGAGCAAGAATCGGGTATCTTAGAAAAGGAAAGAAATTATTTCCTCTGAAAGACTAGCTTTTTCGATGACCTTGAATTGTACTACTGACTCGTTTAAGGTCATTGACTTAAAATGGAGGGTTATTAGATTCCATTACTCTTCTGGACAAAAATGCTTTAAAAATATGAGTCAATCCAGCTTTAACCAAAAAGAAAAGGGAATGCCTCCCAAATAGTCCCATTTTTGATGGTCATTTGATTAAATATAGCCATTTATGTTATAATTCCCCAAATTACAAATGTGCCTCTGCCACATTTGTGTTAACCAAGTAAACTGAAATGCATGAGGCCTTTTTACCACTTTTTTCCCCTTGGGTTCACAACCCAAAAGTATTTCTCATAGTAGATGAGTGTAACATGGACACATACTTGCAAGTTTACCTCATAGTCAGCCACAAGGTAAATGGACTTGTTCATATTATAAACCCAAAATACCATATTATAACTTTACACCATTAAATCTGCCAAAATTACATTTTATATCCTTCCTAAATGTACAATCCTAAATTACTACTTCTTAAGCAAAATAAGAATGTCAGAGCTTGTTGTCCTGTGTAAGACAAATCATGTGAGTTCTATTGTTTTATCATACTATGTTTTTATACAGACAATTTCAATCGCCTGCAACACATTCAAACTAAAGTGTTTGTTTAGTACATTCTCCTGGCCCATTACTCATGAAAGAATCAGATACTCTAGTGATTATCTTGCGGAGGCTCGCTCGTTGCTTTTGGAAACAGGCCACAGATGAAGTAACAATAACCACACTGACAGAAAAAAAGCTAACCCAGCAATACGGTGTTATGACAACAGATCACATCTTGATTTGAAAAAGCAGAGGTGGTATTCTGGCTTTTTTTCCTTCGTGTACACGTATCATTTCCCTTGACGCTCTGCCACTACCTGCCGCCAATAAATCTTCATCTAAGAAAGAGGGTCTGAATTTTCCCCAAGGACCTTCAGGAATGACTGACTGAACGTAGCTGACAATGCATAAGAAATTTTATTTCAAAAACAAATATTTCCATTATGCTTCACTCGAGGATTATGAGGTCAGGCTATATTACAAAATTTTGCTTCTCAGCATATATTTTTAAAATTTTCATCACAATTATTTCTCTTCAAAATATATTAGATTCTTTGATAGAATGTTCCTTACAAGGAATCCAAATTACCAACACCAAGGGATTGGCTGAATACAACATGATACACACATACCAGTGGAGTATGATGCAGCCATTGAAACGATGCTATAAAAATATATTTATTAATGTGGCAAGATGTTCATTTTATATCGCCTATTAAAGAAAACATTAAGTAATATTTATAACATATCCAAGAGAAAGAGCAAATTTATCATGTATGAAATTATATATGTATATAATATCTGAAACATATTCAATAATGTACGAAATACATTATTATATATATAACATATATATAACATAATATTTCTTAAGGAATGCTTTTCCGACCTCAGACTACGTGAGACCTTCTGTTAAACACTCTCCTAGCATACTGTTTCCCTTTCACAGCACTTCTCAGAACTGTAACTGACTGTTTAACTGCCTCACAGTTCTTGATTTTGTCTTCCTACCTGAATATAATCTCCTCGAGGTCAGTGACGTGTCTATATTATACACTGCTGCATCTAGTGTTTGGTAAGCAACTCAAAATTGTTTGTTGAGTGAAAGAATATGTGAGTAACTGAATTAATATGCACAGAAAAAGTCTGGAAGTATGTATATATAAATGATAACTTTTTTCTGTTGTCAGTGATATTACAGTGATTTTTTTCTTTCTTAGTCTCCTAATTTTTATACAATGGTTATATCCTTTTCGAATAAAAATTATTTGATAAAATTTTTAAATGAAGCCCTAGCCAATCTGACTCAGTGCTTAGAGTGTTAGCCCGCAGACTGAAGAGCCCCGGGTTCGATTCCGGCTAAGGGCACATACCTCGGTTGCAGGCTTGATCCCCACCCCAGTTAAGGCACACACGGGAGGTAACCAACCTCTCTCTCTCTCTCTCTCTCTTCCACTCTCTCTGAAAAAACAATGGAAAAAATATCCTTAGGTGAGGATTTAAAAACATAAAAAATTTAAAAATTTTAAATGGAAATTGTTTTACTTGGCTTTTGATGTGATAATGCTACAATCAATTCCAAAATATCAGTCTTACAACAATAAGTCTTCATTTCTCACTCAATATCTGTGGGTCAGCTGTGATAGCTCTATTCCTGACTCCCTGTCAAGTTCAGGTCTTCTCCCCAAGTCTTCTCCTACAGGAAACCAGGCAAAATGATTAATTTCTACCTGGAACATGCAGGAGACAGAAGCATGAGAGGGACCTTTGCTCAGAATTGGCCAAAACAAGTCAGAGGGGCAAGACCAAAGACAATGAAACAAGAATGTATATCTGCTTCCTGTGATGCATGCTAAGTCATATGACAATATAAATCTATTATTACAGAGAGAAAACAAAGATTTGAGGATAATAGGTATCAAAATACCTAATATTGTCTCATAATCAAGGTCAGTTCCATGCTAGCAAAGTCTAAGTCTAAAAGTCAGAATCATAAATAGCATTAAGTTCTGAAAACAAGGGCTGAATCCCTGAACCAACCACTTTTCAAAATCACACACCTTAGTAGAAATAATCAGCACAGGCTCACAATGTAAGGTTAATGATACAGAAAACATTAATACTTTGAGTTACTACATCAATTGTTGTATGTGGTAGACTGCTGCATTAATAACCCCCAATGACATACACCAAATTTCTATCTCCCTATAAACCAGTGATTCTCAACTGGAGGCAGGTTTGCCACCCAGAGATCATTGGCAATATCTAGAGACAAGTTTGGTTGTCATGACCTGAGAGGTGTGGAGAGAGCTTTTACTGGCATCTGGAAGGTAGAAGCCAGGGATGCTGCTAAACATCCTACAAGGCACAGCTCCATAAGGAATTATCCAGGCCCAAATGTCAATAGTGTTGTTGACAAACCCTGCTGAAAACATATAGCTGGGCTGGTCTCCTCCTGCATTTACTCTAGGTTTGACCGTGTGATTTGCTTTAGCCAGCGGGACATTACCAACCATGATATAAACAGTGGTGTGAAAAGTGCATGCTCAATGGGCCTTGCTAATTCTTGCTGCATTTGGAGTCCCGGCCACCATGTAAAGAAGCCTAGACTTCTTTGGAACTGCTGAAGACACGTGGCCTAGTTGTTCCAATTGCCCCTGTTAACTGCCAGCTATATAAATAGGCCATCTAGGGCCAGTTATCTCCAAGCAAGCCCTCCAGCTACCTATAGGCAGTAAGTGAACCCAAACAAACTAGTAAAAGGAGCTCCCAGCAGAACATAGGCCAAATTGACAAACCGTAGTGCTATGAGTTAATAAATGATTGTTTTAAGCCACTATGTCTGAGGGAAGTTTATTATGAAGCAAAGATACATTGCATTTGTTGGGATACGGGCCAACATGCTGTGACAAAGAGACTCAGACGTACAATAGTTTAAATATTTTTTACCCTCGGCTGGCATGGCTCAGCAGTTGAGCATTGACCTATGATCCAGAAAATTGTGTTTCGATTCCTGGTCAGAGCACATGCCCCGGTTGCAGACTCTATCCTCTGTAGGGGATGTGCAGGAGGCAGCCAATCAATGACTCTCTTATCACTGATGTTTCTATCTCTTTCTCTCTCTTCCTTCCTCTCTCTGAAATCAATAAAGACATATTATTTTATTTTATTTTTTTACATTTAAGTCCAAGACTCTTCAACATGTTTTTCATATCTGGGTCCAAGATGGTTCTTCCAACTCCTACCATCACAACTACATCCCAGCCAGCAGAAAGGGAGGAAACACAATGGATGGTCACATGCAATCCTTACAGGTCTAGACTCAGATGTACCACATTTCATATCTGCTGGCTTCCCAGTGCCAGAACATAATCATATGACCATATCTAGCAGGAAAGAGGGCTGAGTAATATTGACTTCAGTTGGGCCAAAATTCTTTGTACCCAGAAATAATTCTAGTAGAGTAGGGGGAAAAAAAGAATGTATACCGGAAAATAGTTGACTGCCATAGTTATTTTAAGCTTTGAAAAAATTGTTAACTCATCTATATGAATAGTGTGGGGCAAAAGTAGGTCTATAGTTGTGAGAACGTGAAACACAGAGTTTATTCTTGTATTATTATTTATTTATTATTGTATTATTTTCCATGCAAACAATTGTAAACCTACTGTTGCTCCACCCTGTACATCAAATGAAGTAGTTGGTAGCCAGAGAACTCCACAAAATTGCTTCAGTGCTCCATTTCACTTTGCTAATATAGTCTTGACTATACCACTGTAAAAAAAGTCACTTGCTCTTGAATCTATATCAGAATGTTTATTGCTTTTGGGGAGGGGATTATTTCTATCAAAGTGGAAGATAACACAAATTTTCATAATGCAAATATTTCTTCCTATGAAATTAAAATACTTTCCCAAGGAGCTACTCCCAATAACTTCAAAGAAAAAGTTCGTGCCTGACCAGAGCCTCCGGGAGATTTTGGCATCATTTTCCAATTTTCATCATCTCCTTCTTGCATAAATTTCCCCCTGTATTTTCTAGTCCACATTAAGTTCTCACATGCCTGGGTACCAGGTGGTAGGATGTAATAAACCCTGGAAAGAATTTACCTTTAACCAAGTGATATGTTCAACACAATATACAATTAGACAAAATATAGAAATGAGAGTGCACATAGGAGGAAATATGAATGACATATAAGCCTGGAAACATGTGTGTCCTCCCTCCGTAAAAGAAATGGAAATTAAAACTACACTGAGATACCAATTTTCACTTACAGATATCTATGTCTGAGAACATCCTGGTAGTGAGAAAGGTGAGAGAGTGAAATTGGTTAACCCACAGGAAGAAAAATTTAGCAGAAACTACAGAATTTTAAAAACTCATACACACTTTTATTTATGAATTCTATTTGTAGAAATTTATTCTGCAAATATACTTGTACACATAAAAAATTATGTATGTTTTGAGATTATTTTCTGAAGCCTCGTTTGTCAAAGGGAACAAAGGACACAACCTAATTATTCTGCAGCCAGGGATTTGATAAATAGAGTTCACCCAGACAATGGGGTATTATATAGCTGTAAATAAAGAATATGTAGTAAATAATACCTAAAATACTCTGTTTAATTTTTAAAAAACTCAAAATTCAGAGGTATGGAATATTACACAAAATGCTGCCATTTGTTGTTAAAGGGAGGGAATGTTTGTAACTACACCAAGTCCTTAGAAGGACAAACAAGAGCCAGCACCACTGCTTCCCTACTGGGGGAGATGGGCACCAGGCAGATGCAAAATAAAACGAGAGGGGGAAATTTCCAATAAATGTTACTTTTACACTTTTTGGTATTTGAACCATGTGAAGAAGATATTTGCTCTTCAAAGAAAATCATACAGGGTTTTGTTTGTTTTAATGAAAAGTACAGCAGAAAATTACCTTCTTGTTGAGACACTGTATTTATATTAGTGTAGCCTGAGATTATACTGCTTTATTTTTAATCACTTCATCATATTGAGATCTTAGTAAAATAAACCCTCAGTCTCTTTTTTAGATATACTGCTTTTACATCAAATCTTTTTCTTATACTTAGTTGATTCTTCCACCCAAATATAAACTTGTAAAAAAAAAAAAGCTTACAATTATTTCCAAAGTTACATAACTTAAAAATAAGACATACTATTTTTATGTCTGATCATTTTTAATAATTAAAGTCCAGGATAGCACATACAAAGTTTCTTCCACTTCCAACAACTATTCAGCAGTTACTGAGACACTGAGCTAAATGTCGGGCACAAAGCTAAACTCTGTGATACAAAGATATATATGTTTACAAAATATATTCTACATATATATCATTATAATATGTATGCTGTATACATATATATTGCTGTGGCATATATAATGACCATGTGGTTAAAACATATATATTGTAATCATATGGTTAAAGTTGTGTTAGATATACTAGACATACTACTTATATTTAGTAAAATCTCTATTTGTGTTTTCTTAGAAAATCTCTACATAGTCAAGGCAGCTTTCACAGACAGGCAATTTATAAGAAGGAAGTCCCAGATCTGTCATTTGAATCTTAAAAAGAGACAAAAAAGTAGTTCCTTTCAATAAAGATGGCCATTTGAAATGCCTACAATTCTTATAGCACTGGAAATTACAAAACTGTTTTGTTTAGATTGGGGTTTTTTTAAGAAGCACACACTCATTGCAGAAAATTTGCAAAATATAGAGGCATACAAAGAAAAAAATAAAAGTCACCACCTGAAATACCACCACTTAGAGATACCCACTGTTCTCATTCTAGTTCACCACCAATGATTCTGATAAGACAAAATTAACTCCATATCAAACTATCAGCTTTGGCTTCTGGTAGTGCTCTATCACTGATTGCTGCTCACTCTTCTTTGCTATGACAGGTTTTCTGAGTCACCCTTGGGGACTTCAGTAACCCACACCTGACTGGTTCAGCTTGTAAGGTCAAGAGAGGCTGGAGGTCAGTCTGGAGCATGGAAAGTACAGGACGGCACGTTCCCTGAAAAAGGCGTTTCCTCTTCCTGATGCATCCAGCACATCTGGGGATGCCTTGTCTATACTCACCCAAGTCTCACCTGTCCACACCACCAAACACAAACTCAACACACCGCCTGTGAGGCCACATCATAGATGTGGCTCATGGGTATGTGTTCTGACCAGCGCCCAGAAAGAGATGAAAACTCCTGGAATGAGGGGTGGAAAGAAGGAAGCACAGAAAAGAGAGGGGATATGTAGAACAATCCTTTCTACCAACATGCTTTTTTGCAAGGTCTAAAAGTAGAAGAACATCAGATAGCAATAAGTGATGATAAAACATCGATAAAATGAAATATAACATGGTAAAATTAGTAACATCCTAATTCGGTTAACTTTCATTAGTGAAGAACTGTAACATAACCACACATATTTTAATATATATGGATCAATTATAATTCATTCTCAGTTTCTCCCTCACCAACCATGTCAATCTATCACTAAGCCCTGTCGATCATATTTCCAAAATTTGCCTTGAATATGATATCTTCTTTCCCCTGCCCCCATGATCTTCCACCAGAATTATCTGGCCTCCCTGCTTCCATTGCTGCCTGCTCACAATCAGTTCTCCTCCTGGCTGCTAGGCAGTCTTATTTAAAAGTAAGGCAATGGCCCTGGCCAGTGTGGCTCAGTGGGTTGAGCATCGTCTCATGCACCGAAAGGTTCGCCAATTCGATTGCGGGTTCACTCCCCAGTTGGGGTGCATATGGGAGGCAACCAATGGATGTTTTCCCTCTCACACTAATGTTTCTTTCTCTCTCTCCGTCTCTCTTCCTCTCACTCTAAAATCAATTTTTAAAAATCTATATGTTTTAAAGTAAGCCAATGTTGTATCAGTTTCCTGATGAGTTTCAAAACTCCTCAAAGTTCCCCTTGCCCAGATGCTCTGCTCCTACCAACCCTCACCCTCCTCCCCTCCTCTTCCCTAGAACTTCGGCCTCCCTGGTTTTCCAGTTTAGTCCATAAGCCAGCCTCTCCCCACCTTGGTGTCTCCCACAAGCTCCTCTCTCTGTCCAGAGGCTCCTGCCCTTGCTCTGCCACCTTTCCTTCTCATTCTTCAGGTCTCAGCGTAAATGACACAGAGAAAATATGGAAATACATAGAATTTACTTTTTTAAACATTGAAACATTAAAGTTATTTCTGGAGAGATTCTGGATGGTTTTTATTTCCTTTTTTATATGCATGTGTATTTTCTAAATTTACTACAATAAAGTGCATTGCTTTCGTAATCAGAAAACCTCTTGAATCATTTACCTAGTCTAAGGTTTTGTTACAGTTGATGGGCAACTGTAAAATGAGGGGTGCAGGAGCAACATCTCAGTGCAGACACATTGAGTGCTCCTGTGCTCTACCTTCCTCCTGGAGCGGCCCTTCCCTGTTCTGAGATGCTCTTACATTTCCCCTTTGTATCCAAAATACTATTCCCCTAGGTTCAGAATGCATTTCGCCTGCTCCTGCTCCAAGCCTCGTCATGGCTTAACACAGTCCCCGCTCATCTTTCTAGACTCAGCTGAAAACGTCACCTCTAGATGGAGCTTGACCATCCCAGCAGAATAAGTTTCTTTGGCCTCTGTATTCCAAGGGCTCTGGGTTGTTATCTCTTAAGGACACTGAGCTCTTTGCTTTGGGGTTTATTCCTGAACAATGACTAGCCAAAGGACCAAGGGCTCCGCTAGGCAGGACTCAGTTTTCTTTCCCATTGTACCTTCAGGACCCAGAACAATGACCAACAGAAGGAAAATACTCAATTGATGTTTGTTGAATGAATAAATGAACTCTATTATACTGGTGAGGAAATCAACCTCAAACAGATTAATTAGCTTGGTAATGTTGCACACCCATTCATTCACTTTTTTTAATTTATTTGAGAAGCACTTCCATACAAATTAAACCTGTTAAGAAAGGAATAAGAAATAATTAAAAATGAATTGAAGACATGTAAAGGACTCACTCAGCTTATAAATGGTGAGCTGGGACCTGCAGCGAGGCTTTCTGATTACAATTTCAGCGCTCTCCACTGTGCTGGGCTATTACCAAAAGTGGATGTTTGTCATCTGTGTTGGCTGGCAGAGGTTTATTTTTTATTTATTGTTTAGGTGACTTCGATCTTAACGGTTGAAGCAGAATACACTCGGGGCAGCATGTGTTCCCACAATATTTTGTTACAGACACAGTCGTGAAACCTATGGCTTCTGTCCAATGTACCCCTCCAGCCACCACAATTGCACAATGAGGCAAATGCAATGTGTAAACTAAGTGGCTTAAAACACGGAACACAGAGAACTGACAGCCACATAAAGCAGTGAGATACTTAAGCAAGTGCATCCCCCTGACAGCGTTCTGAGCAAGCAGACCAGAGCCTTTATCTGGTGGCCACTTGGCTTGCAGAAAGCAGCTCGCTGACACAACTTGGCAGTGCTCCCTGGAGCCGCGCTCATTCCTGGTGGCAACAGGCAGGATGCCAGGCATCACCCTCTGTATACAAGACAACAGGGCAAGGTGCCCGAGGGCTAGAGACAAAAACATCTGTCGGAGTCACCGAGTTGTTGGTTGCCTGAGTTCACCCGCAGAGAACGCCCGAGGAGCCAACTGTCAGACCGTTTCCAGGATGTGTTCTGTCCTTGCGAGGGACACTGCAAGCTCCAGAACCCCAACCCAAAGGTCAGCCAACGTGAAACAAACTCAGAAGCTTCCCCATCAGCATCAGCAAGCGGACAAGGGTTGGCGCAGAACACAAGCCCCTCCCAACTCAGGCTGAAACATTATATGTAAGGTTTAAGCCATTTCTAGGTGGAAAGTAAAGAAAAAGTCCATCATATATTTTTTTTTAATCTTGTCTTTTCAATAAGCCACAAAGTAACACAGTTTGATTAATTTTTTTTCTCAGAAAATACTGATTCCAAGAGCAGGGATTTCTTATTTTGTTTTCTTTTGTTGGTTTTTATGGACTTAGAACATTTCAGGAACACGAGTCTGTAAATAAAGGTCATCTTGTCCAGCCCCCGGCCCATGGAGAAGCCTCGGCCTTTCTGCTGAGTTGTCACTGCTTCCCTTCACAAGAGCTGCCGGGGTGTGCAGGAGGGAGCAGTAGAGGTGTGTGCTAAGGACAGTCAGTCACCTTACTGGGAGGAAACTAGAGCTTAGAATTACATTCCTCACTGGGGACCCATCCAAGTCACTTTGCCATTCAATGCACGGTTTTATTTTTTTAATTAAAATTTATTTCTATTTTACATGATGTCCATTTCTAGATTATGATTTGTGGAAATAATGTGAACACTTAGAGGGTAAAAGCAATATAATCAATTTATTACCAAAATATCCTATTTGCTCAACAGCCAATGAACAAATAAGTTCTGGGTTTTCCTGGGTGGTTTAGTTTACATGGGCAAATCTAAATTTGTTCACTTGTTCATTAAAATATTTAAATGCTTACTATTCATTGGGCATTTTCTTAGTCCATTTAGGTTCCTATAAAAGAATATCATAGACTGGGGGGCTATAAAACACATTCTATTTCTCAGTCTGGAGGCTGAATAGTCCAGAATCAAGAGCAAGCAGATTGGGAGTCTGGGGAGAAGCCACTTTCTGGTTCATAGATGACTGTCTTATGACTGAATCTCTTCTGACTCCCTCTTCTCATGGCAGAAGGGGCAAGGGAGCTTTATGGGGTCTCCTTTATAAGGACACTAATCACATTCATGAGGGCTCTGCCCCCAAGACCTAAACATCTCCTAACAGCCCCACCTCCAAATACCACCACATTGGGGGTTAGGTTTCAACATATGATTTTGAGACACAAACATTTGGTTCATACCAGATACCATGCTAGGCAGTAGAGCTATAATGCTAAATAAGAGCCAGCACCTCCTCTCAGAAAATTCACAAGTTTGGTGGAAGATTCTTCATCCATCAAATCCATGAGTTCTAAATGTGGGAAAGGTGCAGAAACTCTAGTTTGATAGTCTAAGGGTGGTAGAGCAGAGCCCATGACCACCCTGGCTTTCAAGAAAGCCCAACACATGGCATAGAAAACTCAGTAAAGACAGTAAAAAAAAAACCCACTGATCTAAATAACACATGTTTTTAGTTGTTTTTCTATTTTTAATCACTCGCTTTAAGTCAAGCTATAAATTCTTGAAGATGGAAAGGGTTAGCCACCACAACGCATTATCAGGCTTTTACTTATTAGGTAACGAAAAGTTGTAAAGCTCCTCCAAGGAAGAGTACCATATATAAATAGTACCTTGACATAGGTGCCAAATCTGGATCATAAGCAGGTTGTAGCTTGTAAAGTTGGTTGCTGCAAATGTAACATTGGAACTATACTGCGTAATTGTGGTAGGAGCCTAAAATGGGATTGAACTTGGTTAATGTCACTTCTCATTGTTTCTTAGCTTGGAATCTTCAGTATGATCTCCATATTGTGCCACTCAGAAAAATTTTTTTTCCTGTTCTTTCATTTATGTAATTCAGAACCTATTTTCCTGATGGGCATTTGCTGTATGATTCTCACTAGCATTACTAAGATAGGAGAAGTATCCTGAAAAATCCACATGTAGTCTCCAGGGACATTCTACTCAGATCCACTGAGTTTCTCAGGAAGCTAGCTGTTGGGTTAAGAAAATATATAGACCAAACATACAATGACATCAGGCCTCCTTCCCTGACGCCAGCTGGGTGTTTGATGTGGTGACATTCTGAAGACATGTGTTGCTAGTTTCAGTTGCATGATTCACATTGCTAACCTTTGGAAATGCTGAACATAAATGAATGACCCTAAATTCTACCCAGCTGTATAAGAAACAATATTTGTAAACAGTCTGCTCCCTGTTGTAGTATTTTTGACCTGAAGAAAGTTACTCAGCAATTTAAGCAGTTCGTTCAATAAAGTAACAATCACAACTTGCAAGTGCCTTTAGCTACGAATGAACCATAATCATCATTTATCCTAAAGTATCATTATCCTCACACACCTACTTCAAAGTTCACCAGAAGCAATAGCGTCAACGTTTGAAGGCCAAGTTCTCTTCAAGTTACCACCCCACTACCCAGATGAAATTCTTAGAGAGTCCATATGACTTAACTTCCCAATTCTTACACACTCTTTGATCATGCAGCTACAGACACAGTTTGGAATGGCATGTCAGCACCATCCTGAAATCATTTGTTGTCCTTTCAGAACAAAATATGCGAAATGCTGCTATAGTTTCAAAGCTGATCAGATTTCCAATGACCCATGTTCAGAAATATCAGCTGATAGCATTTGTTTTGAGAATCATTTTTCTAATATAGATCAATAAAGTAAAAATAATTTTGATAATATCTATTTTAAATTCCAGCTTTAGTACAGTATAAAAATTAATGGATGTGCACCATGCAACAGTTAAGAGCATTCCGTGGATCGTTTCAACAGAGATGGTGGCAGAGGTCAAAAGTTTACAACAATACTTCTGTGGGTCATTTATAGTTTCTTTTGTTAACACTTCTGGTTATAATTCCATAACAATCAAAACTGCAAATAGTTTACCCAAGTTAGTTCTTTATTGCATTTTTTCACATATTTATTATTTTTTAAAGACCAGTCAACTTTAAATTTAATTTCCCCACTTTAAGATGTTTCTAATACACCGGCTTCATATAAGGTACCTAATTTTGAGCACATAATGAATTCCAGATGTGATCACAACTGTATATCTAAACAGCCACCTGATGTGCCTTCTGTGTGTCATCCGTCATGTTCAGTGTTTTACAGACCAGATCTTTTAACCTGTAAAGCCCTATTATTTTGTATATTATTGTGTTATATTTTATTTTAGCTTATTATTCTATTATTATTCTTGTTTCTCAGATGATGGAACTGAGTCACAAAGATTTTGATAAATTCTCCACGGTCTGAGAGTAAGTATATGGCAGAGATGGGACTGAGACCCAGTTTTAGTAGCTGTGGGATGTCCAAACATTCAACCCCTACCCTATCTGACCTCTTGGTAGCACTTTAATTGCCCTCACATTTCTTCTGGTTCAAAAAGTACCATTTTAGTCTGTTTAACTTGTCTCACATTAGACCAGAGTTTGGGATGTGGTAGAAAAGAGGCCAATTGCTCATTTGACAAATGACACTTTTAAATTGGGAAAGTTGAGTTGGTGAGCTGCCATAGCAACTGACTAGAAAAATTTCCTGATAGTTAAGAAACTGCTGGTGCAAGAAAGAGGTCTCCAGGCTTGCTTAAAACGAAGCAAGGTTTATTGGGCACAAAGTTGAGGCTATATCCTAATCACAGAGGCTATTTTCAACATGCTCAATGTTTTAATGGATTCTGAATTTGATTATATCACCAGAGATAGACTGTATAGACTACATGAAACTAAATAATCAACCTGACTAAATTTTTCACTGGTTATCTCTATTTTTTAATAAAAAACAAGATAAAAGAGTTCAAAGATAAATAACATGGAGCAGTGGGAAAAGGCTGCTGAAGTCAACACTTGGGTCAAAAGATAGTTAACTGATTTAAAGGCATAAGATCTTGAGAGAGAGTTTTAATCAAGAGTCTCCCAGTTGCCATAACAAAAATACAAACTGAATTGGAGTAAGTCAAAAAGAGGCTTTCTTGGCTCATGTAACTGAAAAGCCTAGGAGATAAGTATGGCTCATCAGAATCAGGACACTCACACGTTATCCTCAGGAATCTGTTCCTCTTCACTTCCCACGTTTGCTTTCCTTTTCATTAACCTCCTTCTCAGACAGATTGTTTCCCTGTAGTAGTACAGATGATCCTTAGCAACTTCAGGCTTACATCCTGTCAGCTTAACAACCGTCACAGAAAAAAATTCACCTTTCCTAAATGCTTCTGCAAAAATCTCAAGACAGGCTCCCACTGGCTCACTTAGAGTCACATGTCTATCCCAGATCCACCAGTCACTGTGGGAAAGAAGAGAGCTGACTGACTCCAGGCCTGGTCAGATAAACACTTCTGGAATAGTGGGGAGAGTGGAAGAAGAAACGGAAAATTGGGCCACTACTATCTAAGGAAGGAAGAAACTATATTTTGAAGGCAGAAACAACAGATTCCAGGGTCAGGCAGAAAACTGTTCTGAAGTACTAATTCAGTTTCTGGCAGATAACCAATTTTATTTCTTTCATAAACTATAAGTTACATGTCTCTAATAAATCTTTCAGCATCTCCTGCAGAAAATAATCACTCTGCAGAATTAGGCATAAAGATGAGGAGGAGGATCACTCCTTTACCCACTCCGAACATCTCCACTGGGTCCCTGCGATTCCACCACCAGCATCTAATTCCTTTGTGTCTTGAAAACATTTCAGATTTTAAGGCTCTTCTATTAAAATGCTAGTGCCCCCATGGAGAAGCTGGACCTTTGTCAACAGCTGCAATAGTCAAAGCTTTTTTAAGGTGAGATTTTATTTTTTTTAAAAATGAAAGAACACAGAGCTATACCATAAATAAAGTACAGTTTTTATCATATGAACTTAAGTAGGAATTTACGTTAAACGCCTACAACCAGACACTCATTTGACTAGAAGTATCTCTCCTGACCCAGCAATATCTCTCCATGAAGAGATGTGACAAAGAATGAGTTCTTTACCTTGGTCGGGTTCTTCGCTGACCTATTTTGAGGGTTATCTGCTGGTACTTGTTGGACTCCATCTGCACCTACAAAACACACTAAACGTTATTAGATGGTATCAGGATTTACCTACAAATTTCAGAGACTTCCTAGTCTTTGTGCAATTACTCAAAGGTTGATTTTTTTTTTTAAAGCAAGGAATCTTTATTTCCTTGGTTCTAACCACGTCTATTTTTATTTGCTACCTCCTTGGTTCTAACCACACTATTTCCTTGTTTCTAACCACATCTGTTTTTATTTGCTGCTTTATAATAGATTCCAATTATATAATGAGATAAGCTATGTAGAGCACTCAGCATGGCACACAGTAATTACTCCATATGAGTTATTGGTTACTATTATCAACACAAATGTTGTAAATATACCTTTCCCATGAGTCCACGGAATGACTGCTCTAAAATGTCTCACTGTGATAGGAGAAAGAATTTTAAGGCTTCCCCTAGCTTTAAGTAGGAAAAGATCAATTTCTGTTACGTGTAGTTCCTAAAAGTCCTCCAATTTTTCCATTTGTAGATATCAGTCACTCTATATGTATTTTTCATGTATCACAATATCCTTCTCCAGCAGCTGTAATTATAGTTTTAAAAGCAGCCCTTTTGGCTGCTTCACCGGGTCCCTTCTATGGAACGCTAATCATAATGATACGCACATCTGACTACTAGACCGGACTTCAGACTTACAAACATACAAGGAATGTGCCCACTGAGTACACAAGTCATAATCTAACTGTGCCTTCATTATCCCATTCATGACCTGGGAATTAGAAATTGTTTGCAATGTACATGTTTACACAACAACTTTGGAAATTCTGATATAATAGTAATTAAGCTCTGGTGAGGAAAAAGCCTTCAGAAAGAAGTGTTATAGTATGTGGACCTCACTTATTAACACAGCATTGGCTTTGCCACTGCAGTATTTAGACACCACTGTTTCAATACAAAAAGGTCTCTGTGTACATAATTTGCTGTCTCTCAAACACTGCGGTACTTTGAGTTTAAAAACAGTCTAATCATATTTCCATTTCTTTTTATTTGCTGTCAACCTATCTGCAGACATCCCAACCCTCTACCCACTTACGAGTGACATTACTCTTTGTTTTTTGAATCCCCCATATGGACTTCAATCTTTGTGGGGTGTTAGCTATTTAAGCACTTACCCCTACCTAACTTCTCCTGTATCTATCACATTCCTTATTCTTTTTGTGTCCACTTTACACAAATCTCCACCTAAACTTTGAACTCTGAACTTCGCATCTGATTGGACAACAGAACAGAGCCACATCATCTGTTCCCGCTTAGGCTCAGTCTGTGGTGTCCACATTGCAGGAACCCATTGCCCGTGCAGTTCTCAGAGGTCCCCGGGAGAGGCTGGGTGGGAATGCTCCAGCTTTGCTCCTTCACACAGAAGAGGCCCCAGAGCAAAAGGGGAAATTAGTCTATTCGGGGCCCACTTGAACACCTCTCGTCTATTTAAGCCCATCACTGTTCCTCTGGACAGCACAAAGCCTTACTGTTCTCTCTTCTTAAACATAAAAATGTAGAATATGTTTCCATATTCAAGTCCTGCAAGGCCTTATCTGACCAATCCATGTTGATGGGTGAATAAAAAGGGATGTATTATTGTACTTAGTAAAGATGACTGCACTGTAACAAAAATCTTCTGGAGGTAATGCTGCAACCAAAAGGGAAGCTTCTGAAGGAGCAATTTTCCAATTCTACGAAGACTGCTAGAGGACAGGCATTTGAGAAAACAAAGCTTTCAGCACTTCTGAAATTATAGGTTGTAAGCAGCTCTTTATTCTTCTTAAGGGTAGGGCTGGTCCTTACAAGGCGTGTATACCCGCGTAAGAAGTGTCACCAGAGGCAAAGTGGGGGGAGCTGGGAAGTGTTATAATCTTATGCACATCAGGCTGAATGACGGATAATTAGTAAATATCCAATTTACTTCAGTGCATTTGCCTGGGAGTAAAGACTGGGAATGAAGATTTATTGAAATTCAATTATGGGCTAGCCATTGTACTAGGACTTCATATGCACCATCTGATTAATCCTAAGAAAATATACCATTTATTAAGTGCTTGATTTGTGCCATATTCAAGACTAAGACTTTTAAATATATTACTTATTTGAATCCTTCTAATAATCCTATAAATAACCCTATAGTATCCTTAAATGCTACATAAGTATGATTATCTCCCATTTTACCAGTCAGGAAAACGAGGCTGGGGAAGTCAACTTGCCCAATAACACATAGCTAGTCAATGCCAGAGTAAAAGTCAAACTTTGATGTAACTCCAAAACCTGTACTCCTAACACAGTCCTGTAAAATAGCTTTTAGGCTCCTATTTTTCAGATAAGAAAACTGAGACTAAGAGAAGTTAAGTAATTTGATGTCTCAGAGCCAATCAGTGATGAAGTGAGCTTCTTCAAATACAGGTCTACTGAGTATAATGCCCATGAGAGCCCTATCTACTAACCTTTGGCAAGAGTTGAAGAGAGGTTGTCCTCCCAAAGACCTTTATTTAAGCACCTGAGTAATTCCAAGATAAATAACATGGGTGAAAGTAAAAAAAAAAAATATGTACCAAAAGCACAATGACAAGTACTTAAAATAAAAACTGACCTAAATGCCTGGGGTCAAGAGAAAGAAGAAATTAAAGGAGAGTGGGAAGAAAGTGTGTGCTTTCAATCTGAAGATTCATAACCTTCTTGAAACTTCCAGTCAAGATGGCAGTGTAGATAAATGCAGTACTTGAATCCTCCCACATCCACATCAAAATTACAACTAAACTACAGATTTTAGGAAAGTATGAAGCATGAGGCAAGAGAGACTATTTGTGTAGAAAAGCGACTGGAAATGACTTGGGTGGGGCTGCAAGTTGGGTGGGACCAGGTCTTAGGGACTCACTACCACAGGGAGAGCCTGTTGTAGGGACTTCAAGAAGACAATACTTGGAGACCAATAGGAGAGGCAGAGACTCGAAAGGAGTTGGTCCCACACCCACATGTGGCAATTTAAAATTAGGAGGGATATCTCAGCTATGGAGGTGCCGTCTGAGGAGCAAGGATTACCAGTCCCACACCAGCCCTCCCAGCCCAGGGTTCCAGAGCCAGAAAGAGGAGTCCCCATAACCTTGGGTTGTAAAAATAAGCAGAGATAGTGGCTGAGTGAGACAGAGGGCTAGTAGAGTCCCAGGCAGTTCCTTTTGGTGCACAGAGACTTATGCAGACTCATTCACTCTGAGCTCCAGGGCTGGGGAAGCAGCTTGAAAAGCACCAGATACATATGGGGAGGAGCTAAATTGTCTGGTATCAGGGTAAGAGCTGGGAGACAGCTTTCTGCCACTCAAAAGTGCCAGCAGAGGCTATTGTTCTTTTGCTGAGACACCCCCCTGACACACACACACACACACACACACACACACAGATAGCAAGCAAGCTTCATATCTGGGTCTCCATCAACCTGGTTCAGTGTTCTCCCTGTGGTAGTGATTCCCTGAGACCTGGTCCCATCCAACTTGCAGCCCTACCCAAGCCATTTCCAGTGGTTTTTCCATACAAATAGTGTCTCTTGCCTCATGCTTCATACTTTCCTAAAATCTCTCAAACACATATAGTCTTGCCTCTGCATACCCTGTACCTCTTGCTAAGTGGCCCCATGCACAGCACTAGTGGCAGCTGGCCTTGGTTTGTAGTTTGTCCTTTCCTGGGCACCTTTAAGCCCAGAAAAAGTAGCAGGCATCTTCAGATTGTTCTGTAGCTTGTACGAGTAGCCTTAGATGGAACATAGGCAGTGGCTGACCTTGCAACTCTCAGGAAGCCCCAAAGCCAGTTCATCCAGTGGATAACTTCAGACCACACTGGATTACAATCTTAACACCTCCACAAACAACACATTCAAGGGCCAGACTCAATGCACACCATATGCCCACTGAGGCAAGTCCTACTCCATAGGGTTGACCCCTGCACAGCAGTTCCTCTGCTGTAGTCTCAGCCAGCTTCATGTTCTTGCAGCCAATCAGCCTGGGGGTCAATCCTTACCAGTGACACCAACAGTGATCAAGGCTCAACTACAACAGGACAGTGCACACAGCCCACACGAGTGCACCTGGAGCACCAGCTCAGGTGACTGGAAAGGCTGTGCCATTGGGCCCTACCAGACACCTACTATACAAGGCCACTCCACTAAGTGTGGTAGACATAGAGGCTTTGCCTAATACATAGAAACAAACATAGGACAAATTATGGAGACTAAAAAACAGGTCCCAAACAAAAGAATAGGAGAAATTTGCAGAAAAAGAACTAAATGAAATGGAGGGAAGCAAACTACCAGATACAGAGCTCAAACCATGGTTATAAGGATGCTCAAAGAACTTAGTGAGAACTTCAACAGCATAAAAAAGGACATAGAGCCCTGACTGAGTGGCTCAGTTGGTTGGAACATCATCCTGTAACCAAAAGGTTGTGGGTTCATTCCCAGTCTAGGTACATACCTAGGTTGAGGGTTCAACCCCCGGTCAGGGCATGTACAGGAAGCAAGTGATTGATCTTTCCCTCTCACATCAATATTTCTCACTCTTTCTCTCTTTCTCTTCCTCCCTCTCTCTCTGAAAAAAAGACATAGAAACCATTTAAAAAGTTAGTTAGAAATGAAGGATACACTAATTGAAATGAAATGAAGAATAAATGACAAGGAACCAACAGTAGAGTAGATGAAGCAGAGGATCAAATCAGAGATTTGTAATATAAGAAAGCAAAAAAAAAAAAAAGGCCTCACTCAGAATGGCAGAAAATAAAAGAAATGAGGATAGTGTACAGAGCCTCTAGGACAACTTCAAACATACCAACATTTGCAAACTTCAAACATACCAACATTTGCATCATGGGAGTGCCAGAAGAAAAGAAAGAGAGCAAGAAATTGAAAACGTATTTGAAAAAATAATGAAAGAAAACTTCCCTAACCTGATGAAAGAAATAGACATGCAAGTTCACGAAGCACAAAGAGTCCCAAACAAGATGAACCCAAAGAGACCCACACCAAGATACACCATAATTAAAATGCAAAAGGTTAAAGACAAAGAGAGAATCTTAAAAGCCACCAGAGAAAACCAGTTACTAATTACCTATAAGGGACCTCTGATGAGACTGTTAGTTGATTTCTCAACAGAAACATTTCAGGCCAAAGGGAGTGGCAAAAAAATATTCAAAGTGATGAAAAGCAAAAACCTACAACCAAGATTACTCTACTCAGCAAAGCTATCCTTTAAAATTGAATGACATATAAAGAGCTTCTCAGACAAGAAAAAGCTAACGGAGTTCATCACCACCAAGCCAGTACTACATGAAATGTTAAAGGGTCTTCTTTAAGAAGAAGAAGAAAGAAAAATGTCAAAAATATGAACAATAAAGTGGCACAATAAATGCATATTATCAACAAGTGAATCTGAAAAAACACACACAAAATAAACAAGCAGAACAGAAACAGACTCATAGACACAGAGAACATTTTGACAGTTGTCAGATGGGAGGGGGATTGGAGAGATAGGTGAAAAAGTGAAAGGATTAAGAAGTACAAATTGGTCGTTACAGAATAGTCACAGGGATGTAAATTACAGCATAGGGAATATAGTCCATAATCTAATAACTATGTATGGTGTCAGATGGGCACAAGGTTTATGATCCCTTAGTAAGTTATATAATGTCTAATCACTGGGTTGTAAACCTGAAACTAATGTAATATTGTATGTCAACTGTATGTGAAAAATAAAAAATAATTTTTAAAAATATATAAATAAATAAATGTCTGGGGTCTAATTCCTGTGAGTAATAAATAGTATGCTGATCTCCAAATGTCTTTTTCTCAATTTCATTAACTCCACACTTTGGTTGTTGAAGGAAAGCTCTAAATATATTCCAGGTAATTGCTTATGTTTCTTATTCTGGTGAAACAAAAAACAGCAAAAGCGCAGAGGGTAGAAATGAAAACAGGGCCAATGTTGAAACAAAGTCAAAAGCAATGTGTAGGTGTGTTAATACAAAATGATTCTAGAGGAAGAGATTGGTGAGGGTGGGAGGGAGGCAGACAACTGAGGGAAGAACTAAACTTGAAAGGAGTTGGAGAAGAGAGGGAGAAACAGATCAGAGAAGTAAACAGGCTTCTAGCCATCTGTGACAGGAAAAAACACCAACCAGAGCCTCATCTTTTTCTCTAGGACTGTCCCTGGGGGTCTGCTGGTTCTCGGCAATCACTAAAATCTACAGGGTTGCCTTGGTCTGCCCTTCTCTGAGACTGACTTCATGACCTCATCCCTGCTCCCCTCCACCATAACCTCAGCTCGGGGCTCAGAGGACCTGACAAATCCTCTGTGAATTCAATATAGACATTTATGGAAATGAGCATCGGGTTAAGGGTGGTAGCTAAGGAAGAGAGTATTGATTTGGGGGCCAGTAGACTTATTTCAGTGTAAATTTCAGCTCTAACGCTGAAAGTTTAACTTCTCAGTGCCTTGGTTTCCCTAATTGTAACATGAGCACATTGTGCCAGTGTCATAAGGTTGGAGGAATAAATGTGAGAATGTAGGTGACACTGTCTCCCACAATGCCTGTCAGACAGGACATTTACGTCTTTTAACCTTGCATAGGGCCTTTTAACGTTAAGATAGCGATTCTCTCTATCTTGGCTTTCGATTATGACTAATTGTTTTACCTCCTCCTACCGGATTTTGGTGAAAACTATAGTCCTCTTCAGAATCCATATCAAATTATCTTTAATATTTTTATGATACCAAATATTAAAGAATCATGACCTTGATTTGCAAAATCTAATACTCATTCAGCACCAAACCTGTTAGATAACCTAGACTATATATATTTTTTCTTAATATTTTTTAAAATAGAAAGGAAAGAGGGAGGAAGACAGAAAAATGGCCTGAAGTACTGACTTTCTTGGGTGACTCAAACTGACAAAATTTTAGTCCAAAAGTGAGTTTCTAAAAACGGCTTCAGCCCGGCCAGGTGTGGCTCAGTGGTTGAGCATCAACCTAGGATCCAGGTGATAGGGGTTCGATTCCCAGTCAGGGCACATGCCTGGGTTGCGGGCTCGATCCCCAGTTGGGAATGTGCAGGAGGCAGCCGATCAATGACTCTCTCATCATTGATGTTTCTGTCTCTCTCTCTCCCTCTCCTTTCCTCTCTCTGAAATCAATAAAGATATATTTTTTAAAAATAAATTAATAAAATAAAAATAAAAACGGCTCCAGCAGTGACTCAATTTGGAATAAGAACCTGCTTTGAAAAGGACAAGAGGATAACGTTTATTTAGATATGGATGTCCTTTTGTATTTGAATAAAACAAAATAAAGAGACTGTCACACCTGTAAGCTTCTGAAAACGACTCAGAGAAGGGAGTGGGGTGATGTAAAATCCCCCATTCTCCCTTCCTTAGGTCCCGCTGGCTGTGGAGTCATCTGGTTACACCGTCTTTCTCCCCTGCAGGCTTTCTAGCTACCTCTGCAAGGTAAAACAGACTACATCACCTTCACCCGCATGGTTCTCTCCGGGTTACAAAGCATCCTGAGGAACAGCACAGAAACACTGGTCGGAAAAAAGTAGGTAAAGAGAAGCAGATGTAAATGCTGATTATATGTGTGATGTTGGGCACACATCATCTCCAAGCCTTCATTTCCTCATCTCTTCGTCTGTAAAATATCAAGATTAATTGTAAGATCCTTTTTTACTAACACACTCTGTGGTCCTGCTATTTTCTTTCTTCTCAGGGAAACAATGTGATTCCCACTTCTGTAGCTGCAGAGGTGAATTCACCAGGAAGTGGCGAAGCTTAAGATTCAAGGCCCTTCAAGGGGCCCTGAGAGGGACAGTGTCCACACAACCATATCTTTCTGTAAAATTTGCCAAATACATATTTTTGTATTCGTTTCCTTAAAGAAGATCTCCAATATTGTCTAAGGCTCAATCGCCACAAAATCTGGATCTGCCCCTGTACAGAGGACAGATTCTGGCCAAACTCACCAGTAAGATTTAAAGTTCATGGAAAGTAAATAAAACCATCCAGTGAGGCAATAAGTACAGACGCTGGTTAAAGATGCAATCACTTTCAACTTCCTCCTCTTCTCACCTCTCCTCTGGCTCGTTTTGCTTTTATAGAGCAAGAAGCTGAGAACTTGAACAGCAAACTGGCTGCCCCACATTCACAACCTGAACTGAAGTCCTAAAATGCACTCCTGATAATAGGGCACAGTTCTCTGCGCCAGTACCCGAGGCACCAAATCCCTGAAAACATGTGGTGATCCACTTTACTAATGAGAAATCGCAAACTGCACGAACCACCAGTGAAATGGGATACGGCCAGGCGCCATCCCTAGAAGGCCAGTTTTTAATTCACCTTGTGTTTTCCTCCATCATTTAAAATAGAGTAGCTGATGGCTGTTTTTCAGGCCTGGCAGAGATTATTTTTACTCTCAATTACAGTGACCGAAATAGCAACTACAGTACTGCCCTAGGAACAGAGAATGGGTTGGCATTCATTTAACTGGTAAAAATTAGGTGTTTTGGTTTTTTACTCCCCTATAGTTTCTCCCAGTTGCTTCCCTGGGACTTGCTTTCCTAGGTGACATCTTCAAACCTCATGCCTCTGGCTTGCTTTTGGGGCTCAACTAGCTGTAGGTGTTCTCCTGCCAGGGTCTCACAAGGCATCTCAAGGCTCTGCGAGTTTACACCGAGGTCCCTGGGCCCTCTGAAGCGGCCACGCTCTTTCAGGCTGCACCCCACCTCTTCGCCAGCTCCTCTCCTCATGGACAGCATCAGCCACAGGGCATTCCATTCCCAGAGGGAGTCAGTTGCCTCGCAATTACTAAACACCAATTCGGAGTCCAGCTGCAGGGGAGCCAGGAGAAGTATCCTTGGGGGGTAAACTACACACAAACTTATTTATTCAACATGTCGGGAATGTAAGCTACTAAGTGATATTTCACAAGCCACTTATGCAATGGTCAGCCTACTTCCCGAAACTTATACTGCTGGTGGTATGGGTAGAAGAGATCTATCAAGGACATTTTTCTAAACCAACGGTAATTATATAAGTATTAAACTCTACATTCCTCTGTCCTTGCAAATTGTTTCTTTCCATCTTGTCTCCTGCCATGCTTCTAGCACCTTGCTCCGCCTCTACCCATATCTAATATTGTCCTCTAGAGACACTAGGTATCAAACACCTTTAGCATTCATTCAAAAAAATATTTACCAAGTGCATACCTTGTGCCAACGCTGTGTTTTGCTCTGGGGGAGCAAAAACGAAGAAGAAATGGTGTCTGTCGTCACTGAGTTTAGTGGCAATGATGGCTGCCACTTACTTATTGGATGGATTACTTACTTATAATAAATGTTGGGGTGGACGGTGGTGCTCCCAGTGTATGTCTACACCTGAATCTGTGCAAGTGCTTTTAGCGGCTGCGTGGGAGGAATGTGCAGTGGAATCCTGCCCCAGATTTGAACAAAGGAGCCCTGCACTGATCCAAATATTTCATTTGAAGGAAGTGTTCTGCTGCTTTAGCATAAATAATTAATATCTGATGTGCTGTATTAGTTTTCTATTCTGCCATAATAAATTCCCACAACCTAGCAGCTTAAAACAACACTCACTTATTATCTCACAGTTCTGTAGGTCAGAAGTCCAGCAGGCCCGGCTGGGTTCTCTGTTGAGGGTCTCAAAAACCCAAAGTCAGATTGTCGGTTGGCTTGGGTTCTTTCTTGGAAACTCAGAGGCAGAATCTATGCCCAGGCTCATTTGAGTCATTGGTAAAATGTATTTCCTTCTCATGGTCCCCATGTGGCCCCCTCTATCTTCAAGCCAGTAATGGTGGGTGAGTCTTTCCCATACTTTGAATCTCTCTGCCTTCCTCTTCTGCTTTCAAGGGTTTACATGACTACATTGGGTCCATCTGTATAACCCAAGATCCTTGCCCTACTTTAAGGTCAGCTGATTAGTAATCTTAATTATATCTGCAAAGTCTCTTTTGCCACATAACAACATAAGCACAAGACTAACACCAGGGCCCAAGATCATGGGGAGCCAAATTTCTGTCTACCTCAGTCCACCCTGTGGCCCCCAGAATTCATATCCATCCTACACACAAAATACTTTCACCCCATTATTAAGTCTCCAAAAGTTTTATCACGTTGCAGCATCACGATCCCAGTCCAAAAGTCCCAAATCTCATGATCTAAATCAAGTACAGGTGAGGTTCTGGGTCACTCCATTAAGTACAAGTCTTGAGGCACGATCCTTCTCCATCTGTAGACCTATGAAACTAGGAAATCAGATTATC
The DNA here is from genome assembly GCF_964146895.1 of Miniopterus schreibersii. Taxonomy (NCBI): domain Eukaryota; kingdom Metazoa; phylum Chordata; class Mammalia; order Chiroptera; family Miniopteridae; genus Miniopterus; species Miniopterus schreibersii. Next base: position 71,376,374 of record NC_138102.1, on the reverse strand, counting down.
TGCTCCCAGCACAGAAAGGCAGGAGAGGCAGAGGATAACAGTTACAGACATTCCTGTTCAACAAAGGAAACGCTAAAAAGAAGTCATGAGTTCAAAACAGTTTTGAAATCCAGCCAGACAAACTCCATTGGGTTTTAATGCCCGGAAATAATTGTCTGTGGCTGTCAGTTCTGCCTTCTCAGTCATCAGGTAAACGAAAATAGCACTAATTATATTCTAAGCTCTGTGCTATGGGCTTTACATATATAGTGACATTTCATCTTCCCACTGCCCTCTGAAGTACGTTGCTATTAATTATCCCTGTTTTTCAGATGAGGACTCCAAGGCATATATGGGTACAGGGCTTGTCCAAAGTCATAAGTCTGGCAAAGGAAGATCTGGACTCAAACCCAGGCAGTCTGGCCTCAGGACCACGATACTACACTCCACTGTCTTGCAAAATCAGTAATAATTTTAAACTCCTCACTTCTGCTCAAGAAAAAAGCAGTTTGGTAAGTATCCCAGGTTTTCCCCATTACACCACTCTTTTCTGTAGATGTGTAAATACGTGTATATAACAATGTGCAGCATCCAGCTGCAGTACAGAAGATTGAGAGAACATCTGGCATCTGCGGTGGGATATAGGGGTGAGAGTATGAAGGGAAAACCCAAGCCTTGGACTATTTACATTCAGGACTATTCTCCAGAAACAATATATAACATGAGTCTATATGCGAGTCTCCCTCCCACTTCAAAATAATCTGTCCCTTCCTTTTAAGAAAAGAAAACCATAACTCTTTGTGAACAGAAATACGATTATCCTTTTGTCTTTGCCCCTGAAGGAGGGACATACTGGTTTAGTTTCAGTCTTCCTCCTGGGGAGGTGGGATTGCACTGTGGTTAGAAGTGGTAGCTCGTGGATTGCACTAGCTGGGTTTGAATGTTGGTCTCATCTCTTCAGATCTGTTTAATCCTGGATTGTTTATTTAACTCCTCTGAGGCTCATTTTCAATATTGAGATCATACAGAGATTTTGTGATAACTAAATGCATATAAACTCTCTGTGCTTAGGATCCAGTAAGTTCTCACTGAATCTTTTTTTTGAAAAATTGATTTTAGAGAGAGAAAAGCATTGTGTAAAGAGATTGTGTAAAACATCAATCTGTTGCCTCCTGCATGCACCCCAACCGGGGATCGAACCCTCAACTCAGGCATATGCCCTTACTGTAATTGAACCCCCCACCTTCTGGTACATATGGGAAGACACTTCAACCAGCTGAGCCACACCAAATATCTCACAAACCTCTTTCCCTTGCTTAGGTAAACATCAGTTTTTCACAATATTTCATCTGTAGAATTTTTGTCCCAACCCTAAATAGGAAGTTGGCAGTTAACTTTACCACAATGGGCCGTCAAAATTCATGAAAGTTCAATAACAAGAAAAAAAGTCTGTGATAGAATCAAAATTTCTGAATTCTGTACCTTACACCCATTAAGATGGTTACTATCAACAATAATAATAACAGGATATGAATAACAAGTGTTGGGGAGGATATGGAGAAACAGAAACCCTTGTGCACTATTAGAATTGTAAAATGGTGCAACTGCTATGGAAAACAGTGTGGAGTTCCCTCAAAAAATTAAAAATAGAACTACCATATGATCCAGCAATCTGATTTCTGGGTAAATATCCCAAATAATTGAAAAACAGAGCCTCAAAGAGATATTTGCACACCCATCTTCATAGCAACACTATTTACAAGAGCCCAAAAGAAGACGCAACCCAAATATCCATCAATGGATGATTGATTGGATGAAACTTGAAGACATGCTAAGTGAAATAAACCAGTTGCTAAAAGAAAATGCTGGATGATTCCACTTATATGAAGTATCTAAAGTAGTCAAATCCATAGAAATAAAAAGTAAAGTGGAGTCTACCAGAAGCTAGGGGGAAAGGGCAAAGGGGAGTTGTTGTTTAATGGGTATAGAGTTTCTATTTTGCAAGACAAAAAAGTTCTGGAGATCTGTGTCACAACAATGCAAATGCACTTAACATTACTACACTGTGCACTTAAAAATAGTTAATGTGGTAAAGTATATGTTATGTTATGTATGTTTTTTACCATGATTAAAAACAAACAAACAAACAAACAAAAACATAGAATGTACAACGCCAAGAATAAACTCTAATGTATATCAATCTGGTGGGTGATGTTGATAGTTGGCGGAGGCTGTGGGAGTGGCAGGGGTTATTTGGAAACTCTTTACTTCCTGATTAATTTTCCTGTAAACCTAAAACTGCCATAAGAATGTATTTTTTTAAAGTTCTGAATTATTGGCTATGCTAACGTTGTAAACACCCAATGATACCTTTAGAAAGAATTAGCGTGCTATATTACGATTAAGGATGTCAGTGAATAGCCTCAAAGACATTATTAGTATATTGTAACACAAATTATAATGTATGGTCAATTCATGCTCCTTTGGAATTCACTGCTTTGGAATAGGCAGGACTCCCTGTTTCTTCATCTGCACCATAAGGAGCCATATTAAATAACCACTAAAGCCAACTTTACCAAACACGACTCTATGAGGTTATGACTATAGACCTCATATGTGATTTTCATTGAGTAAAAGGTTATAAAATAGATGGCTTAACTTGGGATTTGTTTTTGTGATTCATGGTTATGTAATACTTCCCAGATTCACCATTTAGAGATGCAAGAAAAATGACTGTTTCTATGAATTACCACTCAGCTCTAACTTAAATTTTTATATGCAGTACCTAAAAACAATTCAGCTGCCCATCTTTTAAAATAACTTAGAGACACAAAATATCTCAACAATTTTTTAAAAGATTGAAGTTTTACAAAGTATGTTTTCCAATCATAATGGAAACAAACTAGAAATCAATAGCAGAAGAAAAACTGAAAAATCCACAAATATGTGGATTTAAACAAAACACTTAATCAACTGGTCAAAGAGAAAATCAGAAGGAAAATTATAAAATACTTCCAGATAAATAAAAATAAAACATGTATACAGCAAAAGCAGTGCTAAGAGGGAAGTTTATAGCTATAAATACATACATTAAAAGAGAAAGATCTTAAATTAATTCACTAACTTTATACCTCAACAAACTAGAAAAAGAACAAATTATACCTAGAGCCACCAGAAGGAAGGAAATAAAGATTAGAGCAGAGATAATAAAATAAAGAATTAAAAAAACATAAATAAAACAATAGAAACTAAGAATTGGTTTTTTGAAAAGATCAACAAAATTTACAAATCCTTAGCTATGTTAATTAAAATGAAAAGAGAAAAGACTCAAATAACTAAAATTAGTAATTACAGAGGGGATAGTATAACCAATGTCAAGGAAATAAAAAAAATTAAAAGAATATTATAAACAATTGTATACCAACAAAATGAATAGCCTAGAAGAAATGTATAAATTCCTACAAACACACAATCTACCAAGACTGAATCATAAAAAATAGAAAAACTGAACAGGTTAATAATTAGTAAAGAGACTGAATCAGCAATCAAAAACCTCATAACAAAAAAAAATCCTGGGACCAGATGGCTTCACTAGAGAATTGAACTAAACATTTACAGAAAAATTAACACCAATCTTTCTCAAACTCGTCCCAAAATTTTGAAGAGGAGGGAACACTTCCAAGCTCATTCTATGAAGCCAGCATTACCCTCATACAAAAGTCAGGCAAAAAACACTGCAAGGAAGCTACAAATTAATGACCCTGAGAAGTATTAATGCAAAAGTCCTGAACAAAATACTACCAAATAGAATTCAGCATCAGATCAAAGGGACTATACACTATGACCAAGTGGTATTTATTCCTGGAATGCAAGGATAGTTTAACATACAAAAATCAATCCATATAATACACCACATTACCAGAACGAAAGACAAAAACAATATGATCATCTAAATTGATGCAGAAAAAGCATCTAACATTGTATTTACTTCAAGTTTTATTTTTAAGAAATAAAATATTAAAGCTGTGATTGAAGTTCTCGTGTATACCTTCATAATTTCTTTTTCCAAAGAAGATATTCAAATAGCCAACAAGCATATGAAAAGATGCCCATCATCACTAATAATCAGAGAAATGCAAATCACAATGAGAAATCAACCCACACCCTTAGGATGGCTACTCTCAAATAATATAATAATAGTAAATATTGTTGAGAAGGTGGAGAAGTCAGAATTTTTATGCACTGTTGATAGAGTTGTAAAATAGAGCAGCCACTATGGAAAACAGCATGGTGGTTCCTCAAAAAATTAAAACTAGAACTACCAAATGGTTTATCAATTCCATTTCTGGGTAAATAGCTAAAAGAACTGAAAGCAGGGTCTTAAGGAGATATTTGTACACCCATGATCATGGCAGCATTATTTACAACAGCCAAGAGGTAGAAGAAACTCAAATGCTCATCAATGAATAAATGGATAAACAAAAGGTAGCATATACATACAATTAAATACTATGTAGCCTTAAAAAAAGAAGAAAATTTTACCACATGCTATAATAAGAATGAATATGGAGGAAATTATGCTAAGTGAAAAAAAGCCAGTCACAAAAAGTCAAATGCTGAATGATTCCATTTATATGGGGTATCTAAAGTAGTCAAATTCATAGTTCTAGAAAGTGGGAATGGTGATTTCCAGGGGTTGGGGGTAGGGCAAAGGGACATTGTTTTTTTAATGGATATAGAGTTGCTGTTCTGCAAGATGCAAAGTTCTGGAGATCTGTGTCACAACAATGTGAATCACTTAACACTACAAAACTGCACTAAAAATGGTTAAGAAGGTAAAGTCTGTGATGGAAGTTTTTTACCACAATGAAAAAAAATACTTAGAATTCAGGTTTACCATCACAGCTAGATGGTGCCAATAGTTCACCACCCTTACCCCCAAATACATAGCCGTTCGCCATAATTTGGTTGGTGAGCCCTGTGAAAGGTAACAGGGCTAAGGCTATGTCCAAGAATGGCCTCACAAGCAGCACACAGTGGGACCAAGGAGCGCCTAGTCACACCTCACACCCTTCACCTCCAGTCCCACTAAGTCAAGGTTCAGGCCCCAAGCCAGCTAATTCTATCAATGGACAAATAAAATAGTCATATATGTAAAGTGTACATCATGAAGATTTGAGATAGATATAAATGTGGCAGGAATCCTCACAACTAGTTAATTAACACTTCCATCATTTATCTTTTTCTGATGAGAACATTTTTTACACTCTTAGCAAATTTCAACTATACAATATAGTGTTTTCAACTGTATTTACCATATTTTACATTAGCTCTTCAGACTTTATTCATCTTATAGCTGAAAGTTTATACCTTTTTACCAACCTCTCTCTTATTTCCCCTACCCCACCCCCCAGCACCTGGCAACCACTTTTCCCCTCTCTGTTTCTATGAGTTTGAGTGTTTTAAATTCCACATATTAGTGAGATCATCCAGTATTTGTCTTCGTCTGGCTGGTTTCACTTAGCATAATGCTCTCAGTGTCCATTCATACTGTTGCAAACAGCAGGATTTCCTTTTTTCTTGTGGCTGAATAATTTTCGTGTGTATGTGTGTGTGTGTGTGTGTGCTCATCTTGACTATTGTGAATAATACTGTAGTGACCATGAGAGTGCAGATATCTCTTCAGTATCTTGATTTTATTCCCTTTGGACACATATCTAAAAGTGGGATTGCTGGATCATATCGTAGCTTTATTTTTAATTTTTTGAGGAACCACCATAATTTTTCCATAGTATCTGCACCAATTTACATTCCCACCAACAGTGCACAAGGATTCAGTTTTCTCCACACCCTCACCCATATTTATACCCTGTCCTTTTTTTTTCCTTTTTTTTAAGTTTTATTATTGTTTAAAATATTACAGATGTCCCTTTTTCTCCCCAATGACCCGTTCCACCCCGTTCCTTCCCCCTCCCCAGTCCTTCTCCCCACCATTGTCCGTGTCCTTGGGTTGTGCATATACACATATAAATTCTTTGGTTACTCTCTCCCCCTCCACCCACCCGCCCTCCTCCATCCCTCTGACATTCCTCAGTCTCATCTATGCTTCCATGTCATTGAATCTATTCTGTTCATCAGTTTATTAAGCTCTTACCCTGTCCTTTTGATAATAGCCATTCTAATGGGTGTGAGGTGATATCGCATTGCAGTTTTGCTTTGCATTTTCTAGATGATTAGTGACGTTGAGCACCTTTTCATGCACTTATTAGCCATTTATATGTCTTCTTTGGAGAACTGTCTATTCAGTTCCTCTGCCCATTTTTTAGTCAAACTGCTTTTGTTTGGTTTTGTTTTTCTGTTGAATGGTGTGTGTTTTTTGGATATTAACCCCTTCTCAATTATATGAGTTGAAAGTATTTTCTCCCATTCCCTAGGTTGCCTTTTTGTTTTGTTGATGGTTTCCTTTGGTGTGCAGCAGTTTTAGAGTTTGATGTAGTCCAATTTTTGTTGTGTTTTGTACCTCTTTGAATGAGCAGAAATTAATGTTTTACTTATTTATTGAGATAAAACTGACATTAATAAACTGCACATATTAAAGGGTCCAATTTGATGACTTTGACATAGGCACACACCTGCAAAACCATTACTACATTTAAGATAATGAACATTTCCATCACCCCCTAAAGTTTCCTTGTGACCTTTTGTAATCTATTCCTCCCTCCCTCCTTCTCCCTAGACACCTACTCCTGCTAATCTGCTTTATGTCACTACATATTAGTTTGCATTTTTAAAATTTTTATATAAAAGGAATTATAGTATATATACTCTATTTTTGTCTGGCCTCTTTCACTCAGCGTAACAATTTTGAAATCAATCCTTATCAAGAGTTATTTCCTATTGATGAAACATTATATTCATCAGCACAATAACAATGCTACCTCCTCCGCCTTCCCCTCCTTTCCCAGATCCTTTTAACTTCAGGGAAATGAATAGCACCTTGCCAGAGACTTCCTATGGAAGGAATCATTTTTTAGACACTACCATTAGGTTGGACGTGGTAATAGACATATTTCAAAATAGCAAGTGGTGCTGTATCATATCCTTGTCTTTAGGTGCTCCAGAATTTTAAGGTAACAGACAAAGCTGCGATATTTTATGCGGAGACTGACTCTCGATATTTGAGGAGCACCACACAGAGATTTTGAAAAGTGATTTTGTAAAATCTACACTATGGTCTCTGTTTCTTCCAAGTAGGTGTTTGCGATTTGTTCCTAATATTGCAGCGAGTAAAAAAACAAAAAAGAAAAAAAGAACATAAATATTAAAGTTCATTTCAATGTTGGGCAAATTTTGGTTTTAGACACCAATGAAACATATTTGTTTGAAAAAAATCCCTCCTTGGCATCTTCCTCCGCCTTCCTCCGTCTGCAGTTCCTCTTGCCCCGGCTCCCCCTTAAATGCTGGTTGATGCCGTATAATTCTATCATTCTATTAGCAACAAACAGTTATCAAAGGTTTTCGCAAAGAATAATAGAATATTTCAGACATCTATGTAAAATGGATTTTTTAAAAGCCTATCTAGAAGAAGTTCTTTGTTACATTTGTGTGTATATTTCATATATATTGGAGGGGAAAAGATAAATACAGGAAAACTGCTCTTCCCAGAGCACTAATCACTCTTCACGGTAGAATCACACAACAAATTATCTTGTACTAACACAGATTCTTTCTCCAGAGCAACTGTAATTCACTTTCAAGATACGACATGATGAAATGTAAGTATGTGTCGCATTGGCAACTAGCAAGAATCAAACACAGGGCTAATCTGCTTTTTCTTGGCAATGCATGTTTTTGAAGCAAGCCGGATGCCTTAGTTCAGAAAACTGTCTGGTAGCCAACACTGCCATCAAATAAGAGTCACGTGCATAACTTCCTTGGAAAAGAGAAGGCCCAGTTTCCTCCTTTCTACCCTTTCAAATCATGAAAGTAAAGTTAATTTCAGAGACCAAGATGCACCCCATTGCCTTGGAACAATACTGATAGTCCTAATAACAATAACAATAACAATAAATGATAATAACTAACATGGACTGAGTTTTTATGTGCCAGGTATTGTTCTGGGTACTTTACACACACTTATTAATTTAACCCTCATAACCTTGCTATAAGGGAGGTAGTTATATTATATCTCCATTTTGCATATAACGAAACTTAGGAACAGAGAGAACTAGTAAGTTGACCATGGATGTAATATTCCTTAAAGATCCCCAAACTGTTTTGCCTCTTTTCTTTCTAAGAACTCTCTTCTATTCCTCCAATCACCCAAAGAAAGTGTTGACAGATAATACACAGGACACCCAGTTACATATGAAGTTCAGATAAACAGCGAATAACTTTTCAGTACTAATACATCTCACACTGTATTTGGAACATACTTACACCTAAGTTTATCCTATGTTTTGATTTACTAAATCTGGCAACCCTATCCAGGGGCTTTGTGTTCCCTGTCCCTCATCAAAATTTCTTGTCAAGAAAATTATAGCCCGGCTTGGCGTGGCTCAGCGGTTAAGCATCAACCTAGGATCCAGGTAATCGGGGTTCGATTCCCGGTCAGGGCACATGCCCGGGCTGCAGGCTCGATCCCCAGTTGGAGGCGTGCAGGAGGCAGCCAATCAATGACTCTCTCATCATTGATGTTTCTATCTCTCTCTCTCCCTCTCCTTTCCTCTCTCTGAAATCAATAAAGATATATTTGGAAAGAAAAAAAAGAAAATTATAACTACCCCACTTATTCTTTGAAAATTGAAGTCAATCTGTTTTCTTTCCCAGGTGTAGTTACAACCTAAGCTTCCTTTCAAATTATGGAAAGGGACCTGATGAAATTATTTTGGGCCTCAGTGAACAAGTGAGGGAGATTTTAGGGGAGACCCTCAAGAAAGTTTGTTTCCATAGCCCTTAGGACCCACTAGAGGCCTCAATGCACTTAGTTTTACGTAGAGGTGGTCTGGATGGATATTCAGGACAAATATCAGGAGAATCCTTGCTCAGACTACCCCTATCACACCATTGATTCCAGGGTTTCTCTACCCTGGTACTATTGACATTTTCCCAGATAATTCTCTGTAGTGAAGGGACGTCCTGTGCATTGTAGGATATTTAGCAGCATCCTCGGCTTCCACCCACTAATGCCAATACCAGCCATGACTTCAATCGTGGAAATTAAAAATATCCCCAGACATGGCTAAATGTCTCCTGGGAGGCAAAATCCCATTTGGTTGAGAACCACTGATCTAGAACAACCCCAAAACAGGATCCTCCTGGGAGATAAATCCAGGAAATCTTAGAATGAAATAAGAATGCCTCCATCCTACCTGGAACAAATCAGGTGAATCTGTAATCAGTGTTGGTATCATCTAAGAAGTAGGTTCCAGAGATGCCCTTTGCTGCATTTGTCTAGTTTGCCTTCAGTGGACCAGTATAAGGTCCACAGTTTTCAGGGAATGATCCTATTCATATAAATAAACAAGGGAGGGTTGTAAGAACTGCCTTATCTAATTAACTTATATATAAAACCTGGTACAGTAAGCCAGGCTTGGTGGATTCTATTCTTCGTCCTGTCTGGTTTTCTGGAAATCTCAGCTCAACAGTGGAATCTAAAGTAGTTTACTCAGGCCTAAAACAGTTTGGATATGGAGAGCATTACAAAGAAGTTCATAAAGCTATCCTTTGAAACATAACTATTTTCCCAATACTTAATTTGTATATTATTATTTTTTTTAAGTCAGAGCATCTTTGCTTGCAGCTGTAGAGTGCAAATGATGAAGTTTTGATGCAACAAGATAATGCTTATAAATGTGTAACATGCTAGTATTTATGTACCCCCAAGACATCAATGAAAGTCCCACTGAAAAGCAGAGAGTTTATCCTGAGGGGCAAAAGGGGCATGGATGTCCAGATGTGTGCTTCGAAAAGATGACTCTGTCTGCAATGTATGGGGGATGACCGGAGGCAGAGAGGCTAATCTGGAAGCATAATAGTGATCAGGTGACAGATGAAGTGGCCTGGTTAGGATAATGCCAGTGGGGAAAGAGACAAGATAAAGTCAAAGAGAAGTCTGAAGGTGGGTACAACAGAATTTGGAAACTGAGTAGTTGTAGGGGTAAGGGAAAGAAGGGAATCTGGATCCTGCCCAGATATCAATATGTTGGTACAGTCATTGACCCAAGGAACAAAAAGTATGAGGGTGAAGGGGTTGATGGATTTAATTTGGAATATATTAGATTCCCCAAAATCATTTCCTACACACAAGCTTCTACTGCAGAATATACTCTTAGATGCCCCATTAAATGGTGCAAGGATGATCTAAGGGTGGACTAACGGCCAGGAAGCATCTGTTGGCAGGTGATGGTAGAGGTGCATGGGGCTCTCTGACAGAAAGTACCTGTTTGAAAAACAAAACGAAAACTGTGATCCTAGTGGAACGCCGACAGGCAAATCCCAGGCAGGCATGAGGTCGAGGGAAGAATCAATGACTCGACTAGGAACTTATCCTTTACTTTCAAAAGCTCATAGATGGTCCAGACACCAAGTTCGGTGAAGACAAAATCTCCCTGAATGAACGTGAGAAAAAGAGATAATGAAGTTTCTTGTCCCATCAGGGCGTCAGAAGGATAAGAGGAGAAGTGGGAAAGAATGCAGATGGAAATAACTTTTGTTATATGTGGACATTTCGTAGGCATAAAGAGGATTTCCACAGAAATAGCACATGGGCTCTAAGGCAAGCATTGGACAATCAGCTCAGGCCCCATCACCCTTGCTGTCTAATGTTAACTTCCAGAGACTCAAGTTGCTGGAGAACATCCACTAGAAGTGACCTCCTTTGCATTAAGACTGTCCCTTAATGGGATGAAAGTTTAGACATCAAGGCAGGAAGACAGGGAGAAATTTTGGAGCTTTAGCATACAGAAAATATTAATCATGCAACACACTCTAAATTTGTGTAAGTGATACCTAAAAATATTGCAACAATTATTGAATAATTATTTAATACTGTGGTAAGGCTCTATGCTAAGTGCGTCTCATTCATTAACCCATTTTATTTTCACAATGAAGTAGGAACTGCTAATACCACCCCAAGTAAGGAAACTAAAGCTTAAACAAGTCAAGCAGCTTATTCCACAACATACAACTAAAAAGAGCCAGATTTGAACCCTGGTGTGTCTGACTCCAAAGCTCAAACTCATAACCACAGTGCTATTACCATGACTTTGCAGCTCATGAGAGACATGGGAGCTTATGGGAGACAGCACTTGGTCTGTCCTTACCACCGTGCTGAGGAAATCAGAGTGGAGCTGCCTCATGCAAGACTGGGTTGAGAGAAGGCTATTTTCTGCCGCAAGAATGAGCCTCCTCTTATCCTTGCTGCAGAAAATAGCTTCCTTTTCTTTTCCTAGCAGTGCAAGGAGCCGTTAGGGAAAATTGGGCTCATTAAATTGATCACACCCTTACTTTTTTACCATTTGAGGATATGGTTAGGAAAGGAGATATTTTACAATGAATATAGGAAAAAAATCAGGCCCTGTTATTAAGTTCTTTCTAAAAAGGTTTGTGCAAGGGAGAAATACAGATCTTCAGAGAAAGAATTTGAAAAGACTCAAATCATAGGCTCCAAAACTTATTGGAATAAAATCTATACATTCTTAATAGATTCCACTTAGACTTAAACTTACAGGACTTATCTAGGTTAATTCCACTTTGACAAAGCAAGTCAGATTCTCCAGCTAGAGGGCTGAGCAGATTTCTGGAAGCCAATGGAAAGCATGAAAAGAAGGGAGAGCTCTGCCCTCTCTCGCCAGAGAGGCATAGGGTGGCTTTTTTCCAGAGGTCCCCGCTGTGTAGAGGGGAGGCTGGCTCTTGGCTTTGCTTGACATTCTCTTGGCAGCAAAGAGGCCAGGGCTTCAGACTTCACACAGCCATGCTGGTATTTTCCTCTGTTGTCTTCAGGGCAGGTAAGAACCCCAGAACCATGCCCTTGCAGAACACATACATAGCACCTGTCTGTATATTGTGGGAAATTACCAATGTGCTTTTTTTGAGGATCCAATCTTCCCTACATTTTTGCCATTAAAATTTTTCTACTTTTATGATGTGATGAACACATAGATGCTAGTATTAATTTTCTACTAATGCTACAACAAATTACCACAAACATAGTGGCTTAAAAAACACATACAAATTTATTATTTTACAACTCTGGAGTTCAGAAACCCAAAAATGGGTTAGCCTAACTGCATTCCTTCTGGAGGCTCTAGGGACAATCTGTTCCTTGACTTTCCTGGCTTATAGCAGTTGCCTGTATTCCTTGGCTTATGGCCCCTTCCTCCGTGTTCAAAGCCAGCAGCTTGGCAACTTTCATTCTCTCTCTGACTCACCCTCCTGCCTCCCTCTTACAAGGCTTCTTGTGATTACATTGGTACCACCTAGATAATCCAGAATAATCTTCCCATCTCGAGATTCTTAAATTAATCACATCTGCAAAGCCCTTTTTATCTTATAAGGGTAACATTCACAGGTTCCAGGGATTAGAACATAGACATATTGGTGGGGGAGGGGGGGCAGACATTATTCAGCCTACCACACTGCTGGTTATATTTATTGGACTTTCTTGACAGAATAATAACTTGGAAACCCTATGTTACTCCCTAGTGTATTTTTTGTTTTGTTTTAAGTTTTATTATCCATGAAATCCAAAAGTCAGATTACTGCTGTTAAGAACCTCCAACCAGCTTGGAGCTGAACATGAGCTTGGATAAAAAAGAGAACATCAGAGCAGAGGGAACCTGTCTTGTGGCCTCCCAAAGAAGAAAGGGGTACAAAAAGATTATTGTTTTTATTTATGCATTCAAAAAGCATTTACTTACCAAAGCACAGTCAGAGGTTTTTGCCAGGTACTTTGTAGGAACTCAGCACTATGCAGATGCAAAGAAAGATAAAATATGATTCCCCAGAGATTTTCGGTATAGCTAGAGCAGTGAGGCATCTAGATATCAGTGAACCACCTAAATAAAGCAGGGTGATTTCTTTATGTTTGCTTTTGAATGCAGAGCCCAGTTTTTATCATTCTTTATTTTGGCTGCAGCCAGGCAGAAGAGCAATGTCATACTGAAACAGCTCAGACATCCTTACCAGCTTGTTGGGAGTGGATAATCAAGAGCTGACACCAGAGAAAACAGAGCACATACGTGACATTCACCTTGGAACTGCAATAATGTTTTGGCTACCAGAACAGTCAAAACAAATAAGAGTTACTGACCGAAGGTTTTTACAATTATGGGTTTAAAAAAGGATGAGCCATGCTTCTACACAGCTGTAATCCAAGGAGGGCATATCTATAAAAAGATAACCAAATGGAAATAAAAGTGATGTTTGTTTAAATTGATGATTTTTTTTTAAATGGTGAACCTATGGTATAACTCCAAAAAGCTTAGTTAAGTTTTAATTTATTCCCAAGTTGTTGTTAGACATGGAATCTGCAGAAACAGCCAGAAGTCCAAGTTCACCTAACCAGTGCTGTGCCCCCAGCAGGAGACTGTGTGACTCAGTCATCGGAGAGGCCGGATCCTGACTCAGAGCAGTGTCAGGACAGGCCCCAGCCAGCTCACTCTGCAGGTATCTGAACATCCCAACAGGGCAAGAAGTACACACTGCCCATGGCCTGGTATTTGTATATGAAAAATAATCTTCCCACCACTACTTCCACTGTTTCAATAAATGAGTGAGAAAAATAAAGTAGACGATACAATGATAATAACAGGTAATATTTATTGTGAACCTACTGCAAACCAAGCAGTGTTATAAGTGCTTAACATATATTAGGCCATTTAATCTTCTAGTGATTTTATGGGGTAGATAGCATTATTATCATCTCCCCATTTTATTATTGCAAAACTAAAGCACAGAGAATTTTATTTGATTTGCCCAGTTAATAAGTTGCAGAGTTGGAATCTGAATCTCTCTAGCGAGAGTCATACTCTCAACTATGACACGACTGCTTTGCTTTACAGAGCGGATCCTATAGCCAGGAGCATGGCATCAGCTTTGGGGAGTAGCGTGGCTCCGTAGAGAGCAATCCAAGTGGATGGAAAAGAGCCCAGGAGTTGGAGCCATACAAGCCAGGCTGGAGTCCATCCTAGCCATGAGCTTTTGAGGTCTTACTAAAACTAACTGTAAAGTTCATGCTACTGTTTGTTGGGTTGCTCTAGAGTGTTGTGGCAGGCAGGGATCCCCCTGGCCTCTGGATGGATCTTCAAAATCTCTTCAATGGAAGGACCCAGCTAACATCCATGAAGAGGCCTGCTTTCTTTATCTCTACTCATCAAAGAGCTAGAGTCCTACTTCCAATCCTTAAAAATAAACTCAAAGCAAGCTACCGAAATTTTGAAACAAGAAAGGCTTCTTCTTCACTGATCACAGGATGGGAAAGTTGTCAGCTTGCTGGGATGTGCTCCAGAAGTACCAGGCTATCACACACTATGCAGAATCCCCTAAGGGTGTTTATTACGGATCCTGGAATCCAATGACACGCAGAAGAGAATGCTTTCTTAAAATTTTCCAGACATCTGTTCTATCAAGAACAACAACAAAAAATCTTTGTTCATAGGTTAAAAGTGTCACTTAATTCTCCATACTATCACACCACCAATATGTTAATATTCTTTTATTTAAGATAGTTGCTTAATTAAATGACTTAAAAACACACAAGTACATATCATGTATATTCCAGATTCAAGAAATAAAGACTGCCTTCTCACTCCATGTCTTTAGGTAGATTTTTGCTGTTCCACTCATCTTAGTTATTTTTCATATGTGACCTCACATTATATGCTTTTCAAGCGTAAGAAAGTGTCATGGAAATCTGACACTATTATAGCTTAGAGTGATTATGACCAAAAAGTCACTGATATTTTCAACTCAACTACCACAGCGGACTCCAGAGAACTGCATGGAGCACCATTGTGAAAGACCTATGGAGCAGACACTGCGAGTCACAAATCACCAGTCAGCCTACCTAATGATGTTTGTTTCTATGTACAAAATAAGTTGAGTGTTTGCTTTTTGGGGTTTTTAGTAAATGAACCGAGCAGATCCCAGAGCTAATTCTAAATTTCTTCCTCATTGATTTATAGTGAAAGTATGGATTCATTAGGGAGTTTCTAGGTCAGAAATGCACCTTTTTATTTTTATTAAAAGAATTCCAATCGTGTGTGTGTGCGCCCGCGCGTGCACGCGCACATGTGCACTCATTTTCAAAAAGTATTTAGGATACTCGAAGCCATTCTCTTGACCTCAGATGACTACATATTTAAAGAAAAAGAACCAATACCTCTTGTAAGCTACTACTAAAATAGGAAGGAAAAGACCTGAATTAAATGCTAGTATATTATAATTGCTTTTATTTTCATGGAGAGCCAAGAGTTTAAAAAATGCCATCATTATGCAGGATGTAGGGTGTGCATGTATGTGAGTGTGTACGTTTGTGTGTGTGATTCAAGAATATTTGATGGATTTCACTAATATGAAAATCAGTGGAGAGTAGGAGAGGAGAGGATGATGCAGTGAGATTTGGTGTAGAAACAAACCAGTCATATTCCACAAGGAGGGTGTGGAAAGCACACTTGTGCTTCTCTCAGTGGAAAGAAGGAGGACATGGGCAGGACAGGTTAAAGCAGCAAGGACTGCCCTGAGAAACTCTACCATCCAGGCGGTATTCATGAGAACTGGCCCTGAATGCTACTTGACCTTTATATTCTGACAAAAATGTTTGAAAACTAAATACTCAAAGTGCAAGTGTGTAACTGGCCACCTCTTAAGACTGGCATTGGAGTGGCAAACAACAATACAACATACAGATGATGTACTATAGAATTGTATATCTGAAACCTATATAATTTTATTGACCAATGTCACCCCAATAAATTCAATTTAAAAAATATTTAGAGTTGAAAAGAAAAGAAAAGCTCTTTATAGGATCAGACATTTGGCTTCCTGAGGAAAACTGTAGCCCTGATAGAAAAATAAGGGATGGGACAAGCCCCCGCTCCCTCTAGATGTTTCCTTTCTTCTCCTTTTCTTCACAAGCACACCCTAGCTCCTCTTTGTTTTACTTCCTAGGTCTCCTTCAGGCGCATGTAGCCCAAGGCCATGCAAGCAGGTAGCCAGCTCCGTGCAAAGATAACCCCTGCCTCTTGAGAGCTCATGTGATCTGCTGAACTGCTCTGGGACAGGCAACACCAGGTTCCATTCCTCTTTCCTTGTGTTTGAAGGGATACAGAGACTCACTAAGCAGCCACATGAAAGAGTACTAAACTTTTTGCTGTTTAATGGGCTGCTTTATTCAAATTCATCAGTGCCTACCAGAAACAGAGAAGTGTGCTGGCTACATTGAGTAGTACGGGATTTATGAGACTATACCAGCCACAAGATGTTTGCTACCTTGCTGGGGCTGAAACATTACATCCAACCAAGCTAGGAGTCAACCCCAAAGACATACATTGGGAACCATCAATATACAGTTGACAAGTGAAGACACATAGGGCATTGCTGATATCAGCTGAGAGGACATTTGTGCTCCAGCCCTGCTGTCCTGCCCTCGGTTCCTCACACTGCCACTCTCGCTAGACCTTTGCAGATACTCTTCCCCCAAGCTTGGCTAACAGCTAGACCTTATTTCCTCTGGAAAGCCTTTTCTTACCCTTCTAACGTGTTCCTAAAACCCCTGCATTCCCCCTATCATAGCATTTGTGACATAGAACTGTAATTGCTTATTAAATTATCTCCCTGATTATACTGGCACTGTAGACTAGAAACTACACACATAGAATAAGGTTAAGGTCACTTTCATCCTGGCCTAGAACTTACTAGCTGTGTAATATTGGATGGGGCTCTTAACTTAAAATTTCTAAGTTTCCATTTCCTCAGGCATAATAATTGTGCTTAACCTTAGGTAGCTGTGGCAACTGATAAAATGCGTGGACATACAACCATGATCCTGGAAAGGATTCTGGAAATGCTGAAAATGGAGAAATAATCATTGTATTCTAAGTTGTTGCCATTTTATTCTGCTTTCTTTAAAGGCATTCATTCATTCATTACTGTGAAACTCATTCCTTGATGCATTTCAATGGGTCGGGATAAGGTTTGCATACGTTATACACTCCAGTGCCCGTTGAGTGACTAAATGAAAGACTGAAAGTTCTCTTCGTGAGACTCCAGCAGACCAGGGAACACTGCCTACGCCACAACTCCACCAATTCTGCATTTCTGAAGCTGTTCCACATTAGGAATCGGTGTGTATACATGCACATATAAAGCTGGCCAAGTTTCTACTCAGGAAATTGTTTGTGACTTAAATAGTTCAACAAAGTAACAAGTGCCCCTAAAAAATACAGCCTAAACCCTTATTTGACTTGGCAAAACCCACAAGTCTGGCAAAGCCATCAGACAGTGTAGGCCATAATCCATAGTTTCTCCGTCTCGCAGCACACCTTAAACCCGCCTTCTTGTGTTCCCCCTCTGCCTAGGTTCCCACTTCCCATGGTTTTTATCTTGTTATATTTATGAGCCTGAACTATAAATACATTGAAACAGGAAAGATTTTGTTGGTTTGGTGCAATTTAAATTGCTTTCAGTACCATATATATTTACAACATCTTATAAATATTTTAAATTATCATATTAATGGTTCCACTGACTCATAATAAATTCTGTATTTTGTGTAGGGATGATTGCCAAATTGATAATGTGGAAAATTGGAAAACCCCGTCAAACTGTGTGACCTGTCGGTCTCAAGAGAAAATCTTTCTGATTACTGGAAGAGCCTGAACATTGAGTTCAGCTATCTTACAAGTTAATCTTAATAGATAAACATCCTGAAATATACCTCTTTGGAAAAGATAAGTAAAAGAAATATTTTTGGCTGAAGAATTTGTTCATTGGACCGTATCTTAAAAGTATCTTAAAAGACTCCAAATAGTTTTCAGGAGTCTTCGGGCAGTGCATAAAGAAAAAAATAATCCCAGAATCATGCAGTGCCTGCCATGCTCGGGGATGGAGAGGTCCAGTCATAATGGGGAAGGAGTATGGGGGAGCATGAATGACAGCAAATGCTGCTGCGGGTGAACGATGGGAGGCCTTGGGAAAGAGCCTTCAATGCTATAAAAAGTCTGGACTTTTTGCCAAAGGACAATGGTTTTCCAGGTGTGGCCCCTGGAACAGCAGCATCAATATCACCTGAGAGAGCCTTTTAGAAATACAAATTCTCCAGCCCCAGCCCAGGCCTACTGAATCAGAAACTCAGGGGCTGGAGTGCAGTGATCTGTGTTTGTCACCCTCTAGGTGATTCTGATGCACTCTGAGATCGAGAACCTCTGCCCTAAGGATGCTTCTAAGTACTGGAATGGCCTGCTCAGATCTGGGCACGCAGGTGGCAACGTGGAAAATGGACCAGAGGGGAAGAAACTGAAGGCCTGGAGGCCTGAAAAGATTAATGAAAGTATTGGTTCACTAGGAAGTTTTGTATTTTATCTGTATTTTAGCAAGTCTAAGATATAATTAATTATTAGTCACACTGTTATTTTATTTGCCTCTGGAAAGAAAATTTTTGTCAATGAAATGACAACACGATGTTCCTTATCACTTGGAATTTTTATTTTATATGTATTGAAAGGGCTCCTGTAAACTTATACTAACAGATGTTTTTCATATATCACCCTTACACATACGTAAAAAGGAAAATATAAGCAAAATAATTTGGTTAAGGTATTCTTAGCAAACACTTCTTCACTCAAGTCATCTGAATGTTAATGATGGATGCATCAATCCTTTTAGAAATGCTCTGCTATTGTGCTCTGAGGTGTCCAAGTAACTGAGGCTCCATTCTGCAGGTTCGGATGTCCGTGCGCAGGTTGCGGGGTCTACCTCATGATTGCTGCCTGGCTAACAGACACTCGGAGATGCATCCAGATTTGGGAAATGTTAAAAAGTGAGCTGTTGTGTGCATCTTGAAATTGATGAATTCCCAGTGAGAGCTAATCCAGGCCTCATTGAGGACAGTAACAGGAATAATCGGAAGGAGAAGGCAGAGACCAGCAACATTTCAGAGGTGGCTTCTAAAGACTACATGAACAATTAGATGTTGGGGAGGGGAGAGGCAGATGAGTCCAAAGTTTCTAACCTGAGTAACTAGATGGACGGCATGCCCTTAACTAAGAAAAGGCATGGATTTTAAGAGCAGAAGGGGCCTGGCTAGCATGGCTCAGCAGCTGAGCATCCACCTATGACCCAGGAGACTGAGGTTTGATTCCCCATCTGGGCACATGCCCGGGTTGCAGGCTCAATCCCCAGTAGGGAGTGTGCAGGAGGCAGATGATCAATGACTCTCATCATTGATATTTCTCTCTCTCTCTCTCTCTCCCTTCTTCTTTCTCTCTGAAATCAATAAAAATACATATTTTTTTAAAAAGAGCAGAAGGGAAGAAATAGATAAGAGTAAAATGAGTTTAGTTTCAAGAATCCTGAGGGACATGCAGGCAGGGATGACCAGGATGTGCAGGGAGGGCCATGGTTAAAGGTAAAGAATTTTAATCAACAGCATTGGAATAGTGTTGAAACCAGGAAGATGAGTCCTCTTTTCCCAGGAGGGTGCACAGAAAGTATGAAGAGAGTTGGTGACTGAACAAAACAAAATTGAACAAGTGAATAGCGGTAAGAAGGAGCATTCAGAGAGGAAGAGAAAAGTGAGATTATGCTTGCATATCTTGTGAACTCCTCAAAGACAAAAGCTCTGAATCCCCAGGGCAATGTTTAGCCCAGAAAGGTTGGTCAGAACATGGAAACAATGGCCCAGAAGCCAAAAAAGGTGAACAGTTTAAGGAGGAAGTGGTAGTAATAACAAATATTACAGTTAATCCTTCTAGAGCAAAGAGCCATGAGATTTAGTAAATTTAGTTTAATTTGTACCACTGTCACCTCATTTTACAGCTGAACAAAGGGAGGCCCAGAGACATGAAAAGACATGCCCAAGGCTAAGAGCTGGCTGATGGCTGAGTCAGAGGCGGGACCCCAGTCTCTTGACTCTTGTCCTGGGGCTGTTTCTTCTACACTGAGCTTTTCCTCTTAGAAGAGGGTTATGTCCACTGCTGATAAACCTCTGGATCCAAGCCACCTCAGGTAGGCTCAAATCCATCCACACAAATGAATTCTGTTAATACAGCCACATCGCCCCACGGAGCAGGAGGAGAGAGCTCTAGAGAACAGAGCGAGGGCTCTAGTGTCAGATGCGTTTCCAGGTCTTGCTCTGGACATTGTCTGAAGCTACCCCATGAAAGAAAGAATGCATATTACTTGAATCTTTGGGTCATATCTTGAGCCAGAATTTTCTCTAAGTCTCATTAAATATAACAATACAGGCAGAGACACTGTGAGAAGGTGGAAGAAAAATAGAGCAAGCGGTGATATGGGGTCATTGAACAGGAAGTTCATACCAGATTCTATATGTAGGTGAGCAAAATATGAATTCAGGATGCTTTCATAAGTCCCTTTAATGATAACTAAGTTGTATTACTGTTCAAGCAGCTGACATCCTGAGAAAACGAGTGATTTCTCAAGAACATTGAGTCTTAAACATCAGAGTGCTCAAGCATTGCTGGGGAAGTTCCCTGTGGTAGCCTAGGGATTCTGTGGTAGGCCTAGGTGGGCTCGGCTGTTGAAGTCCAAAATTCTCTGGAAATTTATTCCAGGAGAAAGAGTGAACGTGACATTTCCCGAGTTTCAAAACTCAAAGCTCTCAAAGCTCAGGCTCCACGACTCATTCCCCTCTCTGTGACCTTTGCTGAGCCAGAGGGCCTGGAGGATGAGACATTTGCAGTCACAACCCCTGTGGCTTCAGTGTTTTCATTAACAGACACACGTACGGCAGTGTGGAGGTTTCCAGAAGCCCCCATCTGGCAGAGACAACTAATGGGGCTTTCCCACTGACATCCTGGCAAAGGTGCCAGAAGTATATTCGTTCCAGATCACAGCCCTAATAGGGCAGTTCCTCCCGGGACATTACTCTGACAGATGACCTGCCTTCCTTTTACAATCTATGGCCACCCACCTGTGTTACCTCCCTCTCCACAGTGGTGGGCATGGAAATGCACATCTGACCTGCACCTCTGAACTGAATCTTTCACAGCAAATGTCAACCTTGCAGTGAACTAGTAAGAGTGCAGTTTTTCTTCCTTTATGCAGGTTGCAATTTTCACTCTTTTATATCCCATGGACAAAAAAATGAAAAGCAGATATGGTCCAGCTAGAATTCTAATCAAAGAAGTGCCAAGTAGGTACAAAAGCAGATGCAAACTTATGCAGGTATTATTGGCTGGTCGATAAAAATCATCAAAGAATCTTATAAAATGGAGTGAAGGAATTGAGTGATGGTGATTTATTCATTAATAGGCCCTATCCAGTCACAGCTTAGAAAAACATCTTGGGCTAAAAAAACACAAAATAAATTTACTCAGAGCTCATTCTCACAAAGATAGTCAAAATCTCAAGCTAGAGATAAAACCCATATTGCTGTTGATATAATCCTGGTCTATTAATAATTGCTTCCCCCTCCCCTTCAGTTTGTGAAGGGAAGCTGAACCAACAGGCTTAAGAAGAAGTAGGTCAGGCCCAGCCAGTATGGCTCTGTGGTTGAGAATCGAGTCATGTACCAAGTAGATTCCCAGTCAGGCACATGCCTGAATTTTGGGCTCAATCTCCAGTAGGAGGGGGTCTGATTGATGTTTCTCTCTCTCTCTCTTCCTTTCTCTTTAAAAATAAAATAAAACAGATTTTTAAAAAAAAGAAGTAACCCAGGAGCATGAACTGTACTTTTAACTGGGCGACCTTAGGAAAGTCATATAACCTTTCTGGGCTTCAGGTAATCATAAGTTAAATAAGGAAATTGATTTGCATAATTTCTAAGGTCTCTTCCATCTCTGAAGTTTCGTATGAGGTGTGTCTTAGAATATAAAAATAATTAATCTTTCAACAAAGACAGGAACTCAGAATAATATGTAGCAGTAGGAACAGGATTTGAAGAATTGTAAGGATACAGGAGCTGCTGAGCAGTTCCTGGGACACCATATTCATATGGGGGATCCACCTCTCCAAAGACGTCAAATTGTATTTTCTAAACAGCATCTTTGAGACTGGAAACTTTGCTCAGTATTAAGAAGTTTGACAAATGAACAAAATTAAATAAGTAGTTTTACTATAGAAGGCCTCAGGCCCTTTCCTGCACTGTCCAATAGAACATTCTGCAGTGATGGAAATGTGTTATATGTGCCCTTTCCAATATGGTAGCCACTAGCCACATGTGGCTGTTAGCACTTAAAATGTAGCTAGTGAACTGAGGAACTGAATTTTATTAATTAAATATTAATTAATTTCTAGTTAAATAGCCACACGGGGTTAGTATCTATGTATTAGACAGTACAGGTTATACCATACACATATACAATATTAGCCCTAAGGGAGAGGTAATGCATGCAGCATTTCACAAACTTGTTGGGTGGTGGAACTGTTTCCAAAGGACTGAAATCCCCTGAAAAACCATTTGGGAAGTGCTAGTCTGTAAGCCATCTTGCTGTGTGGTTGAAACCCCAAGAGGCCACTCTAGTTTTGACATTCTAATTGGTTATCAAGAGTGTTGGTCACCACCCAGAGGTGTCCTTTGTTCTCTACATGTTGTAATGTTACCTCACAATTCAATCATATAAAAATTTCCTAAGTCCTGACATACACCCTTTGTCTCCCAGTGCAGGTCGAGTCAGCAGCATTCTACCAATTTTTTCCCACCAAAGCATAAAACAACAATAACCTGCGCTTCACAACTCACCATGCACTCTTTCTTACAACGAGATGCATTATCTCAATAACCCAGTGAGATAAGTAGCATTCCATTTCATAGATGAGAAAACGTAGGCTAGGACAAGGAAGGGACTTAGTTGCTCAAGGTTATACACTTAGTTAATGGGTTTTGGCTTCCATCTTTGAATTATGTCTCATTGAGCATTCTAACAACATCATTGTGAGTTGACTCCTCAAAATATCTAGAGCCCATTAAAAAATTGAATTAACACATTCTCAAAGTAGCAAAAATTTATATATACCTGAAAAAAACAATTTATTTTACAGGGTTTGCTCATACATACCTTGAGAATTATGATAAATAAAAGAAATGTTTAATGATCATGGAATAAAAGAAAGCAATATGATTATTCACAATCACCTATAATTCCTATCCTCTAAGAAGGCCTCCACTGGACCTGAAATAATCGTGTGCCTCTCCACTGAAAATCCACATTGGTGTGTAAATAAGCAGCTACAAATTTCATTCCCCCAATTATATCTCCTCTCCTGAGTATGCAATCAATTTGGTACTTCTAAGTGCCATTTATTCCGACCACAGCAGCACACACAACTGCTCATTTCTGCATCTAATTCAGCCGTGGCTCCTCAAGTGGTAGCATGTGGGCCAATATTCTTGATTCAATTTGTTGTCACATCAAATATGAGTGCATTTGACTTTGACCCATGGTTGCAGATATCAAGGTTTTTTTCAATGAAATATTGTTTCTTGAACTATCATTTGGCCTTGTAGGAAATTGCCTGGAATCTGAAGTTACACTTTGACCCAGAGTTTGAAATTCAGACATTTCCCAATGAAAACAATGAAACGATGTATCAATGAGGTGACTCTCTACAAATTACAGACATGGCCGGCTATTAACAGGGCTCACTGCACTCACTTTGGCTCTCTAGATTATAGTATAATCACTTTCAGTCAAATGCATAGCAGTCGTTATTTTATCTGTAGTAAATCTGTATACATTTAATATAAATACTACTTGACTTTATCATGACATGCTCTGAGAAAATTCATACTATAGTTCAGTTTTCATTACAATATCGCATACAAATATGCCAGCCATAGTCACCTCAGTGGTCCTGAGGAACCTAAAGAAAAGGAAGAGTGGGAGGTAAAAAGCAAGGAACAAAGAATAGGGAGTCAGCTGGAGGAAGATAAAGGGGGCTCAAAGGTAAAGTCTGGGTTCTTCAGGAAGAAACCTTGAACAAAGTGACCAAGCACAACACTCCCAAAGGCACAGTGGAAGAGACATGGAGACTTGTGGGGAAGGAAGAGGCTGGTTAAAGGGGAGGCTGAGTGAGAAGAAGGGAACAAAACAGCTCTGTGCCCAAATCCATTCATTCAGATGCAAAAGCTCAGGGGGACCATAGGAGGTGGGGGTGGGGGGACACTTAATATCACAGAGACCTGGGCCCTACTCTGTGTCTGGGAATCTGTGTCTTTAACAAGCACCCCCAAGGTGATTCTCATGATAGTGTAGGAAGAACTACTGGTGGAAAAGGGCATGAATTGGAGATTAACAGGCTAAAGTTTGCATTCTGACCCATCCACTCACCAGCTGTGAACTGGAGAGAGATACTTAACTCTCTGAGCCCTGGTTTTCTCATCTGTAAAAATAAGAACACATTCATGCCCTGTAGCAATCCACCAGTTAGGTATTATTATCATTATGCCCATTTTATAGGTTAGGGAGCCAAGGCACAGAGTGATTGGTTAAGAACCTTGCCCAAAGTCAGTCTGCTGGTAAATGGCAGAGTTGGTTTCAAACTGAAGCCACTTGGCTCCAGGTGCCATGCTCATAGCCCCAGTGATGTTTGGACTCTCATCCCAGAAAGGAGCACTGCACTGAAGAGACGGGAGGAAAGCTTTCCAGAGAGATAATTTATGTTCACTCTTAGTCACATCAGATGATAACTTGATGTTTCACTTAACGTAATTTACTCGTAAACTAACAAAGTTCAAGCAAATTAATTTTTGAATCAAGCTTTTTTCCCCCAAAGATTAATAATTAACAGGAATTGAGCCATGACTCCACCTGGCAGATGGCTCAGGCATGTTAATGCTTCAACAAATATAGCAAATAACAATATCAAAGTGGTAGAAATGAATATTAAATAAGATAGCGAGCACTTCCCCCACACCTGTAGTCTAGATGTGGGTCTGGGCTAATAGAATCCACCAATGTGAGACCACCTCCGCTTAGTGCATTCACCTCTACACCGCTTTACACAGCCCTATTGTCTCCTCATCATATTCCTGGGCTGGGAATCTGCGCTCTTTCAAATCAGGTCTTACTAGTTCATTTCTGAAGACACGGCAGTATCTATCAAAATGCAGATCTAATCACCCGCTGTTCTGACAAAGAATATTTACTTTACCAGGATGTGTGAAATGATTGTTTCTCATTTGTCATCAAGCTCTGCACTGTGGATAGAAAGGAAAATGCATCCTGAAAGATAGGACATGACACCAGAAACTAATTCTGAATTTTCTGTTTAAAAGATACATACATATATTGCAGAAGACAGAGTCCACTGGGGGAATTTTTTTTAAAGTACTACTCAAAGTTCTCAGAATAAGCAAGCATAGCGAAAGGAAAGAGAACAGCCAAACTTCATGAACAAAAGAAATACAGATTTATCCAAGCAAAGCAAAGCGAGGATGAACGAAATCAGATGCGAAAAGGGTTGGGGTTCTACGTGACCATAAAGAAGAGAACAATTCTAGAGCACACCTAAGGAAAGCAGGTAAGGACCTATGAGGTAAGATTTGAAGGGCCCTTGCCTTTATTAAGGGCTAAAATCCCACAACTCTCTGTTATTCCTCTTTTGGTTTAAGGCTGTGTGCCTATAGAAGGCATTCTAGTCTTTGCTTTTCCTTATAAACTCCTTAGAGAATCCTTCACCTATTCATGTGCCCCTGGGCCCCTAAGCTGTCGCTGACTGGGGCAGGACTATACCTGTGACTCAAGGAATACTCATATTTCACATTGTCTCTGAGCATTGAGTCACACAAGGAACCTCTGCAGACTCACCATTCCGGTGTTCAACTCAAACAGGAATGATTGGCCAAGGAATTTTCTTGAAAATGATCCGCAATTATTCTACAGGGAATCCTTCCTCAAGTTGACCCCAAGCACACCTCTACATCATGTGTGTGCACAGTGCCAGTCACAGGTGCGCACTGACAAAACTCCAAAGGATGCAAAATCTCTTTGTCCACTCATTCAGAACTACTCAGCGTCTACTAAGTGCTTTCTGTCCAAGAACTTACCCAGGAGACAGGGTCATTAGACGTCTCTGTGCTAAATGATTCAATAGAACACAATGTTGGAGTTGTAAAAACATGACCTACTCTAGGAGTTCAAGGGAGGGGGAAGCTAGGGGTTGGCCGGCTACGACCCCCTGAAAACCGGGGGATCTGAGCCGGATTGTGAAGTTTCAAGCTAAGATCCAGGTCACAGGAGAGTAAAGGAGTCTGGCTGCCATTTCCTCTGCCAGCCTGGAGGGCTGCGGGGAATCGGACCGTGGCAAGGCTGGGGAACGATGCCTCCCGCGTTCCCCGCAGCCCCATCGCCGCTGCGGACTTTCCGCGCAGCTCACTTCTCGGCCCCGGGAGCCACGCACACGCTCCTTTGGGCTTTTCGCACGAGGAAAACATTGTTGGGAAAGGAGCCTGAGGACCGACCACTGGAAAGTGCACTCAATAGCACTTTGGTTGAGATAATTGCTGCGTGTTTTTTTTTAAATTGTAGGCTTCGGAGGTGACCACAAGCAAAATTCGTGACAGACATTTGACACTGAGAAACTGCCGCGTATGGGTGAAATTTTTCACATCCCTCCCACCCCCGAAGACTGGTTTATTGACTAACAAAAGAAAACTATCTAAAACCGCCGGAGTACGTTGGCCAAGTCTCCTCGTTTGTCGTAATGCTCTCTCGCTAGGCACCGGTTTCCCACTGGCACCGGCGCGCGGGTTCCCATCCCAGCAGTTGCTGCCCTGCGAGCGCAACATGCACATTTGCAGCCAGACCCACCCTAGGCTCAGGGGACTTCAGGGCCCCTCTCAGTTCCTGCAGACCTGGGCCTGATGGTCTCCTTTGTCCTTTGTCCTGCGGCAAGTTCTGTCTGGAAGACTTGCAGCACCACAGCAGGAGCGCAAGGACGCAAGTCCGTCAAATGGAAACGCGCGCCAGGCAGGGAAAATAAAAGAGCGGCGGAGGCACGGTCCCTGCCCACTGCCATCAGGACCCTGTGATGTCAGCATAGCAAGGATGTAATTGGAAGAACTACGCCGAGAACTTAGAGAGACGCTTGAATGGCGCGCGTCAGCTGGAGGGAGCTCGCCAGCAGCTTCCCCGGCGATTCCCCGCGGGCACCTCCAGCAGGTTCCGGGGCTCCTCGGGCTGCCGTCCTGAGTGGGCGTCCCTCCCAGGACAGGGAGGCAGCTCTGCCTCTTGGCCTTGATGATCCTACTTCTCATGGTGAAGATGGCATGGCAGAAAAAGTGCTAACCGGGGAATCGGGCTGCTTTGGGCTCTGCCCTCTCCTGGCCTGGGGGACCTCAAGGAAGCTCTCTGTGTCTTAGCTTCACCACCACCCCCCCCCCAAGACTTATAAAAACATTTATCTCCTGGGGCTCTTGAGAAAATTCAATAAGACGGCGGAGGTGAAATGGTTGAACACACATTTATCACATAGTTCGCCCTAAATGAGGGTGATGAACACACAGGCTACCTTGACAAATGAATCAGAAATATTTTCAGGGTGCACACCGCGTGTTAGGCAATGAGGAAGACGTAATGAACAAAGTATTTTTCCCTCAAGGGACTTACGGTTTAGTGGAAGAGCTGATATGAACTGGGGCCAGCATAGCAAATTAAAAAGCACTGAGCAAGCATCCAGGATGTGCACTGTAAGTGCCACAGGAATCGCGAAGACGGAAGGGCACGGGCGAGCAGGTGCTTAGCAGGAACCTTGAAAAACGAGGAAGACCTGGATGAGTCGGGAAGCCTCATTCCCAGGCTGAGAAAGGCTCCCAGGAAAACATCGGTCTCCCATTGGTTGACACAAAGTTGGTCTTCTAAGGGCACTTGAAAAGACTTAAAGCTCAAGACCAAATGCAGTGTATAAAAAAAGAAGGGCATCAATTTACTGCCTCCTCTGTGAGGCTGTCTTTGATTCAGCGCAGGAGAAAGTATATCGCTGGTTTTCCAGTCCCAGAAAGAGAACAGAAGGCAAGAAAAAGGCAAGAGAAAAATAAAACTTGCAGAGATAACCATCTATATTTGCTGGGTTGGTGTTCCTTCAAATGTGTAATTATGATTCTAAGGGCTGAGTTGGCCATTTGGAGAGATGATGGTCCAGGTCAAGCAAATAACTGACAAAGGAGGAAATAAACCTATACACAAGAGATTGTATGTGCATGGTTTTGCTCTTTAAAAAGATGTGTGTTTTCCAACTGAAAACAAGATACTTCCTTAAAACATTTCAATTTGGTAGGAAACATCAAATTCACATGTCTTTAGCAAAGTCTAAAGTGGTGCCAACCACCTCATCCCTAGAATAAAACAGAAAACTGTATTATTTTCATTTTGTATGAAACATTCAAAGTTCAGGGCTGGAAAATTGTGTGTGGGCTGATGCCTGATAGTGCAGCCAGTTATTATGTAGTGACTCATGATAAATTTCCAAAGCCACCACACCTTAAAGTTAAACTCACTCAAGCCAGACAGTCAACTATTAGCAGAGATATTTCTGTAACCATAATTTCTAGTCTTTTAACTAATTTTTTTTAAACTTGCAGCATGGCCAGTTTTATAAAAGTCATAGAGCTCTCTTTTTTGGCATCGGGGTTTTGGAATATTTATCCTTTCAAAAACAATACAAAATAAATACATGCCCCTGGGGTATTTTAAGGAATTTTTCAGCTGACCAACTTGGTCAACCAGCGTAATCCTGGAGCACTGGCTCCATCATGGCAGCCAGCCCCGGCTCCTGGCCGCAAGGAAGACAGCGCAGGACTCCTGTGGTTGTGGCCGCGTCTGCCCCAGGTACCCAAAAGGAAGTCTCTCTGTGGTGAGGCCAAGCAGGAGATGGCACCACGAGGGAAGAGCTGCTGACAAGACAGAGGTTTCAGTGCAGAGTAGGAGCTGTCAGGCTTTCCTCTGACACAAACAAAGCAACTAGCAAAACACTCTCCATCCCTCGGCCTGAGTCCAGCATCAGTCACCTGCGTTATCACACTTCACACACCAGCAGACCCCACAGTGAAGTCACATCTGCTTATGCCCAAGAGCCCAGAGTTACAAGCTCTGTTCAACATCAACATATGTTCAAGGATCCTCCAAAGAGCTCCTTTAACTCTACATTTACTAGCTTAGGGTTTCACACTCTATAACCACTGTTAAATTGAAATGCATGGAATAGAAATAATATTTAATGCGTGTTGTTGTCCATTTAGTCTCATCTCTGACATCCTCACGAGGGTCTATAAACATGTTACAAAACTCTTTCATAGAGCAGTATCTCCCATTCTTTTATACATTAATGGCGTCAACAATTGGCTTGTGGTCTCCAAATGCTCTCCGCGTTCAGGAGCAGGGCTGGGGCGTGGAGGGAAGACCTTGGTGGCGCGGAGGCAGGCCGAGGCTTCCTGCCCACGCTGCCCAGACCAGCCGCACGGAGCAGGGCACAGGCCGGGACAGGAGACGGGGGAGGATGTTGACGCGCCACAGGCAGAGTTGGGAGTTTTTTCTTGGTTAGGAACACAAACTGTGCACACACCTCAGTCATCAGCCCTTCAAAAGGGGGAATCTGATGGAAGGGCTTAAAGGGCACAGAGAAGTCAGAAAGGTGAGGGCATCTGTCCCCGCAGTACCGTCCCCTGGCACTGAGTTGGCACAGAGCACACAGGGGCTGCTTGAATGATACGCAGCTGTTCATGGAGTAAAGGCCAGGCCATGGCTGAGGGAACGGACTGTACACTACAGGGAGGCTGACAGAGGGCACCAGCCTCCCAGAGGAAAGGTGTCTAGACCGGGGGGATAGGCCATGTTCCGGTGTTTTCTTTCCTGTTTATTTCCTGTGTGTTCTTTCCTGTTTATTTATTTATTTTAATCCTCACACAAAGATATCTTTTCCATTGCTTTTCAGAGAGAGTGGAAGGGAGAGAAAGAGAGAGAGAGAGAGAGAGAGAGAGAGAGAGAGAGAAACATCGATGTGAGACAGACATCAATTGGTTGCCTCCTGCATGAGCCCCTACCCGACCAGGGCAAGGGATCGAGCCCTCAACCAACATGCCCTTGGCTGGAATCGAATCCAGGACCCTTCAGTCCTCAGGCCAATGCTCTAACCACTGAACCAAATTGGCTAGGGCTGCTCTTTCCTGCTTAAATGTCAGTTGTGGCTAGAAGTGGTCAGCACAGAGAGACCTCCTCATGGCAGGAAGCCCCACATTCTCTCAGCAGGTTTCTTCTGATCCCAGCCCTCTGTGCTGCACCTTGTTCAAGGCCCACGGTCTGGGGTCACCCTGGAAGCCCAGGATTCCATTCCTTACATACCTTGAGGGCAGCTTCTGACTAAGAGTCAGTCTTCACCCACCTCTCTTCCTCCTACAAAACCACTTCCTCCCTTGTCCTACCCTCCTGACAATCCCCACCCATGCTTTGCCCCTCAGTGACATTTCAGTGTTTCTGTTCTGATCCATATTAAGGTTCAGGGGTCCCTTCATAACATGACACACAGAAGGAAAGAACAAGATTCTGATCATGCATCTGTCCTCCCCCTCACATCTGCTTTCCCTTACACACTCATTTCTGTGTCTGTTCCCCTGCCAGTCCTCCACCCCACGCAGCCTCACTAAAGTTGTGTGCTCTGAGTCAGAAGCTCCACAACTTTTGCCAGGAGGTGGCAAGCTTAAGAGATTACCTGCCCTGTTCTCCTTCACTTGAACCTCTAGAAAGCCCACCTGTTCTGCAGAAGCTCCCAGTTACCCAGACCACACACGTGGTGTCATTTATCTGCAAAACATTTTCCCCTGCTGTTTGCAGAATCCTGTGCCCACCTGTGCTTTCTAGCTGCTGCTTCGTTTTTCTCCAAGGCAGCAAGGAAGTGTGGTCTGATAAATGGAGAAGCTGCCTGACATTGGGAGGCTGTGTGTCATGGGGAAAATTGCTTTGACTCTCTGGGTAAGTTGATATTTTATCAGCCTTGGGTGAGTGAACAGAAAGCAGTTCAAGTGTCCAGAGAGGGGAATCCTCAGTCAGTTGCTGGTCCTCCCTACAGTTAGGTCCACAACAACTCCAGTCCCTGATAGCCCCAAGGATGGACAGATGCCCCACTTCATGGTCCTATTCCGCCTCTCTCTTCCACTAATTTTTTTTAATTTTTTTTAATCCTCACTTGAGGATATATTTTTCACTGTGTTTCAGAGAGTGGAAGAGAGAGAGAAAGAGAAACATCGATGTGAGAGAGACACAGCTATTGGTTGCCTCCCACACACACCACGACCTGGGCCACGGATGGAGCCTGCAACCGAGGTACATGTCCTTAGCTGGAATTAAACCCAGGACCCTTCAGTCCACAGGCCAGTGCTCTAACCATTGAGCCAAACTAGCTAGGGCTCTTCCCCCAATTTTGACTCATTAGATCCTCCAGCTTCAGTTGATCAAAGAAACTCAAAGTGTAGACACCCAAAAAGTCAATGTTTGCCCAATAAGCTTCATGAGCAGCTAAGGGTGCCTGAGGACCAGCCATGCATCATAAGCAGCTTGGGCCTGGGATGGGTGAATATGCACATAAGCTTTTCGATGTGTGACTCCCCACTCCTGACTCTTACCCATAAGGGTCAGGACACTTTCAATATCAAGTGACAGAAATTCAGCTCCAATTTGCTTAAGTCAAGAAAGAAATCCATGGGCTTATGTACCTGTGGGCATTTGATGTCAGGCAGGGTTGGATATAAGGTCCCAACATCGTCTGAGGCTATAATCAAAAAGAAATGAGAACAAGTGTTGGTGGGGAAGTGGAAAAAAGGGAACACTGTGCACCGCTGGTGGAATTGTAAACTGGTACAGTCACCATGGAAAACAGTATGGAGGTTCCCCCAAAAAATTAAAAATAAGAACACCATATGATTCAGCAATCCCTCTTCTGAGTATATACCAAGAAAATGAAAATGAAATCAGTACCTCAAAGAGATATCTGTACCTCATATTCACTGCAGCATTATTCACGGTAGTCGACATGGAAGCAACCGAAGTGTCAGCTGACAGATGAGTAAATAAAGAAATTGTGGTAAATAAAGAATAATGGAATATTATGCAGCCTTAAAACAAGATCTCCTGCCATATGTGACAACATGGATGAAGCTGAATGCTGTTATGCTAAATGAAATAAGCCAGACACAGAACAAAAATTGCATGATCTCACTTACAAGTGGAATCTAAAAAGTTCAATACACAGAAGCAGGGAGTGGAACAGTGGTTACCAGGGGGTAGGGGAGATTTGGCTCAGAGGGTACAAACTTGCAATTATGTAGGATGAATAATTCCAGAGATCTAATATACAGCATGATGGTTATAGTTAACGATACTGTCTTGAATACTGGAAATTTGCTAAGAAGGTAGATTTCAGGTGCTCTTACCACCAAAAAAAAAAGGTAACTGTATAAGGAGATGAATATGTCCATAGCTTGACTGTAACCATGTATATCAACTCATCACATTGTATACCTTAAACATATATAATTTTTATTACAAATAAATTAAAAAATAAATTTTAAAATGTTTTCAGAGCTCTGCCTCTGTCTCCACCTGCTGGACAGGTGCTCTCCAAAAGGATGGAAGATGATTGCCAGCTTAGAACCCAGTGGAATGAAAGTATTTTTTGATAGTGGTAGCAGAAAGGTCCTGGGACGACTCCGCTTGGGTCATGTACCCATTCCTAACTCCTAGGTCATGTGGCCTCCTCTCTGGCAGCATGGACCTGACTCAGGTTGTGAAATATATTTTCCAGAAGAGAAAAGAGTTCAGTTCCTAGAAGGATGGAAACGGGGCTGGACAGGCAAAAACGCCCAATGTCTCCTGCACTTCCCGGAGCCAGCTGGGAGCCAAAACTGCAGAAAATTGCAGCAAACTGAGATGCCAATGCACCCAGGGCTCAGTCTTTTCAATCTTACACATTTCTAAGCAAAGGTCAAGAGAGCTCTGAAGCCATGTGCTAGAAATACAGACCATAACAATGTGGCACTCTAGTTCTGTTTTGTTTTTCTATAGTTGGATAAGGCTCTTCCAGCTTGGTGAAGTTAAATACAAATAGCCATAGACTTTGCTGCAATCATCAAAATATTTCTATGACTCACAAGAGAAACTAGAAAAATACACAGAAGAGTCAACATTACACTGAAGTTAGATTGTAATCACATCCTTGAGTTCTGACAACCCACTGACAAAGTTTCCTGCTGAGAGCACATTACTGACTTATTTTTCTCCACAGAAGGTACTTGATTAGCCTAAAGCAGATTATCTCTTTTATGGATTATCTGAGATCAGCTTTTCACACAGGTTGGTATCCCACCAGTTATCAGAGCTGTTCCTGTCTCTACCACTGAGTCAGTCACTGAAGATAATCACTGACATACTGGCCCAAGAACCCAAACTTGAGACTAGCCAATCATCTGATGAGCCACAAATCAGCTTAGAGGCTATTACTCTTTTTTTAAGCACTGACACTGAAGGCTGTTAAGGGGATGAGTATGCTTTTCTACAACAAGAAGATCATTACTGTCTCTAGCAATAAAGACACTTGAACACCCTGATGTTCTGCCAGGAAGTAGGGGTTTCTATGGTAAGCTTTAAAGTCAGAGACAAAAGGCTCAGACAACCAGTGGTGTATTAAAGCCCAACTCAATAAGCAGAACTTTCCCTGACTTCCTGCAACTTGACTTTTCTTACCCTCAAGCATCACCAACAGGCCAAAGTCTCAGTAGCACTGGTTATGTGACAAGCAGAGTAGCACAAGATAAACTAGAAGAGGCACTTCTAGGCCAGATGCCATTGTGAGTTCAATTTCTGAGCTCTCCAGCTCCACTCCAAGCATAGCAATCATATATGAAACATTTTTTGTACGTCTGTAAAATAAAATCACACTAAAATATTGCCATGGAAGAGAAACGGCCACTAGTAAGCAAGCCAAAGCCATTGGTCTCCTGGTCAAGAGGGCAGAGATAGCCACAGTTTGATTTCTCTAGGGTAACAGGGGATAAAACCTTCCAAGCGTGGCAGAGAACCTGAGCCAGGGTCACTGCTTGAAGCCTTGGGTGGTGCTGATCTCCCCCATTTATAAAAAGAGGCAGGAAAGCTGTAGCCACTGGCTTTTTTATAAAAGCAGGCACAGACTTGGAGCCCCATTCTGAGTGAAGCCACTCACCAGTTTAGGGGCTGCATGTATGTATCTCCAATATGTGGGGGGAGGACCCCCGCCAAAAACATTCAACCTGGTTCTAGAACAAAGTTCCTGGGAGCCAGGTGGAGGCAATGTCAAAACCACTAAACAGGGAAGAAAATAACCCACAGCTATGGGGAGGAACAAGCCACTCAAAACCTGAGCATGCAAGCTTAAATTCTCTTTATTTTAATTGAATTTATTGGGGTGCAATGTTAATAAAATTATATAGGTTTCAGGTGTACAATTCTATAATACATCACCTGTATATTGTATTGTGTGTTTGCCACCCAAGTTAAATCTCCTTCCATCACCATTTGTCCCCCCTATACACTGCTCTACCTTCCCCACCCACCACCCCCGTTCCCTCTGGCAATCACAGTACCATTGTCTGTGTCCAAGAGTCTTTCTTTGTTTTTCTTTGTTTATTCGCTTCACCCTTCTCACCCAGCTCCCAAATCCCCTCCTCTGACAGCTGTCAGCCTGTTCTCTTTATCCATGAATCTGTCTCCACCTTGTTAGCTTATTTTGTTCATTAGATTCCACATATAAGTGAAATCATATAACGGAACTTGTCTTTCTCTGACCAGCTTATTTCACTTAGCATAATACTCTCCATCCAGGTCCAACTATGCTGTGGCAAAAGGTAATATTTCCTTCTTTTTTATGGCTGAATAGCATTCCATGTGGTAAATGTATCGCAGTTTTTTATCCACTGATCTACTGATGGGCACTTGAGCTGCCTTCAAATCTTGGCTATTGTAAATAACACTGCAATGAACAAACTAAAAAATTTTTTCACAGCAAAGGAAACCATCAACAAAATGAAAAGACAACCCACTAAATTGGAGAACATATTCACTGATATATCTGATAAGGGCTTCCTATCCAAAATTTATGTGGAACTTATAAAACTCAATACCAAAAACAGAAACAATTCAATTAAGAAGTGGGCAAAGGACCTGAATAGACACTTCTCCAAAGAGGACATACAGATGTCCAAGAGACATATGAAAAGATGCTCATCATCACTAATCATCAGAGAGATGCAAACTAAAACCACTCTGAGATATCTCACACCTGTCAGAATGACTACCATCAATAAATCAACAATCAGTATTGGCGAGGATGTGGAGAAAAGGGAACCCTAGTACACTGCTTGTGAGAATGCAGGTTAGTGCAGCCACTGTGGAAAACACTATGGAGTTTCCTTAAAAAATTAAAAATGGAGCTGCCGTTTGACCCAGCGATCCCACTTCTTGGAATATATTCAAAGAAAACTGAAACACTAATTTGAAAGAATATATGCAAACCTAAATTTTAAATGAAATCTAACAAGAAAGTCATACAACAATCCCCAAAACCAGAAAAATGTATTCCCTCAAAAATGGAAATACCTGAGCAATCTCAAAAATCATTTAAAATAAGTATGTTTAGCCCAGTCAGCATGGCTCAGAGGTTGAGCATCAACCTAGGATCCAGGAGATCGAGGTTCAATTCCCAGTCAGGGCACATGCCCAGGTTTTGCACTTGATCCCCAGTGGGGGGGGGGGGGTGCAGGAGGCAGCTAATCAATGATGATTCTCTCATCATTGATGTTTCAAGTCTCTCTCTCTCCCTTCCTCTCTCTGAAATCAATTTAAAAAAGTATGCTTTAAACCCTCAAAAAGATGAAGTAATTACATGCATGAGAAACAAAAATAAAAGAAGTAGATATGAATGAAGAACATATGGTTTCGAAAAATAACCTATTACAAATCCTGGAAATTTAAAATACCAATATTAAAATTGAAAGCTCATAGTCTGGATAAATATTGAACACAGTTAATAAGAGAAGTAGACATTGAAGACAGTACTAAGACATTGAGCCAGAATATAGCACAGGAGATAAGAAGATGTGAGACGTGGAGTACAGATTAAAAGGCTGTAATAAAGGACTTACAAAAACTCCAAAGTGAAACAATAGAGGAATTGGTAGAGGTAAATATAAAAGGAACTAATGGTTGGCAAGTTTCCAGTATTGAAAAAAAACAAAATTACACGTTTATAGTGAGCACAGAATATTAAATTTTAGATAGATGATAGATGATAGATAGATGATAGATGATAGATGATGATAGATAGATAGATAGATAGATAGATAGATAGATAGATAGATAGATAGATAGATAGATATAGATAGATAGATAATAGATAGATGATAGATGATAGACCAACCTAGGCATATTGTACTGAACTTGGAGAACAGAAGAAATCTTAAATCTACCAGAGAGAATAGATAATTAAGTCACAAAGAAATAACAATAAGAACAACAGCAGATTTCCCATCAACAAAAAGAAATGATGACAAAGAAATGATGTTCAAAGTCTGAGGGAAAGTAACTGTCCGTTATAAATTCTTTACCTCACTGAACTACCATTCAGAGAAGGTAAAATAAATAACTTAAATGTCCATCAGTAGATGAACAGATAAAGTAAATGTGGTGAATACATTGTAACGGAATACAGTCGTCCCTCTCAATCCAAGGGGATTGGTTTCAGGACCTGATGCAGATACCAAAATTCACAGAAGCTTAAGACTCTTATCTAACCTGTCATAGAACGATGCATACAGTCAGCCCCCCACATCCAAGGATTCCCAACCTTGGATCGAAAACACTGTTTTTGATTCATGATTGGTTGAATCCTCAGATGCAAAACCCACGGACATGAAGGGATCACTGTATTATTTAGCCATAAAAAAGAAATGAAATACTGCCATTTTCAACAACTTGGATGGACTTTGAGGGCATTATGCTAAGTGAAATAAGCCAGACAGAGAAAGACAAACACCATATGATCTCACTTATATGTGGAATCTAAAAAAAAAAAAAACCAACAAAAAAAAAGCAAGCTCAGAGAACAGACTAGTGGTTTCCAGAGTTGGGGGGAGGAGGGGTGGTTGTCAAAAAGTATAAACCTCCAGTTATAAAATAAGTCTTGGGGATGTAATGAAGAGCATGGTGCACATAGTTATTGCATATTTGAAAGTTGCTAAGAGAATAGATCTTAAAAGTCCTCAACACAAGAAAAAAAATGTTTTTGTAACTATGTAAGGTGATGGATGTTAACTAGACTTATTGTAGTAAATATTTCACAATATATACAAATATCAAATCAT
Organism: Miniopterus schreibersii; assembly: GCF_964146895.1. Lineage (NCBI taxonomy): Eukaryota > Metazoa > Chordata > Mammalia > Chiroptera > Miniopteridae > Miniopterus > Miniopterus schreibersii. Next base: position 71,338,834 of record NC_138102.1, on the reverse strand, counting down.
CATGTTGTACACCTGAAACTAACATAATATATGTGTGTGTGTGTATAATTGATAAATATATGTCAATTATACCTAAATAAAAAATTTAATAAAAATATTTTAGTAAAATATTTAAAGATATAAAAGGAAGTGATAGACATTTTTAGATATACAGACTCTAAGAACTTTTGCATCTGCAGATACTCAAAAAAAGAAATATCAAATAATCCCATAAGAGGTAAAAGAAACACAGGAAAGAACTGGAAAGCTTTTTAAAATGCTGAGCAAAGAAGCTGATACATTATATTGTTAATTTAACTATTAATTCTTTGGGGGGAAAATTGTATTTAAAATTCTAGATGACAAAAATAAGGAAGGTAGGAGAGGAAGAGTACAGGAGGATTACAACATGCCAAGGCCCTTGTCTTGTCGAGGAGGAGGGCAGAGACATTAGATAGTGTTAGATGTTGCTAGAAAGTACATGTATATTAAAAGTTTATGGATGACTTACCAAAAAATTAAATAGCTTCCAAAACAATGGAAAGAAAATGGAAGTTCAGGAGAAATAAAAATACATTCTTTTAAGATGTTAGCAATAAGTTTAAATATGACAATAATCTCAATAAATATCAACATATTAAATTCATGTGTTAAGAGACAATCTATCAGGTTGAAATTTTTTTAAGCTCTTTTTTAATTTTATCTTTATTGTTGAAAGTATTACAGATACTCCCTTTTCCCCCCCATCAACCCTCTTCACCCTCCACCCCCTCATCCACCCCTTCCCCCCAGACCTTGACCACACTATTGTCTGTGTCCATGGGTTATGCATATATGCATACAAGTTCTTTGATTAATCTCTCCCCACCCACCCACCCCTACCTTCCCTCTTAGATTCATCAGTCTGTTCCATGCTTCTATGTTTTTGGATCTATTTTGTTCCTCATTCTATTTTGTTTATTAGATTCCACATATGAGTGAGATCATGTAAAACTGAATCAGGAAGAATCAGAAAACCTGAATAGGCCAAAAGCAACTGATGAAATTGAAGCAGTAATAAAAAAAAATCCCAAGAAACAAAAACCCTTGTCCAGATGGCTTCACAGGGGAGCTTTCTAATTCTTTAAGTTGTAGGGCTAGATAGTTTTCTAAAAATTTTTCTTGCTCTTTGAGGTAGGCCTGCATTGCTATGAACTTCCTTCTTAGGACTGCTTTTGCTGTGTCCTGTAGATTTTGGGTTGTTATGTGTTCATTTTTATTTGTTTCCAGGAAGTTTTTTATTTCTTTCTTGATCTTATTGGTAACCCATTCATTGTTTAATAACATGTTTAGCTTCCGTATGTTTGAATGTTTTTGAGTGTTCTTACTATAGTTGATTTCTAATTTCATGCCATTGTGATCTGAGATGCTTGATATGATTTCAATCTTCTTGAACTTGTAGAGACTGGTTTTGTGTCCTAACATGTGGTCTGTCTTTGAAGAATGACCCATGTGCACTTAAGAGGAATGTATATTCTGCAGCTTTGGGGTGAAATGTTCTGTAAATATCAATTAAATCCATCTGATCTAGTGTGCCATTTAGAGTCATTGTTTCTGTGTTGAGTTTTTGTCTGGAAGATCTATCCAGTGAAGCCAGTGGGGTGTTAAACAATTATGATTGCATTGCTGTTGATCTCTCCCTTAAAGTCCTTAAGATTATTATTTATAGCTCCTTATTTATTGCCATTTTAATTCTTTATGCCTATGTTTCTCTCTCTATTTCTTCTTCTTATTACAGCAGTCCCTTTACCATTTCTTGCAATGCTTCTATTTCTACTTCTAATTATAGCAGTTTTTTTAACATTTCCTGCAATGCTGGTTTGGTGGTATAAACTCCTTTAGCCTTTTTTTGTCTGGGAAACTCTTTATTTCACCATCTATTTTGAATGATAGCCTTGCTGGATAGAGTAGTCTTGGTTTCAGATCCTTGTTTTGCTTTACCTTGAATACTTCATGCCATTCCCTTCTGGCCTGTAGAGTTTCTGATGAGAAGTCAGCTCACAGCCTTATGAAAGCTCCTTTGTAGGTAACAGGTTGCTTTTCTCTTGCTGCCTTTAATATTCTCTCTTTGTCTTGAATTTTTGTCATTTTAATTATGGTGTGTCTGGGCATGGGCCTCTTTGGATTCTTCTTGCTTGGGACTCTCTGTGCCTCCTGAACCTGTATGAATTTTTTACTCACCAGGTTAGGGAAGTTTTCTGCCATTATTTCTTGCTTACTTTTGACCTCTTCTGGCACTCCTATAGTACAAATATTGTTATATTTCATGTTGTCCCACAGTTCCCTTTAACTGTCCTTTTGTTTTTTCATTATTTTTTCTTTTTGGGTCTCTTGATTGAGTGATTTTTTTCTACCCTGTCTTCTAATTTGCTGACCCAATCCTCAGCTTCCTCTAATCTGCTGTTTGTTCCTTCCAATGTATTCTTTATTTCTGCTATGTCATTCTTCATCTCCTTCATAGTTTACATATCTTTTTTCATGCTGTTGAGCATCCTTACAATCAGTATTCCGAACTCTATATCTGATAGGTTATCTCCATTTGATTTAGCTCTTTTTCTGGAAACTTCTCTTGTTCTTTTATTTGGGCCTTATTTTTTTGTCTCCCCATTTTCGGTGCCTGTTTGGGTTTGTTTCTATGTATTAGGTAGATCTGCTAGGACTCTCAGTCTTTTTGGAAGGTCTCTGGTGCAGACCAATGTCAGACACAGTTTATAACTGGCCCTGAGCAACCTCTTTGGAGCTATCAACAACCCTCAGCTTGAGGTCTCCTCTGCTGAGGCTGGATGCAGTTGGACAGGACCAAGATGCATACCAAAAACTGCTTTTCCAAGTCCCGGGTCCAGAAGTTCAGGCAAAGACTCAAAGCACTCTGAGGTCTGCCTCTGCATGCAAGCTGATTTATCTGATTCCCTTAATGAGCCCCAGGCTGTAGAAACTTCCCTGGGTAGGGCAAGAGGTTTTCCAGCAGGATGGGGCAATTGCTTCCCCACCCAGGCAAAAGCAGTCAATTTTCTGCCTGAGAAAGCTGTCCTCAGCAGTATGGGGGAATGACTCAGCATAGGAACCCAGATGGGTGCCTTCTGATCTTAATCTCGAGAGCCCACAACCCCAGATTCTCTTCACACAGCTCCAGTCTACTCTTCCTCCCTCTGCTGGAGCCCAAGGTGAGTGGCTGCACATGAAACTTTGTGTGTTGGCTCTTTAAGAGGGTGCCTGCCATTTCAGCATTTCTCCCTGGCAGACAAAAACCCAGCTGCTTTTCACAGTCAGATGTTATGTGAGCACCTTTCTCAGTTCTGGTGCTCTTAGCTGGGAAGCCTAGCCTGGGATGTAGGCCCCAGAGTCCTCAGTGGGAACCCCCCACAGCTGAGATATCCCTCTGGACCTTCAGCTGCTGCCTGTGGGAGCCCAGCCAGCCCTCTCAAACCTCGCACTTCCTGCCAGTCTCTATTGTGGTCTCCACTTTTCCTCCTTGGTTATGAGGGTGCCCTCCAGCTCATCTTCAGTTGCAAATTGATTTTCAGGACAGTTTTTCTATATTTTAGTTGCAATTCCAGGTTGGTCCCAGGAGAGTGTCAGTGTAGCTTCCACTCAACCTGCTGCCATCTTTAATCCTAAGCTCATTTATTTTAGAAAGCACATTTTCTTGGCAAAAGGAGTGGAGAGCAAAACCAATGGCAAGGCATCAATCAGGTAAAGATCCATAGCTGTTTCAGAGAGCTGGTAGGGACTAAGCTAAGACTGCCCTGGGATGGAGCTGTGGAGAAGAGGGAGTGCAAAGACATGTGAGAGGGAGACCTGATGGATATGCCAATCAATTAGAGCAAGCTGAGTTAGAAGGACCTCCAGAGGAAGATTAGCAGAGTCTTATGCTGGGCAAAATCTACACATTCGTGCTGATTAGAAGGGAAATGGTCAAATTGCCTAAAAGAATGGGAGAAAGGTAAGCATCAAATCCTTGGCAACAACAACTCTTGAAGGGCTCACAGAGGAAGAGGATCTGACAAAGGACCCCAAGATAGATAAGATCAATTTTGTCACAGAGCCATTAAAAAAAGACTTTGAGCCCTGGCCAAGTGGCTCAGTTGGCTGAAGCGTCAACCGTATATCAAAAAGGTTGTGGGTTCGATTCCCAGTCAAGGCACATACCTAAGTTGTGGGTTCAATCGTAAGTCAGCGCAAGTACTGGAGGCAACCAATGGAGATTATATATATATAATCTTTTCCTCTCTCTAAAATCAATTAAAAAATATATCCTCAGGTGAGAATTAAAAAACAAACAAAAAGACTTTAGAAGGAATCGGTCATCAACATCAGATACTCCCCAGAGATCAGGTAAAGCAAGAACCAAGAAGTACATGTTGAATTGGACACTATGGTGGTCACTGGGAAGCTTTCAACCTGCTGGGTACTGGTTAAAGTACCAGACTGAATATAAACATTGATCCCTGCCAATCCTCCTACAGGTGACCTGGGGTGCTGACCACTTTAATGGCCATATTGGAATGACACCATCCTGTTGCTGGAATTTTCCTTGATGTCACTCAAGGCTTCTTCAGAATCCAAGAGTATCTCAATACCCAACTTTCAACTTCAAAACAGCTAGCTCAGAGGACAGATTTTCAAGTTCCATTCTCTGACTTCTCTGCCCTTCTGTCAGGATTTTCTCACTTTTTCTCTTTGCAGGAAGGGATGAGTCCTCCTTCGTTTTGGAGGATGGAAGGAATCAGCCATCCTGCTTTTCAGAGTAAAAAATATTTACCAAGTAGTTTCTATGAGCCAGGCACTGAGCTCATGGCTTTCACATATGTAATTTACTCCTTACAAGCCAGTGGGGAAGCAGGCACTGTCATCCTATTTTGCAGAAGAAGAAATTCTCCAGCAAAAGTTTACAAATGCTGCCTCTTCTGAGCTAAAGGTCAACAGGAACACTCATTCCTGGGTCAAAGAAGTTCTACTACAGCCACACTGAACATAAATAGTATCCTGTAGATCCAATATGGGAAATTATGAAAAATTTTTTTAACATTTTGGGTATAGCATGTTGAGTGGACTTGCTCAAAGAAGTAGACTTGAGAAAGGAAGTATCTTAGTCAGCTCAGGCTGCTGTAACAAAGTACCATAGACTGGTGGCTTAAAAAATAAACATTTATCTTCACACTTCTGGAGACTGGAAGTTTAAGATTAGGGTGCCAGCATAGTCAGGTTCTATTGAGGAGCCACTTGTAGAAAGCTCCCTTCTCACTGTATCCTCACATGGCCAAGAGAGAGCTCTGTTCTCTCTATGCTTTTGGGCATCAATGCCATCATGGGGGATCCATCCCATGACCTCATGCAAATAAAATTACTCTCAAAAAACACTCTCCTCCACCCCCACCCTCCAAACACTAACACCTGGGAATTAGGGCCTCAGCATAGAAATTTGGGAGGAAACACAAACATTCAGCCCATACATGGCAGGAGGGAGAGAGTAAGAGGGAAAGAAAGAGGAGGAGAAAGGGAGGAAAAGCAAGAGATTGTGGGAGTAACAGGAAAGACTCGGGTGCCCCAGGGACTTGGGCTAGAAATGCACAACCACCACAGGAAATTCTCCCAGGATCCAAACAGCTTCCAGGCAGGAAGAGGAGACAGCTCACACCTGGCTTCAATAAAGAGCTTCTCCTGCAAACTCCATCTCGGGCTTCCTACTGTCATGAAATACTGGGTTTCTTAAAACCCAAAAGGCAACTTGCCTGGCACTCTGCCATTTTAACTACAATCTCTGCATTTCTTGGGAGCAATGGATTTTATGCTCTCCTCATTAAAATGCTGTTTGAGAAAAAACTGTCTGCTATTTAAGATGCCCCAGTTGAAATGTTCTTTTCCAAAGAAGAGAATGCAGGTAGAAAAGCCCCTTGGTCATTCTTTTCTCCTTGCTACCCAACACTTTAATTTTTCAGTGGACTTTCAAGTTAGACAAACTGAATGCTGCCTCCTACCCTCTGTGTTCCGCTGACACAGGCACTGGGAGACAGCAGTTCTTTCATCAATACCATTTGAATATTCTCCATTTTATTGTCTGTAGTTGGGCAAAAGCTGTTTTTAGTCTGGTCATTTATGGTTTTGTTAACTTTGTGATTAAGTTTTCATCAATACGATTTAAATATTCTCTATTTTATTGTCTATTTTATTTTTATGAACTTGAGCAAAAGCCATTTTCATATTGGTCACTTATGGTTTCCTTAACTTTGTGATTAAGCCAGAAAAATTCTGTTTGAAACTGCGTCTAATTTAGGGCTTCAAGATCCAACTATGTATTTCCACTTGCCTGTGGTCCCAAATGATTTCAGTATTTCTACTTGCCTTACAGGCTCCCAGAATCAGCACATATGACCTCCAGCCGCCCCGCTCAGCAGCAGCCGGAGGAAACTGGTGAAGGACTTTTTCCACCTAAGACCACAGTTTCTGAAACCACTTCCTCTCCTCACTTTCCTTGACCTCTCTTCAGCATTAGGCCCTATTAACCACACCAACCTTGAAACCCTCCGGGTGTTTGTGTGTGTTGAGAGCAAAGATTTTGGCATCAACAGACCTGGATATGAATCACAGTCTGACACTTTTTAACTGTAAGACATTGAGGAAGTTGCTTAAAAATTCTAAGCCTGTTTCCACATGTATAAGAGAAATTATAATCCCCACATGTAAAAGAGAAATCATAATCCCTACTTCATAAGACTTCTGGTGAAGACTAAATTAGCTGCGTGTAAAGTGTTCACAGTCTCCATTAGTTGACAATAGACTGATCCTCCTCACTTCACATTTTCTCTTTTGCTGGCTCCTGGAAATTCACATGGCCCAAGCTGCTTGTCTTTAGCCGCCTACTCATCTCTCTCTACCTTTGCACATGTGTCCCCCACCTCCCTCCCAGACCTCACCTAGGAGTCAGCAAACTAACCCAGCAGGCTTACACTCATGAAACGAGCCTTGGAGAAATGGCTTCACCTCTAGGTCTCAGTTTCCATATTTGTAAAATGAGATGCCGAGTTGATGAATATGGCAATATTCCCCTCTCACCCCTTCCTAAATAGGTGAAGAAACTTCCCCTGTCTCTTGCTCCTTTCTTCCCTTGTCCTTAGTAGAATTTGAATAGTTTATTCCAATGATAATAGTCTAGGTTAGAAAATGCTTGTATAAGAATTGATCTCTTCGCATCCATCACCTAGCACAGCTATGGCTTTGGAGATGTAATTTTGATGCTTCAGATAGGAATGGTTTTAAGAAATTTCTTAAGGAACGTAGTTCAGCTTAGTGAATGGCATAAAATTCATGAGTATATTGACATGTTTCCTCCCTCACTAAGCTGAAGTACACATGTTAAATTGTTTCATGAGAGAGTAGCTTTGTGAAGCCATTCTGGAAAGCAGTTTGGCACTCCTTAACAAATTGACTATTTAATTACACTCTACTGTCTAGCAGTTCCATTCTGTATACAAGAGTCTTAAGGGAACTGTTGTGAGAATGGTCACCATGGCAGAGATTTGGAGGCAGCTCGGTGTCCAGTGGGTGAACAGGTAGATAAAAGGGGTGATATATAGCCCTGGAACACTATTCAATATGTAGAAGCTAAGAGTTGGATATACATACATACTAGACCTTAAAAACAGTACTGAATTTCTGAAAAAGGAATAAACAGAATGCTATATTCAGCACAATACTATGCACATAATCAACAATACATGCCCACATAATTGGCCACCATTAGAGAGTGCAAGGGAATGAACTCGTTGGTTTTGAAAACTGGTAAATAAAAAGAAAGAATCAAGCATTTATTCTGACTTTCCTCTATGAATTATATTATGGATAATAATATATCAGGAGCACTTTCATGTTATAAAAGTGTCCCAGCCAATAAACAAAGAAGACTAGAATTCGAATATCGCCATTTTGCAACACCAATTGTGGCAGGCTCTAAGGCAGCCTCCAAGTTTCCCTGGTGTTCAGGCCCTGTGTGATCTCCTCCCCTTGCGTGTGCATGGGTGTGGGACTTGCTTCTAACCAATGGAATATGGTGAAGGTGGTGGGATGGCTTCTCCGTGATTACACTACATAAGGTTGGACTTCCATCTTGCTAGCAGATTCTCTCTATTGACTGTCTCTCTTGCGGGCTTTGAGGGAGTGAGCTGCTACGTGGAGAGGCACAGAGGACAAGGAACTAAGTGTAGCCTCCCCCAACAGCCAGAAAGGAACTGACCCCTTCTGTCAGGCAACCCAAAGGACCTGAATCCTGCCAACAGCCACATGAGCTTGGAAGCAGACTCTTCCCCAGTCAAGCCTCAAATGACATCTCAGCCCTGGCCAACACCTTGTCCATAGATTACTGAGAGACCCTGAAGCTGAGGCCTAGCTAGCTCGTGCCTGGATTTCTGACTGTGATATAATTGTGTTTTGCCACCAGCCACTAAGTTTGTGGCAACCATGTTACACAGCAATAGATAACTAATACAGACATACCCTGTTTTATTGCACTTCACTTTATTGCATGTCAAAGATGTTGTGTTTTTTACAAATTGAAGGCAAGACCCTGCACCAGCAAAAGGATTCCAACTCACTTTATTGCAATACTCACTTTATTGCAGTTGTCTGGGACCAAGCCTGCAATATATTCAAGGTATGCCTGGACACTGATAAACTAATGGGATCCTAGGCTTTGGTCACACGACACACACAAACACACACGGCAAATATTATGTGCAACCCTTTGGAATAACACAAGACAAACCATAAAACAGTCTTATAAAAAAAAAAAAACTAAACATGAATCTGAGCAAGTCCTTCGATTCAGCTAACAACACACAGGAACTGCAGAGGACAGAGTCACTTGTTAAACTGCATAGAATTCTGTGGGACAAACACCCCGTGTTCCTCAAAAAATAAGTTGCAAGGGGCAAAAAGCAAATTCAGTTCAAAACCTATTGATTAAAAGAGACTTTAAAAAATCAGTCACTCATTTTTGTATGGGCCTTATTTAAATCCTAATTCATATTAATAAACAGTGAAAATAAGTAACATTTATGAGAGAACTGGAAGCTTGAGTACTGACTGTTCAGTGATATTAAGGAAATATTGTTGTTTTTAAGCTATTGACAAGGATATTGTGATTATGTTATCTTGTAGAGATACATACGGAAATATCTAGGGATGAAATAATCCAGTGTCTGGAGGGAGGGAAGAAGGTGGGATGTGTATGGGGTAGGATTCGCCTTGGGCTGATGGCAGTTGAAACTGAATAGTAGGTACAGGAAGCTCATTATACTCTTCCATCTCTTTTTGGGTACGTTCAAAATTCTCCATAATGAAAAGTTTTTTTAATTAGTTACAGATAAGGAAACAACAAACATTTTGTAAGAACACTTACAAACAAAAACAACAAAATTAGAGTGGCTGTACATGGAGAAGGAAACAAGGTTGGAGAATAAGTATAAAAAGAAATGCGTAAAACAACCTCACTCCTGGGCAAATATCCAAAGGAAATCAGGATTTTTGAAGAGATACCTGCACCCCCGTAGTCATTACAGCATTGTTCACAAAAGCCAAGATATGGAAACAACCTAAGTGTCCATTGATAAATGAGTGGATAAAGAAGATTTGGTATACACAATGGAATGTTATTCAGCCATAAAAAACGAAGGAAATCTTATCATTTGCGACAACATGTATGAACCTTGAGGGCATTTTGCTAAGTGAAATAAGTCAGACAGAGAAAGACAAATACTCTACATTTTTGCACATACATAGAATCTAAAAAAGCCAGACTTATAAAAACAGAGTAGATTAGTGATTACCAAGGGCTGTGGATGGGGGAAATGAAGAAATACTGTCAAAGAGTACAAATTTCCAATCATAAAATGAGTAAGCTCTAGGAATATAGCATGCAGCATGGTGACTGTAGTTAACAATACTATATTGCATACTTGAAAGCTGGTAAGAGAATAAATCTTAAATCTTCTAACCACACACAAAAAAAGTAACTATGAGAGGTGATGGATGTGTTAACTAACCTAATTATGGCAATCACTGCACAATATATGCATATATAAAATCATCATGCTACTATATACCTTAAATATGCATCATGTTATGTGTCAGTTATATTTCAATAAATCCGGGGGGGGGGGGGGTGAGTAAATAAGTAAGGAATAGATAAAATAAGTGAGGGCCTTACAAGGACCAATGGTGACAGTGATTATAAACTCGATTCTGTATTTATTGAGGTCCAAAAGGAAAAAACGCTTTCCCAGAGCTTTTCCTGTGTGAAGTTTCCAATCCTGCCCTTCTCTGGAGCCTGACTCTGGGGCTCGGCGTTTCTCCGAGTCCCGCCCAGGTTCCCCCAGGGCGCCTGGAATCCACGCGCCCACCCTCCCGCAGCCGCTGGGCCCAGCCACGCATCTCGAGTCCTCCCACCGTCCCCAGGCCTCGCGCGCTCCCTCCTCCCGCCGCCGTCCTCCTCAGCGCCCACCGCCCAGCGCCTATATAATCTTCATCAAAATCAACGCATCACTGCTCTGCTCAAAATCTAACTACGGTTAATAACCTACAAGATACTGTTAAAACTCTCTTTCCAATATTCGAGACCTTCAAAAATCAGCAACTCCTTTCCCTACTTTAACCCCCACCTCCCCTCCCCTCCCCTCCCCTCCCCTCCCCTCCCCTCCCCTCCCCTCCCCTCCCCCAGCTCCACCAAACCGAGCCCAGCCACCCGCATTCCCGGAACCCAGGAGCGCCAGAGCTTCGCCCTTGACTTTGTTTCTAACCCTCTGTTCGATCAAAAGCAAACCCCCTTTAGCTCCGCCCCAAGAGGAGGGGCTTCTGATCTGATTGGATCACATCCTTGTCGGTCCTGGGGGCGTGGTCTCCGGCCTCGGGCTGGGTTCTCCGCAGCTGCGCGTGGCCCGCCTGGGCTGCAACCACCTGCAGAACCTGGAGCTGCCACCGCAGGGCTGCGAGGTCAATTCGTTCTCTCTCTGGGGGCCTCGCTCACTCTCACCCGAGACAGAAAAGGTAACCTGAGCTAGGACTGCCCCGCTCTGGTCCAGCCCAGCCATCTCACTCTGGTTCCTCTCTCCAGTGTAGGAAGAAGGGACAGCTTACATAGGCTGTGAGTCTGAGCTGAGCGGCTGGCTGCCCTTGACCAGTAAATCCCCACAGGGAATAAAAGTGCGGTTTCAGATGACAGGGATTTAGGGGAAACCCTAAATCAACGCTACAGCGAAAATCGTGAACAGTTCATTACCCCTGAAAATTCCTTACAGCGCCCCTAGAACACTGCCTGGAATAAGAGGCCATGTGCACACACTCCTGTGTCCATTCTGCCAGTTCTCTGTCGGCTGGGGCTTCCTCATGACCTTCAATTAATTCTTCCATTTTTTCCTGGAGGATGCCAAGCCCTCTGTCACCACCCTCAGCCAGGCCTCCTGAGCAAATTGCTTCCCTTCTCAGTCGGTGGCTGGAAAATCATCTAAAATCTTTTACAGAAGTGGAGGGAAAGGGAGGTCGGACACAAAGGGATCCTCTGGGGTTCTCATAATGTCCTATTTCTTCTTGACCTGGGCGATGGTTACCCCGGTGTCATTCTGTCATTATTCATCTCGCTGAAGAATTGCAATGGGTACACTTTCTATATGCATATTACACTTTAGTTTTTTTTAAAGTTTATTTTTAAAATACACATTCTTTCTTTTAGTTTCCGGCAAACCTTGCCTGTTTCAGGCTTGATGCTCAGGGCCTGTCACATTCAGCAGAACAGGCAGAGCTCCCACCCTCACTTTCTTTCTCTGTTTGTTTGTGTCGTGTTTTGTTTTTTGTTGTTGTTGTTTTACCCCATAGTTGGACTCTAGTCTATTAGTTGATGATAAAGTGAGTCTATTAGAAAATAATTCCATCACTGACTTGCTCTGACTTCTGGCAAAATGTGCTTAACATCCTTCCACATCTGTTTTTTGTGGTTTTTTTTTTCTGTAAAGGGAAGGTAATAATAGTCCTTAACCGCATACTACTCACAGGGCTGATATGAGGATTAAATGGCTCATGAGTAACTTGCTTAGAAGAGTGCCTGACACATAGTTAGCACTCAATGCATCTTAAGTTTTGGGGTGTTTTTTTAATTTCCCATTTGTCATTTCCCTGAGCATATTTTTACATCTGGAACCACATCAGGAGGAAGAATCCACGCAAGATTCATGACTGGATCCCTTGAGCCAAGACCATCAGCTAGGACCTTACAGACCCCTCACACACCCTTCTCCCAGCCAAACTCCCCGGGTCCTCCAGGCTCGGCTCCCATCCACTCCTTTAGGAAGGTTTCTCTAAACGCTCTTGCCCCTTCCTCTGAATGCTCATTGAACCACTGGAACCAAACCTCGGTGGCTCACGCCAGCTCTTTTGGAGAAGTCTTCTTGAATCCCTGAGGCGGCAGCAGCTTCACATGCCACTGTATAGGCCAAAGATCTGTGTCCCAAGACTGTAGTGAAAGATCTGAAATCAGCAATTTGCCTCTGGTCCCAGGCTTCTTTCTTGAACATTTCCCCCACCTCCTCAGCCTCCCACTTCCTTCCTGATGGAGGAGGTATTTACACAGGGCCATGTTGCTTCCTTCGCCATCTCCCTCAGCCAGACCAGCAAGATTCTGTAACCAGCCATCCACACTTGCTGATTGTTTATACCTTCACTAAAGTTTATTCACACCTTCAGCGTACCACAGCTGGATATTTAAATTAGAAGCCATTGCTATTTGTATTTAAATTTGTATTTGAGGAGGTCATTTAACTCTACTTGTAGAATGGTAGGTTTCTTCCCCCTAAGAAATTTCAAACATCAATAGAGAGATGATGAATTATTTAGAAGAATATCCTAAAAGTGATCTATTCCATTGGTGGGCATTCTGATCTAAAACCAGTTACTTTGTTGAGCACTTACTATGTGCCATTCCTGTGATGCTTCAAATGCATTAACTAATTTAATCCTCAATTAATGAGATGATTGTTATTCCAGTTTTACAGATGAGAAAACTGAAACTTGGGGAATTACTTACAATGACCAAGACAGTTACAGTTTTTATGTGACTGATGAGAAGAAAACTCAGGGCTACCTGTCTTCTAAAACTACCCTGTTTTTAAGTGACTTGTGAGTAGGGCAGCGTAAGACTTCTCCTTCCCATACCACCCCCAAATATCTTGCCTCCCCCCTCTCCCTGGGGAGCTTCCTAGGGTGCTGGAATTGGGGAACCCTGTGTCACTTGACTTTTCCCACAACCTGGGGCAGCCCTAACACAAGGTCCAAACTTCCTCTCAAATCCCCCTCCCACCACTTCTCACCATTCTCAAATGTGTTGTGTCCTTTCATTCACTTATTTATTTAATAAACAATTTTTGAAAACCCATCATATGTCAGATATTAGTACTGAGGACTTAGTGGTTAGCAAGATAGATGCAATCCTTGACCTCATGTTGCCCAAAGTCTGGCCTTTCAAGACTCCATGCTGTTCTCTATTCACAGTTCCTTGCCCTTCCTCCCTACCCCACTCCCTAGCCAGACCAACTCCTATTGATCCACAAGATCCAGCTCACACTCTTACCTCATCTCCCGCCTTCCCCAACTCCCTGGGGGTGACATTCAAAAATATTTAGCAACCACTGTAGCAATCATAATGGAAGTCAGCTGTGAACTGCCAGTCTACTGTATGTCCACACAGCATCTCTGCACTGCCACAATCCTGGTCAGAGTTAGTCACCCTGCCCAGGGGGTCCTCAGAGCCTGGCTCCTGTCAGGGGTCTCCTGCCTTATGCTCCACCAACCCCCCCACTGTACTCACACCCACAAATACACACAAATGAGCTTCCAAAAGACAATAGTCTTTTTCTTTTTATTTATCCAGTAGACTAACACAACCCAGATACATAACAGGAGCTCAATAAATATATATTCAATGAATGAGTTGGGGTAAGAAGTAATCTAGCCTTTATTCTGAAGAGTTTCTTAAAATACCATTTCTGGATCAACAATATTTCCTACTTCAAGACTCAAAAATAAATAAATAAATGTGTGGCATTTAAATATCTTACTCTTATAGGCTGAATTGTGTCCCCTCCCAAATTCCTATGTTGAAGTCCTAACCCTCAGTACATCAGAATATGTCTGTATTGGAGATGCGGTCTGTAAAGAGGTCATTACATTAAAATAAGGTCATTCGGGTGGGACAGACACAGAGGGAGAACCATTGGAAGATGCAGGGAGAAGCCAGCCATCTTCACCTCACAGGGATAGGCCTCAAAATAAACCAACTCTGCTGACACCTTGATGCTGGACTTCTAACCTCCAGAACTGTGAGAAAATAAATGTCTGTTGCTAAAGTCACCCAGTCTGTGGCATTTTGTTATAGCAGCCCTGGCAGACTAATGTAAGTACCAAACTCCCTTGCAAGTGAACAGAACAACTTTTCACTGTATATGTACTATTTCTGAGTAAACTGGAAACATTTTGATGTTAGCAAATATGACTTTTATTTCTTAGAATCTCTCATAAAGCATAGCACCACTTTTATACATAATAGATGCTCAATAAAATTTTAGAACCCATTTTCTAAACTACAGATTATATGAGAACGCTTCCTTGTCTTTATGTATGCCAGGGCTTCTCAACCTCAGCATCACTGACATTTGGAACTGGACAATTCTTTGTTGTGGAGGCTCCATCCTGGGCATTGTGGATATTTAGCAGCATCCTTGAACTCTACCCACTAGATGCCAGTAGCACACACACTACCCCATTGTCCCCATGTTCTGATAACCAAAAAAGTCTCCAGACATTGTTAAATAGCCCCCCTAAGATTTAAGGCACTACTGGTTGAGAACTGTTGATCTATTGTGGCACTAGCTTTGTCTCCCCTTCTTGGACGTTTTGTTCAGTATTGCACAAACCTGGGGATTCCGTAGAGAAATGTGCTGTGAATCTCGAGCTTTAGGAGGTTAACAAGAAATAAGGCCAAATTTATTAGCGGAGGGGCAGCTGCACACCTCAGAATATGATCTGGTAGAGATATTTTGTCAAGTTGGACCTGCAGGAGGAAGAATAGTCTCTATAGCAAGACAGGGCCAAGAAGAGGCTAAAAATGTCTGATGGTGGTTTCTGCTGAGTCAGAAGCCCAGGCCTCTGTTCCCAAGATTTCACCTCCTGGTCACTGGTCACTCGCTAGGATCAACATAGACAAGGAGTTATTTCTATATCCAGTAGGATTGACTATTTTAAATGAATTTGTGGTTCCGGGCCATTTCTTAGTGGACAAATCCCCACATCACAAAAACCACTGGGGAAATTGCCACTAATTAGCATGCTTGTTAACGACCCTAGGAAAGAAGGCAGCAGCTGAAAGGGCTGGGGCTCCAGAACTGTGGTCTCCCGTCCGAAGCTGGCCTGGCGCTCTGGGGCCGAGGCTGGGAGTGAGCAGACAGCACAGCCTCTTACTTCCTAAACCACCTCTTCTTGGAGAACGATCTCGGGGGCTCAGGACTGTCCTCCACACCCAGTCGACTAGAGCCAAACCTCTCATGGGTGTAAAAATAAAATTATGATGGGAAGGTCATGGGGTCAGTCTTATTTTCTAAGAATCTGAAGGAAAGATGGGTCATGTTTTGTAGCCAAAAAGCATAATCCAGTCTGATGGTTCCATCTGAGATCAGATCACATGGAGAGGGAAGGCAGAGGCTGGAAATAGGTACCTGGAGGCAGACTGAAGGGCCTCCCATGCCCAAAATAAGGAATTCAGATTATTTCTGGACTCATCAAACTTCCCATGTTAAAAAATCACTTTCTCTAATATTTCTGGGAAAACATGGATGGTATTTAAGACACTGGTGACTTAGAGCAATACCTTTATTTAAATAACTGTAACATGAGGCGATAAGATGCTACCTAGAGAGAAGATAAGTAAGCCCAGCGCTCGCTAAGCCTCTCTAGAAGTCCTTCTTTGAGGCAAAGCCCAGTAGCAGACAGAGCGACACTTTTGGTTTCCACATTCTGAATGACTCACCGTGGTCTTTACCATCCCAGAGGTACCAAGGGAAGCAGTGAGACAAAAAGCATATCTGCACTTGGACATAAAAAGAAGTCTGTGGTGTGTTCTCACTGTGTCCTGTCACACCTGCTCCCTTTCTCTCAGCTCTGCCCTTGGTCACAGATGCAAAACTCCTTCTGATTTGACTAAGTGGCACACATACACCTGGAGTTTGAGTGAACAGACACAGCCACAGACTAAATATGTCGGCGGGAGTTTCATAGGGGTCCCCACAGCTTCCCTATTTCCTTTCATACAGGCAGCAGGATGTACAGGGTTCTGCTCATGGGATGCAATTCATTCAGAGACCTGATAAATGCAGGGCTGGGGGGTTTATTTAAAGAAGGGTAAGGTTAGCTGCCATCAGTGTTCAATACAAACCACCCTTTACTCACATCATCAGGGTTCACACTGTCCTCTGTAACATTTTCTGTTGCACCTTGAATTTTCCATGCAAAAGCCATTCTTCCCCTATTTCCCTGTTGCCCACTTACCTAGAAAAAACAAGTCAATAATGACCGTTTACGTAGAGCTTACAATTGCTTTACTACTTTCATACTAGGTTATAATAGCCATAGCACAGTCATTTTAATTTCATTTAACAAACGAGAAAAAATAAAAATGAAAACTGGTACCGATGCTGAGGACACACAGGAAGCTAAAAAGCACCTATAGTTTGAAGTGGAGTTTCATCCATCACCTTGGAACAAAGCATTAGAAAAGTCATTTTTCTTATTCCTTTTAACATACTGTGTCTCACAAGCCTTCAGCCAATGGGAAAATAGTATGTGTGGACATTTTAGAGCATCCCTAGTAATTAGGGCATAGCCCAAGCTGCTGCGGCCCAGCAACCCAAAACAGTACCTCGAGCATATTTCGCTTTTACAGGGGAGTGTGGAGGTTGTGGGCAGGGCTGACTCTGCTCCATGGGGTCCTCCAAGAACACAGGCTCTTCTACTTGTTTCTCTATTGTTTTTATTAAGGTCTAATTTTCATAGAGTCGAAATCATTTCTTTGCTGTGCCCTTCTCCCCCGCAGCTCCACCATTCCCCGGGATGTAGTTCTCCTGCGGCGTCTCCCCTCCATCCCACCAGCTTCTCTTCAGGGGCAGCTCACGCCCCACTGACAAGAATTCAGTCACATACCCGGCTTCACGGGGGCCTAGGGCACGGGGTCAGTGTGTCCCACTGGAATGTGGAGGGTTCTCTTACTGGCAGGAAGAAACTTAAGAATTGGGTTAACATCTGTAATACTTTCAACAATAAAATAAATTTTTGAAAAAGAACTGGGTTATATTCCAATATCTTTTAACAAATGAGAACATAGAACTAGAACACAATCTGCAAATAATCAACCAAGGTGACAATATCCACCTCTGGCGCCCTTGTTTGATGTCGCTTTTAGTTTATCACTTCACTTCTATTTTCCCCAAAGGAGTCAATCAAAATCATAAAATTGTCTATCAGACACAACAGAGACTTGCAACAGAGTGTCTTTGTCATTTTCCTTCAGTACAATCTGAAACTTACTTTCAATGGCTCTGACAATCATAAAGTGAAGAAATCTGTGGAGAAGAACGATTTCAGCCCAAAGCCACTCTGCAAAGTGTGGCAACTGTCTACAGTTCAGAGATACGTGGGGACAAGAAAAATACATTGTGGTGTTTTCTGAGTCACATGTTTCCTGTGCTATAGGCTATGACTCTAATCTGATCTTAACTTCCCATGACAACTATGAAAAGGCAAGAATAAAGAAGTTCTGTAGAACATCGACATGCCGTTAGGCAGTGGTTGCTTTTGATGAAAGCATGACTAATTGTTTGGCACAGAAAAGCTCTGATTGAGTGAAAGAAAATAAAAGATGCTATCAGTGTGTTAATGAGGAGCTTTTTATGGCGTGCCTACAGGACAAGTGTAGAATGATGTTAACTCCCAAATATTAAAACAGTAGCTGATGCGAGGTTTTATCTATTTGAAAACGTCAAGGTCTAGGAGCAGCATTGCTATATTCCACTGTCATGATGTGTTGTACTGAGTGGATGGCTTAGCAGAAGTAGATACCCTTCCAGCCTCGATAGTAATAACAAAAGTGACGATAACATCGGTAATAACAGCAGCTGTAATTTCTTTAGATCTACTATTTATGGGCCACTATGCCACTTAATTTTTGTGTAATCTTTCCTATAATTTCTGCAATAATATTACAAGGCAAATATAATGGGCATTCTCACTTTAGGCTCTGAGAATAATTGCCTAAGCTCATCTGGTGGTTGTGGCGGTAGAACTAACATACAGAGAGGGCCTCCTCTGTGCCAGACCATGTGCCAAGCACAGTGAAACCGGATTCAAATTCATGGCATCCTTGCAGGAAGCCTCATAAAATGAGACCTCTGCTCACAAAAACAGAAGCCAGATTTGTCACAAGCCACAGGCCGCATCATGCTCTTTCCAGCCACTCAAGTTGCCTCAGAAAGTGTAGGCTCTGGGCATACCAGCAAGTCTAGTGGTGACGTGGGATTCTAAAATAAACCTGAACTAGGAAGTGCCGTACCTTCTCCTGCAATGCATTACAGGTGGTTGGAGTGGGTGATGGCCGGACTGTAGCTGCACAAATACTGGAATGAAATTTGTGGATATTAACAGTTGTGCTTTAATTCAAATCCCCCAATTTGTCTAAGGTAGATAAGTATAATGTCTAAGGTAGATCAGAATAATACTCCCCACATCCTCAAATACTTGAAAGTGAAAAAACATTTAAAGGAAGCAAATGTGAACCAAGTGTCGTGATCCATGTCATTTTTTAATCCCTTCCAGTACTTAGCAAGATGCATTTCTATTGTCGGTGCTCAAATTTGCTCAATAAGCCCTGGCCAGGTGCCTCAGTTGGTTGGCGCGTCATCCCGTACACCAGAAGGTTTGGGGTTCCATCTCCAGTTGGGGCGCATAAAAAAGGCAACCGATCAATGTTTCTCTCTCACATCAGTGTTTCTTTCTCTCTCTCCCCCTTTCCTCTCTCTCTAAAAATTAATAGAACAGCCCAGCCGGGCGTGGCTCAGCTGTTGAGCATCGACCTAGGATCCAGTCGATCTGGGTTTGATTCCCGGTCAGGGCACATGCCCAGGTTGCGGGCTCGATCAATGACTCTCTCATCATTGATGTTTCTATCTCTCTCTTTCCCCCTCCTTTCCTCTCTCTGAAATCAATAAAGATGTATTTTTTTTAAAAAATCAATAGAACATATTCTCGAGTGAGGATTAAAAGAAGAATGCTCAATAAATAATTGTGATTTGTTTTTAAGGGGGAAAACTGAATGGACTAAGCAGTTTTTTGCTACTTAAGGGTCTTTTTCTACTTCCTGGATTTTACAGTTGGATTTATTACTAGTATATATTTAACAAAGAGATTTGGTTGGCTGATTAAAGAACTGAGATAATGGTACCTAGAAAGATTAAATGGCAGATTTTTCTGTTGTGATTTTCTTCCATTAAGCAGACAGAAATAATGACCCCCTTGTTCACAATTGGTGTTTTGGGGGGAATTAAATGTATGGGGGTGACATTGGTTAATAAAATTATATAGGTTTCAATTGTACAATTCTATGGTACATCTGTAGATTAGTAAAGGCTAAAGGGGGTCAAATACATGGTGACAGAAGAATTGACTTTGGGTGGTGGGCAATTGTTTTTATTATAAGAGCCTGCACTCACTAATTTAAAATGTAAACTTCTATCTGTAAACCATGTTTTAATAGGTTTCAGGAAGTCATAACACATGGCTAGAGGAAAACATAAAGATAGTCACAAATTATACTTACTGTTAATTAAGATAGTTTTAGGACTGTCATTTTATCAGCAGTAGTTGTTGTATAACTTGAATTCTACCACTCGATGTCTTTTTCTAAAAAAATAATTGGTTTAGTTGTTGAGATGGCTGTTACAATTTCGTCTCCCTCCTACAGAAGCTCACAATAACAAGAGTTAATCAAATGGTAGTGCTCTCAGAGTACCTGACTCCAAATGTTTATGCTTCAACACACATTTATCAGACTTGTGTCTCCCCACCCACACAAAGAGATTTTGGAGGGTAAGGTCCCCATCCTGTAAGATGTTGTACTGCACCCACCCTACCACTGCCCCAATAAATTCACACAAATCTCTTTAAAAATAATATCACTTTAATTGGTAAATTTATTTAAGGAAAGGATTTTTATATCTTTTTTTCAGCAGTGACTATTAAACTTCAGGTTGGATGTTTGATCATTAACTTTGATAAAAAGAAACAGAAACCAAAGTGAACATGTCAGTCATCACATCAACAATAAGCAAACTGAGGATGATTTGAAGTGATAAATACCCACAAGGCAAGTCGTTAGATGTTTTACATTTTCAGCCATGCAGTCTTCCAAGAACACACCTCGGAGTAGGTGAGCTGCGCCTGTATACTCAGGGTTCATCGTTGCTACAAAGGCCCGGCCACAGAAACACAGCCTGTAAAGTCGGTAAAGAAGTTCACATTGATTCTGTTCATATTTACTGAGCATTAAGTAAGTCCAGCACTGCCTTAGGCACTGCAAAAAATATAAAAGAGCAGTGATGCCCTGGCCAGGTGGTTCAGGTGCTTGGAGCATTGTCCTTTACACCAAAAGGTTGAGGGTTCGATTCCCAGTCAGGGTTTGATCCCCTGTTGAGGGCCTACTGGAAGCAACCAATGGATGTTTCTCTCTCATATCGATGTCTCTGGGAAAATATATATATACATTTTTTTTTTTTTTTTCCCTTGGGTAAGTATTAAAAAAAAAAAAGTAGTGAGATTTTATGAAGTTACTAACAATTCAAGATAATTAACCCAAAGATTATAGGTCTGAATGACTTTGTTTCTTGTGGTTTTCTAACTTTTTAGCCATAAGACCCCTTCACACCTTTAAAAATTATTGAGGACCACAAAGAACTTTATGTGTATCTAGCAATAATTACCATGGTAGAAATTAAACCTTAAAAAATTCTTCAATATGTAATAACTCATTTAACAATAACACAAAACCCAATGCATATTAATATAAATAACATGTTCTTGTGCAAAATAACTATATTTCTCAAACAAAAAAGTCCCTTTGAAAAGTGACATTGTTTCACATTTTTGCCTATTTTTTTTTAATCCTCAGCCTAGGATATGTTTTTATTGATTTTTAGAGAGAGGGGAGTCAGAAAGAGAGAGAGAAAACATTGATGTGAGAGAGAAACATTAATCAGCTGCCTTCCATACAGGCCCCTACTGGGATCAATCCCGCAACCGAGCTATGTGCCCTGACAATACCCCAACGAACCTGGCCAGGGCTTTCTCTCCCTCTTAATGTCTGGTTTAAGAGAGAAAAGTTGGATTATCTAATCCACTTGTATATTCAATCTGTTACAATGTGTGCTCTTGGTTGAAGTATAGAAAGAAAATTGGGCCTCACATAGGTATGTAATTGAAAAAAGAGAAGTATGGTAATAGCCATTTTAGGACATTTTGGCTATTCTTTGATATTACATCAAACTTCAACAAGTGATAGTTTCTTAATGGTTAGCTTCAATGTGGAATCTAAAACCATTACATTAAAATCCATTAGTTTTTCTCACAATTCAAATTTTGTAACATTATGCATTGGTCTTTTGGAAAATACAAGTAGATCTTTGAAATGTTGGCGCTTCTATTATACAATATCAAAAAATTACATTTGTTTACATCACTAATGATCTCATTTGAAAAGTCTTTAAGTATTGTGAAGCCATCAAATTTATGGCATCAGGTGCGAATTTTACAAAATTCTAATTTTCACTTAAAAGCTCAAATTTTATCACTGGCCATAAATACTGTGTGCTATTTCCCTTGAAGTGTCAAACTCAGGTTTCTCATGTTTGAGAAAAATGTCTACCAAATACACAAGCTGTCCATCATTCTCTCAAATAAATACGGTGTTTCGTGGAGAAAGCAGACAGTTGCTCTGGCCAGTGTGGCTCAGTTGGTTGAGCGTCTCATTGTGCTGAGAGGCTGCAGGTTTGATTCCTGATCAGGGCACATGCTCGGGTTGCAGGCTCCATCCCCAGTAGAGAGCATGCAGGAGGCAGTTAATGTTTCTCTCTCTTCTTCTCCCTTTCTCTCTCTCTCAAATCAATAAAAACGTATTAAAAAAGAAAGGGAGGAAGGAAGGAAGGAAGGAAGGAAGGAAGGAAGGAAGGAAGGAAGGAAGGAAGGAAGGAAGGAAGGAAGGAAGGAAGGAAGGAAGGAAGGAGGGGGGGAGGGAGGGAGGGAGGGAGGGAGGGAGGGAGGAAGGGAGGGAGGGAAGGAAGGGGGGAAGGGGGAAGGGGGAAGGAAGGGGGAAGGGGGAAGGAAGGGGGGAAGGGGGGAAGGGGGGAAGGAAGGGGGGAAGGGGAGAAGGAAGGGGGGAAGGGGGGAAGGAAGGGGGGAAGGGGGAAGGGGGGAAGGAAGGGGGGAAGGGGGGAAGGGGGGAAGGGGGGAAGGGGGGAAGGAAGGAAGGAAGGGGGAAGGGGGAAGGGGGAAGGGGGAAGGGGGAAGGAAGGGGGGAAGGGGGAAGGAAGGGGGGAAGGGGGGAAGGGGGAAGGAAGGGGGGAAGGGGAGAAGGAAGGGGGGAAGGGGGGAAGGAAGGGGGGAAGGGGGAAGGGGGGAAGGAAGGGGGGAAGGGGGGAAGGGGGGAAGGGGGGAAGGGGGGAAGGAAGGAAGGAAGGGGGAAGGGGGAAGGGGGAAGGGGGAAGGGGGAAGGAAGGGGGGAAGGGGGAAGGAAGGGGGGAAGGGGGGAAGGAAGGAAGGAAGGAAGGAGGGAGGGAGGGAAGGAAGGAAGGAAGGAAGGAAGGAAGGAAGGAAGGAAGGAAGGAAGGAAGGAAGGAAGGAAGGAAGGAAGGAAGGAAGGAAGAAGGGGGGAAGGAGGAAGGAAGAGCAACTAGTTGATCTTGCAACTCAAACAATTATAGAAGCACTTTTCCTCAAGAGTCAGCATTTATTCATCTAAAATGTAAATTTCCATTTGTAAAACATGTTTTCATAGTAAGTCATGACAGACGGGTCAGGGCAGGCCGTAACGATCATCACAAACTGTCCCGCCCGCGCCGGGCAGGGAGAATAGGGGACAGTTTGCTGCCGCTGCCCAGACTGGTCCTGAGGCACAAGCCCTTTTCTCCAGCACTAGTGCAAATGTCAATCCAGTGAGCTGAACAAATCACGTCTTTACAGTTTTATGAACTGATTTTTACTTTGCAGTCCAGCTGAAACGGTAGGGGGCCCACCATAAAAACTGCTCAAGGAGGAGAGCCTACGGCGCTTACCTAGTTTGAGGACTTAGGGTGTTTCTTGACTTCATTAGCTGCGTCGTTATGAGCTCAAGTATAATGTGACATATTTCATTTCTCCTGATTATATAGACATGCTCTGTACCATTAAAATCACAGAAATTTCTTTCGCAAGTGGCCACAGCAGCTATTGTTATGTGCCAAAAAATAAAAGTTCCATGAGCAATTTTCTTTTGTCCTTAAAGGCAAAAGCATTGTGAACTCTGTCTCTAAACTGCTGATGGATGGCTGGCGAGATGAGTGAGCCTTTCCGATTTCAGCGAGCTCTGCAGAGGCTGCCGGAAGGGTTAAATGTCGCCAACCCCATTTAATAAGATCAGAAAGTTCCAGAGGCCCAGTAGTTCAGAGCTTCTTTTCAAAATCTTTTAACAAGTATGCTTGTGAGCTTGCCACAGACTAATTTAAAATCTAGAGGGTTAGAGAGCAAATCAGAGATTTACAGCAAAGAATGTGAGATTCTGACTTGGTATTTAGCCCTATTACCTTTTCCCTTATATTACAAAATATACTCAATACAATAAGTATCTTTGGATATTTTACATAGAAAAGAAAGTATAGTCTATTGTCAAATATTTTACTGCAAAGGAACAAAAGAGCTTGAGCATTCTAATTGTGAAGACAAAAACGTGACAGGAAAAATATACACTAAGAAGCTTGTAAGAAAGTTTGTGAAGGGGCCCGGAGCATAGCAGGATGGGGGAATTCATCATGCCTGCTGCCTGGGCTGCTCAGTCTGTGTCTTCCTGCACCTTGTTTCATATATAGAAAAGTAAGATTTGGTCAGAAACAAGTGATTCACATTAAAAGATTTTATTTTGAGAACATGTTTAGGTTTACAGAAAAATTGAGCAGATAACACAGAGTTCCCATACACTCTCCCCCACCCCCACCTTACCCCCCACACTCAGCTTCCCCTACTATAAACATCTTGCATGAATGTGGTACATTTGTTTCAATCTGGTGGTGCTCCCAGAGTCAATCAGTGAGATGGTCAGCAGTGAGGCAGGATATGTGGTGTTGGGAGACCCAAGGGCACAGTGGAGCCCGCTAGCACCTCTGCAAATGTCCCTCACCACCTATGACCAAAGATGATCTTCAAGCACAGTAGCCTCTGATTCATTTCTGATTCTTAAATCTTATGCAGATTCTCTTGTGGTCACTCAGCCTGGGGCAACAAGGGAAAGAATTTTGGAAAACATAATTCCTGATTAGCTACCTTGACACAGTACAAAACATCACAGTTCACGCACACACACAAAAAAACTAGAAATAAATTTCCTCAGCAATACAATGGGTTTATATGGGAAAACTGATAAAACATATAACTTTGCAAAAAGATATAAAAGAGAATATGAATCAATGAGGTACTGATGGATAAAAACAAATTCATCTATAAATTTGGTACAATCCAAATCAACATTTCAGTCAATTAAGAATGCTTCTAAAAGACTGCTGGCAGAAAAAAAACATGAAAAAATATCCAATCTGAAAAATAATAAAAACTGGAGGTGGGGTTAACAATAAGGAGCTTGCTCCATCAGATATTTAAAAATACATGACAATAGTATATTTATAAATAAGTCACCATTGCAGGAATGGGACAATGCTAAACAATCTCTTAATAAGTTCTAATATGTATAGAAAATAAAGATCATTATTAAAAATCAATAGGGAGCCCAGCCGGCATGGCTCAGTGGTTGAGCCTCAATCCATGAGCCAGGAGATCGTGGTTTAATTCCCGGACAGGGCACATGCCTGGGTTGTGGGCTCCAACCCCAGTGCAAGAGGCAGCCGATCAATGACTCTCTCTCATCATTGGTGTTTCTCTCTCTCTCTCCCTATCCCTTCCTCTCTCTGAAATCAATAAAAACATATATATTTTTTAAAAATCAATAGGAAAATATAGCATATCTAAGAAAAATGTTTAAAAAACTAGATAACTATTTGAAGTGAGGAAAGAAATACAGCAAGATTCCTGCTTCTACTCTTATGAGAAAATAAAATCCAGATGTCTCAAAGATTTGAAAAATAAAATTTATGTAAGGTACCGTAAAATGATTTGGTGGAATATTTCTATAGCTATGAGGAGAAAAGTAAGTATATCACACACACACAGAGAGAGGGGAATAAAAAATCGGATAATTTAAATATGTAAATTTGAAACTTCTATTTTAAAGGCATGTCTTAAAAAAAGGTGAAGAAATATTAGCCTAGAAAAATATATTTGCATTACATACAAAACACAAGAAATTTATAGCCCTCATTAGGGTGTGGAGAACAGGTACTCATGTATCATTGATGGAACTATAAATTTATATAAGTATCAAAATGTAAATTTATATGATATGTAATATATCAAAATGTAAAATGACCCAATAAACAAACTTAGGAATTTACCTAAAGTAATTATCACCCAAGTGGAAAGGTATATACCAAAGGATGTTTCTTAGAGCATTGTTTATTATAGTCAATAAAAGAAGAGTCTTTTGAGTAAATTACAGCATAATGCAATATTTTGTAGCCATTAACAATAATGACAAAGACCTTTATTTTTTGACGATAGAAATCTAAGATATACTGTTGAGTAAAAATGCACATTACACAATCTTATTTATGTAACGTTATATACATATACTTAAATAATATAAATGTATAGAAAGGTGTCTGGGAAGATGTTTATCAAGTTGTAAAGATTTGAATGTCAGCTTCTTTCCCCCTTTTCTGAATTAATTAAATTTTATATTAATTAGGTATAATCTAAAATAATTTGTTTAACTTGGGATTGTTTTCAAATGCGGGATTTCTTTAAGCTCCACAATAGTCAGTCTCCAGATCGCTTCCTTTTCAGTCACTCGTAGACCATTGTTAGCCCACATACTGCTAACCCATGGTCATTGGTACCAATTCAATGCCAACAGGAATCACCAATTTGGGGTACGGGTGAAGAAGGAAACTTTATTCAGTGCAAAACAGCTCAATTGTGACACAGCATGGCTCAGGGGCCAGGTCCCTCTCCAACTAGACAGCTCTGCTCTGTTCCTGGATGGTCTGCTGTGCTCCCTGCAGGTGGGCTTTGCTCTGCACTGGTCTGCTCCACTCTGAGACATTCTCAGTGCTTCAGCTCAGCCAGGCAGACCAGGAAATCTTTAGTCGTGGGTGGAAAGGGAAAGTGTGCTCCCCAAGACAGAGGGGAGCTTGCTGACATGCACTGGAATCCCTGCTCTTGGTCCCTGATTGACTGTCCTCATGCAAATGAGGACTCTAAATCCTTGCAATGTGATTGGCCCAAAAGGCACGGTCCTGATTGGTTAGAGTAGAGCTCTCTGATTGGCTGGAGCTGCACAGCTCTAATTGGGTGGGGGGAGCCTCAGTCCTATTGGTTGAAATAGATTCTAGGAACTCCTTTATAAGGGCTGGCTCCCATGGCAGAAACACAGTGCAGGCCGGCAGGTCAGCACAGAGGCAAGAAGTGCAGTTTGTGTGAGAGGTCCCTGTGCAGAAATAGCTGCTAGACTCTGTTTTTTAAAATTTGAGCCCTAGCCACTAGGAGCCCTTCTTAGTAGGTGTCGTCCCCCCTCCTCGCCAGGGTTCACACTACTCAAACTTGTTGCCAATTAGAGACACAGAATATCTTCCTCCAAACTTCTTCCTTGAATGATCTCTTTTTAAAATTCACTTTTTAACATCTGGTTATACTTATAATACTTGTTGACAGGAGAAAATTTTTTAATACAGAAAATCACCAAAAATATTGATAAGAATCACCTCAATTCAGTGGCTCAATGCCTCATTGCAATGTTTTCTCTTTCCATTTCCAGTCATTTCTGTGTTTATACTATAAAATTTGAGAAATGGACCCAGGAAATCATGTCATGGGGCTCTCTAAAGAGCCCTTGCTTTTGTGAATGCAGCAGAGGCTCCTGGACAGCCACCTTGCCAGACAGACCTCTGGATGGAAGATCCAAAAGAAACAAATTTGCTGACATGTAATCTACCTACCTCTTTTGGAGCTTGATCCTGGGTATTACATGTAAGAGGTGGTGCTTATAATCAAAGCACTTCAGTTAATCAGGATGCTGTTCCACTTGTACAACAATTATATCTCATGTGAAGGATAGAAGAGCCCACCACTGAAAGGTTCCTTTCTTTTCTGTAACCATTTGCATTAAGAGAGATGACATTGGACTAAAGGAGGAGTATTAACCAGGACTAGCTACTTCCCTGGAAATTAGACAAGAACTCCCTAGATAACCTAAATGTCTGATGTAAGGGTAAGTTGCTATCCTTGAAGAGATGAAAGAAAAGGAATGAAAAAGGTGAAATGCCAGTAGGGAGCAAAATATTTGGAGTGTATACTATGTGCTAGATAGATGTTTTACTGGTATTTTCAGACACTCAGAGATATATATACAACCCTCAGGCACGACTGATATTGTCCGTGTTTTACAGAAGAGAACTGTGAGGCTCAGAGTAGTGAAAAAATGTCATGAGGTCACGTAGTGCAAATGACTGAGAAGTTTCCAAAGACTGGGACAAATCAAAATGTACACCTTTCCCCAGTCTAATTATTTAATATTATTTGTATAAATCACCCAATTTGTACAATGAATTTAGATGAAAAGGACATTGGGGAAAACTATCTAATTCTTTGATTTTTGATAGGGCTAGACTATAAAACTACAGTGCAGTTGAATTCAGTTCAACATACTACGTGTTCCTTGACTCTATGTGCTTTATAATCTTAAAGGGAATAAAACTGAATGCAGTTAATTAAAATACACACCAAAATATTATGGTGAACTAAATTACCACAATTGAGAGAATAGCATTTTTGAAGTCCAGTTTTTTTCAAGACTTTTAGCCTACTTACTAGGCTTTAAAAGAAAGTTTTCTTGGCTTATCTCATTCCTGTGACTAAAGAGTGTCAACCTTCTATGGTCTTGTGTTTGGTATCTCATTTTCTACACTCATTTACTGACCTATATATCTTTTCCTGATTCATTGACTTAAAACATTCTACTAATATGTCCTTCTACAATATGATAGATTTCCAATCTGATCAATACTAACCAACCCACGGCAGTTGGGAGGAGAGTAACAGGAGGAAGAGCATGCTTAACAGGAATGAGAAGGTAATGGATCTATATAATTACCACAATTAATTATGATGGCAGCAGCAGACCATGGTGGACCAGGCACTGACATGGATCCTGATTTGGGAACAAGTGGTCATGTGACTTTAGAGAAGCCATTTCAATTTTCCATAGTTTATAGATAAGGAAACAGAGAAGAGGTAATATGTCCAAGATCCCTTTGAGCTCTAAGGTGCTAAGGCGGTAAATTCATGTAATTTTTTGAAGACACTACTCAACCTAATTACGCGTTATATTTATTCAGCCTTTAATTTAACAGACAAAATACTTGGAAAAAACAAAAACTTTTCTAACAAATCTTTTAGAGACCGCCAGGGTTTCCCTCTGTGGGTTTGCATTTTCTATGGCCTGAGCTATTTCTATTCCATATTCACCAGCTTGTGTTCATCTTCAGACAATAACTGGGCAGGATACTGGCTTCTTACTGCACTAAGTCTTTCTGAAATAAAACAGGAAATTATAGGTATAAAGTTACTCCCACCCTGTGTTCCAGTTTTATTTTCACAAGATTATAATTTTCAATTCAGCTTCTCAAACATTTTAAATGCCAATCCAGAAACCAGGCAAGGTAGCAGGTCTTCGAATTCAAATAATAGACAGCCCAGTCCTTGCTCTGGACACTTTTACTAATAGCAAATAATAGTTCACATGTATCGACTACTTACTTGGCATTGTTCTATGGGCTTTACATTTATTACTCATTTAATGGTCACAAGTTGTAAGTGCTATTATTATCTCTATTTTACTGATAAGGTAAAGAAAATTACTTAAGATGACTCAGCTACCAGGTGACGGAGTAGGATTTAAACGTTCCTGCAAAATTTATATTGGTCTTCCACGTGTTTTTATTTTTTGTAAAATATTTTTCTGTTTCTTACTTTATTCAGCCTTTAAGACCCACCCATGATGCTATGATACATCTAATGTCACTCCTGTGTTTATAGATCTACTCGCTCCATCATGGAGTGTTTATAAAAGCATTGTTGGATTCAGTTCATGTTTTATTTAAGAATTATGCATCTACATTCAACAGTGAAATGGGCCCAGGTTGTTTTATAGTTGTATATGTAATCTATATGATATTCATCCCTAGGCATTTATGGTGGCTTCCTTTATGGCTTAATAAATGATCTATTTTCTTGGTCAGACTCCTCTCGTGCCCCTATTATGTGTCTATGTGTAGGGTTCTCCATAGCTCAAAGTGGGTCTTTTAATCTGTTCTTTCATCTGTTATTCTAGGAAGTTAATCTCTGTGATTTCTTTGTTTATAATTTTCTCTTTCTGGGGAAGAGAATGTTGGCATTTCTATTTCTATCTTCTGTGTCCTTTGCTTTTAAATTTTCTGTCTCTTGATCTTTTCCTGCATCCTTCTAGGAGAGGCCCTCCACCTGATATTCTAACTCACAAGCTGAGTCTCAGCTGTATGCTTCCAAGTATTTGCCCCTTCTCTGTGTTATTTATCTCAACTATTAAATTTTTCAGACATGCTTCTGCTTTGTTCTGTTTTACTTCTCGATCTTATCCGGCAGCACTAATAGTGTCCCTTATCTCTCTAGGTATATTTCATCATGCGCCAATGTGTCTGTGACAGTTTGGGATGGCTAATGCTGCCTGACTTGCTGTCTTTAAGGCCGTTATTGTGACTCAGGAGCTCATTTCCCCCAGGGGGTTCCCCCTTTTGGGGGGGAATGTATTTTGGGGAAAAGCCAAAAGCACTAGCTGTGATGATTTTAGAGGGGAATGATTTCCAAATGGGGAGTCCAGGTACACGGCAGCATTGCTAGTTGGTCCTATCTGCTGCTTCCTCACTAGACAACCACCCCAGCCAGAATCTTACATTTAAATCTGTAGGGATGCACAAAGCTGGGGGGACAGTGTCTCCTCCACTCAGCTCTTATAAGGAAAGAAGGGGTTGGAAGTCAGCAGGTCAGTCTGCACCTGTGTCCTGACTCCTCCCAGATAACCAGGATATAATCTCATCTCAAGGTCCCTCAATTCCATCACATCAGCAAGGTCCTTTTGCCATATGAAGGTAATATTTACAGGTTCCTGGGATTCGGCCGTGGTCGTATTTAGGAGCCATTATTCTTCCTGCCACAACCACCCAGGCTCTGGAGGCTGAGGAACGTAAGATTACACAGGCATTTTTGAAATACCTGCTGTGTGCAGAGTATTGTCAGGGGTGGGGAGGAGCACAATCAGAGTTAATAAATATAAATGAGATTATATCTCTTCCTAAAAAGAAATGTATAGTGCAGATGCAGTACAGAAGACAGATATATAGATTAATAGCATGTGGGTTGTATATTAAATTAACCAGCTTCAAGGTTTAAAACAGTCATATTTTGCGCTAGCCAGTTTGGCTCGGTGGTTAGAGCGTCGGCCTGCGGACTGAAGAGTCCCGGGTTTGATTCCAGCCAAGGGCATGTACCTCGGTTTCAGACTTGGCTCCAGTCGGGGTGCAAGCCAGAAGCAACCATTTGATGTGTCTCTCTCACATCGATCCTTCTCTCCCACTCTCTGGAAAAGCAATGAAAAAAGACCCTCAGGTGAGGATTATAATTAATTAATTAAAATGGTCATATTTCAGCTCTGTCCTGGTGGCACAGCTGTGCTAAAGAGACCTTCCGATTCTGAAATACTGGCATCCCCTGGACTTGACGTGGACCGGCGGCACTCTTCATTACTGGGCATGTTCTGTGCCAGGCAGTGGGGGTTCAGCATCAGGGGGGTGGTGTAAAGATACGTAAAACCCAGCTCCTGTCCTTGAAAGGAGTTCAGTCTGGTGGGAGAGCCAGACACACAGCAAACGGTGCAGAACAAGCCCGTGTGCTGGAGCAGGGGACTCGCCAAGGACCAGGGAGGGCTGGCTAACCACCGCCCCCAACACCGGGGAACGCTCCCCCGGCCCCCCAGGCGATGAAGGAGATAAGGGCAGCCCAGGCGGAGAGAACCACAGCCACACGGGGCTCGAAGGAGGTGACACATCCTGGAAACGGTGAGCAGCTCCCGCACTGGGCTGTTCTAGCGTCTCCTCCCGTGTGCTTAAAAAAGATCAGCATCAAAGCCCTCCCCTAACCTCCCCCTCAAACCTTT
Organism: Miniopterus schreibersii; assembly: GCF_964146895.1. Lineage (NCBI taxonomy): Eukaryota > Metazoa > Chordata > Mammalia > Chiroptera > Miniopteridae > Miniopterus > Miniopterus schreibersii. The sequence goes on along the minus strand of NC_138102.1, from coordinate 71,307,141 downwards.
CTCCCTCCCCTCCTTGCTTCCTTCCCATTTCCCCAGAGGGGGAATGAGGAGGGAGACGTTAGAGGAATCACAGTATTTATCCCCCCTCAACTCAAGTCCTTACATCACAACAAACCAAAAGCCGAGGGCCTGGCAAGAGGAAGAGAGGAAAATCAGTTGCTCTGATGGTGTCAGCCCTCAAAGGGCCTCCTGACCATTGTTTCATCTCCGGAAACTTTTATCTCAAATTCTTACAGCACCTGCCTTCAAAGGCCTAAGAGCCGCAGAGACACTCTCCCAGCCCTTGAACGCAGGCAGGGGCGCAGGCCTCGGATCTTCGCTGCAGGGCCCAGAAAGGGAGCCAGCAGGATCCCAGACGCCCTGTGCGGGCCCCTCCAGGCCACAGAGGGTTCGGTCCCGTTCCACAGACACACCCGATTCCGGGCTCCAGGTCCTGACTCACGACAGAGGATACCTGCTCTACAACTTTGCTGGAACAAGGCAGAATCTGACATCCTAAGGATCCTCCAAGCTGACTCCAGCAGAGGCCTTTTTTGCTCCCGCTCCCTGTCGCAGGCACGGGAAGAAAGGCTGAAAAAGCACCACCTCCTCTCATTTTCCGCCGTAGGTTTTATTTCCACAGTGTCACAGAACACAAGACATGAAAATCACCAGCGCATGGAAAATGGGAAATGATACAAATTAGACCAGATATCTTAGGCCATGTGTGTACTTCATAAACACTGGATCAGGAAATCCACAAAGACCAGACTGACGTCATAGCTCCTTTCTGGCTAATAATGGTTCCTTAACTAGACAGGAGCAAACAGCATCCAGTGTCTGGTGCTAAGCCCCTGGGCACACACCCGTGCTGGGGGGGCACTGGGAGGCTGATCGTGTGGACTGGCTTATGGGTTGTTGACTTTGTGGCGGAATGGAGGGCAGAGCAAGCCCCACCTTAGGGGCAGTATTTACTGAGGGGGACGTGCTGATGCTGAAAGGCTGCCCTTGACCTGTGCACACCCGCAGGGCATGAGCTGACCAGGGTCCGGGGTCCACGCGGATTACCATAAACAACCCAGTCAGGGCAGGAGTGACAGCTCGCTGGCTGTGATTCAAGAACAGTTCAGAAGCACAGCTCCAGAAAAGGGGACTCTGGCAGATCTCCCACTGCAAACTGACTGCAGGCATTCAGAAAACCACCATCACAAAGACGTTATCGTCACTTTATTCACAATTTCCATGCTTGCCTGAATGGGTTATATTTGCTCCATGAGTAACACAGAATGCGAGGCCATGTTTTTATCCCAGATGTGGGATTAAATCATCCTACTCTTTCAATTATCTATTTCCTATGGTTAAAAACAAAATGTTGGTTGTATCTCATAGGATAAGCCTGGGGCTTCCAAGGAGTCTCTAATTCTTAAGCATTTGTAACATCTAAGGAAATAGCTGAACCAGATAATGTGAACATTTACAAGAACATTGATGCTCTTTTGAAGCATATTTTGCAAATTATATGAGAAAAAAATTCAATGATTTTTAGTCTGTGAGCTTATAGTAAATCAGAAAAAAAAAAGAAAAAAAAAGACTAACCTGTACCTTCTGTGTGGACAGAGAGCCATTCCTAAATCCTTCATTTCCCTTGAGTGTCTTAATGTACTTAACAAAACAGGTGCAAAGTAAATATTGCTGCCGTCTAGTCCTTCATTCAAAAATAGTTTTGAGCACTTAATATGAGCCAGGCATTGTTCTAGTCGCTCAACAAATTATTGCCTTGTAAGTCTTATATTTTAATACTTTCCAAGTCATCACCAGCAGGACACAGATGAAGGGCAATAAACACACTGGGATCACAGACCCTGTGCCTTCTTTGGCATCACAACTCTCCCTAGTAAATAGTGGTAGGAGGAGGGTGGTGGAATGAAACTTAGCAGGGAGGCAATTGATTTACTAGGGCCTGGATTTACTGCAGCCATTTACAAGGCTGCTGTAACATACGTTATTGCTTCTATTGTCTCGTCTTGCAAGAATCTCTGAATAATTCCTTTTTCTCCACGCAGTACAAATATAAATTTTTTAAAATCTTATTTTAAATAATGAACATTAGCTTTTCTAGTTGTCTGAATAAAACTCAATTGTCAAGTGAAAGAAAGCTAACTCAAAATATTTAGGAGAAAAGGGGGAACTTATTTGCTCACACGATTGGGACCCCTAAGAGGCCACGCATCTGGTGCATCGCGTGCCAGAAGTTCACAAGCTGTCTTCAGGGCACCTGCCCTCTTCCTCAGTCTCAGTTCTGCCCTCCTCCCTACTGGCTTTATTTTGGCAAGTTCATTCCACATGGTGGCAAAGTTGGCTTCTGACCCCAGGTCTTTCTGATTCTTTTCCCTTGTGACCTTAGAGATAAAAATGGCTTTAGGGTCACCAGGGACTCCAAAAATGTAATCAAGTCATTTTCTCTCTGTACCTGCCCGGGCCAGTCTCAGCTCTGCCTCTCTCTGCCTGTCAGCTTTATTCCCTCCTGCTATCATGCATTCCCCTCGGCAGGGGAAGCAGGGAGCATGGGGTCACAGATAGTTCCAGTCTTGCATAATTCCAGCTCAGCAACTCAGGGGGGAAAGAGAGAGTTTGCCGTGTCCATGTTCCCATAAAATCACTGAGGAGGTCCCTACTTGCTCTGGCTCGGGTTCTAGACCATCAGGCCAGTTATCATGGCCTTGGGGATAGCATGTCATGATTGGCCAGGCCTGGATCACATGCCCATTACTGTAGCTGGGACAAGGGAGAGTTAACTGCAGGTGGCAGCCCCATCAAATTCAATGCATTCAAATGAGTTCCTCTCCCCCACCCCAATGCATTTGCATTGCATTTAGGAAAATGACCACAACCTCTCACAGTCCCACCTCAGTTGCACAACCCAAGTGCAACTTTCAAGTGCTCTGTGGTCACCTATTAGTCTGGCTACCATGTGGGATGGTACAGCTCTAGACCCCAGGCCTGGACTCTCTTCTTTTACTCTGGGGGGCTCAAAACATTTGCTTAAATATTAATGTTTTGTATTAGTTTGCAAAACAAACTGCCATAAACGTAGTGCCTCAAAATAACGGAAACCTGTTATCTTACAGTTCTGGAGGCCAAAAGTCCAAAATGGTTTCACTGGGTAGAAACCAAAGTGTAGCGGGGCCACCATCCCTCAGGAGGCGCTAGAGGGGAATCTGTTCCTTTGCCTTTTCCAGTTTCTAGAGCTGCATTGCTTGTCCATGGCACCTTCCTCCATTTGCAGAGCCAGATCATGGCATTTCCAAATCTCTCTCTGTTTCCATCATCACCTTGCCTTCTGCCTTCCATGTCAAATCACCCTCTGCCTCACTCTAGTGACTACATTTAGAGCTCATTCGGATAAACTAGGATAATCTCCCCATTTCAGAATCCTTAATCATATCTGCAAAACCCTGATGCCATATAAGGTAACATTCACAGGTTTCAGGAATCCAGACCTGTATATCTCTGGGAGCCATTATTCAGCCTGCCACAGAGGGGCTGGAGCTAGAATGAGCAATCCAAACAAAGGTAACAGCCTCTGTAGAACCCAGTTTGGGAATGGAGAGGGCCAATTTCCTAGAACTGCAAGGCCTGTAAGGTTAAAGTGAAGAGATAGGGGAAGAAAGAAGGAGATTCGGCTAAAACAGTGGGCAAGCCCATTCAGAGGCTGTGCCTTGAGAAGGATCTGGGTCTTTTTCCTAAGAGCAGTGCAGATTCATTGAGGGAAAGTGGAATACATTTATGTTTTAGAAAGATCACTCTGTCTCTAGTGTAGAAAAGGGACTGGGAGAGGAGGGCCAGAGACAATGGAAGAAAACCAAGTTAGGATGCGAATGCAGAGGTCTGGGTGACAGGTGGTGGCAGCTTGGGCTGTGTCTAGACAGTGGAAGTGGAGAGAGCGAGATATATATGAGAGCTAATTGTTGGAAACACTGATGGGAATTGGTAACGAGCTCCAGAGAGTGAAGGAAAGGGCCGTCCAGAGGATGACTCCTGGTTTCTGGCTTCATAAATGATGGCATTCAAAAACACTGCAAGAAACCCAGGAGGGGCATTGGGAGGAAGGCAGACATCATGAGGGTAGTTTTGGACCTACATTTGCATACGGGCCTGGAGCTCAGAGATACGAACTTAGATATCATCAGTGTAGGTGAAATACTGATGAAGTGCCAGTGAAGCCTTCCAGTGCACTGGAAGGGAAAGGAAATGAAAAGAGGAGATGGTCTAGGACCAAGCCTTGAGAAATGCCAACACATAATGGCTGGGTAGAAGTGGAAAAACCTTCAAAAGAAACTGAAAAGGAATAGCCACAAAGAGAGGTCTGTTGCAGAGCCAAGGGAAGAGTTGTTTCAAGGAGGAAGTAGTCAGCAGGGTCAGACGGTGGGGAGAGGTTCAGTCAGATGACTAGAGGCTACTGGATATGCATGCAGCATCTATTATATTTTTATAACCTCTCATTACCTCTTAAATCTGAATGTTTTGTGTTAGTTTGCAAAACAAACTGCCATAAACGTAGTGCCTCAAAATAACAGAAACTTGTTATCTTAAAGTTCTGGAGGCCAAAAGTCCAAAATGGTTTCACTGGGTAGAAACCAAGGTGTAGAAACCTCTCATTACCACCAATAACATACATACACACAACACTTTGCACATAGTATGTATTCACTAAAGATTGATGTATCGATTTAATATGCACTACACAGTAGGAGGAAGTGTCGTTTAGTAGAAGGAGCTTTGAATCCCCGGCCATCCGCTTACTAACTGTAGTGCTTTGAACAATGCCTCTCTGAGCCTTGACTTACTCACCAGTAAAATGGAAATGGTAACAACGGCTTTAACATGGGCTCAAGAAATGCTATTAATACGAATAGTTCTTTATTCTTCAAGGTGTTTTCTTCTGCATTATCTTATTTGATCCTTAGCACAACCCAGTGATTTTGGCAAACTATACGTTAAATGAGGTATCCAGGGGCCTAGAGCTGGTGAGTTGCTAAACCAGGGCCTCTTGACTGCCAGACTAGTGCTCTTCATAAGAAAAAATACTCTCAGGATCTTCAAGTTATTGCTGCTTACTCCTACAGATGGGTGGCTTTTCAACAATCATTCCTGGGTGGCTCATGGGATAGACCCTGAGTATGGGACTGGAGATAGAAAGATGAGTGAGATGCAGTGCCTGTCCTCCAAGGGTCATGGTCCCAGAGAGGAGACAGATACTATAAATAGATAAGTATAGTATCACATGATAAACTCTCCAATGGGGAGCCTGTAAGGCCAAACCACTGGGAGAACATAGTAGAAGGAATGATGAACCCTGGAACATGGAGGAGGGAAAAGAGAGCTCTGGTAAATCTTGGTAAGTGAGAAGAGGCTTAAAGACATACGGACCTCAGCTATGATTTTTTTTCTTTCATTAGAATCATCGAATTCCTGCACTAGAATAGACCTTTTAAAAGTATCACTCTCTTGCCCTAGACAGTTTTGCTCTGTGGTTAGAGCATCAGCCTGCAGACTGAAGGGCCCCAGGTTTGATTCCAGCCAAGGGTGCATGCCTCGGTTTCAGGCTCAATCCCCAGCCTCAGCCGTGGCACAATCAGTCAATGTCCCTCCCTCTCTCTCTCTCTTTCTCTTCTCTCTCTCTCCCTCCCTCCCTCCCTTCCACTCTCTCTGAAAAGCAATGGAAAAAATATCTTCAGTGAGGGTTAAATAAATAAATAAATAAATAAATAAATAAATAAATAAATATAAATAAAGTATCACTCTCTTATACCAAAGACAGTGGAATTGAAGACCAGGTGACATTTCGAGGTCAAGAGTTGGGAAAAAAAGCCAGGAGTCCCAAGGTCCACTCCAAAGTTCTTCAAGCTCAGCTTTGTCTCAGTCAGGAATGTGGTCATCTAGCACAGGGCTCTGCTGGGTGCTCGGATGGGTTGGCCCCAGTTCAAGCAAGAATGGGCTGCCCTAATCTGAAAGGCTTCAATACCCATCCATGAAGGACACTTGAATCACAAGGGCCAGAAACTAGAAGCACTGCTGGGCATTCACTGGAAAGCTCTAAGAAATATATTATCACCCTCCATGAGAAACAAGCCGTGGTTTCTTCCCCTGAGTAGCTAATGTATTGGTATTAGAGAAAAAAGGGATCAAAGTAAGAATCACTGCAACAAAATTTAAAATAAAATTAAAAAATTTTAATTCAAGACCCATAATTTCAAAAATATTCAATACAAGAAATTCACAAAATGAGGTATTGAAATGAAGTCTTGACCTCAATAATCCAGATCCGTTTAAGAAATGACAGAGGGTTAGGGGGAAAATCTGACTCTTCGAAAAAAACAAAACCAAAAAACCCATCACTTCAAGTAGACTACTTATTGATTATTGTCAAGTAAAGCCCTTGGAAGTTAAATAAAAAGTTAGGTAGATCAGTAAGGTCATATACCACACACAATTTGTTTGTGAACAGACACCTGTAGCAAAATTTGATGATACTTAAGAAGTTGGTTTCCTGGAAGTTAAACGTAAGTCATTTGCTTAGTAAATCCTGACTTCATAGATGATGAAAACATTAGTGTCTTCCTTCCCCTTTCTGATCTGCAAATTCCAAGCAGAATTCAAATGAATTAATTTGGAAAGTCCCTTGAATTCTTTAGAATGGAATTAGGCCTGCAGGTCATTTTTCTGAGTCGCGCCATGGCCACTATCAATATTTTATAGTGACACTTTCTTAAACAACTTCAATGAGGAGCAGACAGTATAATCAAAGACAGTTAATCAAGTAATAAACAAACAGATCCCTCTGAAGATAACATTTTAAAAAGTTAACAGTATACATTCGAGAAGGCTAAATACAGTAAGGCCTCATTTATCCAGCGCTGTTAAGCAATGCGTTTGTCTGTTAAAGTGCATTTTTCAGATAGCAGCTGATTTCCCCTTGAAGTGACAGTGCTTCAAAATTACCTTGATGAAGATTATTTTAACGTGTACCACTCACTTCCTCACTAGCTCACGTGAGCCAATCTAGTATGGCTCTACTAAGCCTTTCTTCTTCAATGGCTCAAGATCCCCAAAGATTACTGTTCACTGCGGTAGGAGCAGCACGATTTGTCCAGGGTTGACTGGTGTTCCTAGGATTCAACTGCAGGCCCAGCTGCTGTGCCTTCTTCGTTACGTCTCCTTCTCTGCTGTGCCTGTTTCTTACAATTGTCTGTGTGCCTTCCTCCAGCAGTCTTTTTTCCCCTTTTAATTTTATCCTTTAAAAAGCATGTCCTTATTTCCTATTTTCCATTATGAAACACTGCTTGCGCATTCCAAAATACTTGAAAAAAAATTTTTTTTTAATTTAAATTAATGGAATATTTTTAAATATTCGCCTATTCATACACAGATGTTTCTTCCTTGTCTTTTTTTTTTTTAATTCATGGATTTGTTTTTAAGTATATTACGACAGCAATAGATTCACTAGTAATAAATAAAAATGTGTAATCTGCTTTCTGTGCTTGATATAGCAAAATTTTTTCAAAAGAAACATTTTTAAGGGTAGTAATGTTTCATCAGGGAGATTTCCTTCACTAAAAAAATTCTCCTGTGTCTCACATGTGGGTAACCCCTGGTTTTTCTATAGCACCTTGAAGCTGAATACAGCACTTCACCTACATCCCCCAACGTAAATCCACCTCACAAAGAGTGCATGAAAACTGTAGACTGCGCTGAAGCGTTTGTGGAAAGACAGGGAAGAATTCACTTCATAATTTGCAATTTGATAATACCCATCAAATGAAAATGTATTTAAGTGATCATTGGAACATTGTTTGTAACACAAAGATTGGAAACAATCTTACTATTCCATTTACAAGGGACTGGGTTTACATATGAAATAAAATATTATGTAATCCTTTTAAAGAATTACATAGGTCCATATTGCAGATATAAAATGATCCCTAAGATATGTTATTATATGAAAATATAAGGTGCAAGTGATACATATATGTCTTTAAGTGTCTATGTATACATGCACATACACACACACACACACACACGTATTTCAGATTCAGAGGGAGGGGGGCACACATATATATGCTCTGGAATCTCAAGCTGATTCTGGAAGGATACGAGAGACGAGCAGTGACAGCCTCAGGCTGGGAGGCACTGGGAGGCGCAGGGTGGGAGTTTCATTTACTTCTCACCCTCCGGTACTAATCCAGGCTTATGGCTGTGGCTGTTGCTTTACCATGTGTATGTATTAGTCCTTCAGTTTTTTCAACACCAATATAAATAATTCATCTAATTTTAAAAGCATAACAACAATAGTGAACATTTATTGTCTAACTCTGTGCCAGGAAAGAGAGTGTTTACATGTATGATTTCATTCAGTCCTCACAATACCCCGGGAATGTTCATACCGGCATTACCTCCTTTCTGCAGACGAAGAACCGAAGAAACAGGAGCCTTAGGTACTTTGCCCGTCATCGCGCCTTTGGGGAGCAGCAGAGCTGGGGTTGGCCCCGGGCCTGCATTCTCAAACCCCAAACAAACAGGCTGCAATCACAAAACAAAAATTAAAGGCATAAAGCCATTTACAGAGTCAAACGAACAAATAAAATTAATTATTCATTTTTGGAAAATAGTTCCACACAAGAACATGGAAGGACACTGGTGCATGTTTTCCCCCATATCTTCTAAAAAGCTCAATACTGGGAGTGACAGTATAGTGGTCAGTGATAGCTGCCTTCCTCCTGTGGAGAATTAGGCTGAATATTTTTAATGTATAGAAAGTCCTTTTTCATATTGTTATCACTGGAATAAGTGGAAAAACACTCCTCTACTATAGGAGCCCTCAACAGCGTCACTCCTAAATCCCTTCCCATTCCTTCTTCCCACATCTCTCCACAGTGCCAGACTAGTCATACGAGGGTCCCTGAGGACAAGCCCCAACGTGTCCCACCCCGTGCTCTGCTGTGCTTGAACCACTCTTTCAGCTGTATATTCCTGCCAGTCATAGTCTAGACATCCTTCAGGGTCATGACCAAATTTCATCTCTCGCAAGAAAACTCTCCTGACCATCTACATCAAAACCCACCTCGCCTTCCTCTGGAGCTTTCTTAACACTCCACTCACTAGAACTGCAAACACTAATAAATAATGCAAAGGAAATGCAGGTTATGGACTTGTGCATCTACCAGCTACTTCTCCCTTACAACACAGGACTCGGGAGGGCAAGAACAAAATCCTTCATTATTTGTACCACCTCCCTCACACTGTCTGGCACAATATTTGAGTAACTGTTCAATGAAGGTTTGCAAAAACTGGAACACAGGGAATGCCACAGTCATCAAGAAAACCTGGGGCAGATGGAAACGCAGGAAGTCTGAGCAGTCACCACTGGGCCATGGAATGTTAGTCATCTTTGCTCTGCTCCAACATGAGAGATGAAGGGGTCCCTTCCATGAGGAGCAGAACTTGCTACCAAAGAAAGTGCAGGTTTTAAAAGAAACAAGAGATGATGGGCACATGCCTCCCACTTTAGGGGGACCTATATGATGCTGGCTCCAAAACCTGGTAAGACCTGGGAATCCTCAGGGCTACTGGAGAAGAATTGCTAATGGCATAAGATGAGTTTCTGTTCACCCTCACCTTCCCAAACACACCCTGGCTTGTGCTGTGTGTGTTCAGGGTGGGAAGGTCTTGGCATGAACATATCCACTTGGATGTTAGCAGGATGAGTGTGTTGTTATTGTTGTTTTATCTTGCAGGTACCTGGCTCTAAAGAACATTAAGGATCCAGAGGTAACAGAGCTTGTCCACACCTGAACAAAAGAGAAGCTGTCCTCACTGCTCAAAGGAACAGAACCCTGAAGGAGAGGTGGAAAGGGAAAGTGGGCGAAAGACCAAGAGGAAAGGGGACTTCTGGGAGCCTGTGCTAGGTTGGCTTCCCTTGCCCAAAGGAAACCTGAGGGGAGGCCTCCCAAAATGCCCAGAACACCCGCTGCCTCTGGACGTGCCCATAATTGGCCATGAAGAAGGGACCCTCCTGATGATGGACCAAACCAGCCCATGAGCCTTGACATCCATTGCAGGGGAGGACCCCCAGTCTCAGCATTTTAATGCATAAAAAGCCAGGCGTCGCTGAAGACTATAATTCGCCTTACTAGCCGAGAAGCATTCTAGATGCTCTCTGACAGTTTGGGAAGAAGAAATGGGTAAGGGGTTAGTGCAGAATCCAACTGAGACCTCCTGAAGGAAGGGAATGGAGGGAGGTGACAGCAAGGTCAGTGCTCAGTGGCTGGGAGCCCAGAGGAACACCCTTAGGGAACAGACAGGAAAGTACCTCCTCAGTGGGGGGCAGGCCTGGAGAGGAGCTGGCAAGGGGAAGCACAGAGCAGTCCGAGGCCAGAAGGGGGGCCAGGAGAAGAGGCCCCGAGCAGATCCTGGGCAGGAATCCTGGGTCACCATCCCAGAGGCAAGGCCCCTAGCTCCGCCTAGCGCTTTGTTCAAGTCCACAAAGACACAAGGAGAGCTTCATTCACTTCTGGCCCTCCTGTATTTCAGTTGCTTGGTTTATTTACTGAGCTTCTCCGGTCAAATGATCATTGTGCACCTTCATGAGTTTGAAGGGAGAAAAAAAAAATCTTCCACATCAGTTTCCTCAACTGTAAAATGGGTGTAGTTATGGTGAAAACTAAACTCTGGGGAGGGATTTTTATCAACTAGAGAGTATTCAAAAGAGTAGGCTACTTTATTGCTGTTGTTCACATTACTGTTATCCTCATTAGTACAGACCTGGAGTGGAAACTCAAAAGGGTGACTTTAACACAGATAATCACACACGTTTTTCAAAAAGCGCTGTCCTAGGGTTGGTGGAGCCGGCGGAGTTGCTGGCACACACTTGCATTAGGTTATTTCAGATGCGGTTCTTCTTCCTCTTTACTTTGGGAATGAAATGGCAAATTCCTCCCAGGTGGCAGAAAGAGAATTAAGAGTACAGCCCGTCTACACTCTTGCCTCGGATGGGGGAAAAATACCAACAGCAATCCCATTTCAAATGAATCTCTGCCATAAACTCAAGCCCAGCAACAGATGGAAAAAAAAAAATCCCTGTGAGACAAAACACAGCACACCCAATCCCCAATAAAAATAATCAATAACATCGAAAGCACAGAAACCACAGCGCTTCCAGAATGCAATGAAGTGTGCCAAGAACCATACCTGGGGGACAGCTGCGGCTGGCAATGTCGCCTGCCAGGGGAAGGTGACCCCAGGCAGCTCTTCCAAGTCCTCTGCAGAGCTGCGTGGGGAGAGGTCGCGCTGAGGGGCGAGAGGATGGGGACGGGGGAGTGGCAGGCAGAGGGCAGAGCAGGCACAGTGGGTAGTCTGGGGCCTGCATGCTAATGCCCGGCGAGTGGTTCCTGGCCAAGAGAGGCATCCGGCAGTTGCAATGCCGTGATGTGAAGGCATGCCCGTAATTTGTTGCCATCACCAATTAGAAACACTACCAGATGCATTCTGAAAAGGTAAACAGATGTCCAGCTAAGGCAGAGGAGTGAAAGCAAATGTGGAGACCCAGGAAGAGCCCAGGAAAGCAAGAGCCAGCTGCCTCCCAGCTGGTGGCCCTGGGCGCGGGGGCCGCACTGGCCTCGTCCCTGGAGTGGTCAGCGAGGGTCTGAAACGGGTGCCGCCGTGGGTTCGAGGGCTCTCCGTCTAATCCAGGTGCAGGATGGAAGAGGTGTCTGCCCGTGAGCAAGGCTGTGTGGACACACAGACACAGGCGTGAGGGGACAGAGCCACTGCCTTCCCACCTCTGCAGCTCAGGCTCAACCCTGGCCTCAGCCCACGCGGCCTCTCTCGTGGCTCTGCAGCCCCACGCCACCAGCAGCCCTCGGGTTTGCTGTCCACGGGCCTTTTCTGACCCTCCCTCTCAGGGCAGTCACCAGAGAGTCCCCAGGAGGCCGCTGATATGGCTCAAGATCCCCTCTGATAAGAGACCAGGCTAACGCACAACAGGCGGCCCTCACCCAGCCATGAGGGAAAGCGCTTCACTGATGACTCTCCTCAGATGAGTCCCAGTCTCTTGGCTGGGTTTGAATAACCGCCTCTCTGTGCATGCCTCGGCTATAGATGCTACAGAATAAATTGAGAGAGAGATGGAGGAAAGAAATTATTCTATGAATTTTTAACTACTTTGTCCCACATCCACAAATAAATAAGATATTTGGAAATTTCTGGGCTTGATGGCTGAAAATGTTAAATCTTGAATTTTAGAGTATGTTGGGGGTCTTCTAAAAATGTGGATTCTTAGAGCATCTTTTAGTGGCAGAAAGTGCCAGAAGTGCACCCAAAAAATGCAACAATGGGGATATATGTAGGGGATATAGGAGCCAATTAGAAGAGTTCCCAATGGACAAAGCTGCAATAATTTGATTAACAAATAGTATTGGATTATAATCCAATAACCAAGAGTCCATGCTGATATAAAGAAATGATTAAATAAATAAATAGACAAATCTCTCATGCAGAAGAATTCCAAATAATTTATGTAGCTACTCCCTTCTCAAGGAGGAAGGCTATAACTACCCACTCTTGAAGTGCGGGCTACCCTTAATGAATTTTTGCAAAGTGTAGAATATGAAAAGGTGGGAGAAAATAAATAACGTTACAATGGAGAAACCTGTCAAAACCATCTCAGCCAAGTGATCAAGGTTAACATTCAGCAGTGAGTCATGTTGATAGTAGGTACCCTGATGTGATGTGATGAGAAGAGCACTTTACCTCCAAAAGCCATTAACCCCAGACTAAATATGAGAAAAACATCACACAAATCCCAGTTGAGAGACTTGCTACAAAACACTCTCTAGTACTCCTCTAAACTCTCAAAGGTCACCAACAACTAGGAAAATCTGAGAAACTGTCCCAGCCCAGAGAAGCCTAAGGAGACATTTACATAACAAGTAAATGTCCCGTGGTGCCCTGGATAGGATCCTGTAATAGAAAAAGGGACATAAAGTGACTGAAGTATGGACTTTAGTTAATAATAATGTTATCTATATTAGTTCATTAATTGCAACAAAAGTACCATCCTAATATATTAATAAAGAAAACTAGGTGTGGCATAAATGGGAAGTCTCTACTATTTTTGCAACTTTTCTGTAAATCTATAACTATTCTAAATTTAAAAATGTATTTCAAGAAACTGGGATTCTGAGGTGCCCCATACCCAGAGGCAGAGATTCAGCAGGTCTGGGGTGAGACTCATCAACCTGCGGGTAGAAGCAGCTCACCAGGTGAGTCCATAGCAGGTGTCTGTGCAGTCTTTTAAAAGGCTACAGTCCATAGAAGCATGGAACAGACGGTGAATCCCAGAGGGAAGGGGGATGGTGGGGCAGGAAGAGATTAACCAAAGGATTTATATGCACAACCCATGGGCACAGACAATAAATAGTGTAGTGAAGGCCTGGGGGGCAGGGTGGAGGGGGTCAATGAAGGAGGAAAAGGGGGGCATCTCTAATACTTTTGACAATAAAGATAAAGTTTAAAATAAAAATAAAAATAAATAAAAGGCTACAATCCAGATATATTTGTTTAAGCAGAAAAACAAATGGCCAGCAAAATGTCTACGGCCCTCTGTACTTGAGTGCCAGTGGCTCTGAGAACAATGACTGCCTTACACGTCTGCTGGGACCATGAGCAGCATCCCGGTGCTGGGTAGTCTGAAAATGTTGTCATATTATTCCATGGCCATTCACCAAAGGTCACATTTCTTCAGGTTTGACAGCCTCCAAGTACAATCACATTCACAAAGATGAGCTTTAAACAGTGAAGATGGTAACAGACTGTCCTGTGGCCTCCAGCTCTGCGAACTCCCACAATAAAGAAAATAAAAGGGGAATAAAAGACATTGCTTCCAGCAGCCCGCGGATGGAACATAATGTTACACGGACAAAAGCTATTCATTCACTGAGAGCAGGGGAGAGCATGCGACATGCACCACTTCCAGGCTTGAGCCAGCTGTGCTCAGTTGTACGTGGTCTAATGGTATCTCCAAAACCCTAAGGTATTTACCCTAAACTTCATCAATTAAAAGAAACATAATTTTAACTAGTGAGTGGTCTTCAATTTTTTAAATAAGAGCCTTGAGCTATTAAAATAATTTAGTAAGGGATTAAGCATATATGGCCGTTATAAATCGCCCCCATATCATTCGAATGGGTTGCTGCGGACCATTACGCAACAGCTGGATTGGGTTTCTATTGTTTTCTCCATGGGTAGTTAATGCCTTGATTTTTTCGTTTAGAAAGCCTGATTTTTGGTGGGCATGTTAATCGTTTCCTGTGAATAGGACATTTTCACAGGGACAGGATAGTCAGTTACTCCCAGGTTGTATTACCTGTCTTAGCTTACAGGTTTCCTTGAAGCATCAGGAAAAACGTAACTCTGTGTGTGTGTGTGTGTGTGTGTGTGTGTGTGTCCAAGCACTTACCCAACAAACCAGCCGTACTGTCTGCTGAAGACAGTGCTGCCAGCAGGAGCGATGAGTGTGACCACTTGCTGCCTTCAGTCACCAGGCCATCAGCACCTTCTCACTGGTCACCCGGACCGTGCCCCAGCACCGGGGCCAGGCTAATGAGCTCGGCCCGTATACCAGGCAGCGGGCTCCACTGACAGTGTTTTCGTTACTAATTTGCTCTCTTGCTCCTGGAAATAAATTGCAACACTCTGTGTTTTTTGCTAAAATGCAATGAGTTCTGAGCCTAACCACCCTCAGAGGAGGGCTGGCTGCCGTATCTGACAGGCCAGCAGTCTCTCGGAGAGCCCGTGAGGAGATCTGCTTTTGGAGAACAGCCTGGAGTTGGAGATTTTTGGTCTGAAGTACAGAACCATGGAAAAAAATTCATTGAAGAAATTTAGCCCAAATCCACGTTGCCAACCTCAAATGATTAGTTTCCATATAGAAAACAAAAATAAAGACGAAGACAAGATAAAGTTTATTCCCAGACTGCTCTACTACATGAATCATCCCAACCAAGTAACCAGGATATTTCCGTCCACAATACCTCAAGACAGGCTCAAATGGCATTGAAATCAATTGTATTTCCCCATTTTTAATGTCACAAAGTTCATTTGAGTTAAGCAAATGACATCATATGGCGGGGGAGGGATAGCAACATTTCACTGCCTATATCCACGATGGACCCTTTCACTGTGCTATTCTGGGCCCTATGATAGCTGCTGAACTATAGTAGATTTTGCAAATGTCAATGTCCGGGTCGCAGCAAAGCAACTGATCAGAATTCAAAATCCTGTGCCAGGCAAATTTGTTCCTGAGGCAAATTATTCCTGATATTTAAAAATACTTCTAATTAGAGTCACTAATTAATCCTCACTGCTTGGTACTGATAAACAAACATTGAAGGGAACTACAAGGAAGCTAAAATTGATCATGGAGCAAGTCAGAGGAGAACCAAAATTTCAAATGAAGCGTTTATCTCCTCATCTCTAAGCTCAAGGCATTTTTCTCTGCATTATGGAGAAATTGCCACAGAGATGAGAAATAGGCCAAACAGAAATCACTGCACAAATGCTTGCTGGTATTTGGGCTCGACATCTGAAGCTGCCTTCAGGTTTATAATTCTTTTTGACATGTTTATTTTTTGAAAACGCTAACTAACCCTGTCCAGGAGGGGTGAGGTATGGCAACGACCACTGGACAAACAGCAAGAGACCCAGTTTTTGCATCCTGTTTTCAGTTAGAACACAGTCTCTAGGTCCTTCAAAACAATTGTTCAGGACAAATTTACCGTCTTGTTGTGCCTTGTCAAAGCATCTTCTAGGGTCAGCAACATCAAATGCATGCTCTGCAAGTAATCACTAAGCATGCAACAGCCACTCTGCTAGCTGCTAAGGATATAGTGACCCACACGACACCTTCTCTCACAGTCCAGTACAGAAAGACACAAAATAAAAAGCCTGATCTTTTGGACCTGAATGTCGTAGCTCATGTGGGCCACAAATGCAAGCTATGGATGTAGTTTAAATTTTCTAAAAGTCACTTTTTTAGTTAAAAAATGGTGAAATAAATTTTAATAATATATTTTATTTAAATGAATATATCCAAGATAGTATCATTTTCTCATGTAACTGATACGAATAAGTCATTAATGAGGTTTTGTCCACACTAAATCTGAAATCTACGTGTGTTCTACATTTCAAACACATCTCAGTTTGGACCGGCCACACCTCAAGTACCCACACGTGGCTAGTGGCTATCATGTTGGACAACACAGCTCTATATGCCTAGCCTGGCCTCTCTTCTTTCACTCTGGGGAACACAAAGCATTTGTTCAAACAGAGGTGATACATTAGTTTTCTATTGCTGCTATAACAAATTACCACAAATTTATTAGCTTAACACAACCCAAATGTTAATAGCTTATGGTTCTGTAAGTCTGTTATTATCTTATGGTTCTGGGTCTCACGGGGCTATAATTGCAGTGACATCAGGACTGCATTTCTTTTGGAGGCTCTGAGGGAGAGTCCATTTCCTTGTCTTTTCCAGCTTCTAGAGGCTCTTGACCCCTTTCTCGATTGTCAAAACCAGCAATGTTCCATCTCTTTGACTCTTCCTCCCTAATTACATCTTCCTTTGACTACGGCTGGGAAAGATTCTCCCAGTTTAAGAAGATTGGATTGGGCCCACCTGGATAATACAAAATAACCTCCCCATCGCAGGGGCCTTAACTTTATCGCAGCTGCGGAGCACCCACCCTCCCAGCCATTCATTCATACATCTGTCTCTCCACCCACCCGCCCAGTCATTCAACATTTGCCAAGTGCCCCCTACATGCCAGACACAGTTCTAAGGCTAAGAACATAGGGGAACAAAACTGGCATGGTCCCAGCTCTCAGGGAGCTGACACCTAGGGGGTGAAGAGATAATAAATACATGCTTATCTCAGGTGGAAAGGGGGCTAAGGAGGACAAGAAAGCAATGTGAGGGGATAGAGTGCTGAAAGGTGGAGCTATTTCACACGCATGCTTAGGGAAGACTATACTGGTAAGTGGACATTTTGACCAGAGACTAAATTAGGAGTAAAATTTAGGGTACACTTTGAATAAAAGCTAATTATAAATGGCATGGGCATGATGAAAAGCTAATAGAAAAATCCCAAAAACGCTACTGAGGAGTAGCCCTGGCTGGTGTGGCTGAGCGGTTGAGCATCGACCCATGAACCAAGGGGTCAACGGTTTGATTCCCGGTCAGGGCACATGCCCAGGCTGCGGCTGATCCCCAGCAGGGGCCGTGCAGGAGGCAGCCCATCGATGTTTCTCCCTCTCCTCTCCCTTCTGCCCTCTCTAAAATCAATAAAACATTTTTTTAAAAATATATCTTTATGGATTTCAGAGAGAGGAAAGGAGAGGGAGAGAGAGATAGAAACATCAATGATGAGAGAGTCAT
This sequence comes from Miniopterus schreibersii, assembly GCF_964146895.1. Lineage (NCBI taxonomy): Eukaryota > Metazoa > Chordata > Mammalia > Chiroptera > Miniopteridae > Miniopterus > Miniopterus schreibersii. The sequence goes on along the minus strand of NC_138102.1, from coordinate 71,289,671 downwards.
TGATCGAGCCCACAACCAGGGCATGTGCCCGGACCGGGAATCGAACCCCGATCGCCTGGATCCCAGGTCGACGCTCAACCGCTGAGCCACGCTCGGCCGGGCCACAAAACATATTTTAAAAAATAAAAACAAAAAAAGCTGAGAATTGACTGAGGATGTGTGGAGCGGAAGCAGGTGGGAATGAACAAAATTAAAAGGAGGGGCTTGAACACAGGAGGAGGGGCGTGGTGGCGCCAGCCAGCGGAGCCCCTTGGATTTACCCCTCCCGTGCGCCTGGCACTGTCCTCGGGGTGCCCGTGAGGCCCGGCCCCAGGAGCACAGGGCAGCAGTTCTAACCCGAAACCCAGGGATGAACCTGGACAGAAGTGAACAAAGAATTGAGAAAATGACCCAGATCCTGACCGGGGGTGAAGGCGTGCACCTTAAACGTCAGGCGGGGTGGGGAGCCAGCCTCTCTGGGACGGGGCCTGCTCGCAGGGGACGGGGGGGGGCCGCCGGAACGGCCGAGGCAGCAGCTCGCCGCGCGCCCGGCAGCCGTGGGCTGTGCTGCTGTTCCCCCTTGAGGCCCGGCGGGGCACTGCAGCCGCGGGAGCCGAGCGCCTCGGCCGAGCGTCTGGACAGAAGCTGGGCTTGTGTGGGGCCTTCCCGAGACTCAGGCTGTTGCAATAAAGCACCGCGTGCCCCTGGGGTGACCCGGAGCACTGCCCTGCCCCGAGCCCCGAGGGAGAGGCTGCGGGAGGATCTGCGAAGGGCAGCGCCCGGCCGGTGGCTCTGGCCAGCGCAGCCTGGCTGGGTGCGTGGGCACCACCGCGGAGAGCAAGCTGCCAAGGGGACCGCCTCAGCCCTCCGAGCTCAAGCACCTCGGCTCCTGGCTCCTCACGCGGATTCACGAGGCAGCTTCCCGGGAGATCAGCATTGCCCCACTCCTGGCTGAGGGCCACGGGCCATGCGACAGCATTGCCCTTCTTCCACGTGCCCTGGCCAAGTGGTGTCCTTGCCCCTCCTGGCATTTACTCCTGCCAAAGATTCTGGCTTAAAGCCTCCTCCATCTCCTGCCCTCCTGGGCTCCACCTCCCTCCGCCTTCCTCCTCTGATCATGTCCCATCCGGGACACAGGCACGTCTGGTGACAACCTCTGGGTCGGAGTGGGTCACCAGCTTCTGCCAGGGCCCGGGGCGGGAGTCCAGGCACCAGGACCCGGAGATTCCAGACAAGACCTAGAAGATGGACCAGGACGCTAGCTTCTCCTTGACCGCTTCCATGGACAGCAGCGTCCCCCCACCCCACCCATCCCAACCTTTAGGGGCTGACAAGCGGAAACCCCAGGTAATGTTTGCTTTTTCCAGGGAACAATTTAGGAGACAAAAGTTTTCTGACCGTTTTTTTCCTTAATCTTCCTGTGCTTAAACATCATTTTTCTTCAGTTGGTTTTGCAAACATTTCAAAAACCCACTCAGTACCCCCCCACACACCCTCTTTCAACAAATTTTGTTGAGTCCAGTAGTCCCCCCTTATCTGCAGGGGATACCGACCCCCAGCAGATGCCTAAAACCACAGACAGTACCAGACACTATATATACCATGTTTTTTCCTATACTTACATACCTATAATAAAGATTAACAACAATAATTAACAATAAAATAGAATTATAATACACTGTAATAAAAGTTATGTGAATGTGACCTCACAAAGTATCCTACTGGATTGATGTGAAATAAAATGCCTTATTCAGTCAAGAAACTTTCACTTTCCCACTTAAATAAGGCACTTTATGAATTCTCTTTGGCATGTCTGAATTGCCGTCATCACTACTCTTGCATTTCGGGGCCACTATTAAGTAGAATAAGGGTTACTTGAACACAAGCACTGCGACGGCAACAGTCGATCTGGTCACCAAGACGTCTAAGTAAGGAGCCTGGATAACTGGGCAAAGGCATGAGTCAGGTTCTGGTCAGAAGGAGACATCGTGAGATTTCTTCATGCTACTCAGAGTGACACACGATTTAAGACTTATGAGTTGTTTATTTCTGGAATATTCCATTCAGTATCTTCAGACCATGGTTGACCGTGGGTAACTGAAACCTTGGAAAGTGAAACTGTGGGTAAGGGGGGGACCACTGTGTCCATTTTAAATGCTTTCTTTTTTCATTGTGAAGTATAGCATACATTTAAAATATTATATGAAGAATGTGTGTAATTTGAAGAAAAATAATAAATTGAACATTCAGGGAACCCCCCCCCATAAAAAGACTGCCACTGGTGCCTTAGAAGCCTCGGCTGCATCTTCTTCCCGCCCCCGTCTCCACGGGTAACTTACTATCCTGAATTTCATAATAATCATTCCCTTGTATTTTTAATAGTCATATATATATGTATAGACTATAGAGGGACATATATATAAATGTGTATGTGACTTTTTGAACTTTATCTAAATGGACTTACTTTTTGTGTGTGTTCTGTGCCTCTTTTGCTGTATATTTTTGCCGCGCATCCATGTTGACGCATGTGCCATTGTCCTGTTTTTTCTATTGTTTTTTTACCCCGGTCTGTTTCTTTTTTTATACTTCCTTGACTTCTATATATAGAATATATGTGAATATATAGAGAATATATAAGTATATATGGAGCATTATGAGTCTATGTACATATATATAGTCTTACTGACCACCCTAGAAGTTTATTTTAGTTTACTTTTCAATAATCCAGATAAGTAGACAAATATATGTATAGCCTTTCCTAGAAAATTTAATATGTATTCTGTTTTTACTTAAGAGTTGTTGGGTTTCTTGAATCCATGGATGATTCTTCCATCACTTCTGGAAAATTCCAGCAATTATCCTTTTAAATATTAATTCTGCTCTTTCTCTTCTCCTTCTGTAATTATTAGACATGTATTAGTTCTCCTTTCCCCCAATGTCACTTAACTTTCCTCTCAAATACCCCATCTTTGTCTGCATTCTGGATAACTTTTCTCTCAGCTATGTCTAATCTGCTGTTAAATTCAACCACTGAGAATTTCAATTATGTTTTTCATTTTTAGAAGTCTCTACTTGTTTTTTTAAAATGTTATTGGTCTCCGCTCATATTCATATAAGATTGAGATATAATTTTCATAGCACAAAATTCATTCTTATAAAATGTACAATTCAGTGGGTTTTAGTATATTCACAGAGCTGTGCAACGACTACCCCTATATAATTCCAGGAAATTTTCATCACCCCCAAAAACCCCTGTATCCACTAACAGTCACTCTCCATTCCTGTCTTCCCCCAGCCCCTGGAAACCACTAACCTCCTTTCTGTCACTATGGATTTGCTTATTTCGGACACTATACATAAAGTGCATCATACAGTATGTGGCCTCGTGTTTGCCTTCTTTCACTTAGCATGTTTCCAAGGTTCATTCATGTTGTAGCATCACTACTTCGTTCCTTTTAAAGGTTAAACAATATTTCATTGTATGGATAAATCACATTTTGTTTACCTTTTCATCAGTCGATTGACATTTGGGTTGTTTTCACTTGGGACTCTTGTGAATAATGCTCTGAACACTCACATACAAGTTTTTGTGGAGACATGTTTACAGTTCTCCTGAGTATATCCTTAGGAGTGGGATTGCTGGATCATGGTAATTCTGTTTTATTTTTTGAGGAACTGCAAACTGTTTTCAAAGTCACTGCATCAATTTAAATTCCCACCAGCAATGTGAGGGTCTCAGGTTCTTCACATTCTTTTTTAAACACTTGTCCATCTTTTTTATTTTAGCCATCCTAGTACATGTGAAGAGGTTCTCTGTTCATATTTGTTTCCCTTTTTATATGTTACATATTTATATATATGTTACATGTTTTACAAAAATATCTAATACAGCCACTTTACATTGTGCATCTGACAATACCAACATATGAAGTCTTTGGGCTGGTATCCACTCTGCTGGTTCATGTTCATGGTTTTGTAAATTTTCTAAATCTAAGTTTCTAATTTTTCTTGGAACTTTATCTTTGGGAATAAAAGCCTAGGATGAACATGGGATTTGGTTGCCTCCCACAGGTTCTTAGAAGCATTAACAGAAAAATGTTAAATTCTTCACTTCAGGTTTCTTTAGACCACCCAGGTCGGTGAATTTAGACTGAAGCTCACATGAGAGTTAGCTTACCAGTTCTCAGGGAAGATGTTTTCCCCCTCAATTCACTGCCAACGTTTTGGACAGAAAAACTTTCTTTTGATCCTTAGAGTGGGAGAGTTGGGGTCCCCCCCTTCAACTTCACTTTTATACTGGCCTATATGTTCCTTGCCTTCATGCTGCCTATCAATGCACTTAGGAAAAATTGTAGTATTTTATCCCAAATGTTTGCTTTCAATGGGTTAGTCATCTGCCATGCTAGCAAAAAATGGAAGTCAGTAGTAAACAAGCTGATTTATTGTGCTTTTCTTTTCTTTTTTTAATCCTCGCCAGAAGATATGTTTTTATTTATTTTTAGAGAGAGGGAAAGGGAGGGGGGAGAGACACTGATCAGTTGCCCCCCTTCCCCCTCCAACTGGGGATCAAACCTTCAACACTTCGGTGCACTCGGACATGGCTATTGTGCTTTTCTTTACCTTACAGACTATTTAACCATGAAATGTGGCTCATCTCTTGGGTGACTCCTATCATCTGGTATTACTGAGCCACCTACTTTTTGCAAGACTCAGTATTTGTATCCAATAAGCAATAATAGTAATGACTGTAACTATACATATCTGATTCAAAATCACTGAGGAGCAAGGTAGATCTTTACTGAATGCTTACAATGGCTATGGAGTATGAGTTTGCATCACCCACACTACAAACTTTCTTAAACATCTTTTAACATTTCCGTTTCCCCATTCCCCTAAATGGAGGACTATTTGTTCCCCCTGACACCTGCCATCTCTCCTTCTTCTTAGAGAGGACCGGACTCAGGATGGAGAGGAAGAGGTCAAAGATAACTGATTACTCCAAGGTGTTCATCTCAAAAGCTAGAACATGTGTGGTACGGTACATAGGAGGAGGTACATGTTTGCTGGTGCAAGATGAGCTCTGTTTCATGCATGGAAGAGCCTCTAATGCTGCAAGCATTGATGGGCAGATAAGACAAGACAACAAGGAGAGAGAAAAATCAAAGTCAATCTGAGATAACAATTACTTTTGCCTGGTTTCTAGAAACTGACCAGAGATCCCTTTTACATACTGTCTTTCTCAAAAGACCTACTTAAAATACTTACATTGGTAAGATTGTCAGCTGTAACAACTTAGGCACAAAGCAATATCACATAATAGGAATATAAAAATACAACCACAGATCAGTCAGTCAGACCAAAGACCTCTGGCTAAGTTATTTCCAGCCAAGAGAGTGGCAAGATTTAGTGGCCACCAAACCTGAAAAACCCAAAGTTTTAAAAAATGTTTTTGACAAATATTTATGAAATAAAGGAAATCCTAATTATATAAATTATATATATGGGGGGAAACTTGAAGGAAATATGCTAACATGTAAATAGTCTCTATGTCATTACAGGTTGTCATCTTTTTGTATTTTGGTATGTAAATACGGTGACACAGTGTAATGGGCAGCTTGGGCTTTGTAGCCTGACAACCTGGGCATTACCCCTGTGCCTGGTATGTAAGAAATCTCACCTCTCTGAGCCTGAGTTTTTTTTTCACATGAAAACTAGGAATAATGACAAGGTTGATATATAGATTCAATGATGTGAAACCCCTGCCATGATAGTAAACAGGAATTATGTGAACATGTATTGCATTTGGATGCTAGCTCCATCTTTCTTTCATTTTCCATTTTAATTATTATTTTAAACATTGTTTCTTCACTGTTTCCTTAGAGTTCAATTTCCTTTTTATGAAAGAGTTTTTACACTTCAGCAGTTTTTCTTCTCAGCACAGGTAAGTGAAATGTAAACTCTTCCAATGTACTAGAAATTTTATGTTCACTTTTGAAAAATAGCTTAGCAGAATATGAATTTCTGGATTTGATTTTTTTAACCAGACCTTGGAAGATGTTCTATCATCTTTTGGCTTCTGTCGTAACTGTTCAGCAGGTTGCTATGAACCAAACTGTTGCTTTGTAGGTAATCCATCTGTTCCCTCTGGTTGTTTTAAAGATGATCAGTTTTGCAGTTGTTTTTTCAACACTGTGTGCATGCACACACATGTGCACATGTACACATCACATGAAATGTTTACACAGAATTGCACACAATCTATGTGGTCACTTTAACCACCATCCAACCAAGAAACAGAATACTGTTGATACATTAACCTCCTGGATATCCCTCTGCCACAGAAGTAAACACAAACCTGAATTTTATAGCAGTCAGTTCCTGTTTTTTGACTTTCAAATTAATACCCAACAATTACAACAGCAAAGCAAAGCTTTGAAATGTCCTGTACAGCACAAGTTTTACGTAGCAGAAACAGGGAACATATTTGCCTCCCTGGCTAAAGAGTAGTGAGAAAGAACTTCTCACTGCACATTCTTATACCTCTTAGAATTTAGTAACATGCATTTATCATCCTTTCAAACGATAAAATACAGACAGAAATAAAAGGGGTATCCGTAATAAAGCATATGGAGAAAAAATATTTAAGTACTACACATAAATTAAAATATTATGAGTGGTTGCCTGGGAGGGAAAGGGGAATAAAAAATATTAAAATGTTTTGAAAGCTAGTAAGATATTGAGGAATCAATGGGTCAAAATCTAGCAATAGCCAAGAACCAAACCCAGCACCAACTCCACTTTTTTGTCCTTAAAATATCTGCCAGACCTCACAAAAAAACAGAGTAGTATTCTAGCAGCCTCACAGGGCTAGACAGGGCAAACGTCAAGGGCAAACGTCAAGGGCAAACGTCATTCTCTCTGCGCCACCAACTATGGGATTCTCATGAACCACCCCTTCTTCCAGCTGGACTTCCCGGGGACTACACTCTCCATAGGCAGGCCCTGGCCTGCATGCGCAGCACAATCCGGCCACCTCAGCACCCGGATGTGAAGGCAGGCGCTCTGAGACCCGTTATGCCCCAGGCACCTGTCAGTAGAAAATGATGCCCCTTCCTCAGGAAAAGTGCCATCATCCTAGTCCTTTGCTCCGCATCATACAGAAAGGTCCCAAGTGGCAGAGCTACAATTTTAAATCAAGTTCTTTTGACCCCAGCACTTAAAGAAGTTCTTAACTTTACTAAACTGCCATGGAAAAAACAGTGTATGGGACTGGATGTCACTTAATCTAAAGTTATGAACTGTTTGGAGTTCTTTTTAAAATCTGCAGAGGTGATCAGCCAGCACCCCAGATACATCTCCAAGGACAAGCACACCTTTTCCATGAAGGGGATCTAGTCCATTTTTTGAAGAGCTAGCTGAAATCTGCCACTAATTTCTACCCCCTGGTCCTTACCTGGTCCTCTAGGGTGACAAGTTTCAGTGTCTCCACCGAAAGCCCCATGCCTTTCCTTCTCCAGGCCAAACAGCCTTTTTTGTCCTTCAGCCAAAACTCAACTGATACATTTTTAGCTCCCTCATATATTGGCCTGTCACGGAGGGTTCACTTTATCTCCATTCTTTGTAAAACGGTATCTGGACTAAACACAATACTCCAGACACGGTCTGAAAAGCACAGGGTCAAGCAAGACTGTCATCTACCCTGCCCTGGACTTAAAACCAACTACTGCAGCACAAAAACTGCATTCTACTGCAGTGCGGAAGACTGCAAGCATCTGAGAGCTAAGATGTGTTTTCAAGATGTGTCACTCCTTGTGCTGTAGCTCGCTGGTCTTTGGTTCTTCAAATAAGTCTCTCCTCAAGGTGTTTGCTTGCTGTGCTGGAACAGCTCTCCCCACCTCCCGACCACCCCTAACTTCCTTTGCCTGATTGGGTGCCACTGAGCTCAAACCTAGCTTAAGCTTCAGCTTCACATGGTCAGGGAAGCCCTTTAGGTTCCTGTTTTAGGCTCCCACCACCCTTACAACAGAAATTAAATAGCTGTTACTCATTTAAAGACTCTTCACAAAGAGTAAGCTCCATAAAGGCAAAGGCCAATGGGGGGCTGTCAATAAATATTGAGCTTTTTTTTCACTCAAACATATTCCCACTCCCAACAGGGCACTGGCACTGGCATCCTTTCTCTCTGCAGCCTCAGGACCCTGAGACAGGCCTTCAGGGTTTCCCACCTCCCACTACCCTGTATTTAGGCAGGACCACGATTTACCTCCCACATTATTAGAGCACTTACCCATTTGGGCCTACTGAGGTCTAATGGGATCTGACTGTAACTCAGCACTGACTGTCTCTCACTAGCTGTGTCAAAGGCAGACTCTGCCACTGAACCAGGGACTCTCCTTCTGGAAGCCATGGCTTCTTTGGGTTCAGGGTCAGTGAAGAGGTCAACTGGTTTTCCCAAAATTAGGCAACTGAAGTGACCTCCCAACGTTTGCTACAAGTGTCTAAGGTTGACTCAATAACAGATTTATAGGTTGGAAAAGCTATTGTAACATTTCAGTCTCCCTGGAATCCATGCCCTCCTGCCCCACAAAAACACACTGTTACAAACAGAAATGAGGCTGATTTCAGGTGTAATTCTGGCAGCTTCTCACTCTTCCTGACAGCCTTGTTGTAACCCTTAAGGAGTCCACAGCATTTTAGCCCTTACAGGATCTCTAAGCATCAACTTCTGGGTTCACAGAATTTCTGTAACGGCGAAAAATAACTGTATATCAAGAAAGCCATAAAAATATAACATTTGAAGTAAAATATTTATGCCCATAGTTGTAAACGGGCAATGTGTAAACATAAAACCTTCCCACCTTTGAAGGAAAATGTCAAATCCTGGTTCAGTCACAAAGACAAAGGGAAAAGAGACTCCAAAGTCCCTTGTCTGCTCCCCTAGTTTACTTCAATCCTATTTCACTATTATTCCTTGATATGGTTACCAAGTGATGATCAGCAATGCTCTTCCACACACCTGACCAACAGACTTCCAACACAATCTTCACCCAAGGCAGTATAAAAAGGCCATTCATGAACTGGCCTGTGGCACATCCCAGTGCTGACCTTCCAGGTGGGCACCGATCTGTTAACTACAAGTCTCTGGGAAGCTACAAATGTGCATTCCTTTTCTCCATATAAAATGCCTCATTAAGACACAGATACTATGTCTCCGTACAATAATTCTATTGAAAAGGGAAATGTAAATCTGATAGAATCTGCTCTTGATGAACCTATGCAACCTCTCCCGTCTTTCTTCTCTACATACTTAAAAAATTATGCTTCTAATAATTATGGTTTGTTTTCTTAGGAGAAATAAACTTACCAAATCTGAAATTTCTAGAATCTTCCTCCCTGCTTTGAACAATTCTAGAGAATGGAAACATTGCTTTAACATCATTCAGATTTTCTAAGCACATTAATTATCTCATTTGCTTTAAGTGAGAGGTTGCATCTCAAACACCAACAAGGGCCCCAGCAGGCAACAGAAATGGGTGAAGTGGAGCAGGTCACGCCAGAGGCAAAAAGAAACATAAGCCCAGACTAAAGGGGCAATCATTATAGTCAGTTCCCACCAAACTGCTGCTCCACAGGAGTCCAAGCAGTGTTCCAGAGCTTCCAACTTTTCAGGAGAATCTGAAACACAAAACATTCCAATGTGAAACCTCCTAATTTTTATAAGTGTTTATATTACTTTAAAAACGTCTCCCACCCTGGCTGGTTTGGCTCAGTGGTTAGAGCATCGGCCCACGGACTGAAGGGTCCTGGGTTTGATTCTAGCCAAGTACACGTACCTCGGTTGCAGGCTTGCCGGTCGGGGCATGCAGGGCAACCAATCATGTCTCTCTCTCTCTCTCTCCCTTCCACTCTCTCTGAAAAGCAATGGAAAGAATGTCCTCAGGTGAGGATTAAAAAAAAAAAGCTCTCCCATTGGGCCAATTCGGCACACAGGAGTCGTTTTAATCCCTTAGTCTAAGCTAAGAAATCTATTTAGGTGTCTGTTTAAAAGAAAAGGTATTGGGGGAGGAAGTGATGATCTAAAACATCAACTTTAGGGTCTTCAATCCTCTCTTGAAAATGTTTTTTAATTCTCTCCAATCTAAAATATTACCCTCCTTGCCCTAAAGCACAAAAATAAGAGGGGTGATTACAAAACTACAAAGGATGGAGGGGGAAAATGCAAGTCACTCCCAAGGAATGGCCTTGCATTCTTCATTGTTCCTGTCATCAATATCGTGCTGCAACAAGCTGATTCTCCTTACCCTTTTGCAGCGGAGCCCCAAGGGTATGTTCACCTTGGACATGTGCCTCCTCTCTATCCCAGCTAAGACATAGATCACAAATGATACCAATGTGCAAAATTGTTCAAATTTTGGAATTGCAGTCAAAGGAATCTTGCTTTTTCTCAGAAGTTTAAAATTGTTTTCTTGCTGACTAGGATGCACTCACTCCCAAGCCTTTGCTTATTATTTTGAAACATAGCACTTTGAAACATTCCTGAAAAACTAGAAAAATCATTCCCTAATTTCTGGGGCTTAAAATACTTAAGACAGTCAAATTCCACTAGTAATAAATGAACAGCACCTAACTTTTAAGTGCCTGATGCTACAAGGCATGAGAGAGGTATGATCTCTGTGTTCTATGGAAGGAGTGCTCAATCCATGCCAGAATTTCATAACACACTCATAATGAAGGCAACCAAAATACTCTACTTTGTACTAAAATTCAAAACAGATTAGACAGCCTTTCAAGTCAGTGTGTCAGCATCCAGAGGCACCTGAATATAAGTAGTTAGAATCCAGTATCCAATTAAAAATATTCCTGCCTGGCTGGTGGCTCAGTTGGTGGAGTGTCATCCCGTACACCGAAGGGTTGTGGGTTCAATCCCTGGCCGGGGCGTGTCTGGGAGGCAAACTGATCAATGTTTCTCTCTCTCTCCCTTCCTCTCCCTAAAATCATGGAACATATCCTCAGGTGAGGATTAAAAATACATATATACTATATTCCTAACTTCTCTTGTTCTAGAAAACCACATCAAAAGTACCTATATTGTTTGGTGTGTGTTCTATTACAGCAGTTCCACTTGTATGCGTTTGTTTTAGTTCAGTACATAGCGGTGAACAAGATATTATAAAACAAAAACCGAGGCCAGGCATTTCTTAAGTTTATTGGAGAAGTCTTAGTTGGAAGGGGAAAGATCAAAGACTTAAACAACTGATAGAAGATAAAAGAACAACTGCAAATTATTACAAAAGTAATTTCTGAAATGTTTATTTTGAACCACTGCTAAAACAAAATTTTAGTGCATCCTGAAGTTCATATTTTGGTAAATGAACATATTAAATTACTGAAAAGCAGAAAAGAAGTTACTGTTATACAATATAAGATCTTAATATAGTCATTCAGCACAGTCAAATAAACAGCTACAATTATTTAAAGCTGCTTTTGCTATATATCTGGTATACTAAACAAGAAGGTAATTACTTTTAACACTGCACAAGTAACCAAAGGTAGCAAATCCAGCAATATTAAACCTGATATTAAATAGTATTCAAACATTACAACAAAAACAAAACAATGAACTTCTACAACTACAATTCTACCCTTGTGAAAGGAATGTACACAGATGGTAAAAAAAAATAAATAAATAAAGTGACAAGAGTGACTAACACTGTATGTATCTGCATCTTCAGAGCAGAAATACAGGTGAGTAAATGCATACAGGGTCTTTTGCTAAAACTGAGAAAAAGAGCACTTCACTTTAGTACAATTTTATAATTTCCACTGTAGCTCTAATTCTTTTGTGCTGCTGACAGGTAGACAGGGTTTTAAATGAAAGTATTTTCCCTACAGCTTGCGTATGGATGCATCATTTTTTTAAAATTTGCTGGAAAGTTTCCTTTGAAAAATATAAAATTTAAGCAATATACTGATGAGAAACTGATGATACTAATTATGGAAAAATATTAGCTAAATAACTAAGAAAACATCTGGGTGTGAACTCTGACAATAAGTCAAACTTTGCATCTGGGGAATGTGCACTGATGTCAAAGTCATTGTGTAAACTACCTTTCACTTCATATAGGGTGCATTTAGTAAGTAATTAAATTCTCCTGCCAACAACACAAAACCCTTATTTAAGCATAATGAAAGTATTAATGAACTGAATTAATTCACATCAAATATCTGTAAGGGTAAGTGAAACATTTCTCAAAGTATAAAGATATCACCACATATATTCACTGGGTGAATACTCTCAAAGGTTTTATTCCATTAAATTGTATCAAGCCATCCAAGAGACACTGTAATTTTCTTCTGTGAATTATAAATGAATTATTTCTTTTGTATAAATCAGAATATAGGTTCAAAATCAACATTAATAATACCTAAAAATTTGAACTTAGCTTGAAAAAAGGCAGCTATGGAAAAACTTGCCACATTTCAGTCTAAAATAATGTTCTAAAAACCCCTTATCAGAGGCCTCATTCACTTTCTTTCCACAGATCCTTCAATGGTTCTAAAAGTGATAAAAGAAAATTCAATTCAATGCACATCACAATTTTAACAGTTCTGAATAAGATATTTCATAAAGGCCAAAATCTACAGAATGGCAATAATACAACATTATAATATAAATATGTCAAGTAGATTTGTATTAAAATAAGACAGAGCTGTCTTCAACAAACAGAGCTGTTCTGAAGACTGAGCAAAAGGATCTAGCATGTCTTTGGAAAAATCACAAAGTGCCTTTAAATAAAGTAAATTTAAACTGTACTTGGTTAAAAGAGACTGCTCTAAAGACAAATGTTTTCTTTTTAAGTTAAGAAAGTTTAATTCACTCTTCTTTTCACATCTGCCAATACTTAACATTTTTCTCTACCCCCTGCACTGAACTGATACAAGTGTGGACTTCCACTATGATTATTACGAGGCATGCTAATACCTAATGAGCAGTCTGACATATGTGGAGGCTAAGTAAGGAAACTCTGAATACAGCACAGCTTCATAAAAATGCAAAGGAAAAAAGGATATGAGGAAAATCTTACCTCAAAATGATTATTACCAGAAGAGAAACATAAACATTTTCAAGCACAAAGTTTTACAAAAGTAATATATGGTCACATTAGGTTAAAAGAAATTCACAACTCAGTTTGCTGTTAATCAAACCCGTACATACACTGAAGATTCTAAACACAATGACAGTTATATATTTGTAAAAATTCAATAATCAACTAAACTTAATAATCAACTAACCCGTGTTAAAATTAACAACACAACTCCTAACGTTTAAAAATCTAGCCCAGTGCTGCTGCATCTCAAGTTCTGAGAAACTAAAGACAAATGATCCTGGTTATATACATTTCCTGCATTTCTCCACTTTAAAACACTTGAAGAAACTTGAGGAACACTTATTTTTAAGGCCTGCTCTACTTCTTTATCTTCAACTGAGAAAAGCCAAAGCTTGCAATATGACCTCAAAATATTTAAATAGGTCCTGGCATTTTCTTAAAAAGCAAAGTTGACTCTTTCATTATAAAATACATTTCTCTACCCTAATTATTAATTCAAATTAACATAAGTGCCCCTATTCCTTGCCCCATGGCAGGTGCTATGCCTTCTACACTCTGTGCAGCTTCCAAAAAAGTCAGTGCTCAGGGAAAAAGAAAATGGACTGAAGCAAAACCAAAGCCCCCAACAAAAAGTGATTTACTCTACATTACAAAATCCGCTAATGAAAGAAACAAAAAATTCACACACGCATACCCTTGAATACAAAACCAAGACACAATCTCGGTCCTCTATTCAAGTCAACTTGCAGTTTCTAAAGCCTAAGCAGTAGGAAATGTAGAGCCCAGAAGGGTCACATCAGAGGTCATTACAAAATAGTGCAGGTAGATTTTATCTGGGGAGGATCCTTTTTTTTTTTCCCTAGAAAAAGCTTATCTTTGCTAATGTGGAGAGGTTTTCAAAAATTCAAGAGTGAAAATCATAACTGGACTTCTCTAAATGCATTTCTGTATTAACATTAATTTTTAAAATTTCAACATGTTTTGCAACTTTATTTTCATTTATAGGGTAAGTTGGGGACCCCAAAGAGTCAAAAAAAGAAATAAAAATTTTTACTGCACAATCTTAGACATTTTATTTTAAAGCACCTTTTCAATGTTAACAGTGAAAGTCTAACCAAGAAAACATTAAAATAGAAGAGGGCACAAACCACTAGCAAGGTTAAAGTAATCCTTTACATACACACACACACACACACACACACACACCACACACACACACACACACACACACACACAAACTCACACACACACATATTCACCATCCTGCCAGAACAATTGGCAACATTAGCAAATAATATACTTTGATGAAAGGCTGAGAAAACTACTGTTTAACAGAAACCTAAAATATTAATGTTTTTAAGGAATTAAATTGTTTGAGGGATTCAAAAAGCTACCAATGGCTGAGCTATGAAAATAAAACTGACATTTAAAAATGAGTCCAAAACTACCAGAAAAAAATCAGCCTCGATGCTGTTTTTTATGTCAATAGTTATTAACAGGATACCACTTGTTTGCAAAGGAGCAAAATTCTAACTCTTTATCCCTGGAACCTATCCTTAGCCACCTCAGTGCGGTTTCTAGCAGCACAATTTGGATGTAAAAAGAATGACATCAATCAACGTCCCTGAAAACCTCATGGTTAGACCTTCCTTCAAATACATGTTCTTAGGGTCTTAACATATTACACATGTGTATAGAAGAATAAGTGAAGATAATATTTGACAGAGATTATAAAAGTATGAACTATATACAGCATGTGATGACACAGGAGCTTAAAAAGCTATACTTACTTTCCCCCAATTCACTTTAAAAGTTAATATTCACTATTCAAATTTTATCCTATGCATCTTTATCTGTTTCTTCCTCTCCTAAAACAAATAATAAACATATACTGGTCTGGAGTTTGTTCTATGCGTTTTCCAAGAGCCAGTCAAACAGTGCCTTGCATGTCCCCTCCCCGGAGGTCTTTTCCATCACTTCATAGTAGTGAAGCACCGCCTGCAGGACGTCGCCCACTTTCCATCCTTTTTCTTGTAATTGTTTTGAAAGCTAGTAAGACAGAAAGACACGTCAAACATTAACCAAAAACAATTTTATAACAATAAAGTTTTCATTTCTATTAACATCAGCTAAAACTAAGAATCCTGCTGCTTGTAATAAAATATTGTCTCCCAGTTATAACAAAATCTTCTCCCTAAACCACCACTTTACACAAATTAAACATTTTCCTTTCCTGCCCTTTACAAATACGTCTCCTCCACAGAATGATTGTGGAGACGGAACTGGTAAATCTCACCAAGCGGACATTCTGTGTGGGAGTACGGTGCTACCTTCCTACAGGGAATTCTTAACCTAACTAAATACATCTCCCACACCCTCAATTAGAAACAAAATAATAAAGACTACGTCAAGCTTAATAAAAGGGTGTGAATTTTCCTTCCACAACATTTAGTGTGGTGTGTGTTTTTGGAATACACACTCTAGCCTCAACAGGAATATGGCTTTCTAAGTTAAGAAATGTTAACGTTTCAACAACAAAAAAACCCCAAAAAAGTAAAATACTGTGGTCATCATTTTACAATACAGTAATACACAAATATCGAATCATGTTGTATACCTGAAACTAATATAATATTATATATCAAATATACCTCAATTAAAAAAGTAAATACCCCTGGCCAGGTGGCTCAGTTGGTTGGAGCATCATCCCATAAAACAAAAGGTTTCGGTTTGATTTCTCTTCAAGGCACATACCTAGGTTGTGGTTTGATTCCTGGTCAGGGTGAGTACTGGAGGCAACCAATGGATGTTTCTTTCTCTCTCTCTCTCTCTCTCTCTCTGCCCCTTGCTCTCTCTCTAAAATTAATAAACATATCCTCAAGTGAGGATTAAAAGAAAACAGTAAATAAATACTGGTTTAAATAAAAATCTATCATCACCAAATCAGAACATCCTCACTCATTTTTTAAATTTTTTTATAATAGAAATATGCTTAGATTTTAAAAAATAGCTTTTGAATTATAGCTTAATAAAAATATAATTCACATACCATACAACTCACCCATTTAAAGTGCACCTGTCAATGGTTTTTAACATTATTCACTGAGTTGAATGCAACCACCACCACAACCAGTATCAGAATACTCTATCACACCACAAGGAAAGCCCTGCACATTAGTAATCACTTCCCATTTTTCCCAGCCCCCTCAACTCTAGGGAATCACTAACCTACTTTCTGTCTCCATAGATTTGTCTGTTTTGGCTATTTCATACAAATGAAGTCATTTATATGAAATGATCTATTTATATCACATGATCTAGTATGACCAGCTTCTTTCTTTCGCTTAGGTTCCTCCATGCTATAGTATGTATCTACTTTATTCCTTTTTATTGATGGATTATATTCCACTGCTTGGATATACCATATTTTATTTATCCATTCATCAGTTAATAGACACTTAGGATGTTTCTACTGTTGATCTATTATGAATAATGTTGCCATGGACATATGCTTTCATATACTTAGGAGTGGAATTGCTGGGTTACATAATAATCCTACGTTTAACTTTTTAAGGAACTGGCAAAACGTTTTCTGAGGTTACATAGGGACAAGGTCCCCGTACTCAAGCGCTGTCACACTCAGCTCTGCCTATGGCCTTCCTTAGCCCTCAGTTTATCTAAGACTAAATGACTTGAAAATGCCCCCTAAGGTCATCTCTAACACTTTTCCTACCCATTCTTTCTCCTTGACAGAGAAAGATGATTCTGTCTTATTTCTCCCTTTGCCCAAAAACAGAGACCTAAACTGAAAAAATCCAAAATATCTAAATAAAAACAAACAACAAAATACTAAAAACAACAACTATTTTTACATAATATCTTTTTCACATACTTCTTCCAACGATACTGTTGTAAATTCTGAACCAGGAGTTGAGAATAACCAGGCTGCTCCATTTCTGTTTTATAGATCAATTTACACTGGTTATTCATTAGGCTATTCTATAGCCTACATTAGGGTTACACTAAAGTTCTGATAAGAAAAGTTCTGGGGCAAAAACCTTAAGAATCTAAACTGAAAATCTTCACTAACAAGGTACTTGGCATATATAGTAAGTTCTCAAAAAAAATTTCCTATTAGTGCATCAAATCTGAGTATTTTATTAGAACCTTACTTAATACTCAAGTGGTCCACTGTCCCTTATTAGTTTAAAGTTCTATTGGCTTTTGGTTTTGCTAGCTTCTCATACAAATGAAACTGGATTAACAGAGAAAGAGACATACAAAGTACTAGGCACAATTATGAATCAATTAAATACAAAGAAAAACTCAATCTTTTCATAGAAACACCTAACTTCTAATGGCACCTAACTCTGAGATTTAGAATATTGCAGGCACTAGATGAAGCATTTTTTTGTAGTATTATATTTGATCCTCACAAACTTCTGTAAATTCTATACTCACTTCCATAGTGCAGATAAGGAGATTGGTGAACTTGCCCAAGGCTACACCACTAGAGAAGGACACAGCTTATATATGAGCCCAACTATCAGACTCTATTGCCTAAGCATTTACCCACTCTACTTTCAACAGGTATCTTATTAGATCAACCACTTGACACAGAACATCATGTACTAAACGTATTATCACAACCACCCTATAAGGCAGGTACTTACTCGTATAAACTCCTTCTTTGCAGAGTCATGAAAAGAAAGTTCTGCAACTTCAGCCTCAGAGGCCACGAGCCACTGAAGAATAATCCTTAGTTGGGGATCTACTGCACATGGCTCCATGTCAATATTCGTTATTAGCAGAGTCTTTCCATCTTGCCCCAAACCTAATATTTAAATTTAAACAATATGAAGTGAAACTCATTGATTCAACCCTCAATACTCTGGTTTTCCAAGGATATGTAGATATTTTCCACATCTTAAGATTCCAATGAATGTTTGGAAAAAATCCATCCTTTCTTAACCACACCAGAACATCAATTAAAAGACTTCTTTGAAAGGGCAAAATAATGTAAAACAAAGGGATATCTCTGATCATCCACTGCTAGCACAAATGCAAAACTATTTTGAGGCATGGAGTTGAAGTACCATATATGCCATCAGTTGTGTCAAAATTATGATCCACAGGTAAAGGGAGAGAAAATAAAACTATAAAGCCAAGATTACAATCAAAATACAAATGAAACACACAAATAAAAACCTAAATGGACTTTAAGAAAGCTTTATGAACTAAGAGAAATAGCAGCAAATACTTGTATAGCACACACTAAAGTAAGTATTGTTCTAAGCTGTTTAAATACACAAAGTCCTGTAATCCAAAACCACCCTACGACATAGAAACTATTATCATCTCTATTTTACAGGTGAGGTTTCTGAGGCAGAGAGATCCAGAATCTTAGAATGAGGAAGTGGCTGAGCCAGAACATGAACACGGGCAGTCTGGCTCCATGCTCTTAATCACTTCAATCTTTGGGAAAAATAGGAAAAATGTTACATGCAACCACTTATAATCCCAAAAGCAAGACCAGGGAATTTTCTAGTATATCACTATTATAAGTAAGATACTGCTCTCATGTTTCTTTTTTTTTTTTTTACTGAAAATTATGTTTTCACCCCAACCAGGTGGTTCAGTTGGTTGGAGCATCGTCCTGTGCACCAATAAGGCAATAAGGTGATGGGTTTGATTCCCAGTCAGGACACACACCTAGGTTGCAGGTTCAATCCCCGGTCAGAGTGCATAAGAGAGGCAACTGATTGATGTTTCCTCTCTCTCTCTCTCTCTCTGTCTCTCCCTCCTCCCTTCCCTCCTTCTCCTTTGTTTCTCTCTAGAAGCAATGCAAATTATATCCTTGGGTGAGTATTAAAAAAGTAAAATAAAATAAATTTTTTTAAAAAACCATATCGTCAGGTGATTAAAAAAGAAAGAAAATTACGTTTTCACCATAAAGTAGGATGAATCTCTGTTGACTGTAAAAGTAATGACTTAACACCCCTGCTTAATGATGGCTGAACAATAAGCAGTGCTAAGACACGGGCCATCCCACACAAGAAGTGAACAGCAGGGTCTGTTGGCAGATGTGGTGCCAAACTATACCAGTAATGGAAACTGTTTAGTCCCTGATTCATTTTTATAGTTTGCAGAGCATTCTAGATCACTACTAATTATTTTTAGGATATGTGTAGGCCCCTAATTTTTCATTCAAACAGCTGGTCTACATTATTCTCTTAAAATAAATGTACTGTTTTTTCCCTCCTCTCTCCCCACTGGCTCTCAATCAAAAAGGGGTTTGGTGCACTATGGTACTAAATATGGTCTCTGGGCCATTTTGTAACTCCTGCAGTGGTCGTGGGGTTGGGAGGAGCTGTCACCCCAAAGCTTCTCTGTACCACTGGCTTTCTCAGTTCAGGGTTCCTGGTTGTCTGACCTACGAGTGACCTCTCTCTTTAGAGAGGTTACTAAACACTAGTGAAAAGAGAAGGGACTGAAATCCTAAAACTACAAACAAAAATGAGGGTTGTTTCCTTAGAATTTCCCTAATTTTGAATCTTTCTATAAATCTACATCAATCTATTTCCTAAATTCTAATTTAAAAAGTTTTAAAGTTGGCTACAATGTTCTATATCATGAGAGATGACTATAATCTCATAAACTGGGTAATATTATTTACAAATAATCTCCTGATTACTACCTACTCACAAAAGAAATCCATAACAGCCTGGCTAGTGCCAAAAGTGAAAATTTCTAAATGAATTTTATATTGATATTAACTTGTATGTTCTCTCTTAATCATTCCTCAGTCACGTTAGTATTCATTACAGAAAATATTCACCACATGCATTTATACCAAGTATACAGCCTTTGGAATAACCTGCTCATAGGTATTACTTGGGAGAAAGTACATAACTTTTCTATATAAAAAAATCAACACTTTAACAAAAATAAAGCAAATATTACCTACCCTATCCATAACTCAAAAAGTATCAGCCCTACTTCTACTTTATATCTGGTGAGAAAAAACTTACTTCTAGAAGCCCTATATGAAGAGAATGACTACTTAGCAGAGGCATTAGAACTCAAATATAATCATCATCCTGGGTCTGAGGATTTTAGCTAAAAAACTGGTACATGACTTTCCTAAACAAGAAAAGCACAGTTCGTAATAAAACTGACTGGAAATTTAGGTGTTATAAAGTATATTTCAAGAAATTCATTTTGGCAATTTTCTCAGTTTAACCACTTCTAAAGAAATAATTAAAAAATAAAAATAAAAAACAAGTATCTCAAACAGTATGAATATTTTTATGTTCCACTCTACCAAAGACATAACTGGTATTTCTATAATTATGGGAAAATAAGATTTGGGGGGGGGGGGGGATTCAACAACCATCTAAATACAATAAAAACTCAGCTTCATCATGAACAGTTTTTAGATTCACTCAGACGGTCTAATATATTTGAATTAGGGATCACAAATCACGATCCTGAACTCTGTGACCAACGTATCTAGTATTTACACATTCAGAATTATGTTCATTAAAGAAAGAATTGAGTATTTTCTTCAAATATGTGTATGTGAGTGTAAGACTGGAATTCTGGAAGAAATATGAAGAAGGAATATGACTTATGTGAGATTATCATTAAACACTAATTCTAGAAGTTACCTGTTTGGAAGAAAAAAACTATGACATAAAATAAATTGTATCTTAGGAGTAAGAATTTTATATTTTGAAAATCATAATTATAGAGTTGATCATAAATTTTCCTCTCAAATAATTAAAGCAGCTCAGTCTTTATTTTTTAATTGTTTTTTTATTGATTTTAGAGAGAGAGAGAGAGAGAGAAAAACATCAATGAAAGAGACATCGCTAGGCTGCCTTCTACAGGCCCCCCACCAGGGATCAAGCCCAAAACCCAGGTATGTGCCCTGACCAGAAACTGAACCGGTGAATTCTTGGTTCACGGGTGGACACTCAACCACTGAGCCGCAAGGGGCAGGCAAAGCGGTTCAGTCTTTGTATCAGTGAGTACTTCATTAGTTTAGCAACAAAATAATACAAACTGCTCAAAAAAAGACCTGACACTGCACAAATTGGTTTAAGAATACCCTGATTTATAATGTAAATACCATTATTTGTAATAACCCAGAGCCTAACTGATGAAATGCACAAATACAAAAATTAGAGACTCCTATAGGAAAACTTATACAAAAAGCATGCAAACACTTTGAAAAACAAATTGTCATTTACCTTCTACATCCTCATGCTCTTCGTCTTTATCATCTGGCCCATCACTTTTTGAATAAAAGAACAGAAGCAGTTAAACTAAAAAGCTTTAATAATGGTATTAAAACCAATTCTTCAAATATGGTAAATAATGAATGTTACAATGTGATGTGTGACATTTAAAAGGGGGAGAAATGACAATAAAAAAGGAAGCGTTGCTTCTCACACCATTTCATGTTAAAATCTGAATTATAGATGATGCCTAGATAAGTTATTGGTAACCAAGAAGTTCTACTGGACCATGATATATAGAGCACCAAGTAATTTAATAATAAAATTTAATTTAAAATAATTTGAAGCCAAAATATTCTAATTTGGTGTTAGATAACACAGCATTTGAATATCATAGAATGCCACAAATAATTATTTATTAATACTTCTGCTGATGCCATTTATATATTTTTAATATAGTAAAAACACATTTTTCTTATATATGAAATAAAACCACATACAAAAACAAACAAAAGACCAAAAAAAAAAACAAAAACAAAAAACAGAAATCCTGTAGGAAGCAAGCTCTTCTTAATGAAATAATAATTGGTAGATGAAAAATAGCAAGCGGAGCAACACATGCATAAAAGTAACACATTTTGCAATTAGATGTCAATCATATCTTCTTAGCATAGAATTTTTTCATTAGATGTAATTTAGCAAGCAGAATTATGTCAAAAAATAGGAGAAAAGCAGCTTGATACATATTGGCATTGTAACCCACATTGTTTTAAGAATATGACATCATGCATTAGCGGTGAAAGACTCATCAGTTTTTAAGTTTCTGGACTGGACCAACCTGTCTGATGTTGGAAAGGATAAATTGTCCTCATACAAATCTCCTTCTAAACCAAGACTGCTCCAGCTACTGCTGTTACCATTACTGCCAGAGGAAGAAAAGAACAGAGCTGAACTAGAAAATGAATAGCAAAGACGACCTTGGTTTTCCTTGAAACAGCTTCTGTCAGTAATAACTGTGGCTGTTCTGAAGCGGCCACAATGGAGTGCAGCATCCACAGGGGTCAAGAGAGCCCATACTGCTACTGTAAAAGGTACCTGACAGCTGCAGAGATCTGGGTGTTTTCTTACTTGTCCTCAAGAGATCATAAAAATTACTCCAAATGTATATTTATTTTACAGATTAAGACAACAAAGTGTCTTTTAAGACAGCAAGCAAATGCATGAAGAGGTTTTACAATTAAATTCATTTCTATGTCAAGTTTCAGGATATACTTTGTAAAAAGCCAATACTCTTCAGTTTGGAATAAGTTTAAAAATAAAAAACCACAGGTTAACATTCTCTCAGGTCTTCAGACAGTGGAAACAGTGATGGACTTGGGGGGTGGGGGAGGTAGGCACCAAAATATAGTCCCAAAGAGACCTTTTCGAACTACTTGGAGAAAAAAGTTTTCTGATTTTAAAATACTCTTATTATGTCAATTACCTTCATTTCATATATTAGATATAATTCAGTAGGTGGCAAATAATATACATTTTCTTCAGAATATTGACTAACCACAGCTTATTCAAGCATTACACTTGTCTGGTTGGCCAGTCACTAATGCCACACAGATAACTTCTTTACTATGCCAATCAAAAGAAGAAAGCAACTATATTCTAAAACTGCAGCAAAGCAATAAAAAACAAAAAGCAATTGTGTTCAGAAACAAAACTAAATTCAATCTTTCAGATTTAACACCTAAACATGCAATTTTTAAAAATTCTAATCATTAAAATAATTAGTAAGCACATTAGTTTGCAGTGAAAGCAGCTATAATTCCCCATATTAGACTAGACAATTATAAAAATTAATATTTACACACACCAAAATTTTGGTTCTAAAAAATGAATTAACATAAAATAATTTTATAGGCATCAGTAAATGTTGACAAAGTTACTAAAAAAGGGACGATTATTTAAAAGTTCTAAGGAGTTTCCAAGCAATCTTGAATAATTTACATATCCATGTTTACTCTACCACTATCAAATTGTGCCAAACTATAATATATTAGAGAATAAAAGTTAAAACTGAGCAGTATCTTTTCACATATATTCAAATAAACATAGCTCTATCATAAAACTAAAAACAACCAGAATCTTGCCCATGTAGTCTGTTGTCAGACAAACCAAAACTGAGAAAATACAGAAATAGAGAGTGAACAGAGAGCTACTAGCCAGAGAAAATTAATGATCTCAAACACTGTATTTACTTCTATTAACAGAATGATTATCTAAACAACAAAAAAGTTATAAAATTCTTACCCATACACTGAAGATTCCCCCATTTAATAAAAATGAATCATCTAAGTATTAGATGAACATGAAAATAACAGCTAAAAAATGGTCAAACTCCCTCTATCTAATAGCATTCCCCCTCCGAGGTTGCCCCTTGAAATGGGTGAGATTTGAAGTCAGTTATTTACAAAATGCCACTTGTAACTAGGATGGCCATGTATTTTTCACCTAATCAGGGCACTTCTGAAAATAAAAGGTGTCACCATCAATAATTACACCTATAGAGAAGTAAACCAGGACTGTCTCCTGAGCAGACTGGGAGGTATGATCATCCTACATTAACCCAACATAAAACAACTTCATTTCTTCACTTAGAAATCTTTCTAGTTCATCCCTGAACATGGTCCTGCTTCCATCATTTTCTTTTATGTCTTTCATGTTTCCTATGTGAAGGACAGGGACATCGCAAACCACTGGTAGTCAGGGTCTAAAATTCTTTATTGTGGCTTTCAGCCATATGAAGAGTACTATCAATTCTGAAACATCTCAAAAATTATCTCAAAAATTCAGCAAGTTCATCCCTATCTCTTACCTAAATCTACTATATAATTTTTAAGAAATTCACAAACTGCTGAAATACTTGAGATTCACTTACACAGACCAGCTCTCTTTCTGATCAAACAATTATACACTCTTCCTAAACACTTGTGAAATTTTGAGATTATTGTTTCTTTTTTAACTGGTGCTCTCTATGGAACTTCCTACTTAGCAGGAAAATGCAAGTGTGTTCCAAACCTCTGAAGCCTTTAATCTCCTACCTTGATCTCTGTACCAGAAAATAACAGTTCCTATAGCAGATGTCATCAAAAGAAGAAACATGTAAAGCCATATACCTTATGTGTTCTCTGAACCTCCTGCATTAAAATCATCTGAGGTGCTTATCAAGCACGCAGATTCTTGGGACCCTCTAGTGACCTAGTGAATCAATCTCTGGGATGTGAGGCCCTGGAAATTGTATGTCCAACAAGCCTGGATGAGTCCCACTAACTTTTTCTTTGTTCCTGAACCTTAATACCACAAAGCGTAATAGTTCTTTGGACTGTGGTAGATTAAAACCACAGAAGTTTTTCTGACAAAATGCTATCAAGCCAAGTTTTCCCCATCCTAAATTCAAATAATTATTTTTCTGAACCTACATCCATTTTCCATGTTAAACATAATTATTTTAGCCTCAGCCCAATTTGGTTGTTTTGAGCGTTGGTTCTGTTAATGTCATTATCTTTTCATCTTCAGTTTTTATTTTTTACTGACTTTACTGGGGTGACATTGGTTAATAAAATTAAATCGGTTTCAAGTGTAAAATTCTATAATACATCATCTGTATATTGTATTGTATGTTTACCAACCCAAGTCAAGTCCCCTTCTGTCACCATTCATCCCCCCTTTACCCTCTTCTACCTCCCCCAACACCCAACCCCTTCCCGCTGGTGATCACCATACGGTTGTCCATGTCTATGAGGTATTTTTCTTTTCTTACTTAATCCCTTTACCTTTTTAAAAAAATATTTTCTATTGACTTTTTTAGAGAGAGAAGAAGAGAGAGGGATAGAGAGATATAAACATTGATGATGAGAAACATCAGTCAGCTGCCTCCTACATGTCTCCTACTGAGGATTGAGCTGGCAACCCAGGCACGTGTGTTGACTGGGAATCAAACCAGTGACCTCTTGGTTAATGGGTTGACACTCAATCACTGAGATATACTGGCCAGGCTCCCTTCACCTTTTTGACCCAGTCCAGCAACACCCTCCCCTCTGACAGCTGTCAGTCTGTTCTCTGTATCTATGAGTCTGTTTGTTAGTTTACTTTATTCATTGGATTCCACATATAAATGAAATCATACAGTATTTGTCTCTCTGAATGCCTTATTTCACTTAGCATAATACTCTCTAGGTCCATTCATGCAGTTGCAAAAGGTGAGATTTCCTTCTTTTTTTATGGCCAAGTGGTTTTCCATTGTGTAAATGTACCATCAATTTTTTATACAGTCATCTATGGATGGGCACTTGGGCTGCTTCCATATCTTAGCTATTATAAATAATGCTTCAATAAACAGAGGGGTGCATATATTCTGTCAAATTAGTGTTTTTTCAGATATATTCCCAGAAGTGGAATGACGGGTCATAAGGCAGTTCCATTTTTAACTTTTTGAGGAGACTCCATACTGCTTTCCACAGTGGCTGTACCAGTCTGCATTCCCACCAGCAGTGCATGAGGGGTCCCTTTTCTCCACACCCTCAAAAGCACTTGTTGATTTATTGTTTTCACCTTCATTTTTCAGTCATTCACAAGTGAGTATTTCTTATCACTAGGAAAATAATGCTGTATAGGACAGAGCCAAGTGCAGAGCCTGGTCGGTGTCTCCCTCTTTTTATCAAACTAGGTAACATGCCACATAGAGCCGTTCAACTGGCTACAGTCCTCTTAATGCCACTAGCCTCTCTAACCCTAGTTTTCCCATTTTAACACTGGGATTTCCTAAACAATGTCAACCCTCACTGAAACTCTAGGAGCCTGTGCTTCTCAAAGATAAGAAAACAATTTAACTGTTCATATTCTAGTCCAGATAAAGTTATGGAAAAGAGACAAATGACTTGTGATTGCCCCTACTTCCTACTACCAGTTTTAAAGACTGCCAGTTTTGGATCTAGATTTTAAGAAATATTGATGGTTTACAACTACATTTTAAGAAACTATGATGAAACAGATACTTTATAAAAATATTACTAATCCAAGTATCAAACAAAATACTCTGAGATGGTATGTTCTAGCAGGTGAGGAGTCATCTCCTTCCTTAGGCTCCCTCATCCCCTCCTCTAATAGTCTGCTTACCTCCCTCTCCAAGGGTTAATTCCAAGGCTCTGTTCACCTGGAGCCTTACAGGGTCCTTTCCACATATGATCAAAATCTCTCCTCTCCCTTGACTCAGCTATGAATGGTATTTATTATTTCCAATTTTCAATTAATGTGGATAAAGATTTTATGAAATTTTATTGGTTAGAAAATGCATGTATAGAGTTACGGATATAAGAAAAAATTGTATCACAATTAATAAAATATTCCATAACTTTACTCAGAATAAAGTAAGAAAAGTTATATATGAGGTAAGTGCCTTCTGTTAAACCAAACCATATTTTTTATAATGAGTTTATGTATTTTCAGTCATTCAAGTATAAATGCTCTGGATCATTTTTTTTCCTGAGTAGCAGGACAAGTAAAGAACCCTTCTCCCAAAAAAGATACTACCTTAAACTAATATCAGGAAAATTATAGGCCATTTTGATGCCTCTGACAGATAATTGTCCTTTTCTTACCCTCTAAAGCAGCAATTTTCAATCAGTGTGCAGCAAGAATTTTTTAAAAATGCAATACCTGACTACTTAGTCAGGGGCACTGACCTCTTCTCCCTTAGATTGTCAAATTAAAAATTTACAACAGCCCGGCCAGGAGTGGCTCAGCGGTTGAGCATCGACCTAGGATCCAGGCGATCGGGGTTCGATTCCTGGTCAGGGCACATGCCCGGGTTGTGGGCTCAATCAATGACTCTCTCATCATTGGTGCTTCTATCTCTCTCTCTCCCTCTCCCTTCCTCTCTCTGAAATCAATAAAGATATATTAAAAAAAAAAAAAATTTACAACAGCCAACACAACAATAGCTGTCCAATGTGAATGAATCAAAATTATACCTATTTTTCTGTCATGCTGGCAAAAAATATATTTTTGGTATGCTACAGAATTTTAGTAATTAGTGTATATGTGCTATGAGATGAAAAAGGTTGAAAATTGCTGCTCTAAAGAAAAAAAAGTACTCTCTTTAAAGTAAGAAAAAAAAAGTTTTTCCTGAAAATTTCATTTAAAGTCCAGGTAAAGCGTAAAAGGTATAAAATTAAATGTATGTTAACATTTTTCAAATCAACTATTGGCACATTCAGAGAAAATTAGCAAGGCTAATTACTACATTTAATAAATGTCAAAAATCATTAGAAATATATATATTGTAAGTAATAAAATACATTTTGAAAATAATGATAGATTTTCAAATTCAGAATTTTAAATAATACTCAATATAAATTAATACCTCATTTGAGATCTGAGGACCTAAACTATGCAATTACATGTAAAATTTTAGTTACCTTTCACTTAGATGATGAAAACTGCTGCTTTCATCCTGGTGTTCATCTTCAAAACTTAAATTGGACCAGCTACCAGTGCTGTCATCACCAATACTGAGATTCATCTGCTGGCTACCAAAAGATTCAGTTGACTGAAAATCTTCTATTTCTTTTAGACTAAAAAAAAAGATAAATTCAATCCAAAAGCATGAGGTTCTGAGTTATAAGACTATAATTCTTACAGATAATAAAGATAACAAAAACAAGAAATGATTTTCAAAGTCAGATCAGTGGTCCACCTAATCCCCTTTCTTTGTGTCTGCTAACAAAGAAACTTTGTAGGACAGTTTATTAATTTCAGAGTTAACTGAGGTACCCACCAACACCCATCCATCCCAAATGCAACATTTATTTAAATTCTCTTTAAATCAGTTCTTATTTTCAACTGAAACCACTATGAAGGAGCACAAGTTCCTAAGTTTTCCACCTGCTTTGTAAGGCAGTACTTTTATTTGTATAACAAAATAAAACAAAACCCCTTTTCTGGCTTTAGAAACAAACAAAAAAGTAGTTCAAGGAATTCTAGTACTGTCAATCAAGCCTACAGTCAAACTAGCCAACTCTTTTTAAGATTCCAAGTATGGATCATAACCCTAACCCTTCTCTCTTGCTTTCAATGAAGAAACATTTATATTTTTATTCTATCTTCACAAGAAAGGCTATTCACTGTTAAATTACTGTAACTGCCCAAACTACATTTTATTCTCAGCATAGCAGTTTAAAGTGATATTTTTAAACATGAATAGGGAAAATGTTAGTCTTCTGATCAAAACCCTCTAGTAGCTTTTCACCAATCAGAACAAGCCAAAGCCTTATAACATACTACCTAATGTGACAATCTCTCACAATCTCTACATTATCTCCTACTACTCCCACCCTGGCTCACTCTCTTAAGTCACTCAAGCCTCTTTGCTGTTTCCCCAACATGCAGTCCCACCCCTTTCCCTGGAACCCTCTTCCCCCCGATTTTCATGTGACTTATTCTCTCTTAGTCTTTGGCTCTTTGCTCAAATGTTACTTTGTCAGAGTTGCTTCCCCTGCTACCTGTTCAAAACTGCAAACCAGCCCACCCACTGCCATGCACGCCGCCATCACCAGCACTAACTCCCTTCCTTGCTTTAGTTTCCCTCCAAAGCACGTATCACCACGGGACATACAGTACTACACATTCTACTTATTTATTATACTATTATACAACATGAGGTCCAAGTGAACACATATTTTTGCCTGTTTTACTTACTTCTGTATCCCCAGCGCCTAGAATAGGTCCTAAACTGTCCCCACTTTGGGGCTATTGTCATTTTGTATTTAAAATATACTAACCAGAATTATATTGGGCATTCCAGCAATCACACTATAGTTTTGAACCATAACAGCTTCATCTTCTAGCTGAGAAAATGGTTAATACCTTCCCTCAAAGGGCTCTTGTAGGGTAATGAACAATGTATATGAAAGGAATATGTAGAATATGAAACAACACATAAACGTAATAGAGAAGAATTGTTAATTTAGGGTTAAAAATAATCCTACCTTTCTAAACAGAACCTAAGTAAGACATATATGATCAAGCTTAACTTTTTTTAATCCTCACCCAATATGTTTTTATTTATTTTTTTTAAATTTAGAGAGAGAAACATCAATGTGAGAGAGAAACATCAACCAATTGCCTCTGGTATGGGCCCCAACCGCAGATCAAACCTGCAACCTGGGTGCCCTGACAGGGAATCAAACCAGCAACCTTTTGGTGTATAGGGCAATGTGACAACCAAGCCACACAGCCAGAGCTGATCAAGTTTAACTTTTCATTTTGTTATAAGACCCAAAAGAAACTTGAAACTTACCTGTTAACAGCATGTTCAACATTCATGATCGCTGATGTCATTATGTCTGTGGTAAGGCTTTCAGCAAAGCTAACACCATCTTGTCCAATTCCACTATCAGCTGCCAAACTGGTATTGCTCAGCTCTCTCTCTGCCTTTTCAATAGCTTCAGCAACTATCTTCTCAGCAAGCACTGTCTTCTTATCAAGATCAACATGAATTTGAGGAACATCAAGGTGAAAAATTCTAGACTTCTGATAAATGTTGCTAAATTTTGAATTAGAACCTGGCTTACTGTGAGCAAGTGAATCCTGTCTGAAAGAGGGTTGAGGTGAATTTCCACTGCAGTCATGGAGTTCTTTATGGTCACAATATCTGCAAGTTTGACTTACAAGAGGTGACAACTTTTCTGCATAAGTGATCCTATCTGCTGCTTTTGTGGTCTCAGACACTTGGAAAACTGCAGATCCTAAGCTGAGTTCCATAGTGTCATTCACTACTTTTTTAGCATACTGTTCTATAGCTTGAACAACATTCTCTCCATAACCATACTCATTTAAACTGCCTGTACTGTGGTAAAATCTGTGATTTTGTGGGGAAGGCTGAAGAGACTTAGGAAAATCTAGCTCAATGTGAGACTCGGTATCTTCATCACATCCAGATTTTTCATAAAGGCAAGAATCTGTTGAGGATTTTGGCAAGCTAACTGCAGACATTGTCAGCTCTTTTTGAACATCTCTGGTTATGCTATGAGCGAGAGAGGTTGAAAAACTATACAGTTTAGAGCATTCATTTCCATATGTATCCTGTGTCCACTCACAAGTTTGATTTTTACAGAGGTAACCTCCATTTCTTTTACTTTGTCTTTTTTTATCTACTTCTTGGTGGTGTTTTTTATTTAAGAACATTAAGAGTTCATTGTTGGCTTTCACCTGTGAGCTCTGCACAAGGAACATTTTTGAGTTGCACTTCATTTTGGCTGTCTTAGCTGCTTCTTGCAATCCTGATTTGACCGATCGATAAGCAAGTCTATTGGCATACTGATCCATTATTAACTCACTATTACCACCTTCCTGTTTTAGTATTTGGATAATGTGACCTGCATATTCGTCTGTCACACTTTCACAGCTGGGATACTTGTATGTCAGACCTGACATATAAGAGCTTGGTGGTAATGAAAGAATAAACGGATCAACTTCTCTTGGGTGTGCTACAGTCTCTATATTCAACTTCTCTTCTGATCTATAATCTTGGTCACCATCACTGTAACAACTGTTGTTCTTTTCACTGAAAAGCACATAACTTCTACCTTTGGCTATTTTCTCAGCTTCAGTAATGACTTCTGCTGCCATATCACCTGCAAAATTGCATAATGTTTGTAAATTTTCATCTGAGTGATGCAACGACATAGATGATACACTTCTTTGACTCTGCACATTTAAGCAAGGGATTTTAATCTTGGGTTCTTGAATTATTTTATTATCTAAATGGGAAGCTGCCGTTTCAGTTGCAAGAGAAATGATGTGTGTAGTTAATGCTTCAGCAAACTGAACTTTTTTCTCCGAGTGCTCTGACTTCACATCCACTTCTGGACGCTCTTCACCTTCACTACTTTCAACTTCTTCTGAAAGAGATCGCATGAGTTTCAACATGAACTCTTCTTTTTCAATAGCATTTTGTTCATTTTCAGACAAACTACCAACAGATGAGTAGTGAGGTGTAGAAGGTGGTGTAGCAGGTGCAAATTCTTTTGCTAATTCCCCCTTGAGCTTTTTGGTTAACTTCTTGATATCCCATTCAGAACTAGCCTGGGATGGTACTAGAGGAGTTGATGGGGGAGTATCAGGTATTACATTTCCATCTCTAATTTTCTGTTTATCTTCCGCATGCAAACCATCTACGCACGTAAGCACTGCAGATGAGAAAGTCTGTGAATGGGCAAAAGGACTTTCTTGCCCAAAAGACAAGGGCACAGGTACTGTATTATTCAAATTATACTTTTTCATTGATTTGTCCTTAGCAGATTCCTTCAAATCAGGTTTCTGACCTGCCACAGTTGAACATGGTAGTGTTTCTAAAGAAAATCCATGAGCTACAGAATCTTTACATTCTGGAACACAATCCTTTCCAACTAAAAGTGAGCAGTGAGTTAAGTGATCTTGAGCATCAAGACATCCGGGAAACTTCTCCAAGGTTAGCTGTGACTCTTCTCCAGGAATAGGCAAGTCTTCCCTGTTTACTGCATTTTTATCCACATTTAGGATCATTGATTTACTTTTATCTATGGAATGTTTAATAACAGATTTAGATAATCGATCAACAAACATGTCCTTATTGCTAGATTCATTCTGTTGTAGTGTCACTTGATCATAGTGGAAAGGAGGATTTCTTTCCTTTACTGTTTTAGTTAAACAATCTGTGTGTTTATCAACTGCTTTTGTAACTTTGAATGATGTCACTGACTCTAAAGTTTCATTTACTATCGAACGCACCATTGCTGCAGAAAAGTTGCTAATAATCACAGGCT
Organism: Miniopterus schreibersii; assembly: GCF_964146895.1. Taxonomy (NCBI): domain Eukaryota; kingdom Metazoa; phylum Chordata; class Mammalia; order Chiroptera; family Miniopteridae; genus Miniopterus; species Miniopterus schreibersii. Next base: position 71,257,487 of record NC_138102.1, on the reverse strand, counting down.
CACTTGTTAATTTTGAAGAGTTTTGCGTTTCAACATCATCATTAGTTAGTTTAAAATCATTCTGGTTACTCGGACTGTGTTCTGAAGGTAAACAAATATTTCTGAGACAAGCTACTTCTTCTTCGTTTTTTGTGGAAACATCTGCTTCGGTAGAATCACCATTCAAATTACTATCACCAGATGACAGATGAGACTTTGTCTGATATGTATTAGTTGAAAAGTGATATGGGAGAAGGGCACTTCCTGCCAGAGGCACTGGTATAGAAGTAACAATTCCAGAAGTACAAAACAAGGCCTGCTGTACAGTATATTCTTTTTTATATGCCTGCATTGGTTTTGTCACCATAATTGCTTGACTGTTAAAAGCAGGGGTGTATGTGGAGGTCTGTGTCCATGGCACAATTTTTTCAGCACTCACATACTTTATGTTATCTGTAGAAACACTAACTGCTGCCTTTGTTGTAAAGGTCACATCAACTTGTGATAGCTCAATGAATGCTTCCTGTATTACAGACTCAGACAAATCTTTTGCATATGACTTCACTACTTTGTCTTCATAGTCAAATGAACACTGTGGAGATGCAGGTGTTGAGGGATATGAAAATTGACACACTTCCATAATACCTTCAAAAACAAGCTCTTCAGCAAGATCTGCAGCAAACCCAGCAACTACGTTTGTAAATATCTGCTTCTTTACATACTGTAAATCTTTTAAAGCATTTGATAAAGCTTCACTCACCAAAAAATTAGCAAGACCACTAATGGCACGTTCTTTCAGTGAAAATGCACGCTGCCTTCTCAGTTCATTAAAAGCCATCTGAAAAACAGACGATGTCAATTTGATGGCTAAGTGGCACAATGCATTGGTACAGGAAGAGACTCCTTTCTGCAAGTCTTTAAATGCACTGCCAAAACTTTTTTCCACAAGATCTGCTGCAAATTTTTGAATGCTATCTCTAATCATTAAGGGTTTATTCTTAGATTTACTTTTTTGATCAAGGCTTCCACTCTTAAGAGCTATGGTTTTATTTTCTCCCTTTTTAATGCTATTAATGTTTGACGTTACATTAGTATTTTGGGTATGGAGAACTGAGCTCAGTACTTCACATGAAATGCTATTCGCATAATCTTCATAGGTGTAATAAATAGAATCATGATTTTCATGAATCCTATCTCCACCAATATCTGTTTGGCAAAAACATTCAGCAGGTGTACAGCCTCCAAGAGGGCTAAAAGCAGAGGATCGAATGGGGCTAAACAAGCCACTGTCTTCCCCAGATGCCTTCACTGGGCGAGGAGAATCTGGAGCATCACACAGGTTGCTGTAAGGGGATTCTGGTTTACGAGGCGTTGGCTTTCTAACATTAGCTGGGGGAGCTGGACGATCAAACTTGAATTTTTGAGGATTCATAGTAGTGGTTACAGAACAAGATTTGACATGTTTGTGCCCTTTCTTTTTCGATGGCTTCCCTATGACAGGATCTTTCAGAAATGGACAAGAAGTCTCTAAAGTTTGTTCTAGTTCATCAAACTGATCAAAACTATCAAAAAATTCACTTACTTCTGAGTCTGAATCCTCTATATCATCTTTCATCACAGGAATTTTAGGTAACTCAAGTTTTGCTTTTAAACTTTTCTGATATCCTTCTTCATCTAAGAAAATAACCGGACTTGGACTTGAGCACTCCGATTCAGATGAATAGGCAGGAGAAGAAGAAAAAAACGTTTTCTGTGTATCACTACCTTTATCTGAAGCATTAGATGACCTATAGAAACTCCTTTGGATCCAAGGCTCAGAAATTGATGTTGTGACTGAACTTTTCACAGGTTGTTCTTTATGTCCCAGAACGTTTATTAAGGAAGTTGAAGGTTTAGCCAATGACTTCTGCAGCCCAGAGCTAACCAGAATCCTTAAATCATGGGTTTCTAACTGGTGACCAGAAGTAGTCTGTGAAGCAGCATCACACTGGCTCTTCAGTGCAGTAATGTTTACTCCTATAGAAAAAAAATAACATGATCAAATTACTCTTGGAACAGAATTTTTTTAAAAATTTAAATCAATGGGAGTAATAGATTTCAGCATAAAATATTTGTAACATGTCTCTTCTAAACTATGTTGTTTAACATTCATCCCAAGTCATTCTCGAAAGCAAATATACCCTTTACTAAAATAATTTCATTTTACCACATACTTGGGAGTACTTGGTCCATGGAACGCTTAGCATACTGTCACATGTGCTAGAAACACTAACAAGGTGATTCTGCCAGCTAACTCCTGTCAAGTTTGAACGTAGCTATGTTCTAAACACATATGATAATAAGGTAAACTGTACTACCAAAATAAGAACAGAAATGGCAAAACTAAAAACCAGATAGCAATGAACTTAAAAATCTCAAGAAAAGTAATTCCTTGGACAATTAGGAAAAAGGTGAAAAAGAATAAACATCAATAGAGTAAGTTGGTCTTAAAACTTTAAAAACTGAACTTTAAACTTGAATCCCCTATATAAAGAAGTAATCTAGTAAAGAACAAACCATCATTATATGGTTTTGAGGTCTCTTCTTCCTCTAAGTGCTCAAATGCAGTGACAAAGTCATCCTCTATGGATGACACTGACTGGTTAGTTTCGTCATCATCTTCATTAGCGGTCTCAAGTTGGCGCTTCTGATGCAAGTATGTATCCAGGGTGTATCTTATACCAGTAGCATATTTACTTAGGAGACTAAAGATAAAATCAATTCTGAGTCTTGGTAATGTAGGTGGTGACACTCTCATGACACAAAGCATTCCAGAATGATGACTCTTGGGAAAGATGATAAAAATATTTTAATTTCAAAACATATTATACATACAAAACATACTACCTGTAAATAAAGCCTAGAAATAACACAATCTCGGGGGGGGAGGGATAAAAAAGAAAGAAATACATGCATCCTGAACGATTTTTCTTAATCATTCACCTAACTTACCAACTACCCTATAAACTGCTTGAAGGCAGGAACCAGATACTATTCTATTTTTGTATCCCATTTTCCTTAGTGCACAGCACAGTTATCACCTTCTCTCCCATCATAAGAGAAGAATCCCCTCTTTTACCTAAATTTCCCTAGTATTACAATTTACAATAATGTTTACAGCTTTAATACAAGTCATCAGATTTTTTCCATACATACTATCCTTAAAAATGTAAATATTACAAATGATTTGTTCAAAAAACTAGAGCCTAAATATAAGAGCTACTCACCTCTTATAGTCTAGCAAACAAAACAAAGTAAGTATAAATGAAGATTATAATTAAGGAAATGAGGCAAGCAGTTCTACTTTTATGTGTAGACCTCATAATTACACAGTAGTCTTTTACACATGGAATAAGTAATTCAAATTTTAAACCTCCTAGAATTCAATTTTTAGGAGGTAAAACATTCAAAACATTTTTCTTTAATGAATTTTCAATAAAACAATAGTAAAGAACTAAAAGCTGAATGTTATAAAAGGAACTGTGTGGAATGGTAACATTTTTGTTTATAAAATTAAAGAACACATCTTCAGATTTCCAATTTACACTGAATTTTTTAAATCAGAAAATGAGTTAAAGTATGTTCTCTAAAACACATAGCACAATATTTATATAAATTTGAAATTGGCCATAAAGGGGGAAAAATTCTTATTGCTTATAAAAGCTAGAAGTTCAAGAAATCCAGAAATAAATTTTCAGAAAAAAATTAATAATTATTTGCATGCCACTTATGAAACTTTGCACATGAAAACTCTAATTTAAAGCTATAACCAAAATTATTCTAACCCTCAGTGATTCCAAAGCTTCATGAGTTAGATTCCTCATGAATCATACTTCCTCAAATATTTTTTTTAAAAAAAAGAAACTTCAAGCATTTAAAAGTTTAATACCCTCAATCAAATGTCATTGCAAAATTTGCCCTGAAAAACTCATTAGAAATGGTATAAAAGTTACCTGATTTAGAGGACCACTGTTTATATCTGGTGACTTATTTATATCCTTCATACAAATAATTTCATTTTCATTTAGACTACAGAAATGTAGTGAATTCAGAAGATCTGGAAGTTCCAAAGAAACTGCAGCTAAATCCTAATTTAAAACAATAAGACTTTTGTTAAGATTTCTATAATGTGGGACCCATCCAAAAATCATAAGGTCTACTGGTTAATAAATTTTTCAGTTCATAACAGTTAACACGTGCAGTCTATCAAACACAACCACTTTTTTAAAAATTCAAAAATAAAGTGTACTAAAATATTTTAATATACCTGCTATTTCTGTACCCTTTTGATCGTATTAATATGAAGCTACAAACATTTTTTACATGGTACCTCACACATCCATGACAATTAGGCTTAACAGTTTTTAGCTGCAAATGTCAACCTGCAGTCCTCTGGTTAAACTGTGAAATTTTTCATACAGGATTCTTACAGATTGTACTTAATTGAAGTTTAAGTTTTATATTTATAAAATACAACTCTATTTTTCTGCCTTTTCTCTCTGAAGTATTATATTAGACTTTAACTGATAATTTAATGGTGTAAAGAAAAAGAAAATAGCTTTTTTCCCCTCATTTGGCCTTTCTATATAAATATTTTACCCAGTTAAGGAATTACTAATGTCCTTGACCCTTCACAGAGTACTTTTCTTTATAATTATGGTTTTATCAGTAATTCTTAAAGAAGAAGTAGAACCAGAGAGAAATACTTTGGAATACCTCTCCTCTCTGCCTTACATTCTCAGGAATATGTCCTCTCTTGTGCCTTCTGCCTAAACTATTTCCTTTAGCCAAGGGTAAAATCAAGACACACAACAGAGTTTTCATTCATTATCACCTACTATGCATTGTTCACAAAGAACTAAATAGTGTTATTTCTTCTAAAAAAATAGTGTTATTTCTTCTTCTGCCACAAAAGGAAACATTTGGCAATCACAAACCTTAAGAAACTGCATGAGGCAAAACACAGAATGCTTACCAGAGCTCTTTGAGATACGGAAATTGAAGTTTAAGTTTTATATTTATAAAATACAAGTCTATTTTCCGAATCTACCAGAGCTTCAACCACTCTTTATGTGACTGAAGCTTTCCTTTGCTGATCCTAATCTCAACTATCAGCCCCTCTGTAAATTCCTGCATAAATCAAATAGGCTAAAATTTTTGCATTGGTTAATATTACTTTTTACAAATTTTATCATTTAAATTTAATTTTATCTCATTTATTTTACCATTTAAATTCTCATTGAAAATATAAGAACCTGACTGTTGAGGTCATATTATAAAAACCATCGAAATTAAAAAACAAGGCTTACATTCTATCTTAGGCACAGAATGGAAAAAAAGTTAGCCTCCAATTTGCAACCTTCTCATATAAATGATTTTTGTGGTCTCCTAACTTAAAACTGCTTTTCATAACAAGAATACTCAGTGAAAATGCTAAAAGTGAAAATTGCCAACGCATACTCAAAAGGTGATCTCAAAATGTCATCTTTTAACTTTAAACAGGAATGATGATAAGCAGAAGAGTTTAGTGTAAGTTTTTGGTTAATAAGGCAAATTTTCCGTATCTCAAAATTTGTTCCAAATAATCTCTCATGGTCTTTTTTAGTTCAGTAAATCGACCATACCTGTATATGAGCAGCATCTGTTTCTTCATTAAAACCTAGAAATGTGACCTGAATAAAAAAATAAAGCTCTATTAATTTGAGTTTTAACATTTTATCTCAATTAGATTACTAACAGCTGAGAAACAGAAAAAAAGTATATAAAGCATTAAAATACTGTCGCATACAAGTATCAAATCATTATATGGTACACCTGAAACTAATATGATGTTTTATGTCAATTAGACCTCAATTAAAGTAACTAAATAAAAATGCTGACTGTCTTGGACAGAACAATTAATTTTTTCAAAAATGATGACAAAGGCTTTTCCACCAAAGGTTTGGCTCCATAACGCAGCTCATCAACCTACCCCACATCTACTTCATTAGCATGCTCAATCGATTCTACTCCCAAAACATATCTCACGCACATCCACTTCTCTCCATTCTGGCTGCCAACACTTCTCATCTGCACTACTACAGTTCTCTTGCACCTGATTCCAGTAATTACCATGTCACCTGCCTGTCAAAAGCCTTCCAAGCTTCCCAGTTTGGTTCGAACTGAGGCCCCAAGGCTCTGGGTTAGATGCCTTCAATCTTCTCTCACTTTCATTTATACACATAGGCTCCCTTTCTGAGTCTAGAATATGCCCAGTATGTACTTGCCTAAGGTCCTCACAGTAGCGCCCCCTCAACCTGGATCTCTGTTCCTTGGATGTTTCCATGCCTAGCACCACCTCATTCTTCAAGATCCAACTTAAATGTCACTTCCTCAGAAAGGCCATCCCTGGAGAGGCCCTCAAGGTTACCTCCTTATTGACTCCCTGTGATATTATCACTTACTTCCATAAATGCCCTTATATAGAGATTTCTCTGCAGAAGATTATACAAATTAAATTTCTAAAGAATATCTAATGATATGAGGAAATGTCACATTACTAAGTAAAAAGGACAAGTTACAGAAAAATAATAAAGTATGCCCACAATTTCAACCTTATTTTTAAAAACATATGCATGGGAAATAACACTGGAAAGTGATACATCAAACTATAGTGATTAACTCAAGATGATGAATTACAAGTGATTGGATTTTTTTCCACTTTTATCACCATGGGGCTTTTTCCTCATTCATAAGATTAATGATAGTCATTTTCTTTTTTTATGCTTTTGCTATTTCTTCTTTTTCTATAAGGAATATGTACTGCTTTTATAACCTGAAAATAGTATTATTTTACAGTTTATATTCCCTTTGTCTTTGACATCATTGGAAGAAATATTTTCCATTTCAAGACAGAATAGTAAACTGTCTACTAAGGCAAGTACTTTGACTAAAAACATGAAATATTTAAATTAATAGCAATATGAATAATCAATTCTATGAATTAATGGAAAATATCATAGTTAAAATATAAAGCAATGCAATATACTTCTGATCTCTTTCTGATCATTAGGAAGCAAGTCAGAATCTTAAATTACCTCAGGATCTTTATTCTGATTTATTAGGGTTATTAATTCACAGAATTGTTACAGTTAATTTCTACAGGTCTAGGTAGGTTGTTAACCTCTAGTAGCTTGTCTCTTCATCTATAAAACTTAAGGCAATATAACTTCTCCACAGTTGGGAGGGTTAATCAGATAATGTAGAGGAAAGTGCCTAGTATATCACAGACATTCAATAACAGAGACAATTAACAAATTTCCTTCCTTTCTTCGAAAAGATACTTTGGGATATGTACACCCTAAAGTGAGACAGAAATTCCTTCTATACTTTCAAATTTCCTTTTACTGAATACTGAAGAGAAAATAAGCTGACTTGGTGTTTTGAAGATGCCTGTAGAGTCTTACAGATTCCATTGATGGAGGAAGGCCTCACCAAGGAATGTAAGCAGCTGGAGAGATACAGGCTGGAAAACTGTTTGAGGGCGAAAGGACACAGGAGACTTGTCACCTTGGCAACAACTGACTCTGCTTTATGAAAATAAAGTAAAAAAGGGGAAAAAAGATAATGGTCAAGAGCCATAGAAATGAGCTGATACAAAAAGAAGAGGCTCCAGTGAGAGAACACCATAGGCCTGAAAGGTGTGCTCATTATCCTATGGAACAACTTCAAATATAGTTTCTCAAGGAATAGGAAAGAAAATCATTCCCAAACATAATAATAATAAAGATTTTATTAGAACACTAATTTCAAAAAAAAATTTAATTAACAACCTAATACCTTATTTTTCAGATTCAATGACCTAATATTCTATTTCTCTTATTTTATGTCATAAATGTGTTAATGGACTATGGTTATATTGCAGAATAAAATATTCCTTTTTACAGTTAAAAATTTAAAGATAGGAAATACTGACATAGCAGCAAAACAGGTGAGCAAGTGATATATCTTTCCTTCAAGTAGTAAATATCTTAATTTCAAAATAAATTTAGCACTTTTTCATTCTGAATCAAAGTACTGAATTTAAACAATCAAGAAAACTAACAATAACCCAAAAAACAATCATAAAAACTAAGTATGTATTTCATGTTTCACAGTAGAAAATTTCAGTATTAAAGTTCTAATTACTGAATATTGTAGGAATCATCTGATACAGCACTGTCTGTCTAATGTTCAATAAGGCCGGTGCAATGAATTAAATGTGCTCATTATAATACACTAAGATAATTACATTACTGCATATTTAACAACGGTACTTCTTGCCCTGGTCAGTGTGACTCAATGGTTAAGAGTGTCAGGCCAAGCACCAAAGGGTTTTGGGTTTGTCCCACCCACCCCGCCGCACCGTCTGGCTCATGCAGGAGGCAGCCAGTAGCAACTAGTCAGTGTGTTTCTCTCATATCGATGTTTCTCTCTCCCTTTCACCCCCCCTTTTCCCTTCCCTCCCTCCCTTCCACTCTCTCTGAAAAGCAATGGAAAAAAACATCCTCAGGTGAAGATTAAACACACACACACACACACACAAAACAGGTACTTCTCATGCATGTATTAATATGTAAACATTTTAGGCATTTTAAAAACAGGAATGCAGTTCTACGGAAATGCATGAACATACATTGTGCTTTATTAGGAAAGGGTATAGAGAGTAATACGTCAAACCTCAGTCAAACTGGCATGTTCATCCTGCTTTAAACAGTCCTCTGCTGATATACTGCACAGTTCCTTCTCACTCTGTAATAAAGACTTTACAGACTGGAACACATCTTCACTGAAGCTCTGAAAATAAAAGATATTCTTAACTGATTTAATTCTAGGATAAGATAAAAGATCCAGGAGTTATTCTAATTTTAAATGGAGAGTAACTCTCCAATTAATATTCATTTGGCATATTATATAGCTTTTCATAAATACAGAACTCAATTCAGCTAAGAGAAAGAAAGAACAAATTGCTTAAATAGAGTTCCACATTCTCAAAACACACACACCATAACCCAGGCATTCAACCTACTGGAAGAGCATGGGGCCCTCACACCGGGTTCACTTACTCTTGCCTACATTAAAACCTAACGGACTGCATACTTGATTTCTAAGTCATTGGCAGAACAGAAGCAACAATTCATATAAGGAATGAGACACTGTGGAAGCTACAGTAAGGAATGCTAAAAACAGTGATTACTCTCATAACAAAGTTGGTTATGAGGGGGGAAAAAACTTATAACCACAAATAAGGCTTTTCAGGGACCTTAAGGCAGCTATATGATGAATGTGAGGGAAGGCATTCCAGATTTGGCAGGAGAGGATGTGACAAGTACTAAGTACCAAAGGGAGGGAAAAGCTACATAAAGAAAATAATGAGTATTATAATCAGACATAAATAGACCATTAATCTCCTTCTAACTTACTCTCCTGGTAATTTGTTGATCTGCTCCTTCTATCAGAACTATCCTTATTCCCCAGTCTTCCCCTGTAGAAATCCTACCCATCCCAAGACTGTGAAGATTTTCCCATCCCTTGGTCATAATAAATCTCTCTCAAAGTTCTTACAGTATTCATTCCACATTAAGGTCACTTAATCTATATCACAATATATTATAATTACTGTTTTCATTATGTATTTGTCTTTCCTACCCATTAAACCAAATTACTGAGGCCAAAGACTGTAAAATTGTATTTAACTCAGTTTGTTTCCCTACACTTCAATACCTCATATACCACAGATGTGAGTACACTAAACAGAGGTTTATTCTTGTATTATTATTTATTAATTACTGTATTATTTCCACATGAACTGTGAACCTTTTGCCCCACCCTGTATATAAACTCAATAAATGTGTGTTAATTTTGATAAACTGAAAATTAGTGAAAATCTTCCATCTAAGAGATACAAGTATGAAATTAAAGCAGTTAAGAAAAAAATGTAGTTATATTTTAATATGAACTATCAATATGAACTCAAGGTTCTTTAAGTATATGTACTATATTTTTCCACTGAAAGATCATAGAAGCAATGACCCTCAGTAACAATGAGCATTCCCAGCACCCAGGTTTTGGTTTCTAAATACCATGTGCCAATAAAAAGAACTAGAGCTCGTTGGGAAATGGTTCATTCCAGATCAGAGGTAGAGAAAGTATGAAGTGTGGCTAAAACATCTTATTATGACAGAATGCAAGGAAGTGCCCAGAGACTGACTACATCATTTCAAAAGAACACGGAAGCCAACTTGAAGAAATTCCCACTGGCCTAATTTGGGACAATTTGGGCATTGAAAGAATAAAAATTATAACAGACTATAACAACTAAATTTTTTTTTAAACATATGAGAGAGATAAAAAGCTATAAAAAAGAGTGGAGTAAGGGAAGAGTGCTGACTAAGCATGGACAGAATGACAAAATTAGAAAATCCCATTTGTAACTCCCCATGTAATAACTGATTTAGGAAAGGAACATCAATGTATCCTAATCCACTTGATTACAAGCTACTGGGGAACAGAATACTCACACTGTCTCGTAGAATCACCCTACAGGTTACTTATTAATTACAAAGGGATTATGTATCTTTATATTGGAGATTACTGCAACCTTAACCACCTGGTCAAGCCTGGCGTCTCTCGATCTGAGAGAGCGGAAAGACCATATCACCTTTGGGAGGTTCCTGCTAAACCTAATCACAGAGCAAAGCAGATGAATTCTGAATATGGAGATGTTCTACAAGACAGATGGTCCAGACTTCCAAAGATCTGCTGTCATAAGGAAAGTTTCTAGACCACTGAAATGGGCTAGATTGCAGGAGATCAAAACAAGACACATTACCCAAATATACAGTGTGAACCTTGATTGGATCCTTGAAGACAGGCAAGGGAAAAGTAACAAAGATATTTGAGACAATTAGGGAAATTTGTATATGGACTGCATGTTAGATGAATTAGTGACTTTCTGAGGGAATGTAATGATGCTGATGTTAAGAGATGCCTGTTGACATATATTCAGAAGAGAAGTAAAATAATGTCTGCAGCCTACTCTCATATGGTTTCAGAAGGTGTGGAGGAGACTGTTTCCTGATATGACCACTACTGGACCCTTGAGTTATATTAGATCCAGGCCAGAACAGAGATTGCTCCCTGTAAATCCAGAAGAGAGACTGCTTCCCATAAATCTCCTCAAAAACATCTAACTCCTCTTATTTCCCACGTTGTGCTGATTTCTGGTACAGGCCACTGCCCTGTCCCGACAAGCATGAAAGGCATTTTCCCTTACCTGGGGCCTGTCCAGTACCCTCATCCATCCTGCCCTGTTCTACATAATTCTTCAGTGCCTGCCAAGCACCACGGAGATTATCTACTTCCTCTTGACACAGCACAAGATGAGTCTATGTTTCCCTTAATAAACTCTGTTAATTATTGGACTGGAGTGACCTACTTCTTTCTTCAGTCTTTCCCTACCCTCTGCTTACAGATGTAGATTTTTGAGTCTCTGAGCTTTTCCCTAAGTCTGCATGTAGGAACAAAAGTGGAGTGAGTATGTATGTATGTGTGCATGTATGTGTGCGTGTGTGCATAAACACACAGAGAATAATTATGATAAAACGTTAACTAACAGGGTGAATCTAAGTGAAAAAGTATATGTGGTGCTCATTGTATTTTTCTTCAACTTTTCTGTGGGCTTGAAAATATTCAAAATTTTAAATGATTCTGTTTTCATTAATGAGTGGAAGTTTTCAGGCTAAGAAATGAACATGAACTCAAAAAAAAATAATTAAAATGTGAAATCTGAACTTCAACTATCAATATAAACTCATGACACTGAAGAAGCAATGAGCATTCCTACTCCCAGTTCCCAAATGTTGGTTTCTGATTATTATTCAGAGTTCTTTAGAGAAAGAAATAGCCAATTCCAGGTCTGAGGAAGGAAAAGTAGAAGGAGAAACTGGGGTCAATGTGTTGTAGTAGAAACAAGGAAGCAATCAAAGAATTATGAGCCTGAGACAAAAGGACATAGGGACCAGCTTGCAGGGGTTCCCAGGGGCCAAGTTTGGGATAACCTAAGCAACTTCAAACAAATAAATAAGTGAATGAATAAATGACTATAAATAAATAAAGGATTGGAAAATACAGAATTTTTTTTAAATCCATGAGTCCAGAACAATACAAATAAACAAATGAGTGAGAGGAATAAACTCACTTGCCACCACTGGAGGTGGCTATTCTACTAAATCAATAACCTGAAAATTGGTAATTAAAGGGCATTTACCCTGCCTTTATAGGAGATATCGAAGCTCATCTAAGGTTGATGACAGAAATGTTTTCTTTAAGAAAACTGTCAGCTAATAAATGTAAAAAGAAGAAAAAAAGAGAGAAAATTAGGAAAATCACTGTTTTGCCATTTCCAGGAAATAACAAATTCAGGAAAGGATCAAGAAATGCCAAAAATATTAGATGAAAGGTTGTTGGGGGGGGAGGGGGGAATAAGACATTTGCACACAACCAAGTATCATCCCATAGATTATCTGCTAACTAAAACATAGAAAATAGTTCTGGCACAGTTACTACCTTACTGAGTTGATCAATTTTTGCATCACTGATCATAAGAAAACCTGAAATTCTACCTTCAAATCACCCTATAATGTATTCTTGCCAAAAATGTTTAACCTGAATCTAATTAATCCTTTATACCTAACTTCTAGTCTATATGAAATATAGAAGAAAGAGAAATAAGTTAAATAGCACTGAGAAAACAACATTTTTACTACAACTATCACTAAAAGTAATCTAATATAGAGAACTTACTTTTCTGACAGATGCTCTAGTCTTCATGTGACTGTTTCTGAAAGTCTGGAAGGTCGCCATAACTATATTGCTGTTGTATGTGATGAATGAAGAGTTAATCCATAAAACACCTAAAGAATACATATTAATAGAAAAACAATTTATTAACTTTAGTCACTCAGGCAAGCATTTTGCCCTAAAATAACTCCTAAAATAGTCATTTTCCCCCCCATGTTTTTAGTGATTTCAGAGAAAGGAAGGGAGAGGGGGAGAGAGAGAGAAAAATCAATGATGAGAGATCAGCTGCCTCCTGCACGACCCCTACTAGGGATCAAGCCTGCAGCCCAGGCATGTGCCCTGACTGGAATCAAACCATTACCTCCTGGTTCATGGGTCGACACTCAACCACTGAGCCACACTAGTTGGACTAAAATATAGTCATTTTTTTTTAATAAAAAAAATGAACAAAAATGCTGAACCATAAAAATTTAATTAGCACCCAGCTAGCATGGCTCAGTGGTTGAGCGTCGACCTATGATTCAGGAGATCATGGATTGATTCCTGGTCAGGACACATGCTCAGGTTGCGGGGTCGATCCCCAGTGAGGGGGTGTATGGGGGGGGCAGACGATCGATGACTCTATCATCACTGACATTTCTCTCTCTCTCTCTCCCTCTCCCTTCCTCTCTGAAATCAATATAGAAAAAAAAATTTACTTAGCAATTCCAACAATAGTTGAAAAATATATTAAAATTAGTTCCTTAATAAGATACCAAATTATTACAAAATGCTTATTTTTAGGTTCAAAATTATTATAAAGTAGTTTACACTTATCATTCAATCTCACTGCCCCTTTTTTTGCAAATAAGAAAATATGTGAAGAGACAAAAAGATGGCGGCACAGGTACCCACGGTACCCGCCGCCTCCCACAACCACATCAAAATTACAAGTAAAATACAGAACAATCATCACTCAAAACCTCCTGAAATCTGGCTGAACAGAAGTCCTACAACCAGGGAACTGAAAAAGTAAGGAGATCGGTTGGAGGGGTGGAGACGCAGGGGGATCAGGGCTGAATCACAAAGACTCGGCCGCGAGCCCACACCCGGTGCCACGGATTAAGCCCGGAAGGGTCATCTTGGTGGTGAAGGTATCCAGGAAGAGCGAGGGGTCCCAGCCCCACAACTGGCCCCCAGCTCAGGGTCCCAGGGCAGGGAAGAGAAGTCCCCACAACCTCGAGCTGTGAAAACCAGTGGGGAATGTCACTGAGTGACACAGAGGCTGCGGGAGTCCCAGGCAGCTCCTCTTAAAGGGCTAGCCCATGGACTCACTCAGACTCGCTCCCTCCAAGCTCCAGCCCTGGGCAGCAGCTTGAAAGGAAACTGGGACATTCGGGGAGGAACTAACTTGTCTGAAATCAGGGCAAGAGGTGGAGGGGCAGCTTTCTCCCAGACAAATGAGCTGGCAGAGGCCATTGCTCCTTTGGTGAGCCCTCCCCCCACAGAGCCGGCAGGCAGGCACCTTCTCTGAATCTCCAGCACCTTACTCACACCTTTAGCCCTGCCTGGTGATTCCTGGAGGCCCCGGCCCTCCCTACTTGCAAGCTGATTCAAGCCATTACTAGTGGCTTTTCTGTGCAAGTGGTCTCTCTAGCCTCAGGCTCAGAACTTTCCTAAAATCTCTCAAAGAGCAGCTGGCCTCAGTGTGTCCCATACCTACCTCTTGATCAGTGGCCCAACACCTGGCACTAGTGGCAGCCTGCATTGGCTCATAGCTTGGCTTCTCCTGGACACCTCCAAGCCCAGCACAAGTAGCAGCCAACTAAGGGTTGCTGTGTAGCTCATGCTGGGTGGCCCTGGGCAAGGCACAGGCACAGGATGACTTTGCACCTCCCTGGAGGCCCCAGAGACAGTGCACCTCGTGGTCAGACTCCACCACGCTGGATTACAACCCCACCACATCCACGAGTGACACACTCAAGGGGCACACTTGGTGAACACCAAAGCTCCACTGAAGTAAATCCTGATCCATAGGGGTGTCTCCAGCACAGCAGCTCTTTGGCTGTAGTTGCAGCTGGTCCTCACAATCGATTGGCCTGGGGGGGAATTCCTCCCAGTGATGCCAACAGCAACCAAGGCTCAACTACAACAGGACAGTGCACACAGCCCACACAGGGGAGCACCTAGAAGGCCCAGCTCAGGTGACTGGGGAGGCTGAGCCACTGGACCCTACAGAATGCCTACTACACAAAGCCACTCTACAAATTCCAGGAGACATAGCAGCTCTTCCTAATACATAGAAACAAACACCTGGAAGCAGCCAAAATCTGGAGGCAAAGAAACATGTCACAAAGGAAAGAACAGAAGAAATCTCCAGAAAAAGAACTAAATGAAATAGAGCCAAGCACGCTACTAGATACAGAGTTCAAAATAATGGTTATAAGGATGCTCAAGGATCTTAGTAAGACTATTAAGGAAACTAGTGAGATCATCAATGACATAATATAAGTACCAATCAGAAAGGAAGGCTACATGAACTGAAATGAAGAATAATTTACAGGGAAGCAACAGCAGAGTATAGGACGCTGAGAATCAAATCAGCAATTTGGAACATGAGGAAACAAAAAACACCCAACCAGAAGAGCAAAAAGAAAAAAGAATCCAGAAATATGAAAATAGTATAAGGAGTCTCTGGGACAACTTCAAACAGCCCAACATTTGTATTATGGTGATGCCAGAAGGAGAAGAAAGAGAGCAAGAAATTGAAAACCTATTTGAAAAAATAACAGAAAACTTCCCCTACCTGGGGAAAGAAATCGACTTACAAATCCAGGAAGCACAGAGGGTCCCAAACAAGAGGAGCCCAAAGAGGCCCACAGCAAAACACATCATCATTAAAATGCCAAAGATTAAAGACAAAGAGAGAATCTTAAAAGCAGCAAGAGAAAAGCAATTAATTACCTGCAAGGGAGCACCCATACGGCTGTCAGCTGACTTAACAGAAACTCTGCAGGCGAGAAGGTAGTGGCAAGAAATATTCAAAGTGATGAAAAGAACCTACAACCAAGATTACCCAGCAAAGCAATTATTTAGAACTGAAGGTCAGATAAAGAGCTTCACAGATAAGAAAAAGCTAAAGGAGTTCATCGCCATCAGACTGGTACTACATGAAATGTTGAAGGGTCTTCTTTAAGAAGAAGCTAATGAACAAAAGAATCTGACAAACTAAATAGATCCAGAGATATTGACGCAGGCAACTGACAATCATATTTCAGAGGAAAGAGGGAAGGGGGTGGAGGGTGGGAAGAGATTAACCAAAGAAGTTATATGCATATATGCATAACCCATGGACACAGACAATAATGAGGTAAAGGCCTGGGGAGGGGGTAGGAGTGAGGTGTAGGGGGCCAAAGGGGGAAAAAATGGGACACCTGAAATACTTTCAACAATAAAGATAAATTTTAAAAAAAGAAAATACTTGAAAGCCTCAATAATATTTAAAAAACCTTTTAAAATATAAAAGATTACAGCCCTTTTGTCTCCCCAAAGTCACTCTATCCTTACAGCAACTGTGAATGCTCTACACATTCATATTTCATGGGCAGACAGATTTGATAATATACAAATTAAAATGTGAAATCTGTACATATCAAATTAAAATCAGATAAACAAATACTAATTGCTTATACAGTAATCTTAACAGCATACCAATGACTAAAGTTCAAAAAACATCCAAATTCAATGATAAATAGTACTTAAAACACGTGCATGCACACATGTGCACACACACACACACCCCCCTTGGGAGAAACTCTAAAACTAAGTATTAACTTTTTATCAATGTTTTAATAAAATATCTTTGAGATCTTAAATCAACTCAGCATTACCCACTCAATACCAACATTTGACGACAGTACCTTGCTCATTCATTCAAAATTTACTTGCGTTAGATGCTATGGATATGGGGAAAACAAGGCAGGAAAACATTTTATTATAGTAAAGAGTGGGAATGGGAACTGAATTCTAAATCACTAAATAACTAAAAAATTTGAATCAATAAAGATTTAAAAAATGGTCCGGCCAGCATGACTCAGCAGTTGAGCATCAACCTATGATTCAGGAGATCGCGGTTCAATTCCTGATCAGGGCACATTCCCGGGTTGTGGGCTTGATCCCAAGTGCAGGGTGTGCAAGAGGCAGCTGATCTCTCTCATCATTGATGTTTCTATCTCTCTCCCTCTCTCTCTCCATTCCTCTCTCTGAAATCAATAAAGATATATTTAAAAAAAAAAAAAAGATTTAAGAAATGGTTAATTAGTTTCAATCAAACTGATCTTATAAAGAATTATCTAATTGTCCTGACCAGGTGGTTCACTTAGTTGGCAAGTTGTTCTGCACACCAAAAGGCTGTGGGTTCAGTTCCAGTCAGGGCACATACCTATGTTGCAGTTTCAATCCCCAGTTAGGGCGTATACGGGAGGCAACCAATAGATGTTTCTCTCTCTCTCCCTTCCTCTCTCTAAAAAATATCAGTGACCATATCCTAAGGTGAAAACTAAAAAAAAAAAAGGAAAGAATTACCTAGTTGAAATTTTAATGACATTGTTATTAACATAAATTTTATTATAAAGAAACTTATATGGAAACTTCAACCTAGTCCCATCAGAACTGCATAAAAACCACAAAATTTTAGTGTTCTAATTTTATATTCTTATACTACAGAGGTAAAACTAAGTGTGTGTGCGTGCACGTGCACATACGCCATCCTTTAGAAATTACTAGATTCTAATTTTCAGACAAAGAATTATGATGGTATACTATCCTGAACTAAAAGATAAATCCTAGTGGTCTCTCTAACAATAAAATTTGATCAATGACTGGAACTAAAGCAGGACTGCAAGAAAGGAAACAGAGGTCCCAACAGCACAAGATAAAGAGTGATACATCAGGATTCAGAAAAGTACCAGTTGTGTTCCTGTTCTACCTCCCATTAGCTTTATTTCCCCTAGGTAAATTGCAATATTTCTGGATCTGTTTCCTCAATAGATATATTACCCGACTTACCCAGCAAGTGTATTATGAAAATCAAATGGAAAATAATTTACAGGAGGCACTTTGGAAACTGTAAAACATAGGTAAAAGAAAAATTAAAATATTTACTTATTGAGTAAAATGAACAAGAGGACCAAAATTATCAAAACAGTGTAAATATAAAGATTTATGTGGCCAAAGCAAGAAAATAATCCTTTTATTTGTCCCAAGCCAACTCACTCTTGCTCCCCCCACGCAGAGTTCTCTTGAACTGCCAGAAGCCCTTAGAAACAAACTGACTGGCCTCAAACTTCACGTAAGACATGCAATATAGAGGTCAACACAAGAGCTCCAGAAAAGCGAAACTCTCAACTCCCAAGTAAACTGACACCACCTTTCTGGAGGGCAATTTTGAAACCGATGTCAAAACCCTAAAAAATATTCCTACCCTATGATGCAAAAATTCTACTTCTGGGAATCACCAAAGGAAACAATGATTCTGGAAACAATGATTTAGGGTTCTAACTAAAGTTTATAAAGCACCAAGTGCTTTGCTGAGAGTATTATGTTAACATCTCATTTAATCCTTAGGACTGACTGAGTAGTAATCCAATTTTACAATGAGAAAAGCTGGCAAGGGGAAATTAAGCAATCTGTCCAAGCCCACACAGCAAGCAGTAGATTTCCCAAATCCAAATCTTCAAACTCTAGCACCCAGGTATAAAGGTTTGAAAAGCTGTTCATCACACTTTATAAGAGAGAAAAATAAGCAGCACTCAAGATGCTAGAAAAAGGAGAGTGACTGAATAGCCTAGTGTGCATTCCTGAGATGGCAATGACAGCCATTTAAAAAGAATGCGGAAGGGCAGACAGGAGAGGCACACAAAGCAACCTTTACTTTCTCTGACTCCTAAAAGGGTGGAGTTGAGACCATAAAAGTGAATGCAACATGAGATTAAATGACTTGCACTTCTGGTGAAGTAAAGGAACAAAATCACTTTGGAAATCATGCAAAGACAGATGGGAGAGAAAGAGTAGTAGAGCAGGGTTTTCTCACCATCTTATATAATTAGAGAAAATGCAGTTTTAGACAGATTTCATGAGAGGAGCAAAAATATAGTATTTTCCCCTAGGGACATCTCTATGTGATAATAATAAACTTTTCATTTAATGCTTTTTTGATTTGTGGCCTATTCTGAATAAATAAACAAGAGTGCTAACCAGGAAAATACTAAATGTGTTTCTCTGTAGTCAAATAAATGAAAGTGAACCTAAATCATTTTTTTAAAGCAAATCACAGACAAGAAAGTATAGATGGACAAGGCAAACAAGTCAAAAGTGAGCTGCCAGAGCTCAGGAAAGACACAGGATAGAAAAACAATACTGTGGCCCCGCCGGTGTGGCTCAGTATTTGAGCGTCAACCCATAAATCAAGAGGTCACCAGTTCGATTCCCAGCCAGAGCACATGCCCCTGTTACTGCTCACTTGATCCCCAGTAGGAGGCATGCAGGAGGGAGGCCATCGATGTTTCTTTCTATCCCTCTCCCTTTTTCTCTCTAAAATCACTTTTTAAAAAAACCAATACTATGAAATCCCTTAGAAGCAGCAAAAAAGCAGAATAAATAGTTAAAAACACTGGAACATCAAGGAAGTTTTAAGAAATATCACAAAATGCAAAAAAAACAAAAAACAAAAACAAATGAAACATCACAAAATGCAAAAGGAAACAAATGAAAGCAAAGAAACAACTAAAAAGGTACAGACAACAAAGATACAACACTCTGAATAAGTTACACCTATCCTTTGACCCAGCGATTTCATGTCTTATTCTACATATATACTTACAAAATTCACTAAGATATATGTGAAAGAACATTCATTAAAACAAAATAAGATAAAACACTAAAAATAATCTAAAAGTCCATCATTTAAAATAAATTATAACATATTCATATGACTATTACCCAGCTGTTGGCGTTAAATCAATACATACTGATATGATAGCATGTACACAAAATATTAATGGAAAAAGCAAGTTACAGAACAGTGTGAACAATGTGCTCTCGACTTGTGATTAAAAGAAAAATTACAAATGCAACTCTGACACACCTATGTATGTGTTTACACACACCTAGGAAATATGACAGATACAGACTAAATTCATGATAGTGGTCACTCATGACAACTAAATTGTTTTTTAATGTTATAAAATGTCATATAATATGGGAAGATGATTATTAAGTAAAATAAAGCAGGTTCCAGAATGTTCACATTACCCTCATTTTATGTAAAATCTGTATTACTACGTGTGTGTATTTTTATGTACAATATAAAAGAGAGCATATACTAAATGCATATAAACATTGGTTTTATCTGGGCAGATACAATATTGTTTTATTTTGCTGGATATGCAAACATTCTTTTATCATAAGAAAAAATATATATATTTCCCAAGTCTTTCCTCCTCTCCTCTGGCCTAAGAAATATTCAAGACAACATCATCTATTTCTTGGCCTTTTTATAGCCTGACTTAAACAAGCCAAGGAGTCTCTGAAATGCCTTCCTAGTCTTCCATCTACAATATTGTCCTATCTTGACTCTCTTCCTACTGCACTGGTTCTCAAACTGCAGTACACATAAGGACCAGCTTACTTCTAACATCTTCCCCCACCTCTGAAGGTCCAGATTCAGGTCTACATGGAAAACAGAAATCTTTATTTTTAACAAGTACCCAGTGTTGTTTCTAATTGAGAAACACTTGTCTATCTCCCTAGCCATTACATTAGTCACCTTCCCTAAATTCTTTCATAATGTGTTATTCAAATACTAATATTTTCTAACCTTGTCCTCTTTGGTATTCATTCTATTTCGTTTTCCATGGATACTTTATCTCTACAACTGGTTTTTACTATGCAAATAACTCCCTAATATGTATATGTCTTCAGTATACTTTGTGCACTTTAGTTTCAGTTCCCTATGTTCAATTTTCTGTTAGGTACTTCCGACTAAATATTCCAATTACTCCAAAATTAGTATGTTCAAAAATTGAATGAAACTCTCTAAACAATCAACTCCTGCATTCTCTGTATCAGGAAGAATCAGTAAAACGATTGAGCCAGTAAGCCAAGCTAGAAACTGACCTTTCCCTCAATCCCTACAGACTAGCACATCTAGTAAATCAACAAATCCTGACCCATCCTCCTCCTACATGTCCCTCAAATCTACCCTTTCTTGCATCAAATGAACTGCTAATGACTCTTCATGCATCAGTTCAAGGGCCTCCCTTCCTTCAGGAAGGCTTGGCTCATCTCCTTGCCCAAACAGTAGCAATCACCTTTTGTGAATTCTTTGAGGACAAAAGTGTTTTATTGTACCTGCATTCTAACACAGTAAGCATTCAAACATCTGCTCAATTAATAAATAAAAAGTAATCCTTTTATAAGTGCAAAGTATGCCTTTAAATGTTTAAATGGGTAAATTTAATGAATTATTTGAGAAAATACAATTAAGACTTTACAATAATTTCTAATTTTATAATATCTGGGAAATATTTAGAATAAAGGCTCCAAATATACAATCTGACAAATCCCAAGTGGCCAAGTGTTAAAAATTAATATACTGTTGAATATAACTGTAAGAAAACAAGACAAAATATATGAAACATTGATTTTCGAACAGGGCAATGCAAGGCTATGATGAGCCTTACTTCCAAGTCACAACACAGGGAGAGGAAAGCCAAGCAATCTGGCAGTCTCGGCTAGCTGCAGAGACAGAGATCAGAGTTTGGGAAGGCCAAGGTGTCTAGAATTTGTAGGAAAGAGTACTGGAGAGAGAGCTCAGAAAGAGTGAGAGCATTAGAAATGTGCAGATGAGTTCCCCTAGAGTCCCTGGCTCAATACCAATCTGTGTGCTGGGTATCTGAGGTTGGGAAAATAACTACCAAAGATCAGTAAGCTAAACAATACTTGGAGTCAGATAGGGCTTAGAATAGTTTGCACTCCCACCAATCAGAGTGGAAAAACACTGTGATATATTGGGCAATGGACAGATTCCTCAGAAAGAATTGTGTTACTTGGGGGACTAAGTCAGCAGTACACTAAAGGCTGTTCAGGACTCATCTAACAAAGCTTAAAGAGAAGCCTCAAAACAATCCAACAGATTCCAAATAACCTAACTGTGCACCCCAATTAAATCCAACACTCTTAGGAATACAGCAAAATCAAGTAAGCAACAGCATAAAACTTACTGGCTGTCATGAAATAAAAAAATTACCAGGAGTGCAGAGGAGGAGAAAAATCTGACCCATAACCAAGAGAAAGAAAGTCAACACAGTAAGTGTATACCCAGAAATAACAGAGATGATGGAATGAAAAGATGTTAAAACTATATTTTCCATACATTCTCAATCTCAACATTATTGACTTTTTAGGTCAGATAACTTTTTGTTGCGGGGGCTGTCCTGTGCATTGTTGGACATTTAGCAGCATCCTTGGCCTCTACCCACTAGATTCCAGTAGCACTAAAAATGTCTCCAAACATTGCCAAATATCCACAAAGTGTCACTGCTCTATTTCAACACTTGAGACTACAGTGCCCAAGTATGTTAAATTTATACAACTGGATGCTGTGCATTGGATTGTAAGTACTAACAACATTCAACTCAGTGTCTAAGCAACAGTGATTGGGATACAATAATGAAATGTCCCTATTCTCATGGAGCTTACATTCCAGGGCTATGCCTTACTCATATCTGCATTCCCCAAAGGCCTGAACCATAATATAAAACCATGAATTTACTGAGCTGAACAAGCTATAAGGTAAAGGAAAACTTAATCGAGGGGGTGAATTTCAGAGGCACATTTGGTAGGAAGAGTGATATCTCTTTTTTTAATCCTCACCGGAGGACATGCTTATTGATTTTAGAAAGAGGGGAAGGGAGAGGGAGACAGGAGGAGAAGGAGAGGAAAAGAGAGAGAGGGAGAGGAAGAGGGGAAGAGAGGGGGGAGAGAGAGGGAGAGAGAGAGGGGGAGAGGGAGGGGGAGGGAGACAAAGAGAGAGAGGGAGGGAGAGGAGGAGGAGGAAGAGGGAGGGAGGGAGGGAGGGAGGGAGGGAGGGAGGGAGGGAGGGAGATGGGTCAGCCACCTTCCTGTCTGCATCCCAACCAGAGATCTAACCCGAAACCTAGGTATGTGCCCTGACTGGGAATCGAACCCAAAACCTTTCAGTGTATGGGACAATGCTCCAACCAACTGAGCCACACCTGCCAGAGCAAGAGTGGTATCTTTAAATAGAAAATAGTTGGGGTCACCTACCTAATGACTTGCTGAAAAATTAATCCAGGGATATTTGTTCTGCCACCTTTGTTTTCTCAAGCCTTCAATGGAGAAAAGTTACTGATCTCCCAACTGTATTTCAGGTTGGAATCCACTTCTAAAGCATGTTTGAACCTTGCCAGTAACTGACATTTAGAATAATAACATGGGCCTAATTAACAAAGTATTAATGTGAACTGCTATGACTCCAGAACTCCCTGTACACCAACAATAAACACAACTTAAAAACAAAACAAAAACTTAAATCCTGAGGCTGTGCTTTCAATGTGAATATGCTGCCTAGAAGTTGAAATCATGTTCTTAAGCTTATACAGAACCCCCATCTACAAGTTTATTATTAACCAAAAAATATGTTCAGAATTTTAATTGAAGAACACATTTCTCTTTATCAGTGACATCTGTGACTCCATGACTTAAAGAGTATACTGCTGAAAAGGCATTTAAGCAGCTCTTTTTTTTTTTTTTTTAAATATATATAAATCTTTATTTATTTCAGAGAGAGGAAAGGAGAGGGAGAGAGAGACAGACAGAAACATCAATGATGAGAGAGTCATTGGGGATTGAGCCTGGCAACCCAGGCATGTGCCCTGACTGGGAATCGAACCTCGATCTCATGGATCCTAGGTCGATGCTCAACCACTGAGCCACGCCCGGCCGGGCCATTTAGGCAGCTCTTGCAAACAGTAATAACATTCTACCTTAAGCTGCCAGTAGCAGGAATGAATGCATGGATCTGCTTTGCAGATGGTCCAGTGCTTGCATGTAAGAGGCATCCTGCAAGCCCATGCAGAACCTATTAACTTACAAGATATAAAAGGCATAAAAAAAGAAGAGTGTGAAAGATAATTTTAACATTTCAAGCTTGGGGAGCTAGAAGAAAAGTGGAACCTTTGACATTTATAGGGTAACTAAAAGACAGTGGTTGATGTCAATATAATATTCAAAAGGCACTTCAATAATACATATTTTGTTGGAGTGGTCAGAGCTAGAGATGTTACTCTAGGAATCACCTGCATATATAGAGCTTAAAAACTGACCCTAGAGACTGGAAAAGAACAGAGGATCAAGAAAGAATCCAAGGGCACAACCATAATAAAGAGTTTCTGGGCAGCTAAACAAAGAACCACAAATATGTAGCAATCTAAAAAGCAAGCAAGGTAGATTTAGAAGAACTTAGTGTCATTAAAGTCAAGAAATAATTTTAAGTATAAAGTGGTCATCAATAGACTTCTAAACTCCTGACCAAGGATCCTGACCGGGGATCGAACTGGCGACCTTTTGGTACACCAGACTATGCTCAAACTGAGCCATACCAGCCAGGGCAGAAATGATATTCTTTCATCTCTGCATGCTGTAGAAGCCCTTATCACAGTACCTGCCAGAGTATATACTCAGTAATAATATATACATCCTTACACTGTGCCTGTCAGGCACTGTTTAAATGGTGTTAAACAAAATTCATATTTCTTACAACAGAAGTTGCTATTATCATACCCATTTTACATATAAGGAAAATGAGGCACAAAATAGTTACATAATTTGCCCTAAATTGTACACCTAGGAGAATCTGTTCTGAAAGAGAACACTGCTGAAAGCAAGTTCTATTAAGTACTAGGGGAAAATCTCAAAACTGTAGGATGTTAAATACACCAGAGGTACCCTTCATTTTCTCCCTGTCCACACTCCTTTCTTAGAGAACTTTCTGTACCCAGTCTAAAACAGTACAAACTGTGAGACACACCTAAGTCTCCTCTCTATCTATTTTCCCATCCCCATCTTCCCCCAACCTCAGCCAAAGGGACTGGAAGTGGGTACCTAACCAATCGGATTCTCTCTTCAGAAATTCAGAATTAAGACACAGAGGTATGTGTTGAGAACCATACAGTAATATCAAAGTGAGTCTGCTACTGGCACCATGACAAATTAAAGCTTTATGCAAACCAAAGTTATGCAGAAGCAGAAACCAAGAACTTTAAAGAGGGACAATCTGAAAAAAAAATAAAAATGGAACAGACATAGAGTATAGAGTAGCAGAGAACAGAAGAACAGAGATATAAAACCATGTATTCCCCGAGAAAAATTGGAAGACTAACCCCCTGAAGATTTTCTGGTTCCCAGGACACTGAGCTGGAGTGGACTTCATGCAATAGACTTCAGAGGCAGCCCTCCAACTGTCATACAATCGCCGTTTTTACTAAATTAATTCAAATGGGTTTCTGTTCCTCCTAGCCAAGTAAACCTCAAGCCATGAAAAAGGGTCAAAAAAAAAAACACACTGAGTAAGCGGCTACTATGTGCTTCACAATAACTTTTTGAGGTATGTTAACTCTCTTCAGGATGAGGAAAGAGGCTCAGCAATATTAACAGACCAGCCAGATTCCAAAACCCAAACTCTTTACAATATACCTCATTTTCACTCAAGTAAACATCCTCTCTGTTACAGGCCACTACATCATTTCTTGTTTCTTCCCATGAAACATTCTCGGATTCATCCAAAAATGTTAACTTTTCTCCTTTTATCCTGTCACATTTCTAATCTATATACAGGGTGGGGCAAAAGTAGGTCTACAATTATGAGTACTCAAAGAAGTTTATTCTTTTTTTGCTTTGTTTTTTTTGCTAATCCTCACCTGAGGATATTTTTTTCTATTAACTTTTTAGAGAGATTGGAAGGAAGGAAGGGAAAGACAGAGAGAGAAAGAAACATCGATGTGAGAGAGACACAATGATTGGTTGCCTCCCACACTAGCCCTGACTGAGGCCAGGGATCAAGTTTGCAACTGAGGTACATGCCCTTGACCAGGAATCAAACCCGACACCCTTCAGTCCAAGGGCTGACGCTCTAACCACTGAGAAAAACTGGCAAGGGCCAGAGCTTATGCTTGTATTATTATTTATTAATATTTTTCATGCAAACAACTATAAACCAACTTTTGCCCCATCCTGTATTTCAAATGCCTCAACTTCTAGTAAATATTTTAAAATAAAATGAACTTTTATATGTAAAAGTCTGGTCTGCTTTTTACTGATAAAGTATTTTTCTTTCCTTTCCCCATTTCACCAGTTTATACACCCTTAACCCAAGCCCAGGCTAAACTGGTATCTTTTCCTGACCTGCCCCTATCCTTTGTTCCCTCCAAGTGGTTAATTTTATTACTAAAAGGCAGGTGACTTGACAGAAAAAGAACAAATTCAGCTCACTTAAATAATTATTTTCAATAACTTCGTGAAGCACAGTTATTTCAATTACTTTTCCAAGGCAAGACAAAACAACTAATACATACGCCCTAAAAGCTAGAAATTGGAAATTCCATTGCCAATATGTAATGGGAGAGAATTTCTTTAATGTAGATGGCTCTCTTTTTACCATTCTCAAAAAGACACTTCCTAAGTTCTTCACATTTTTTCCAAATATTGACAGAACTCCACCGACTATTTGTAAGCGAAAACTTCCCTAAAAATGAGCAATAATGTATCACCTGATTGGGTTTGATTTCCTTTTCAGATGGCAAGTTCCTAGAATTAAAATATGTAAATATATACACACATATATATTAAATGCATTATCCTTCTTCCTCTATATGTATATACATAAATACATATTAAATGCATTATCCTTCTTCCTCTTTTACCTCTAAAAGGCAAAGACTTCTTCAGTTTCTAGACTTACCCCAGGAGCTCAGAAGCTAGAGAATTTCTCAGTGTGGTTCAGGGTCTTTGGCAAGTACCATATCCTCAACAACTGGGATATATCACTAGTCCTTATCAATACAGCAGTTATGTGGGTACATACACTAACCACTAGTTACCAGTTTGGTAACCAGCTTGGTATCCCATTTGTTCCAACTGCCCTACATTCTCTGATGCCTCATAAACTGCTCTGCTACAACTGCAACTAACAGTGAAATTCACTGTCAACCCTTGCAGCAGTGCTACTAGAAGGAACATAAAAAGTATGAAAACCAGGCAGGGTACTACTTGAAAAAAGTGACCGTGTTTAAAGAGTCATTAAGTTGCACTGTTTTAAATGTCACTAATCACGGTGGGAACTGTGCTTCCACTTACTCTAAAATGGTAAATAAGACATTAAAACCATCTTTGCATTATCAAGTACCCTTTATTTTCTGAGTATTTCCACACATATCGAAATCAGTATCAATCACTATAACATCCCTAACAAGGTGGGAAGAAGCTAAGGAAAACTTACATGTTTTGCAAGGGACTGAAAAGAGAACTGGAATTTTTAACTCGTGTTTGCAATAAGGCCATTAGATGTCTCAGCAGTATTTCTCATCCTGAAATTTCCTTACCATCTTAAGCTACATCATCTTCAGTTTAATAATGCTTTAGAAAACAGAGTAAGCAGAAGCAAAGAACTGTTACAAAGTCATACAGGGTGGCGGTTTAGATTCTATCCCCATAGTCATTTTGCCAACGTTTTTAATACTTGGTCAATAGCTATGTTTTTTTATAAAGCAGCTTAGACGCCTGGAATAATAGACATATACTCAATCCATTTGGAATATGGATGCCCAGCATTTAGGCCACTAACAGCCTTAGAGAAAAATGTGACAGAAAATATCAATTTCAACACTCTGAGGAGCTGCTTGACGGCTTCCATTTCTGTCAGACTTGGGCAGCGCCTGGTTCCAGGGCTCAAGGGTTCTGACAGTAAAGGATGCTGCGGCTGTTCGGGGACAAATTGCAACGTCCTCTCCCTCCTGCACACTCTCCTGTAGGTGCACCACTAACACAAACTAAGCGCACGCCCCGCCACGCACCAAGGTAACGGCTACCAAGACCACCCTGCGGACGGAAACTGAACTTGGCATTCACAGCGCTGCGGCTCCGCCGCCACACTCCGGACCCCAGTGAGACTCGTCTCCAGTCCCGGTACACCCACCCCCTCGGCCCTGGGCTTCCTCCCTCCGCCCGCTCCTCTCGCCCTCCTCCCACCGCCAGGCGAAGGCGCAGCTCGGAGCAGCCCCGAAGTCAGAGCGAGGACTGCGGGCAGGCGGAGGGCTGGGGCGCCGGAACTGGGCCACTCCATCCATCGCGGCCCCACACCCCACCGGCAGCTAACGCCGCAAGCGGATCCGCGCTCGGCTCACCTGAGGACCGCAGCCTCCGCAGCTCACAGGCATATCACCAGCCCGCAACGACCAGGCGCGCGAGCCGCAGAGCAGGCGGGCGCCCCTCCCGCACTGGCCCCCAGCCCTCCCGCCCCTCCCCGCCCCGCGGCCCGCCCCCGTCCTGCCCACCCCGGCTTCCGTCGCCGCTGCGCCAGCCAGCACCACCACCTAGTCCCCACACCTCCCACTCACTCTCGCGAGAGGGTGCCGCACCTCTCGCGAGAAGAACCCCGTGACCAAGCCCGCGCAAAAGTGGGTGGGTTTTTGAAAAAGCAAAGGGAAAAACCTTCCCACGTGCTCCGCGGCAGCGAGCGCCCTTCAGTCACGTGACATGGAGGCGGCCTCTTCATTGGCCAGACTCCGCACAGTCGTGGGAGCTTTAAATTTGAGGCCGACCTACGAACCAGCCGCGAAGGTCTTGCGCGCTTCCTGACCCGTTACCTTGGAAACCGTTTAACCCTTTCCTCTGGCAAAAATGCCCAAGCCTTTGCTCGCTCAGTAGGTTTGGTTTCAGGCCCTGCTTCCTTTCCTTCGACCCTTCAGTCTTACCGCCTGGGGTCAGCTGGACTCCGCCTTCGTCACAAGCGAGCTTCGCTGTCTTCGGATGCCCGGGGCCCTCTCCGCAGCCGCAGCCCCTCCAGGTCTGGCCGCTCCAGCGCGGCTCATCCTCCCGGCGTGGCTCCGCCCCTTCTCCTCAGCATCGCCCGGAGGACCACTCACGGCGCTCCGGGCCTGCGGCCCAGTCCGCCCGCAAAAATTAGCATCGAGCGGTCTCCGGGCCCTAGTGCGCACCCCGACATCTGACCGCCGTGTCGGAGTCGGGAAGCACGGGCGCGGCCACGGAGGGAAGCGAGCCCTGCACGAACAGCCGGGGTGTGACTGTGTGCACTTAGAGTCGGAGAGGCTGGTCCAGCCTAGTTGCAGTCTCCTCAAGGGCGTCTGTTCCTCACCTGATAATGGAGAAGACATTTTTAAGAGAATCCTCATTATGAGTTTTGCCCCGTTCGGGAGACAGGGCCAGGGACCGCGGAGGGCATTCACATGTTCATTTTTTCAACAGTGTTTGTTGAGCTCCTGCAGATGTTAGGCATCGCTCCAGGCTGTTGGTTGAGCTGCGAGGAAGACAAGTCTAGGGTCTAGGGAGCTTATGGGAGAGGGAAGGAAGGGGAAAAAAGAAAAATATATACCTGTTGGTGCTAACCTCTGTGCAAAGGCATTGTAAGTGATGTGATGGCGATTGTGACTGGGTGGCTGCTGGAGGGCGGCCCTTTTGAGGGGGAGACACTTAGTGATTTGCATAACAAATTTCAGAGGAAAGAGTATTCCAGGCGAAGTAAACCACTAATTCAAAGGCCCTAAATTGAGTTTGAGGAGAAAAACATGAGAAAGGGAGAAGAAATAAGCTTGGAGAAGTAAGCAGACATGGGCCAGATCCTGTAGGCTGTGTAAGCCAAGAAAGGAATTGGGAGTCTATTCTAAGTGCAAGGGAAAACATTAGAGAGTTTTAAATAGGAGAGAGACACCTATGGTTTACTTAAAAAAAAAATTTTTTTTTCTCCCTGCAGAGAACGGATCTTAAGGAGGCCACAGAGGAAGCAAGGAGATTAGGAGACTTGTAGTCCATGTGAAAGACAATCCTGAATGGCCTAATTCCCAATGACCTTGGCATTCCTCTTCTAAACCCATTAGGTCAGAGCCCTAGTACTGTTTGCTGCCTTTTGCTAAAGACATCTGAGCAAATTTTCAGCTACTGTTATTTAATTACAATAGGAGAAATAAATTGGATTTTGTTGGTGGTGTTATTTGGGGAAACGGATGGCCCAAAAGAAAAGTCACCTTCGATTTCTTTTCCCCTCCATTTACACCACATGGATAAGCACCTCTTCTATTCTGAACGTCAGCTCTAAGAAAAAGCAACACAAAGTGATGTTCCATGAAGATATTTATTCCTACGTATAAGACTTAAAAAGATAGAGGTTGAAGACTGAAAAATGAAGATGTTTTACTAAAACAAATCAGGAGAGTTGAGTTCCAGTTGAAAAACCTCTCAGTATCTGGTGAGACAACCAAATCAAGGTACCTTATCACCCTTGAGTCTCAGCTTCCTCATACATAAAACAAGGCGCAATTTAACCAGCTCACACCCAAGTGGTTAAGCCTGAATTACACTTGCGCATACACACAACAGTAAGACGAAAGCTGGAAAAGGAAACGAAATGAATTTTTATAAAAACCTAACAAAGTCAACAGCACAAGTCAAATGAAATTGCACACACACACACACACACACACACACACCAGCTGAGGAACTGTGAAACTGATTAATACGGATACCAGGAATGCTTCCCTAAGAAACCTTGGCCTTCTCAGAATGTGAAAGCAGAAGCACTGCCACCTGCTGAACCTCATATTCCCTTTCTTTATAGCTATTTTGAACCTATGACGTAGTTAATAAATAATGATTCATATGTTCCTAATCTAGATTTAAAAAATAGAAAATAAATGTTCAGAAGGCAATATCTTAAAGTTAAGCTAACAATTTTAATGAAAAGATTTTAAAAAAACGTATAGGGTTAGTTTTTCAAAGGAAAGCGCTAAAAAGGGAAAAGGTATTATTTTAACAAATTAAGACCATTCTTTTGAAATGCTGAAAGAATTGAGAGCTCTTTGGTGCATTTTGCAGTACTCATGTGATTAACTGAAACAGCTGCTTGGTACTGCTAATTTAGATGAACAATGGGCTCGACTCTAGCACTCTAACGTGTATTCATAGGGCCATAAATCCTCCCAACTCACCCTAGCAAGACAGTCATGGTGGTCAATTATTTGGAGTACAATGAATATAAAGTGAGAAGAAATTTAGAACTGAGATCCATTTCTACAGAGAACCCTAGTTCCTGATTCTTTTTAAAATTATTTTCTTTTTTAACAGCTTCATTGAGATATAACCAGATATCATATAATTCACCCACTTAAAGTATACCATTTATTTATTTGTTTGTTTGTTTATTTATGTAGATATATTCCCAGAGTTGTGCAGTCATCACCAAAATCTAACTTTAGGACTATTTTGCCCGCCCTCAAAAGAAACCCCATACCCATTAGTAGTCCATCCCTTACCTCATCTCCGATCCTAAGCAATCACTAATGTATTTTATGTCTCTATAAATCTGCCTATACTGGACATTCCATATAAATGGAATTATACAGTACATCATTGCTTATGTCTCACTTCATTTACTTAGTATAATGTTTTCAAGGGTCATCCATGTTGTAGCATGTATCAGTATTTCATTTCTTTTTATTGCCAAATTCCATCACATGGATATATCACATTTTGTTTATCAGTTTATCAGTTAATAGACATTTGGGTTGCTTCCACTTTTTGACTATTATGAACAATGATGCTTTGAACATTTGTATACAGTTTTGTATGGATATTGCTTATTTTTTAAATACTTATGAAATAAAATGTATCCAGTTTACAAAGTCCATATTTCTTTTCCTAGCACAGTTGCTTTGCTCCTAGCTTTATCTTGTTTGCCTGCTGTTTGAAGTATGTGCACCCTATCCCCAGAGGATTGGCATTTTACATGTGACCATGCCACTCCCCTGTTCAAAACCCTTCAATGGCTTCTTATGGTTCTACCCATGATCTACCTAACTTTCTCCTCTGCTCTCATATCATTCTTCCTCTCAGACAGTTCTCCTTTCAGTGGCTCAAATAGGGCCAGACCCTCCCTGCTTCAGAGCCTTCCCACAAGCTGTTCCTTCAGTATCCAATGTTCTTTCTCTGTCCATCCCCCTTAACCTCTGAAGGCCCACGAGTCCTTCAGTATTCGGCTCTGCTCTCAGTTCCTCAAGAACTCTTGTCCTAATTCCCCAGACTAAGTAAGCTCCTCCTTATCTATGACTCTGTACATTTTCTTCAAAGCATTTATCAACTTACAATGATTTTTGAGTGATTACGTATTTAGTTAATGTCTCTCTCCTCTACTAGACTGTAGGATCCATGAGCAGGAACCACATCTGTTTTTACTTACACATGCCTGGCACATAGTGGGTGTTACTAGTTATTCAATAACCATTGAATAGGAGGAGGGAAGGAAGGAAAGAAGGGAGGGAGGGAGGGAAGGAGGGAGGGAGGGAGGGAGGGAGGGAGGGAGGGAGGGAGGGAGGGAGGGAGGGAAGAAGGAAGGTGTCTTCCTGTGTTCTATTTTTTCCTTCCCTTGCTCACGTTGAAATACATTTCTAGGCCCAAGATGGAGCCTCTCCTCCCCAAGATGGCACGTCAACAAATCAAAACTTAGATAACTTTCTTGTCCCCATAAATGCTCTGCTAGACCAGAAATGCAGTATGTTCAGTCAGGCAATCCCCAAACATCAAGCCAACTCTGGCCTCTATACTTATTTTCTTGTTCCTTTTTACCCCAAACAAGGTTAACTATGTGACTACAGCCAATCAGATATTTTTTATTATTTCTTCCTTAATTCTTTATCCAATAAAAGCTTCCTGCCTTCTGTCCACTTTGCAGTTCTTCAAAAGGTGACTGTCCACTTCATGAAGTGTTAAAATTTATTTGTATCACCTAAGTTGCTTTCTTTAATCATTTTTAACACTAGGAATCTTCAGTAAAGTCTTAATAAATGTTGGAAGCCCGATCTGGGCCTTAGTAAGGGAAATTAATGGAAGTTGAAAAGGTATAGTAGGAGATTCAAGTATCCCCTGCCTGTATGCCCTACAGAAGGGGGGTGTGGAGAAGAGAAGGCCAGTGGTGTACTAAAGAGCCAAATCAATAGTGCGACAAGTCAAAAACCACAGGCTGTGTCTGAGTGTACCTAAGATTGTGCCTAGGAAAACTTCACATGTCCCCAGGGGACACTTTAGTGGGCTAATTCCTAGCAATGAAGTTGGTGGTGTCTCCTCCAATTGAATTTTGCTATTTCATGGAAATGTTGCTTTTATGTGTTTACATAGTCTAATGGTGCCAAGACACCTGAGGTGTATGTACATGAAAGAATTATGACCCAGCAGGCTGAATGGTTTGTTCTAGATCACACGGGGGACTAAATGTCATAGTTCAGACTAAAATTAGCTGGTTCGGTCTGGTTCTGCCTTTCAGTGAGCATCCTGCACAAAGCTAGCCTCTCAGCTTAATCCTCCTGATGACCTTCTGACGACAAAGGCAGGCATCAGCTTTCCCCGGGAGCTTTGCACCAGCAGCCTCTGGCAGCCAGGAGCAGATTCCAGGTTGCTTCCTGTTTGAAATCTTGAGTCTCCCTTTGGCCCGCTTGCTGAATTCCTGTTTCCTGCCTGAGTGATGGCCCCAGCTGGCAGTTTACTTATAAAAGAGAGATGTCAAGTCCTCAGTTTGGGGATTTTGGTTTTTTTATGTAGAACATTGGAAAAAACAGGAAAAGGTAATGGAGCAGACCACCTTTTTAGGTGGTCGCTTTATATGTATTATTTACTGTAATACTGCTTAATAAACCAATGTAAAATATTCTGAAAGTGGAAAAATATGGACATTACAATTTCATCAGTCATTTACACATGTAAAATGCTTTTTAAATCTAAAAGATGAAGTATCTCATTCATGCCTTTGTTTTAAAAGCATGTATATTATAGCGCAATCTGTTGTTTAGTTTATAACATAAACTTACCTAACTCTTTGTAGTGAATCTCTTGAAGGATAGAAACACAGCTGTTCTTAAAACATGATACTTATTCATGTTTTTATATTTGTAGGTGTTCATTAAATGCTCAATGACTTCTAAAATCATGACTGTGATTAGTACAGATGATAGTTCAGAAGTGCCATTCCAAATGAAAGATCCCTTGAATTAGCAAAATTAATTTAAGTGCCATTATATATCATAGTCAAATATGATATATAATGACTCTTCTGATTTAAATCATCATAGTTAATTACTGACTTAATTTCCAATATGTGAAATACAGATGTTCCATCTTTTAAGGAAATGTAATATATAAATGTCTAAAAGTCAAAGTAATCATCCTTAAATGTAATTACTTCATGAGAGAGTTTTTAAGATATCATTACCTACCCTGGCCAGGTACCTCAGTTGGTTAGAGCATCGTCCTGATATACCAAGGTTGCAGGTACCATCCCCAGTCAGGGCACAAAAATCAACCAATAAATAAGTGGCACAACAAAATGGTATTTCTCTCTCTCCCTCTCTCTCTCTCTCTCTCTCTCTCTCTCTGTCTATCAAAAGCAAAACAAAACATATCATTGACCTCCTGATTTTAAATGGTTGGTACAGACTTAATTATAAAAAATCACAAAGTTTTGTAAAAAGCTATGTTACAAAGATCTATAATTCAAAGGAGCACAAATGTAATCACGCATTTCAAAAGCATTTAGTATAAGTAAATGGAAAAATACTTTAATTTACAAAAAAAAAGTTTATGCACAACTTTCCAAAAATGTTTTTTGCCAAATGTGGAGCAGTCTTCCTTTTCATGTGAGCCAATAGCATACATGCTTATTGCTTTAAAAAATTTATTAAATAACTTCCCCTGGATTAGATATCTAAAGGGCAAGGGAAGTGTTTTGAATATTATCATGACCTTATGACAAGATAAAACAGATCCTAGAACAAGTTGTTCCTGGGTCTATCATCCCTCATTGTTTGGCTGCTTTGCTTTTCAAATGAAATGCTAATTTAACATGCAGATAAGAGAATCTTTATTCATTAGTTAACTCACATGATTAGATCTTTTACTCATGCATGTAAAACATGAATATTGCATGCCTGCTTCTGGCCCAGGAGGCATTAAACATTGTGTTGAAAATCTAGGCTGAAACAGTAGCAAAACTTTTAAGCTGTCTTGAAGGCTTCCTAGGCTTTAGGAAATCCCTGTTCTAGATGGTGTTTTAAACCATTAAATTAGGTTAGCGATGCCTAGTCTAGCCCCATACTAGTTTAGATCCTTGTTTGTTTTGGATTCCCTGAGGTTATCCTTGAATAATTTTGCTCCCCTTCCCCACAAAGGAGCTTATGAAATCAGCCAACGTCCTGAAGAACAGGGGAGGATTCCTCACAGTCAATCCTCATAACTTCCAAAGTAGCCTACCATCTCTGGTTGTTGGTTTACTGGCCTACATCACTTCATGGGCAGCACAATCTTTTTCATCTGAAGGATGTGGCTACCAAAATACAGCTAATGCAGCCTGAGACCACATGGATGCTAGTGTGATGCTCAGAAGAAAAGGGGTGTGGTGGCCCTATTCTGAGCTAGTCAGTCCACACATGCATTAACCAAGTGAGATATGAGCAGATGTGAAGGGACTAAAAAATAGGTCATATGTAAAATTTAGCCTGTTGGTTTTTCACCTGGAGAAGGGAAGACTCACAGGGATATAATAAACTGAAGTTGAAAATCTTAGACATATGTTATTCCAGAGGGAAAGGAGTGGATTTGGGTTCAAATATAAGGGGGAAAATAATTACCATTATCTTAACATGGAATAAGTTATCTTTATAAACAGCAGGTGTCAACTTTCTTGGCATGTATGCAATCTCTTTATTTATTTTTATTTTATTTTATTTTATTGATTTTAGAGAGGGAGAAGGGTGGGGAAAGAAACATCAATGTGAAAGAAACACATCAATCATTTGCCTGACTGGGGATCGAACCCCAAACTAGGTATGTGCCTTGACCAGGAATTGAACCCACAACCTTCCAGTGCAACCTTCCAGTGCACAGGATGACTCTCCAACCAACTAAGCCACACCAGCCAAGGCTGCAATTTCTTTTTTCTTTTTTTAAAATATATCTTTATTGATCTCAGAGAGAGGAAAGGAGAGGGGGAGACAGAGATAGAAACGTCAATGATGAGAGAGTCAGTGATCGAGCCCACAACCCGGGCATGTGCCCTGACCGGGGATCGAACCCTGATCACCTAGATCCTAGGTCGAAGCTCAACCGCTGAGCCACACCTGGCCGGGCTGCAATTTCTTTTTAAAATACTCTTTTTAGCCCGGCCGGGCGTGGCTCAGAGGCTGAGCGTCGACCTAGGATCCAGGCGATCGGGTTTGATTCCTGGTCAGGGCATATGCCCGGGTTGCCGGCTCGATCAATGACTTTCTCATCATTGACATTTCTATCTCTCTCTCCCCCTCTCCTTTCCTCTCTCTGAGATCAATAAAGATATATTTATTTTAAAAAAAATACTCTTTTTATAGCCCAAATTTATAAGGTCCTAATTTTTTACTTTGTCATATTCTGCTCTTATATTATGTAAATTGATTTCAAAACACTTCCTTTTTAAAGTGTGTCTTTATCTCACATTTGATTATACAGGTTGCTATTCTTATCAGTTGCTGTAATAAGATTCTTACAAAGATCTTCTTATCTTGAAACTTCTTGCTGGTTCACAGGGTATAATGAGTGTAACAAGATTCCTGCAGAGCTCCTGTTTAACAGTTTAATGACCTGTAATGTTCCTTCTCCTTCTCAGATGGTCAGTAGCTACCCTGAAATTGCTGAATAAACTTCTGATGAAAACAAGGTGTTCAGTAAAATGAAGTCTGATAAAACACCACACTCATTTTTGTGTATGGCTTGAGGAAATGACATTCTTTTACAGGAAAGAGAGATCAACATTTTGCAAGATGCTGCTTGGGCTTTAGTGTCCAACCCAGTGCCCTTCAAACTTTAATATTAGTCTGCATTTTTTATAACTTTAAAAAATTATCATGAACATATCTTGCTGACTTTATTCTTAATGTAATTTTAAGAACTCTCAACTAAGTTCCAGGAGGAGCTGAAGTCCTCAGTCGAAGTCTGCTGAAATGCACAGACTTACCCTGTTCAGCTCCTGGTCAGCATTACCCCTCACACCGCGTTTACTGAAGTACATGCGTGTCTACATATTCTCTACCTGTAAGGCCAGCGCTGCTTTCTGCAGCAGCAGCCCCTTATGAAAACACGACTGGATGATGCCATTTTACAAACAGCTCTTTCTGCAGAAATAACTCTTGATTCTTGGATACCATGCAGATCTGTAGACCAGTCCTTCCTGCCAGGACATGGCAAAGGCTTCCTCTCATTGTTTTCAATGCTCTCATTCACCACCTCCCCTGGGGACAGGGTTTTGTGACACCCCAATGTTCCATCCTCTGATCCAGCCTGTATGGACCTCTTGTCCCTCATCCTGAAAAGGCAAAAATATAAGAAGAGGCCAAGCAAACCCTCTGCTGGCCCTCACTGCGTGGCATTGAAGATTGTCATGAATCCTGTCCTCTCTTTATTTGTTCACTTTGGCCAACTTAAGGTTCTACTTTCTTTGACTAATGACTTCAGATAACTGCAGGTCAAGAGGGGAAAGTAATGGAATGGAAGGATGGACAAGACATGCACGAGAACAAACACCTGCTGGGAGAGGCCAAATGCCTGGTGTGCCCCCTGCCAAGCATCCAGTTTCCCCCGGCCAGCTTCATAATGGATTTCCTCACTGAGCTCTGCCTCAGTAATGTAACACCGACTTCATGGCTGTTCCAATAATAAGTCGCTCACTTCCACCTATGCCAGGAGCCACTGAGATATTCATATTGGTCATCTTTTACCTCAACAGAAGCATCAACAAGATTGTTCTGTGCTAAGGAGCCCCCTGTATTTATATTCAGGATAACTTTACACTCTGTTTTTGCTGGTACAATCATATACAAGCCTGGTACAATCACAGTTTTGCCTGTGGTTAGTACCTCTTTCCTTTCTCAAAAATATGTTGGGAATGCAAATCATAATGATATCCTATTTATATCCTACTTTAGACAGACACCCCTCCCCTTTTGTTTTTATTTCAGAGAGAGAGAGAAGGGGAGAGAGAGAAAAATCAATGATGAGAGAGTCATCAATTGGCTGCCTCCTGCACGCCCCCATTGGGGATCAAGCCCACAACCTAGGCATGTGCCCTGACCAGTAGACATGCAACCACTGAGCCACACTGGCCGGGCCAGAACCCCTTTTTTTACCCGTTAGGTCAAAATGCACCTGTCCCAGGTTACCACCCCAGACTTGCTAGCCAGACAGGAATAGTCGGCCGAACCCTAAAGCTCTATCTCTAGCGTCATCCTTTCTGTTACCAAGATAACTAATTGGTCATTTCTCCTCCTTCCCATCTTATTTGTTTATTTAAATGTCATCCACCCTTACCCCAAAATACCAAATGTGCATAAACTACCTTTTCTAACAGAGGTACTTCTTGGACTTAATTCTTTTTGTCAGTGTTTGTAGGTGTATTACATGTTGAGAAATTCTAAGGCACAAAGGATAACTGACAGGCTTCCTTAAGGAAGCCACAGTGACCTTCAAATAATATGTTAGCAGTAGTATCCAGGGACAACCCCACCATCATGTTACTTGTCTCAGTAGCATTTGGGAACTTCTTTCCCTGCAGCCTTTCACAGAGCTGCATGGCACCCTTCTTACCTCCTCAGCACATGGCCATCACCATATCGGTGGCTTACACTACAGCTCCTAAATGTTCTCAAATTCATTAGCCTCTCCCTCATCCTGGCCAATTCAACTCCTATCCTTCATACTAATAAAGTATATTTAGGAATATGCAGTTCATGCCATACCAGATTCTTAGATCTACCGGTAAAAAATTCAGTACTTCAACAAATGGAAGGCCAATGCCGAGAGCCTGCCCCCTCATCTCTGCTGGTCATTTGAGGTCCGTGGCCATTACCCTACGGGGATGATGCAGAGTCCCATAATGCAGGGATTTCTACTGTCACCTGGTCCCTAGAAATCTCCATAGTCCACTTGGAGGAGGGGGCATCACTTCTTATGCCCAAGGATCTGACCTCCCCTAAGCCCCTGAGAATTCCTGCAAAGACATTTGGCAGGAAGCCTCCAGGGGAGAAATTTCCCTGGCTGCCCAGCTCCTGCCTCACCCATTATCTTTGCTTCCAGACAACAAATTTGACTGCTGTGCCCCTTCAAGGCAGGCAGGAACTCTGTCTCACGGGCCATTGATTCCCAAGGGTCTGTCATAGAATTCGGCTGTAGGCATCAATTGGGCAATAAACACATCTCTGCTCCTCTGGAACTTTTAACTCTCTTTTCATATACTTGCTGAAAGGGTTGGACTGAAA
Organism: Miniopterus schreibersii; assembly: GCF_964146895.1. Classification (NCBI taxonomy): domain Eukaryota; kingdom Metazoa; phylum Chordata; class Mammalia; order Chiroptera; family Miniopteridae; genus Miniopterus; species Miniopterus schreibersii. Next base: position 71,218,038 of record NC_138102.1, on the reverse strand, counting down.
AATGGGGACAAAATAGAAGTAGTCTGGAATCAGAGTCAGTAGCCTTGAAGATGGTGGGAGGCTTCAGGTCGGATGTAGTCCAATTGCTAAAGAGGCTAAATCAAGCGTGAGCTATTGTCTCTGAAAGGGTGAGTAACAGAGCTGTCTTGGAGAGAAGCAAGAAGCCAGCCTTGCACAGAGCCAGAGGGAAATCTTCAGATAGCACAAGGGCCATGCTGTTTAAATGCAGGCCTATTCAGGAGACCTATGGCAAAGGGTTGCCAACCGGGTTGCATTTTACAAAATAAGTAGCTAGGGAGCAATGCCTGCCTTCCTGGGCACACACTTAAAGGACTCACAATGTCCCAGTCATCTCTCAGACAGAGGGTTCTATTTCCAAGTACTTTATCTCTAGGTCTGAGGAGAGAGGGAAGGTAAAGAGAGACAGCTGTGTCCTAATAAATGGGTTTCTATTTTGAGGGTCTGGATATCAAGAGTTTAATCTGATCAGTCTGACACAGGTTAGGAAGGAAGTCTGAAAGCTTAGCAAGTGCTGAGAGCTGTAAATTTTCATCACTCTTAGCTGGAGCTATCTATTACACTCATCCAGTAGATGGGGACAGGTTTTAGGCAACAGAGCGAGGTGGAAATCCAGTCTGGAGTTCAGTTCCATATCCCAAAGATAGTTCATGAATGCAGTGGGTGTCAAAGGATCTAACACCAATTATAGGAGGAGATCCAAAAAGCAGACAAAATACAGCATCAGGGAATCTAGGCTTAAGACATACTCAGAAATCCAGACTGACAACTGGTAGGCACTAAGAAAGTATATCGACAAATAAAATGACCTCGATGGGTGTGGTGCAGGAGTGGGACACCAGCTGGGGAAAGGCATGGCCAAAGCCAGGGAAGCTTCCGGTCCTCAATCAACTCCTTAGTTTCCAAGCACCTCGGGCTCAAAGAAAAGAGAAGCATCAACTCTTATGAATCAAGGAATCAAGTTATTAGCCTGGGGACATAAGCTCAGAGTCAACACTAGGGTACTTCGTGTACCTTAAAGACGTTTGATGTAAGGATAAATCCGAGAGCCTGACTCAAGGCGGTTCTGCAGGGAGAAGATGGAAGTGGAAGTTGGGAACTAGATACAGTTTTAAATTATGAAACATTTAAAATAAACTAAAAATAATGTAACAGATCTTCTTTTAGAGGCAAAATATTTCAGGGACAGCTAAAGCCTCATTCTCACTGTCCTTTCCTCTCCATAGGACACCACCATCTGGAATTGATACACATCGTTCCATGAATGTTTTTATACTTCCGCTGTATGTGTATGAATCCATAAACAATTTATACTATTTTTGAGTGTTTAAAATATCTACATATATGTTATCATGTGGTATATACATAGATTTGGAATAAAAGAATATGCTTATTCTTTTCTTCAACATTTAAAAATCCAACATACTGAGTGATACATGTTGATTTAATTCATTCAACTGTATTAAAAAATGAGTTTATTCATTCCTTCACTATTAAATATCTCTATTTTTCCTTAATACATTCTTACAATAAACATCATTGTACATATCTTTTTGTGCCCATGTGTGTATACCTAGGAGTGGAATTGATGGATCATAAACAAGATACATCTTCAACTTATGAAGTATTGCCAAATAGGTCAGCAAGAGGTACTGATTTCCACTCCTACCTGCAGTGTGTATTAATTCCCACTTCCTTTCATCCTTGCTCACGGTTTTGCTGATCAGAGGGATCTAAAGCAGTATCTCATTTCCCTGCATTTCTCTGGCTACAGTACTGTTGAACATATTTTAGATGTGTATAGACTATTCTGAATTCCTTTCATGGAAATTGCCTGTTCATACAAGTTGTCCATTTTTCTAATGGATTTTAAAAATTGAGTTGTATGAATTTATACAGATGGCAGAGCAGCACACACAATGATGTAATAACGTTAGTCATTAAGGAAATGCAAAGTAAAACTACAATGAGATAACTTGACCTACTAGAACTTACCTTTTAGAACCGCCTTAAAAATTGACATGACCAAGTATGGCGAGAGTGGGAAAATGGGGTCGAATACTCACACATCAATGGTGGTAATAAAAATGGTACAGCACTTTGGAAAACAGTATGGCAGTTTCTTATAGCGTTAAACGTATTATCTGTCATATGACCTAGAAGTCCTATAATGTTGACCTGAGAGAAAGGAAAGTACATGTTCATAAAATCCTGTACACAATTTTTATAGTGGTTGTGTTCATAATCACTCCAAACTGGGAACATCCTAAAGTTCCTCAACTAATGCATGGGTAAACAACAACCACAACAAACTGGGATATCCATATAGTGAAACACTACTCAGGAGCAAAACCAGAAAAACTACTAATACAAGCAATGAGATGACCTCAAATATTTTTATGCTAAGTGAAAGAAGCCATACTCAAAAAACTATACACATGACTCAGTTGAAATGACATTTGGAAAAGGCAAAAATATAGGGATAGAACATATATCAATGATTGTCAGGAGCTAGGGAGGTCTGGGGGGAAGAAGAGGGGGGTTGATTATAAAGAGGGCCTACAAAACATTTATTTTAGGTGAAATAAATATTCTATACCTTAACAGTAGTGCTGAGTGCGCAACTGTATGCATTTGTCAAAAGTGATAGAACTGTACTAAAAAGGATGCTCTTCTGTTTGCAAATTATACCTCAATAAACCTGACTTTAAAAAATAAGTAATTTGTAGGAGATATGCATATATGTCATATATACTATCCATGTACATATATCATATATACATATATATCACGGATATGCATCCATGGTAGCTTGTATGTTTGAAAATATTTTTTCCAGTCTGTGGTCTGCCTTGTAACTTTTACATGTTGTTTATTATTGAACAGAACCTTAACATTTTTATTTACTCAAATTTATAAATTTTTTCTTAAAATGAGCTATATTTTTGTACTTTAAGATAATTCTTACCTATCTCAATGACATAAAAATATTCTCTTGTGCTTTCTTCTAAGAAGTTTGATTTTTGCTTTTACATTTCTGTCTTTTATTTATTACAAACCTATTTTGAGTATGGTATGTGGGAGGGATATAATATGTCTTTATTGTCCCTTATGAATATCTAGTTATTCCAGCCCCACTACCTGAACAACTTTTCTCCCCCGTTAATTTTAAGTATCAGCTTTCTTTCGAAAAGCCTAGGAAGCATGCCTGGCACCGCCCAGGCCTTTCTACCTTCACAATTTCTCTTCTAAAATAACGTGACATTTTACAAGCCCAAATCTTGTCACTTCTGAGATAACATTGACAGCAAATAAACTGTTTATTATATATTCTCTGTTAGAAGAAAAATTCTTGGAAATAACTAGAACTCAGTCTCCCCTCCAAGTTAGTCAAAAAAAATTCTTACCCAGTTAATAAAATAAACCTTCATTTGTGCTTTAAAAACATAAACAAACTAAAGAGCATTTTAGTCATATATATTGAGCATCTAAAATGTACAAAAAACTAAACTAATGCTGTGATTAAAAACAGATACATTCCCTAAATAATATTTCAAACTAGATTATTTAAACCAGCAGTCTAAAAGAAAGCTTATCTAAGTCATATATATATAATTTTAAATTTCCTAGTAGCCACATTTCAAAAGTAAAGAGAAACATGCAAAATTATTTCAATAACATATTTTAACTTAATATATTCAAAATCATATTTTGATACTTAACCAATATAAAAATTATTGAGGCTCTTTCCATTCTTTTTTTCAGACTAACTTGCAAAGTCTGGTGTGTATTCCTAAATTCAGACTAGCCGCATTCCGGGTGTTCAACAGTCACACGCAGCTGTGGCTACCACAGTGGACAGCGCAGACTTGGACCAACATTCCCAGTGTAAATATTAACTAAAAATGCCGGAAAAAATCTAAATGAAGACAAGGACCTAGAGAGTTAAGTTTATCGCTGATCAGGTTTTATCTGAGGGCATTTGCCAAAATGGCTAAACCGAGCTTTATTTTCATGGCTCCCAGGATCTCAGGAAGAAGACAGTCAAGCCAGGGCCCCAGGCGGAGTCTAACAGGAGATCCCCCCCCCCCCCATTAAGCTAAGACACCAAAAGGCAGCACTAGTGCAAGGACGAAGCGGAGATTAACCCTCCCATGGGCTGTACAACGAGGCTGCCCCCAGGGTGCACAGCTGCCTTCACTACATGAATTATAATCTTGTGAATCAAAGAAAAAAAACATAATTTATCAAATTCCTGAAATTATATAATAATGAGATACCTATTAAAAGTTGTGGGATATATGAGACCTTCCACGGCACACTCAGCCTTGTCTGGTGAGTCCTGAGAAGGACCCATTGGAGGCCTTGTCTCCTGGAGTGGGTGTTAGTGTCTGGAGGACTTGCTCTTGAGTCTGAGCACCCGGAGAACTTCTCTGCTGAACTCCAGCTCTTAGGCTTCCACCATGCTCAGTTAGCGGTCTGATTGGGATTCTGCCTGAGTTTCCTAACTAGGGTTAGAGACCTGTCCCGAGTCTCAGCCCACTGAGCTCCCTTATGTGACTGAACTTGCCCCTTGGATTCCGACAAGCAGATAATCATCTTGAACCCATGCATGGCCCCTAAAAATAAAATGTAAAATAAAATAAAATAAAAATAAAATAATAAAATAAAATAATACAGTAAAATAGAATACAACACAATACAATACAATAAAATAAAATAAAATAGAAAAAATCCTGTGGGATGCAGATAAAGTCATATGTAGAGGAAACAATAATTTTTTATGCTTTTATTAATAAATAATGAGAATACACTAAGCATCCAACCCAAGAAGTTAGAAAAATAAAAGAGAATCCAAAGAAAATAGGACAAAATAATAAAGCTATGACTAGACAGTTTTACAAATATTCCACCACACATTCAGAGAACAGATAGCTCTACTCTTTAAAATTTTGTTATTGACTGATTTTAGAGAGAGAGAGGAAAGGAGAGATGGATTTGTTGTTACACTTATTTATGGATTCTTTTTTTAAAATATGTCTTTATTGATTTCAGAGAGAGGAAGGGAGAAGGAGAGAGAGAGATAGAAACATCAATGATGAGAGAGTCATTGATCGGCTACCTCCTGCATGCCCCCGACTGGGGATCAAACCCGCAACCCGGGCATGTGCCCTGACCGGGAATCGAACGGTGATATCCTGGATCCTAGGTGGATGCTCCTCTGCTGAGCCAGGCCTGGCTGGGCATGGATTCCTATATGTGCCCTGACTGGGGATCAAACCTGCAACCTTGGTGTATCAGGATGATGATGCTCTAACCAACTGAGCTACTCTATTAAATCATTTCACAGAATAATAAAGAGGAAATTCTCCCTCAACTCACTGTATGAGCTACTGTAACTAATCTTACCTCCCAAACAAGACAAAGACAGCGGAATGTCACTTATGAACATAGACGTAAACGTTTTAAACAAAATATTGCAAGTGAGATATTCTCTCCCCCCATTTTTTCAAGACCAGCTAGGAGCCACGCTTTGTGCAGGGTGATAGGGACAAGATGAATAATGTATGCTATCTGTCCTTATGAAACAGCTAATTTAGCCCTGGCCGGTGTGGCTCAGTTGGTTGGGAGTCATCCTGTGCACTGAAAGGTTGCTGGTTTGATTCCCAGTCAGGGCACATGTCTGGCTTTCGGGCTCAATCCCCAGTAAGGGGTGTGCAGGAGGCAGCCTACTGATGTTTCACTCTCACATCGATGTTTCTCTCTCTCTCACCCTCTCCCTTTTTCCCTCTCTAAAAAAAAAACCAATACAAATATTTTTTAAAAAGAAACAGCTGATTTAGTGGGAAGAGAGTTGCATTAATAATTATGATCCAATATAATGGCTCTAGTCAAGGTATGTACATAATGGGAACAAAGTATCATGGGAACAGAGACCAGAATCTCTAAATTTGCCTTGGATTTTAGAAGGTTCCACTGGGAGATCACCTGAGCTGAGACTTTGTGAATAAGCAGAAACCTGACAGGTGGAAAAGAAATGGTGTTGGTATTGGAAGTAGGGATGTAATTTAGGGTAGTGTGTGTGTGTGTGTGTGTGTGTGTATGTGTTGTATGTGGGGTCAGAGGAGAAGTAAAAGGACAAGGATGAGAAGAAACAGCGATTCAAAGGAAAGCTTGGAAGCTTTCCCTTTCTTTAGACTCAAAATACAGGGGAAAGAAATGCCTTCAGTTAATACCTAAAAGACTGTATGAAAGTTATCAGAAACTGCAGAACAAATATGAGCAGGTATAAATGAATATAAATTAATATTTAACTTCAGAGAGCATTACAATGAATTCGCTAATCTTCATTTTTAATTTTTTTTTAAATTTATCTTTATTGTTGAAAGTATTACAGGTGTCCCTCCCACCCCCCCATTAACCCCCTCCACCTCGCTCCCACCCCCTCCCCAGGCCTTCACCCCGTTATTGTCTGTGTCCATGGGTTATGCATATATGCATATGAGGTCTTTGGTTAATCTCTTCCCATCCCCCCCCCTTCTTTCTTCCCTCCAAGATATGACTGTTACATGCTTCAATGTCTCTGGGTCTATTTAGTTTGTTAGATTCTTTTGTTCATTAGCTTCTTCTTAAAGAAGACCCTTCAACATTTTATGTAATACTGGTTTAGTGGTGATGAACTCCTTTAGCTTTTTCTTATATGTGAAGCTCTTTATCTGACCTTCAGTTCTAAATGATAGCTTTGCTGGGTAGAGTAATCTTAGTTGTAGGTTCTTGCTTTTCATCACTTTGAGCATTTCTTGCCACTCCAGCAAAGTTTCTGTTGAGAAATCAGCTGACAGTCGTATGGGTGCTCCCTTGTAGGTAACTAACTGCTTTCCTCTTGCTGCTTTTAAGATTCTCTCTTTGTCTTTAACCTTTGGCATTTTAATTATGATGTGTCTTGGTGTGGGCCTCTTTGGGTTAATCTTGTTTGGGACTCTCTGTGCTTGTAAGTCTATTTCTTTCCCCAGGTAGGGGAAGTTTTCTGTCATTATTTTTTCAAATAGGTTTTCAATTTCTTGCTCTCTTTCTTCTCCTTCTGGCATCCCCATAATATGAATGTTGGGCCACTTGAAGTTGTCCCAGAGACTCCTTACACTATCTTCGTATTTCTGGATTCTTTTTTCTTTCTGCTCTTCTGGTTGGGTGTTTTTCATTTCCTCATGTTCCAAATTGCTGATTTGATTCTCAGTGTCCTATATTCTACTGTTGATTCCCTGTAAATTATTCTTCATTTCAGTTCGTGTAGCCTTCCTTTCTGACTGGTACTTTATTATGTCATTGATGATCTCACTAATTTCCTTAATAGTCTTACTAAGATCTTTGAGCATCCTTATAACCATTATTCTGAGCTCTGTGTCTAGTAGCTTGCTTGGCTCTATTTCATTTAGTTCCTCTTCTAGAGATTTCTTCTGTTCTTTCCTTTGTGACATGTTTCTTTGCCTCCACATTTTGGCTGCTTCCAGGTGTTTGTTTCTATGTATTAGGAAGAGCTGCTATGTCTCCTAGAATTTGTAGGGTGGCTTTGTGTAGTAGGTGTCCCATAGGATCCAGCAGCTCAGCCTCCCCAGTCACCTGAGCTGGGCCTTCTAGGTGCTCCCCTGTGTGGGCTGTGTGCACTGTCCTGTTGTAGTTGAGCCTTGGTTGCTGTTGGCGTCACTGGGAGGAATTGACACCCAGGCCCATCAGCTGTGAGGACCAGCTGCAACTACAGCCAAAGAGCTGCTGTGCTGGAGACCCCCCTATGGAGCAGGATTTACTTCAGTGGGGCTTTGGTGTTCATCAAGTGCGCCCCTTGCGTGTGTCACTCGTGGATGTGGTAGGGTTGTAATCCAGCATGGTTGAGACTGACCACGAGGTGCACTGTCTCTGGGGCCTCCAGGGAGGTGCAAAGTCATCCTGTGCCTGTGCCTTGCCCAGGGCCACCCAGCATGAGCTACACAGCAACCCTTAGTTGGCTGCTACTTGTGCTGGGCTTGGAGGTGACCAGGAGAGGCCAAGCTATGAACCAATGCAGGCTGCCACTAGTGCCAGGCTTGGGGCCACTAATCAAGCCCTATGGGGCTCGCTGCTGCTGCTTGAGAGAGTTTAGGAAAGTTCTAAGCATGAGGCTCCAGAGGCCACTTGCACAGAAAAGGCCCTGGAAAAGGTTTGGATGAGCTTGTAGGTGGGGAGGGGCGTGGCCTCTGGGAATCTGCGGGGGGGGGGGGCAAAGGTGTGAGTCAGGTGCTGGAGACTCAAATATGGAACCTGCCTGCTGGCTCTGTGGGGGGAGGGCTCGCCAAAGGAGCAATGGCCTCTGCCAGCTCTTCTGCCTGGGAGAGAGTCGCCCCTCCACCTCTCGCCTGGATTTCAGGCAGGTTACTTCCTCCCCAAGTGTCCCAGGTTCCTTTCAGGCTGCTGCCTGGCGCTGGGGCTCAGAGGGAGCGCGTCCAATGAGTCTGTGCACGGGCCCTTTAAGAGAAGCTGCTGGGGCTCCCGAAGCCTCTGCTCACTCAGCGACAGTCCCTGCTGGTTTCACAGCCCAAAGCTGTGAGGACTTCTCTTCCTGGCCCTGGAGCGCTGAGCTGGGGCCAGCCTGCTGTGGGGCTGGGACCCCTCGCTTCTCCGGGAAACCTCCACTGCCGAGATTCCCTCCCGGGTTTCAACCACTGCAGCACTGGGTGTGGGCTCACAGCCACGTCTCAGATCCAGCCCCGATCCGCCTGCGTCTCCGCCCCTCCTACCGCTCTCGGTGCTTCTTCAGGTCCCTGGTTGTTGGGCTTCTGTTCAGCGAGGTTTCAGGAGGCTCTGAGTGACGGTGGTTCTGTATTTTAGCTGTAATTTTGATGTGGTTGCAGGAAGTGGCAGGTACCGTGGGTACCTGTTCCACCATTTTGTTGTCTAATCCTTTCCATTTTTGCTTGGCCTATTTTCAGTTATTTTAATTGTTTCAATATATTGAAGTTCATATATTAAGTCTGTATCAAGATCATTTCTATCTTGATAAAAATAAAGACCAAATTTTACTTTTAAATTTAAAAATTCCTCCAGGGCAAAAAAAGTAAAACATATTGCCAGCATGCTACGCTCACTTTGAAATCAGCTAAAATGCTCTAATAATTTGATTTTCAGCTGAAATTGCATAGTTCACCAAATCATAATTAAGCTATATTGTTACATATTAATGTTTCTTGTTGGTTGAAAATCATCATGGTGTAATGAGCTTTTAGACATTTATGCCTTTGGGATAAACCACCTTTTATAGTAGCCTTGAGATATTTAATATTCTTATTGTCAGTTTAATGGGCATTGGCTTCTGTCCTTTAATTGGTTATTACTTTTTCTGAATTTCTTCAGGGATAGGTATTGAACAAATTGTAAGAGCTAAGTTTTATGTTATGCTTCAGATTCTTATTAATTTCCAACGTAACCACTGTGGCAAGAGTCCCTAGTTTGTATAACTTATGTTTTTTAAATTTGTTGACAATCGTTTGGAGCCCAGAACTTAGCCTTTCAAGCTTTAGTTTATTTTCTGTAAAACAGGGGTTGGGATGAGTGTTGGATCAGATCAGTGATCCCTAATCCTGCTTGTAGGTAAGAATCACCCAGGGATGGTGATCAGTGAGGCCACCTCGAGCCCTTCAACAGAGCTTCTAGTTCTGTAGGTCTGGGGTTGGTCCTGGACATCTTTTTCACATGCTTTCCAGATGATTCTTGGGCTGTCTGCTGAGCATGAGAAACTGTTGAACTAGGGTTGCATTTTTAAAACTGTGAAACTATGGGCCGTGACCTATTAGTGCAGAGGTTGGGCTGCTGTTTTTGTAAATAACATTTTATTGGAACGCATTCATGCTCAGAGACCAAATGGCTCGCAAAGCAAAAATATTTACTATCTGGCCTTTTAGAGAGAAAGTTTGCTGACCCTCCCATTAGTGGGTTATAAAATCATTTTAATAGGTTGCAATCAGTACTTTAAAAAACAAAATAGAAAACACTAAAGCACATTGCATCTACGTAAGTGCTGCTTTCGATTGTTTGATTTTATTGTTTTATCACAATTTATCCCCTCTGCTCCCTTCCACCTCTAACCACCCCCTCACCCCCAGCAATTACCGTTGTCCATATCCATGAGTTCTCGTGTTTTATTAAACTTGTTAATGTATAAACATATGTTTATGTCTATGTGTGTATATATATATTTCTGCACACTGGGGAAATGTATTTCTCACTGGGGTAGCAGTTAAAATGCTTGAAAAAAAGTAAACATTATGATCGAAGGTCTGATTTGTGGATTTTTCCTTAGTTTCTGGGTGCTATGGCAGCATAGATTTGGGTGGGAGGGAGGCCTGGGTGGGAAAGGAGCTATGCGGAGAACATGCTTTATCTGAAATGCACTGGTTCAGGGGGCTGCTTCATACTTGGTCAGTGTTACTCCTTTGAGAAAGGGTAGTGCTTGATGCCCACATTTATCCAAAACGTCATCGCCAGAAGTAGAACCAATTGGAGCTGTGTGTGTGGGGGGGGGGATGTTTCAAGTGGGACTAATACTAAACTTATGGGATTGTTCTGAGGATTAAATGTACATATGGTGCCTCAAACTAAGCACTATACAAAAATAAAACTAAAAATAAAAAAGGAGTACTATACAATACTAGGATGCTATATTGTGGCTGGTACCTGCATCCCAGCCTTGCTTTAGGACAGGCTCCAGAATGCTACCAGCCACAGCCCTGACTGTCACATTTATGAGGGCACGAGTGGTGGCACAGGACTAACAGAGACAAACACCAGGCCAGGGCCAAGGAAGGAAAGATGGGATTCAGATCCTCGGACTACTAGGACAATTCTTATTTCCAAAATAATAATAATAATAAACAGAAAAATCTACTGTGTTTAGATTTCCTCAATGAAAATTATAATTTGCTAGCACTGCTATTTATAGTCTGAATGTCTGTGTCTCCCCTAAAATTCATGTTGAAATCTTAACCCCCAATGTAATGGTATTTGGAGGTGAGGCTTTTGAAGATGATTAAACCATAAGAGCAGAGTCCACATGAATGGGATTAGTGTCCTTACAAAAGAGACTTTCTGGAGTCTCAAGCCCCTCCCATCATGTGAGGACACCTGGAGAAGGTGGCTGTCTATGAATCAGGAAGTGGGCTCTCACCAGACATCAGATTTTCTAGTGCCTTGATCTTAGACTTCCCATCCTCCAGAGCTGTTAAGAAATGAGTTTCTGTCCTTTAAAATCCACCCAGTCTATGGCTGCCCCAAAGCACTGTAAATTGTTAGGTGCCTATGTTATGGTTCTAAGCTAGTTATTAAAAGAGAGCAAAAGGAAGTCAGAAATTATTGGGCCTGGTCAGCTGGGAAGCAGAGGCCTGTTTTCTTCACCAGGAAGCTACAGCTTCACAGTTCCCCCAGGGAACCACCAGTCCATTCCCCACAGATCACTGGGGGAAGGGACAGAACAAAGGGGGAGGTGCTTGACCCTAGAAGCCTGTCAGTCTAACCTGGGAAAAAGATAGTTGGCTAGGGGTGAACTCAAATGCAAGTCCACAAAAGTCTGGGAAGCTATTTATTTTAAAAAAGCTTCTGGTTCCTCCCAAGCCTGAGAATACATAATTCCAGATGGACAAAGTTCTCTCCCCCCTTCTTCCCCCTCCCTCTCCCTTCCCCTCCCCCTTCCTCTCCCTCCCCCTCCTGCTTCCCTCTCCTTTCCCCCTTCCCTCTCCCCCTTCCCTCTCCCTCTTTCTCACCCTCACCCTCACCCTCACCTTCAGCCTCTACCTCTCTCTTGCCTGGGCGCACAGGACCTGCAGGTCTAGTGGCCACCTGGGGCTCATGGGAGACTGAGTGGGCCCCAAGGGAATATGGAGACTTTGGACACTGGCCTCTGCCTTGGCTCTGCTGAAGACATGGTTGGACTTTTTCCATGGTGGGATGGAGGGAGATGAGACACTAGGAACTCAGGAGAGGAACTCCTTTGATTTTGCATCACCAATAAACCACTTTGCCGCATCACAATCTCCCACACATGGGTTCTTAGAACTCTTTCCTCAAGATCCCATGGAGGAGCCTGTTACCCATTGACAGCATCCAGATTGGGGAACTGTCCTGATTAATCCAGAATGATCACAATGTAAACAAACTACTTTATATAATAAAACATAGTTTGCATTTTGAAGTAATTCAATGATACAGAAAGCCCTTCAGAATCAGGCAGTGCATCAGAATCATGGAGATGCATAAAAATTCGGGTTGATAGTGACCAACTTTTAAAAAGGGATGCTGCCTGGCCGGGCGTGGCTCAGTGGTTGTTCGTCGACCTAGGATCCAGGCGATCGGGGTTCGACTCTGTCAGGGCACATGCCCGGGTTGGGGGCTCGATCAATGACTCTCTCATCATTGATGTTTCTATCTCTGTCTCTCCCTCTCCTTTCCTCTCTCTGAGATCAATAAAGATATATTTAAAAAAAATAAAAAATAAAAAGGGATGCTGACTACTAATAAGCTTTCTTGGAGTTTAAACTCTGGTTCATTTGTTTCTGAATTTGGTTAGGTCTCTGCATATTTTTCCTTTATATATCATCAGTTGCAGGAGTGAAAGGGATCCCAAGGTGTTATGGTCTTCTGATCTGACGCTTGAATTACTTCTGATTTAGCAAATAGATACTGTGCACATGCCATGTGCCAAGCACTGGGAAAAGACCTTCTTCCCACATGGAGCTCACACTCCCTCAGCCTGTTTGAACCCCTCAAAGGGGAACTCATCCTATGAGACAGCCCAGTGCATCTTTAGACAGCACTGGTTTTCCTGCCCATTTCACTTATCTCATTAGAACTAATGCAAACCCAATGCCCCATGACAGTCCCTCAAATATTGAAGCCAGTTCTTAATGTCCAATCTCATCTCCACCTTTACCCCACTCCTCACTCCTGATTTTCCTCTTTTCAAGCTAAAAGTCCTCTATTCCCTCAACTGCCCTTCCTGGGGCAGCTTCCTGCCGTCCTCCCCACGGAATGATAATGGGCGGGTTGTTCCTAAAGCCGAGCGCCTTGTGAGAGACTGTCACCTCTCAGCCCCACATACACCCTTCGAGGTCTGCGCTGTGACGCTGGGGGTGGGGCTCTGCCATACAAATGGTGCCGCTCCTTTGCCAGCTGGTTTCCTGCGCTTTCTGCCATCGGGGCACAGGAAGGAAGCTGGAAGGCAGGAGACAGGGCGCACTCTTCCTGTTTGCTCCCTGTCGCTGCCAGTGTTGCCTGGGCACCCGCTCTCACCCGGCCGAGGCGTTGGTCCGATCCTCCAGCTTCTTCCTCTGGTCCTCCCAGAACCAGCTTCACTGGACCCGCCTCCCAGAGGCCCCATCAGGCACCAGCCTTCCTCCCAGATCTGTGGGGCCCCTTTTCCGAGCTCCTGGGGATCTTTCAGTACAACTTTTATCTTTTCTAATGGCGTGAAGCCACCTGGTAACTCCCAGATCTGCATGTCCTTCTATGCCTCCCTCCAACATTGTCATGTGTCCTACAGACATCCTAGTGACCTTAAACCATAATGCCCGAATCTGAATTTGACCTTGGTGCTTTCCCTTCCAGTTGGTAGAAACCTGGAAGTCTTCTCTCCTCCATCTCCTTCAGTCTCCACGCACAGGCCATGTACACCTCAGTATTTCTCAGATCTGTTCCCTTTTCCATATTCACTAAAACTGCCCTAAAGAGATACATCTTGCTTAGATCTCTCCAACAGCCTCAGGCTGATCTCTGTCCCCAGCCCTCTGCAAGTCGCTCTTACCAGCAGAGGTCACTGATCTGTCCAGGGCTCAACACTGATTGCACTGACCCGTCTTCGCTACCCAAGTCCCACCCTGTGTCTCTTGCTGGACTCCTCTGTGTTTCGGCAACACCCAGCCGCACGGCCACGCCGTTTCACCAGCTTCCCTTCTTCCCTTGCACTGTCACCTCTGCGTCTCACAGGCTTACTTTGCATGATAAACTGCTTAAAACTCAACTCGATGTGCCCTGTTCAGGAAGATGCCCCTAAAGCCCTCTGTGTGCCCATGCCCCGATGTACCTGGTGGCATGTTTTTATCAATGCAAACAACACTTTGTGTTACAGGAATCTTTCTTCCTCACTAGGCAGTCATCTCAAAGGGCTCCTCATTGATGATTACCACTGAAGACAATACCTGTCACATTTGGTTCTTAACACAAGTGTTCATGAGTGAACTTCAAGGACTCATTACTGTAAGAATAAACCAAATTATGTTTTACCATGAAGAATTCCCCCACCAGATGGAATACTGCTCAGCAATAAATAGAATTGAATTACTGATACGTTCAACATTTTGGATGAAATCTCCAGGGAGTTAAGCTAAATGGAAAAAAAAAAGTCACAAATTGAATAAATGTTAATAAAACATTTTTCTTCCTCACCTGAGGATATTTTTTTCATTGCTTTTCAGAAAGAGTGGAAGGGAGAGAGAGGGGGAGAAACATCGACGTGAGAGAGACACAGCATTTGGGCCGGGGATTGAGCCTGCAACCAAGGGACCCTTCAGTCCACAGGCTGACACTCTAACCACAGCCAAACTGGCCAGGGCTAATAAAACATTCTTAATCTGAGGAATTTACAAAAGTGAAGACAGATTAGGAGGTGCCAGGGTGAAGGCGGGAGGAAGTAGGTGTGGCTCTAAGAGGCAACACGAGGGATCTTTGCTGTGGGTCCTTGTGGTGAGAGAACTGTTCGGCACCTTGACCGTGTCAATGTCAATATTCTGGTTGTGGTATCATCCTATAGGTCTTCAAGATGGAAAATGAATAAAGTGTACACAAGATCTATTATTTCTTATAATTGTATGTGAATCTACAATTATCTCAACATAAAAAATTTAATAAAAAAATATTTCTCACCAGAAAGGACATAGACTTCACATATTGTCCAAATGCATTCTTTTTATTTGAGAAGAATGATCTCAAGGCAGTGCCCTTTGGGAAAGGCATCTCTCATCACCATGTACATGGAGATCAACCGTTACTCTCAGCCAAGTACAAAAATACACACATCAGTGACTCCCGTACAATAAATACATAATCATGCATCCCACAATAAAAGGCACAGAAAACTGGTCACTTAGTAGTCATAAAAATTGCTAGCTACATTATTAACAAAGCCACCCAAATTATCTGTATAAGGAACTGTAACAATATATTCCAAAGGTGAAAACACATAAAACATCTTTAAAATAGTATGCAATAAATATCTCAATTGTTGTATATATTTAAAAAGTATGCCATTGTAAACAGCATGTAAACAAATAAAACTCACGTTTTCTTACCATTATTAAAAGTAATTAGAGCCAAAGTTATAACCTCTGCTCTGTCAGGTATATTTAACTGGCAAGTGTGCTAAGCAGTTAAAAGTTTTACTCTTTTCTGCAGCAAACAGAGCCCATTGTGTAATAAATAAACACGATCTGCATTTTTCAGATACAGTACAATTTCCAAACTACCAAAATGTAGTAAACTCTTAACCATAAATAATATAGCAAAGGCTAAATTAAAACTACCTTTTTCCAATATAAAGGTCAAACGAACTCTACTGTTATGTTTTCGATATGATAAATAGAAGGCAAAAAGTTACTGTCTTTATCAAAAGGTAATATCAATATACTGAATATAAGGGCAAAGTGTCTATCTAGCCCTCCGAGCTTCCTTTTTTTGTGAACCTTTTATAACATCCAACAAGGAGTAAAATGTATCAAACTAAGTTTTCTTTTGCTAGAGAGCATAGAAATAATTGATACTTTATGCTGACGGGAAATGGGACTTCAAAAATATGCCTACCAAAATGTAAATACACATACAAGTAAAGGTTTTCCCCCCATACTTACAATAAAGACAAGGGCAGTTTTTTCCTTATCATAAAGAAACCCTATTGCCTAACCATCAATAAATATTCAGGAGTTCATTTTTATAACTCAAAAATTTTTGTTTTGTTTCATCTATACATCAGTGCATTGTGGCACACAAATACAATTAGTATATTTACTATATGGTTAGCTAAGTATGCTACCTGTTAAGTATCACATCCGGCTCTAATAAAAACAACAGAGGTGGAAACATCAACCCATAAGCTCAAATGGGGCCTTTTATACCAGAAAGCATTGCTTTACATTTCCCCTCTACTGTGGGTTCACAACTGATACCTCAAATATTTTGGTGTATGCGTCATTAACAGGGACAGATGCCTTCTAAAATGGACTTGAAATTTAACTCATGTTCTACAAATCTGTTAGTCTCCTGGATCACACATAGCACCTACGATTGTGCAAATGGGGTTCTGCAGGTTTGATGAAAGATGTACTTGACAAGCGATGGGCAAAATTATCTGTGGCTGACCTGAAAATACAAAAAACTGTAGGCATAAAAATGGGATCACTTCTTTATGACACAGAATTTGTTAGTTTTTTGGTGTGGAAGGAGATCACTTCTCTGAAATACCCTGAGAAATATTTGGTTTTAATAAATGTTTCATTTTCTTAAATGGATTGTAGAAAAATAATTATGAAAACAAACAAACTCTATCAGGTAAGAGTTGTGTCTTAATTTATTTGTATCCCCAGCATCTAATCAGGTGCCAAAAATACAGCAGGTAGAAAAATGTCTAATGTCTATTAAGTAGGTGAAGGAAGAGGGCATTTAATTTAATCACACACATTTTGGACTACTATTTCATTTTAGAAATTAACTTTAAAGAGCTTTTGTGTTCACCTTAATGGTTTGGGGACATGGTCAAAAGGCTTTACAGAATCGCAAAAGAAAAACGGACCCCTGGTTGTCTGGAGTGGGTGTAGAAAAAGTACTACTAAATTTTTGAAAATTTTACAAGTGAGTTTTTAGTCTATCCTAAAATAAATAATATGAACCTGCAGGACACAGATAAGTTTTTAGTCTTTATGTTCTATAAGGGGCGAAAGTCACAAACTAGCCTTCTTACATTTGCATCAGAGAAAGTATAATAGACAGTAGCTACAAATGACCAGAAATCATACAAACTCAGTCAATATCTCTGGCTGAACATTATTTTAAATAAAATTTCACCTTCATTACTGTTTTTATTCTTTCTGGTGTCTCATTATCATTTGTAGGTAATCAGTGTATGTGTTTATATAGATTGTATACACTGGATGTCTACAAAAGACTTGATAATCTTTATGGCATATTTATGAATTACAAATAAGAATTTGTCAGTTGTGTGAAATTTGGAAACAAGAATTCAGATTTGGTAAATACTTCTGATGAACAGGTACCACATGAATATCCCTCATAAGCGCCTGCTCTTCCGTTTATCCTGTCGGTTCCCCAGTGCACGCGTGCTCATGAACACACTCAGACCTCATGTGGTCTAAGCTTTCATTTGTGAAAGTACAAAACTACAGAAAAGTCTGGGTTCTCTGTTTCCTTCATTCATTCAGAAAAACTTACCAAAGTTGTTAGGTGCTAGCTAGACAGTGAGACTACAGAGAGAGAGAAATTCAGTGTGTGGGGGGACAGGCATATAATATATAAAATTGTTGAAATGTGATGTTATTTTAACAGAAAAAGTTTTAAGATTCTATGAAGCATCGATGAAATGCTTAACTTGGTTTGAGGAATTTGAACTGAGTCTTATTTTTTTTAAGAAGATACTGATTTAGTTTTTGTTGTTTTTTTTTTAAATGTTTTTATTGATTTCAGAGAGAGGAAGGGAGAGGGAGAGAGAGAGAAACATCAGTGACCAGAGAGCCATTGATCGGCTGCCTCCTGCACGCCCCCGACTGGGGATCGAGCCCGCAACCCGGGCATATGCCCCGACTGGGGATCGAGCCGCAACCCGGGCATGTGTCCCGACTGGGGATCGAGCCGCAACCCGGGCATGTGCCCCGACTGGGGATCGAGCCCGCAACCCGGGCATGTGCCCCGACTGGGGATCGAGCCGCAACCTGGGCATGTGCCCCGACTGGGGATCGAGCCGCAACCCGGGCATGTGCCCCGACCGGGGATCGAGCCGCGATCTCCCAGATCACAGGTCGATGCTCAGCCGCTGAGCCACGCCGGCCGGGCCGCGCTGAGTCCTGAACGAGCTGGCCTGTGGTGCGTGATTGTGCCGAGGCACTGAGCTGTGCGTGGGTCCCAGTTCAGGGATTACAAAGCTCTCTAGAGGAAATGGTAGGTGAGGACTCTTAAAAAAAAAAAAAGGTGGAAAATGGTGCCTGGGGGCGCTAAAATCCCAAGGTCATAGAGATGCTTACCCACCTCGCTCAAGTGTTAGGCTGCTATGTTGTAAAGAAAGGAGAGCGTGTTTAAGAACTTTCAGCAAAGCAAAGCAAAGCAAAGCAAATTTGTGTTTTAGAAAGACCGCTCTGTCAACCATGAGGAAGACGGACTAGAGGGTGAGAAGGGAGGGAGGGAAACTGGTTGCTGACGAACAGAAAGAGCACAGGGGAGAAAAATGGTGAACGGCTGGACTGATACAAGCAATGGGATTAGATGGCCTTACTGCAGCTCATTAGAAATAGAACACTAACTGCCGATTCAATGATTGGGATGGACAAAAAATGAAATGTGCCACTGCATAAATCCTGAAAAGGCTTTGATACATAAAATGCTTTTGTTTACACCATCCAACCCAAGATTAGAATTGAGCCTTTGTTTTGTTCCATATTTTAGGGTATGTGTTTCTGGGAAGAAGACTGTAATCACGTAATGTTGCTATGAAAACTGTGTCATCTCTCAAAAGCTTTCTGAAAGCTTTTTGGGTGGAAGGAGGAGAAACAAAACTGCTCAAGTTTGCAATTTTTTCATCCTCAACATTATGCATATTAAAATCTGCTGCACAATTGAAATCTGTAAATAGGACAGGCCCTAAATAAAATTATAACTGATTTTAATTATACTAAAGGTCAACTGTGTATCAGGTCATTGTGGGAAGCAAATTCCCAGAAAAATGATTTCTTCCTGTCACTATACCAAATCATTCTGGAATCGTCAATTAGGGGCCTGTCACTATGAAAACTAAGTTGTGCTATTAAGACAGATCAAAATACCATGTGAGTAAGTTGTGATTCAGCCTTTTCCCCCAGGTCATACAGCTGACCCATTTTTAGGGGAGAAGTACGCAACAGGAGCTCCAGGCTATCGTATTATGCTGTAATAAATATCAGATTTTGAAAAGAAATCCTAAGTCAAGGATCAGATGGTGACTGAATTTAAGTGTCAGGCAAAAATAAAAGCGATCCTGGTAATAATTAAGGCAATCCTAGTTTAGTCTTTACAACAGGAAGTTCTGAAGGTAAAATGCATTAGGAAGTATCATTCCACAGCCAGAGAACGTAGCCAGTGATCCACGCCAGGGGTCAGACAGCAAGGAAACCAGCTTTCATTTAGTGTAGGGAGTAATTGGCCTCACAAGGTAAGGGAATCCTGTGTTCCATTTTTTTAACCAATGATTTAAAGAAGCATTTTCCTCTTTAGGGAGTTGTTAATATAAGAAGAAAATGTGAAGGTCTTAATTTAAAAATAGTCACTGCTGTAAAATGGTTGCTTGTGGTGGATGTAGAAAAAAAATACTAAATATTTGAAGATTTTAGAAGTGAGTTTTTTAGTCTATCCTAAAATGAATAATATGAACCTGTAGTACACAGAGGAAAACACCCATAACCTACTCTGGTACTGCTGGTACTAATGTAACTTCACTCTCATTTTAAAATGAACATCGAGGGACATAATTAGATTTTTAATTTTCAAGCTAGTCTTGGAAGCTTTTCCTTATATTTCAAATGACAGTGGGAAAGAAATGGTAAATTTAGGTATGATTCAGCTTACATAATTCCTGTTGCAAAAGGAAAATTCCCAAGTACTTATAACTGATAATACTGTATGCAACTCTAAATGGGGAAACTGAAGCACCAAAACATAGAGTTTGTAGAAAGGACACGGTGAGCTAGTGCCAGAGTCAGTTATGGAACCCAGTACACCTAAACCATATTCCCATCTCACGGATCACAGAATTCAGCTCTGTGTAATATTTATAAATAGTAATAATTTTTTTGTTGTTTCAAATGAAAGGGAAATCTGTCATTGCCAAAAATGTGGAGGTTTAGCAAGTTCATGAGAATCTCTTTAGTCTGAATGCCATGGCCTGACCTACATTTACCAGAGCTCCATAGGAACTGGCTGAGCCTTCTGACTAGTTCTCCCTACACCCATCGCTAAGTTGAGAGTTGAGAAAGCACAGGCGTTTGCCGCATGCAGGAAATACAAATGATTACGTCATCCAAACTACCTGCTTACCTGACTTCTAATTTCCATAGTAGAATGGCTCCCCTTAATTCACTGAGTATTTTGTAAGATACAGACATAGTCTCACAAATTCCACCAGGGTAACATTTTTTTTTGTTTTTGTGGTATTGTGCCAACCATACATCTCACACGTTTTGTGCTTCTATAAGATAAGGTAAAAGATATCTAAATTTAAACTATTACCAAATCTCTCCAAAGGAACTCAAGTTTCTTTTTCTTTTACTATCCATATGATATTTCCCCTTTTTCTTTTTTCCTGCCTTCACTGATTGCTTGTACAACAGTAAAATTAATATAAAACTGTCTTTAAAATTATAGTAAATTAATTCTTAATCTCCTATTATAGCTTAAATAGTTCACAATTCATCTGCTGCTTACACTATAAAACAGTTGAATTCAGGGCTTGTTAAGGGGATTTCTTTGGTATACAACCCTGCCGCACATTAAGTCAGAACAGTTTGACTTTCTTCCTTGAAAATGCGAGTTTATTCTGTGTGATATGTTGTGCCATTAGGCTTTAGATTTTTAGTTTTTTAAATAGTTGAATAGAGAATATTTTTAAACAAAAAATAATTCAGAAGTCAAATCCCATTGATGTAACTGACAAAACAAACCATTATCCACCATGGTTACTATCTGTAAAGTAGCCCAGGTTCAAACGCATCACGTGTTGAAAATAGACCCCCGGAACCTAGAGCTGGCCGCTGGAGGTGTGTGACGTTTTGGGGGTTCAGGCTTCTTAATGTGCATTTGAATGTCATACTGGCAGTATAATCACTGAGATTTCTTTTATAACAAAAATTGAAGAAAATAAGTTTTGATTTAAAGATAAACTATATACATACTGGCAAAAAACAGCAGAATGAATCCCTTGGCTACGTTATATCCTAATAGTTGTGATTCTGTTTTGGGTTTACCCCTTTTTCCATATTTATTTTAAACATGAAAATTATTTTTTAACAAAGTCCCTATTACTATTCAGTTACCTATGATAGTAGAGAATACCATTTTTTTTTTTTTTTTTTAACAAGGAAAAAAACTGGGCATCTGTTTGACAGAAATGAGTACTTCAAGTATGCAAGTAAATCATTAACAGAGCTATTACACTCTAGCAACAGCAATAACAAGAGCTAGAATATGCATTTTGTATAAAGATTAAATTTCACAACATAATAAATAAATGCACTGATTTATACAACTTGTGAAACTCTTCTACTCATGATTACAAGTAATACTGTCAATTGTTGACTTTGCTGATAACAGCGCTGCCTCACTTAGAGATTCAAAGGTAAAATTCTTGCTCCCAAAGTCACAAAATATACAAAGCTGGTTATTAAATATTTTGTCTGCCTAAAGTCCAGCAAACTAAAATACATCTTGGCAGTTTGAATAACCAGCATGATAATTATTCTGGTACAAAAAGATAAGAAAAATTTTACTATGAAAATTAATAAAACCAGTAAAAGGAGAAACCTGTTGTATAAATAGACATTTTAACAAAAGTGAGACTTTTATCTCACTTAAGAGAGAGAAAAAAATTTGATACAACTTACTTAAAGATTTGAAAATAATTACCATATTTTCCCAGCTCTAGTCAAATATATTACTTCAATTTATTAGTCATCTTCAATATACAATATATAACTCACAAAACTGGGAATGTTACAATACCAAAACCTTTCACAGCACTAGTTACCAGTTACCAGAACTGTAAGAAATCTTTAGTTACATATCAGTTTAATACTTAGAATACAGAAACAGACACGGCTAAGCTGTGGTAAACAATAGTGCAATCAAACAGTAAGGACCACAAAATATATCCTTTTTCCTTTTTAGCTTGTATATCTGTGTTATCCTACTTCAATGGCATCATTAACTGAGTATAAAACCTATTTTAATACATTTTAAAGTAACCCTATATTCCTTTAAGTTTGGCTATTTTACTCTTGAAATGCAGTTCCTATGAAATACCCAGACTATTGATAAATTCCTATGCAATAACTTGCAGCTAAAATAAAATATGTTATGTAAAGTTTTTAGAACTTTTAAGTAGTGGCTTGGTTTCTATTTTTCCAACTAAAACTTGGAAGTGCATAAAAATTAGGAGAGAGGATATAAATATATGTAAATAGAGTATCTTAGGTAAACAAAGGAAATGAATCTGTTGACCTATATTGTTAATATGATTTTTAAAAACATCGTTACTGAGTTTAATGCAGTTTCAGTTACTCTGCTAAGCTTCTTTTCCTGAAAAGAACAGAAAGAAGTATACAAATAGGTACAGTCCAGCTGTCTTTTATCTCACTGTTCTTTGTAATAATAAACCTTTATAGTTTACACTAACAGAAATATCTCTAAACAAAACTTGAAGAAAATAGTAAAGAAAAAACAATAAAGATTAAAAATTAGTGCCTTGGTGATTATAAAACCAATAATCGTGGCCTTTTAAAAGTTTTGGTTGTTCCTTTTGGAAGGCATCCTACTGGTAGCAAAGGCAACGTGCTACCCATGTGACACAGAGCCTGCTATACAGAGGTGACTGGGGAGACGCCACAGCAGGGACAAGTCCCAGGCCCCACAGCACTTGGCATGGGGTGGTGAGCTGGGAGGGGAGGCTGGCACCCAATGGCCTGCTGCGAGGCTATTCCACTGTCTAATAGTATTTGAGGAAACTTCACTTCTCTCTTTTCAGCTGATTTGAAAAACTTGGTGTTTTAAAGCTGCCACTTGTATCATCAATCCCTAAACCCAGTGTTTTATCCAAATTTCATCTGAAAAAATGCAGGGTGAGTTTCTTTTTGGGGAGAGGGGAGAGGACAGGAGAAATCCTAGATATTGAGGTTGAGATAGTAACACTTTTATAGCTTAATGAAAAGCTATACCCTTAAAGAATTCACATCTGCATAACACAAAAGTCCAATACGTTGTCAGCTCAGTCGGAGATAACAGAGGATTTACTTTAGAAGGATGTGTAGAAGTTTCCACTATAATCTTCTAAGTCATGGCTTTGCATGAATATTCCTTCCTCAATTCTTGTTAAAAATGGCTTCCATGAAGATTAAAGCAGGGCCCTCTTTATTCATGAAAATCAGATAAAGAATCTCTAGGCAGGAATGTTTTGGTAAATTATATCAATATGTAAAAATTATTAACAAGTCATTGGGAAAAATGTTATAGAATCAAATAATTTGTATTTTGACTGTCAAGAATATGATCCAGTATTTTTCAGGCACTCTTTTAAAGAATTAGCAGCTACCTGAAAATCAAGGTAAGTTAGCATAATAAGAAAAACAGATTTAGTCTAGCAAACGTGCGTGCTTTCTTTAAGGGCATTCACTTTATTTACAATCTTTTTGGGGTTTCATGCCTAACGATTCATTTAATTGTGTGTTGCTGTGTCCTGGAGCATGAACTATGTCAACAGGATAATCTACTGATAAGAGAAAGTGAAACTGAACAAGTTGTAAGAGACTGACATAGTCTTTACTTATCTCAGTACATATTCTTCTGAAATATTTCCTGTGACTTAAGTAGTGAACAAATGAGAATGCCACATGAGCAACAAACAGGGACTAGGATGTGGGGTGAGGGGCTGGAGAGAGACCTGCTGTGTTGGTTAGCCAATCTCCTGTGTTCATCTTTACCTCCAAAATATAATCACTAGGTAGGAAGGGCTCATCAAGAACGAGAGTTGGGAATATAGATTGAGAAGAAAATCAACTAGGGTAATAAATGAGTTCCAACTGATTTCTAGGATTAGCAGGAGAAGCAATTGTAACAGTGGATTGGGGAGTGATCTGCTCTGAGGACCTTTTGAAGACCTCAGATCCCTAATAGTTAGGAAGGATAAAATGTATCGAGGCCAATGCTAATCACCTGATGAACGTTGTTAAAAGGTTTTGAATCAGTGGGTCCGCATTTTTATAAGTTCCCAGGTGATAAGGATGCTGCTGGTCCGTGGACTACATTTTGGGTAGCAATGCTTTAGACCAATGCTATCCAATAGTAGAGTTTTTGCAATAATGTAAATGTTGAACATCTGTACTGCCCAGTATGGTTACTGAGCACTTGAAATGTGGCTAGTACAAATGAGAAACTCAATTTCTACATAAATTAATTTATACTTAAGTAGCCACATGGGACTAGTGGCTATGATATCAAACAGCACAGATCTAGACATTGACCGGTCACCTCTTCTCAGTCACAGTAATGTATATTACCATCCCTAAATTATCTAATCTATTAAATCACTTAGATTAGCAAGTTTCCTTTTATAAAATATAACCTGTGAAATTTAGTTTCTTTAAATTATTTTCTTCCTAAAACTTTGCTAGATGACCCACAAAGAGCGCTAAGGTGGGGAGAGATGAAAGGAGTCATTTTGCAGTGGGACAGTAGTGAGAATTCAAGCAACCGTCACTGTATTGGGCACGTGGGAAAATGTGAAGCCAGGAAATGGGAAAGAAACTCAGAAAGGGAGGTGGAAAGATGCTGAAGAGAAAAATTAAGTACACACAGAAGAAAAGCAAGGTATTCCTCAGGAAAATGAGACTGAAAGGAAGTGGATGTTGGCTGTGATTCCCTCCATCCCTCCCGAATTATCTGCACGTGGAAGAGCCCAGCGGGCAGGAAAGGCGGCCGGGGCTCCTCACCTCAGCTTACTGAGGACCAAGGCACCTGCCTCGCCCCACACTCCCCAGGGCTGTGGATCAGGCACCGTGGAGAAATTCTTCCTACTTTTCTCTTTGTAACCCCATCTACTACAAGAAGCTGGCTCCTCTGTGACACTGACAGGGGCCTAAGGAGGCTCTGAGGGCACCACCTTGGCAAACAGGTGTGAGTGAAGTCATTCAGGTCCTATACAGCCCCACATGACAAAGTGTACAGGAAAATCTGCTCTCATTTAACAAAAAACATACCAAACTGTCATTTCGAAGGATTTCCCTCATTCAAGAGCCACTTGCAGAAAAATTCTACCAAACTAAAGATTCCATTAAGTGAGGTTTTATAGTAAGTATAAGAGATGATATCTAAGACTGAAAGATCAACATTAAACAAAACAATTCACTCATTTACATCTCCCTCTTACATTCTGAAAATGTAACAGCTTGAGAGTGTTCTCTGTTGGCAAAGGGGTATTTCCGGGAGTGAAAATCAATAAAGGTTTTTACATTAACTCAATGTTTTCGACAGTTCCTCACTGCCTGAGCCTATGTTTCCTTTTTTGGTGGAGCTGGACAAGAATCTGTGATCTCAGCAGAGTTCTGAGAATCTGGCATCTCCTGTTTGATTTCACAGGGAAGTGCCTGGAAGAGCGGGACACCGTGCAGGCTGGGGAACTACAAAGGGGACTGGGAAAGAAGACCTGTGATTCCTTAGGTGTGGATAACATTAAAATTTTAAGCAAACAGGCTTTTTACCCTCTTAAGTGACTTCATATAATTCTCTTTGAAAAATTTCCATTTATTCACAACTTAGGTAAAACTTATAGTCAGACAACTTGGTCAGGAACCCATCAGGGTTCATTTATTTTTAATATATCCAAATTTTGTAATTTTTACTAGTAGTTAAATACTAAAGTTATAAATAAGAATAAAGTGCCAAATATTTAAACTCCTTTGATATAATTAAATATGTCTGACAATAGTTTATTTTAATGCTTTCCCATCAATATTTCTTTAAGCATTCAGCAAATAGTTGTCTAGAAAATATCAATGAGAGTATATTTTGCAATTATAAGTGTGTATATACATATATATGTGTATATGTATACGTGCGTGTATGTATTTCTATTGAGCACCTACCTAGAAGGCTACTTTATGCTACCCTTTGGCAAAGGGGTATTTATGTATTCACTGGGTCAGTACAGTACCCTGCTTACTTCTTATATATACAAGATTTTTAAATATTATAATTAACTTTTGGCATATATCTAAAAAAAGCTTATTTAAAGGTATTTTTGTGACTTTTTGATATGAATGCCTTTGGTTTTCAAAGATTTGATAATTGTAATGTTGACTCCTAATGAGCTACACTACAGTGGTTTAGAAAAAGGAAAATAATATCTACCTGATAAGATATAAGAATCACATGAGATAATAATAATAATAATAATAATAATAATAATAATAATAATAATAATGTAAAGGCCTTTTAAAAAGTTTAAATTTCTCTTGCTGGGAGGAAGTTCACGTCAGGAGTCACTTTAGCTAGTGCATGAGTCTGGGTGACCGACCAGTATACAAGTCCCAGTTGAGACACTGAAGAAATTCCTGGATGTCAACAGTCTACTATATTATAAATGCAACACACAGCATTAAATAATTATTAAATTGAAATGGAAAAAAGAATAAATGTGGAAATTTGGGTTTGGAAAGCATAGTGTTGTTAGGCAATAGAACATGTAATTTTATGAAAATATCCAGAGAATTTTCTTACTGTGCATATACCTACTGTTTATGATAGGTTGACATAAAATTGGCTTGCCTAAGATGTATATCATTTGTTGACTATGGCACAGACACATATTCACAAATTCTTAGATACAGAATATTTATGCAAAGTCCACATCAAAAAACAGAAAAAGTGCCTTAGCTAACAAAAAGGTAGTTGGTAATAAATTAATTCCATTAAACTGACATTAACACTGAGTGTTACAATATTAGATGTGACATGCAAGAAAGAGACAATTCAGGCAGCAACATCGTGCATTAAGATTTGCATTCATTCATAGTATTTGAGGGATTTTAACCACATTCTTTGACCACAGAGCACTAGGAGTCTGAGGTGATACCAATCTAACATTCAAAACATACCTTAATATATCTGAGTCCCCTAACCAATGATTTTAAGGAAGAAGCCAATGCCTCCGATAATCAGACCTAAGAAGTTTTAGCCACATACTGCTATGCGGTTGCAGTTAGAACATTCCACCTGACCAGGTCGAAGGAAAGCAAACATCTGCAATTTCATTTTTCGACAATGTAATTGTCTCAGATTCTTCCTACTTTTTTACTAGTGTGAGCAAATTTGAACATGTCAGTTTTGCACAATAAGAAAATGGCTTTGTGGAATGAATGTATATTTTGGCACAAAAATATTTTCTAATACCTCAAATAAAAATTTTTGCCAATGGCAAAATATCAAGCCAAAGAGGTGCTTCAATGGTGCTTACTTATCTGGGCAGAAACTACAAGAACAGTCCATTGCTTCCAAGAACTTTGTATTTAGTAGCAATTACTTCCCTCCCTTCCAAGGAATAGCACCAATAGAATTACACCTCAGATTGAGGAGTACTCCTTCCAAGCTCTTTAATTCCCTGGAGAATTCGCTTCACATGACCCACTTTCGATATCCCCAGATCCTAAAAGAAAAAAGGTAGAAAGAAAGAAAAGAAAGAAATTTATTGACGAGAGAAATGGGGATTAAATATTTAACTTATAATTAGCATTCACTTCATTTATTTCAGTTTATATTCAATGATTTAGGAAGTGAAAGCTAGAAAATACATTTACAAAACAAAAATAACCTCACATTGAAAAATTACCAACAAGTAAAATAATCACATCCTACACAGATTCTTAAATGTAACATTCTCATAAGTGAGAAGCAATGGCAGTTCTTCAAGGGTCTAAATTAGTTTCTCTTCGTTCTCCTTTTTTTAAGGAACACAGGTCCTTTGGGGATCTCTGAGAAAAGCCAGGTATGACACCTGGGCATCCACAATTAGTCTGAAGGCAACTACACACCTCCTTGATAACATAAACTTAAAAGTGAGGCCTAACCCTAAAGGAAGACACCAGTGCCCATTGCCTCATTTGGAATGCAAATACATCTGCAGTTGCATTCATGGTCTTTGATTTCAGAGGAATATTTAAATATTCTTTACACTTTCTAAAACGTGTAAGTGTAAAAAATTTCTTAAACATAGGTATCTGTGGGTTGCTGCTTTTCCTCAACTTCCTTTGGCTCCTTTCCCTCAGAACTCCTTATTTCTTAAAGAACTATTTTCTATAAAGAACCAAGAATTCAATAGTGAACTTTCAGACATGGATGAAGACCGCAGAGTGTGCAGCACAGAGCAGGCACTTGGCAAATAAATACCTGTTGCAGAATGAATGAAACCCACCCAAGAGAGCCATAAGATTCACTACCTGAAAGACTAAATGAAAGGGTCATGGCCTCCAAACATGAGATCCTTCTTTAGGTGTAAGGGGCATAATATGTGAAGTGAAATAACTTAATTTTACAAAACAGAGTTTAAAACATTTGAAAATTAGTAGAATTATGACTTCCAAAGCAGCCTAGAAAATAGAATTATAAGGTACCATAAGGTTATTTTTCTGAGAAGATAAAAATTTCAGATATCCACTCTGTTTTGCAGACTAAAAGCATTATTTACTTTTAAACTTGTAAATGAAGTAAATCAAACTGTTTTATGTACACATACACATGCAGTTGTCTCTCTCCCACATACTTTATGAGCAATCTGAATTCTGTAGCAGAAGTGCTACTGAAGACTCTGAATCCTTCTGGAAAACACTCTTTCCATAGCCAGTGCTCTTTTCAAGCTTGAGATAATTTCAGGGTAAATTTTTTACAATATTTAACTGACCCTGAAAAATATTTTCTCATATTACACCAAGTCATTCACAATCAGTCTTAAGGCAACTATACATTTCCTGAGTATGCTAAAATAACAAAAGGCCAAATCCTAGAGGAAGATTCAATACCAGTGCCTGCTTCCTTAATTTGAAACGTAAATGCATTTACAGTTGTATTCGGATTCTTTGATTCGAGTGGAATGTTAAATAATCTTTATACTCTGTGATAACATAGTTATCCGGGAAGGCAACCTAAGTGCCCATTAATAGACTAATGGGTAAAAAAGCTGTGGTATACATATATAATGGAATATTATTCAACCATTAAAAGAATGAAATCTTACCATTTGCAAAAGTATAGATGGACCTAGAGGGTATTATGCCCAGTGAAGTAAGTCAGATAGAGCAAGACAAATACCCTATGATTTCACTTATATGTGGAATCTAAAGAACAAGTTAATGAACAAACAAATTGAAACAGACTCATAGATGCCAAGTACAGACTTATGGTTGCCAGATGGAAGGGGGGGCTGGAGAGATGGGTGAAAAAGGTGAGGGGATTAAGACGTGCAAATTAGTAGTTACAAAATAGTCCCAGCAATGTGAAGTACAGCATAGGGAATCCAGTCAATAATACTGTAATAACTGTAAAATGCCACGTGGGTACTGAAAATATCGATGGGTGCATTTTGTAAAGTGTATGATTGTCTGACCACCACGCTGTACACCTAAAACTAATACAAAATAACATAAACTGTAAGAAAAAATTAAAAATTTACATTTTGAGAAATACATATATTTAGCACCAAGTATTTTATTTTAGGCCATATGCACACTGTATTCTCAAAAATAAAAACTTTGGGAGGGCCAGACTCTATTCAAAATTACTACTGTAGTATCATGAGTGTTTTCCATAGAGCTGTACTAATTCCTTAGCTACATTCTCTTTGAGTTCAGAACTGCATGTCTTCTAGGAGTTAGGCTGTGATAAAGTTATGCCCTGATATTAGTTATATGTTTCTTAAATTTTTTTCATATTCTTTATTTTGGCTTTTGCTTTCTTTGAATGAACAGGCCTAATTTTGCAGAAGCATTCTTTATAGATATTCAGTTATCCTTCTAGCAACACACACACACAATTTTCCAAATGAAAACAACAACCAAAAACCATTGTGTCTTTATCATTATTTTCCTTGGTGTCCTTCAGGTTTCCCTACTGTCTTTTGGGACAAAAATAATGCAATCCGTTTACTTGTTAAAGCGCATTCGAAATGTTCTCCCTCTGCCACCTTTAGACTGTCACATCACTGTCTCTAGTTGTTTTGGTGATAAGGAAGTAACACCTGAACCAAGATCTGAGTAGGACATAGCCAGGTGAGCAGAAGGGGGAGAAGCATACCATCCGAGGGTACACTCCTGAGGTGAGAGTTTATTATTATTATTTTAATACATATTTTTATTGATTTCACAGAGAGGAAGGCGGAGAGAGAGGTAGAAACATCAGTGATGAGAGTCATTGATCGGCTGCCTCCTGCACGCCCCCTGGTGGGGATCGAGCCTGCAACCCAGGCATGTGCCCTGACGGGGAATCAAACTGTGATCTCCTGGATCATAGGTTGGTGCTCAACCGCTGAACCATGCCTACCAGGCGAGTTTATTATTTTTAAGCAAATGAAATAAGGCCAGGGTAGATAAGGTATAGGCCAGCAAGGGGCCAGTGATTACACAGCAGGTTGAATAAATGGGCACAACCCTTGGCCTGACAAAGATGTGAGTCTCTATTCTAACAGAAATGAGAAGCCACTGAAAGACTTTAAGCAGAAAAGTGATATGCCTGATGTTAAAATTATCACGCTGATGGCAATGTGGATAGTGCACTGGAGAGAGCAAGGGCAGGAGTGGAAGGGCCAGTCAGGAAGCCACTAACCTCACACAGGAAGAGGTCACAGTGCCGTGGAGCAGGGTGTGGACAGGAGAAAGCAACCTGACTCTGTGAAGGGCTTCGTGAGCTGGGGGAAAGGGGAAGGAAGAGGAAGGGCGTGTAAGACCTCCGGGTTCTCTGGCTCAAGCAGCTGGAGCGAGAGGGGCCATTACTAAGACGCAGAGCACTGGAGAAGGAGCAGAATGGGAATGGGGTAAGAGAGCAAAAGTTTGGTTTGGGACATGTGAACACTGACACCCCTGCGTGATAGCCAAGTATCAAGTAGAATTGGTGACATAACCCTAAGGTTCACAAATGAGGTCAGGGCTGGAAATACAAACTTGTGAACCACTATACTATATGTTCATAGACAGTGTATAATATATTCATGGGCAGTGTAGGTCATTCTCCACAGTTAGACACGTGATTCTGAGGTGTCTGCTCTTCCTGGCAGCTACAACCACAGAGATCCAGGGCAACTCACTCTCTACCTTCACGGTTTTGTTCTACAGAAGGCTCTTCCTGTAAAATTATTTCTCTTTTCCCATTTCCCCATGCCCTGTTTTAGAGCCAAAAGAATTAAAAGGGCTATCAATGCAAATTTCTAAAAGGAACATTTTAAGAAAGAATGTTATTTGTATTAAAAATAAAAACAAAACAAAACAAAAGTCCCATGGAAGCTGAAGAGAAAGTTTACTAAGAGAATTCCTTCCCGTCTACCTTTTACTCTTACCCTTTTTTCCCAGCCAGGTCCTCCACTCTGACTTTGACTAAGTATATGTATATGCTGTTTTTTTCATCCTGCAAATATCTGCTTCACTCACTGTGTGTGTGCCTGCATGTTTATATGTGTTTGTATGTACACATACAGCGCGCATGCACGCACACACGCACACACACACAGCCTTTTCCTTGAATGTATACTTATTCATGGCAAATGAGATGCAAGCTTCTGGAGGGCAGACACACCCAGGGAAGCTGGCATTACATTCATCAGTAGCTACTCAAAAAATACTGCTGCCTGCTGAGGATATCAGACGCTACATAAATATGTTGGGAATGATGATCCTTCACATTTATTTTTTGTGTGCATTCATTTCCAGTTTTGAAGTCAACTTTTACTTTATGAAGTCTAACACTGTATCTTTTCTGTGTTCTAGATTTGGGACTCTCAACTAAGGTAACTAATTAAGCTATTATTTTATTATTATTCTGGGCTACACATGTTTAGGTATACATGTTTAGCACTTTGGATGTGCTAAAACTGTGGGACTCTGCATTTTAAACATCTTTACATTACCCCTATCTGTTCAAAAACGCCTGCTAATATAATATAAAGACACAGACAGCTCATGAATTTGTTAGGAACTCTCACGGTAGACCACTGAACTTGGTCTACAGGAAAGGGATCACTCCAACAAATATTGAAGGCTTTGTCACTTGCTTATTAAGCACCTTGGAATTTTAAAACGGCGGCGTGTGGTAAGGAAATACAACATGACAAATCCTACTCCTAATTGGGACTGTAGAGGCACTCTGGCCATTTCCACTGTTGAGTCTCCATGGAAAGAATGAAAGAGAATTGCTGCAGACAGTGAATTAATGACTTTCTTTCATCATAAGTGACAAAAAGGCTTTGAGCTGTTTTCTAGCAAAAGGAGGGCATAATTTTTACTTCCTTTACTAAAGAAAATAATAAATTTATTTTTGGGAATAATACAATTTTAACAATAAGTCATGGAAAGGAACTTGAATTTATTGGTCTACTTGACATCTATCTGAAAGGTTAATTTAGAAATGCAACAAAATCATAGGACTGCTATAGGTCTCATCTAGTTCCATATGTTAGAAAGGCTTTGTTATTGGTATTTTGAGTTAATTTTTAGTTGTTAGCCTTATTAGATTTTTTAAGCATTTTCAGAAACAATTTTCACCTTTCATGCTAATGCAGTAGAATCATCCATTTAAAAATATTAGCACATAGGGATAGCCATACCAATGAATGCAGAGAAAAATTACTAAGTCGTGCTAAGCTTTAGCTGTAATAGCCAGAGAATGATTTTGACAGGAAAATATTGCTGACATTCTTGTTTTAAAAGCATACAAGGAATTCAGACCAGAGGACAATGCATATTAAATTACTGCATGTTCGCGTAACATAAGCCAAGCTATAAGCATGTAACAGAAGAGGCACAGGAGAAAGGACTGTTTTGCAAGAAAAAATTTCAAGAGCAAAGAGTAGCACAAAGGAAATACCTTAAGATCTCGCCTTTCCAGATGCAAAAGTTCAGCCCCTCTGATGTCATGACGGATGAAGATTTCTTTGTACTCTCCCAAATTGATCAGATCCAGCCAAGCAGCAACTTCCTCTGTGCCCCATTTCTGAACTACCAAAGTTAAGAGCAAAACCCCCTTAATTTCTACATGCTCAATGCATTACAAAGCAAAGGTTGGCCAAAGAAGATGCAAACAGAGTATAGCAGCAGTGCTAGCAAAGGGAAAGGTTAAAGGTGTTTCAACAAAACTACAATTCCATTTTTCCCATGCAGGTCAACACAAGGATCACAAAGACATTCACTGCAGTGCACCTGTGCTCTTAGAGTTAGCTCAATTTCCTCCTTAAAGCCACCTAAACTACACTGTATGTAGAAAAGATGTACTTCTCATTAGGATCAGTACAAGGTCTAAATAAGTTCTGATGGTTTCCTTAAGACCATATATGAAACTGGTTATAGTTTAATTAGCTAAAAATGCTAATTAAAATTTAAAATCTAACATAGGGTACTCAATTTTACGCAAACTTCTGCTTCAGGTCTTGCTGACTTTAAGTGTTGCCTTTATTAATTCTCTTATTATTAATTATAAAAATAAATGTCCTATTAAACTGATTTAACATCATCTAAAAACGGTCACCACTACTAAGATTAATTGGATTGTTACTTTTCATTCTTTTAAACATTTTATTTAACACTGATTAATTTTAAAAAGCCTACTTATTTGCCATATTTGGTTTTAAAATGCCCTTCAACAGCTGCTCTCTGATCGTCAAAAATCACTTTTGAAAAAGTGATAGCTGACACAGAAAAGTTAGAAACTGATTTGATTGTGAAAGGCAACTACCATCAGATGCACAGAACTTGAAGGTGCTTTAGCCCTAGTACAGGGTTAAAGTGAAGCTCCAGGGAAAGGTGGGAAGGGAACTAGAAAGACAACTTGGAGGAGAGAATTTAGCCTTTGCTTGGGGACACAAATGTCATAGTAGACGCCATTACTGAGGGGCTGAAATGGTGTACTAAATTCTTAAAACAGGAGAAAGAAAATACAGAACTTTAGGTAGAAAATGTATTTGGCAAGCTGAAGGAATATATGAAAGTTTCTATATTCCATTTATCGAAATGATCGCGATTTTGAACTTTGAAGAAGAGAAACAAGTTAGACGCCGATGCCTTGAGTTGCAATTGAGCAAGACAGAGAACCATCTGCACAGACGCACTGACAACCACCAAACTAAGTGGAGGCAGATCAGCAGCCACCTAGTCTTCTTGTGTGTTTCATAACTACTGATTCCTACTGATATTTGGACATATTTTAGGTGCAATATAATTCTTTACTATGGTAAAATGAACATTAAATTAAACTCATCATTTTAAGCATTTTATAGTGGCATTTATTACATTCATGATGTTGAACAATGACTGCCACTATCTAGAACTTTTCATTGCCTCATTGGTATCAGTTTAATAAGCTATTTTCCCATAATGTTATCCTCTGGTGGGCCACCTACCAGGCTGCGAACTTGTCTTCTGCTTCTGACCCTTTTCCTTTTTGAATTTCGGCACTATACGAAATACTGTGCTTCTGCTGTTCCTCTTGGTGCAATCCATAGGAGGCTCCTGCTCGAGAGGAGCAAGAAAAGAATTTTCTCAGGACAGTAGAAGAGAACCTTCTCTAATGTTAGCGAGAGCGCAGGGCCAGGTCACACACACAAAGCATTGTTGAAGCGGTAACATCTTAAAAAACGTTCACGAAGTCATATCCTACTGAAAACGTACTGGTTCCCGCATTACCTTGGTTCACATAAAAAAGCCTTTTCTCGTTTGTTCATCAACAGTACATTTGAAAGTAATGTTCAAAATTCATTTTCTCCTGAATATCTCTTTTACAAAAGATGAGTTCACATTCTGGCATCCTCAAGCCTGCATCTCTAAACAGGCTGCACTTTACATACCTCGTCCTCGTTTGGGTGAAGGATGTAGTACAGCCAAGGGATCTCCCTCAGCTTCTGCAGCTCCACCTCCACAGAGTGCAAGGCGCTGGAAACCCGCTCCTCGTGCGGCGACTCCAGCTGCTAGTCACCAGCAGATTCAAAAAAAACACAAAACAGGCTCAGTGCCCAACCTCACCGAGAGTAAGCTGTTTAATTTAATAATGAACATCCTTATCAAGATGGCGGCGTAGGTAACAGCTGCACCCGCCGCCTCCCGCAACCACATCAAAATTACAACTAAAATTCAGAACCACCATCACTCAGAGCCTCCTGAGATCTGGCTGAACAGAAGCCCAACAACCAGGGAGCTGAAGAAGCACCGAGACGGTAGGAGGGGAGGAGACCTGGGTGGATCAGGGCTGAATCATGGAAACACGGCCGGCTGAGACCCAGGAGGAACATCTCGGCAGCAGAGATTTCCTGGAGGAGTGAGGGGTCCCAGCCCCGCAGCAGGCCCCCAGCCCAGGGCTTCAGGGCCAGGAAGAGATGTCCCCACAACTCCGGGCTGTGAAACCAGCGGGGACTGTAGCTGAGCGTCCCGGAGGCTGCGGGAGTCCCAGGCTTTCCTCTTAAAGGGCCCGCTCACGGACTCACTCAGACGAGCTCCTTTGGCAAGTCCTCCCCGCACAGAGCCAGCAGGCAGGCTCCACATTTGAGTCTCCAGCACCTGACTCACACCTTTGGCCCCGCCCCTCCCCACCTGCAGGCTCATCCAGGCCATTTCCAGGGGCTTTTCTGTGCAAGTGGCCTCTGGAGACTCATGCTTAGAACTTTCCTAAACTCTCTCAAGCAGCAGCAGCAAGCCCCATATGGCTTGATAAGTGGCCCCAGGCCTGGCACTAGTGGCAGCCTGCATTGGTTCATAGCGTGGCCTCTCCTGGACACCTCCAAGCCCAGCACAAGTAGCAGCCAACTATGGTTTGCTGTGTAGCTCATGCTGGGTGGCCCTGGGCAAGGCACAGGCAGAGGCTGACTTTGCACCTCCCAAGAGGCCCCAGAGACAGTGCACCTGGTGGTCAGACTCGACCACGCTGGGTTACAACCCTACCACATCCACGAGTGACACTCAAGGGGCACACTTGGTGAACACCAAAGCCCCACTGAAGTAAATCCTGCTCCATAGGGGGGTCTCCAGCACAGCAGCTCTTTGGCTGTAGTTGTAGCTGGTCCTCACAGCTGATTGGGCTGGGTGTCAATTCCTCCCAGTGACACCAACAGCAACCAAGGCTCAACTACAACATGACAGTGCACACAGCCCACACAGGGGAGCACCTAGAAGGCCCAGCTCAGGTGACTGGGGAGGCTGAGCTGCTGGATCCTATGGGACACCTACTACACAAAGCCACCCTACAAATTCTAGGAGACATAGCAGCTCTTCCTAATACATAGAAACAAACACCTGGAAGCAGCCAAAATGTGGAGGCAAAGAAACATGTCACAAAGGAAAGAACAGAAGAAATCTCTAGAAGAGGAACTAAATGAAATAGATCCAAGCAAGCTAACAAATACAGAGTTCAGAATTTTGTTTATAAGGTTGTTTAAGCATACTATTTGGGAAATAACTGAGAAAATTGATAACATAATAAAGTATCAATTTGAAATGAAGGCTACACAAACTGAAATGAAGAATAATTTACATGGAATCAACAGTAGAGTAAAAGACACTGAGAATCAAATGAGCAATTTGGAACATGAGGAAACAAAAAACACCCAACCAGAAGAGCAAAAAGAAAAAAGAATCCAGAAATATGAAGATAGTATAAGGAGCCTCTGGGACAACTTCAAGTGGCTCAAGATTTGTATTATTGGGGTGCCAGAAGGGGAAGAAACAGACCAAGAAATTGAAAACCTATTTGAAAAAGTAATGACAGAAAACTTCCCCTACCTGGGGAAAGAAATAGACTTACAAGTCCAGGAAACACAGAGGGTCCCAAACAAGAGGAACCCAAAGAGGCCCACAGCAAGACACATCATCATTAAAATGCCAAAGGTTAAAGACAAAGAGAGAATTTTAAAAGCAGCAAGAGAAAGGCAGTTAGTTACCTAGGAGGGAGCACCCATACGACTGTCAGCTGATTTCTCAACAGAAACTTTGCAGGCCAGAAGGGAGTGGCAAGAAATCTTCAAAGTGATGAAAAACATGGAACTACAACCAAGATTGCTCTACCTAGCAAAGCTATCATTTAGAATTGAAGGTCAGATAAACAGCTTCTCAGATAAGAAAAAGCTAAAGGAGTTCATCACCACCAGACCAGCACTACAGGAAATGTTGAAGGGTCTTCTTTAAGAAGCAGCTAATGAACAAAAGAATCTGACAAACTAAATAGATCCAGAGACATTGACACAGGCAACTGACGATCATATTTCAGAAGAAAGAGGGAAGGGGGGTGGAGAGTGGGAAGAGATTAACCAAAAAGTTATATGCATATATGCATAACCCATGGACACAGTCAATAACGGGGGGAAGGCCTGGAGAGGGGGTGGGAGTGAAGTGGAAGGGGTCAATTGGGGGGAAAAATGGGACACCTGCAATACTCTCAACAATAAAGATAAATTAAAAAAATAAAACAATAAAAAAATAATGAACATCCTCATCACTTATTAGGTGAGGCCAGGTGGTTGTTATTGTTGTAGTTGTTTTTAATATAAAGGAATATTAGAAAAGAACAAATTATCTTATTGGGGTTCACTGAAAAAAACCTGGTTAGACTTATCCTTACTTCCCGTAAGCAGCTAGTGAGACTTAGTGCGACTTTTGCTCTAGTGAGTAATCTCATTACTTATTTGTGGCAAAAATCCTTCTGATCTACACAGGGCACTATATATGGACAAACAATAATGTGTTTTTTAAATTTTCATTTATTTATTTTAATATCTTTATTGATTTCAGAGAGAGTAAAGGAGAGGAAGAGAGAAACATCAGTGATGAGAGAGTCATTGATTGGCTGCCTCCTGCACACTCTGACTGGGGATCGAGCCCGAAACCTGGGCATGTGCCCTGACCGGGAATCGAACCCCAATCTCCTGGATCCTAGGTCGACGCTCAACCGCTGAGCCACAACCGGCTGGGCAATAATGTTTTTTAAATTGGTCAAAAATACATCATATAAAAAGAACTACTTGGCACAAAAATCTCTTGGAGAATAATAAGTTTAAAGAAAAGAAAAAACCACAAAGCTCAGAAAAATTTGTGATGAAAAGCTGTTGTAAAAATCAGGGCAAAGCAAAAAGCTAAATTGCCTGTAATCTGGAAGAGGCTTTGGAAACTTCAAAAAGAATTTAACTGGCCACCTATTACCCACCCATTTGAAGCAGTTGTTAGAAAGCTCTTATAAATTCAATAAATGAATAAAGGTGAAAATAAACCCTGTTGTGTGCAAAACTGGAAGAGAGGTAACTGATTTCTACTTCTGGACTTGTTACTAACTTTGCAACCAAGGGAAGGTTAACTGATTTCAGGAGTCTTAGTTTCCTCCTCAATAAACAGTAGAATATTACTAGATTATTTCTAAGGTCTCTTCTAGCTATATATATACTTGTATAAACTACTTTAAAATTGTACAGTACTACATATAGGTTCACAGAATTTTAAACTGAAAGTTCAGAGAGAATGTTTCTGTTACTTATTAGGGACATTATTTTTCCCCCTCTGTTATTTAAGGTCTACCATCTCTAGTAGTTAATAAAAACATGAAGGGTTCTGGCTGGGTATTCAATTGGTTAGGGCACTGTCCCAATACACCAAGGTTTTGGGTTCGATTCCAGGTCAGGGCATATACAAGAATCAAGCAATGAAGGCATAAACAAGTGGAACAAAAAAATTGATCTCGCTCTCAAAAAATAAAAGAAATAAAAAAATATATGGAGATTCTCCAGCCTGTCATATAAGAATTTCCACTTTCCTTTTAGCCTAAGAATATATCTCTTAAAAATTTGATAAAATGGTGACTGCATATTCATTCTAGAATCAAAATAAAGAGTAAACCTTAGGTGCTCTAACATATGCTTAACTATTGTGATATCAATACTGTCTAAAGTAAATATGATAAAATTTAATGGTATACATTTTAAACCAAACATCCATTTTTGACAATGACAGAAGAATTGAAAGTAAGGGGAGTACTTCTATATTAAAGTAATATAATTATAAATATTAACTAAATAATACTCAATGGATACTTTTGGTGTAGAGAACTAAAATACAAAATAAGTTATGCTTCTAGTTCTTGTCAATCAGAAATTATATTAAATGTACTTCCAATAACACAAAAAATACATGTCCTCCATCCAAAAATTGGGACCAAAGTCACAGCTCACTGGATTTCCTATAGGACTAATTTCAGAAGAGCAGCAAGAAGATTCTGATTAATAACAGAAACAGTAAGAATAGCCAAAAAGATTCCCATTGGTTTCATCAAAAGATATAACCAATATGTCTTCCTAAAAGTTCTTCTTCATGGCCATAGCAGAAGCAGCCACCTCCTGCCTTGAGGAAGCTGTATTTCAGTTTCCCCTGGGGGTAGGTGAGAGCAGTGGACTTCATGCAGCCTTTTAGCTTCTCTTCTCAGAGTAAAGGATGCTCTGAGGGTGGCACTCTTCTGGATCCAATCAAACAGAAATTCCAACTACAGTCACTTATTAGTTAGCTAAGCTATGAGACACCTCCCATTTTCCCACTGTGCTAGACACTATGACTTTTAATATCACTTTTATTTAAGTGTATATTTTCCAAAGCAAGAGATAAATTACAGTCAAGAGAAACGTTTTAAGATCATCAGCTATCAATTAAACCGAATTGTTACAAGGAAGAAAAATTAGGCTTTTTACAGTTACAACAGCATGTGTGAATGACCCACAAATGAACACTAGGTGGCGAAAAGACTCAACATGCTAACAGCTAGAACATTTGAAACTGGTGAGGGAAAAAGGCTGACAAGGCAAGGATTCTGGGCAAACCAAAGAGGACATCTATGGTTTTGTAGTACTTATGCTGGAGGTCCGTGGACTATGGCCAGATTCAGAGCTGGCCTAACTTGATGTCCAGCACCAATTTGAGTTAATCTAGGAATATGGCTAGTTCTTGAAATTTAGTTCTTTAAACACTGACTCTAGAAAGTGTCGCCTTTTAAGCAAATCTAGAAAACCGTACCAATCATATTTTAATGTTAATTTTGAAAACAAATCTATTATTTCCTCTACTTTTCTGCTATAATGAGTTAATGATGACTCAGGAATGTCTTCTCACTTTATAAAGCTAGAGTCTCTCAAAACTGACCCAGAAGAGCAGGAGTACATGAAAACATGTAAGGGGAAATCTTTTGTTAGCCTAAATCATAACTTCCAGGTTTAGTCATATATTTTCTTGAAGGCAAAAGCTAGGTAAAAAGGAAGCTCTAAGGATGGAGATCAGAAGGCTACTTTTGCATTAGAGTCTGATAAATGCATGCTCCCTAATGAAGGTAAGACCCATACATGTATCATCATTCCTATGTGATCAACCGCTTCTTTTCCTTACCAAAGGAACTCTGCCAACCAGTAACGATTCTGTTTCATTATACAGTGCCTTCACATTGATGGCTATTTCAGTGGCAGTGTCTCTCGTAAGACTCTAGGGGGAAAAAAATCAAAGACAAGTAATTCTGTATTAAATTGGAATTCAATCATCAGCAAATACTTTCAATTTCATTCTTCCAATTTAAATTCACATCACAAATATTTTTAAAAATCTACCAAAATTCTATTATGACTGCACAGTTTCAGTCATGTTTATTAGCATAATTACTCTTCTCATTCTTGTATGCACCAACTATAAGCCTTTACAATGTATCACATTTCAAGGGAGTTATATCTATTCTACTATTAACTTCTACATTGAAAAATTGAAAAGAAATGACAGAAGTTACAAAACTTTAATTTCTACATTAAATATCTACTAAATTTATTAATTTAGTGAAACAAAATGAAGTAAAAATAGTTTCAGTACATAACTGCAAAAAATGAGTATCTAGGCTTGTTCTATACCTAGGCGCGGGGGCGAAGGTAAAAGAGTCCATGAGGAGGAATGGCAGTGAATGGACGAAGAGTGGAAGGAAGGTGGCAAGTTATGGAGAGTGAAAAGAAACCATGAAGACAACATAAGAGCAGGAATGAAAAATGGTAGGAAGAAGAAAATGAAGGAAAATTTGGCCACAAATTTACCCTAAGCTCCTGGCAAAGATTCGTGTACACTACATCATGTTCTTTCAAAGGGCACATCTTAGTCTCCGAGTACATAGGTGACACACACAAAAGATCTGTGGAGTGAGAATTTACCATTAGCTCCTCACCTCTGGGAACCGAGGGTTGGCTTTATTTAGCGCGTGGGAGCAGGCGTTCACAGCATGGGCCAGTTCTTGCTCCAAAAGACAGTGGATCGTGGCTGCATCACAGATCCTGAAAGCAAAAACAAAACAAATGCACCAAAAACTTTTTTAAGCATTGTTGGTTTTTCCAAAGCATAAAAGTGGTAGATTAAAGCAAGCAAATAATAATAATAATAATAAAGGTCATTAAGGAATTTTTTAAAAAAATGTTCAATTATGAATGGCACAGGGTAGATTTAGAAAATTCAAATTCTACTGCAACAAAGAACACTAAACCAAAAATCTTTATATAAAAAGTTAGGCTGAGAATCAGAGATAAATCTATTGAAGTGCTATTTGAAAAAGCAAAATATAGTCACTTTATTTTGCAGTATCACTGGAAAGCGAGAGGGTCCCAAATGT
The DNA here is from genome assembly GCF_964146895.1 of Miniopterus schreibersii. Taxonomy (NCBI): domain Eukaryota; kingdom Metazoa; phylum Chordata; class Mammalia; order Chiroptera; family Miniopteridae; genus Miniopterus; species Miniopterus schreibersii. The sequence goes on along the minus strand of NC_138102.1, from coordinate 71,176,098 downwards.
TAAGAGTAGAAACTTATCTTTTATTCACTGAAACTTCAACCAGGAACAAATACAACAGATTAGGGGAAGAACATTGCCATATTCAATACCTATATGCTAAGTGCCTTATATATATTATCTAATTTAATATTCACAACTTAAAAGGTAGCTGTGATTAATTTTCTCTGCTTTATGAAGACACTGAGGCTCAGACAGATTTAGTATGTACACAAAGCTAGTAAGTTATAGAGCCAGGATCTGAGCCTATGTCTATCTGGCTCTAAAACTGTTGTGCCACCATTCTCTGGAATTGAAACCTTCAAGAATAGTCCTAGAAAGACAAAATCCTGGAGGACTCTAAGGCCAAAGAAGAGAATAGAGGAAAAGTTCCACCAACTGCTAGAAAATGATGGAAGGTTTGCAGATGAGCAAGAAGGCAAGACTAGCCAGGCCGGTGTGGCTCAGCAGTTGAGCATCGACCTAGAATCCAGATCATCATGGTTTGATTCCCAGTCAGGGCACATGCCCAGGTTGGGGGCTTGATCCCCAGCAGGGGGTGTGCAGGAGGCAGCTGATCCATGACTCTCTCATCATTGATGTGTCTATCTCTCTCCCCCTCTCCCTTCCTCTCTCTGAAATCAATAAAAATGTATTTTTAAAAAATAGATTTTTTTAAAAAAAGGCAAGACTATTCAAGCCCTTTTGCGTCTCACATATTCGAGGAGAATGATCTTCAATCTGGAAAAGGTAGAACAAAAGAGACAAGTCCTACATAGTTGACTCAAGAAAGGAAAAGAGTTTCATTCTTAAGAATCACAGAACTGACATCCAAGGCCTCAAGGAACCTGCAAATGTCACCTCAGCATTCTTACCAATAACCATGAGAAACACGAAGAACAGGTTATTTACCAGAATAGAGATGGGTAATTTTCTTTTCAAAGAAAGAAAAAGAGGAAAATCAACTTCAGATCAACATTCCCAACTGATAACGGTATCTCCTCCTACATATTTCTAACGTAATTGGAATTCTCTCAGTCTAACATGGAACTCACCCACCATTTTTCTCTCAAAATCTGCTCCTCTTCCTGAATACTATGCCTTTATCAAAGGCAACACAATCCACCCAGCCTTTCACTAGAAATCTTAGGGTCATCTGCCTCCTCACACTCATACATCAATTTTAGATCCTAACCTGTCTTAAATTTCTCTTCTTTCCATCTCTCCTGCCTCAATCCATCCTTTCCTAAGGACCATTCTGACAGCGTTCGTCCTGCCTCGGCTTTGCTGTCCTGCAGACAAAGCTCCTCATTGCTTCCAGAAATGCCCTGATAAAGATCTGGCCCCTCCTCAGCTCTCCATCCACATTTTCCTCACCCTCAACTACACCATGCCAACATTTCAGTCACCCCAAACTCCCCAAGATTTCCTGAAGATACCATGCGCTCACACGCCTCTGGGTCTTTCCCCAGGCTGGCTCCCATGCTTAGCTTGCTCCTTTCTTACTGTTCCTTCCAGACTCAGCTCAGAGATCACTTCCTCCAGACAGCCTCCCTCACTGCCTTTGGCCTCCTCTGTGTGACCACAGCACCCACTGTGTGACAACACTTCAGCCACACTTCTCCCTTCTACTACTCTTATTTAAGAAGAGGGATTGCAACACAGTCACCCTGGCATTCCCAGTGACTAAACTGGTGACTGCTGCACAGAAGAGGCTCAGAATATTTGTTGAATATTGAATCTGAAAACTGACCAGTGAGCCTAAACGTCACCTTTTGCAGAATTAAAAAAAAACAGATGGGGACCCAAACTAGGTTGACCAAGAAGAAGTCTGGCCTAGCTGTACTTCGTTTTTTTGATAAGGTTATTTGGTTGGTTCACAGGATGATAATATAGGAAGTATATTTTGGTTTCAAGGGAGCATATTTTGGTTTTAAGAAAATGATGTAGTCCTAGTTTAAGTTTTTGAGGAACCTCCATACTGTTTTCCATAATGTATTTATTACCTTGATTGTGGTAACCATTTTACAGTGTATACATATATCAAATCATCACATTGTATACCTTAAATATATTTAATTTTTACGTAAAATTATACCTCAATAAATCTGGGGGGGAAACCTGCAAATTGGAGCCCAAAGATATTGTCTATAGTATCTAAAAGAGATGCATTTACTCTCAAACTCACATCTCTGTGGATAAAAAGCTAAGATGTACAGTAATGCAGTTATGTAAGTTTAGCTGACTAAATATTCATTTTCCCTACATTTCTTCTAAGCTACCCGGTAGCTGGCAGTCATCATACTTTATTCTAATTTTGAATGTTGGTCTCCAGCAATAGGGAGTGTATATCTTGTTTTAGTATCTCTAACACTGAGCACAGTCTAGGTGTCTAACAAATACTGAAAGAAGAGAATAAGGAATGAGGGGGGGCAGGAGACGGGGGGAGCAAGAAGGCTCCAGTGCAGCTGAGCTTTGTGTCTTTTTCTCTTTTTCCCAACACTAACCAGTGACCAGACGAAGGTGCAGGGAGAATATAACAGCTACCATTCAGAGAACACAAAATGTGCCAGATGAGATGTATTACTAAGCACTGTGCATTTAACACTTAGCATTCAGTGACCGGGTGAGGCGCCTCTTCATTATCCCACTGCCCATGGTCCCTCCCCTTGAAGGTCACTCACTCTTGGTCATAGTGATTTTTATGTTTTACACTTAGAGAACTTGTTATTTTTATCTCTTCCTTTTCTGCCTACTAAAATTAATTTCTATGTGGTTCCCAATCTTTGTGATATGTCTGTTGGAAACTGATTCTTGGACTCTTCCCATCCCCTCCACCCCCGACTCTCCTTGGGAGCAATGTTTGTATTTCCTTTTATGTTCCATCAACATTTAACTAATAATTCATTATAAGGCAATATATGCCAGCAAAGACTGTGTATAAACTGGGGAAATACATAATAACAGAAAGAGTACTCTGTGGTAGGGTACATTAGGCAAGCCGTTCATGTGTTTCTAGAAGTCCCAGGTCTGTTCTGCAGAGAACACAGGTGTGAGTGTGTGTTGGAGGGGATCTGATGAAGGAGAGTGAATGAAGGTGAGGTAAATGCATCTCTTCTAGATACCCCCAACAACTGAAATGATGTATTAAAACTAATCAAACAAAATTGGCCAAGACCAGAGTTCTCACAGCCCAAAGGCCAGCAGGACCACCGTACCTCGTAATGAGCTCCTCCGCAGCCTGAGAGCACAGCTGCATCTGAGACACCTCCTCCGTTGCCAAGTCAACAGCATGTTGGATGTACAAATGGGTTCGAAGAACTGGTTTACCAGAATCACACTTCTGTTTATCTTCCCAAGATTTTAGAGTGCTTTCGAAAGCCTGTTTAAAATCAATATTACAATGAGCTGTTGGTTTAGAGCTCTGAGACCCAAATAAATGTGGATTTAGATATTGTATGAACGACTTTGAAACTTCTATTGCTTTTTTTCCTAATCTAACATCATTAAACAAATCAAAAGTACAAAAAACACACATTAAAGTTTTCCAGCATATCATAATAAATAAAAAGTAATATAACTGATGGTAATGAATATATATTACTAAAATGTTTTTAAAAAGTCAGCTTCAATCTTTACTATTATATGTATAATAGACAGGATAAACATTGGCAGTCTTATTTGTTATGTGTGTGACTTTAATTAAAAATGCATATTCTGGAAAAGGCAAAACTATGGGGAGAATGTAAAGATAGGTGGTTGCCAGGGGCTGGGGTAAGAGTGGGAGGGATAGGTAGGGGGAGTGCAAGAAATGTTTAGGGCAGTGAAACTACTCTGTGTCATCCTGTTAGGGTGGATACATGTGACTGTACATTTCTCAAAACCCAAAGAAGAACAGCACAAACAGTGGACTTGACTTAATAATAACGTATCAATATTGGCTCATCAATTGTAATAAATGTGCTAACACAAGATGCTAATAATAGGGGAATGTGTGTGCTTGTGGAAGTAATGAGGAACGTGGGAACAGAATTAGAACCCTCTGTACTTTCTGTTCAATTTTTCTGTAAACCTAAAAAAATAAGCCTATCATGTTTTTTAAAAAACTAAAATATTTCTTAATATTTAAAACCACAATGACTAAAATGTCAGGTTTAAAAGACAATTCAAATCTTTTTCCTTGATTTCTATTTTTTACGATAATTTAAGATTTTTTAGAAGGCTTAATAAAAATCTAGGAGAATATTTTTGGTTACATACCCTGTCCCTTGTTAGCATCTGAGCTCTGTTTTTGTGCACAATTTTGATAATCCCTGGAGGCTGAACCCATGCTTCGCCATCCACCTGCACTGGGACTCCCTCATCACCAAATATAGTGATTTTTACTGTACGGCACTGAAATAAAACAAATTATTTTAGAGTACAATTCATCCTGTGAAACTGACACTCAATCCACGTTAAAGCTTGACCTTTAGTCTATACTGTAGAACGGTAGGTAATGCTTTTCACTTATGATGACATAGTAATAACTGACATGACAAGAAAGTCAGTATTTTATAGGTGACTATAAGTGTAGGAGTTATCTGAAATAGCTTCCCCAGTGTCCCAAGGAGTGAAGTCAAGTTCGATTAGAAAGACAAACCTGGGCTATTCGATGATGCTGTAGTTTAATGACCCGTGACACTGCCATTTGCACACTATCAAATATTGCAACAACTTCCAGGATCTTGTCATCAAATGACGGTGCAGCAAATATCTGAAAGGGAAGACTGCATTACACTTCCACTAATAGAGTCAGGTTTAAGTGAAGAGGCACATCGAGCAATGCAAACTCTGCAATAAACATAGTTTTTAAAAATCATAAAAATACTCAGCAGAAAAGTAAGTAAATATTAGTAGGAAATGATAACCCAAAGACAAAATATCACTGAAGCTGGCTTAAAACAAACTAACATAATAAAAATAGGTCTTAAAACCCACATGACATATTACTCATGCCCCTCATAATCCATCTTGGTATAAAATGTATTAAGTATCTGTGCATACATAATTCAGATGTCTTGACAAAATGATGCATGTAGTTTTAAGAAATCTAAAAAACCCAAAAAGGGGATACAGATTTCATAAGGTTTAAGCTAATGAACATGCAGATTACGATCCAGTTCACTTGGTACGCTTTAAGGGAAATCTTTCAAGGTGTTACAGGCAATATGTGTATGTGCTTTCTATCTTAAACACCTTGCTGACAGGTTACAAGTACACACATGTTCCCAAGTCTGAACATTGTTGACCAGTCACCAGATAACTCATATCTGCACTTACATTAATTTAAGTAATTTTAAACACCTTGCTAACTGGTCATGATGGAAAAGAAGCCAACCCCACCGGGTAGTTCTGGTTCAAAATATCCAGTGAGCAAAGTTTCTAATACAACAACTTTTTAGGGCATTTGAGAATATGGACATAGAAACCTCAGGGAATAAAAATCATGTAGGTTTACTTTGCTTTGATGTTAACTGCGTTTTCACAAAATCAATTTAACCTAAAATTTTAAATTTCACCTGTATTACTTTGTCCCTTTTACTCTCTCTTTTACTGTATCTTAAATAATAATGGCTCTGAAAAAAATTATTCAGTATAAAGTAGTATCCTAAATACAACTTTCACTGAAACTATCAGGGCACAAATTTGCCAATATTGGTATTTGTTATCATTTTTGTTATCAGACTGCCTAGTTTTAAACCCTGTCTCCATCTCCTTATTAACTATGTAAACTTAGTGTTAGTTTCTTTATTGATAAAATTTAGATGAAAATTGTACACATTAATAAAAGTGCAGCACTCAGAACACTGTCTACTTAGTAGGTGTTCAAGAAACATTAGCTTTATTCATCTTTAAAATTTTTTATTGTTCAAAGTATTACAGATGTCCCCTTTTTTCCCCATTGACCCCCTTCTACTCTGCACCGAGCCCCTCCCAGCTCTAGGCCTCCACCACACTACTGTGTGTGTCCATGGGTTATACATATATGCATATAGATTCTTTGGTTAATCTCTCCCCACCACCCACCCGCACCTTCCCTCTGAGATTTATCAGTCTGTTCCATGCTTCTATGTCACTGAATCTATTTTGTTCATAAGATTATTGTGAGATTCCACATGTGAGGTGATGTGATGTTTGTCTTTCTCTGCCTGGCTTATTTCGTTTAGCGTAATTTTCTCCAGGTCCATTCATACTGTCCCAAAGGGTATGAGATCCTTCTTCTTTACAGCTGCATAGTTGATTTCTTCTTTCTAAAGTAATTAAGATTATGCCTGGCTGGCGTGGATCAGTGGTTGAGCATTAACCTATGAACCAGGAGGTCACAGTTCAATTCCTGGTCAGCACATGCCCAGGTTTCTGGCTTGATCCCCAGTAGGGGGGTGTGCAGGACACAGCCTATTAATAACTCTCTCTCATCAATTTCTCTCTCCCTCTCCCTTCCTCTCTAAAATCAATTAAAACATATTTAAAAATATATATATGTATGTGTGTGTGTGTATATATATACACATATCTATATAAGAGTAGTGAAAGGCTGACAAAAAACTGCTAATGTTAGTTTTATACTTTTATAGGACTGGAGTATTCTCATATTGTAAAAATTACAAATGCTTTCCAATTTATTTCATACTTGAATTCCTGCCTGCTTATTTAATAGCGCTGAGAAAATGGGTCAGTGCAACCATTATATCAGAAGCCTCAAATCGAAGGGCCTATTAATTAATGTATATGTGACTCTTCAAAGAAAGATCATGATAACACTTCTAATTTCTATGTTAAATATACTTTAATAATTGTACCTTCTCTTAAAATTTTATTTTTAGAACAACGACCTTTGTTAGGTTGTGGGGTTTTTCTTTTTTAATACAGAAAATTATAAAAAGAAAACAAAAATAGCACTCAACCTCAATGGCCAAATAAACCCTCTTAACATTTATAAAATTAAAAAAATATATTACATAAATTCAGGAAACTAAAAGTACAGTAAGGTATTTTGGTAGTAGAATAATTTCCCCCTCCTACCCCCAAAAATGTCCATGTCCTAATCCCCTATAAATATTACCTCATATGGCAAAGGAGACTTTGCAGATGTGATCAAATTAGGGATTCTGAGATGAAAAGATTATCCTAGATGATGTGGGTGGGCCCAATGTAATCACAAAGGTCATTAAAAGTAGAAGAGGGAGGCAGAAGAGGAGATCGGAAAGATGTTGTTATCTCTGACGACAGGAAGGGGCCACAAACCAAGGAATTGTGGGAAGCCTCTAGAATCTGGAAAGAGCAAGGAAATACTTACATCGTCCTCTTTAGTTCCACCCCAAAAGTTAGTGCCTCCAGCATAGCTGGGAATGTTCAATACTGCTATTCCTTGTAGACTGGGGAGAGGAATATACTGTCCATCACACTGTAAGGGAAAAAGCTTAGAAGTTAGCTAAAAAGAGCAAAACCACTAGTTTGGAAGTCACAAGTGCACCAAAGACAAAGGACGATGGAGGAAAGTGTGTTGGTAATATTTGTTTTCCTTTAAATATATTCCTAACATTACTTTTATCTTATTTACTTAAAAAAATTTTAAAGTGTAAATAACTACAGCAGAAGTTTTTACAGAAAATCAAACTAAACAAAAAAGGTTTTACCTCTTCTTTCAACCAAAGTACTTGAGGGTTTTTTTTTCAGGTCAGTTATGATATTCCCACTTATATGTGGTCATCTTTGAACTTATTTTAAGCTTTCCTTTTTAAAGCAGCTGCTGTGAGGGTGGACTCTGGCTCCTAACCATCTAGCACCTCTCACAATTCCCAGTATTTTGCTGGTGCTCTGTAACTAACTGGTGACTGGTTAAACTCAAAACTGAGTTTTTTAAGTAATCAGAACCAAATCCAAAAAAACACATGTATGTAAAGAAGTATCTTGTACTCCATGCCTGCTAAGTAATCACTTAGATGAAAATTAAATGATCACTTAAATAAATAATCAATTATACATGACATGAATAAATTCTTACTGAACACAAGGTTTAAGCCTTCATTTTAAAAGAGGAGAGTTTGCAGGTGTCACACTTAATATGCATGCTATATTTTCATTATATAATTCTTACGTTAACACTAAAAATAATTAACATACCTTTACAAAAATTGCATTGTAAAGTCCAATCAAATTATCTCAATCTTTAAGACAAATGAGAATCCAGTTTGAACCCATTTTCAACCATTTTAAATAACAGAACACATGATAATTGATTTATCCCCACAGGCATTTTTTTATAATTCCTTTTTTTACTTTTGCATGAAACATTCAAATGTCCACACTGTATCCCAGCACCTAAAGCCACTCCTGGCACCACAGCTGGCACTCAGTGTGCATTTGTTAAATGAAGGAACATTAAATATTTAGCAGACTAACTTTTTCTGAACCTAATATTCTTAATAGGTATTCTGTGTACTTTAGAAAGTTATTAAAATTACATAAAACTTCAAGGAGATGGGGAAAAACCTATCTCTATATATACAAAAGAAGTACTTCAAAAGACAATTCAGAACAATCTTAAAGATTTTATAATAAAGCTCAGCCAGTGTGATTCAGCAGTTGAGCATCAATCTATGAGATACTGGTTTGATTCCTGGTCAGGGCACATGCCCGGTTTGGGGGCTCGATGCCCGGTTTGGGGGCTCGATCCCCAGTGGAGGGCATGCAGGAGGCAGCCAATCAATGACTCATCATTGATGTTTCTATCTTTCTCTCTTCCTCTCTCTGAAATCAATGAAGATTTTTTTTTTAAAAAAGATTTTATAATAAAGGCCACATATGACAAGCCCACAGCTAACATTATACTCCATGGTGAAAAACTGAAAGCTTTCCCTCTAAGATCAGGAACAAGACAAAGGTGTCCACTCTCTCACCACTTTTATTCAACATAGCATTGGAAGTTCTAGCCAGAGAAGTTAGGCAAAAAAAAGAAATAAAAGATATCCAAATTGGAAATAAAGAGGTAAAACTGTCACTATTTGAAGATTATATGATATTATATACAGAAAACCCTGAAGACTCCATCAAAAAACTGTTAGAACTAATGAACAAATTTTATAAAGTTGCTGGATACAAAATCAATATTCAAAAATATGTTGCATTTTTTACACTAATAAGAAATTAAGAAATTAAGAAATTAAGAAAAAGTCCTATTTATAACAGCATCAAGAAGAATAAAATACTTAAAAGTGAATTTACCTAGACTCGTATATTGAAAACTAAGACTTCAATGAAGGAAATTGAAGAAAACACAAATAAATGGAAACATATTAGATGCTCATGAATTAAAAGAATATTGTGTCCACACTACCCAAAGCAATCTACAGATTCAAAGCATCCCTATAAAAATTCCAAGGTATTTTTCATAGAACTAGAACAAATAATCCTAAAATCTGTATGTAACCACAAAAATAGCCAAATAGCCTAATAGACCTCAAATAGCCAAAGCAATCTTGAGAAAGAAGAAGAAAGCTGGAGATCTCACAGTCTCTGATTTCAAACTATACTACTAATCTATAGTAATTAAAACAGCATGGTATTGGCATGGGTGGGGGTGTAGGTGGATTGGAAAGGGTCAATGGGGAAAAAAGGGGACACCTATAATACTTTCAACAATAAAGATAAATAATAAAAAAACACACATAGATCAGTGGAACAGAATAGAGAGCCCAGAAATAAATGCATGCATATATGGTCAGTTAATTCACGAAAAAGGAGCCAAGAATATACAAGGAGAAAGAACAGTATCTTCAATAAATGATAGGAAAATTGGACAGCCTCATGCAAAAGAATGAAACTAGACCACTATCTTACACAACACACAAAAATTAACTTAAAATAAAGACTTGAACATAGACCTGAAACCATAAAATTCCTAGAAGAAAACATAGGTAGTAAGCTCCTTGACACAGGTATTGGTGATGATTTTTTAAATCTGACACCAAAGCCAAAGCAACAAAAGCAAAAAAAAAATAATACAACAACAAAAACAAACAAGTGGGACTACATCAAACTGAAAAGTTCTGCAGAGAAAATGAAATCACCAGCAAAATGAAAAGGCAACCTACTGAATGGGAGAAAATAATTGCAAATCATATGCCTGATAAGAGACTAATATCCAAAATATAAAAAGAACTCACACAATTCAATAGCAAAATAATCTAATTTAAAAATGGGCAGAAAATCTGTACAGACACTTTTTCCTAGAAGACATAAAGATGGCCAACAGGTACATAAAAAGATGCTCTACATCATTAATCATCATGAAAATGCAAATCAAAACCACAATGAGCTATCACCCTACACCTGTTAGAATGGCTATCATCAAAATGAACAGAAACAATGTTGGCAAGAATGTGGAGAAAAGGGAACTTTTTTGCACTGTTAGTGGGAATGTAAATTGGTGCAGCCAATATACTAAATAGTATGGAGGTTCCTCAAAAAATTAAACAGAACTATCATATAACCCAGCAATTCCACTTCTGGGTATTTCTCTGAAGAAAATTAACACACTCTTTTGAAAAGATATATGCACTCCCATGTTCACCACTGTGTTATTTACAATAGCCAAGATATGAAACATAGATAAGTGCCCATCGATGAATAAATGGATAAATAAAATGTGCTGTATCCCTGGCTGGTGTTTCTCAGTGGTTAGAGCATCAGCCCTCCCACCAAAGGGTTGCAGGTTCACTCCGCACCCCAGATCCCGGTGCATTCAGGAGGCAACCAGTTGATGTGTCTCACATCATTGCTTCTCTCTCTTTCTCTCCTCCCTCCCTTCCATTCTCTCTCTGAAAAGCAATGGAGAAAATATCCTCATGTGAGGATTAACCAAAAAAAAAAAGAGAAAAAGAAAAGAAAATGTGGTGTATATATATCACCACATTTGCAACAACAAATTCCTTGAGGGCATTATGCTAGGTGAATAAGCCAGAGTAAGACAATTACCATAAAATCTCTCATAGATATGGAATCTTAAAAAAAAGCTCATAGATAGAGAAAAGATTGGTGGTTGGCAAGAGGCGGGGATGGGGGATGGAAGAAACGGGTGAACTGGGTTTGTTTTTTCTTTAAACTGAATTAAAATTAGAAAAAAAAAATGTAAAAATTTAGGGCAGTCTTCAAGATTTATAAATAGATAAACTTTATTTGGATGCATGGTATAGAAAATGAACATCTTCAGAAGGAAGATCTATCTAAATTGCTTAATTTAACATACTCTTTAATAGTCTAGAACTATTTCATTAATTTATTTCCATATTATTGGTTTCTTTTTTAAGTCTATGTATTTTAATAATGCATTTAAAAAGAATATTCTGAGAGGAGGTCCATGGTTTCAACAGCATGCCACAGCTCAAAAAGGGTTAAGACCCATGTTAAATGGATAGTAAAATACAGCTGTGTAAGTAAGATGGTCTTGTTCTAAATTTGGAAAACCAGTAGAAAAGGTTAGAAATACTATTTCTGAAGAGCTAAAGGAATTAAGGCAATCCAGCCATTCTCATTCCAGATAGTTCACTGTACTTACCGAATCATGGTAAAATGATTATTTACCTCTATTTCTCCCCCAAGACAGGGCCAGGAGTTGTGCAAGACAATGGGTATAACAAGAAGAATACAATGTCCTACCTGTCCTAAAAGAGTGTGGTCGACTAGAGGACATGGGGAAGAAGATGAGTGATTACAGTACAATACATAGGAGAGAGCCCGACTTGATCTGGGGATGGGCTGTCAAGGACAGTGTTTACTGGTGTGAACCTTCCAGATTCTGCACCTTTTCCTCCAGTAACCTCTATCTTAACTTTATAAGCACTGATAAATCAAGATAGCTGATCAAGTAGTCAGTGCTCTAGAAGTAGAAAATATAAGATTCTTATTTTTACTAGAACATTTAGTTGGTAAGTCCACATTCCAGTGTTAAAATAACACCTAAAATAATAATACTCTGTGCCCAGCTGGCATGGCTCAGTGGTTGAGCATAGATCTATGATCTAGGAGATAAGATTTGATTCCAGTCAGGGCACATGCCCGGGCTGTGGGTTCGATCCCCAGCAGGAAGTGTGCAGAAGGCAGCTAATCAATGACTCTCTCATCATTGATGTTTCTCTCTCTCCCTCTCCCTTCTTCTCTCTGAAATCAATAAAAATATATATTAAAAAAAATAATACTCTATTTAATTCATCGAGATGTAAGATTTGCTCACTTTTTGGTATTTAGGATATATCTTAATTAGAAATATCTGGCTATAAAAAGGTACAAGACAGGAAAGAAATGCCTATCAGCATAAACAGTGAGCCCTGGACAAGGGAAAAAGAAAATAAAGGTCACAGAAATTAGTAGACTTTTCAGTGCCATGACCCCAACCTTCTTTTTCCTGTTACTAGAGGAGATGAAATAACTTCTGCTGACCTTAATGTCCTATTTAAATTAGTAAAAAAATACTAAAAAACTTAAATGTTCAAAACCTTTTCCATTTACTAACTTGTTAGAAATAATTAGGACAAAAAAGACATTTAAATTAAAATATTCTATTTAATATGATAAATGCTGTTTTCAGGGATTGTCAAACTTCAGGCATTATACAATTGGGTAAGAATTTGGAAATTTAAATGAGGAAATTCATTAAAAATGCTATCCTATAAATATAGTCCCATGGCTCCACTTTTTCATGGGGTCCCATGACTCCATAGCAGCATACAAATTTCAGGAGCTAGTGATTATGATAATTGTGTGTTACTCACACCCAGTGTCTATACCTTCTTTAGTATAAAGTTGGTAACTACTTCCATTTTTCCCCCCCTCAAGTGTTTAAACACTAATCAAGAAGAATTTTGGCCAAATACACTCCACAAATACAATAATTTTTCAAAGTAAAATAACTTAAAATGTCTTTACTTCAAGATGAACTTACCTCAAGTTGAACCCTCTGTTCTAAATTCTTGTATGATCTCTGTAGTAGCTCTCGGGTTCCAAGGACTCCATACCACATCAAGTTTTTAGTTCGGCTCCTGAAAATAAATGTTGGCAGGAAGGACTATTTATTTAGTCTTTAAAGGCAGAGCAAGCAAAAGAGATAATAAATGAAATTAAAGTAAAATTGCCTTCATGTAATAACATTATTACTATTACCAAAATTACCTGCATTTTCCAGGGTGCTCCTCTCTCTTATTATTAAATTCTAATGAAATTTTTGCATCTAATCCAATCCCAAAGTAATTGTTCATGACACATTTTTCTGAATATCCATCTCTATGACAATAAGGAAAAGTATATAAAAGTCAATTTCAGGTTCATAACAATTATAACTTATACACAGCACTTAAAACCATTGAAGCTTCCACTCCAAAGAAAAGCTAAGCAGAAATCTCCTATTCACATGAAATATGCTCGACTCCAGTATATGTGAGTAAATGTTGGTAACATATAAAGGGATGGTGGGCAAGGCAAAGTGAAGAAAGAATCATGGCAAAGCTTCTCTACTATCTGTAACAAAATCTTAGTTCTCTCTCCTCCATGAGCCCCCTACTACACACACAAATGGGAGGGCTTGCATCAGGTGCCAGTATTCTTTTTATCATTAGAAAGACTCCTCCACTCCTACTCTTATCAATGGACAAGTACTTACTGAGCGAAAAAAAACTACTAAATCTATTCCTTTCTTCTAGGTACTTTGGAAAGTACAAAGTTCAAAATATGATACTGTCATTGAGGGCTGTCATTAGAAAAATGAGATATAATAAAGGCAAAATTAAATATGGATGTAAAAGGTAGCATACACTGAACTTCCAAAAAAATTTTTAGGAGTTTAAGAAGGGAAGAGATCACGGTGGGCCAAAAGCTTCCTGAAATAACTAAACCCAGAAGCTGGAAGTGGAAAGATGACAGATTTGGCAAGACCAAGAAGAAAGGAGGTGAAGGGAACAGCATGAATATGGATATGAAGGAGTCTATGAATAAAACATTCCAGAGAAAAGCGAGTAGGGTGGTGTCTCCCTTCGCCATAGGCTTGTTATCCGAGACAATAGGCTGGAGGGAAAAACCACTATACTTCACGTGGCCACTGCGCTCATCATTATCAACCGCTGAAATTTTCTGATGATTCTTTTTGTACACAGAACCGTATTTATTGTAATACTTTAAAAATATTAGCATTAGTATAAGACAGTGACAAGAAAAGCTCGAACAAAATATCTGTGAAAGAATTTGCTTACACTGAATCTGGATCTGGGTCAATAAATGGCGTTGCACCAAAAGGATCAATATTTGCTAGTAACATTTTGTTGATAATAGAACTCCCAGCAATTGAGGCAGCTAGTCCTGCTCTTAAACCTGGACAGGAGAAAATGAATATATGCATGGTCACATGATAAGAAAAATCCAGTCTATTGTTTTCAGGGCTAATCTCAAACATCTTGTTCCCAAAGCATGGGTTTCAGTGCCTGCTCTTCTCATTAATAAAAATTAAGAATTATGACATTGCTAGGTACAAGGTTTTCTTTTGCTTCTTAGGGTCTATATGTTGCTATAAAAAAAAAAATGAAGCAGATGAGTACCTAAAATAGGAGTCTCTTGGAGACAGTTTCTCATTTACCATCCCAATGATTCTCTAACTTCAACAAATCTTACTTCCTCTGTTACAGCAAATAAAGTATTAAGACTGTAAGAAATTTACAATAAAGGCTGAATCACCCAAAATGTCATGGAGTTATCACTTCCATACGCACAAAGCATAGATAATAATACTCAATTTAAAATGTTAACAGATGTACTAAGGTGAAAACACACGTTGGTGTCAACAATAAGTAGTAAAATATTAAATGTAGGTATTAATAAATTTTAAAGAATACAGTATTAAACATAAAAATTAAGCATTTTTCTTACCTCTAAATATGCAAAACTTTAAATTTACTTCAGTATGCTTTTTACTAACTAGTAATGGGATTCAAAAGCTAATGAATTTATTATCTACTCAACCCAGTATTAAGGCTAGAAGCACTCAAGTCTGGAGAGAAGACAATATAATAGGGGCTTAAGAGAACAAACAGAAAGGAAAACTAGTAAAGAAAAATACGTCATGCAATTGAGAAATATTAGGAAATTAGATAAAAATAAAGTCCTTTCTTAAGCAAACATTTCTTTCCCAATATGTGTTCTTCTTAGATTATTACTCATTGTTTTAGCTACTAAAGTTTATCTTATTATCAAGTAATCAAGATGAATTATATTCTGTCATTTAATCTTAGTTTGAATATGCTAGAGCAGACTTTATGTCTAAGTAAGTAAATAAATGAACAAAGCAATGGTTCTGATGAGAGGAAAGAAGAGTTTAAAGAGGTAAAGAGCCTTACTCTACCTGTCCCACAGAAAAGTGTAATATTTTCTAAAATGTTTTAAGGTTAGCCATATTTACAACTTCAGTCCAGAAAGGTCATCCTAAGGTTCCAGGTTTGAATAGAGACATGACCTCTAGACATGGAGGCCTTTCCAGAATCAAGCATATTCTGGATTTATCTTTTTTATTTTAATATTTTCACTGAGATATAATATTTTCATTGAGATATATTTTCCCATACCATAAAATTCACCCTTTAAAAATATATCATTTAGTTGTTTATAGTATACACACAAACTTGTGCAATGATCGCAACCATCTAATTCTAGAACTTTTTTTTATTACCCCCCAAAAGAAACCCCATACCTATTAGCAGTCATTTCCCATTCCTCCTTGCCCCCAGTTCCTGAAAACCACTAAACTGCTTTTGGTCTCTATGGATTGATTATTCTGGACATTTCATATAAATGGGATCATCTGTGTCAAGCTTCTTTCACTTGGCATAATGTTTTCAAGGGTAATCATGTTATACTGTGTATAAGGGCCGCATTCTTTTCAATAGCTGAATAATATTCCACTGTAGATATATATTTTCAGTTCTCATGAGTATATGCCTAGTATGTGAATTTCTGGGTTATATGTTAATCCTATGTTTAACTCTTTGAGGAGCTGCCAAACTTTTCAAGCAGTTGCCTCCTATATGAACCCATAACCTGGGCATGTGCCCTGACCGAGAATCAAACTGGCAACCTTTCGGTGAGTGGGATGAAGCTCAACCACCTGAACCATGCAGGGCAGGGCTATTAGCTGTCTTTTTTTGACCATGGCCATCTTAGTGAGGAGGTGGGAGGGGTATCTCACTGTGGGTTTGATTTGCATTTCCCTGATGACTAATGATGTGAATATCTTTCCATATGCTTATTGGCCATTTGTATATCTTTTGGGGAAAATGACTACCCAGATCCTTTGCTCATTTTTAAATTGAGATATTTGTCTTTTTATTTTTGAAATCTGAATTCTTTATATATTCTACATACTAGTCACTTATCAGATATTCTATTCACAAATATCTTCTCCCATCCTGTGGACTGTCATCTCTCTTGGTGGTGTCCTTTAAATCACAAATATCCTTCATATCCTTAATTTTGATGAAGTCCAATTTATATTTTTTTGTGTTTCTTGTGCTTCTGGTGTCATATCTAAGAAGCCAATGTCTACTCCAAGGTTAGGAACATTTACGTCTATATTGTCTTTTTATAGTTTTATATAGGTTTTGCTCTTACATTTTTATGTATAGTGTGAAGAAGGGTCCAAATTAATTCTTTATGTGTATCTAATTGTCCCAGTACCAGTGGGTGAAAAGATTGAATAACTGTCTTAGCACATCTTGAAAATCAATTAACCATAAATAGAGGAGTTCTGGACTTTCAGTTCTATTCCATTGACCTATATGACTATTATTATGCCAGTTTCATGCAGTCTTGAACACTGTAGCTTTGTGGTAAGCTTTGAAATCAGGAAGTATGCCCTTCAATTTTCTTCTTCCTTTACAATATTGTTTTTAACTCTTCTGGGTCCTTTGTATTTCCATGTGAAATTTAAGATCAGCTTGTCAACTTCTGCACAACAGGCAGTTCAGATTTTGGGATTTTCGTAGGGATTGTGAGGAATCTGTAGTCAATTTGAGATGAGTTGTCATCTTAATAATATTTATCTTCCGATCCATGAACCAGATGTCTTTACATTTAGTTAGATCATCTTTAATTGCTGTCAGCAATATTTTGTAGTTTTCAGTATTCAAATCTTTCACATTCTTCTTAAATTTATTCCTATTTTTTGTTACTTTTGTTGCTATTGTAAATGAAATTATTTTCTTAATTTCATGTTAAGATTGTTCATTACTAGTGTAGAGAAATGCAATTACTTTTTGTATACTGATCTTTTATCCTGCAACCTTGTTGTACTCATTTATTATCTCTAATAGTGTGTGTATATGTATTCCTTAGGATGTTCTACATGCAACATAAATCGTAAAGACATACATTTTACTTCCTCCTTTCCAATTTGGATGTCTTTAATTCTTTTTATTTTTCCTAATTTCCCAAGCTAAAATTCCAATACAATGTTGAACAGAAGTGGGAAGAGCAGACATCCTTATCTTGTTCCTGATCCTAGAAAGCTTTCAACCTTGCACTACTAAGTATGATGTCATCCATAGGTCTTTCGTAGATGCCCTTTATCAGGCTGAAGAAGTTCCTTTCTATTCCTGGTTGTGTGTTTTACCATCAGAGGATGTTGACTTTTTAAAAATGCTTTTTCTGTATCTATTGAGATGATGATGTGATTTTGGTCCTTACTCTATTAATGTGGTGCATCACACTGATAGATTCTCATTATGTTGAATCAACCTTGCATCACTGGGATAATACTGGTAATGGTGTATAACTGTTTAAAGCTGTTGGATTTAATCAGCTAGTATTTTGTTCAGGATTTTTGTGTGCTGTTCATAAAGGATACTGATCTGTAATTTTCTTGTGATGTTTTTGACTGGTTTTGATACCAGGGTAATACTGGCCTCATAGAATATTGAAAAATGTCTTTCCCTCTTCTAGGTTTTTGTGGGTTTTTTTAAATATCTTTATTGATTTCAGAGAGAGGAAAGGAGAGGGGGAGAGAGAGAGATAGAAACATCAATGATGAGAGAGTCATTGATCAGCTGCCTAGCCCACAACTCAGGCATGTGCCTTGACCGGGAATCGAACCCCGATCGCCTGGATCCTAGGTCGACGCTCAACTGCTGAGCCATGCCCGGCCGGGCTCCCTCTTCTAGTTTTTGAAAGAGTGTGTGAAGGATTGGTGTTAATTCTTCTTTAAATGTCCCCGGTGGAAGCAACTTGGGCCTGGGATTTTCTTTATAGAAAAGTTTTTGATTACTAACTCATTCCCTCTATCTGTTTAAGGTCTACTCAGATTTTCTATTTCTTCTTGAAACAGTTTTGGTAGTTTATGTGTTTCTAGGAGTTTGTCCATTTCATCTAGGTTATCTAATTTGTTTTTCTCTTATACTCCTATTTCTATAAGGTCCACAATGATGTCTCACTTTAATTCCTGATTTCAGTAATTTGAATCTTCTCTCTTATATTCTTGGTCAGTGTAAAGGTTTGTTAATTTTGTTAATCTGTTCACAGACCAAATTTTGGTTCCATTGTTTTTCTGTATTGTTTTCTATACTCAATTTCATATATTTCCACTCTAATCTTCACTGATTTCCTGCCTACTGTTGCTCTGAACTTCGTTTGCTCTTCTGTTTTTCAATTTATTAAGTTAGAGAGTTAGGTTTTTGAGATCTTTCTATACTTGTTTTAATATAGGCATTTAAAGCTACAAATTTCACTGTAAGTACTGGTTTAGCTGCATCAAATAAGTTTTAGTATATGATGTATTTTTGTTTTCATTCATATCAAAGCATATTTTAATTTCTCCTGTGATTTTTTTCTTTGATCCACATACTTGTGCATTTCCAAATTTCCTTCTGTTATTGGTTTCTAATTTTATTCCAATTGTGGTCAGAGAATGTACTTTGTATGATTTCAATCCTTTTAAATTTACTGGGAATGGTTCTATGGCCTAATAATGGTATATCGTGGAGAATGTTCCATATGTACTTGAGAAGAATGTATACTCTACTGTTATTGGGTAGAGTGTTCTGTAAACATCTGTTATGACTACTTGTTTTATGTGTTTTTCAAGTCTCCCATTTCTTTGTTGATCTCTGTCTAGTTGTTCTATCCACTATTAAAAGAAGGGTACTAAAGTTTCCAACTATTATTAATGAATTGTGATTCACCTTCAAAAATAACTTGTAGAAGACGCAAGGGTGTGTTATATTTCAGGGTGTAATTTGGGCTTAAATCTACTCTGGAATGACTTTGGAGAATTTTCACTAATTCAAATAGATGGTACTTAAGAAGGTCTCCCAGACATCTATATTTTCCTCTCTCTTGTGCTGCACAAGTTCTTTGGTTTCCACTAGTACAAACCTAATTCTAAAATAAATTCATCTCACAGGTCTGGAATAGATTTCTCAAATGTTCTAAAATGAAACAATGTTTCTAGTCCAAAAATAACTGCAGAGACTTGTGGCTTAAAACTAAAAGGAAAGCTGTGAAGACACTTAAAGGGTAGTAGAATGTAAGACTGGACTTGCCTTAGGTACTTAACAAATGCAAATTCCTGGGTTCCACTCTAGAACTACTCAAATAAAATTTCTAGGGCAGAAACCATAAACATGTATTTTAATACTTTCTAGGCAATTCTTATACACACAAAAGTTTAAGGATCTGGATTCTGGTTAATAAGCATACCAAGCACATTCTCCTGAAGGGACATTTATCTTTAAGAATACATTTCAGCCTGGTCAGCGTGGCTCAGCAGTTGAGCATCGACCTATGATCCAGGAGATCACCATTCGATTCTCGGTCAGAGCACATGTCTGGGTTTTGGGCTTGATCCCCAGTAGGGGGTGTGAAGGAGGCAGCCTACCAATGACTGTCTCATCATTGATGTTTCTATCTCTCTCTCTCTCTGAAATCAATAAAGACATATTTTAAAAAATAAATAAAGTAAAAAATTATTTAAAAAAAAATACATTTCAGCTGGCTGGTGTGGCTCAGTGGCTAGAGCGTCGGCCCATGCACTGAAGGGTCTCAGGTTCAGTTCCCAGTCAAGAGCAAGTATTTGGGTTACAAGTTCGATCATTACTCCAGTCGGGGCATGTGGGGTAGGTAACCAATCGATTTGTCTCTCCCACATTGATGTTTCTCTCTCTCCTTTTCTTCCCCTCTGTCTCCCCTCCTTCCCTTCCACTCTCTCTAAAAAAGCAATGAAAAAAACAATCCTTGGCTGGGGATTAACAACAACAAAAAGAATACATTTCAATAGTTCACAGAAATGAGCAGCTATACATTTTCACAGAAATACTTAAAAATATACCATGTTTCAGAATATGTACTACCTGGGCAGATTATCCTGGTATTGAGCACAGGGAGGTTTTCTTTGCTGCCTGCCACAGCTGGACAGGGGCCAGAGTCAGTCTGGGAACGACTTGCCCGACCATCTGGAGACCGAGGTGCAATTTTAACTGTTGGCAAAAGGTCCAGATTAAAAAGAAATGATAAAGTTACAGAAACGAGCAAGCCCCTATAAATTTAAAACATAAAATAATTTAATACATGTTTAAATCAATCTGTGGAAATGAAAATATTACACTGTGCTTACCTATTTTTCCATTTTGTTTTCATTTTCTTGAGATTTACTATTTGGAGAAACTTCATCTTGATCTCTCATTTCAAATAGATGGAGATCATCACAAAAGACATGCCTACCATTATTAAAGGTCAGTAATACTCATAATTTGAATGTGATCACCCCATACATAAAGATAAAAAGAAATTCTGAAACCTGATAATTTTTAAAAATAAAACATATGTGTTATGTATATTATCAATGCAATCCTTTTTCATCAATGTTGGCTGAATGATCAAATTTAATTAATGTAATTCCCAGAACTAATATGTTAACCATGAGTTAACATTTTCTTCTACAAATGAAAGAAAAAATCGTATTTTTTCCAAATGAAAGCAATATACTTTTCCTGCACTTCTCAATTAGTTACTCAAAACAAAGATTTGCTCCAAACAGTCCTATCTTTTTTTGTAAAAGCTCAATACATTTTAAAAATTGTTCCAAAAGAGAATTACTCTCAAAGTTAACAACAAAAAGAGAGATTTAATTCTACCTAAACTGGACCATTTTAATGGAGAGCACATATATCATTAACTAATTTAGGAGCTATTGGCAGGTGTTTAAAAAAACAGTAACCCTCAAACTCAATTTAAAAATATTCTAAAACTTAATTACCTTTACTCTTCCTAAGACTAATTACAAACTAACTATATTAATCTTACACTCTCTTCTTTGTTCAAAACCAGTCCAGTTGCACTAAAGAAAAGTAACAGACCAGACTTTTTTTTCTTTTTGACAGATGGAAGCCCTGGGGCTAATTTCTAATAAAAACAACCTTTTGATATTCATCTCTGATAAAAAGCAGAGAGCGTCCTAGTGGCTAAGATTGATGTTCCAATGCAGGTAAGTAAATTAATGTTTCATGGTTCTTAAATGTCTCATTAATCATATTAATATACTGTCTTTTGTACATCTCAGACATTAATTATTACACAAAATAATGATAATGCAATGACTGTATTTCAAAAAATAATGATTATTTAATGCAGAAACACTTCTATTGCTGATTCTGACTAAACTGGATTACTAGCCAACCAATAAGATAAAATACTGCAACATTAAAAACATTATCTATCTATTCCAATGTCAAAACCTATACCTCTCTATCTGTATTTTTTAGTTTCCTTTGCCAACTACAATGGAAGTGTCAACTTCATGTGTGCTGGGAAAGGTATATAGGAAGTGAAAAGGCTAAGACTGTAGGATATGCACGCACTGCTTGCAGACATGTAGGTCTGTAAGGTCTACTTTGGAAGTCTCTCAGAGTTTTAATACAATTAAGGAATAGTCTTTCAAAGTGAGTGTAATTAGTAGCAGTGGCAGTAGAAGCAATAACAATAATGACAATGACAATAAACACTCTTATACAAACAGCACTATGTCTGAGTCATTACTCTAGGCACTTTATATATATTAACTTACTTAACCTTTGCAACAAGTAGGTTTGTTATGAAGCAGGTACATTATTATCCCCATTTTACAGATGAGGAAGGCACAGAAGAGTAATCTGCCCAAGTTTATATGTAATGAAAGTAAAAATATAATGATTGCAAACAGCTCTAAGGTAAGTGTTGACTTTACATACTATGTAATTATTTTCATATTATTGTCTCATCTTCATAAACATTGTAATTTCTGCTTTGTTCTATTCTAGTAAATTAAATTTTCCCTTATACAATATAAGTATAAATCCATCCTCAATTCAAACTTAAAATGCAGAGAAATATTTAATTATTCTTCAAGCAACTACATATTAACTTATTGGTAAAATTAATTTCAGCAGTAAAAGGGTTGTAACTAGATATCGTATGATTGTTTAAGCTTAAGTTAGCAACAAAGATTATCAACCGTCTATGTGCTGATCAGTGGAACCCAAGGAACTGATAAATTATTTAAATGCCAAATTTTATGCATGTGGGGCCTGCAGCTTTCATATGATTCTCAAAGGAATGTGTGAGTTCAAGTAGGTAAAAATCTAGTGACTTAGGTGTTTTGTTTCTTCTCTCTTTCTTCAGGAAAATTGAGATATTTAAGCATGTCTGGTCCTATAATCCATAGTTTACTATAATGATCTCTATATTATATGATAAAAAGATGTGAGAGAACTTAATAGTCTAAATAATGTTACCTTTATTATTTTAGTATTCGTGAATAGTTAAGCTTTAAATTTCAAAAAGCCTTGTTGAAAATAAAATACAAATCATTTATTTTAAACTGATAAGCCTTTTGAAAATGAAAAGCACAATTATATTTTATTTAATTTCAAAATAACTTTATCTTAGTTTTCTTACCAGTTAATGACTCTTTCGCATCATCATCTTTAGAGTCCTCTTTAGACTCGTCTGTTTCTGTACTATCATCATCGAATGACTGATTAACTGGCTCACAGGAGTGAACTGTCTGATCATCCATAACTTTAAGTAATAAGAAGATAAACATGTTGAAACAAGAAAAAATAAAAGCCATGAATATCAATATATGCTTATGAGGGAAGGAAAACTGAAACATAAAGCAAAAGAAATTCCAGTCACAAACACTAGCTGGCAATAAATTCAAGGGTAATGTCTGTAAGTACTAGAGATGATAAAATTAAATTGTCAAAATTACATTTTCATTAGAAGAAAAAAAGAAAATATAAGAATTTTAGAGAATGAACTACAAGTCCAGTTATAAGTTACAACCTGTAAAGGGTTTTGGATACTTATAATTTACATTAAAATTAACTTTTAGTCTACTATGGAAGTTTTAAGATTATATACATCATAGTTTCATTGTCTTGCAACGAGAATGTTGCTCACTTCTCAAAAAGCCCGTTTTGTTAATACATGTACCTTTTCCGGCTTCTTCAATGACTTGCCTCACTGCTTTCTTTAAACTGTTTGCCCGCAACATTATTTCCTTTGGTTTGACTGCTTTCTGGGAGGAAGGTCTTGTAGTGTCATCCAAGAGCTGTTCCTTGCTTTCCCACAAGGACTCCTCACTGGAAGATTCTACAGCATCTTCTTCTACAATGAGAGGGCTGATGTCTGGGAGAACCTGAGCAGCCTGGGAATCTGTGCGCAAAGCCTGGAGCAGCTGTTCAAGCTTCTCATTGAGGACTGAACACTGAGAGAACAAGAATGCCACAATGACTCTCCATTTAGGGGAGATGAAAAATGGTAATTTAAATGAATGGTTTCTAATTTTAGAGGAAACGTGATCTATTGATGTTTGCCATTAATTGGCTATTATA
Organism: Miniopterus schreibersii; assembly: GCF_964146895.1. Lineage (NCBI taxonomy): Eukaryota > Metazoa > Chordata > Mammalia > Chiroptera > Miniopteridae > Miniopterus > Miniopterus schreibersii. The sequence goes on along the minus strand of NC_138102.1, from coordinate 71,152,183 downwards.
CATTGTACTTTAGACAGCCTATGGATTAAATAATTTATAATTTTGAAAAACACAATTATTATGTAAATTTATTTACACTTCCAGAACCATTTAGATTCCATGGGTGAAAATCTTTACAATCTTTGCATAGCTATTTTTCCTTAAAAAAAGAAAAAAAAGAAAGAAAACACTTTACTATAAAATGACACATTACACACAAAAATTAAACATTATACAAAATTTGCTATACAGTGTACAAAATATCACAGTAACACTTTTTAAAGGTAATCAACTTCTGGCTGAGCCTTGATAAACCCACCTTCAAAGTTTTGGTTTGCAAAGGAGTGAACAGTGCCTGAGGAATTATTGGCTCAAAGAAAGAGCAAAAAGGAAAATGCACAGGCATTCAGCCCCTGTTTCTGCTTTTCTTGAATTACTAGGGGTAAAAAAAACATTTAGGACTGAATTTCTAATTCTTTCCTTCTCCATTTACTTGTCTTTGATAACATGCCAAGACAAAGTTACAGCAGAAAGAGTTAAAAGAAAAGTGTCCGTAGAGAGGGTTTCTGTTTTCTGAATCTCTCCACAGAGTAGAAAAGGAGAGAGGCTGAAAACTTCAACTGTATGTTTATTTCTATTTTATTTTCCTTCCACTCAAATAAACCACCATCTATAGCATGAATCTGGGGGAGATAATTTATTTGCAAGCCCAAGAGCGCCATGCCTTTTGTAAAATGCCTTGCCACAAACGCACACAAGCAGACAGCAGCTTTAAGGTTTAGTAAACTACTCTTATTTTAGCCTCAGAAAGCTCTCAAAGGGGAAAAAAATCTATAAAGGCAACAAACAGAACCCTGAAAGGTACAAAGGACTGTAAAGTCTAGGGAACCTGAGGAACTGGAAAGCATTCCCCTCTCCCCTGGAACCCCAGCCCCCCAGCACTTGCCCCTGGTGACCTGACTACTATACATTTCTCCTTCGCCATGTCAAACAGGGAACCGGGAGAGCGCATATAAAATTCAGTTTGTCAGGTGGTCTTCAGCAATAAGTTTTCCTACATCTTAAGGGGTAACCATAAAATAGAATGTTTTTAAACAGTCATATCTGATTCAAAAGTAATTTTTCTCTTGATTTACAATCTTTTGGCAGGAAAACCACTTAATCAATTTAGCTATAAAACAAGTGCAATGTCAACACTGTCAGTAAAAACCTTTCATGCCCTGTTTGTGTCCTTACTTTACTGGCCACAGCATCGGCTACAACAGCATTTTCCAACGTTTTCTCATAGGCCTTCTCTACTTTGGCAACGAAGTCCTTCACAGTTTCACATAGTATCCTTTGAAGAAAAGAAATTGTGCAATTCAGTAAACTCACGAGGCTGATTCCCCCCCCCCATTTATAAATATATTAAAAATAAGCACAAGTAAGCCAACTCTCCAAATACTGAGATCACTTGTATATAAACCCATAACTCTATCTGCTGTTAGGCATGTCCTAGGTAAGTAAGTTCAAGACATTCTAAGTAATGAATGCATACATTAATAAACCTTGCTCTACAGAATTTAAATAAAAGAAACTTTAAGGTAATAACAAGCTTTTGTCAAATATTCAAATTATTTCTCGATAAGAGTATTTTTGGATCCCATTTTAAAAAGCATTACCTCCTAAACATTATATAATTTCATAATAACAGGGCTTGCAGCGTTGATCAAACAAGGATAAATTTGGCACTTATGTTGTCACTGTCACTCGACTATTCATCCTAGTGGTATCTTTATAATACACTGTTCCAGAAGTGAAAAGAGGTTGTATATTATGCTAGAAACCAACCCATCACTTGAATTGAGTTATATTTTTTGTAAATTCATTCATTTTCCCCACTTAAGATAATATGCGAGATTAATTTAATTTAGATCTTGTTAGTGTCAGAAGTATATGGTTTACCTGTTTGTTTCCTTAAATTACATTTGGTTTCTTTGTAATATAAATAGGCTAAAAGAAAAAATGATCTGAAACACTAACAAAATCTGTTTTGCAAAAGTCTTTGGAGCTGGTGTTGGATTAAAAACAATCACCAACAGAAAGGTTCTACATGACCAGCTTTTTGTAGCAAAGGCTAATAGTGATTCTGAAAACAGAAGCAGACTATTTAAAAATAATATGTCTCTTTACCATTGGTATAGATTGAGGAATTTCAAGAAGGGGGAAAAACAGGTTCCAGTACTTATGTTTTCTGCTATACTCACAATTTTCTCTGGTATGTGAGTGACATAATGGTTACATTTCCAGATGCTTAAGATTATGAAATCGAGCCATTCAATAGCTCCATTCAGGATGCTTTCTCTCTCTCCAAACCTTCAACTTTATCATCAAGGAAATAAATGCACTGCTCCTAACTATTTTGGTTTTGTTCGTTGTTTTTTTCGTCAACCATTTCTAGATTTTACTTGGACAAGATATAGTATTTCTTAACCTTTTTGATTGGCTTTTTAAACTAAACTTTCTACAGAGAATCTAGCTTACTGTTTATTAGCGAGGCATTCATGTGCTTCCTATCGAGTTTGTCTTCTTTGTTCATGTACAATATTAAGGCAGGCTGTCATGGATTTCTTCCATGGGCCTCACTGATAGTTCCTCTAAGATGTCCCATTTCTAGAGCGAGGAGACAATGACATTCCTTTCTCTTTATGTAACTCCAAAATAGAGTTTTTTCTTGCCATTATTTCTTTTGGATGTGCGAAACTGCATGTGCTATATAACATTATGATAGCTACATGAGCTGGTACTTTACTAATTCCTAGGGACAGAGCCCACTGGTCCATCCACCTAGGAATGAAAGGGGCAGCCAGGGTGCCCTGCCTCAGCTGCACCGCGTTGCTCAGGGAGATGGGGGCCGAAGGACAGAGGATGATTCTGTGTTAGGAGAATGTTTGCTACATAAGTTGTGGAAAGAATTAGTAGAAATGGTCTATCTTATGGTCCATTAAGTTCCATATTCCAGAGGACATAGGATATTTACACTCCGAAGGTATAAATTAACTTTTTATTATATCTAAATAGTAAATGTACAATTTTAAAAATACGAATAAATATATTTCAAAATAGCCTGATTTCAAAGTCACACCAATTGGGAACTTATAAACTGGAGAAAAAAACCTTTAAGATGTACTTGCTATACTAACACAAAAGACATTTTCCAACTGACACAGTTTCCTACTTTAATACATGAAGATTTCCAGAAAATATGTGCAAAACTAAAATAAAGGTGGAACGTGGGTGTTCCCATAGAGCTAAAATAAATTTAACCCCCTAATTAATCTTTAATTAATGTTAAGACAATTTTGATGAGCTACTTCCAGCACTTTGTCTTTAATTTTGCATTCCTCTGAAGCTGAAGTCAATGGTGTACACCAAGGTACAGCCGAGGCTGACACTAGTACAAAGTTAGCGTGCTTGAAGATTTCCACCATCTCCTCAATTATATACGATCTATACTTCTTATTACTAGTAGCAGTGCCTTCATTTATCAGTTTCCCACTTATTTTTTAAAATGGGGCAAATGACAATAAAATATTCAAAAACTACACTAAGATAAATACAGCGATGGTGCCCAAACATAATCACATATTGGCAGGCAGGGGTCATCCTATGAGAACCTGAGGAATTCGTTCTTCATGCTATATAAAAACTTTAAGTCAGAAATTAAAGGAGATGTGAAAGTATTAATGCCGAATATAGAAACAAACCCTAGCTATCTGTGTGCTCTGAGGAAAGATTCTAACCGCTAGTACCTTACCTCATCCACTCAGTGAGGGGGTCGCTGAAATTCTCTCTAAGGTAAGATTCCAAAACTACAATTCTCTGGGTCTAGGACAGTGGTTCCAGTCTTATTATTTTCCTGCCAGTGATCCCATTTTTTTGAAAAGTTCTGTCCAAAGAACTGCATTAATTTAATAACTTTGCTTTTCATTTTCATTCATGACATCTACGATCGCTAATTAACGCTTTTGATTCTTAGTGCCTCTAATTCTCAGAAGATAATTCACATTACCACACTGAAATGACACAGTTCCCGTCAAAGAAATGTGGACATTATGTTGGTTAACCAATATTAACTATATTAGTTATTCTACTTATTATCTATGCTAATGGAATGTAGCTTTCCCATTAGCATTTTCAACATTTTAAAAATAGTTAAAAACAGCTTAGGCTACTGGGAATCACTATTTCATGAAATAAACATGTTTTAAGAGCATTAAAACAGTCTGCCTTACTATTGTATCATTCAAATGGCAATAGCAAAATAAAGTAGTTCTGTACTGGTGGAGGTTTCAAGGATGTGAATATGTGCCTGTATTAATTTTTCTAATCACTAAGCTGTAGCCTTATGATTTGGGCACTTCACTGCATATATGTCATGCTTTAATAGCAAAAACTTCTTCAAAGCAGTGGGAAACTGTTACAGATTTTACAAGTCTTAAAGAGACATATCACCCAAAGACAATACATGAACTGTGCTTAGATTTTGATTTGAACAAATCCAATGTTTCAAAATAAAAACAAAAACAAAACCCTTTGAGATAACTGTGGGAAATGGACTGAGTAATACAGAACTATTTTTTTTAAAGATTATTAGGTATATATACTGTAAGTGGAATAAAATAATTTCTGGGATTTTTCTTAGAGAGACTGTGGCAAAAAAAAATGGGGCCGTGGGTGGTGTTGCTCAGTGATTAGAGCATTGGCTGCACACCAAAGGGTCTTGGGTTTGATTCCGGTCAAGGGCACGTACCTGGTTTGCAGGTTCTATCCCTGGCCCCCGGTCCAGCGTGTGTGGGAGGCAACCAATCAATGTGTCTCTCTCACACCCATGTTTCTCTCCCCCTCTCTCGCTCTCTCTCTGTCTCTCTTCCTCTCCCTCCCACTCTTCCACTCTCTCTAAAAATCAATGGAAAAAATATCCTCGAGTGGGGATTAACAAAAAAAGAAAAAGAAAGCGGGGAATGTATGACAAAACATTGATAAATACTGACGCAGAGTAACAAGTACAGTGTGAAATCATCACACCAGTCTTTCTACTGTTATGTATGTTTGAAAATGTCCATAACAAAAATTAAGTTAAAAATATACCGTATTATGGGTACAGTGTTATTGCATGTTGTCCTCTCTTTTCCATCTTGAATCTCTTTAAAATTTTAATCTGGGATTGTAAAGACAGGACAGCCAGGCAAGCCTAGGAGTCTAGGTGAGCGAGAGGGGGCCAGGGTTGGAACAGAATCTGCTTAAAGGCAAATGAGCTCGGCAGGGAGAAATCCAAAGCTAATGCTGAGCGCACATCCTAGACAGAGAGCCAGGTCAAGGTAAAAAAAATTCTCAACGTAATTGGGGGAAACATGAGGTGATGATTTAATGATTTAACACAGCACTCTAGTTTATAAAATCTGTTTACTTTATTACTCAACTTAGTTCTCCTAACAGTTCCATGAGGGAGGAAGGACAGGCATTCTTTCCATTCCTGAACCTGATAAGCAGACATAGGTCACAAAGCCAGCAAATGGCTGAGTCTCAACTAGGACCTCAGATTGACTCCTCCAGTACTTAGCGCAACACTGTGACCTACACCAGTGGTTTCCAGGCTGTTTTGCAAAAATATTTCAAAGATTCTACAAATGCTTCATTTAAACTTATTTGGAAATAAAGAATTTAATTTTTAATGCTGGAATAAACATTAGAGATATTAGATACAAGTATGTTAACTTTTACTTCAGAATTCACTAGTTTCGTGCAAATACTGGACTAAAGCATCTTCTATTTTTACTTAATTGAAGGTAATTTCTTTATATCTAAACAAAATACAGAAATGACTTGAAATTGCATTAAATATAAAATCTTAACTGTCATCTATAACCATATTGCTTAATTTCTCTCATAAATTACTAATAAGTTATAATCTTATCCAATTTATTAAAGCCAACAAAACAGAACTTTAATTTTTTTAATATTGGGATTCTGCATAAATTTTCATTTGAAAAAAATTCTCTCTGCTAAAAATGTTATACTTCACAGGTATTAAGTTTAAGACAAGTCATTTGAAAAAATTTCCTCACTGTTTTCCTGTTCCCAATATAGGCAGTTCTTAAATAGTAGTGATTAAGGAAACAATAATTATAATGAAATGTGTTTTCTATATTATACTAATCATAAATACTTTAAAAAAATATATCTTTATTGATTTCAGAGAGAGAAAAGGAGAGGGAGAGAGAGAGATAGAAACATCAATGATGAGAGAGTCATTGATCGGCTGCCTCCTGCACACCCCCTGCTGGGGATCGAGCCCACAACCCGGGCATGTGCCCTGACCGGGAATAGAACCCCGATCGCTTGGATCCTAGGTTGATGCTCAACCACTGAGCCACGCCTGGCCGAGCTATACTTCTTTAAATAGGAACTTAGTGTAATTAAACTCTGAACACTTATTGTACCTTTTTGACAAAAAGTCTTTCGAATTAAGCATTAAAAAATACCCTCTAAATATTCTCCACTGTAAATAAGATGTTCAAGTGATATTTTTAAAATGGAAATTTAGCTTATCTAATTCTATAAGCTACTACAAAGATATGTTTTGGAAAACAAGTCACAGAAAAATAACATCAATGATAAGAACCAGTTTTCCTTTCATTTTCACTCTGTAACTCACTTGGCAGATGACAGGACCACTGCATGTTCATCAGAATTAAGGATTTTTGTAAGATGATCTGCAACCGAGTCTTCATAAATTGTCATCTGAAAAAAATAGAAAAAACTACATTGTGTTATTGTTACTGGCAATTATACAACTCTGCTATTATTGCTTCAAAAATGGGACCATTCGTGACACATGTGACACACGGCAATGGCTAAAATGAATATGTAATACAGTCATTCTACAAAATAAATATTTCCTTTCTGTGAAAGGCTTTTAGTTTCTGGAATTCTTTAACTTATACTCTTGGAAAAATCCGTAAAAGCCCTTTAAACATTTTTTAAATGTCCAAAGTCTGAAAACATAAAGATGTTTGCATAATTGAGTACAAAAATACCAGACAATCTAATAAGCATGGGCCAAAGGCTAGTAGTTTTAAGAGGAAGATCTCCAAATGGCCCATAAACAGCCATCAGGAAAATGTGCAGTAAAGCCACACTGTGACGCCACTATGTATCTGTCAGAATAGCTAAAATGAAAATAACAACCAGAAAATGTCAAGCACTCGCAAGAGCAGTAGAACTCAGACCCTGCTAGTGGAGAGCAAACTGATACACACACTCTACAAAACTGTTGGGTAGTAACTACCAAAGCTGAACATACGCATAATATCGCAGGACCCAGCAACTCAACTTCCACATATATGCCCAAAAGAAATGCAGATGTGTGTTCGGCAAAAGACATGCACCAGAATGTTCACAGCAGCGTTCACTCAATGGCAGAACGGGTGACAAACTGTAGTGTATTTGTGCAGCGGGAAACTACAGGGCAACGAGAACGCGTGATTTACAACTAAGCCACAATACAGGTGAATCTCAAAAAGTGTTAAGTGGAAGAATTCAGAAACAAAGGAGTATATACAAAACGATTCTATTTTATAAAGTACAAAAACAGACAATGAATCTATGCTGTTAGAAGTCAGGATATTGGTTACTGGGCTAGGAGATGGGGGTGGTGAATAAAAGAGGGCACGAGAGGGCCTCACGCGGTGCTGTTAATGCTGCCTTGTGATCTGGGTGTTGATGGCACGGGCTCCTTTAGTTTGTGGAAACTTATCAAGGTGAACATTTATGATATGTGCACTTTTTTGTATGTATAACTCAATAAAGTTTTTTTTAAAATGCTGAATGCACTGTGATACAAGCATGTAAATAAACATTTCTCTCAAATAATCAAATAATCAAATGCCAAAGGAGTCCTATGTCCCCTTTTCTATTTGACTCAAACTTCAACATTCTGTTGAAAGAACGCATCTCCCTAATATATGAAAATGTGCACAATATTTACAGTTTCGTATTAAAAGCCTTTCATCAAATTTTTGCCTCAAATATATTCTATGTCGTATGGCTCAAAAATTTCCATGACCACCCATCTGTTCTATTCAGGCCAGCACCCACTGCTCTCCTGCCTGACTCAGCCTTTCACTGGTTTTTACCAATCAGCATCAGTTTAGTCAGGCTTAAGTGAAGATTCAGCTACCCACTTGCCCATAAAGCCTTCCTGACTAGCCTCTTTCCAAAGGGACCTCATTCACAATTAACATCCAGTTCCACCAGTGGCTAATCAGTAATGTTGTTACTCTTTTAAATTTCTATCTTACTTTTCTCAAAGGCAGACTACATGGGAAAAAAAAAATTTACATGAAAGAAAGTTGGGGAAAGGTTTCACACAATATTGTATTGATTCACAAATCCACTTTATGGATTTCCTGGTCTAAACATTAAAAATTGCATCTTTACAGTTAAGATCAGAAAAATCAAAATTCATCTATTAAAAGGCAAAAAAAGAAAATATACTTTTTAAAAGATTAGTTTTATTTCTTTTCCCTACAGGGTAGATTGCCATAAAGCCTAAGAAGGTAGAAAAAAGTATTAAAAACTATTGTTAATTCCATTTGAATTTACATTAAAAAAATCCAAGTTTTTGTCCATTATATATAAACAAAGGCAAAGAATACAATCTCTTCCAGAGAAAACTGAAATAAAACTATGTCTGAGGATAAAATCATTGATATCACTTACTAACCTATCATGTAGTTATTTAGCAGAGTCATAAAGATAAGGTAATAATAATAGTTAACATTTTTATTGTGTACCAGGCACTGTGATTGTTTTGTATATATTTATCCCATGAGGTGTCCTGTTTCACAGCCAAGGAGTGTGAGGCTCAGGTGAACTGAGTGGCTTGCCCAAGATCCACAGCTAATGAAGAGGGGATAAAGCTGGGGGGCAGGTCTGAGGACACTGGGGCTTTTCCCACCACACTGCCCCCCCCCCCAAGCAAGTCCTGGTCTTTGCTTCACTGTATTTGTTAAATACCAATTTTATCATTTCTCACGTGTATCATTACAGCCTCCTTGTTGGGCTTCCAACATCTCTCCTGCTCCTTTTCAAACCATTCTCCACTTTACAACACTGTTTAAAAAACAACAACAAAAACACAAATGTAGCCCTGGCCGGTGTGGCTCAGTTGGTTGGAGCACTGTCCCATTCACTGAAAGGTCTGGGGCTTGATTCCTAGTCAGGACACATACCCAAGTGGTGGGGTCAGTCCCCAGCTGGGGTGTGTGCAGGAGGCAACTGATGGGTGTTTCACTCTCGAATAGATGTTTCTCTCCCTCTCCCTCACCCTTCCTCTCTCTCTAAAAATCAATAAAAGCATGGCCTCGGATGAGTATTTAAAAAAACACACCAGAAACCACAAATCCGATCGTACCTCATTCCTGCTTAACAATGTCTGAGTGGATCCCTCCTACTTCCCAGATAATGTCAAGACCCTTCAGCTAACAAGGAAGACCTCTATAATTCCCAAGACCCTGCACGACCCATCTGACCCTCCTTTCCTCTTCTGTCCTGTCTTTTGATGCCTTTTCTTTGCGCCACATGTTCTAACACTACAGAATTACATGTAGTGCCCCAAATTTACCAAGGTACTAATTCTCATGCTCTATGTAATGCTCTTTTTCAACTGGCTTATCTCTACTCTTCTTTTGTGCTGAAAACTGAGTTTAGGCACAACTCCCTCTGTAAAGACTTCACTGAACTTGCCAGTCGAAGGATCCTCTCTACTGTGCAACCATTATATCCTGAAAATAACCTAAACATTACTGATAATTTCCTTTTCTAGACCAGAGATTCCTAAACTTGCTGAGTTCAAGGCATTTTTAATGTCTTAATAATTTTATCATAGTGACCTTAAGCCAAAAGAAATACCTAACAGTAGTTAACTCTAAACAACTTAATAAATACTTATATCCTAACAACTTAATAGCCATTTGAAAAAATTATACACACACACATGCATATTAAAAGAAAAAACATCTTATTTCATTCTCAAACAACTAGTTTTAAGCCTCTCAGCATTGTATACATGTGAAACCTTGGAATCAGGTTGCACAGTGATAGTTTTATTTCCTACTCCACACCAAGTTCAGTGTGGTATTTACTTTTTTTTAGCTCAGCAACTCCTGAAAACCCAGCTTCACAAATATGCCATTGAAATATGTAGTGAAGCCTAATGTTTAAACTGTGTCCTATCTCCAGCTAGTAGTTTGCAAAGCACCCAACAGATGTTGAGTTTTCTTTCAACTTAAAAATATCTCATGGTAGCCCTCAGAGCTCGCTGCAGTGCCCTGAGGCTGGCACACAGCTTGGGAACCACTACCCTAAGCTGACTGAAACTAGAGGGTAAGTGTTTTATTTCCAGTCCTGGATACAGACAGGCACTTCATCTTGTTAAATGAATGAAAAAGAATAAAGTTACGATTTCTTTTTTAAAAAAAATATATCTTTATTGATTTCAGAGAATGGAAAGGAGGGGGAGAGAGAGAGATAGAAACATCAACGATGAGAGAGTCATTGATCGGCTGCCTAGCCCGCAACCCGGGCATGTGCGCTGACCGGGAATCAAACCCTGATCTCCTGGATCCTAGGTCGATGCTCAACTGCTGAGCCACGCCTGGCCGGGCTTTAAAGTTACGATTTCTTAGCATGCTATTACTAAGCATCTAGAAAACTGACAGAATTGAGAGGAAAGAACTTTCATTATTCTATCAGAGTAAATTTAAAAATAAACTACTTGATTGAGCCGGCGTGGCTCAGAGGTTGAGCATCGATGTTGGATCCAGGTGATCTCCATTCAAGTCCCGGTCAGGGCACATGCCCAGGATGCAGGCTCAATCCCTATGGGAGGCAGTTGATCAATGACTCTCTCATCACTGATGTTTCTATATCTCTCTTCCTCTCCCTTCCTCTCTCTGAAACCAATAAAGATATATTAAAAAAAACAAACAAATAAACGACTAGGAAGAATTTTGTTTTGACATTTAAGGCCATTCTTCCCTATTTTCAGGGAGATGACTGAGGCACAGTTCTCATTTTCTCCTTGATCACCTTGGCATTAATACACAGGCATCTGTTGACTTACTGGACTTGTAGGATTGGGATACGATACAGAAGAGACCAAAAATAGGTCTCCTGCATCAATAAGCTTTTAATCCAATTGGAAAGCAGTGGGAAGATCTGGCTTCTAAGAAATAGGCAAGGCCAGAGGGCTTTGATGCCAAGATGCTCATCGTTCCAAACAGGTTTGATCTTTAGATCAAAATTTAACAAGAATAATTTTGTTATTCTGCCTTTCCCAGTGCCAGACGACAGTATAATGGTGAGTGTGTATAATAATACACACTGCCTGAACTTTACAGCACAATAGTACCACGATGATGGATGGTGAAGGGGCCATGGGACTCCTGAGGAATAACACAGTACTAGGACTTGGAAGAGAGGGATGGCTGCTTGGAGCAAGTGATACCTAAGCTGACACCCAAGGTAGGAACAGAGGTGAACTAATAAGCTGATGCTAATGGAAGGATACAAATTTATTCACAAAGGGTTAGAGGAAATAACATGATGGGTATGTGGATTGTATGCTAAAACATAAACAATAAATTTTCTAATATTGAATATTAAATAATAGAATCCCTGTTACTGAAGGAAATCATGAAACCACTATTTTCACAATGTTTAAAAAGTACAACACATAGAATTACTTAATTATGGCCGAAAGGAATCAATGAAACTGTCACAATTCCTTAAGTTCTGTGATTCTATGATGCCAGCAGAGTGCTGTCAGTAAGATAATTAGGAAGGTCAACTACCTTTTCTGTCCTTTTAAGGAAAATTTAAAAATAGTAATTTCACAATCATGCATAAAGAAATCCAATATGAATGTTCTATTTAAAAATATATATAAGCTGGCCCTGGCCAGTATGCCTAAGTGGTTAGAGCGTCAGCCCCCATACCCAAGGATCTCGGGTTTGATTCCTGATCAAGGGCACGTACCTCGGTTGCAGGCTCAATCCCTGGCCCAGATTGGGGCACATTCGGGAGGCAGCCAATTGATGAGTCTCTCTCACATTGATGTTTCTCTCCGCCCCCCCTTCCACTCTCTCTAAAAATCAATGGAAAAATATCCTCAGGTGAGGATTAACAAAAAAGAAAAAGAAAATATATATATGCTGAAAAACTACGTTGAACCCACAAAGGAGGTTCAGCTTACTTTTTATTGCAGTTTTCAAAGCAAAAAAGTCACGTGGTGCTGACTGGACAGTGTTGCAGAAGATGGATTTAACCTGCAATCTGAAGGCATTCTATCCCTTTGTTGTGAAATATTTTAATAAGAAACCAAAACAAATGAAGGTCCATTCAAAATATTTTTATATTAAACAAGAGATTTCTTCCATGTAGCTACAATTGTACTTCATATTTAGTGACTATATATGTGATAAAAGTAAACTATCATTTTTTAGTACTAGGAAATAGACATCTCTGAAGTAAGTACAGCAAAAAATTCCCCTTTTGTCTTTTTGGAGAGAAAGTAACATTTACAAAAATACTATTAAGAAAAAAGATGGATTCCTATAAAACACGTATTGTGTTTATAGTTGGGTAAAATAATAATATAAATAAAAATGCTGCTGGAAATAAAATAGTAAATATATTAATCTTTAAGAGTAATTGTCTCTGGGTGGTGGGACTGTAAGATTTTTGTTTTCATATATTTTTATATTTTCAAAATTTTTAGAAGGAGTTTTTGCTACCTTTATATCAGAAAAAGGTTTTTAAAATTCAATTAGCTTCTCTAAGGAAGAGCCCATGTTTCTAGTTACCATTCCTTTCCTTCATTTTTATAAGGTCATAATTTTCTTAATGACAAAAGAAAGATTTTAACTGTAAAATAAACAGATGAAATTTCCTTGAGGGAAAAATAAGGTATCATAGATCAAATGGTCTTAGTGAGTCAGAGAATAATCCTTTGAAAATTTGGTTCTGTTATAAATCTCCAGGGCTTTGAGGTTTAATCAGAATGCTGAATATTTAAGAATGTCTTAAAACTGTAGTTATTAATGGTCTATAGCAAGGATGGAATAAAGTGCTTTGTTTTATCTTGATCAACAGGCTTAACCTGTAGAGCGGTTCTGGTGCTCTCTCAACAGGGCAGGCAGAGCAGGAAGAGAGAAACTCTATAGTATTCTAGCCACAAGTACTGGTGTGTTTGGAGATTGTTTAAGGGAGCTGGGCTAACCCCTAGAGATCACACAGGTGCTCATGCTGAAGCAGACAGTGAGTAAAAACTAACAGGAATCTGTCATCAGGGGCCTTCCCTGGAACCCTGCTGGTCAGAGGAAGAAGGCAGGTGGAATGCTTGGGAGAACTATTGGGGTGACTGAAGGGAAATTTGCATATCTGATGTTTTACACACACTTGTGACGTCATTTAATCCTCATAACATGGTAGTCTCACTTTACAGAGTGAGTGAGTCTCCTAGGCCATGACAGTGAGTGATGTGGCTAAATTCGCATGCCCAGTGTGGGAGTTCATGGAAGGACTCTAACCTAGATCTAAGGATTCCTTCCACTGGAGAGAGAATTATAAGAAGTCAATGAGACCATACCCAAAACAATAAAACATACAATTAAGTAAACATGCTACCCTATCTTGTAAACTTTCTTATTTGTTCAAGATATTCACCCGCATTTTCAAATGATAAATAGGTAAAGGGTTATTAAAGTCTTACATAAAGTTCTTCCGGTGCTCCTGGAGGTTCTGGAAGTAGAGAAGCCTTTGGTGGCAATTTGAGTTCATAGGTCATTATACTCCACCTGAAAAAAGAAAAAATCTTTGGTCTAAAATTCCTTTAAAGTTTAATAAACTGGCTTTGTTCTCACTTCATATACAAAAATATGCACATATATTTATGAACTATGGTTTAGTGTATTCTAAAACAGCCAAATATGATTGACTGTAAATTGTACTTGAAAAATTAAAAAAATAAAACCACCAAATATGGGAAAAGAGATGAAATTTGAGTAATTTCATAAAATGCTGCATTCATAAGTCAAGATTTTCATATCTTATCAATTCTGTGTCTTTGTGACTTCCAAATATTTTAATGCCATGACTCAAAGTAAGAAGTGCGCATGTCTAACACTTCCCTCTTTCACCAGATGCAGTGCATTCTGTTCTCGTGTTTCACCTGTAAAATAATGCTCACTGTAATTTACTAACTAGATTATATAAACTACTAATGGATCACAACCCAAAGTTCTAAAACAATGCCTTAGATTAAATAAATGCATGCTACCTATAAAAATAAATCATTTATCATGTCACAGTCATGCCAAGTCACCTTATACGTGCATGAATTGAAAATCAGCTAATTACCCCTTAAAAATATTAACAGAAATAACTGAAGCAAATTTATTTCAATTAGCTGTAAATATTAATTTCAAACCAAACATTGAATCATTTGGTGTTAAAGAAATCAACTCCAGACATGTATCTAAAATAATAATTTCAGAATTTATTTCAAAATTTGGGAAGAAAGACTGTGTATGGTGTCAATAACAGGATGAGAAATAAAGATTTTACAAAGACACAAAGCATAATAAAAGCAGTACTGTGACACAAATTTTAAGAAAAGCATTTCACAGCTGAAACCAGTGACAAACCAATGACAGAACCTACAAGAAAATTCCAAGATTGGCATCAGTATTAAAAGAGAGCCTAGTGCATCATTCAGACTAATAAGTCTTTGCATAAAAATCCAAATTCCCAGAAAATCCCCTAAAAGACATTTATTATATGTTAAGATGTATAAACTGAATAGTTACTTATAGGTACTATTCAATTCTTGATATGAATATACTATAAAGAAATATATATTTGAGCACAAAAAGCCATTCATTCATCCATCCATCCATCCATCCATCCATCCATCCATCCATCCATCCATCCATCCATCCGTGCATGCAAGAGATACTCAACATCTCAAAGTGACAAACAGTATTCCAGGGTCTGGAAATACAATTGTGAGTAAGACTTCCCTAATGAAGCTTATATTCTAATACAGAAAACAGATATAACACAAGAAACACATAAAATAAGTAAACCCTGTAAATATCCAAATAGGGAGAACCACAACTGGAAACAAGAAAGTCAAGCTCCTTATAGCTGGAAATACTTCTCTGGTCAAAGGACAGTTAAAGACTCTGGAAAGAAATTCACCCAAATTTCTTATGTTTTTGCAGGTCTGTATCAAGGAATTTCACCATGAGGGAACTATTTCTCTACTGACCACCTGGAGAAGTTAATTTTTATAACAACGAGGGAAAAGCATACACAAGGTAGAGGAAACCCCTAGCAGCACTACCTAGGATGATATGAGAATGTGGTTTTAAATTTGCAACAATAAGCCCTTTAAAATACCCTGTGTAGTTTGGTGAGCATAGAATTGGGCAGTTGTCTGAGAAATCACCTCTGGGCTCCTTTAAAGACTGGAGGTTGAATCCACTTTATGCACCCAAACTACTGGGGTATACCTCTGACCTTGTAAATTATATAAATGTCTAACCACTATGTTGTACTCTTGAAACTAATATAATATTGAGTGTCAACTGCAAATTTAATGGAAAAAAATTTTTTAAAGAGTGTTTCGGATAAACAGAAAAACACTCTACAGTCCAGCTCTTTTAAATGTTCTTTCAGCAAAAGAATCAACCACTTCAACATTACCTTATGACAGGCAAGGTTACAATTAATTAGGTTATAGCTCATTTGAGAGTAATTACATTTCAGATTGGCGGCTCCCTGATGAGATTTAACAAATTTTCGGGAAGAGTTCCGCAGATGGCTAATCCTATCAAAGTTGTTTTGATTCATGCTAACTCAAGTTTATAAGGATATTTTGACATTTGTCTTCTTATGGGGGTGGGGAGTTTATTGCTCATTGTGTCATATTGTTCCCTATGTCCAAATTCTAAACACCTCCTTCAGAATGCTCAGGGTACACACGCTGTGATTTCTTTTTCATATGTGGAGTATTTAGAGAGAAAGCAGTGAAGAGATGCGATCAAGGGGACTATAAACAGTGGTAGCTCCTTCAGATGCAGTTGTCTTCCTAACACTTCCCTGTCTCTGGGAAAGGATTCTTTTTTATTATTTAGTTCTTTGTTGGTTTAATTCATTCTTATAGGTATAATTAAGAAGAGATATTCTAACAAATCTAAAGTTTATAGGTCTTTTTGAGCTTTAATGAAACCACAAGATGATACTCATCAAAAGCCTCTCTCCCCAAATTAACTATTTAAAGCTTTCTTCTGACCTAAACAGCAACTTAAAGTCATTAGTATCAACATAGACTTCTATCTTTAAAATAGCATATTCTCAGTTTTTGCTATAATTCACTCACTCAAAAAATATATTTCTTGAGTGACTGACTGGGCTCTGTTCTATACCTCAGAGGTGAGAGAGTGGACAAGACCAGGAAGTCTCTGCAGTCAAGGGGCTTTCAGTCAGTAAAATTTAACTTGTCAAAAAATGATTTCTGTATGTCATTTTCAAACTATGTTTAGAAGAGAATTCACTTTTACCTGTCCAACATTTTGGTACTGGCTCGTTCCAGCTTCTCTAGTATCTGGGGAAGTTGAGTGTCATCATCGTATGAACCTCCCCAGCCAAGAACCCGGGCAAGGTCATTTCCAGTACCCAAAGGTAACACTCCCAGTTGACACTAGAAGAGAGCACAACAGGGAGACCTCAGGCAAGGTGAGAAACAGGGGCTAATACAGGTATACAGTTCTCTGGTTAGCCAGTGAGTATACATTCATTTTAGTTAACAATGAAAAGAATTAGTACTTGCCTGTTTATTCAAGTTGAGCTTATCGATTTCTGACAAAACCCAACCTACACTTCCATCTCCTCCACAAACAAGAATCCGGAAATTGTCGAACTTCTGGAATAACCTTAAACTGAAAGTAAAAAGTGTTTTACTTAATATAAATAAAATTCTCTTTCTCTAATTCTTTGTTATTCTGCATTTATTGGTATTCATGTTCAGGTTAAATATAAGAACTTATATATTAATTATACTATAAAGTTAATTTAAGTACAATTTTAACTCAAGAAAACCTCTTAATCATAAAGATCAAAGGGGATTATAAGTAGAAATGAAGGTAAAATTAGAAGGAAAGGGAAGAAAGAAATGAGAAAACAAAAAAAAAGAAACATAGCCCAGCAAAGAGAATAAGAGGTGATATATGATGGGGAAAGTAGTGATTTTTCTCTTTCCATTATAAAGCTGTGTTATTTCCTTAAGCATAGCAGATTACAAACCAGGGGTGGGGAATCTGGGGCACTGTTGCTGTTGAGTGGTACTTGAAGTGGTTTGTAAAGAGATCCCCAAACCTTGTCAATGTGTCATTTTCTGCACTCCCCGTTGGATTGTTCTCTTCTCCTAGTCTCAGGTCAATCTTTTTACTTCTATCTTTCTTCCTCTCAACTTCTGACATGTCCCACCTTCTGAATGTACCTTTATATACCCTCATGTATTGTGGGAAATCTAAAAAGTATGTTATAGAGACAATCTCAAGAAGTTTAACAAATAGACTTCCTTGGGTGGGAAAAATGAATGTCAAGGATGTAAGATGTTGGAACTATCAAGGATTATAAAACAAATGTACTAGAAAGGAGGAGACAAAGCTAACTAGCAATGGAAGAGACAAAGGTGAGAAGAGAGGCCAGATGAGGAAATCCCAGGACCCAAACAAAGGGAAGAGGAGGATGTCCAAGTAGATAAGGAGTTGGGTACACACAAAAATGGTCAACACCCCGTGACCAGAAGGGGCTGAACTTAGCAAGAAAAAGACAATGGAAATAAGAAGGAAGACTCTGAAGGGACAAAAGTGAAAAGGGGCACAAAAAGAGACTGAGGAGAGAAATACAGGAGACAAGAAAGTCTAAAAATACCCATTTTGCCCTAGCTGGTTTGGCTCAGTGGTTAGAGTATCAGCCTCTGGACTGAAGGGTCCTGGGTTCAATTCCCTCCAAAGGCAGGTACCTCTGTTACAGGCTCAGTCCCTGGCCCCAGTCAGGGTATGTGCGGGAGGCAACCAATTGATGTTTCTCTCTTTCTCTGTCTCTCTCTCTCCCCCTTCCACAATCTCTGACAAACAGTGAGGATTGAAAATTTAAAAAATAAAAATAAATCCCCATTTTTACTTCTATGTTCATGTGTTAAGGTGATGGTGGAACCCTAGAGAAAGCCTGAGCTGGCATAAGTAAGTCATATAGAGAGAAATTGCTGGGCTCTGGTTCAAATGACACCGTATCAGCTCTTCAACAAAAATCATATACATACACTAAAAATGAACTGAAAGTGCCTCAAGGTGTATTTTCCCTCACTGAAAATATTATTAAATTCTTCTCAAATTTTATGTTAAATGACATTCCAGAAAGCTAAAACAATCAAGAAAAGTCTTTCTTTGCCATTTGTAGGAAGTGAGTCAAATCCTTGAGGAACTGACCCAGAGACCCATGATAGTATCTGTGCTTTAGTTAAATAATTGATTGTATTAACACACATAAATCAATACTAGCCTTCCATGCAAATTATTTTCTAAAGTTATTTGTATTTCTATATTTACACGTTTATCTTTCTTAGAACTCAGCACACTGTGACTGCTTGTCTGGTGTAAGATAATAGTCTAAAACACTTTCTAAACAAATTTTGGAATTTTTAGCACATAAGGAAGTGATATAAATATCAAAAAGGTTGTGCTAACTTTATAATTAAAACTTTTAATATGTTTTTTGTTGATTTTAGAGAGAGGAAGGGGGAGAGACAGAAACATCTATGAAGTAAGAGAGTCATTGATCAGCTGCCTCCTGCAGGCCCTCTCCTGGGGATGGAGCCTGCAACCTGGGCATGTGCCCTGACTTGGAATCCAACCGTGATCTTCCCGTTCCTGGGTCAACGCTCAGCCACTGAGCCACCCTGGCCAGGATATAATTAGAACTTTTAAAAAAGGAGGAGTGGGAAGATCAACACAGAGATGTCTAGATGAATCTCCAATTTTCATGAACTGAAAAGCCAGGCATATTTAATACTCAGTGTTACATTTCATTTAAAAGGGACTTATCAATAATCAATTACCCTAAATAAGGACCTCCATTCATCAAATCAAACACCTGAGCCGGATTTAGTATCTGCTTAAACCGTCGAAGGAACTTTACTCCCTGATTATCTCCACTCTTTGAGTTGACAAAAACCAGTAGAGGGCTAACACAGAATGAAAATGTTGCTCTACAGAAACCTGTAAAAAACATAGGACAAGATCAGTATGTGCAGCTTCCTCTCTTAGAGTGTTAACAAAAATTCAGAGAAGAGAAATTCATAAAAATAAAGAACCAGGTTCATTACTTTAACAATGTTACAAATTAGCCCCCCAAATGGAGATAGGTTTATTATTTACATACTAAGACTACAGAAGGTGTTTTAAAATATGCTCTAAAATGAAAAATCATAACAAAGATGGCAAAAGTATTAATCAGAGGTAATCTGAGATATATGACCTGACTTAACAATTATAAGAAAACCCAATCACAGTCTATATTTTCGTATTTAGTACTATAAAATACTTCAACTGCTCCTTGATGAGACCTGAGCAAATACCTTAAAATTTACAATACACAACAGAACCTTGATATATCAGGGCTTGTGGAGGGGGGGCTTTAATAGCACAGGTATTTTTTTTTTAAATCACATATTTTAAGACTTATAACCTCATATCTACAAGATCAACTGGCATAATTTATATAAAAAGTTTGAAAATCAAAATGCACTTTATCAATGCAAAACATTAATAGCATATGGTAAAAAGTCTTTCATAATATGGTTTTCTTAGAAGGAAGTTATTAATATGCTAGTTCAAAACTAGTGTTGTAAACAGGTTCCCTAGCATTTACAACTAAGTTGTAAGATTCTGAAAGAAGTGAATAAACTTATAGTAATAAGTTCCTGCAGTGAAATAAGAAAAAAGATTTCTAAAGGAGATATGCTAATGGGCAGTTTCTATATGGAGGAAAAAACACTTATAAAAAATTAACCTTTTCAGATTACATTTCAGTACAGAATGTGATTGCATTTTATTTGCTGAAATGTAAAATCTAAGAGTCTTATACACAGAGATTTCACCAATGTGTTAATAGCTATGTTAAACTTTTAATTTTAAAATGTTCTTTCAAAAATTAAATGTACTGTTCAACAATTTAAATAGAATTAGTATATAAAAACTGACAGTAACCCGTTATAATTCTATTTATTCTAGGAAAATAAATGTACATATCAACTTTCAATATACCAGGAATATACGTTTTTACACTACTGCTACATACCATCAGAATCAGTGCTGTTTAGTGCAATTGGAGGTATGATAGACACTTTACATTGGCCAAGTGGACATACAGGATGGTATAAGTCTTTACAGGCAGTGTGTACCTAATAACAAACAAATAAACTTTTAAGAATCATCAAAACAAATCTATATTTAATGTTATAAATTATATCTAAGGAACTGATAATCTGAGGATCAGTTACATCACAAAATGTTCAGTAATTCATAAATTAATGGCACAAAATTTATGCTTCTAAGGAATGAGCTAGTCATTTTAGAGATGGGAATTTTATTTTGCCTGTGTAGCTTATTTTCATGATTGTCTCAGGCAAGTGGTATCTAGTCAATAAAGGTTTGTGAAGGCAAGGAGAGGGGAAGAGAAGAGAAAGGAGTGCAGAGGAAGGGAAGGAAAGAGAGGCAGGGAGAGAGGAAGGAGAGAAGCTAACCAGTATGTACTAATATCACTGTCCATTAAAAAAACTGATGACCTCTACCTTATAAAATTCTTATAGAATTTAATGAAAATAAATAAAATCTGTTATATTTCCACCTTTTCTGTAATGATCCTATAACTTTCTATTCACACCTCTTTTATAACACTGTCATGTCATTATAGTTACAAGTACATCCATGCCTATTCTCTCAGCGAGACTTCTGGCCTTGCAAGCAAAAGGAAAAGGTCCTATCATTCTACACTCCTCTTGGAAAGTGATGTACATCAGAGGCACTCAGTAAATGTAGAAACAAAGTTTCATGGTCACTCAAGATACTACTGAGAACAAAAAACACGGGGCTAAGTTACTTAATGAGTAGTAGCAGGCAACTTAGAAATTCTATGTACTCAGGTCCAGAACCTTTAAATGTGCTAACCAGCTTGGCCCAAGTGGCTACGTTGGTTGAGTGCACTGAAAGGTTGTCAGTTTGATTCCCAGTCAGGGCACATACATGAGTTGCCACCCCCAGCGTTCTTCGGTGAGTATTGGGAAAAAAAATGTTCTAACCAGTAAAAGCAGACACTGCATAAAACACTTAATATGGCATTATTTCATTAGTCCTTTTAGAAAAACGGTGTATTAATTAAACACGTATTTAACCAAACTTTTGGGGAAATAACTAAAATTTAGTAATAGTAATTCTTGTTCTGCTGATGACCTTAATTTTGGACAGTTTCCTAATATGATTTATAATAATTAATAATCCAAGTTGATTTTAGAAAAACAAGCATGCATAGATAAGTTTAAAAGGAATAAAAAATACATAAAAATAGAGCAAAACAGAAAAATATAGCAATGTTAAATGAGAAAAGTGGAAGATAAAATTGTACCTTCACTATTTTTACAGGAAATGTAAACTATGCCCAGAGGCTAGACAACAGGTGGAAAAATTAGGAGTTGGCTCATTAGGGTTGTGGAACTATGGATGGGCTGGGTAGGTTTTTAACCAGATGACTATATTTAGACACTAAGTATTCTGCTCTTAGAAACTCCCATTTTAAAGTCAAAATAATATATACACAGATGGATGAGAGTGTATAGGGAATACAGACTAAGGGGGGATGTTAACAAAGGTGATGGTGGCTCAGACCCAGCATATCTAACTGACAGAGTAGGGCAGGAATGAAGAGGGAAAAGACATTCCAGAATGCCCCCTTCTATAATCTATAATAATATAATTAATGAAATCTTTTAAAGGTGGGGGGCAAACAGAATGAGCAAATAAAAAGCCTAATTTACTCCTATTGTTAAAGCTTAAAACTACTGAATAAATACAAGTAGAAACCTGTATATTGTAGGTAAAGACAATTTATATAATACTTTTTAAAAAATACCTCACCACGTGATCTTTTTAAAAAAAAAATTAGAAAAAACAACTTCAAGCTGAAGTTCTTGAAGTAGAGAATTAGACTTCATTAAATGTGGAGTAATAATAGTAGTAGGTGCTTATATTATTGGCTGTCCCCCACAAAAAGAGAATGAAAATTTAAAATCTTGGTTAGAGAGCACTCCTTTTAATTAAGGAATAGCAAAAGATGGTTTTAGGGGTTGGGGTTGCACTAAAACTCCAAGGAGAAATAGACTATATTAATGTAGCCTATATTATATTAAATGGGATAAGATAAATAAAAAGTAGCACCAATGGCTAACAAAAGAGGCAACTGAACCCCGGCCGGGTGGCTCGTTGGTTGGAGCGTTGGCCAACACACCAAAAAGGTTGCAGGTTTGATTCCTGGTCAGGGTGTTTCTCTCTCACATCAATGTTTCCTTCCTTCCCTCTCTCTCTCTCTGTCTCTCTCTCCCTTCTTCTCTCTCTAAAATCAATAAACATATCCTCAGGTGAGAATTTTTAAAAAAAGAGGCAGCTAATGAAGAACAACAAAAGCATGAGGACAAAGAGAATCATGTTTGATTTAAAAATGAAAAGGAAGTAGATTACCTATTAGGCCTGACTAAAATATTATAGGGCTTATTTTCCTCTGTGGCCTATGGAATGGATCTCATTATGGAGTCAACATGTCACACATCTCTTACATTTGCAGATCTACACCATACTTACTAAAAGCAATGATTTCCCCCCCCACCCTTTTGGGAGTGGTAGGCGAGCTGACTTCTAAGACTCAAAACAAAACAAACAAATCAGCCCCGATGCAAGGCAAGCACTGTCAGAGCTGCACAGCGTCACCCAGAGCTAAGATAAGGACTCAGTTATTGCCACCCTGCCCTGCCATCTTTTAGCCCCCGCCACCTCTGAGTGGCCCTAGCTCCCCTTGAGTTCCTGCTCTGACTGCCCACAGGCAGTGCGGAGGCCCAGTCCTCGGTCCAGCACAGATGAACTTCCCACTGGCTCCACGATATGTCGCATCAACTCTTTCTTGCACGTGCAAGAAAGTTTTAAAATATTTAATTAAATGCCGAGTTCAACATGTGGCCTACTGAACTTGGCACTCTGTCAGAGAACATAGACAGCATTGTAGCAAAATTACATTTTGTAGGTCAATCAAAATTTGATGCTTTCTATATGCTACACATATAGGACTAAAGCGTAATGAAAAACAATAAAACTGTGGGGAAGAGATCTTTAGACAAAGGATATATAAGAGTAAGTATTACAAAAAGGATATTTGAAAAAGTAACCAAGCAGGAAGGAATACATCGTGAAAAAGATGAACATAAATTATTTGCCTCTAAATCACATACATGTAAAAGTTATGAAAAGAAGCTAACAGAAAAGGACTCTCACCATCATTTTACACCAAAGGCATTTCCAATCCTGTAGACGAAGAACACTGCCACACGTTTTGTCACAGACAACACACTTGGCACTCACAGGCAAGTTACCCTCTAGCCACTGGTGAGGCATCGCCACCTGCGCAGCAGGAATAAAAGAGTGAAATTAAAGACTGTGGAGGGCACCATTCTTACCCGAGGAAGATATACAACTATTTCTTACCCCATGAAATCAATAATATACATCATTCATGGCATACACTTATTTTACCCCACATTTACTGAGCATGTACTATGCCCCAAGCACTACAGAGGTACAAAGATAGGTAAGACTAGATCCCTGGCCTTCAAGATTTGTAGTCTAGGTGAGGAGAAAGGCACGGAAAAGGCATCATCACAGAGATCACAAAGTGCTATTCTATACACAAGGTACAATGGAGAAAGATTTGAAGGAGGGGGCACTGTTGACAGGAGGTCCCAAAGTCTGAAGAATAAAGATCTGAGAAAACAGCTGAAGTGAACCTTAAAAAACACCTTAGTGGGTCAGGTGAGGGTCGACACCACCAGCGCAGCACAACCACCACTCCTAAGCCCTATTCACATTTCTATTAAAATTGAAGAGCTGAAGGAGCCTATGAAGGATCTAATTGAAAATAAAAACTCATAATTAACCAAATTCTCCCATTCAATACTAACAGCAAATGCTCCCGCTTAACGCTGTCCTTACTTTCCACTGGGCAGAAAGAGAGAGAAGAGGCGCTGGGGAGAGAGCAGACAGAGGGCCTACCCCGTCTTCGTCCTCCAGGATGTCCTTCCCAACCGAGGCCAGGGTCGTCCACTTGCAGTTATTTGTGGCCCTCACTGCACACCTTTTGTGGGCCTTGAATTTACAGACTAAAAAACAAAGGAAACCATTTCTAAATGAGTGTGTACTTTTAGATCAATGATGAAAGGCAATCACAGCATGAAATTTTACAGGGGTGGAGGGTAAAAGGAAAACAAAATTTAAAAAGGTTAAGTTACTGTTCCACATTAGTAATGGTATTCTATACAGCAAACATGGCCATGCATTCATGAAGCACTCTGATCAAGCTATGAATCGCTACTTTGATTCCATTTAGTCATAAAAACAGAAAGGAAATAAATACAAAAGAATCAGTGCCTAAGGAGAAAGGAAACAACATACACACATACATAGAACTAAATAAAATTCAGTAATACATGGGTGCTAGTAACATCCCATTTTTCTCTTTTTTCAAATATATTTTTATTGATTTTGGAGAGGAAAGGAGACGGAGAGAGAGAGAGAGACATCCATGATGAGAGAGTCGTTGATCGGCTCCCTCCTGCAGGCCTCCGACTGGGGATCGAGCCCACAACCCAGACATGTGCCCTGACCGGGAATCGAACCTCGATCTCCTGGATCCTAGCTCGATGCTCAACCACTGAGCCACGCCTGGCTGAGCAACATCCCATTTCATATTCTGCATACTAATTACATAAATGTGTTCAGTTTGTGAAAAATCCAATGAGATTAAAATACTTAATTTACTGATACTTAAAATAAAAAGCGTGAAAATACCATTAAGATAAAAAGCAAGATAATTCAAAGGAGTTTTAAACTGCAAGTATGTCAAGAAATTATCCAGGCATCATGGGAAATAGGCTGATAAGGGTCACGAAGACGACACAGTCCTTTGAAAGCCTTGTGTTGAAACGACTACATAAATAATGTAGAAGAAAGAAATGATGAAGTGATGGTCCCACTACTTGCATCACTAATTCCCCCAGTCAAATTACCATAAAGGAACCTATAAAAAAACTAAAAGACACTGAAAACTATACAACATCGATGATAGAAACAAAAAAAAAGACACAAATAAATTAAAAGATATTCCGTGCTCATGGACTGGAAGAATTAATATTGTTAAGATGTCCATACTACCCAAAGCAATCTACAGATTCAACGTAATCCCTATCAAAATTCCAATGGCACTTTTCACAGAACTAAAACAAATAATTCGAACATTTATATGGAACCACAAAGACCCTTAATAGCCAACGCAATCTTGAGAAAGAAAAGAAGACAGCTGGACACATCAAGCTCCCTGATTTCAAACTACAGGGTGGGGCAACAGTAGGTTTACAGTCGATCATATGCAAAATAATACAATAATTTAAAAATAATAATACAAGAATAAACTCTATGTTTCACATGCTAACATCTATAAATCTACTTCTGCCCCACCCTATACATTACAAAGCTGTAGTAATCAAAACAGTATTGTATTGGCATAAAAATAGACACACAGATCAATGGAACGGAACAGAGAGCCCAGAAATAAACCCATGCATATGTGGTGAATTAATTTACAACAAAGGATCCAAGAACAGACAATGAGGAAGGGACAGTCTCCTCAATAAATTGTGTTGGGAAAACTAGACAGCCACATGCAAAATAATAAAACTGGACCACTATCTTATATCGTGTACAAAAATTAACTCAAACTTGATTAGACTTAAATATAAGGCCCGAAACCATACAACTGCCAGGAGAAAGGACAGGTTGTAAAATCCAAGAGGGACCACATCAAACTATAAAGCTTCTGCTCAGCAAAGGAAATCATCAACAGAATGAAAACGGCAACCTACTGAATGGGAGAAAGCAATATATCCGGCAAAAGGTTAGTATCCAAAATATATAAAGAACTCATACTACACAATAGCAGAAAACCAAACAATTCCATTTTAAAAATGGGCAGAGGATCTCTTAAGTGACATTTTTCCAAGTATGACATACAGATGGCCAACAGGTATATGAAAAGTTTCTCAACATCACTAATCATCAAGAGTATGCAAAATAAAAACCACAATGAAATATCACCTCACACCTGCTAGAATGACTATTAGCAAAAAGACAAAGAATTACAAGTGTTGGTGAGGGTGTGGAGAAAAGGGATTCCTTGTGCACGGTTGGCAGGAATGCAAACTGGTGTGGCCACTATGAAAAACAGTACGGAGGTTCCTCAAAATTTTAAAAATAGAACTACCATATGATACAGTGATCCCACTTCTTGTTATTTATCTGAAAAAAATGAAAACACTAACTCAAAAAGATGTCTGTACTCCACGTTCACTGCAGCATTATTTACAACAGCCAAGATATGGAAACAACCTAAGTGTCCGTTGCTGTCTAAATGGATAAAAAATGTGATATATATGAAATATTATTCAGCCATAAAAAAGAATGAAATCTTGCCATTTGAGACGATATGCTAAGTGAAATAAGTCAGACAGAGAAAGACAAACACTGTATCATCTCACTTATATGTGGAATATAAAAAAACCACCACCAAGCTCATAGAACAGATTGGTGGTTGGTAGAGGTGGGGAATGGGAGGGGGGCAAGAGAGGTGAAGGGGATCAAAAGGTACAAATTTCCAGTTATAAAATAAACAAGTCATGGGAATGTAATGTATTGCATGGTGACTATAGTTAGTTAATACTATAGTGCATATTTGAAAGTTGCTAAGAGAATAAATCTTAAAAGTTCTTATCACAAACAAAAAAATTTCCATAACTATGTTGGTGATGGTAACTAGACTTATTTTGGTAATCACTCTGTGGTATATACAAATATTGAATAAAAAAAAGAGAGAGAAGTAAGAGGAAGCAACCAGGAAAGAAGCAGCATAAATATGAAAAACAAACCACAGATTATTTGAAAAATTAACTCTTGCTTATGAAAATCAGAACTTTACTACTAAACTATCCTTCTAAGGACACAAACTATCCAAGTGTCAGTGGATGCTGATATTATACAAGTTTCTGACTTTTCAGATAAATACTTAAAAGTAGAGATCACTTCAGTGATTCTATTACTGAGAATAAAGTAACTGTTGCTAAATTCTAAATGTAAGGTGGTTTCTTTTCAAATGATTTTAAAATTTCTAACAGGAAGCCATTAATAAACTAGAAACGATGGGTTACACACCTTTTCTTTTTTAAAAAAACAAATCTAATTTAATGTAACATGAAAACAAAAGGGTCAGGTAAAACAACTAAGTCAAATGTTCAAATGCTTCAGGTAACATGAACAGCCAATATATAAAGGGTCACTTAACCTAGCTGGTTTTTCCTAGTCTATAGACACTGAAGAAGTTTCATTTACATGTTCTTTTGTGTATACTGACAAACTCTTTCCTGGAAATCACACTATTTTTGTGATAAATGACTCTGTGACTACAGCACAGACTTCATGTAGAATACAACAATTATTCAATTGATTTTATTGCTGATAAACAGTAGTGTTAAAAAGAACACTATAGATAGTAAGCTTAGGTTGAAAAGCAATTTCAGCATTTTGCTCCAATACAAGTGACTATTTTAAAACTACAGTTAGTGTCTCTAGGCCTTTTCATATGTATGGTACTACTCAAAAGTGTGGTCCTAGTTTTACTTTTATCTGGAATATAATCACCAAGCTGCTTTTTAAATACAAGTAAGTACTTGATATTCATGGTCAATAACTGTTTTCTAACAGGCAAAGAAGGAAGTAAAAGAGGGCAACAGGGTATAATTTCATGACTTCTGAAAATGTTGCTACTAAAATTCAAACAGCACAGTAAAAATAAAAATCACAAATTTGTAATAATAAAGTTCATCATGAAATGATTCTCAAGAATTCTTGATTCTCAAGAATCAAAGTTGCTTACAATAAATAATAATAGTACAAACCAGACTGTAATTATGATACTATGAAATGAAAATAAGTCACCTTAATTTTATTAACAATTAAATTTATCCAAACAAGTTATTCTGAAATAAAGCACTTTCCTCTGACCTGTAGAGCCATTATTTTAAAACTCCAAGACTTATAAAATATACTGCCATGTAACAAAATTATGATTTTTTTCTATTGAAATATTTATGCAGTCCTTTTTTGTTGTTTGCTTGTTGTTGTTTTGTTAATTCTCACCTGAGGATATTTTTTTCCATTGATTTTTTTAGAGGGCGGAAGGGAGGGAGGGAGAGAGAGAGGGAAAAACATTGATGTGAGACACATAGATTGGTTGCCTCCCACACTTGGCCGGGGCCAGGGATCAAACCTGGAACCCAGGTCCACGCCCTTGACCGGGAAATTGAACCCACCATGCTTGAGTGTGGGGGCCGGCACTCTAACCACTGAGCCAAACAGGCTAGGGCTTATTCAGTCTTTATTACACTTTATGTGTTCAACCCTGATAGGATAATAATTCATAAGCTGATCTATTTGATACCGTTGATTTAAAAATCACCATTTAACATTTTTGTTAAATTGCTGTTTAAGTAACTATAAAAAATAATATGCTCTTAAATTATCATTAACATTCTCAATTGATTTAGGGGATTATTTACAAAAAGTCTTTTGTATTCCATTTTTTATTCATATATTTTATATATGCAAGGCTTTAAAGTAATAATTTTAGTTATTATTCAACACAAACCTAGAAGGCAGATTAATACAGCCTTATTTTATTGTGAAAAACAAGGAGAGAAAGATTAGGTAAATTTAGTACAGCTTCACACACCGGAACTGGATTCCAGTCTAACCCAAAGTTATTCACTGTCACTGGTGAACAAATTTTTCTTGGATTTGCATCTCTGTTATAACTTTTAAAACCTCTTGTTATCCTGTGGCTTTAGTTTTACTAAGCAGGTAGTTTATTCAGATTTGGGAAGGGGAGGGGTTCTAAAGTTTAACTTTGATTACAATTAAAATATCCTAAATAATCACATTCTCATAAAATAAAAAGACTACTTTTTTTTAATGTTCCTAAAACCCTTGGGATTTTTTAAACCTCTGCTACAGTTCTAAAAATACTAATGGACAAAATGCTGTAGATTTAAAATTTTTATCAGCAGAGAAAATAAATACTACCATATGTGCCTCTAAAAATATAATTTAAAAATACAATCACTGAGACTTTTAAAAAAGTTAGGAAGACTTGCCTGGCCGGTGTGGCTCAGCAGTTGAGCATCGGCCTATGATCCAGGAGATCAAGGTTCGATTCCCGGTCAGGGCACATGTCCAAGTTTTGGGCTAGATCCTGTGGGGGGGGGGGAGGGTGCAGGAGGCAGCCAATCAGTGACTCTCTCTCATCATTGATGTTCTATCTCTCTCTCCCTCTCCCTTCCTCTCTCTGAAATCAATAAAAATATATTTTTTAAAAAGTTAGGAAGACTTCATTATTAACAGAATAATATAACAACAAATTTATTTAATGACTTTAAAGTTTCTTATTCTCATCAGCTGATGTAATTTTCATTTTTCTTTAAATGCTTAAAAAAAATAGTCATCCCACTATCAATCTCAATTTCTAAACAAATATAATCAATAATATCTAACTCTCACATCGGAAGGATACCACAGAGTATCTCAGAGCTGATATCATTTTCAGCACTTTTTGGATGAAAGACTAGAAGGTAATAGTTTTAAAAACCTTCAAAATAATGCCATGTAATATTGCTGACCTGGCAGGAGTTACTCAGAGCTACAGGAATCCTTTTAGATTATTAAAGTCATAAAGGCCAATTATATCTTTGCAGTCATTCTTTAAAACTAAAAAAAATGTTTAATGCCTCCTCCAAATGTTCATTTTTGTGAATTTTAATGCATCAGGTCATGATGCAATTTGTAATTTTTTACTTGATAAATTTCATATGAAGCACAGTTAAAATTTCTATTACTTACTTGACTGGAAAAGTAGTTTTATTGCATATATCCTCTCATTTAATTTCCATAGTGTTTTATGGGATATAAATGACTATTATCTCCATTTTACAGATGAGGATATAAAAGTCTGGAAGAGTTGAACTATCTCCCGTGGCCACAGTTTGAAATGCTGGAAGTGAAACTGGAACCCCGAGGGTCTAAGGGCAGTGCTCTGTTCTCAGCCACTATGCTGCATCATATTAAATAGCTGAACTAATGACATATTTCAAATCTTATTTAAAACAAATGAAAACTGTGACTATTTTTATTTCATTATTTAATTACAATAAAATTATATTCAAAATTACTAAAGAATTTTTTGTCTTAAAGAAAAAGCTAGTAATAGTATTACAGACAGTTCGAAAAATAGCACACAATGATATGATCACTGAGGCATAAAATGAAATAAATCTAAAGGAGTTATGAGTTTTCTCTAGGTAATTATTAATGCATTTCCTTTTAAGTGGTGACTGCTCTTAAATTTAAAAATAATCCACAAATCCTGTAATGAAAGTAACAACATAAGCCTTATTTTTAGAAAATTTTAAGGAAATTAAAAGGATGGCATCAATTTAAATTAAACATAAATGAAATAAAACAGCGTTTGAAATAATGCAATAAGTGGCAATCGGAAATTCGGCCAAAGACTACATACTGTCCTCACAGCAAGTTTTATTCTCCACAATCAATCAGAACAGAAAAAAAATACCAGAAACCTGGGATGACACACAAAGTCTAAAGAATTCTTTTTTAATCAGCAGTTGCTAGTTCCTCCACAGTGAAACGCGACACTTTGATTTATACTTCCTTTCAAATGATTTTCTATTATGTTTTCCTGAGCCAAAACATTTCCCAAGGCAGTCCTCTGTGTGCAGAGCTCCGTGCAACCCACCATAAAACTTCTACGCTCTGTCCCCGCTGAGTTGCTCCCAGCTACTGCTTCCACCCAAGGGAAATGTTTTCCTCTGGGGGTTTTTCTCAGTTTCCTTCTCAAAAGCACCAAGGGCGGGGCAGTGCGGTCAGTGCTGAGGGACAGCCCGTGTTGGGTGCTACTGTACCTTCGCAGGACAGGCCATGGGAGGTGACTCCAGAAAGACTCTCTCGGCACACGTTACAGAAAGTGGGTCGGGCGTGGGAGCAGGCGTACCAGTTATGCATCCCTGAGAAATGTTCCACATTAAACTGGGCCACCTACAAACGAGACATTAGCACAGATTTGCCAAACAAGAGAACAAGACTACAGGCACTTAACATTTGGAATGTATATAGTTATGATTTAAATTCCAAATCCGTATTTTAAAAATGAAAACACTTTGCTTTAAGTAAAAATAATGCAATATCAGGTTTAAACAAGTTGCTGAATGAATCTACACGTACTTATTTTTTGCAGAATACAGCATTAGCTCTTCGGTTAACATTCTCTAAGAACACGAGAAGGCAGAAGAGCTGCTACTTTACCTCATAAGGTTCTCTGGTCTGTACAGACTTCAGTGAGCTGATCCAATCCTCCATCTCCTTTCTGTTCTCAGCGCACAGCATTAGTCGTCTGAATGGAGTGATTATCTGAAAGGGATAATTCAATCTAATAATTGTTAATAACCAACAAGAGAGATTATTGCAAAACCTAACATCTTACAAGGTATTTTCAATTCTAATCTCTGAGTCCGTATTTCCTTGATGAAGGCAAGAGTCTCTGTAAAGTGAGTTTAGTTCTCTGAGTATGATGCAATGTGGTCTAGGAAAGAAAACTTCTAAGGATCCTTTTCTTGACTTTGATCTCACTAGGTATTTACCAGGCTTTTTAGCCCCTTAACAAAGGTTATGAACCCAAACAAACAATGTAGTATTTTTTCATAAAATGTATCTTTAACGTGTGTTTTTTAAAAAATTAATTTCAGAGAGAGGAAGGGAGAGGGAGAGAGAGAGACATCAATGAGAGAGAGTCATCTATCAGCTGCCTCCTGCATGCCTCCTACCAGGGATCGAGCCCATAACCCAGGCAGGTGCCCTGACCAGAAATCAAACAGTGACCTCCTGGTTCATGGGTCAACACTTAACCATTGAGCCACACTGGCTGGGCCATAAAATGTATGTTGAAAATTGATTTTAAATATACTTCAAAATAATTCATGGTAAGCTTAGAATTAAAGCATAGCTATCAATGTGGAATTTTTTAAATTGAATATCCAAGTAATGCACTATGAAGTGGTTTTATAATTGGCTTACAATAGTATCAAGTACATTCTATTATTAAATAATGTTGGGTTTCCATATTTCCACTGCCTATTTTAATATGATTTATATGAAGGATTTTCCCCATTGTGTAGAACTCCACTGTGCTACTTTTTGGTGAGAACAGTGGAGAAGAATTAGCATGAAAATTGTTTAGCTGGTTTTAAGGGGAAAAAAATAATTGTGACTTTCATCTTTTTTTCATGTCACTAAAAAAGGCAAATTAATTATATTAAGAATCTTAAAGCAAGTAAAATGAAAACTTCATGCTGTTATAGCACCAAAAGCGATTCAAAGCAGAATTCTGAAATGACTTGAAAGAGCCCCTATTTATGTGTGAATACAATATTCTGGTTGCAATCTTAAAGTTGCTAAATCCTAAGCATTTACTGCAATTAAGGGACCACTTATTTACTTGTGGAAGAAGAGCAAAATGTTACATTCCCACCCAGACACTATTTCCAAATAATAAATTATATATTTATTTATATAGCACATAAGTTTTCTCAGGTTAAAAGCCATTTGATCAAGTGATAATCTACATAACTGCATTACAGAGCAGATTTCCCAAGTCATGAAAAAGCAATAATCATTTTTTAAAAAAGGAACCCTTCCCAAATGGAGTAAACTAGCAATCCTCAATCACTACTGTTCATCTTAGAAAATAAGTCCATTATTTAAAACTACAGAGATCAGCCCAGTCTTAGCTACTCACCAGTCATTGCCTCTTCTCATATGCCATTAGTTTAGGCTACACAATCCTTCCTTAAGCCACGAGGCCTTGAATACATCTGAGAGGCACTCCTACTTATACAGCTGGCCAGAGTCACATGGAAGAGGCGCTTTGGGTATTGGGTAATTGCATATGAAATTGAACAGAACCTCCCCTTTGCATTTTCTTCTGTTTTCCACTACCTCTTTGGATAAAGCTTATTAGCAGTTGGTCACTTCTCTTCTAGAATAAATAGTTAATGCAAAGAGCAATGCCTCCCTCATTACTTAGAAGCCAAATGGATGCTTTATTGCTTCAAATGTTTTTCTGGGCCAGCTCATCAAAAGCAGCAAACAATACCATTAAATCATAATGCGCTCCTGGCTCTGAAGACTGGCACCACACTCTCGAAATCTTAAAGTTTCACTGGACTGAATACAGCTGATATTTACCTGAACAAACATCACCTCTAGCATTGTATTTATTTATTTAGCTATACTACATAATGTAACTATAAAGATTCCCTGTCCTTAATTATGATGTTACAATGAGATAAGTATTATTCAGATAAATAAACCAGGTTTGCTATTTTATTCTTTAATTTTGTTTTTCTTTAATTGTAAATAAAGCAGGATGCCTGAGGTTTAAACTATCTTTAATGCCTTTATATTCTTAAAAAATCATCATGAATTCAATAAAAGGGGAGCTACAATAGAGAGATAGCTTCTCATTTTCCTTCTCATTTTTGGAACTACATAATGCTCAATTCTAAAGATTTCAGCATCATAAATCGTGAGTGTATCTGATACACTGATGACCTAAAACATCAGCAATCTCTCCTTTTTAATAAAAACTTGTATAAAATGGACAATCATAAGCAAGTAAAGATTATAACACATTTAAAAATAATAATTACGTTTTTAAGGCCAAAAGAAATTATAAATAATTTTGATTTAAGGAATCTACTGATTATGAAGTTACACTAAAAGAAATGGGCATGAAACAGGAAATCCTTCATAAATTATGCGAGGCAGAGGTGTCTGGCTTTTGCGGCTGCACCACCAAAAATACCTCAGTGAGCAGCCCAGAGTTGCCTGGGCCTAACTGAAGACAAGGCTGCCGGAAAACCTGTAGCATCTCCCAGACGGGCCCTCTCCCCTCAAAGGTAACCCCTCATTAGCCTTCAATACTCTGAGTCCCCTCCCCATCTCTTATTTAAATTCTTCCCCATCTCCAACCTTGGGACGAAAGGGAATAACGGTTGTTAACCGACAGGCACTGGTTATATCCTAACTGAACTCCATTACAGTACAGTGGTTTTTCATCCAAATCTTTCTTAGGAAAATATCTGGGGAGCAGTAAACTCTGAAAAATGTTTGGTTCTTACTCTGAAAGTATATCTGACTCAGCCTTTTTATTCTGACAAATGAGTAAGACGAAGAGATGGAAGGACAGAGGAGATGTGGGGAGGGGGTTATTCCAAGGGAAGACTGACAGAGCCTGTCGGGGGCCCACACAAGATATTTCTGGAATAAGAGGGCTCTTTACATATCTTGAAGAATCTTCAGCGTACCTATCCTAAAGTGCCCCTCAGCCCCTGTCCTCATCTCAACCCCACTCTTATTCTCTCTTCCTACTGTTCCACCATTCCCAAGTAATTTTTTTCTGGCACATCTGAATTTACTTCAGTAATTAGTTTTTTTCAGGCTATAACCACCACTCCCACCTCAGATCCCAGAGCACATCAGTCCGCCTGCTCATGCCCCCCGCATTTACTGAGCGTGTACCACAGGCTGGAGCCCAGGGGGTTCGAACCACATGGCTTTGCCTTAATAATCTAGAAGGAAGCAAACCAAGGTTTACTCGTCTGAAACAGTGCTGTACAAGTCAGAATACAAAGGAGAAACATCTAATCGGTTCGTCTCCTAAATGCTACTGCAAATTAACATACAAATTCTCCATTAATAGAGATATTACTCTGAGAGTTACTGGCCTATAAGGGTTAATCAACAATACTACTACATGTGCATAAGAATCAAGAATTTTTCAGTCCGATGAAGCATGTTACTATATAAGACAGATATAAGGCAACATGGCATTAAATGTACAAAATTCCATAGAAGAGGAATATCACAGTTAAGGCTTTAAATACACAAACACGTACAGAAGAGAAAAGTACATAGTCAAATCCTATGCTGCTTATTGTTCAGGGTAGGAATTACAAATCATTTTAATTGTAATTTGTTATTGGTTTTTCTGTAATTTCTAAATAAATACGTAGTACTTCTATAATAAAAACATTATTTTTTTACTAACAGAAGAATAGAAATTTAGAATTTAAAATTTTGCTTTGTTCCAAAGCCGGAGTTCTCAAACTCCGCTGCACATTAGAATCACCTGGGAGACTTTTAAAATCCCAATGTCCAGGCCACACTCTACAAATTAACTCCGAAAATGAGGGTGGGACACAGCTACCAGTTCTTGTTTTGCTTTTCTGAACTCCCAAGTGACTCTAGAATGTAGCCAGGTTTGATAAGCAGTGCTCTAAAGATATTTTATGTTTCCTCAAACATTGTTAGAGCTTGAGAAATGAGAAAAGTTTCCGCAGAAGTGAATTACAGAGAATTGCAAATCTGCAAATTCCCAGTTGGAAACCACTAATGTAACAGCAGTGATTCAGAGCCTCAGCTCTGGAGTCAGACAGACCTAGACTGAATGCCAGCGGCATCCTTTCTTATCTGTGTGGCTGTGGACCCGTTTCTGGGCTCTCTGAGCTTCAGCCTCACATCTGCTCAGTGGGGACAGAATGATGTGAATTAGTGAGACAACTCAAGTAAAGAATTCAGCAGTGTCTGTTACAAAGCCAAAGCTCAGTAAATGCTAGCATCACAATTCTTAGCGCTGACAAATTAAGTACTATATGCTTACAGATTTCTTCTGTAATGAACACATTTGTGTGTGTGTGAATCAGTCACAGACAAAAGTAACATAGTTTAAGTCAGAAATGGAGGCATTTTGCCGACAAAATAGTCACTGACTAGCAAATCACCAAAACAGGAAAAATGAGAATGACTTCCTTCTTAGAAGATAGTAGGATAATATCAACAAATTAGGAGGAAAATGTCCCCCATTAATTGCACTGCATCTAACATTACCCAAAGCAGGACTATAAGATGGTAAGGGGATTACCAAAGTTAAGAGCATCAGATCCCAGTAGGTATCATGCCTAAAGTATTCAAGATAAACAGTTCCTCATCTTAATTCAGATTTTTGATTCTGCGATGAAGGAAACTGCAACCTTCTCTGGTAATTTTAAATGTCCAACAACTTTTTCTGTTAGGCAATTCTTCTCCTAAAGTTCTTTACAACAAACTGATCGCATCAGCCCTTCTGCAGCAACTCCTGTTTTATCCTTAGTGATTAATCCTGAATTGCCATGAATGAAATGAAAATTCATGTGCCGAGAGCAGCCTTTCTTGGAAAGCAGGACAAAGTTTAGTTATGCTGTAATAATGCTTCATTGTCTATATTTATTATAACTTAGGGGATATAACTTTTGTTAAAAGCTGAATCAGGTATAATTATATGTCTCTTTAATACTAGGTTTGCTATAACTGTAGTTGCCAACTGCTTAGTCTTAACATACCTCTTCCATTCTTCCTCATAAAACCTATATCCAACTCTTAAATTATGTATGTTGTTTTCTTTCAGTCTTCCTTTATGGAATGAAATAAATCACTTTGACAACTTAAAAGTGCCAAACTACAATGTAGCCATGCATCTCAAGTGACTATTTTGAGAGCAGAGATGTTACATATTTCAAAGAGCAAACTGGGGACCTCTACATCCAAGAGCACAGATCCTCAACTATGTGCTGAACATGAATCAGGCCAAGTTTTTTTTCCTTCAAAACATACCCATCCATACTCTATACCAGACTTGGTGAATCAAAATCTCACTGCGAGGAAGGCGTGGATTATTTCAGATGTCATCTGTAGTCTGGCAAAGCTACACAGGTAACTGATCCACACCCCTGTTTCCCAACCACGAAGGGTAGAGGCATCCAACTTTCCCATTAGTAAAGGCAGGATTTCCTCTAAATAATGTAAAAGCAAGCACTCTAATCTTGTAATCTTGGCTCCCTACCTCCCTTTTCAGCACTCTTCTGCTCTCAAATTTGCAGTGTTCGCACCTGACTCGAATAGTATTCCTTTGTGTACGACCAATCTGAACTCGCCTAGCACCTACAGCACCCCACACATGAGATCCCAAAATGGCAATCTCTGATTTTTTTGTTTGACCATTCCATTTGAACCCTGAAGTGCTGTGTTATAAAACAACAACAAAATTAAAATCCATCATATTAGACAGATACTTTGCTCACTCACAGTACAAGCACTTTAAACCTATTTTCTTCACCTGGCCACTTCGTACCTGTGTATCGCCCCATGGGCTGCATACCTGTGTATCACCCCGTGTATCACTCCGTGGGCTTCAAACCTGTGTATCACCCGTGGGCTTCATACCTGTGTACCACCCAGATCGCAAGTCCTGTACAGACTCTCTGAATCCTTCACCTCCCAGAGCCAATACTCCCCTATTTTATTATCCAGCTGCCTCAAGTTCCACGTGTTTTCTAAAATCACAACTACTGCCTTAAAAAGTCATTTTTTTTCTGAGGCGTTAGTGGACGATAAAGGTTTAATGCATATTTTCTGCCAAGGGTGCTTGAATTTTAACAAAAGACTAAGAAAATACAATGCCACACAACAAATGTATTTCTGGCACCAAAATCAAAGAAAGTGACACAGGTATTTTCAACATAGTATAATTTAAAGGTTTTAAAAATATATATATTTTTACTGATTTGAGAGAGCAAGAGGAAGAGAGAGGGAGAGAGAAACATCGACGTGAGAGAGAAACATCAATCAGCTGCCACCTGCACAACCCTTAACTGGGGATCTAGCCCACACCCTGGGCATGCGCCTGACAAGGAATCAAACTGCTGGCCTCTCAGTGTATGGGACGACACAACCAACTGCGCCACACCAGCCAGGGCTCAACATAATATAACCTAAATCAGCAACACCATAAACATTCACTTTACAGCTGTAAACACTGTGCAATCATTAAGTGCTCACAAAGAAAGAGTAGTTCCATAAACTCCTGAAACACCAATTTCACAATCTCTAAAATGACGTTAAAAAAACTTATAAAGATGTAACGGACTAACAATAAGACTGAGGTTGACAGGTAATTCACACACATGCAAGAACCCCATTATTAATCTTCAGGTTACGTTTACGAAGCAATTCTGCTATGCAGGCAGCACACTATGTAAATAGGGCTTTAAATCATTATGCTTGGCAGTATTCCCTTTTGGAAAGATCTAAAAATCTCCTCAGATGTCTGTTTAGAACCATAATTAGATTTATATACAAACACAAGAGTATCTTTGAAAATCATTCCACACTTCTGGTTTTGGCTGACTGATCACCCTTCTAACTGATGAGTCATTTTAGCTGAGTAACAACTTACTTGCTAGTGGGCATTCCCGTAACATAGATCAGGAGGGATCAAACCTCCCCACAGGCGCTCACAAGAAAGAGGGAGGCCTTGGTCACGAGCGTGGGGAAGTCAGCCCCATGCCATTTATTTTCCTATCTAAAGAGAAGTTATTTATCATTTGCCTATGACTTTATTTCCAATAAAAATCAAGGAATCACCTATATATTGACATACATAATTGAGAATTGTGTAGCTTAGATACGAAACATTATTCATTTGTGACAAGATTCTACAAAACAGCACCAGTACTGAAAATTTCTAACGGAAACATTCTGTAAATATATAACACAATTATCCTGAGAAATCAACTAATTATAGAAAGAAAAAAAAGACTTCTGGATGAGAACAGAAGATCTTTGCAAGAGTATGTCTATCTTCTTATCTACAGGAATACTTGGCTAAAAACTTATAGCAAAAAGGCAGTATCTTGTTGATTTGCCAGTCACCTAAGTAGGAACTAAATTTTGTTAAAACATATTGAAGAGAGAAAAATTAATGTAGATGCTAAATGAGTTGTCCACCATTAGTTAATACACTTCTCATATGGGGAGTTAACAAAAAAGTAACAGCATTGTTATAACAAGTTAAAAAAAAATTATTTCTTCCCTATAAAATTTAATTGAGTAACTACGGTCAACTCAGTAAATGTTTTTCTCTCAAAGCTTCCGTACAGCCAGGCTGTGTTTGAGAAGGAAGGCAAAGGAGGGAGGGTTCAAATTACACAACCACGTTTCTAGGGCTACATACTGAAGGATGTGGGGTCTGGTAAGAGGATCGAGAAGATTTGCTTTAAAACACTTAGGATAAAATAGGGAGAAGAGAGAACAGAGGAAGCCAGTGTGGCAACATCTAGATAATAGTAGGAGCTGGGCAATGAGGAACTGTTATTCTGAGTTTAACTGTGAGAATAACTCACAGTTATTCTGAGTTTGGGTATATTTGAAATTTTTCATAATCACATAAAAAAATATACTCAAGCATTTGTGAACCCCAAGCAAAGTTCTTCAAGGATCTAAAAAGGTGAGGAACCTGAGTGTCTTAGTCTCATATCGACCCTGTTCAAACCTTGGCCCTGAATTCATCTTGCAGACCTAAGTCTCTGACCTCTTATCTCCCCACCCCACCCATCAAATTCAAATTAGACAAGTAATGTGGTTCCCTTGCTCAAGTGATCTAAAATGTCCACCGAAACTTCTGGTCACTGGTGGAAAGGGTGGGAAGGACTGAGCTGAAAAGAGCTATGCAAATCTTACTTCCCTTAATTCTTGAGCCTCAATGATTCTGCTTAAGATTTGGTCAGCAGATCACAAAACCTCTTTGGCGAAGAAACTATGACTTCAGAACAATGTCGTTTTCCACATTAATTTCATTTCCCTGTATTACCTAATGTTGAATTTTTTTATTGTCTTAAAGCAGGGGTGAGAAATCTTTTTCTGCAAAAGGCCATGCAAAATTATCAACTTAAAAATTAACTATGAAAAAAGCTCCTAGATTTAACTGAATTTTGAGTCCTGCCTGCGGTTGCCTTGGCAGGGCCAGGCCAAATGATTTCACGGGCTGTATACGGCCCGTGGGCAGGAGTTCCCCACCCCTGCCTTAAAGTATCAAATATAAATAAAATACAAATTCTGATACCTGTTTCCATGAAAACCACCTTTAAAGATCTTAGAGCTATTAGTACCAATATTTTCATTATATACACTATTTCCAAAGGATCTCACTATTCTAAAAAGCAAATTTTTCCTTTATTTAAATTAAAAAATCCAAAATAATCTAAAATCACAATTTTACTGAATATTTGACAAAATATTATTAGTAAATATTAATATTAATATATAAGCTTATTGTTTAACATAAAGACATAAGATAGCAGAATTCAAACACTTTTCGAATCAGCAATTTTTCAAATCAGTATTATATAATTTATAGTCTTAGAATCTATTAAAATTGTAAAAGAAAGCAGTCTATTTAACATCTTCCTGAGACTATCTTGTCTTAAAGCTTTACTTCAGAGCAATAGTTTTGTCATTTCCCAGAAGCTTCCCATTTAGCAGAGCCCAAGGTAGAAAGGCATAGTGAAATCGTGGAGGTGAAGACAGTCCCTCTGTGCGTGTTGTTCTCCTTTGCCCTGCTCTCCCTGGAAACATGGCAAAGGCCTCAGAAAAGCTACCAAGAAAGGCTTTCAGTGTTACTTGTTGGGGTTTTCTATCTCTTACATAAATAAGTGCATGTATAATAATAAACCACTGTTTCTTTGAAGATGAATAAAATTTGGATTCAAGTCACTTTAAAACTATTAAAGTCTCAATACAGTACTGAATGCCTCTTACAACTCAAACTATAATTACTAATGTTTAGTTAATCCTCATTGTACTAAGTTTCCTATTGCTCTATAACAAATTATTCTTTTACAGTTGTGATGGTGAGAAGTTAAAAAATCAAGGTGTCCAGAAGGCTGTGTTCCTTCCAGAGGTTTTAGGGAAAGTCCATTTCCTTGCCTTTCCAGCTGCTAGAGGTCACCTGAACTTCTTGGCTCACGCCCCTTCCTTGCATCACCCCAACCTTCCACTTCCATAGTCGCACCTTCTCTGAATGATTCCTCTTGCCTCACCCTCTTATAGGGACTCCTGTGATTACACTGGGCCCACTTCAGAGAGTCTAGGTTAATTTCATCTCAAGATCCTTAACATAATCACAGCCACCAAGTCCCTTTTGCCTTCTAAAGTGACATCCAGAGGTTACAGGGATTAGGACATGGAAATCTTTGTGGCGTGTTTAGCCAACCACACCCAGAAAATAAACATAATGCATAATTATAATTTTTGATATAATAATGAACTGGTAACTCAATGACACTTGTAATCTATTTTCTTATTATAATAATAATTTCAATTAATATGCATGGATACAATTTTTCTTCAAAGGAATACTTAAGTTCATTAAACACAGGATACTTATGAGATGATTACATCCTGTACATCTTACATTTTCAAAGTGCTTTGCTATCAATAGGGTCACATATGTCACCGCATTTAATCTTTTATATAAGTGACCTGCATGGTAGGTAAAAACAAATCAGCTTGTTTAAAATTGCAAACTCAGTAAGTAGGACAGTCAGAGGGTACATTAAATCTTCCAGCTTCAAATCACCATCCCTCTTCTCTGCTATACCAGACAAGTGGGACCTGTTTCACAGTTGCCTTTATGTGGACCACAGACCTTGCCTAAAGCACAACATTCATGGTGCTATAACTGGATATATGTAGCTCTAAGAAATCAGCTGTTATCAAAACAAGTATTAATAGAAAATAAAAGAATTAAGATATAGGAAGTTTCAATTAGCAATAACAAAATAATATTTCCTGTAAAAATTTTCAAAGTAATTAAGCTATAACTTCCTTTAGCTAAATAATAGCTGTAACTGTATCTTATTACTAAAAATAGACTTGGTTCATGAAAACTGGTTAAAAAAATATAAAAATAACTGATTGGCACCCTAAGACCAGACAGAAATCAATTAACATCTAGGCTGACAATATAAAGCAAGCATATTTCACAACTACGAAAGAAAAATAAAACAATTCAAAACTGAAAGGCAGGCTGCACAAATGAGCTGCATAACTCAGTATAGTTTGCTTCATGTTTGCAAACTGACATCATCCTAGAAGAGCAGGTGAAAATGCCACCTGTGCTGCTTTCTCTCCCCTTAAAAGTCATCAGGGCTACTGAGTTATGGCTCAGTTCTATACATATTTGAGCACTCTTTAAAGATAAGTGAGGAAGGGAATATGAAGGTGCTGCTAAAATTAATAATAGTAATAATAATGATTTAATTTACTAATTCAGACCAGTCTCTGAAAACCGGGCACCTTTAGATAATAAAATATTGACAAGATTGTAGTCACATATAGCACTGTATCTTAAGTATTACATTGTACATGGGAAAGTGGCTTTCTAATATTAATTGCAATAACAAGGATCACGGTGGTTTCAGGAATTATTTATGTAGGCTGTCACATGCACTTCCACTGTAAATTAGCAGTATTAGTTAATGGAAACATTAAAAATTTTACTATTCATTTAGTAGTTCCAGACTGTACCAGAGATGGGAACAAAGCATTAGTCCCATTCCCCTGGCACAAGCTCTGTTGTTTTATAACAGTAAATTGCTTAGTACAGGGCATGTATGTAATGGGACATTTCAAAACAAAATAATTATCTTGTTTGTAGCAATCACCACAAAACTAAAATATTTCTAAAACCTAATTTTTCCATTACACCATAATCATACTTAGGGAATAGAGAAGATATATGAATATGCTGAAACTTTAAAAAGATCCATGAAAATTATAATGAAAAAGTACTTTAGACCATTTAATACTTTTTAAAGCATCTCTCTCAATTGCATGCAGACATCACCAGGATATCTTACCATCATTTCAAATTCACAATGTCCAATTCACAATGTCTTCATTTCACTCCCCCTAAACCTAGTTTTTTTCTCATTTTTCTACCCTCAATTAAAGGAATCATTTATATACCAATCCTCCCAGTTTCAACAACTCTATGTTAGTTTCTTCCTCTCCCTTCTCCTTTCTCTTTGGCCACAGCTCTCCAGCCTTCCCCACAAAATCTCTCATTCATCCTAACTCCCCTCTCCTACAGACAGATGTACCCTGGCGGTGGTTTCCTCGGACATTGTAGCAGTGTCCAAGTTGGGCAAATCTACCACTCTTGTCAAATGCATCAGATAGGAAACTGCCAGAAAGAGCTCCTATGGAGCATTCAAATATCTTCTGAGCCCAGCCAGGCATAGCTCAGCGGTTGAGTGTTGACCTAGGATCCAGGCGATCAGGGTTTCGATTCCCGGTCAGGGCACATGCCCAAGTTGCAGGCTCAATCCCCAGTTGGGGGCGTGCAGGAGGCAGCGAATCAATGACTCTCTCATCATTGATGTTTCTATCTCTCTCTCCCTCTCCTTTCCTCTCTCTGAAATCAATAAAGATATATTTAAATATATATATTAATTTTTTTCTGAATAGGTAATACATATTTGTGATACAAAATCCAAAATGTGTTTAGAATGAAAAGTATGTTTCTCTCCAAAGCCAGGCCCCAGCTACTGAATTCCCTTCCTGAAGCAAATAAATACTTGTCAGCCTCTGTGTATCTCCCCAGATCAATATGTATCTCTGCATACACAACAAATACGTGGTCTTTTTAGATTTAACACATGCATGTGTGTACACACACACAAACACACACAGAGAGTAACATTTTATACATACACACTGTTCCGCAGCTGGCTTTTCCCACTGATTAAAATTTTGAGTTCACTGCATGTTGTTAGAGAGCTGACTCATTCTTTTTCCTGGTTGCATAACATTCCACTGTGTGACATATTTCATAATTCATTTTAACCAGTCCCTAACTTCTACATTTGGGTTGTTTGTGTTAAACCTCAGGTTAAAATCTTTTAGAAGCTTTTCAACAACCCTTTTGAGGATGGTCATGTGAGTCTTTGCTGGTGGGCATATGTCC
Organism: Miniopterus schreibersii; assembly: GCF_964146895.1. Taxonomy (NCBI): domain Eukaryota; kingdom Metazoa; phylum Chordata; class Mammalia; order Chiroptera; family Miniopteridae; genus Miniopterus; species Miniopterus schreibersii. The sequence continues at coordinate 71,107,702 of NC_138102.1, read as the reverse complement.
ACCCCCTGAAAAGAAATATAATCTAAAACATATCCACATGAACAACACTTTCGCTGTACACACACACACACCTCTCTAAATTCTTACAAAGGTGTTCAAAGGGACAGGGTTTTGCAGCTTTATCCTGACAGCTTTTCTCACATTATGAGCCTAACAATTAGGGCAGCTCTAATAATATTGTTGAACAACTATGAGAAATTAATTATTGTTAGAATCCTTTATTGATGGAATTCTGAAAATGAAAATGACCAAGGTTTGTGCAGAAATCAGATCACAGAGGCCAAACAGTCAATCCAATGGTCTTATAAACATGAGATAACACAGAACATACATATATACAACACATAGAATACTGTCACTCTTCCATTCGAAGATTAGTGGCAGGCCTGTATGACCATGTGACTTCTGGTTATAACCCCAGCAGCTTTCCACTGTCTGATGTTCATACTAAACAGTGTTGTGCTAAATTATAACACGGCACCAGTGAAGTGTGTAAAAGCAACCCATTGGCAGAGATAAGAAATCCCACCAACTGATCCAGATGGACCGTGTCACTAGGCCACGCCTAGTGTCTAAATCGACAGACATCATCACTCAACCTCGCTGGAAGGGGCCTAATGAACTTCTGATGGCAAGGGCCACACCTTCCACGTAGCCACACCTTCTGCTCTAAGATGTCGGCTCTGTTTAACAGCTTTTTGCTACTGATCTGTATTTCTTCAAGATTTAAAGACCATCTTCTGCCTTGAGTTCCATACCAATGGGTGCAGCTTACCAGGAGCTTCTGAAAGTCCCTAAGAGAGCCATCCGACCCTTCCTAAACTGATCAGCTAACACAGCCTGTGTGCTAGGACTGTCCAAAACCTTCACATCTGCTCAGCAAGTCCTGTGACAATGAACAAAAGAAAAAAGGAAAAAAACCTCCGACTGGATAGCACTCAACCTACCTCTTGTCCATAAAACAATCTTGCTTCTGACGTCAGCCGTCTGTTGCTGACTAGACTACAATTGGTCTCCCATAATCACAGACCTACCTTTGCCTTTACGTACTAATATTTGGTCTTGGCAAAGTTTAACTAGGTCCAGGGATCACAGAAATGTTTAAGGCAGAAACTACTGAACTGCAAATCTCCTTTTAAACCACTTTCTTGTCAGAAATTAAATTCTCATCTGAGACTTGTAACAATGGAGGTGATCAACACTGTATCCTGTCTCTTCCATTAGAGATAATTAGCCTCATGACCACCACAGGAACTGACACTGTGTGACAGGCCAGTGCTCTAATCACTGCCAGCTGGTACCCTGCTCTACATAAACTTTCCTCTCACTTGCAAGGTAATGAGGATTCACCAGGAATGGCGGGATTGAACTACATTCTATTAAAAATGGTGGCTACCGTTATTGTACTAATTGTGAAAATTCCAATACGCTATGCATTCTCATGGGAAGAGCACAGGCTTTAAATATTACTTACGGTACTTGTTAACTATATACATTTACAAAATTATGTTCTCTGAGCCTTATTTCTTCATCTGCTGAAGAGAAGGAAGAATAATTACTTCATGGGCTTAATGAGATAATGAAGTGAGGTATACACTTTTAGTGGGTGAAAGGATAGACCAAAAAGGTTTTAAAAATAAATAATCATTTATTTTTCTCATCTATATTACAAACACCTTAAATTTTTTAAATCTTGGAGAATAAACAGGTTTTCCTTAGTACTATTTTAATATTTTTATTAACATTCAAGACCAACAAAATTAATTTGATTTTTTTTTTTTTAATTAAGAGGTTGATGTTTTAAATTGTCCATGAAGCCCAAATCTGAGAGGTGTAAGAATGTTCTCATTTTAGAGCCTTTCATACTGGGTGGCAGGCCTGGTTTTGGAACTGTCAATAGCACCAGGTGTGATGGACAAGGTGCCCATTTTTGAGTGCACGTCACTTGGGCTTTGTCACGGTGATTCAAGATGCCAGCAAACTTGAGTTGCTCATAAAGCACAGGAGTGCAGATGCCTCTGAGACTTTTTAGACTGTGAGCTCCATGGCTCTCCACTATTCCCACATTCTTAACTGGGCACCAAAGAGTCTAGCTTCCTGAGAGACTTGGAACATCAAACTTCTTAGAAAATAAGACTCCACCAAGCTCACCAGTAGAGAACTCTCAAGACACTAAAACACTTCAGGGTTCTGGTGCTCCAATCAGATGGCCACGGGCTAAAAGGCCCTCTTTAGCTGGTATACAGACAGATATTTTTGGAGGGTTTTTTTTTAATGCCAGTAGTTTATTTTCCTATATAGGCCCCTATTCCAGGTACCTCCAATGAGACAGAATGTCATTTTTTTTTTTAATTTAATTTAATTTTTGTTTAAAATATTACAGATGTCCCTTTTTCTCCCCAATGGCCCGTTCCACCCCATTCCTTCCCCCTCCCCAGTCCCTCTCCCCACCATTGTCCATGTCCTTGGGTTGTGCATATCTGCATATAAATTCTTTGGTTACTTTCTCCCCCTCCACCCACCCGCCCTCCTCCATCCCTCTGACATTCGTCAGTCTGATCTATGCTTCCATGTCATTGAATCTATTCTGTTCATCAGTTTATTAAGTTCTTTAGATTCCACGTATAAGCGAGATCATGTGATATTTGTCTTTCGCTGCCTGGCTTATTTCACTTAGCATAATATTCTCCAGGTCCATCCATACTGTCCCAAAGGGTACGAGATTCTTCTTCTTTACAACTGCATAGTATTCCACAGAATGTCATCTTTTACAGGTTTTGAGGATTCATTCTGTACCACAAATGGGTATCAGAAGTCAGAGCTCATTTAAATAATGAACCTTTAACTAAGCACTTTAGCCATGTGAAGTACACAAGGAAGTCCAAGTAAATCCCATAGCCCTTCTTCAAAAAGGGCACCAGTGAGCAGTTAGGCTGGCAAAGAGGGAATAAACTTTCTGTGGCAGTCTACACAGCTAAGAAGCCTCTGTATACAGCTGAATCATTGGTGGGACTGGAGCTGCTAATACAAAACTTAAGCAATCTTTGCAAGTTTTTATGCAAAACCTCTCAGGAGAGAAGATGGGATCTAGAAGTTCAATCCCACATAGTGACCAATGCTGTCTCCAGGATCATGGTGACAGTGACTGCATTGGCTGAAGGCCATCTATCTGGGGCTATGAAAAGCCTAGTATAGTAGTATCTGGACTATATGAGTGAAATTCAGATTTATAATTAGCCCCAGGAACAGACGCTGTGCAGCTTGTGGCCAGTGACTGGGCACTACAGTACAGAAGGGCCACTGAGAAGGCCACTCCCCCATGACACAAGGTTAAGAAGGGCCAGACTATACATCTGGATGGCCATCCACAAGGTGCCCGAGGCTAAAGTCCTTCAAAAAACACTGGCATCTAAAGTCAGGGATAAGCAATTCTAGAGTCACCCTATTCTGTCCTCAGAAACACTGGCATAGGGGGCAGGCTGGATGAAGCAGTCCCACAGGATTTTGTCTGTGGAATCCTGAGGGATTTAAGCCTCAGGCTTTAAGGGGGCATATAATCTTTCCTATAACCTGTGATGGGACAGTTTCCAATCCCCATTGGGAGGCAATTCCTTATGATCTGTATCCCAAGAATCCTATTCCAGGGCCACATACTTCAAAGACAGGGACCTATCCACAGAGGCTTTAAACTTTTTAAAAATTTGGGACTCAATCGCCAATTCTTTTTATTTGCCACTGCATATCCAGAATCTAGCACAATGACTGATACATATAGCAAGCTCTCAATAAATACCTGCTGAATGAATGAATGAATGAATGAGTGAATGAATATCTAAGGACAGTCCCACGGGAGGGTAGGTTAGGGAGGGGGCTGCTGTGCAATAGCCTGTGGGAAACTAAAAGCACTCGTAGCAGCAGGCTGCAGGTTACTGACCAGGAGAACCACAGTCTCCCTGAGTCATAGACCTTCGGCAAGACCAGGACAGGGGAGGGGAATGCACTGATGCCACGCGCAGCAACCTAACACAGTACCCTGCCTGGGCCTCCAGGGACACAGTGCTTTAGATGATAAATCCTCTCTCCCAAACTACTGATAGTGTCTATTCACATCACGGCAGACCCTCTGATGACTGACCTGTGTGCTGGGACTCCCAAATCTGATTATGCAAACAAGCCCAGGTTCCCAGAGCTCCAAAGTGGCCAGAATACTCAAGGACATGCTCACTGGTTCTTGGCTACTTTAGAAAGTCCATTTGAAAGATTTATGGAAGACTCTGTCTCTGGTGAAGGCAGAGACAAAGGCACAGTTCTTCCACCTATACCTACGTCCACACCAAGATTTGAGTCTAGCTAAAAAAGGAACAATGGTTTCTTGCCTACTAGGATTTCGGTCTGAGAAATTTCATAATAGCTTCAAGAGGTGTTTCTCTGGGTTACACTCTTGGAAAAGATGATATATCACTAAATGTAAAGATAAATATATACACCCATAGAAAAAATGATCAGATATTTTATTTCTAAAACTGATGTCTAAGTCATAGAAAAAGAAATACAAATTTCAAACTTACCATAAAGTATCAGCTTTCATAATATAAAGCCATCTAAACTATATATGTCAATTTTAAAAGGCAAAAAAGCCACTCAAATTGTATTAATGTGGTATCATTTTAAAGTGCTAAAAAATGTTTTAACCAACTTGGATGTAAAAAATACTAGTTTTTCCACTATCAGGCATCTAATAGCTACGTGGAGCACTGAAACGTTTAATAATAGGCAAGAATCATGTTTATGAGACTTACTTTTTATATAAAAACAAAAGTAAAGATTATTATATAAAGATTGCAATGATGATACAAGTTTTGGTAGCTGTATTACAGTCCAACATCTTGGCGGGGGGTTAGAAAACTGTTCTCTAAGCTAACACTTGAAATTACATTTCCCCCCGCAAAAAACTAGAGGTTAAAGATACCATTCATTCATTCATTCATTCATTCAACAAAACAAATTGTTCCTTCCTTCATTCAACAACTATTTCTTGTCTTTCCCCTCCGTGCTGGGCCTTGTGCCAGCCTTGGGGATTCAGTGGTGAAGATGACAGTTTTTGTGCCTGCAAAGAAATTTCGCTCTCCACCATGTCCCCTCACAGCCTCCCACACACGCACACCATGCAAAGATCTCCCCAGGTGCATTCCTAAAGGAGGGCCACTGTATGCTGCATTGACACAGAATGTTTAAAAGGTCCAGCACAGTGCCCAGCGATATTTAAATCCACTCCTTGCCCACTCCCAACAAACCTCAAGAGCTGAAAGCCCCAAATTCAGGAGTAGCCATGTACAGCTATTAGCCAACCAAGCTTGAGAGACTCATTTCAGCACTCTGACCCTGCATCTGCCGTGGACTCTCTTCTGGAGGCCCCTTTCAGTTCACAGGGCATGTGAGATGTAGAGAGTTCTAGTGCGGGGCAGAGCTATTACCTCACAAGGGGCCTGTTCTATCAGATGACTCAAGTCAGAGAGTTCTCTTCTGCCTAGGGCTGAAATTGACCCTCCGGAAGTTCAATCACAGGTCTATGTCCTACACACTGCAGTCACACAAAAACCTGTCTACTGCCTCTTTTATGTGATAATCCCTCAAATATTAAAAAGCCATGTCATATTTTCCCAAATCTTTAAAATAAAAAGTGCTCTTTACTGTCAGTCATTCCCATGATTCCCAGACTTTTTCATAATACTGATGACCTTCCTTTATGAGCTCACTGGCCAACATGTCTATTTCAAATGTAGTACCCAAAATATAATGTAACATTCTAGGTTTGTAGTATGACCAGTCAGTGTAAAATAAGACTCTGGGAACACAACATGAGACCCCAGGATTGACTTAGAGTAGAAAAGAAAACTGAGCATGTAGAAACCAATGAGAGGAACACTATCTGAACCACACTCATTTATACTCCACGACAAAGAGACGGGACAGCAGAGTGGTGACGACAGAGCACCAATGAGGCTGCATGACTCAGATGGGTTCAGATTCTAGTTATTTACATGTATTAGATGTTAACCTCCTTCAGAGTCCTATAAATGGGGAGCATAACAGTTCCTAGCTTACAGGACTGATATAAAGAATTAAATGAGTTATTAGATATAAAGCATTTAGAAAAGGCACATAGTAGTTACAATAAATATTTTCAAATAAAGTAGGCAATTTGTTTATCTAAGTGATCACTGATGCAGGTGATTATCTAATAACCTGTGGTGTGATGTGCATTTACAAATGACATGAAAAGAATAACTTCTAGTTACTTCCTTTGTACCAAAATATTGAGATACTGACAGATAAAAGTAACCTGACACTTTCTTAGGTTCAAAGGATGTGATATCTTTCTTAAGAGAGAAATGGACTGAACTCTATTAATGGAGAGGAAGCTAAGGGGAAAACAGAAAGTAAACATTAAAATGCAGCCTGCTCATTTGAATTATACTATCAATGTATAATTTTCAGCATTTTCTGTGCTGTAAGAGTATGTTCTCTTTGTTTATTGGTTTGTTTTTATGTATACTTTTTAAAACCTCATCAGAAAAACCATAATCTAATGTCAGTCAACTTTCAGCCATGTCTGCTGTGAACTAAAATGACTCTTTGTTCCATTGCTCACTGGGTTCTAAAAATAAGTGCTGCCACACGGCATCTGTGTTTCATACAACTGAGCAAGTTAGCGTGAATGTGCAGTAACTACGAGATTCACACAAAGTTGCAGATAGTTCAATTCACCAGAAATGTTAAGGGTGGATAAAAAAAACAAATTACCTCTGTATTTCTTTCTAATTCAAAAAAAATGCTTTCTTTACAAACTTCCAGTAAGGAGTTTTAACAACGTCAGTACAATAATTTCTTTAAGATGATGACTGATCTGTTTAAGGTTCAGCCTAACCTTCACTAAAATTTAAAAAAAAAAAGAGTCTCGTCATTGGAACAGCATGCTTTGGAAGCCTAACGTATACCATGTGATGCTGATGACTTTCAAATCATTAAAAGGTCTTCTTTAGTAAATAACTTTTACGTAAGAAGGAATGGTTTTAAGTCATTCATTACAGAATGGTTGCTTTTCCCAATAACACGTATTAATGTGAATTAAAAAGGAAAAAAATGTTCACTGTCCCTCTGAAAAACAGAATGAAACATTTTCTCAAGATAAACTTCATTCACATTCTCCTTGGAAATCCCAAACTTTTAGGGGTTCATTACATACTGTCAACAGAATATTGCGTGATAGGAAGAGCCCTGGGTGAAACATCAGGAGGCACCAGTGTGACCGAGGAGAAGTCAGTTCTTTTCTGCAGTCTAACACAAGAACACATTCTCATACAGCACAGAAGTATGTTAAAGATAAAAATGTTAAGTGAAAATAAAATTTAAAACACAATGCAGGTATCAATAAAATAAAACAAAACGAACAATTAAAAAATGAACAAAAAATTAAGAATGTATTATATATTTCACAATTATAGACAATGCCATGGCAGAAATTAAATTACAAATGAATTAATGATGAACATTAACCTAAAAGTTTATAAAATGCCAATAAGGCTGGGCAGGATTGTCTTTTTCCATTCCCCGTCACATCACTGTCTCCTAATATCACAGAAAATGTTTTCAATGTCAATCATGGTTGTTGCCTATTGCAAAAGACACTTGCAAAATCATAAACTCAAACCTTGGTCAAAATTAGCCCAATTTAATGTAATTTAAAAGTATATACAAAAATTTATCATATCTATTTATTCCAACATTGTGGAACCTGGAACAGAGGAACCCAGTTATGCTGTGTGACCATCAAAACTGTGAGAGAGCCCTGGCGGGCTGCTCAGTTCGTTGGAGCGTCAGCCCATACCCCTAAAGGTTGTGGGTTCCATCCTCAGTCCCGGAGGCAACCAATTGATGTTTCTCTCTCACATAGATATTTCTCTCTTTCTCTCTCTACCCTTCCTCTCTCTTAAAAAAAAAAAAAAAAAAATCAATAAAAACATATCTGTGAGTGAGGATTTAAAAAAAACCTATGAGACAATAAATGGGCAGCATTTTAAACCATGAAGTTTGTGGTACTTTGTTATGAAGCAACGGAAGACTAACACAATATCTGAGGTGATTTAGACAACCAAAACAAAAACAAGACAGTTTTTAACTCCAGAGATGGGAGCATTGGACTGTGCAGGAAAGGAAACCTAATCATCGTGTAGGTGGGTGTTCACCACGTCAGCAAAGCCTTTGGCAGGACTCTCATGGTATGTAATGTCCCCTCCCCGGGAGCTCAGCCAGCCTTGGTGGCTTGCTCATAGCCTATAGATGCAGCAGAAATGATGCTGAGTGACTTCCCAGGCAAAGTCAGCCTCTGTCCGGCTCCCTACAACATTGACTCTAGAACCCTTTGTACTAGAGAGCTTGGCATTGGATTTTCAGGGGAAGCATAGCTTTTCCACTTTCCACTTACTAATTATAGATTTTTCTATTTCTACAGTCCCGTGTTAGTATATCATCCTTAGGGACTTCAAGGAGAGGAGAAGTGGCTGTGGAGAAGCAGAATTTGGCCATTCACAGATTCCCCAGCAACCACACCACCAAGCTACACCATTAACCTCTGACATGAGCCAGCCAATAACAGCCTCAATAGCAGTCGTTGTAATCCAGCAAGGTGGAATATTTAAATATTTAAAGATAGGGAGGACTGTAAATTACTGATGGAAGACATATCTCTTGTTCCTTTTTATATCTTGGAAAGTTCTATGAAATTGATTTGCTGTAAAACTCTAAGCAATCTGCCTAACATTTTAGTCTCCACATTTCTAATCCAAGCAAACTTCAGAAACAAAGTTTGATTGAATGAAGAACTTTCTTGAAGACACTTTAACATAGTGTCTTCCCATGTCTAACATAAACTTTCATCTTATGAATTAAATCAACAAATACTTATGGATAAGGTAATATGAGGTAAAAAGATATGACACAGTCCCTGGCCTCAAGGAGGTTATAATAAACATAGTAAGTATCTAAACACAAGGCAATATAGTAAATTCTATAAGAAAGGAACAACAGGAGAGACTGCGTGCAGTTGGAGGTCCAAGAAAGAGCTGTACAAAGAATCTGAATAGCCTCTCCCGAGACAAGCTTCTCAGTTCCCGTCACCTTTATCTACTTCAATACCCTATACTTTGTCTTCACCTGAAATTATTCCAGCCTTCAAAGCTTAAACGCTGGAACCCTCTTTCAGACTAAACCCTAGATCTGTGCTGGGAGGAAACCCTTACCTCCCCCTCCCACCCCATGAGTCTCCACAGAGGGGAGAGGACTACTGTTCACTCCCCAGGGGAGGCAAGTGACTGGGTGATCGCCCTACCGCACCTTGACTTGGGAGGAAAGAACCACCACCACCATCTCGGCCTTGGGTCTCCAGCAATTTATCAGAATCTCTGTATCTAGTGGCTATTGGAGCCTGGTCAGCCATTAATAGCTGTCCCTTAGCACTTGTGTTTCATTCCCAAAATCTGAGAACTCAGAGGGGGCAGATGGATGAGGTATTAATCCCCCAAATATCCAACAATCCCTTTCTCTTTCTATCCAAATTCCCTATAAACCATAAACCCTGGATCAACTTAGTTGTTCTCTAGCCCCATCTTAAAGGAAATGCCACAGGCCTAAGAATTAAGAACATTACTAAACTTGATCTCCAATCTCTGGTGGATACCTATCTGCTACCTAGTTAACCTTCCACAGATCCCCATTCAGTTTCAGTTCTCACGGTCAGCAGAAGCTACTCCAAACTCTCCTAAATTCTTAAGGCAGGTGACCTCATCTTCAATTTCACTGAGAAAATACTAGTATTTGGGTTCGAAATGTATGCACCTCCTGCCAACATCTACTTCCACACACTTTCTGTCTTCTTTTGGGCGCTAACCTCTTAGCCTGAGCTCAGGCCCCTCGCTCTTCGGCTCGCTCAGCGATCGTGCTCCATCCGTCATTCCCACTCTCCCGAAGCTGTGACTTGTGGTTCTAACCATTCTTTCCTCTCCTCATACATACACACTCAAAACCCTTTTTAAAAACAAAGCAAAAGAGCAATAAAACCACAACCCTCTCTTCAGGCCTGACCATTCCTGTAGCTATACTTGGCCCTCCTTTAAGGGCTAAGGTTTTAGGAAATGCAACCTCCCTGGCTCCCTCTGCCTCTCCACTTTGCATTCTCAGGGCAGCCCGATGCATCCCACCCGCCACTGAAACGATTCACATCACTGTGACTTAATGACCTCTGAGCTAACAAATTCAACAAACGATTTTCACTTCTCCTTTGACTTGACCTCTCAACAGTATTTGATGTTTAGCAACTTCCGTCTTAAAACTCTTTCACTGGCTTTTTATAACATCACTGCCTCCTGACGCTCCTTCTATACTTCATAATGCTCTCTCTCAGTCTTTACTGGTCAAACCTTAAATTTTAACATTTTCCCAGGATTCTATTCTTGGCTTTCCTCTTCTCAAACTAAACTGTCCCCGGGGAGGGAGGGGGGGAGCAGGGGAAGGGAAGGAATATTATTCACCATGAGTTATCCCACAAACCCATAAATCAATAAGACTAAATCTGAACTCATTTGCTTCCTCCCCAACCCCCAGCCCTACCAGTGCTTACCTCTATCACGGCCCTGCCCCTGTATTTGTTTATCTGTCTGTCTTCCCTGCCTGGCATGCCTTGGGGATGGGTACAACACACTGCAGTCAGCAACAGTGGCTCCCTAGAGCAGGGACTGGGGGCAACTACATACCAAGAGCAATGCATCTTAGAGGACCTAAGGAGTATGTAGTTATAAAAAGAACCACAGATGAACTTCACTGAACTCTACTATAAGTATCTTAAAGGGAAGTGATATTTTTTTACTCCATCCATCCATCTCTGAATCTCTTGTGCTCAGCACAAGAGCCTGGCACACAGTACTCAATCCCCAGGGGAGTGAATTCATATATTTTTGAATCAAAGAAGTAGAAGAGGAATGGAATATTCAAGGTAAGCTTTGAAGAACTGGTAAAATTTCAACAGGTACAGATGGGGGAGGAATCATGTAAGTCAGAGGGAATAGGAAAAGCACAGGCACAGACAAAAATGCTGGACTGGTAGAGTGTGTGGAGTCAAATAATTATCGCCAAGAGGAGAACACTGAGGCGCTGTTCGATAAGACTTTAAGCTGCAGCTGGAGACAAAGCTTGACAGGCAATGACAAGCCAGTGAAGTGTTTTAAGCAAAGGGATTTGCGATTAGAAAGGAAAATAATTAAACGGACAAGAGGACACCTCTTAAATAGCTACCAAATGAATTACCTATGTGAGAAGAAAAGACGGCCTGAGCTACAGCAACTGTGTGAACCACACACAACTAGAGTAAAAGCTGAAGAGAAGGAGAATGTATTATTTTTGAGACTGAAGTTAAAAAACAAACTTTTCGAATATTCAAGAATGATGGAATTGGTTGAAGTATTACATTTAAAGATGAAAAATTTACACCACTAACATTACAATCATGAATGGTGCTGGGTGCCAGGGTATCCAATGTACTCCTCACGTTTACTGTGTTGGCCAAGAGCTCCAACAAGCATAGGCCGACGCACAGCTGGTAACTGAAAAGGGCATTCTTGGTATGTGAGGAAAGGCCACTCTACAACTTCTGAGTAGGGAGTTAGCAAAATACAGCCATACCGTGAAACTGTTGTTAGCGTTTTTTGTGCTTGCTTCAGCTACACTGGCATCTGAGAGGTCAACTTCATCAAATATCAGAGACTGTTAATGAAAAAGAACACAAACATATTAAATGAAAACCTAACTCAACGCTCCTTGATAATTACTTTTACTATCAGGTCATGATTATGAGGCTGTCTGTCAGGAATTAGGAATAGAAAATGAAGAAAAATTTAAGTTAGTGATACTTTGTTGAGTAAAACCACAAAGTACAACTAACACATAAATCCCAAACTGAAAAGGTCCTCAAAGAACCCCAGGACGCTGTTTCAGCGCAAAATGCTCTGTGCTCTCTGGAGGCATAATTCAGGGGAATCTACGAAGTACAACACACACACACACAGAGCAATATCTTTAAACCCTGTAACAACTTTGCCAGAAAGGCAGAGGCAACACTGTTCCCAAATTTGCTAAGTGAGGAAAGAAAAGAACTAGCCCTGGCTCAGATCATGGTGAGTTACTGAACTTTCTGAACCCTATTTTCCTCATCTATAAATGTGTTCAAATGAGATGAATGTGCTTTGCAAATTATAAGATGATGTGTTTTTTTTATACTCTTAAAAGTAGTTTTAATAAAAAAAAGTTTCAGTGGTAAAAAATCCATGGAAATGAAATCTTTAAAAATGCACAATTTAGCCCCGGCTGGGTGGCTCAGTTGGTTGGAGCATGGTCTGGTACACCAAAAAAGGTTGCGGGTTCAACACCCAGTCAGGGTACATGTAAGAGGCAACCAATCGATGTTTCTCCTTCACACCGATGTTCTCTCTCTCTCTCACTCCCCCCACCTTCCTCTCTCTCTAAAATCAATTAAAACATATCTTCAAGGTGAGGGTGTTTAAAAAAATAGTAAATAAATGTACCCTTCCCACTTTTAGTCATTTGGTCACTGTTCACATTCCTTCAGTGTTCCCCTAGCAAGGCAGTATAACAGGGCTTCTCCAGAAGTTCAGAAAAGGGGGTCCCCATCTCTGGTTACTTCCAATCCCCCCCCCAAGATCTCCAGGGCGTATACTCCAACCAATCTAACTATAAGACTTGTCCCCTGACTGGAAAGAATTTATAATCTATCACAGGCAATAAAACAGACACAAATAATTTTAATGTAAGATAGACTATAATGATCACTCAATTGGCACAGTAGTAAGAAATGTTAATGTTTATTTTTTAAAGAATCCTAAAATATTAGATTTAAATAGAAACTAATCATTACAATTGTTTTCTTCCAAAACTACATCATTCTTATTTTATTCAATTGTTATATAAAATTTAAAGCCTTAATTGTATTTCACGATGATTTTGATTCTTAACTATCAGTACAACGAGCAGTTATTTTGTGTGTCAGGCTATGTAAGCACTTCATGTCTATCATCTCATTTAAGCTCCTCTCCGGGCCACATGTGTCTGTGGCCACTGCACTGCTGTGCGCTGGAACTGGGATAGGAACTCCTGTCTGAAAGCAGGGCACTGACTCGTAACAACTATAGCAATTCTCTTGCTTGTGGTCAGGAAAAGATTTATAATTTTAAAAAAATAGCAAGAAAGGGGAGAAAACCCAAAATTTAGAATTTATTATATCTAATAAGGTTACATTTAATATTTTGTTTTAATTGGAAGGAGAGAAGAATGGCAGGGAGGGAGGGGGGAGGGAGAGGGAAGGGAAGGAGGGGGAGAGAAAACTACAGGAGAAACTTCCTATTGCACGGTCCTTAGGCGGCATGCCATGAAACTGACTCAAACAGGCTCCCCTGGGATTTGGTCCAAGATGGGTCACATTTATATTGAATTCTTATAAGGGCAGAAAGGCTATAGTAAGCCCAAGTCAAAAACAGTTTGGAGCCAAAATGTTAAATCCACCCACAGCCTCAAGCGTTTGTACCTAGTATTCTCTCGAATTACCTTTGAGTCCTTTGCATAATAAAGCGTGCGGCCCCGAAGCTTGAAGTATCGCTTTTTCCACCTTTGGAAAGAACTGGTTTGCTTCAACAGCTGTCCCTCTTTAATACTGGTCTGGAGAGAAGGAGAAGCACAATGACATGATCAAAATGAAATTCAAAACCAAATAAAATTCAGAATTAGTGACACACTATCATTAACATTTTGAATATTGTTTCCCATGTCCAACAAATTACACGAGAGAGTCTTTTCTTCTTTTTGTTCAGCCACTGGAGCACATGTGCAAAGTCCCAAAGAGCAAAGGTAAATTACACATGGTTCCCTGACCTCCAAGTGGTCACAAATACTATGAAAGGCACAAACACACAAACTAACACTCCCAATACAGTGTGATGCATACAATGATTTGTATATAGAAAGTATTTAGTAAATGGCAAAAAGGGTGGAGGCGTAGTATAACGTAGCAATTTAAAAAGGCATGGGCTTTACACCCTTATGACTATTTTTAAAACTGGCAATTTGTACTTCTTTCACCTTTTTCACCCCCCGCCACACACACACCTCCCATCTGGCAGTCGTCATGAATATAGTCGATAACATGGTAATAACTACGAATGGTGTCAGATGGACACTAGACTTATCAGGGTGATTATCTCATAAGGAATATAAATGTCTAATCACTATGTTGTACACCAATATTGTATGTCAACTGCAATTGAAAAATAAATTTTTAAAAAAGAAAAACATAGGTTCTGGAACCAGAAATCTTGTGTTCAACTCCTGATGTCACCACTTAGTAGCTGGATAATCTTAAATTACTAAACCTCCTTATGCCTTTATTTATTCATCTATAAAATGGGATAACAACTTATAGGGTTGTTGTGAGGAATAAATTAAAAACACATAAAGGAATTATTGCACGGCACATAGTAAGTTGTTGCTAAATAGCATACAGCTAGTCATACTTGTTATTGTAACAAACACACATTCAAAGCACAGTCCAGAAAGGAAGCATAGGCTCTGCCTCAGAGGGATTCAAAGTCCTCCCAGGGAAGAGCCCAGGTGGGTCTTGAAGTTTATCAGAATGACGTGGGATGAAGAAGGGTATTTTAGGTGTGTGCAAAAAGTAGAAAGGTTTAAAGCTGCATGGATATTTGGGGAATCTTCAAAAAACTTTCTGTTATAAATGCAGGATAGGGCTTACAAGGGGAAGAAGCAAATGTAGCTGGAAGAGCTAGGCAGGGGCTCTGTGACTCTGGGCCAGACCCTGTGCTAAGAGCTTTAAGTATCCAAGTTCATTTCATCATCACCAACAAAATACTTGGAACACCTCCAACCTCACCTAGTATCCCTCCCTCACTTGGTCCCCTCCGTCCACAGCGGTGCTTTGCTTTTAGGTGGGCATGCATTCTCCTCCCTTAGGCCTGGATACTACCTGGTCCCTCCGCCTGGACTGCTCTTCCCCCAGATATCCATCTGCCCAAGTCCCTCACCTCCTTCAGGTCCCTGACCTTCTCAATGAGACCCACCTCACTGGCCACCTATTTAACACAGCAACATGCTCTCCGTATCTCCCGCACATGAAGTACTTTCCATCTTCAAATGTATAATGCAACTTACATATTTATTATGTTTATGATGCTACCCCTTTTAGAATAGAAGGTCCTTGAGTTTATTATATATAATAAAATTAAATTTACTGTTTCATTTTAATTGGAAGGAAGAAAGAAGGAAACTACACTTATAACAAAACAAACTTGCAGCCTTGCTATGAGATTGTTCGTAGGAGACAGGTCAGAGGACTGACTCAAATAGATCCCCTTGAGATGGCGTCCAAGACGGACCACATTTACACTGAATTCACAGAAAGGCAGTAAGGATTTAATGAGCCTCCAAGACAAAAACAGCTTATAGAACCAAAATCTTAAATCCACCCCGCTGGACTGCACACTGACATATCGCATGTGTCAAGAGCATTAGCCAGCACATACAATACTGAGGTCTATATGAATTTATAGCAGGTACCAAGATTAAACCCGTATCTGTTTCAGTGCAGAGTTTAGTCCCAACTTTTACACTCTACTGCCTTTTATTATCAACAAGACATAAAATATTGAGAAAAGTTTGTGGTCGCCAATAAGGTAATTTAAGTTATATTAATGTTTACTTTTGATTTCAGTAAGAGATTTTTCTCTATAGTTGCTCTAAGACTGTCCTTCAGGAATTGCTGAGAGATCACTAAAATTTAATCATAACAAAAGACTTTTGAAACTTTAGTACCAAAGAGCCTGATTTGGATGCAGACAAACTTCACGACAGTCTCTGCCACACACTAGCAACACAAACCTGGTCAAGTTACTCCAGCTCTCTGTGCCCCAGTTTCCTCTCCTACAATATGAGACTAACAATAGCAGCTTCACAAGCTTGTTGCATCTAATTTAATCACAAGATAATGCCCGGAGAGCACTTACACTGTCTGGGTTACAGAAAACATTCAATAAATGGCAGAAAGTGTTATTATGATGATATCATTACGCTATTAACTTCAGAGAGTATCTGCCAGGCACCGAATAATAAGAGCTTCTTGGAAGAAGGAACTAAGTGTCTGAAGGCCACTGTAAGGGCAAATAACAGCTGGAGCGGGGGAGAGTGTCAGGAGATGAAGCTGAGGGGGACAAGAGCCAGGAGCTGCTGGCTTTCCATTCTAAGTGCAAAAAGCGAGTGAAATGTTTGCAGCAGGAGAGTGAGAATGGGGAAATGGGTCAGAAACGCAGTGGGGGACCAGTTAAGAGGCTGCTGCAGTAGTCCAAGGGAGAGATCCTAGAAGCTCAAACTAAGTTCCAGCATTAGACATGGACAGAAGTGGAGCAATTCGAGATATCTTGCAGGCAGAATCTACTGACGTTACTGGCAGGCTTGAAGGACAAGACAGAGAAACGAATCAAGGACACTCTCAGCATCTGGTTTGGGCAACAAGATGCAAAAGACTGAGAAAGAACAGGTTATTGGGGAGACTTCTGTGTGAGCTTCACTGTTGCACTGCTCTAGCATCTAATGTTCCCTGGGTAGAGAGTCTATAATCTTTAAATCCAAACACAAAGTATTGAAACGCTGTAAAAATATAACTTACCCAAAGAACCAATCATTTGGAGATTCAAATTAACAGAAGCGAATATATTGTTATTTTTGTAAAAATGTGTTTAAAGCAATGAGGAAGAAAATTTAATGTTTGTCTCTTTGTGTTCCATACACACTGTTTTAAGAAAGTGTAAATAACCTACTTCATTCTCTACATGGTTATTAGAGTAATTTTCTAAAATAAAAACCTGTTAATATTATGCCACAGCTTAAAACCCTTCATCAGTTCCCTACTGCTTACAGATATAGAGTCTGAACTTCTGTATGTTGCACGGAAGACCCCTGCATAATGCTCTCCAGCCTCATCGCAGGTCCCTCCCCATGCTCCTCCCTCTGCCCTAAAAGTTCTCTCCTCAATCTGCCAGGTCTTAAAAGCTCCAATTCATTTCAACTTGGATCCAGTGCCACTGGCTCTGTGAAGGCTTCTCTGACACCCTAGGAAGAAATAACCACTCCCACCTTCGTCTCTCTGAGGTGCCCATCTTATCGTTATAACAGCACCTCTGACACCGAATGGCATCAGTTTACATGTCTGTGGTACCACCATGCAATGACATTCTTAAGAGCAAAGACTGCATCTTATGTATTTTAATAGCATCACCCATCTAACACAGCTGACACCTTAGGGCCTCCATAAATATTGAAATGAACAGTTTAGTTAAACTGTGAAATGGTATGTAAGGTAACTTTGTATTTTAAAAGAATGAAAGAATTAGAAAACAGGAAATAGTGGCTGGAAATTATTTTATGGTTTCCAGCATTCAGTAGGTCTGAGCCTGCTTCTCTTCACATGTCTAAAAACAAGCAGATACAATGCACAAAAAAGTAAGTGCCTCTAGGAGCACGCCCAGGGTGAGGGAGTAGGAAGAGAGAGGTAGAGGGACAGGGAAATACCTATTCTGATTTTAAGAATATTGCTAATTTAGAGATGATCCTTACATAATCCTTTTCAAAGCAGTTAATTTATTTTTTTCTATATAACTTTATGTTCTTCAAATCTTGCATAAGCATGGATTAATCTGCAATGTGTGAGGCTGTGGAGAATACAAAGATGTGTAAGACAAAGCCCTTAATCTTCAATGAATTTACAAATTTCTCTATGTTGTAATATACAAACAGCCTATTTTAAATTCTTGAAGAAAGAAAAAAAAAACATTCAGAGACTAGCTTGCTTTCCTCTAAGAGATGTGATTTAAAAGATTTAAATAGGAGGCAGTTATTCGCATGAAAGTTAATCCTCAAAATAAACTTGTTTATATATGGCTATTTAAACAAACACTTCTTATAAAAGAAGGAGCATAACAAAAAATGATTAATTTGCAACAGCTTTAACAAATATAATCATAAGTGTGGTTAACAGAAAAACATATGTGGCTCCAAAAATCTCAAAATCATGAGTATACTAAGAGATAAAACAAGAAATCATTCTTTAAAATCATAGCATTTATTACATTCACTATTAATGTTCAATTAGAATAACAAATTGAAGTTAGTAACAGATATAAGAAAGTCATCAGTAATAATTAGAAATCTATTAAAATTAAAGGTTAGATTTATAAATTTATTAATTCCATTCTGTTCACAATCTCTCGCCCCTTCCTCAAAATAGGGCTTAGAAACAGTTGCATTTACCTGCCATTTAGTCACATAATCTGGTTATCTGACTCTTATGAAATATCAGTTAAACCATATAGACTGCAATGTAATCTAATAACCCTGTTTCCAAATATTAAATAAACTTCTCTTTGAAAAAATTATTTCAATAAAATAAGCTTTCAGTTGAAGATCACTTATGCAAGCTGACTTTCTGAGACTGTTTTTTAGTCCAGTGTCTTAAAGCCAAGGAACTGCTCATTTCACACCCCTTGCTTAGAACAAACAGAAGTAATTTCTCTTCTAAATTAATCACACAGGTGCTCTGGGATTCCACCTAAAATTTCAGAAACACTTCTGTGCCACAAGTTGAAGTCCCTTAGGTAGAATACTACTTTAACATCCTGTGGAGAGTGCAGCTTTACAGTCACTCAGCGAAGCTTTTTGTAAAGCTAAGAATCTTTGAAAAATCAGTTACTGCCTTATTTATCTGATAAATATGCATCTTCACATGCTGGCTATTCTGGGCCATCAAACAGGTATGGTGAGAAGCTTGATACGATGAAGTGGAAATGTCGTCTCTTACAGATGCCTTCAAAAACGCCAGAAGAATCTCTTTGTCCCGATATTGTCCCAACGTGACCCTTTAGCTTCTCTTCCAGGGTAACAGGAATGGAATCTGTTGTGATGGGAGAAGTGAGCTGCTACGGACTGAATGTTTGTGTTCACCCACAATTGAAATCTTAGCCCTGGCCGGGTTCGATTCCTAGTCAGGGCTCGTGAGGGAGGCAACTAACCGATCGATGTTTCTCTCTCGAATCATTGTTTCTCCCTCCCCTCCCCACCCCCTTAAAAATCAATAAACATATCCTCAGGTGAGGATTTTAAAGAAAGAAAAAAAGAAATCCTAAAGCCCAGTTTGATGATTTGAGGAGGAAGGGCCTTTGGGAGGTGACTGGTCATGAAGGGAGCCCTCATGGATAGAACTACCACCCTCATATGAGACGCAGAGAGTTCTCCCGCCCCTTCTCTCATGTGGGAACCCAGCTGGAAGACGGCCATCCATGAACCAGGAGGCAAGTCCTCACCAGACACCAAGTCTGCCGGTGCCTTGATCTTGGACTTCACAGCCTCCCAAACCATGAGGAATAAATATTTGTTGTCTAAGCCACACAGTTTAGGGTATTTTTGTTAGAGCAGCCCACACAGACTAAGACATGAGTCAAGGGAGCTTTTACCACTCTCTATTTTGTCAGTAATCACTTCTTTCCTATCTCTTTTAACTACCACCTACTCCATCTCCCCAAACAGAGAATGCTTCTTTGTCATACACATTTCCTAATCCATTTTGTCACATAAGCTCCAGTAAAGCTGTCTATGCCTTCTGGGTATCTGTACCAGAGCTATAACATCATTAGTTCGTTTCACGTTTTTTTTTCTTTTTTCTTTTTTTAAATATATCTTTATTGATTTCAGAGAGAGGAAAGGAGAGGGAGGGAGAGAGATAGAAACATCAATGATGAGAGAGTCATTAATCGAGCCCACAACCCGGGCATGTGCCCTGACCAGGAATCAAACCCCGGTCACCTAGATCCCAGGTCGACGCTCAACCGCTGAGCCACGCCCGGCAGGGCCATTTCACGTTTTTGAGCCTCTTTAGTTTTATAGACTACAGTGAAACCTGTACATCACTATGTGTTATGATATATGAGACAGTGGATATGAAATAATATGTGATTCTTTCAAAATATGGTGTGACAAGGTATTATCCTCAACATTTGTCCCCATAACCGTTATATAACCATTATTTATTATAGAAAAAGTTGTATCTCTTCAATCCAATCTCTTTCCATTCCTCCTGACATTGCCTTAGTTCAAACTCCTCGAACTCCCTTGAACTCAACAGTTCCTGAGCGTTCGCCATGCTGTAATTTTTCCCACTACTAGTCCATTCTCCCCGCTATGGACAGAAACTATACCTGAAAACCAGATTTGATCCCACCGAATTCAGGTTTAAAGTGCTCAGTGGTTTCCTGCACCCACAGCGTAATTCCAGACTTGTCAGCTGGTGAACAGGCTCTTCCTTCCTCCACCTTCTTTAACGCTTCACCTTTAGCAGTCCTCCTAAATTCACCTAACAGTAGAGTAAAAGAGAAGTAGTTGCTAATCCCCAAATCCTCCAGGCTTCCCTATGCTTAAGCTTTTCATGAGCTCTTCCTTCTACTCACAATACTGTCCTCTGGTTCTTCTTGTAACTCCCTTGCCCCATCCCAACATCTTTCAGGGTCAGGCTACCATCACATCCTAGGTGCACGCACAGCACTATGCTCATACATGACTTACAGCATTAATCAAGTTGTACAGGAATTTTTAAAAATGTGTGTCTCTCTCTCCTTTTTTTATTTTTTCATCCTAAAGATGTCCATGTACCTGATACTAAGGAAATAATTAATACATGCTAATTGATTTGTTGAATAATCAGAAAACAAAAAGAAATTAAAAGGATTAAAACACTTTTTTCTTTGACAGATAAGAATTTGTAGAATTTAATGGAGGAAGATATTCCAATTTTTCTTTCCAGCAAGTCAATATAATGGCAGGAAGTATAAAAGAATTAGACCTGACTCCTAAAAATAGCCCCAGGCTGGGTTCCACATCTGGCTCCACCATTTACTAGCTTGTGACTTCAAACAAAAACATCCTTAAACCTAAGTTGCTCCACCTGTAAGGTGAGGGTAAGTATCACCAGCCTTGTATTCCTCAGAGTTGTTAGTATGAAACAAAATATGTGTAAATATCTTTCACAGACTCCCAAATGCCACATAAATATGAAGTACCATAAATAAGGGACTCTTTTAGCAGGTCGTACTTTTGGGAAAAGGTGTACATGGGACTGACACAAGTAAAAAAAAAAAAAAAAGAGAAAGAGAACATTTCTGAACTGAACAATGGTCCAATGTTTATATTTAGAGAAATTGTCAAAGACCATATATAACCATATAAAGTATACAGTCTCCAAATGTGTAAAGTTTTCTAAACATTAAACACAAGAACAGAATTCAACCATGAAATTGTATTTAATATAATAATGGATCAGAGTTTACAATTACTATATATTATTTTACTTCTAGAATATCATCTTGTTCACAAGTGAGAATTAAAAAATAATAATGCTACTTGAAAGCCACTGGTGCTTCAAAATTCAATTAGCCCAAAACTGATAGATCTGTTTCCCCAACTGAGAGCTCCATGGGAGCAGGCCAGCTCCACCCTCTTCATCACTTACCATAGTTCCTAGCACACAGAATAGCTCTTAATAACTATTCACTGCGCAAATGAATGAGTGAAGTGAAGACTGACACTCAAATAAAGCAGTTAAAATGTCTTTTGGGGAATCTTGAACTGTACATGATCTTAAGAGCCTGGGCTGGAAACTCTATGGCATTCTGAGAACTGGAGTCAGAGCAGCTTACTTTGTGGCCATCTCTTTCTCATTTGCAAATGTCCCTGCAGAAAATGCAAGCATTTAGTTGTTGACTATTCTGCTTTTTTCCCCTCCAAATGGAAAGCCATTCTGCTTTTATCCATTACCATTTATTTCATCGTTATAAAGGGAGGCCATCTGTCTCATCAGCATTAATATTGTATTCGGTTAGTATGCAAGGCAGATATACCTATAAGAAGTGTAAATCAACTATTATATATAACAGATTATCTATCTTTCCATATTTTATCCAACAGTTGAACTCACATAATTTGGCTTGAAAGGTGATCAGACACACACCACAGAGATCTGCATGTGACCCTGTCTTCATCACAAGCTTGCACTTTAATGTACTGTCTCCCTATAACATTGCTTTTTTATCAGTTTTTCTATATATTTTTATGTGATTATAAAATAAAAACTATTTCTCTTCACAAACTTGCCAGAACTTATAGGAATGATTACTGCCCCTCATCTTATGGCTCTGAAAGGTAGGTCATTTGATCTCATTTTGATTTAGTCTCTCAATTTCTTTTATCAGCCACCTGTTAAACTGCTTCAAACCTGGCTTTTCTTTCAGCCTCCAAAATTTCCCATCAGTTCTTCCTGATTCCAGGCCCTTTGGCTTTGTGCCTTGTATCCTTCTTTCCCCTTATGAATATTGTCCCACCATGAATTTCTTAAAATCAAATTTGAGCTCTCCATTGAAATGAATACATATATTACATTCAGCTTTATTAAACACACCAGTTGTTCTAAAATCTGGCGAGTCATCTGAACCATGTAGAAAACTTTATAGGCATTGACAGCCTCAGTTCACCTGGGAGGTTTTGATTCAATACATCTAGTGTAGGGCATAGGAACCTACACATATTAAAATATCTTTCAGTGCATGTAATTGTCACCCAGGCATAATAAACACTTTCATAAACAATATTCAGTATAATAATTTTTTTAAAATGAACAAGTATAACAATTTGTGTAAGTCCTTTAAAAAGATAATTCAGCACTTTGAGGTGGTTGTTTTTTTCATTCACCTTTAATTGGTACTAATCGGTCTAACCATTTGCTCTTACCTGGGTTTAAGCACTTAAAAAATTTGTAAGAATCTTCCCAAAAACACATCTTTAGGGAGGTACTGTATCACTACAAACTCAAAATGTTTCTCCCTGTATGTGGAGCCCCATTACCATGCCACTCCCACCCTCTTTTCCACACCCAGTGGCTCTTCTCCAGGGGAGATGGGGTAGTGGTTTGGGTCTGATAACTGTGCATGCACACTCAGGCTCTTCCCTTTTTCTTCTTGAGAGCTAGGTGCTCACAACAAACCAGGCTGTTCTCAACTGTTATTCAGAGAAAAACACAGATCTGATTTGCAGAAGAAGACTAAAATCAGGCTTCTGCATGAGGGAACGAAGACCTGGGATTTGTACTGAACACTACCATGTACCAGGAAATGCAGGGAGGGGGTAGATAAAGAGCAGTAGCCCTAGCTGCTGCTTCTTCCCCTTCCTTACTACGTCTCCTGCCTGAACCACCACCCAAAGACTGAGCTGGCACCGGCCTGCCCCGGTCAAGAAAGCAAATGCTGGCAGAGCAATGAGAGGATGTTTCAGACAGGAGCCAGAAGACAATGCAGTAAAACAGGGCTATCCCAATTTATACAAGAATGGAGATAGGGTGTTTCTAGAACCTACAACATACCAATTCAGGTACTTCGTCATTTACATTATCACAAAACATTTCCCCTTTTATAAACTGCCATTTGAAGAAATTTTGTGCATCAGGATAATCAGAGGATACATGAGAAGGTACTTTTAGAAGGTAATCCAGGGCCTGACCAGCTGAGCCTCCCCATTCTGGAGTACCTCTAAGGAATTCCACAGCTCCACGAAAGACAGTCCGAAAACTATAATGACATCTAATATTCACACAACAATCCTGGCATTTAATATTCTAGAAGTTTGTGAAATAGTTTTGTTTTTATTCACATACAGCCACTATTGTTTTGGTCTTTAAAACATTTTCCAAATTGTTTACTGTTACATGTAACACAAACACACACAAAGTACTCAGGTTGTCTGGGATATACACATTGAGACAAAAATGTAGTCTGGTTATCTGTCCTGCACTGCCAGCATCTGCCCTCTAATACTGTGCAAGCCAGTGCTTGTTAAGTCAAGCGAAGCATAATACTCTGAAAATGGATCTGTGGTCTGTTTTTCATCCTGCCATGTTCCACCAACTGACAGAAAGGGCTGTGCACCTCAACGCCTAGGACCTCTCCCCTTCCCAAAAAGGAAAAAATTCAATCTGTCAGACAATACTCAACTACGCTGTAGCAGCCTGCACAAACCCTGAGAAGTGATTATACTCCTCAAGAAATTTGGGGAACGTACGCATAAGGAGACAACAAAGGAGCTATGGTTTCCCCAGGCTTGATGAAGTATTCTGAAACCTCTGAATATATTCAAAATAACTTAATCACTTTGTTTGAAATACTATAAACTCTAATGTTTGGAACGCATATTTAAATATACATTAATGCAACTTAAATGCATATGCATAACCCACAGACACAGACAACAGTGTGGTGAAGGCCTGGGGTGGGGGGGCAGGTGCAAGGTAGAAGGGGTCAATGGGGGGGGGAGAATGGACATCTGTAATACTTTCAACAATAAATGTGAATTTTTAAAAAATAAAATAAAATGAGCTCTAGCTTGGAAAAAATATATATATACACATTAATACATTCTAAAGCAAAATCATGGAGATTATCCAACATATTCTAATTGCCCTCTCTATCAATAAACCATCTAATGATTGCTAAGGTACTTTGTCCCTTACTCTGGTTTGTAATTCTCTTGAGAAAAGCTATAGAGACTACAGTTGTTTTATGGACTTTTGTTAATTCCTAAGATTAAGCTTTCTCTCCATTTTTTTTCCCTCCTCCCCTCACCGGAAGGTATGCTATTTATTGATTTTGGAGAGAGAGAGAGAAAAACATCTGTGTGAGAGAGAAGCATCCATCAGTTGCCTTTCATAAGTGCCAGACCAGGAGACGAACCCACAACCTGGGTACATGCCCTGACCGGGAACCAAACACACCACCTTTCAGTGTATCGGACAACGTTCCAACCAATGCGCCTCACCAGGCAAGGCTCTCTCCATTTTTAATACCTCCCTTCTTTAAGAGTTTCTAATAGGAAAATTAAAGAGATAAAAATATACAATTTTATAACATACTATTATACTCTTATTTAAAGGAGAAGATACAAAATGTGCATGTTATATGCACATCAGATAGGCCTTTTTCCCCATAAAATACAATGAACTACAACATATTACCACATGGTGGTAGTGGTGTTATGCCTCATGCTCAGGTTTTTCTTTCAGAGCCAGGGACATAGATGGGCCTTTTGTCAGAGTCAGATGAATCCTGGCCGATACTCATGAGTGGGGCATAGTAACTGCATTGTAAAGGGGTAAAAATATCTATTTGTCAACTGTGAATTTACTTCTTTCTTGATTAAACACCCGCACTCATTTCCAAGAATAATCCCTTTGCCCACACAGCCGCAATTATTTTGACAGGGGCATTTTTATGCGGCCGAAAATAAGCCACTAAACGTTACGTTTATTTTTTTAAACTAGAAACTAATGTGAAAAACAGACAACCTCACACCATGCCTGAGTCTTACACTGCTCCCAATCCCAGACACTACAGTTCTCGGCTGAGGGAGGAGCTGGGCGATGGGGGTATGGCCAAGGACAAGAGGGAGCTGGCAGACTAACCACGTATAACCAGGCATCATGTATTTACCACATATGTTTATCTCAGAAGGGCTCTTAACCATTCTATGCAAAACAGCTGCTTATTTTCTGGAATTTAAACTGTATCCTCAATAATCTACCTCTCAAATTCTCTGGTTCTTCCCCCAAAATTGATTATGTGGGTCCCAACTGCATAGGAAATTCTTAGTTAGATTTCTGCCAATTCATAGGTAGGCAGACACTGATACGTAAACGCCCCACAGGCAGGAGGACCTCGTTGACTTCATCTCTGTATCCCTACTACAAAGCACCATGCCCATCACCTCAGTGGTACTCCACATTTGTTTGTTAAACTAAACTGAATTTTCCCTCTGTCTCCCATCTCCAATTGTTCCCTCTCCACCCATTCTTTCCCCTTGGCGTGTCTGAGCTTAAAAAGTGAAGACTTTTTTCACCTCTTGATTACATCCCAGGTCACAATCTATGCCTTCTTCTCTGTGACTATAAAACTCCTTTTAAAAAAATAATAATAATAAAGAATACTTGCTGCCCCTTCCGTTTTCATCAGCCTCACTGCATCACTTTCACTCTGCCTTCAAGAAAACTGCCCCTTGCCCAGCCGACGTGGCTCAGCAGCTGAACATCAACCTAGGATCCAGGAGATCGCTGTTCGATTCCTGGTCAGGGCACATGCTCGGGTTGTGGGCTCGATCCCCAGTCGGGGGCGTGAAGGAGGCAGTCGATCAATGACTCTCTCATCATTGATGTTTCTATCTCTCTTTCTCTTTCCTCTCCGTTCCTCTCTCTGAAATCAATAAAGACATATTTTTAAAAAAGGAAAAGAAAAGAAAACTGCCCCTTGGCTATTTCCAATTATATCCTCTGCAACAAATCTCTTTGGGTGAACTTACCCTTCACACCGCTCCAATTAATCCTCTAAATATATACATAACTCCTAAAAAACACCTATATTTATTCTCAATTTTCACTCTAGCCTCATTTACAACTGCTTATTTGACATCTCCACATCCACCTGAAACTCAATAAGTACATTTTATTTCATGTAATATATGCCTTAGTATAACAGAAAAAACATCGACTGGATTCAGGAAACCGAGATTCAAATTCTGAAACTTCCAGTGTATAACTACCCAACACTGAGTAAAAGTCACTTACTCCATCTAGAATTCAAAATGAACTCAGCACCATCCCATGGCTACTCTGCCCCCTTTCCTAAAACCCAATCTGTTAACAGCAGCATCATTTTCCCAAGCACACAATTCCCAACTTCTAAACTATCTTTTACTCTCCCCTGAAACCCTAAATTATTCAGTCTTCCATCAGAATGTTTTCAAAACCTGGTCTTCCTCTCTGCTTTTACTGCCAGTGCACCCCTCCTCCAAAGCCACCAGCACTAACCCTACATTTGAAAGTTACCGCTTCCCCTTTAACTTTGGCTCAAGTGTGAAAGACTACTCTTAAAAGCCCAGAATAAAGCAGAGTCAAAACAGAACACTCAAACACGTCTTTACCAAAGGTCAGCAATAACAAAAGGGATGAAACACAGAGATGACCATGCTAGACATATAAACAAAATACCTCGTCCTCCTGGCCTACAGCCCAGTGAGGGACCAGAGGACATTGCTGTCTTGGCTCCCCCAGCAGATGCACAATAGGTGCTCTCCTACCATCAAGAAGCACAAGCTCAGAGAGGCACCACACTCAAGGTCTCCAAACCAAAACCAAGAAGCCAGACCCTCCTGTTAGCCTGTGTGGGGCCTGTTCTCACAGATGTTCCTCCACGCACAGGGTGGCTGGCCTACTGGGGCAGGCCTCACCTGAACATTGCTCCCTACACTTCATTAAGGAAAATCACATGGACATAAACATGAAAAACAAGTACATCAAACTAGTCCCTCCCCTTGATTAATTCCCTACACTCTCTCCCCCCAGCATTATTTCCCTATGATGCAGATCCCATCCTATCACTTCCCGGTTCAAAATTTGTTGTTCTTTTTTTTTCATCAACCAAAGAATTAAACAAAATATCTGCATTTATGGCCCTTGACTGTCAGTACCTTTATTGTTTTTGTAGCTTCCTAAGTGCAGCTTCTACCCCCACTCTCCCTGCAGCTTATGCTACTGGCATAATCTGTCTGTCACTGGCTGAACAAAACACACATCCTTCTATCTTGCAGCCTTCATTTCAGTGTCTTTCCACAGACCCAGAATGCTCTTCCCCAGGGTTTACTCCTTAAATACCCCCCTTCCAAATATGTCACCCAAGCGAGCAGAGCTCACTCATTTACAATTCCATGTGCTCAGTCCTCCCAGAGCCCTGTTTGTAAAAGGTAATGGACTCGCAGAAGAGAGCAGTGTGCTAAGATGATGTTTACTCTAAAGAGCTTATCGCTCTCATTTTCAATATTGTCAGTGGTATATGAATTCTGAAAACTATATTACAATATGAGAATAAAATAAATCATAAAACAGGTCTAGTTACCCACTCAGTCTTCAGAAGACTGTTTAACTCTTTTTTCCTAACCACCAAAAGTCAAATTATTTTATTTCTTCCTCATCGTACTCAAACTCCAATCCACTTGAGAAAAACTGCGTTCAAAAAAGTGGATTTTATTGTTGTTGGGATGAAATGGAACATTTCCTTTCCCTATCTCCAATTCACATATCCCTACATCTTGGATGCCTATATTAGGCCACATCACATATGTGGCACCCTTAGTACACATGGTTCTCTACATACACATAGATTCGTCTGCTGAGGTTACAGAGAGCCAGGGAAGACTCTCATGCTTGCTGCACTTCTCCCTAGGAAGGTGAACCGAATAAAGACTACTTTACTCAGATACCTAAGAAATAAAATTTCCTTAAGTGAAGAGGTAAAAATGAAGTTTGATGATTCACACATGAAATATATTGTATTTTACACCTTTTCATTCATTTAACACATATTTATTGAATGTCTGCATGTCAGAAACTATTCTAAGCAATGGAAATAAAGCAGTAAATAAAACAGATAAAAATGCATATCTTCATGGAGCTAATAAGATCAGACAAGATCCTAGAAAGGATTTTTAACAATATCAAATTTCATTTTAATTTACCTACATATAAAAGGTGTGTATATGCTACTCAGCTACTTATAAACGCTACTAAACTAGTATGTATGACCAAAAAAAAGTCTGAAAGTAGCATGTAAATCAGTAAAAATAAAAGTCTGGAACAATATACTATGATCACTCAAAGAATAGAGGATGCAAGTGGCCACCTTAGAGAAGCAGAATCAAAGTTCAAACAAGCTTTAGGAAAAAAATATACCACTCACTTCCAAAAAGATGCCCGCTGTTTTCTTCTATCAAATGTATAACCTTAGATTTTAAAACTTTAAAATTATACATATACACACACAGCTATATGAACTGTCTTAGAAGGCCAAGATTATGTATATTTTTTATAAAAAGCATGTTGGAGAGTTTATAAACTTTTTTATATTAAATTTTTTATCACTTTAATACTGCTTTACTACTAATACCATAAGTAACCAAACTCAGATATGTTATGAGTGATTATTGGCTTTAGGTATTAAATAAAACTTGGCTTAATAAATAAGTAGTCTCCAGATAAGAGATCCTATGCAAAGCAGAGAAAAAACTATGTGGGGGGAAAAAAACATAGCTAATAGTCTACCATAATCCATTCTTTCCTTCTCCTATACTTGGCCTTCCAGCTACAAGCTCCATTTCCTGGCCTCCCTTGCATGTGGACATGTGACTAAGTCTAGGCTAACAGGACATGAATAAGTGGTGAGTACAGCTTAAGTGTAATCCCCTTATAGACACCTGACCTGGGTTTATACTCTCTCTTTCCCACTTTCTGCTGGCTAGTGGTAGTGAGGACTTGAGTGACCTTAGAAGCTGCCCAGTGACATTACTTTGCCCCGGTAGATCAACAATATTTGTGTGTCCCCAAAATTCATATGTTGAAGCCTAATCTCCAATGTGATGGTTTGGAAGATGATTAGGTCATGAAGACAGAGCCCTCAAGAATGGAATTAATACTGTTATAAAAGAGACCCCAGAGAGCTCCTTCACCCCTTCTACCATGTCAGGACACAGCTAGGAGATCTGTGAACCAGAGAGAGTGCCCTCACCAGACAGTGAACCTGCGGATGCTTTGGTCTTAGACTTCCTAGCCTCCAGAACTGTGAGAAATAAATGTTTGTTGTTTATAAGTCACCCACTCTGTTTTGTTATAGTAGCTGGAACAGACAAGACACGAGGCTTTTTGCAGTTGGATGTCCCCCTGTAGCCAAGATCTTGCCAACAGAATGTGAGCAGAAGGAACAGATGTCACTTTGGTCTAGTCCTTTATACGTGGGCCTACCTACTCTGTGTTCTCTTTCACCATTTTCTGCCTGGAACCTGGAAATGGTGGCATAGCTTTGACCATACAGGCAAGGACAATCCCCTGGGGAGACAGCAAAGAAACACTATGGAAGGAACCAGGGACCCTGAATGGCCCCATGCAACAGAGATACCCACTTACCTCAGAAGCTTTCCTTAGACTCTGATGTAAGAGGGACTTTTTTGTTCTTTAAGTCTTTGAATTTGGGGGAATCTTAATTATTACAACCTGCAACTCTAATATTCAAGCTAGACTGAAACCACCCCATCAGCTCTGGACCACATGCCTCTGAATTGTTACCGGTGAGAGAGAAATAAATGTTTATATTATTTAAACCACTGTATTTTGGGTTTTGTCACAGCAGGTTAGTCAACATATACTACCTTCTCATCATCTAGTCTGTAATTAGTCAGTGTATGTAATCTAGGAAGAAGTGAGAGAGTCTACCCAACATCCATGTCCCTTTTCCTCCTTCCCACGGAACCCTGAATGGCTTAGATAACCACTCCTTCTCTGCAAGCCATGTGCTTAGGGGATGCTGGCTGACTCTATTCCTAGTTCTAGCAAGCACACAGTAATTAGTTTAATAATTTGCTATGAGGATTCCTTTCCCCTTGCAATCAGTAATTAGTTCAAAGGTTGGACATGACTCATTTCCAGCCAATGAGATGTGAAGGAGGTCTTCTGGGGAAGGGGGTGGGGGAGCTGCTTTTGTATACCAGAAGAACCCATTTTCTGTCTGCTCTCTGAATGTGACACCTGGAACTGATTCGGGCACTTTGCTAGGGTCACAGCTAACACAGTAAGGAGGGCAAAGCCTCGAGAATCACAGAGAGAAGTGAGTCAGAGCCTGCCCCTCCTCCAGGTGCTTAAACCAGTATGATTTACAGCATTTTGTTACCTGCAGCTGATGACATCCTAACTGACAAAGTAAAAGAGTCTCCAAAGAGACTCTTAGTCTGGGGAAGGCCTGGGGTTGGGGTGGATGCGGGGTGGATGCGGGGTAGAGGGGATCAATGGGGGTAAAGAGGGGACATCTGCAATATTTTCAACAATAAAGATAAAGAAACTTAAAAACAAAACAAAAAGAGCCTCCAAAGAGTACACATAATAGATGGACCAACCCTAGAAATGAAATAGAAATAATATATGACCCCATCCCAATCATGAACTGAGAGAACCATATTAAAGGGCATCTGAAACCAACACAAACAGGAGAAAACTCAGCTATGTTAAGCAGCATTCTCCATTGACTCTTACTTCAAAATGACAACCCAAAAAAACTATAAAGCTTAAAATCACCAAAACTATAAACCTCAAATAAAATATAACAATCTCCTCCTTATGCAGACTATAGAATATTCCCAGAAAGAGAAGCAAAAGCCCCTCTGCCTGAGGCAATTCATTCTTGTTCTCTTCAACAAGGCAGACCGAGGTTATCTTTTCTTACTAATTCTCAACACAACCTTTAAAAGCTTTTCTAAACATTCTGTAGTCTTATCCAACTCCAAATCAGTATAGCCATTGCCCCAAATAAATAAAGCTCGAGAGTACAAACAGCAAAACTGTATTCTTTCTCCACTATGCCTTTAATCCATTCAGAAGCCTATTCATCCCTTGTCATGGATGAACTGTTCCAAAGCTCTTCCAGTCATTCATAAAAATTAAAAGTCCTTTGGTCACAAAAACGAATTTATTTCAGGAGGTAAAATGTCCAGCCCAAACTGCAAACTTTATTCAAAGTTAAAGTCTCTCCCCTCCTCCAGCCCGGCTGCTCCAAGCACAGTGGGAGTCTTCTCCTGAATCTGTCAGCTCCTTCCTTCAACTCACTACCCAGTGTCTGACTCCTCAAATGGGGCCTCTTCGTGGGTTTTGCAGAGGTTTTCCCTCTGGAAACATCCTGCTGCGGCTCCCAGGGCTCGAACAAAGCTCTCCTCCAGGGGACCACTTAGAACACCCACAGGGCCTCCAGCCTCTTATCTAGTGGGCACACCTCCAGCCTCTACTGCAAAGCTCCTGCTGTCTCTGGCAGAAAGGCTCCTGGGCGGGGCCGCTCATCCAAAAACCACCAGGTCCTCTCCTGGCCCTCCTGGTCGACAGAAAACAGACTCCACTGCCTTGTTATTAGTGAAAACACAACTGGCTCCCAGGGAAGCTACCTCTTCTGTTCTGCAGCCAGGCAAGCAGGTATATAGCTCCAATATTTGACCTCTAAACTTTTCTAGTCCAGGTTCAATGTCCCTGCAGCCTCCAGAGGACACAGATCATGTCAAGGGAACCAAGTCGCCTCTTTCCAACACCCTCTCTCGGCTTGAGGTGAGACAGAAGCATCCCTTTCCTTCCTGCCCTCCCAGCCCCAGTCTTGGCTTCTTCGACCTAAATCACACCTTCGAGGTGGTGGGGTAAGGTGTACAACCTTACTTAGGAATGGGACTGTCACTGCCACCTATTGTTTTGTTTGCAACCCGTTGGGCCTCAGCCAAAACTGAGGCAGAACAAAGCCCATGTCAACATCCTGTTTTGCTTGTTTTCCCCAGTATCCAGTATGTCCACCTCTTCCTACTCTCTCTTCCTCCAGACTCGGTCCTTCCGTTTCACAACATTCTTACACACACCTTTTTTTTTATTTATTTAGCTACTGCATTTTTCCCCTATGTCTCTCCCTCTTGCCACTACCAAACCTCTAAAATCACCTGTCTAAACTCATCACCTTTGTTTCTTCTTCAAACATCTCCTCTGACCATCTGCAAATATATGTCTCCTCCAGAAACCCCTGAAACAGAACTCTCAAGTCACCAGTGTCCTTGTAGACCAGTGTTGTCCAACAGTACTTTCTGCAATGATGGAAATGTTCTGTATCTGCACCGTCTAATATAGTGGGCACTAGCCACACGTGGGTGTTGAGCACTTGAAATGTACTAGTGAGAATGAAAAACTAAATTTTTAATTGAATTCCATTTTAATTGATTTTATTTTAAATAGCCACACACGGCAAGTGGCTACTGCACTGGACGGCACAGTTCTAAAATCAAATGGCTTGTATCCAATTCTCAATCTACCTTAACACGCTATTGTTTGGTACTGCGAGTGTTTTTCCAGGAACTTTTCTTTATCCATTAGTTCTAGGAGGTGATTTTTAAAGAATGTGCAGAATTTATATCAATGGACTAAGGAAAGAGGCTGACGAAATAACATGAATACATGCAGAGATTAATTAATCAGCAAATGTTGTGTGCACTGCGGAAGGGAGGAGACAGGAGTGACGAGAATGAACAGACAAGAGCAGAGGGTAAGCGTAGGGATCAGTGGGAGGGAAAGAACTGGGTGGGTAGATGGATCATAGAGACAGCTGACAGCTGGGAAATAAACCATGAAGTAGAATTTTTGAGCAGAGAAGATACAGATGAGAAAACAAATATTTGCTTATGGTCACAGAGCATTTTGTGACAGAGCTATAGCTAATATCTAGATTTACTTTCCCCCACGATAAGGTTTGAGTTTCAAGTATTTAATTCAAAGTGTCAGTTTTTCAAAGAAAATTAACTCTAGCAATATCACGCAAGATAAGATTAGAAAGTGAGAAGTATGACGGTGCCTTACAAGAGTAAGGCAAATTGAATTCTACAAGGTGGTTTTCAAATAATTTTAGCAGTGAATTCTCAACATATAAAATATGTAAGTGAGCTGTTTTATTAAAGTAAATTCAGCTTTAGGTTTAAGTGGGTAAAACTATGTACTGGTATACTTCGGAGATATTGTGGGTTCAATTCCAGAGTATCTCTCACATCAATGTTTCTCTCTCCCTCTCCCTTCCTCTCTCTAAAATCAATGAGAACAACATCTCCTCAGGTGAGGATTTAAAACAAAACAAAACTATGTTACTTCTCAAAAATTCTAATCATCATCTAAGCCTTCAGAGAGTTGTAATCTTTTTGCTGATGGAGGGCCTTGCCTCGATGCTGATGACTGCTGACTGATCAGGGTGGTGGGTGCTGATGGCTCGGGTGGCTGTGGCAATTTCTTAAAATAAGACAATGAAGATTGCTGAATCAATTCTTCTCTTCATGAAGAATTTAATTTCTCTGTAGCATGTGATGCTGTTTGAGAGCATTTTATCCACAGAACTTCTTTCAAAATTAGAGTCAATCCTCTCAAGCCCTGCTGCTGCCTTATCAACTAAGTTTATGTAATATTCTAAACCCTTTGTTGTCCTTTCAACACTCTTCACAGAATCTTCTTCACAAGTAGTATATTCCATCGCAAAAAGACATAAGAAGCACCTCCTCATCTGTTAAGTTTTATCCTGAGATTGCAGCAATTCAATCACATCTGCAGGCTCCACTTGTAATTCTAGTTCTCTTGCTATTTCCACCACATCTGCAGTTACTTCCTGCACTGAAGTCTTGAACCTCCTCAAAGTCATCCATGAGGGCTGGAATCAACTTTCCTCTAAACTTCTGTTAATGTTGATATTTTGACCTCTTCCCATGAATCACAAATGTTTTTAATGGCATCTCAAACGGTGAATACTTTCCAGAAAGTTTTTAATTGACTTTGCCAAGATTAATCAGAGGAATCACCATCTATGGCAACTAGAGCCTTACAAAATGTATTTCTTAAATAGTAAGACTTGAAAGTCAAAATTATTCCTCGATCCATGGGCTGCAGAATGGATGTTGTGTTAGGAGGCATGAAAATAACATTAAACTTGTACATCTCCAACCATCAGAGCTCTTGGGTGGCCAGGTGCATTGACAATAAGCAGTAACATATTAAAGGAATACCTTTTTTTCTAAACAGTAGGTCTCAACAGTGGGCTTAAAATATTCAGTAAACCATGTTCTAAACAGATGTGCTGTCATCCACACTTTGTTGTTCTACTTATAGAACACAGGCCGAGTAGAATTAGCATTGTTCTTAGGGTCCTAAGATTTTCAGAATGGTAAATGAGCACAGGCTTCAGCTTAAAAGTCACCAGCTACATTAGCCCCTAATATGAGAGTCAGCCTGTCCTCTGAAGCTTTGAAGGCCTGGTACTGACTTCTCCTTTCTAGCTATTAAAGTCCTAGATGCCACCTTCTTCCTATAGAAGGCTATTTCATCCACATGAAAAATCTGTTATTTAGTGTGGCCACCTTCATTAATTACCTCAGCTAGATCTTCTGGAAAATTTGCTGCAGCTTCTATATTAGCACTTGCTGCTTCGCCTTGAACTTCTTTCTGTTACAGAGATGCCTTCTTTCCTTAAACTTCATGAACCAACCTCCACTAACTTCAAAGTTTTCTTCTGTAGCCTCCTCACCTCTCTCAGATGTCAGAGAATTGAAGAGAGTTAGGGCCTTGCTCTGGACTAGGCTTTGGCGTAAGGGAATGTTATGGCTGGTTTGATCTTCTATCCAGATCACTAAAACTTTCTCCAGATTGTTTTCTTATCATTTGTGTGTTCATTGGAGTAACACTTGCTTTCCTTCCAGAACTTTTCCTTTGCATTCACAACTTGGCTAACTTTGGTGCAAGAGGTCTAGCTTGCTGCCTGTTTTGGCTTGCCTTTCTCACTAAGCTTAATCATTTCTAGCTTTTGAAGTGAGAGTTATGTGATTCTTCCTTTCACTTGGACACTTACAGACCATTGTAGGGTTATTAACTGTCCTAATTTCAATACTGTTGTGTCTCAGGGAGAGAAGGGAGGCCCGAGGAGAAGGAGAGAGATGGGAGGAAAGGCTGGTGAGTAGAGTAGTCAGATCACACACATCAATCAAGTTTGCCATCTTATATGGACATGGTTCATAACATCAAAGGTCACTGATCACAGATCACCATAACAAATATAATAATAATGAAAACATTTGAAATATTGTGAGAACTACCAAAATGTGATACAGAGACACAAAATGAGCAAAAGCTGTTGGAAAAATGGTGCCAACAGACTTGCCGGACACAGGGTTGCCACAAACCTTCAATTTGTAAAACAGGCAGTATCTGTGAAGCTCAATAAAGCAAAGCTCCTATAAATGATGTATGTCTGCATTATGAAGTCAATTAATATGAACAAAACTGTTTTGAAGTACAGGCCTTTTCCAAACATAAGCACAAGTTAATGCTTTGGTGATATCTACTGTGTAAAACTTCGTACATAATGTATTTGTCTGCCTGTGCTGTTTCTCATTACTGTTTTTGAAGTGTTTTAAAACATATTAAAAAATAAAACCAGAACATATGCTTCCTGAGCCCCTGAAGCACCTCTACAGCCCCTGGGTTTCCGTGAAACAGTGTAAAATTCATCCAGCCAAAGGTCCACAATACCCTTTCTCCATCATCCCCTGAGTTATCACCTTGAAACATGCTACACAATCTACCTATTTGTTACACTTACGCTTTTTATATGATTCTACATAATTTATTTTTATATCTGATATTGTATATTTTGTTCACTGCTGCATTCAATTGCAAAACAGTTGCCTGGCACACAGCTGACCCTCAATAAATATTTGTTAAATGATGAATAAAGTTTCTTTCAAGCCTTCACCCTTGCTTACAGTGCTGCCTCACCTGCAGTGGACCAGCCTCAGCACCACCTACTCAACATTAAACTATGCCCAAGTAACCACTACTGTTTCAGGCCTTCTCCCCCAGTGGGTTTAGCACCAACCCTCCGTGCTGCCAGTAGGATCTTATGCAATACACTTTCCTAACGCACCCCAAGTTTTCCCCAAGGTTTTCAATGCCCATGTCTGCTGCATCCATGAAGGCGTACAGCTCCTTGAGGGCCCTTATTCAGCCTCAATACTTTGCACACTTCCTGGCACATACTAGGTGCTTAAGTAAGCATGCTGAGATGCTATAGTTAAATGGGCAAACTGGAGACATATTGCAAAGGAAGAATCAATAAGACTTGATAATGTAGGATAGAGAGGGTAAAGAAGAGAGACAGGCGAATGGAAAACTTGGTACAGCCACTACCAAAAGGGAGACATGAGTGTGTTGCCCAAGCACTGCAATGTTCAAGCAGAGGCAGGACAAGCACTTAGTGGGGAGGCTGTGGGTTTGTTACGGCCCAGAAAAGAGCCGGTGAGCTGGGTACCTTTATGGTTACTCACAATCTTCTGTGGCTCTATGAACCAGTGTGGACAAGGAGCTCAATTTTAAACATGGATGTGAGACAAAAGGATATCCAAGCAGGGAGGAAGCATCCTTTTGTTACTCTGGCCCATACTGACTTCTCTCTATTGCAACCTTCCTTCAAAATATTCATTTAATTACTGGATTTTTCAAATATAAGTCACTTGGCAAATACTACTAAAACATTTAAGAGCAAATTATCTATACTTCTGAAGTATGCATTGCATCATTAGGTCACAGAATAACATTTACACTAAAAATGTAAATAAAATGAAGGCTTTAGGAATCATACACTGAAGAGTCTTCTGATTTCCTTTGGGACTGTTATCAAAAGGGGTGGCTCTTAAAATATGGTCCAACTTCTACCATTAAGCTCTAAGTACTACTTTTTAAATTACGATATTAATTTATTTACCACCTGTATAAAGTTTAATTTCCCAAATTCCCAATTTAAAATGGCTAATTGATCATGTGCTTCTAGCTCTACTCAGTCCCAACACTTGAAAATTCCAGTAAAGAGATATCTAAAAGCGCAGAAAACTGCAAGGATAAACAAAATGGGAGAGAAGACAAGAGCTGAAAATTTTATAAGTCATAAAGCAGATGGATGAGTGTGGATGGACTTAGCACAACCATAAGACAACAATGGGGAAAAGTTGAAAACCAAACCACTTGAACAAACAATCCCCAAATGGCCTAAGTGGTAGCCTCAGGAACCTTTGGATGTCAGGATAAAGGTGAAGCTGAAAGGAAGTGATTAAAAATGTATTTTAGAATGACTAAGCACCACTTCTTTTCCTTGCCACCACCACACTCAATTTCTTCAAGTTTGTATAGCCTAGCAACTGCCGTCCCCCATCCTCGAATAAGACTGGAAGTTTCTTCTGGAGAGAGTCACAGACAATACCTGGAACAGGAAACCCACACATAACTGAAGATGGGACTATAATACTAAAAACAAGAAAATTACAAAATTTTATATGCTGAATACTGAGAACTCCCCAGACTCTCTTCCCAGCTCGGCTGCTAGATGCTGCAGCCAGGACTACCACTGTCCATTGGTGGAGTCATCTCTGGCATCTGACAAAGTGGAGAGAAAAAACAAAGATAGTGACATCAAGGGCTACCAACAAAATGGCCAGCTGGATTATATAGTGAAGCCCACAGCTGACAAGCCCCCGCTGCACACACACCATGTCCAGCCAACTTCATGGGTACCCTTGTTCATGTTCTATCATCTATCATCTATCTTTCTATCTATCTAAAGAAATGAAAATGTAACAGGAAAGTTGGAAAATAAAGTTGAGAAAATCTCCCAGAAAACTGAACAAAAAGACAAAAATACGTAAAATAGGGGAGGTGAAGGGAATAGGAAAATGAGACGATGAATGGAGAAGGTCCAACATGCACGTAATAACGATTCCCCCCAAAAAGAACAGAGAAAACAGAAGGGAAGAGATAATTCAAGCCAATTACCCAGAATTGAAGACTGAAAGGCATACAAAAAGCCCACACAATGGAAGAAAATAAACCTACGCAAATATCACGAAGACGTTTCAAATTACCAACGGAAACAATATCCTTCAAGATTCCAAAGAAAAGGGGGAATAGGTATAAAAAGCATCAAAGGTCCAGATTATAAAGGATTTCTCATTTCTGGAAATTCAAAGACAGTAAAGCAATGCCTCCAATGTTCTAAAGACAAAACAGTTTCCAAACTGTAATTCTAAACCCAGCCAAACCATAAATCTTGTGTGGTAGAAAAAACAGAATCATCTTCAAGCGTGGAACCCCACCTGTGCAGGGCCCCTGCTCCATGTGCGTGGACTCCTCGTCAGATCCTGAATAATTTTTGCACATGCTCCTTTGTCATGTGGTTCCCTCCACCCCAACTCAAGTGACACCTGCCACTTGACACAATCCTTGGTCAGGAAACAGGAACATCCTCTCCCAGAAAGGCAGCAATTTTACTCATCTTTGCAAATCCCAGTAAACAAAGCACTACGTTATTGAACAGAAGTTACTGAAATTCATCCATGGAATAGATAGGCAAGGCTGGAATGGTGTGAGGCACTTACCACGTAAGTGGGATTTGAACTGAATTTCAAGTCTCTCAAAAACTACTTGTCATGTCCTAAAACTAATGAATGTACACAAGTAAAACCAGAATTATTCATAAAATTAAAAAATTTAAACTCTATCAGAAAATAACAAACAACATAGCAATGATACAACTTTTAAATAAACAAACATTTACAGTACACTGCTTTCTGAACTTAGAGATTTGGGCAAATCAAACAATGTTTTTAAACCAGAACACCAACAATGCACCTGTCAACTAGTGAAATAAATCAGGTCATAACCTTAATTAAACTGTGTCAATTATGACAATATTAAGCTAATTGTTATTCATAGGTATGAAAGAAAATGCTGTTTTACAGAAGTTGGATATATAATAAATATATATTCATATGTAGATACTCAGAGACATAGTAAAATTTTAAATTTA
Organism: Miniopterus schreibersii; assembly: GCF_964146895.1. Classification (NCBI taxonomy): domain Eukaryota; kingdom Metazoa; phylum Chordata; class Mammalia; order Chiroptera; family Miniopteridae; genus Miniopterus; species Miniopterus schreibersii. The sequence goes on along the minus strand of NC_138102.1, from coordinate 71,067,998 downwards.
TAAGAAAAATAGAAAGAATGGGATTCTTCAGCTCTTCTCTGAAGACGAAAGAATACAGAATAATACTGGAGGATATGAAAAATTACTAACCATCAATGTCTAACAGTTCAAGTTAAATAACTGGTGAACACTGCTAAAAACACAATTCCTAAGTCCAACATTTAATTTGTTCTTCCTCCGGATATGTGTACTAATTAAAAGGCGTCAGCATTTATGGAGCAGCTGCTGTATGTAAGAGAATGCTTTTCCACAGTCAAACAGAACAAAACTGTGAGGTAAGTAAAATGTCACAGGACAGCCCACTTGCCCCTTCATACCTTCCAATGATCTCTTGCTTCCCAGCTCTCCCTTCCACTCCCTCCTTCACCAAGCTTATTGACTGTCTCAAGGGCTTTTCTAATCAGGACACCAGCTGACACATTTCATACTACCTATTTGTTTTCTGCTACCTTTCTATGTATTCTCTTTTGAATGACAATTATTAAAAACCTCGAAGGAAAGATATATGCCTATATAAAATATGTTTATTTTTAAATAAAATTCATAAGGTACACTGTTGTACATTTGCCTCTTAATTTTATCCAACTGAGAGCACTCAGTTCATGACACAGATCTCAGGCTGTGAAAATCAGGACAGAAAAATAGAAACCCTTTATGAAGCTAAGAAAATTTGAACAAAGCATTACTACGATAAAAATCAGGACAAAACTGTAAACTCTGTGGCATTTTCACAGACCCACACTAAATTTTATTTCCCCAAACCCAACTCAATTTATGACTGGAAAAATATATATTTAAAGATGAATATTGTACTACAAATTTTAAGTCAAAGTCTGCTTCTTAAAGCTGCTTAAAATCTAGAATTATAAGAAAATCAGATAACTTTTTCTGAGCACTATTTTAACAGTCACCTTTACATAGTTTCTTTAAGCTTTAAAAAAAAAAATGTGGTAAAATACACATAACAAAAATTTACCATCTTAACCATTTTTAAGGGTATAGTTCAGAAATGTTAACTATAAACACACTGTTGTGCAACTAATCTCCGGAACTCTCTCTTCTTTCAAAACTGAAACTATATTCATTGAACAAAAATCTCCATTTCTTCTACCCTAACCCCCAGTAACCACTACTACACTTTGTCTCTTTGACTTTACTTTAGATACCTCACATAAGTGAAATCATACAATATTTGCTCCTTTGTGACTGGCTTATTTCAATTAGCATAATGTCCTCAAGGTTTATCCATGTTGTAACGTGTCAGAATTTTCTTCCTTGTTATGGCTAAATATTCATATATATATATACCACATTTTGTTTATCCATACATCCATTAACTGACATTTGGAATGGTTCCACCATTTGGTTATTGTAAATAATACTGCTATAAACATGAGTGTACAAATATCTTTTTTAGACCCTGCTTTCAATTCTTAGGGGTATATACCCCAAAATGGAATTATTGGATCATATGGTAATTTTTAATTTTTTGAGGCAGTGCTGTGCTGTTTTCCATAGTGGCTATACCCGGTTACATTCTCACCATCAGTGAACAAGGATTCTAATTTCTCCACATTGTCACTAACACTTGCTGATAACAGTCATTCTAATAGGTGTCAGGTGCTATCTCATTATGGTTTTGATTTGCGTTTACCGGATGACTAGTGATGCTGAACACCTTTCATGTACCAGTTGGTCATCTTTATGTATTCTTTGGGAAAATGTCTATTCAGTTCCTCTGGTCATTTTTTAATCTAATTGTTTGGGGGTTTTCTATCGAGTTGAATGAGTTCTTTATATATTTTGGATATTAACCCCTTAACAGATAATGTAATTTGCATATATTTTCCCTCCTTGAGTAGGCTGTCTTTTCATTTTGTTGATGGTTTCCTTTGCTGTGCTGAAGCTATTTAGTTTGATGTAGTCCTGCTTACTTATTTTTGCTTTAGTTCCCTTTGCTTTTGGTTCCAAATCCAAAAAATTATAGCCAAGACCACTGTCAAGAAGCTTACCGCCTATGTTTTCTTCTACGAGTTTTATGGTTTCAGGTCTTACATTCAAGTTTTTAACTCATTTTTGAGTTGATTTTTGTGTATATAATACTTTAAAAATAATTTATAATTGAAGTTTACCAAATGCTTTCTGCATTTACCTTTCACTGTTAAATTTCACGAGGCAGTTATTATCCTTCTTTATGATGCGGAGATTACCATTCAGCTCGGAGTGAAGTCACTTGTCAAAGAAAATACAACTGATAACTGAAAGAACCAAAATTTCAACTCTAGTGCTTATTCCCCATAAAACAATTTGTAAATTATCATGGAAGAAATTTACTGATGTCCTACCTATGTGTCTTAGGTGCTTTCCTATGCTTTACCTTATTGGTCACACTATCAACTAGACATTAGCCCATTTTATAAATGAGCAAAATGAAGCTCTGAAAGTTTAAGGGACAAAGTGATAGAATTCAAAACAAGCCTAGTCTCTTCCCACTATTCCTCACTGCCTAAGGCAAAGAGCAAAGAAAGCGGACACTAAGCAGAAAAATATATATATAAATGCAATTTTATAGCATTTTGTAACATCATGAACCACAAGTAGAAATATGGGAAGATAGAGATTATAAAAGAATGTAACACTCCTGAAGTTTTTCCTGAATATAAGAGAAACAATTGAGTAAGGTGATCTTAATTTATTAAATCTGTATTGCTCAGATTTTTCCTACAGAACTCTATTAAATGGATATTAAGCACTTAAATCTGGGTGTTTTGCTTAATGAATATACAGAATAGGACAACTGCAGGTTTACAGTTGTGAGTACCAAAACAGAGTTTATTCTTGTATTATTATTTATTAATTATTGTATTATTTTCCATACAAACTATAAACCTATTTTTGCCCCAGCCTGTATGTTAATTCAGCAATATACATGGAACTTCCTTCCAAAAATGTTCATCTTTTCCCATGCTATGCTTGCAAATAAAGTGCACATATCTGTTTATGTAATCTTTAAAGACTGCTCTGAACTGTTGTTTTTTTTTAAAATACTTCTTTTGTATTTACAGAGATAAAAAATTTGCATTTTTTCCATTTCCTTTAAGTTAGTCATATGATTTAAAACAGCTTTTTCTAAAGCACACAAAGATATCTGTGCAATTTATTGGGTTCAGAAAAAGTTTATTATTCTACTAAATACAGCGTGTCCCCAAAAAATGTACACATCTAATTATTAATTCCAATTGGTTAAATATGAAAAGAAAGAAACATCAATTGAGCTTTCAGCTGTAAAAGGTGTATACATTTTGGGGGGACACCCTATACTTAATGGCCATTCATTTAACAAATACACACTGAGCACCAGCTATGTTCCAGGAATGGCCTTAGGTGCTGGAATACAATGTGGACTTTTGAATGTGTTTTCATGAAAAAGAAAAGAAACTATAAAAAACACCTATGAGGGTGAATCAAGTATAAAGTATCCTCACTTATTTAAAATGGTTGAAAAATGAATTCAAGTTGGATTCTTATGTGTTCTAAAAGTACAAGTTAATTTTGATTGAGCATAAAAATATAATAGTTATATTAATTTTTTAATTTAAAGATTATTTTACGAAAACACTGCATCTATATTAAGTCTGACATACTCAAGCTCCTCTCTTTTAAAATGAAGGCTTACACCTTCTACTCAGTAAGAATTTATTCACATATCATATAATTATTTTACCAGTCCATATGATGGTTTTTTTTTTCTATTTGAGTTTACTCTCATTATTTCTACTCAACATCATACTGGAGATCCTAGCCAATGCAATGAGGTAAGAAAAATATTTTTAAAATACAGTTTGAAAAAAAGTAAAGCTACCTTTATTCAGAAACATCATCGTCTATGAAGAAAATTTGAAGGACTCTACAAAATATTTACTAGAGTTAGTATATATGTGTTTAACAATACCATTGAATACAAGGTTAATATACAAAAATCAACTACATTTCTATATGTTAGTAATAAGTGGTTTGTTTAAGCACATGGACAACATTAATGGGTAGTTCCAGCCTCAACTGCCATACAACCCAAGGCTCCTGGGCCACAGAAAAAAATGAATTTGTATCAGTCAGACTGAGATAAAGTTGTCCCAGGCTGTGCGTTTATAAATGTATAAGGGGATCAAAGTTCTAGAGTTTGGGCTCATGGCATCAAGCAAAGCTGAACAGGTCTAGACTGTGCGCATCCACATGAGTTTTTCTGATTTCACAGCATGTGAATGGGAATGACCAACCCTGTAGCACGTCAGAAAGCTAGGTGCAGCTGCTATTTGATTCAAGTGGATCATATGATTATTTTTCCAGATTGTGGTGCGAAAAGAGAATTGCCCTTCCCCCTTCATTAACCCCTAGAGTATAGAGTTTTCGCTCCTCAGGTGCCAGGATTGTTGCCTCACAAAATCAGTGTGTTCCATTCCAGTAGGCGTATCTTCACCTTTTTTTCTAATCAACTCCTACAGGATTTTCCCTTACCGTTCCAAATATCTTGTAATTAACCTTGTGATTCTTGCTTGACCCCTGCATTATTTAGATATGTGTTGTTTAGTTTCCAAATATTTGATGATTTTCTGAAATATCATTTTGTCATTTTTTTCTATTTTAATTCCCTTGTGTTCAGAGAATACTCTTGACATGATCTTAATCATTTTAAATGCAGTAGGCAGAACAATGTTCCTCTCCAAAGATGTCCACATCCTAATCCCCAAAACCTGTGAATATGTTACCTTTTGTGGACAAGAAGAATTAAGGTCCCAGATGGAATTAAATTTGTTTACCAGCTGACTTTGAGAAGGGAAGATTATCCTGTATTACCCAGGTGGGCCTGATATGGTTAAAAAGGTCATTTTAAGTGGAAGAGGGAGGCAAAAGGGAGAGAACCAATGAGACGGTGGTATGAAGAAAACTCAGCCAAACATTGTTGCCATTGTGGATGGCTTCTAGAAATCGAAAAAGGTAAGGAAACTAATATTCTCCTAGAACCTCCAAAAGCAACACAGCCTTACAAACACCTTTAATTTAGTCCAGTGAGTCCCATTCTGAACTTCAGAGCTTCAAAATTATAAAGTAATCTGTGTTGTTTTAAACCACTATGTTTTCGGTAATTTGTCACAGCAGCCAAAATTAAGACATTACATTTATTGTGACTTAATTATTATGTAGAATATGGTCTATCTTGGGAAATAAACTTAAAAAGCATGTGTACAAATATCATTTAGATCAGGTTGCTTAACAGTGTATTCAAATCTTAAGATCCTTAATGATTTCCTGTCTACTTGTTCTACCAGTTATTGGAAAAGAGGTGGTGAAATTTACAAATGTAACTGTAAATGTGGCCATTCCTTCATTCAGATCTATCAGTTTTTATTTCATATAAAGTTGTTAGTTGCACACACATTTAGGATTTACAGGTCTTCACGATGAATTGAGCACTTTATCACATATAATGTCCTCTTTAACCCTGATAATAATCCTTGTTCTGATGTCTATTTTGTCTGGTATTAATATAACAACTCTAGCTTTCTTTTGATTAATATTTGCATGGTATATCTTTTGCCATTCTTTTATATTTAAAAAATCTGTATCTTAATATTTAAAGCAAGTTTCTCATAGACAGCAAATAATTGGGTTGTGCTTATTTAGCCAGTCTAGCAATTCAGTCAAATGGGAGTATTTATAACATTTACATTTAATGTGAGTCTCTGCGATTTATATTAAATATTTAAGTCTAGGTCTTTAAATTCACCATGTCACAAATTTGCAGTATCTATCTAATCTGTTATTAATCCCACTTAGAGTATTTTTTTCATCTCAGATATTATACTTCTCATCAACAGAAGATGAATTTGAGTTCTTTTTTTGTACTTTCCATTTCTCTTCTCATAATGTTCATGTTTTCCTCTACCTCCTTAAACAAATGAACTGTACTTACAATAGTTGTTTTAAACAACTGTACTTTAAATAGTTGTTGGCCAATTCTAGTATCTCTTTCATTTGTAATTTAGACTTTATTCTACTTTTTCTCCTGTTTATAGGTGGAGTTTTCCTGCTTTTAAATACCTGGTAATTTTTTATTAGATGTTGGAGATTATGAATTTTATGTTACTGGGGTCTGGAATTTTTGTATTCATTTAAATATTGTTTGTCTTTGTAGTAGGATACAAATTAGTTTGAGGCCTACTTATAATCTTTGTTATGGCATGTGGGGAGCAGCCTTTAGTCTAGGGCTAATTAGTCCCCACTACTGAGGTAATGCCCTTCTGAGGATTCTACCTAATTACCTGTGTATTGCAAGGTCTTTCCACTCTCTGCAGTTAGAGAAGGGCCATTTCCAGCTATGTATCAGCTGAAAGTTGTTTTGCCTACTCCTTTCTGTTGTTTTATTCCTCAGATAATTTATTTCTGTGCATGTACAGATTAATTATTGGCTAAAGACTCAAGAGGAATCAGCATATCTCTATAGCTTTCTCTCTGTACTGTTCCCACCTCTCCAATATTTTTCCTTACAAATTCTAATCCTTCCTCAAACTCTGAACTCTGCTTCTTCAAGTAAGCAAGACCAAAGGACATTCTTTCTGTTTCCTTTCCAGGGTATGACCTAGAAACTTTCTCTAGGCAGTAACTTGGTGCATGCATAGTGCCATTGTTTCCACACATCCCCTCCCCTTCTCTAAGGGACCACTGTCACGTGCTGTCTATTGTCTGAAAACCACGGCTCAGAATAGTTGTGTAAGGCAGGAAGACTCTGTTACTTCATCATGGCCAAAAGTGAACTGTTTTCTTTTTTTTTTCTCATAGTTCTCTAAACATCTATTTGTATCAAATCAATTTTAAAGGAACTTACTATAACTAATGTCCCCTTGAGGAAAAAAATAATAGTTAGAAGGATACATATTAGAGCAAATTTTCCCTCAGTGGCTAAAAACATAAAAAAGTAAAAAAACAGCCCAGCTGGCATGGCTCAGCGGTTAAGCATCGATCTATGATCCAGGCGATCACAGTTCAATTCCCGGTCAGGGCACATACCCAGGTTTCGGGCTCGATCCCCAGTTGGGGGCGTGCAGGAGGCAGCCGATCAATGACTCATCATTGATGTTTCTCTCTCTCTCTCTCCCCCCCCTTCCTCTCTCTGAAATCAATAAAGACCTTTTTTTAAAAAAAAAAGTAAAAGAACAATCTTCTGATTGTGTAACAATAAAGTTATTGTAGTTGTCAGGTCTATCCTTATGTTTAAATATTGTGGAAACTACAAAGAAAGAGAAATGGCAAGGGAGATTTGCCCACTCATTCATTCATTAATAAACACAGTGAATATCTGATTATACCTAAGACAATGTTTTAGGCACTAATGTTGATAAAAAGGTGCCTGTCCTTACTGCTCTTAAAACAAACTTAAAGTCTAAGAGGTAAAAATATGGATAAAAATATGGACATCACATATACACATCGTTACGTAGTAAATACATTTGGAAAGGTACTTCTTAGGTGTTACAATTCACAGAGAAAATACGTAAATCAGACTACAACCTTTAAATATACCTGAATTTTCTAAGAATTGAAATAATTTTTAAAAAGCCATTGTTTTGGTTAATCCTCACCCAAGGATATTTTTGCTATTGTTTTTTTTTTTTTTTAGAGAGAGAGGGGAGGGTGGGATGGAGAGAGAAAGAGAGAGAGAAGCATCGATGTGAGAGAGACATTGATTGGTTACCTACCGTGTGAGCCCCAACCAGGGCTGAGGGTCGAACCTGCAACTCAGGTATGTGCCCTTGATCAGGAATCGAACCGGAGACCCTTCATCCCCCGGGCCGTCACTCTAACCACTGAGCAACACCAACCAAGGCTAAAAAGCCATTGTTTTAATTTAAAAACTCTGCTTCCTACACTAGTCTCAAAAAAGAAAAAAAACCATGGGACTATATTTCAGTCTTAAATCCTGGCATTGTTTTGTTTTCTTTGAAAATGTTGAATCTACTTTACATTTTCCCCCCAAAACAATCCATTCCATTCTCAAAAAGGACTGTCTCTGCTACCAAACTTCCATCTTCAATCATTTCTTTTAACATATCAAGATGTATGTTTGCTGCATCACAGCAGCTTCTATTTTGAGAACTGTCAGAGCTTTCAAACTACCGATCGCCACAAATTCCAAATCACAATCCCTGTACTTTCCCCAGTTTATCAATGTATCTCAAAGTGTACACCATGGAGCCATGGCCATATTGGGCAGTTTATGAAGGTAGGATGGCCATTATTCGGGTACGAGGTGATGAAAGAGGGAAATCCTTGAAACTATTTTGTTCACAAACATCTTGCAAATATGAAATATAATATTATGATTTATATATAGTTACTATGTTCTCAAAAGTTTCGTATGCCCTATAAATGTAGTGTTGGTCAATATACCACAGCTATTATTCAGTTAATGATCCAGCATGTCTCAGCTAACATTTTTATCATTTTATCATATCATTTTACATTAATATAATCTAAATTTGCACTTTTTCTTATGTTGCATCATATGTCCAATTCATAAAATGCATTAGTCAAGTAGATGAATGCTAGAATTAAAAACAGGGATTAAAAATAGCAACATAAAGTACCTGAGCAAAAAGAGAAAACAGAAATCTAGGGTGCATACACACACAATATCCATTTATGGGATTAAACATTATTTTATACTAACAAAAAACAAGCATTAAGAAAACATTCACTGGGTTAATAAAGCAGAATTTGATCACTAACTCCTGTTTCCCAAACTTGCTATATTCCTCCATTACACTCAGAACTCAGGCACTTATAAAGTCCTTGTCATTTTGCTAGAACCCTGTCAACCCAAATTATTACAGGTATATTATAGGTATATTTAAACATGCAGGAAACAGAAATCTGCATGTTTAAACTACCAGTTGGGGGAGGGGAGCGAGACACGACATCTAATCATTAACTATGTCTCTATAGCCTACACAGAATATTGTTAACTACAAAATTATATTCTAAGAATATATTGGTTGTATCAAATATAACCACAGAGTTTATTTAATACTTGTTTAGAATGAAAGGAATATAGGCAATGCTGTACTGTGCTAAAGCTTAAATATATTAACATACATTTTTTTAAGTAACTGCATCTTATTATGTTTACACAAAGTTAACCTCGGTATCAATTTTTTTAAATAGTAAAACTTTTAGATGAATGAGGCTATTGTGAATAACTTCCTGAAAAAAATCCTGGTAGTTTTAAATATTTACACCTAAGCTAAAAACACACAAGCACTCTTATATACAACACTGAATAGCAGATGGGATCATTTCCTAAGATGTGAGCAAAGAAAAAAAGAACAGATTGTACTATTTCTGTTTTGACAGCAATAAGATGAACAGCAAAGAACTTCCAACAGATATCTGTGAATAAACAATTAAAATTTTTTCTTAAATCACTCTATGGTGCCAACATTGATAAACATATAAAGTACACATATGTATAAATGTCTACATTGTCCTTTTTATTAAATGTTTATATAAATATGGGTAACTTCTATCACTATGCAAAAATTATTAAAATTTGGTTACCAGTTTCTATAATGGCTTCACCTTAATCTGCTGTCATGTTGGTTCTCTGCTGTGGTCACTGCTTCCACCAGGAATGCCCAGGCACCCCTTCCTGTCCCTCACGCTTCTTAAAGCTGCGTGTGACACCAACTCTACTTTACTTACTCTGTAGAATCCCTGAGAAAATATGATGGATTTTTCTGGAATATGCACTCTTTCTCTCTTTTCTTTGCTTATTTCATTTTCGGAATTTCTTTTAAGCCTTTAAAGACAGACAAAGCCATCTGTCCTAGCTCAGAAGCCTTAGAAAACTGAGCCCCAAGGACAAGAGGAGAGAAAGGATTAAGTGAGGAAAGACAATTAGGTCACCAAAGAGAAGGGGGTGGATTTGTGGGCTAGCTATGGATTCACAACCAGTTGCTCAGGGAAACCACAGACACCCCACAGCAGCCTATAAGGGAGAAGGCAAGGGCCCATCCCTACCACTGGTGGCTCCAGGTGGGATGGATTAACACACCTCCCAACCTTGGCAGAGTCCCTGGGCCTGGCAGCACCCACTTCCATCCCCCTCCCACAGGGCGCACCCTGCCAGGCAGCATCAAGAGATGACGCTGTGAGTTGGGTTGCACCTGGACCTGCCTGCCCTGGAAATGGTAAAATAACTCAACCTTGCATTTGTAAAACTCTTGATAGTTTTTAACATTTCTCCATTTGAATCTCACAACTGAATAAAATAGAGGACAACATGTCATATTTTACAAATGGAAGAGTTTCAGTGACCCCCAGTTTCACATACTGCTACTTACTGGTTTCACTGCCCCTTTCCAGATCCCACCCTCACACTTCGAGATACAAGTTCCTTGAAGCAAAAAAAAATTTATTAAATGCTGACAACTGGCAGCATATTTTACTGAGTGCCATCTTTAAACATACTTATTTAAATTAATTCATTTTTCTCAATTTCCATGATCCTAATGGTCATGTTTTTATAGGACGAGAGTCCTGAAGTACTATATAATTTCAGGTAAGTTGCTTGTATTACTGTATTTAAGGCTGAAATTTCTAGGTTTTTTTTCCTAGACCATAATTAGGAAGAGAGTCTGGACAGGGCCTCTAGCATAAACCCTATCAACTCTCCCTTATCCCGGAGACCTAGAACTAATGCTCATTTTCACTCTCTTCAGTTTATTTCAAAAGAATTTCAACAAAGCCCTATGCTGGTCTCCAGGGATACTTAAACCAAACAAAAAAAGTCTGGGGGCTCTAGTAGGAAAACAAATATAAGTCAATAGTACAATTTGTAAGTGTAAAGAAAAGAGGACTACGGAGCACTATCGGTGCCCATAGGAGGGACACCTAACCCTCACTGAGAGATATCAATATGGAGCATCCATCTCTTAACAAATTAAACAGACAACACTCTAGAATCTGGTGAAATTACTTGAAAATATTATTGTGACTCCTTGGAACAAGCTAGCATTATTTTACCCACATTAATTCTACTACAGGACAAGCACTGAGATCCAATTATTCATGACATCAAACAAAAGCACTGTACCATAAAGGTTAAAAAAGTGGGCCTCTGCCTTGGAAATGTATTAGCACTGGGGGGAAAGTGTAGCAATAAAATAGAAATTGATGGCTGGACATAATTTGAGATATTAAGGCAAACAGCACAAGAAAAATATTAAGGAATATGAAAATCCTAAGAACATAGTCAGGTCATTAAAAAGACAGTTGGAAGGTCTAGAAAAATACTTCAAAAAGTAGCTTAATTTGTGCCATTATTGCTACTCATAAAAATATAATAGGTTTTTCTTTCCTTCTTTAATAACTCAGTCCAAAAGCTGATTAGGTGGGGCTGAGCAAGGCAGGCAAGTGTGGGGTGATGGAGCGGGTAATGGAGCCGGGTAATGAAGGTCGGTCTCCAAACAGCCTTGTGCGGAGAATCAGAGCCTAAGCAGAGCAAGGAGGGTGTGTGTGAAGCCCACCAGCATGAGGTACTGGAGCCTGAGTGGGGGTGAGTACAGCAACCATGGGGGAGAAGGGACAGAAGCATTGAAATCCAGTTACTTACAAAGTGGGTTTATTTGATAAGTCAATATATTGAGGATAATAGGAACCAGGTTTCTCACTGTCTGAAAAGGGAGAAAAGTTAAACAAGCCTTGCTGTATTGGACTGAAACCAAGGGTACCCATGTGAAATCATGGTTTTCAATCGGAATAAATACAGAAACAAATATAGATGCAAATGTGTACATAGTTCTGGCCACTGAGGGAGGCTGGGAATAGCGTGACTGCAGTAGCCATGAGCACACAGAACGCTCAGATCTTGGTTTCTAAATACTCTTCTCCATTTAAAGGAACTAGGACTCGCTCCTTGGAGAAAGGGCTTATTTCAAGGAGAGATAAAGGAAAAAGCAAGATGAACCTAGGATATCTTGTTATGCCAGAAAGTAAAGAAGTGCTTAAGGATAACAGGGACATAGCAGAAGAACACAGAAACTAGCTTAAAAGGGCACCTACTGGGTGACATAAGATAACTCAGATATCAAAATAAGTAACAGTAATGGCATATAACCCACTGAATAGGAAGTCATAAATCCACACTGATATACACAAAAATAAACTTAAAAATAAATGGAGAGCCCTGGCCAGTGTGGTTCAGTCGGTTGCAGTGTCATCTCATACATCAAAAGGTGGCGGGTTCGATTCCCAGTCCGGGCATATACCCAAGTTGCGGGTTTGATTCCCCAGTCCAGGCGTGTATGGGAGGCAACTGATCGATGTCTCTCTCTCTCTCACATTGATATTTCCCTCTCTTCCTCTCTCTCTAAAGTCAATAAGCATATCCTCAGGTGAGAATAAAACAAGAATGGGTAGATTTAATGAAAAATGCTCAGAAATCTGGAGCCTTCAGACTTCAAAAAAAATGCAGGGCAAGAAAAAAAAGGCATAAAGGAGTCTGTTATAACTTAATATTGCAGACCTGACCTTTATAATAGTTCATTTTAGTAGCCTTCCCACAATCTAAAACTCTTAAGAGGAAGGTTCTCGAAAAATGAACTGATTCAGAAATCAGTTTTCAAAAGATTGTCAAAAACTGAACTAGTTCATTCATTTTTATTACATCAAACATAATTACCAAAGAACTTCACCAACATACTGCCTAATTAGATGGGCTGATGCTGGATGTCACAAAATATTAATTAAGAAATACCCAAGCTGGGAGGGAATTTAGAGGTCACATATTCCAACCTTCTAACCCACAGGACAGAAACCCATCTCATTCAAGAGCCCATCCACCTGTATGGTAGGAAACTCAGCATCTCATAAGGTGCAACAGTAAGCCAAATACTGCCAGTACTGAAAAGTTAAATGCCTTCTTTAATATTCTTATACTTAGTCTCAGAAACACTAGTTATTGTATGGAATGCACTATGTCAAAAAGCATAAAGAAAAAGAACACCAATAGGTAAAGATAAAAAAACAATCTAAACTGCAGTGTTAAATAAAAATTTTATGTATCTTTTGGTATAGTGCAAATTCAGCCATTATTTAACTTCAAGGACAAAGAAATAATTATTAAGGCATCCAGATAGAAAAAGCAATGTGGGAAAATCAGGCTGTTTAGAGATTTTTCCCAAATAAAAAGGAAGACAATAGAACAAAATTTGGAGGGAAGGAAATGGGACTTGAGATTATATTCAGCCAAATTATTCACGTAAAAAGACAACAGGCATTCTCAAACCTAAAAGAACTAAAAAAATACCGAGTCCTTCTTGAAAGTACCTGTAGGTGGTGAGACAACTGTGGCGGCAGCAGCCGCCTCCTGACTTCTGGATGGCACCTCAACACTTACAGTCCAGTGGTGGCCTTTGATTTTTACTCCCCCAACCTCTAAGGGGATTTTTTTAAGGACCCAGTTCCCTGAATTAAAACCCTTCCTGCCTAAAATACCTAGAATGTTTTATTTCCTCATTGAAACCGTGCAGATACAGTATTTTACTGCACTTATTTTGATTCTTTACAATTGCTGGTATCATGGGTTTTTTTGCAAAAGGAATAATACAGTGATTTTACTTCAAGCAAATAAAAAAGGAAAGCAAGCATGACAAAATGTTCGTACTGATTAACTCCGCATGATGGGAATATGAAAGGCTACTATCTTTTACTTTTTTAATTCGTAGTCCCAAAAATATTTCTCTGTTAAAGAAATAAACAGTTCACTTTAGCTGTAGAGAGAGGATTAGAGGGAAGCAAGGCTGGAAGCAGGAAAACCACTTAAAATGGTGATGCAATAATCCTAAACTACCCTTGCAGCCCACATTCTAAATAGATATTTTTATCCTAATTCTATTTGGTTGAAATAGAAGTAGATAACATTTAAATCTGTGGATGGTAAGCAGTCCCTTCTATTTTCTTAAGCCAGAAGAGTAGATGAATGCCTTAAACCCAAAGTCACACTAGTCTGTGATGTTTCTAAATAGACTGACCTAAATCACCCTAACATTTCCATTAAACAGATAAAAGTTCAAAGAGAGGGCCAAAGACAGTAAACATTTCCAATTTCAATTCCGTTTCAGAGGAACAATATGCAGAAACTTGTACTTGTCATTCCTTATATGAATATATTAATACTTTTATTTCCTGAGTAAATGACTTCATTCTTTTAGTATTGCAACAGTAAGCCAAGTGCTGCCCGTGATAATCGACAGTAGCGTTTCACACAAGCTTTCAAAGGCCCTGACAAGAGACTTTCCCTAATGATGTATTTCTACTGTGAGGTGCAACATCATCCTTCCAAGTGTTAATGAAATGGTGATCTAACACATCAGGAAAAAAAGTGCTATTTTTAGAAGTGTTAAATTCATGACATAGACTAATGAAGCACCTTCTAGTCTTTATATACACTACCCACATTCTCAGGGGCCATGCTACAGGATTTATTAAATGATCAAGTGGAGGATTATTACAAATATAAGCAATTTATTTATTTATGTATTTACTTTAAATATATCTTTATTGATTTCAGAGAGAGGAAGGGAGAGGGAGAGAGAGAGATAGAAACATCAATGATGAGAGAGTCATTGATCAAGCCCACAACCGGGGCATGTGCCCTGACCGGGAATCGAACCCCGATCGCCTGGATCCTAGGTAGATGCTCAGCCACTGAGCCACGCCCGGCCGGGCCAAATAAAAGCAATTTAAAAGCACCAGAAACAATGTCTGAACTGAACTGCCAAAAGAGTGTGAATAAACACTGTGGAGAAAGAGAAAGTGGTGCATAATTCTGTATTTTATAATGAAGAATTTTTTTTTAATCCTCAATTGAGGATATTTTTTCCATTGCTTTTCAGAGAGTGGAAGAGAGAGAGACAGAGACAGAGAGAGGGAGAGGGAGAGAGGGAAACACTGATGTGAGAAAGACACATGAATTGGTTGCCTCCCACATGCGCCTGGACCCAGGCCAGGGATCGAGCCTGCAACTGAAGTACATGCCCTTGGCCAGAATTGAACCCAGGACCCTTCGGTCCGCAAGGGGACGCTCTAGCCACTGAGCCAAACTGGCTAGGGCCAGGGACTTTTTTTTTTAAAGAATAAAAGTCTCAGCTACAAACCACCAAAACAAAAACCTACATGTTCATACATTTTAAAACACAGAAAACATTCTAATAACCTGTAACTTCTTTCTCAATGCTACAGAAACTGGAGCTATAACCAAATTATTTTAATTGCAGACCCTTGAATGAATTGTACTGTCACATCTAAATGGCACATTTTTATTTTACTTTTTACTCATGTTCCTCTAAGACTATTTGAATGGCAAATTTTTAAAACCAATATTCTATCGCTTACGTATTTCTTGGGAAAGAGCCATAAACTATTTATGACAAAATAATCAAACTCTCACCATTATATGTTAAAATTCTATGGTCTTAGAAAACAGAAGCAAAGTTAAAATAGAATCAACTGTAGAGAAAACATGGTTAACCTGAATGTGAACTGCAGTTACGATTTCTAGAAAACGGGTAGTAAAAAGGTTATAGCCCCAGTGGGGTGGCCCAGTTGGTTGGAACATCATCCCATGCACCAAAAATGTTGCAGGTTCGATTCCAGGCCTGGAGGCAACCGACTGATGTCTGTCTGTCACTCTCTCTCCTTTGTCTCTAAAGTCAGCAAACATGTCCTTGGGTAAGAATTTTTTTTTTAAAGGTTATGTTTTCTTACAAAACACTTTACTGATATAAATATGGAGGTTGATTTTTCTCTTCTTTCTTTAGTTGGTCATTGTCCAAGCGGCCGATGCAGAAAGTTCCCATGACAGGCAATAGAAAATAAGTTACTATGTTAGCACAGATTATATATCCAAATATACCACACACTAAATTCTTTTGCATATGTAATAATTGTCTGTTCAGGCTCCTGTAACAAAAACTGGAGACCAGTGGCTTATAAACAACAGAAATTATTTCTCTCAGTTCCGGAGGCTGGGAAGTCTAAGATCAAGGTGCTGGCAGCTTCTGTGTCTGGGGAGGGCTGGCTTCCTGGTTCATAGATGACTATCTTTTCATTGTGTCCTCTCATGATGGAAGGGACAAGAGAGCTCTCTGGTGTCCCTCTTATAAGGGTACTAATCCCATTCATAAGGGCTTTACCCTCACAACCTAATCACCTCCCAAAGACCTCACCTCCTAATACCATTAAAATGGGGGTTAGAATTCATAAGAATTCTGGAAGGAACACAAACATTTTGTCTATAGCAATAATTCTTTTATTCTGTAGGACAATAAAAAATTGAGCTGTTTCCCCTTCAACACAGAAGTCTGTTACACAGGCTCTGTTACACAGGCTATAAACAACATGAGTAACAATTTTTACCAATCAAGTACTTTTTTAAACTTATTTTAAGTTAGTGTCTTGGAGGCTAGAGACTTAGGTTTTGGGATTTTTTAAGTCACTGACATGTTGAGAAATTTATATATAAAACCCATTTGTTACAAATATTGTCCAGTATTTACAAACACTATCTGCAATTTCCAGAAAAAGGCTGTAAGAGGATTATATGCAATGATCCAAAATAGAAAGTGGAATCACACTGAAAGGGGACTCATATTAAAAGGAAAAAGCTATTATTGTATGAGATTGAAAGCTTACTATATTATACATTGTTTAAAATTGTTCAGGAGATTTAGAGCTTTCAAATATAAAAATAGGAAGGTGCAATTAGGAACATAGAAATCAAGGATGGAAATAGCTAATGCTGGTGGAAATGAGGTAACAATGAGTTTGTAAATTGTACATATCAGTCTGAAAATAGGAAAGAGTAGGAGGAAGCTGCTGAGACAGGTAGCAGCAAGTGCTTAGTTGGTAACTATAAAAACCAATGAGCATTCATCATTCACTGCATGAGGCCTAAGAGAGTCCCCACCTTCACCCTCCTTAAATTTCAGCTGGTGGCTCCAGCAACCCATAGACATTAATAAGTAACATTTAAGTAGTCTAAACAAGTAGGCAGAAATAATGGGGACTAGCTAACAAATCTTTTAAGGGCTAAACTTCAAGGGGACTTCTGAAGATTTGCAAATTAAGGGAACAGAAAGACAGTACTTTTATTTATAAATTAACAACAGTGCAAAAATAATGATAGTGAAAGTTGAACCAAATCCTTACTGCACTTTAACACTTAGATCTCATATTCAATGATGTCCTTAGTCCCAAGAGACACACTTTCACGATTAAGTAAATATTTTAGTTATAAAGTTCTTTCACTTTAGAACAGTGAGAAACAATGCAGCCTGAAAATTAATATTCTAAACATATTGTCAGACTGGAGAGATTATTATGCTCTTTGAAACACCACAGTAAATTTAAATGTGACAAATTGAAGAAATATGACCTAAAGTAGAAAAAACAAAAAGCAAGACTGAAGTTCACTTTTCCATTTCTCATCTCATTTAATCCTCATAACAACCCAAGAAGATAAATATAATTATCTCAATTTTTAAATTAGGAATCTGAAAACAATTAAAAAAATAAAAATAAGTAAAATTAGGAATTTGAGGCTTAAAGGTGTTAGCTAACTCATCTACTATCACACAGCTAGTAAGTATAAGAGGCAGAAAGGCCCAATATTCCTTCAAGACTCAACTTGAGCCCTGGCCAGTGTGATTCAGCGGTTAGAGCATTGGCCCACGCACTGAAGGGCTGGTTCAATTCTCAGTCAAGGACATGTACCTGGGTTGCAGGTTGGATCCCCGGCCCCCGTCAGGACATGTGTGGGAGGCAACTAATTGATGAGTCTCTTTCACATTGATGTTTTTCTCTCTCTGTGTCTCTCTCTCCCCCCCCCCTCCACACTCTCTTAAAAAATAAATGGAAAAAAATATCCTCGAGTGAGGATTAATAACAACAAAAAATTAACTCAAAATGGATTAAAGACTTGAACTCAAGACCTGAAACCATAAAAATCCTAGAAGAAAACATAGGCGGTAAGCTCCTTGACATGTATTGGTGATGAATTTTTTGGATCTGAGACCCAAACAAAGGCAACAGAAGCAAAAATAAACAAGTGGGACTACATCAAACTAAAAAGCTCTGCACAGCAAAGGAAACCATCAACAAAATGAAAGGGTAGCCTACTGAGCGAAGGAAAATATTTTAAGTCACACAGGGGTGGACAAAAGCAGGTTTACAGTTGTGAGTATGTGAAGCAGTTTATTCTTGTATTATTATTTATCAGTTATTGTATTATTTTCCATATGAACAACTGTAAAACTACTTTTGCCCACCACTGTGTATCTGATAAGGGGTGAATATCCAAAATACATAAAGAACTCATAACTCAATATCACTTATATAAAAGAAATCATAATCTGACTTAAAATGGGCAAAAGATCTAAATAGACATTTTTCCAAAAAGAGACATAAAGATGGCCAACAGATGCCTACCAGGAGTTGCTCAGTTGGTTGAGCGACATCCTGTGTACCAAAAGGCTGCCTGTTCGACTCCTGGCCAGGGCACATACCTGGGTTACGGGTTCCATCCCAGGTCGGGGCACATACAGAAGGCAACCGATGGATGTTTCTTTCTCACATTAAATTTAAAAAAAAAAAAAGATGGCCAACAGATACATGGAGATGTTCTCAACATCACTAATCAGCAGGGAAGTGAAAATCAAAACCACAATTAGATATCACCTCACACCTGTTAGAATGGCTAGTATCAAAAAGACAAGAAAAAACAATTGTTTGCAAGGATGTGAAGTAAAGGGAACCCTTGTGCACTATTGGCAGAAACGTAAATTGGTGCAGCCACTGTGGAAAACAACAGGGAGGTTCTTCAAAAATTAAAAACACAACTACCATATGATCCAGCAATTCCATTTCAGGGTATTTATCCAAAGAAAACAAAAACACCAACGAAAAAGACATATACAGCATTATTTACAAGAGCCAAGACATGGAAATAACCTAAGTGTCCATCAATGGATGAATGGATAAGGACAATGTGGTATATATACAATAAAATGTTATTCAGTCATTAAAAACAATGAAACCTTGCCATTTGTGACAACATGGAGAGACCTTGAAGGCATTATGTTAAATGAATTAAGTCAGACAGAGAAAAGACAAATACCCTATGATCTCACTTACATATGGAATCTAATAACAAACAAAACAAGCTCATAGATAGAGAATAGATTTGCGGTTTGTGGGGAATGTGGGGGGTGTGATATGGGTGAAGGGTGTCGAAAGGTACAAACTTCCAGTTATAAAATAAATCATGGGGATCTAATGTACAGCATCGTGACTACAGTTAATAATACCGTATTTCATATTTGAAAGTTGCTAAGAGAATAAGTATTTTTTTTAAATATATCTTTACTGATTTCAGAGACAGGAAGGGAGAGGGAAAGAGAGAGAGAGAAACATCAATGAAGAGAGAGTAGCTGATTGGCTGCCTGCCGCATGCCCCCCACTGGGGATCGAGCCCAAAACCCCGAGCATGTACCCTGACCAGGAATTGAACCTCAATCTGCTGGATCCTAGGTCAATGCTCAACAGCTGAGCCATGCTGGCAGGGTGAGAGTAAATCTTAATACTCCTCATCACAAGAAAAAAATTTGTAGCCCATGTTAACTAGACTTACTGTGGTCACATTTAAAAATATATACAAGTATTGGATCACTATATTGTACACCTGAAACTAATATGTCAATGATGCCTTGAGAAAAAAATTTAAAAACTGAAAACTGAATAGAACAACAACAAAGAAGATCTCTCAAACTAAAAAAAAAAGTCATTGTGAACACTGAATTGGCAAATAGTGAGCCATAATTCCTAGGGGAAATGCAGGGTTACGTTCCTGTATGCCCTTCCATCAGCTGGTCAATACATGACCTTGTTTTATGTGTATTTCTGTTTAATATATATTGTTGATCCATTAACATTGAACTTAGGGCAATTGCACTATAACTCACATCTGAAAGAAGCTTAGCTAACATAATTTTTCTATAAGGTACTTCTCAGCCTTACAGCTTTCAGGAACTCTAGAAAGCATTTAAGCTTGGGGCCAATTTCAAACACTGAGATCAAAAGAAAGCACAAAAATGTTAAAAATGTCTCACTAAATAGATCACAAAAAGGGCACTTGTGTACTATATGGGAAGGCAGATTGTGACCTGGTTCAACCTCAGCTGGGGACATGCACATGCCGCAACTTAAATTTTCCACCACTCTTGTGTGCCCACTAATGATCTCAAAAGCGCCACAAGTATTGATTTTGGAGTTACAAATAAGTAACTTGAGTAGGTGAATTAGCAAATTAGAATCCACAAATAATGAGGCCCCACTATATAAAATGTTAAGTACATGCATGTAGTATTTTTAATGTGCCATGTTACACAATGTCAGCAAGGTGAAGTAAAGGTTGCCAGACCCCTGAAGGTATGACTTCTGACCTCAGAGTGATGCAAAGGCAGCACTTCACTAATATTTGTCATTTGATGTGTGTCATCACTAACCTGGGCCACGTATTTTGTTTTATAATGTCAAAATAAATTTCAATGGTTTCTGCATACACAGCATTTCTAGTAGACATGTTTGTACTGTTTCATGGGCTGAAAGAAGTGAATTTTTCACAATAGTGGTACATTTTCTCAAACAAGCTCCTATTAGTGTTCTGTCAATACATTATAATATGCTAAGTAGTTTTTGTTCAAATAAGTATTAGTAATGCTCCCAACAGCCAAGGTTTTTTATTATGAAAATTTTTAAGAGTTAATGTTTAATTTCTTAAAGAAACTAATTAAAAACCTAGATCAGTTTAATTTAAGTTTAGCTTACAAGCCATATTATTCTATTTACAAATCTGGCAAATTTTAACAACCTTTTTAAGGGTGGTTAAAATGCTTTCTTAGGATTTTATGACCAATATTTAACCCTTTGCTTATAATAAATATTAGGCTATGCAGACTTTTACCTTCTAGTATCTCAATATCTTTATAGTAATCATGTTTATAAGTATGGATGACACCTGTAGAGATTTTTTTTTTTGTTTTTGCTTTTACAGAAATGGTAAATATTAATTATTCCTTTATATAGAAACAGTAATTAATGCATGCTTCTACCTTTGATTATTCCTACAGAAATGCTAAATCCACTTTCAGAAATATGAAGTATTATGCCATCTATTTATCAGATACATTTTATTAATACAAACTGAGTGGTATTTTAATTCTCTTGGTGTATGAGAATTCAAAATTTTTATTTGCATTTTTCTGTAATGAGTTACATCCAAATTTAAAAACTAAATTTAAAGGTTTTATTATTGCAAAGCAAACGTGTAACCTGTAAAAAAATTAAAAATAGAAATAAAGAGAAAACACCCAAAATTCCGTAATCCAGTGAGAAACCACTATAGCTCTGTTATCTCCTTCCAAGGGACTCAGAGTCTATACGAGGTATAATTTCTCTCTTCTGCCCAATACATTGTATCTTCCATGTCAACATGATGCAAATTCATTTATTTTTTCACTTATCTACACAGTACATACTGAACACCTTTTGCTTGCCAGGTACTGTGTACCTGATGGAATAGTGATTTTTTATATAAATATAGAATATGCATTTAACCAATACTTTATTACTGAACATTGTACCATAAAGAAGGAAGGAGAAATAATGTTTCTACTA
The DNA here is from genome assembly GCF_964146895.1 of Miniopterus schreibersii. Classification (NCBI taxonomy): domain Eukaryota; kingdom Metazoa; phylum Chordata; class Mammalia; order Chiroptera; family Miniopteridae; genus Miniopterus; species Miniopterus schreibersii. The sequence goes on along the minus strand of NC_138102.1, from coordinate 71,046,209 downwards.
ACATGCGAGTAGTTGGGGAAATTGTTTGCCTTTTGGTTCATGATGAATTTCAATTGTCAGGAGATTCAATGTTTTTTCATTCTGTTTTTTTCTTTAGTGTCACATTTTAAAACTCCCACCAACCCTGAAACTATGCACTTATTTACCTATATTTATTTAGTATTTTTATGATTAGTTTACTCTGAATTTTATCTTCAACCCATCTGGAAACTGGGCAGTCCATAGTGTGAGGTAGGAATTGATTTTCCAATTTTTTTAACTAAATGGTGAGCCAGTTGCCTCAAGAGGAATTATTGAGTAATCCCTCTTTTCTCCACTCATTTGAAACATTATCTTTATTGGAAAATATATTCTTATATGTTAATTGGCAGGTTTCTGGAATTTGTATTCTGTTCTACTGATCTTTCAGTTTATCCCCAATACAAAGCCACATTCATTTTTTTGTAGTTTTGTGCTGTTTAATTACGTCTTATTGGTTAAGGTGCTCTTTCTTACTCTTCCTTTTCAATATGTAACTAGATACTATTTTATGACCTTTCAGATCATTTTAGTAAGTTAGCCAAATTCCAATAGCAAACTGTGTTTGTAATTGTGTGCAATTTACAGATAAATTGGATAAAACTTTTCGCCTTCATTCTAATAATTTTTGTCCCTCAGCAGTTTGTTTTCTTAATGTTTTCATAGTTTTCTTGATGTTTTACACATTTAAGTTTTCACTTTTATCTCACTAAAGAAAACTTGTAATATTACTTGAGTGTATATTGGGCCATTCCTATGAAGCTTGCTTTATAATTTATTTTAATTGTGGTAAAATACACATAACATAAAATTTACCATTTTAACCATGTTTAAATGTAAAAAATAAAAATAAATGTCCAGTTCAGTGGCATTAAGTACATCTATATTGCTGTGCCATCACCACCAACCATCCACAGAACTCTCTTCACCTTCAAAACTGAAGCTTATACCCATTGAACACTAACTTCCCATCCCTCCCTCCCCCAGTCTCTGGAAACCACCATTCTCCTTTTTGCCTATCTGAAGTTAACTAGGTACCTCATACAAGTGGAATCATACAGCATTTATGACTGGCTTTTAGGTTACGTAGCTTAAAGTTTTCAAGGTTCATCCACGTTGTAGCAAAATTTGTTCTTTTTAAAACTGAATAATATCCATTGTGTGTGTGTGTCTGTGTGTGTGTGTACACACACCACATTTTGTTTATCCATTAACCTGTCAATGGACACTAGAGTTGTTTCTTCTTTTTGGCTCTTGTGAATAATGCTGCTATGAACATGGGTATATAGCTGCTTTACAACTTAAATGTTTTATACAGTGGTACCTCGGTTTTCGAACGCTCTGTGGAGGAACATTTCGGGATACAAACGCTGTAAACCCGTAAGTAAATGCCTCAGTTTTCAAACACACCTCAGGAGTCGAACATCCCACGCGGCTTCCGCTGAGGGCAAGATCCTGAGGCCCAGCTGTCGGCTGCGGATCCCTCGGTTGCCGAACGTTTCAGAACTCAATGGTATTCCGGAACCGATTACATTCGAAAACCGAGGTACCACCGTATATTATGTGCTCATATTGTATTTTAGATGGTTATTTAAAGTGTGCATCATTTCCCAACCTTCATCAGCCTGTAGGTATACGTGAGGTCACAATGAGGACAATAATCCATACTTTACTGCCTGTTCCTCTTACTTGTTCACATAAGACCCCAGTCCTCCTCCTCCACCTAAATATTTCCCAGGGATTGTCTCAGGTAGTATACTCATGGTTTGCCTTGACACAAAAGCGAAGCCCATGCAACTTCCCCTGTTCATTCCAGCCTCTCAATTACACCACACAGACTAGGGTCCCTAGAGGAATAATGCTCTAGAGTGATCTCTTTTTCTGTCCCTTCATTATGTCCATTCTCCTAACCGATACATAGGAGAATGAAGGAGCTGGTCCAACAAACCAGAGTGCGGCTTCTTTAAGAAGAGGAGAGCAAAGACCATGAATATGCAAATAGTAGTCATTAAGAATTGTGACATATATAGGTGATGACAAGAAGTGTTACCAGGGGAAAGTTGAATCTCCTTCAACATCCTTCCCTTCTTACATGGAATCTTAACTAGATTTATGATAAAATCTTCCACTTCCCTACTTATCAAAAGGTTAAAAATGCCCTCAATTTGACCCCCAGGTCTCTCTCTAGCTATTGCTTATTTCTCTCTTCTAAAGAGTTTTAGATGCTGATTTTATTTTAAAGATCAATCCTAGGTATGGAACAGCAATTGTACTCCTTTAATATTACTATAATTACTAGAACCTATTAAGTGCTAATTATGTGCCAGCTACTGTGCTAAAAATGTATTATCTCACAGACGTCATCACAACAACCTACCTGCTGTCTCCGTGACCTCTCTGACGTTTTTCCTGACACTTATTTCCCCCTACCTCACTTTGTTCCACCCACTCTTACATCCTAACATTTTTGGACTGTCAGGTGTGTTTTCATCTCAGGGCCTTCACATTTGCTTTTCCCTCTGCTTGCTCCACTCATCCTCTAGATACCCTCACAGCTCTCTCCCCAAACAAAAAATAGCTCCAGATACACTGTGCAATCTCAGCTGTTGTCAGAGTCCCCAAGATGTTTTCAGAAGTCCGTGTGAACACTTTTCATAATATCCTAAAATGTACACTTTTTTTTTTATCCTCACTTGAAGATATTTTTCCACTGATTTTTTTTTTTTTTTTGGAGAAACATCAACGTGAAAGAGACACATCAATTGGTTGCCTCCCACTTGCGCCCCAACCAAGGCCCAGGATTGAGCCTGCAACCAAAGTTATGTGCCCTTGACCAGTAATTGAACCCGGGACCTTTCAGTCCGCAGGCCAACGCTCTAAACACCAAGCCAAACCAGCCAGGGAGGTACACATCATTTTAATATTCTACAATGCACTCATAAAACACTGCACACATATTTCTTAAAAACCTGCTCGTAGAACCATTTTATTAGAGATATGAAGTTGAGAGCCACCGAGAAACATCAGATTTTTCTTTACATATTATTAATTCCCTCTTATCAATTGCACCTGGACAAATAAATATGAACAGCAGATAATCTGAGATTCTGTGATACTTGGAAAGTATTTCAGCAGATGCCCATTTTAACAAGAGGACTGTCTGAAGTACATGCCATTTTTTCAGCCTTCAAAAATAGTTTGAATTTTATGACTGGATTATGTCCTAACTGAAACTGTCTTACTGAAATCCCCTACAGAAACGCTGCCATGAAGCTGCGGTCAGGATTATATCCAGACCTTACAAGGGAGGGCATTATAAGGCCACTGCCCACTTATGTGTTATGAAATAGGTGAAGGGAGCATTTACTTCATTCCTCAGTGACTCCTGTGGGGAAGACTGACAGAATACATTTCTTTGGGACTTAGAAAAATCTTTTTTCCTGCTAAAATCTAGAGGGCTTTTTCACCAATGACAATAAAAATTTTGTAAATGAGCTTGTTGCTTTGGTTGCCAGGAAACTTGGGGCTACATTTATAACTCATCTTCAAAAACTTATATAAGACCAGAAAGAAAGCACACGACAACCTGCTCTATAGACCAACCTACTAACTTTCCTTTTGGTCTCATAGTCCTATCTATATTTTACCTAACCTTGATACACAGCACTGAATGTAAACCACTTCAAATATTTTCAGAAATGTAGGGAAATAATAGTATATAAAAATAAATCCGAGAGAGAAATAGGAAATAGGGGGCATTCCAGGCCGGTGAAATAGCGTGTACAAACACTCAGAGGTAGGACAGTACGTGCCTTACCTTGGGAACAGAGAAGGGTTTGACATAACTGACCATAGGAGGACAGTGACAGAAAACAACTAGAAGACCACAGCACTGACTCTGCCTGGTACACTCTGACATCAGAAGTCTGCAAGGCTCAGATCTCTGTTTAAATAGTACCTCATTAAAGAGACAAACCAAAATACTTAAATACTTAACCAAAATACTTAACACACATGCATATACACATACACCACTCCATCACTCCCTCTCCCTTGCCCTGTTTTATTTTCCTTCATTATGCTTATGAACATCTGATATATATTTGTTTATATGTTTATTACCTTCTCTCTCAATAGAAGATAAGCTCTTATAAACAGTGTGTTTTATGTTATTTTGCCATTACAGCTCCTACAATAGTACTCAAATATCGGTTGAATGAACAGACAGGTAATTTAGCATCATACTGAGAAAGACCTACTAAGCCATGCTAAGAAATTTAGACTTTATCCAACTAGTAATGGGCAATGTCTAAGAGTTTATGCAAAATGTATTATGATCATACTTCTCCTTTATAAAGATAACTATAGAAGAGGAATAGAGAATGACCAGAAAGGAAATCCACGGCAAAAATCAAATGATAAAGGTTAAGGGAGGGTTAGGGTAAGCAGCAACAGAAATAAAAAGGGATGAATTCACAACAGATGCATGCAGTAGACAAAGGAAGAGTGTATCATAATAGTTACATCAGACAACAGACAAGTCACCTGATAGCTGAGTGACAAGTTATCTACTCCTTGGTTTCCTTGTTTCTAAAATGGGGATAATAATTGTACCTATCCACTTCTTAGTTTTATTATGAGGATTAAATGAGACATGAACACACAGAATTGACCAAATTTGTTGAATGCTGACTAAGCGCCAAGAGGAAAGGGATCATCTCCTCTGTACTCTGCTGTATCCCCAGGCCCTGGCACTCTGCTTACCTATAGTAGGCACTGAATGCATATTTGCTGAAAGCAGATAAGTTCACAAAGATGGTTAGCAAGACAAAAAGTCAAGGTTAACTACAAGGCAAATCTTTCCATGAGATATAAAAGTAGTGAAGCAAAATTTGGCTCAGAAGTGGGGACACTGTGTACATACCTACTCAGTCTGAGAATGTTGAGGCTGAGATGGCTATGGAACTCACTACAGTAAGTGTCTAGTAGGCAAAGGAAACATAGGTCCAAATCTCAGGAGACAGTAGAGCTAGAAAAAGACTGGTACACTCTTTCTGGCAACTGAAGCCTAATTTAATGGATCAGATCAACTAAGGAAAACACAAATTGAGTAAGAAGAAGAATCCTAGGAAGCAGAAACATTTAGCAGTAGCAAAAGGAATCAAGGATAGAGAGTGAGAGGCAGTAAAACGGGAAAATAAGAATAGAAACTTAAACCTTGAAAGCAAAAGAGGAAGACGTGAGAGGGGGAAAAAGGGGGTCATTAGTGTCAAAATTGGCAAGAAATACAGTTAAGTGAAAACTAAAAAGAGACCACTGGATTTTAGTAATTAGATCACTAGGTACCCTTGCAAAAGTTTTCATGAAGCAGTTGGGGCAAAAGCCAGATTGTGTGGATTGAGGAGAAAACAGGAGTTGAGGAAGGGAAGATTGGGAAATATAAGGAAGATCATTTCTAGATAAAGATTTGGCCATGGAAGCACCTAAAAGCCTACCTGGCCAATTATTTCCACTGCCACCTCCAAGTGGTCATTCACTGACCCTTGTAACATACATTACTCCAGAAATAAGGTAGTGGTTTGCTGTTTCATTGGAGGCACATGATATCTCTTTTAAAAACAGATTTCTTATTTAGAGTAGGTTATAATAGTTTTATCAAGTCTTTTAAATAGTCAAGAAAGGGTGGAGGTCTATATAGCCTACTGATTAAAATCACCAAATTGAGTAAGACTATCTTCACTGCACCTGGAGTATGGGTTTTCATTATTCAGAAATAAATGAGTTATCAGTTATTCCTGATACCAGTTTTAAATTGGTATAAACCCTTCATGGTAGCAAAGACATTTTTTTTAATTACAAAATACCGATGTGTAAAAATATTAGTTTTTTTCTTTTTTCAATATTTTGAATATTTTCAATCACATAGAAAAGTTGAATGAATTATATAATGGACACTCATATACCCAGCACCTATATTCTATGATTAGCATTTTTATACATTTGATTCACCGCATATCTGTCCATTTGTCCATCCCTATATAATTCATCCAAACATGGTACATATTCCTCTGTCCTTTATTTCCTGCAAATTGGCAGATGGATCCAGCAGCTTAATCAGATTCAGGTTTGATCTCTTTGGCGAAATAAGGTAGTGGTTTGTTGTTTCATCATGAGGCATATAGTATGTCTTTTAAAAGCAGATTTCTTATTTAGATCAGGTTATAATAGTTTTATCAAGTCTTTTAAAAAGTCAAGAAAGGGCGAGGTCTATATATCCTACTGATTATTTAAAAGACACATTATTCAGGCCCAGCCGGGCATGGCTCAGCGGTTGAGCATCAACCTAGGATCCAGGCGATCGGTGTTCGATTCCCGGTCAGGGCACATGCCCAGGTTGTGGGCTCAATCAATGACTCTCTCATCATTGATGTTTCTATCTCTCTCTCCCTCTCCTTTCCTCTCTCTGAAATCAATAAAGATATATTTAAAAAAAAAAAGACACATTATTCAGAAATAAATGAGTTATCAGTTATTCCTGATACCAATTTTAAATTGGTATAAATCCTTTATACCAATTTTTAAACATAATTATAATAATGAGAGCATACTGTGCATTTCTTTAATCCTCATTACTACCTACGAGGCAGGGATCACTATATCCATTTTGCCAGTGAGAAATCTGAAGTTCAGAGAGATGAAGTGTATTGGTCAGAGTACACTAACTGCTGTTAGCAAACGATGTCCAAAGCTCAAGGGCTTAATACAATAAAGGCCTCTATTTCCCTCCTGTGTCCCACACAATCCAATGTGGTTTGAGGGCAGGAGCATAGAAGCTCTGCTCCATGAAGTCATTCGGGGTTCCGAACTCCTCCCACTGCACAATCTACATCTAGTGGGCAGGTAAGAGAAGAGACAGAAAATGGACAGTCCCACATAGGGCTTTAGAGGCCAAGTGGCAAACATCACTCCCACTCATATTCCACTGGCCTGAACTCAGTTACATAACCCCACCTATCTGCAAGAGGAAAATGAAGTCTAAAGGTAGACCAGGAAGAACAGAACAGACACTGATGGGCACAGCATTTTCTGTAACATGTAACATGACTAAGGTCACCTAATAGTATATGAAAGACCTGAGAAGCAAATACAACTCTACTAACTATTCCAAGGAACTCTGCTATTCTATGCTGCTTTTATTTCATTTCATTAAACCCAACCCTCAATTTTAGTATTTCTCCAAATGATGACAATGAATGGTTATAGTGTGTATGTGTGTTTGTGTGTGAAAATCATCTATCTTTTATTGTCTGTCCTGCAATTCCCCTTTTCAAGTCAGTGGTTTTGTCTTCTGAGGTGCTTACACATAGACATAAAATTGGGGATCCCTCGGATCCCTGCCCATGCTATGGAATGCATGAACCCCTACTAAGAACTCTTCTCTAAAGTAACTTACTTTTGGCACAATCAACTTACTCCCCACTTTCTACCTGCTCCCCTACACATACCCCACCCCCACTTCAGCCCCACTGACCTCTTCCTCATTGTAGCTTCTGTCTCTTGGTGTTTGCAGATGCTGTTCCTTCTGCCTAGACTGCTTTTCCCCCAAAGGTCTGCACGGCTCATTCCCTCAAAATCATGCTCAGCTGTCACCTTCTCAGGAAGACCTTCCCCTTCCTACCTCACTGCCACTCCCATTCATGCTTTATTTTTCTCTGTAGCACTTCTCACCTTCTAACATATTATATATTTTACATATCTCTGAGTTTATAAATTCTTCTTGCATTAAAATGTGAGGTACATAACAGCAGAGGTTTTTGTCTATTTAGGGGGTTCTTTAATAGCTCTATCCCTAGCACCTATGACAGTCCCTGGAACACCATAAATCTTTTTGAATGAAATGAAGGGCAACAAAGGAGTAAAAAAGAGAAGCAGCACAAGGGTAGATACATGGTACTGGGAGTTTTCTAGTTCTGAAGCTGATTCATGGGGGCTCGCTATGCTTTACAAATTTATATACATATTACATACTCATATATATAAAATATTATAAAATAACTTTAAAATTCTATACAAGTTATACAAATAACCCAACTCAAAACAGTATGCCTGCTCAGGTACACACCTTGGCACCTTTTCTAATCTAAATAAAAGTGAAATGGAGAAAGCTGGGCCAAAAAAAATGTCATTTTAATTCCTTAGCTAGTTAAAAAGAAATTTCACTCATAGTCTTTCTTCAACCATGCCTTAATAGGCCAAATGGAAAATTACTTTATATAATTCTTTTTAACACCTTTAAATATCATGACCTTTTAAAAATAGCATCTTACCTTATGGAAGTGAAACTAGAGGTTTTCTTTGAAAATCTATGTGAGGGGTTCAAACCCTATAAGGATTTCTTCTAAATGTGCACTAAGCACGTTTTCCAAGAATTTCATGATTTTCCTAACAGTAATTAAAACTAATATAAATTTCAACTGAAATTATTTATTCCAAAATTCACTTTTCAAACATAGACTCAAACATGTCACAAAAAACATGGGATTCAAATGCAAAAAGGCATTACGGAATCTAAAACACTGGTGAGAGACACACTCACAGATTTAAAAAGTTAATAAAGGGCAGGGTAGGAAGGAGGAGAAAGGGAAGGAAGAGAAGAAGGGAAGTGAATTTAAGGGAGAGAAGGAGGGCAGGCAGGAGCAGGGAGGGAGGGAGGCAAACAGAAGTAAGGAGACTGCCTGCACACATCCATACTTGTACACTGTAGATGTAAAGCTTCAAAACCCAGGAAGCTTATGGGACTACTGAAAGAAGCCTCTGGAACCCATCCAATGTATCCACTGTGCCAAGGGATAATGGTACAGGAGTTAAAAGTCCTGCTTTTGAGTTCCCGCCCTGCCATTTACTCAGCAGACAAACTCAGAGTTTTTTCATTTGTAAAACTCAGATAATTTCGCACCAGTGTTAGATAAAATCATGTATATAAAAATGCTATGTAAACAATAAATGCTAAATAGAAAGGTATTTTCAAATGTCTGACATAAATGCTCTAAGCTTATAAAAAAATGATTTATTATAATAAATTATATTCTGGTGGTTTGAAAATGTCCTGGTATTCAAACAGCACAGTGAGAAGATTAGAGATTCCAGCTCCACACATGATGAAGTTAATCTTACTTCCTTAGTATAAAACAAGAGCCTAATAATTATTCAAATATCCTCATAACAAAAAGTACAGGGGAGAAAATAATTACCATGTATGTTCATTTGAAAAAATAAACAACAATCTAAAATAAAACAATGTATACTGAATCTGAAATTAAGGCTATTATCAATAATGGTTATTGATAATGTGAAGCCACTTAACCAAGTCAAAAATACAAATGTGTTTTCAAGTAACTAAATGTTCACAGTGAAAAATACTTGGTACCCAACAAGACAAAACAAATTTGCCTGGGGAAAATATAATGTTCTAACATGTTATGGTCTTTTTTAAAAGTCTATTTTTAAACATAAAACAAACTCTCTTTAATTAAAACCTTTGCTTATAAACACATTTCCTGAGTAAGTAAAGCCTAACAAATCCAATATGAGTGAAACATTGTACCCTGGAAACAGAAAGGAGCCCCAAGTCACTTACGATAGTAGTTTCACATAACCTTTCATCAACTCCCACCACAATAGCAAACATACAACCTTAAACTAAGTGAAAGCATTCTAAATTTAGATACTTTCAAATAATGCATCTTAAGTTATATGTAAAGGTTTAGTAAATTATTTATTATGTCTCTTATCTTTAATAATGGGATATCATGTTTAACTGGCAATGAAAATGGAAAGAAAGCTGTTATACCATATATTACTGTACCAAGACTCAAAGTTTCCAGTCTATATTTAGTTCACATTAAAATGGAAGCAAAGACGCAAACCACGCTAAAAATAAAATGTTCTACAAAGATGAGATTTTTAAATGGATTGAAATCTAGCTTTATTTGGTCCCTTAAATGCTGATTGCATTTAGCAGCACCTTAACTCCGCAGCGCTGTGCAAACCTAATTTTCCATCGTCAAGAACAGGGGTCAGCAAACTACTTCCCATAAGCCAAATCTATGGGCATATCCTTCTGACACCTAATTTTGTATAGCCACAAGCTAAGAAGGTTTTTACATATTTAAATGGCTTTTTAAAAAACCATATTTCTTAATACATGAAAATTTTATGAATTCAAATTTCAGTGTCCTTAAAGTTTAATTAGAACACAGCCACACTTACTCACTGAAGTGCAGTCTATGGCTGATTTGGCACAACAGTAGAACTGAGTCGTTTGACACAGATTAAATTTATGGCCTGCAAAGTTGCAAATATTTACTATCTGGCCCTTGACAGAAAAAGCTAGCCAACTTCTGCCCTAGATGGATGTTAATTATTCTTATTTTCCAATATACCTTCCTGCTCATCACCTATCAAAATGTAAAAGTTCCTACTTGCTTCCCATATCATATTTAGTTTCTGAACAATGAACCTGTCAATATTACATTATTTGCACGTCTTAACAATCTTCTGGCCATGTCTGGGTTTCTCATCCTATTTGGATCATTACCTAATCCAATGATTCCACCCAGGACTGTGGGCTAAAGTTTTAAATAATATTTTCTAACCTGTGCTGATTCTGTTTTAAATGCTGGATGTGAGCCATTATGACCCACTAATGGGCTGCCACCTACAATTCGAAAAACTTTGATCAAGTTTTCTCCAGTCTACCTCCTGTAGTTTATAAGGATATTTTTTATTGATTTTTAGAGAGAGAGGATGGGAGGGAGGGAGGGAAATGCCCATATGAGAGAGACACATCAATTGGTTGCCTCCAACATGTGCCCCTACCAGGCCAGGGATGGGACCTGCAACCCAGGTATGTGCACTTGACCAGGAATCAAACACAGGACCCCAGTCAACTGGCCAACACTCTAACCACTGAGAAACACCAGCCAGGGCAAAAGAATGTTTTAATTGTACAAATTGCATGTAACTTTTCTCTAGTCCACTTTACCTACAGTTTATGATAAAAGACAATGTTTTAATCACACAAATTGCATCTCATAAAACAGTGAAAATACAAATCAATATTTCCATATACTGCCTTACCATGAAAGTACAAGAGCCCTGGCCAGTGTTGCTCAATGGTTAGAGCATCAGCCCACAGACCTAAGGGTCATGGGTTCGATTACTGGTCAAGGGCACATACCTTCTATCCCTGGCCGTAGTCAGGGCACTTGCAGGAGGCAACCAATGGATGTGTCTCTCTCACATCCATATTTCTCTCTCTCTCCTCTCTACTCCCTTCTACTCTCTCTAAAAAAAAAAAAAAAAAAAACAATGGAAAAAATATCCTTGGGTAAAGATAACAACAACAACAAAGTACAAGCGTTTATTCATACATCCTTTATGTTAAATTAAAACCAAGGTACTAATTGAAAAATGTGGTGATTTTTCTTTTTTTAATTTTTTTATTTTGAGAGTATGTTTATTAAAGCTGGGACGGAGAAACAATGAAGGGCCTAGGATAGAAGCAGCAGCAGGAGAGAGACTAGGCAGAGCTGCTTTGGCTCTCTAGAAACGTTAAGGGAAAGAAGTGAGCCAAGGCGGGGCTGCTGTCAGCTCACTGGAGAGTCAGAGAAAAGGGGGCCTTGGGGACAGGTTCAGGGAGTCAGTCCAGGACCAGCTGCAGCTGCCCACTGCTCCCCTGGCTGCAAGTCTCCAGGGGTCCCTTAGAGTTTAGGAGATGCATGCCTGTGGGGGAAGAAGAGGGAGAAGGGAGAGCTTGCCGATTATTCTTTTCTTAATGTGCTTAAAGAGATGTCTTAATCCATGTATAATGTTGCAAAGTTCTGAAGAGCTTTCTAGTGTTTAGGTAAGTTTTACCTAAATTTAGACTCATTTATGGACATTCGAAATTAACTGTAGAAAGGCATATAAATGTCAAAAAAAATAAATGAGACCATAATAAACTCAATTATGAGGTATTTTTGACACATGAAGCTTCAAGACATTGACAGACATGAGTCAATGTCAGAAAATGTCATTGAGATGCACCCATTTGTTTATATTTACCTTATGATGGGTAAACAAATCCTAGTCCATAAACCCAACCAAGGTTCCTCCAGCCATTCCCTGCAAAATTAAAGGCTACAGTATTCATGGGTGAGCAAAAGGCAAACAAAACCTCCTTTACATTCATGTTCAAAATCAAGCTGGTCTGAGTTTGTATTAGCGTTGTTTCAGAGTGTCTCATTCTCAGGACATACTGGTGAAATTCTCTACAACTGTAAGTCAGAAGGTAAATCAACCGGCTGAGGACAGGATTAAGACTTTAGGAGTAACAGCTAAGGGTAAAGACAGAGAAAGAGATATGACAAGTTACAGCTCCCTCTGCCTACCCTCACCTCATCAGCACTATTTCCACTTTTGTATATAAGTGATTTTTCCCCCTGCTGGGGAAATAGAGGCAGCCATAAAATGATTTAGTGTTTAGCACCTGGGTAGCTAGATGAGCTTACCTGAAATTCCACTAAGCTGATATAGAGAAAAAGAAATCAAGTGAAAAATAGTAGAAAGGACACCAAAGACAAAGAAACCAGGGGGAAAAATGGAAAATGAAGAGACATATACAGGGTTATCCAAAAAAAGTATACACACACTTTGAATAATTATAAAGGTAGTGTTTATTAAAATACATTTCATTTTCAAAATTGAGCTATCAGCTGTTAAAGTGTGTATACATTTTTGGGAGGAAACCCTGTATAATACGGGGATGTGAGGAGGGTACTATAAAGTACTAATTTTAAAAACGTGCCAGTCTTATCCCTTACTTAAAAAGTCATCATATCCACTGCAAAAAAACACCCTGTGATTAGTGTTGTCCTAAAATAACTCATATTTCTTTCCACAGAGAGCTGGTTAATTAAATGATATACTATGTTGGATTGTACCATATGAGGTTTCCTATTTTTGACCTTTTCCAGCTTTATTGAGATATAACTGACAAATTAAATTATATATACTTAAAGTATACAATGTGATAATTTGATAGACATATACATTGTGAAATATTACCACAATTAAGTTAATTAACACATCCATCACCTCAGTTACCTTTTGTGTGTGTGTGTTGAGAATGCTTAAGATCTATTCTCTTAGCAAATTTCAAGTATACAATACAGTATTATTAACTATAGTCACTATTCTGTACATTAGATCCCCAGAATTTATTCATCTAACAACTGAAGGTTTGTACTCTTTGTTAGACATCTCCCCACCAATCACCATTCTACTTTTGACCATTTTTGGCCTACTGACATAGCAACTGCACTTATTTCAACCTAACATAATGGAATACTTTGCCATCATTAAAGAGAAATGATCTCTACATTGTATCTCCAAACAAATAAGACATAGGATATGTACAGAATGTTTCCACTTATAGTTTTTATTTTTTTATTTTTTAAAATTCTTTTATTTTTTAAAATATGTCTATTGATTTCAGAGAGAGGAAGGGAGAGGGAGAGAGAGAAATATCAATGATGACAGAGGGTCATTGATCAGCTGCCTCCTGCCTGCCCCCTGCTGGGGATTGAGCCCGAATCCGGGGTATGTGCCCTGACCAGGAATCCAACCAAGATCTCCTGGATCATAGGTCGATGCTCAACCTCTGAGCCACGCCGGCCGGGCCCATTAGTAGTTTTTAAAGAAATATGTGTGTGCACATAAAAATTTTCTAGAAGCACACCAAGAAAACATCCTCTGAGATAGAGACTAGAAGGTCTGGGGTGAGAGGGAGATTGTTTTTCACTGATACCCTCCAATCACCAAATACCCTCTCCTACTGTTTGAATGTCTTATTATATGCATGAATTACTTTTTCACTTAAGAAGTCTGGACACTTTTCAAATGCCACATTACATTAAGTTTCTTTACTGACATTCAAACTATTTAAAACAACCAGTATTTACAACAAAAAAACATTTCAAATAAGGTAATTAAAGTTAGTGGCCTTTTTTCACTCCAAACCTAAACTAGATACCAAACAGCTTTAGGACCCTAAGGATCTTAAAGGCAACTAAAATAAGCACTATGTTTTAACAATAATATCCATATATGTAAAGCATTATATGTAAGTATGTAATACGTATAGTCATTCATTTAAGAACTTATCTCTATCTGTAACTCACTCTGCTGTAGGTCCTCTGCACACCTATGCATAAATGCTTTATAAAGAGCATATATGTGCATATGTATATAAACCTGTATCTGTGTGTGTAGGTATGTGTCCATGTACTACACACACCATCCTAGGCCACTACTCAACCAGGATCAAAGATGCAACTAGTAATCACAACCTGTCAAACCTGGTGGTCCCACGGTCTATATTCAGGAGGTGGGAGCAAGAACTGCTACTGCTGTCTTAAAAATCACTACACCTTGAGCTAATCCTGGGGCCTCTTCTCCTCCAGGATCTCTCAATCTTACATATCTGTGGAGGGGATCAAGTTTCTAAAGATCTTTTCCTTTAACTATTATCTGGATCATAATCGAAGACTGGGAACCAATATTAAATTTAGCAGCTCTCATTCTATGAATTCCCTCACTGCCCTCACCCTCTTCCCTGAGAATCAGTATACAGTGCTAAAGAAATGTAACTGATGAGATCTGTAGCATATATGAACAATCTGGATTGGGGGATGGGCAAGGCAGGGAGGCTGAGGCTCACTGATCTCAGCAGTTTTAGACCCTGACCTCAGGTGTTTGTATATGAAAATGCTGATTAACTTACATGCACTTATATGAGCTAGAACAAAATGCAGAATTTCTGAAATTACACACATCTTGGAAAATTTAAGAAACATTTCATTTAATGATCACTAATGATCTATATTTATGACAAAATGTATGTGCTCAATATTTTTATCAGAAAATTAAATGAAAAAACTAGCAATAAATGTGCTTTTTGAATTCACTTAGTCTCAATAAACATGTTTTACCCCAAACCATAGTATCAAATTTAAAGAATACAACCTTAGCTATTACCATGAGTTCGTGAAATCTACAAAGGATAGTGGTACTCCCAACAAATTTTTGTTTGACTTTATTCAATTCAAATTAGAGCTATCTCTGAATTTTCTTTCAAACTGTATAAATTTACTGGATAATCTTGATATAAGTATGCATGGAATTTTAACCATTTTGTATAAATATATAAAATACACTATTTTTAAAAACCTGCCACTCTGCCCATTATTAACAGTTTTATGAACTTTTAAAAAAATTAAGATTTCAAATGTTAAAGGCACTGTTAGGAAAGTTCCTATTTTGGTTAGCCTTTATCTTCTAAAAACAAACCCCACAGCCTTAATTTATCACCAATGATATAAAATTCAAAAGTGTCACTATTAAAAGGAATTACAACATGTGCTCTTAAAAAATGACTAAAGCAATCCTTTACTTTTTACTAACCACCATATTAACAGTTATGTGTGTGCTTACACTTAATTATTTTAGAAAAAAAGGAGGCAGGCTAATACAAACCTCAGTCCATAGGCATATAATACGAGTTATATTTTCATATAGCGGTCTACTGACCTTAGAAAACAAATTCTCATAAAAATATGGAATAAGTTAACTTTTGCAAATTTATTTTTAAAGATCACAGACCTAACGGTTTTATTAGTTCACTTTTCAAATTCCTCATTCAAGTCTCCCACTGATAACAGACTTTCCAAGTGATAGTTTTTAAACTATAATGAAAATTATAACATATAAATAACCAGTCGTAAGCATGTGTTCTGTATACGTTCAGGATCAAATGAAAACTCTCAACTTCAAGCTCTCACAGATCAACAAGAGTAACACATCATGCTAATCTCTATATAATACAAAGAGCTTAATTTTCATTATTAAAAATAACCACGGGTATGTTGGTAAAATCTGAACTATGCACTTAGCGGGAAATGACGACGGGAGAGCGTGGCCTGCTGCTCTCCGGCCGCACCGGGCGCGGATAACCGCGAGCATCGCTGGCCAGCGGCGTGCTCGGGGCTCCCGCTTCCAAGCCGCAGCAGGAGACAAGGGGGTGCCCGGTGTCACCTGCCCACCACCCCCTCAGAGTGGGCCAGGGAAGGGGCCGGCCGCCGCCCGCACTCCTCTCACTGAGCAACGCACACGCTCTACTGAACCTTCGCTCGGCAGGGAGCGCGAAAAATAAAACATTCCTCTAAAGTTCCCTGAGTGGGAACTCTCAGCAGCGCCTCTGCTTTTTCCCACGCTCTCGCAGAGCCGCCGCTCAGCGTCTCCCCCACCTCTGCCCGCCGGGCTCCCCAGGAGACCCCCGGCCGCCTCCCGCCGGCCGCCGGGAACGCCGCCCGGCCGCGCAGCACCCGGTTCCCTCGGCCCCGCCCCCACTCCCGGCCCCACGCCCCGGCATCGCCCGGCGCGCTCCCCGCGCCCTCTCCCCGCCGCGCCCCGCCCCCCGCGCTCCCCGCGGGCCGCCTCACCTTGGTCCGGAGCTGCCCCGAGGTGGACACTTTGCGGATCAGTTTCTGGGGTCCTTCTTGCTCCGCTTCGCTGTCGGACGAGTCCTCTCCGGGCCCCGCCGAGGCAGCCGCGGGGGTGCCCACGGCGCCGGCCCCGGCGGCTGCTCCTCCCGCGGCTCCCGGAGGGTGGTGCTGGCCGCCGGCCCCGGCCATGCTCTCCGACTCCTGCGGGGACACAGCACCCCCGGCGGGGGCGGCGGCGGTGGTCAGAGGGTGGGCTCCGCCGTAGCCCGGCCCGGAGCCCCGCGCCCCGCGGCCGCCGCCATCTTCCGCTCCCCCGGGGGCCGCGGCGGGGGAAGGGTCTGAGGGGTCGGGCCCCTCCCGCCAGGGCCCCCGGGGCCCCTGCGCACCCCCCTCGGGATGGGTGGGGGTCCTGACCCAGAGCTCTACCAGCGCGGGCGGAGAGGACGCGAGGGACAGAGGGGCCGGGACGGTCTCCCGCTGCTCCCGGGGTCCGGAGCCTCCAGGACGGACGTGAGCGCCGGAGGACCAGAAACCTCCACAGCCAACCCCCGAAAGCCCGGCAGCGGCGATGCCACCCTCCTTCGGCTCCTGGGCAGCAGAGCAAGAACGGCCCCTAGAGTAGAGGGAGCTTAGTTTCCTCCTGACTCCCCTGGATGCACCCCGCCACCTCCCGGACCCAGAATCTCCCCAGAGACTTGGGCCTCCCCTCGCAGCCCCTCTAAATAAGAGTTCCCTCCGCACCCGAGATGCGAGGACGCTCGCTGGCCCGGGTCTGTCTCACGACCCCCAGCTTTCCCCCCAGCCGCACCTCTCCGCCCCTGCCGGGGGTCAGGTCCTCCTCTCCGCGCTCCCGGCAGAGGCGTTCAGCGCCCGGCCCACCCCCGCTCCCAGCCGGCGCACGCGGAAGAGCAGAGCATTTTCCGGGAGGTTCCACTCCGCTCCGAGAACTTTTCGTTCAGAAAGAGCGATCCCTTCGGCTAACAGGAAACTGGAAAGGACGTGAAGAGCGCGCAGGAACAAGAGAGCACACGCAGCCCGAGACCAAAGAATGCAAAAGAAAGGTCTAAGCGGAACGCTACCCGCGACTGCCTATTAGAAAACAATGCGCTGGAGCCACGTGAATCCCAGCGCCCGAGCACGAAAACAGTGGAAGTCCTGGGAGAGCCACTCCCTAATCCGAACTGGGGCTGGAGGAAATGGGATCAACAGGCTGCAGCCACCGCTCACAACTCGTCCCAAGCGAGCTGGTTAAGCCGACAGGGGAACAGCAGCCTCCAGGGCGGGTGGTGCAAGCACAGCGTCAGAGAAGCCCATGCAGGTGTGGGAGGCTGCGAGTGCTCGGGGGAGAAAATACAAAAATTACTGATTCCTCTTGTCATCCGGAGAACTTGGAATTGGTGTTGGCTAAATTTTAAAGTCGGGCAAAAAAAGTCCCTGCCAGACTGGAGTCCCTTCACACTTCAGTAAAACCAATCTCTTTAACGTGTTCACAGGCCTTCAGTACCTAATTTGTATTTTTTCAGTTGACATGACCTATTTTTTCAGTTGATATAACCTTTAATGGTAGTCCAAACTAAGATTCTGTTGGGGTTTTTTTAGTTGCATTATTACTCTCAATAATTTGATTGCTGTTTCAAAAAACTAACAGTTCTAAGAGATTTTAAGAAACAGTATGCAACCCCAATACTGTATATAGATTGTAGATGAAATTGATTAAAATTTAAAATGTGCTAGTTTGTTTGAATCTTCAAAGACAGGAGATTGCTGACATGTAATACTAATTGATAGAGGCTAATTCTCCGGCTTCAGTTGTCTTTAGTCAGGCAAGGAGTTTGGGCAAAATAAACGTTGAGCCCTTATGGCTCTGTAAATATGTAATTCTGTATCTACAAAGAACATTTCTGTGAGCAGAATTCTTTAAAGAGAAAAAAACTCATCAAAATAATGGCCTTCATCCCAGGCTAGCTGTTTGCTCACTGCTAAGTCCAATGGTTCAGCAATGTAGACAAGAACACCTAGTAAAGGGCCTTTTGAAAGAGTAAACCCAGTTCAAACCTCTTTTAATGTAAAGAAACTAAGGCCCAAAATCACGAGCTGAGACCAAAGTCAAAAATCATATGATTAATATTCTAATGTTCTATTCACTTGACCACACTAGATAACAAAAGTTAAGTCTGTCAATTGTTTCTATTCATACTTTTGGCTTTTAAGTTTTATATACTATGTAGTAACATTTTTCCAGAATTCAAGCAGAGAGAGTGATTAAACTGAAAGGCATTGTTTAATGCCCATGCCTATTCATTCTGTGATCTTAAGAGAACTGAATACGTCTCATTGATTCAAACAATGATTGCTTAGATACTGTCAAATAGTTTCAGGTGCAAGAGCTGGACAATTAATACCTCAAAGTAAAGGTATTCATTACTTCATAAAAATGTAACCTGAGTTATCCTTGCTCTTCAAAGACTCCTGTAACAAGTTCTAAAACTTGGTTTTGACTTTGAAAGCACAGCCAGTCTTAGCCTGCTCATGCTAAATAAATAGTCCCTGCTCTACAGTTTCCCCAGCACACAGAATGCTCAGAGTGAAAATACTGTGGAGGAAGGAATGTCACTTCATTTCCCACAATAGGCAGCTTATGAAAAACCCTCTTTTCTTGAATCATCTCTACTGAAGAGAATGTTTCAAGTAATCCCTAATTTAAGGTACCTGACCCACTAGCTTCTTCTCAGTTCTTATCTGTAAATTAGAAGTTTCCAGAGTGAATATCCAATCTGTATAGTGTGTATCTGCAATGCACTCCACTTCCCTTAAAATAGAACAGCAATGTCAAGAGCTCAATATTTTCAACCGTTTTAATGTAGCTCAAAATGGCAGCTGAAACAAATTTCAAATATGTGGTATATTACAATATTTCTTTGATTTATAAGACTTCCTTGACTTTTTTCCCTTACTTGGTGTTTTTAGATTTTCAAATAATTTATTAGATGTGTCTTACATATTTCTTTTATTATTGTTACTTTAAAACCTCTGGAACATAACATATCACAAACACACTATTAAAAATTTGGACATAAGTCATGTAGACACTGCATTCAGGATGAAATGGAAATAGAAGCTACCACTAAATTAGGTTTCTACTTGATAGGGTTTCCTGCCACATTTTAAAAAAACTATAATACTGAATGTGCATAAGGAACAACCAATTCTCATTCTCATACCAACTTTATGAATATTAGCATATTATTATTTATAAATATTTTGAATTATGTTATTATTGATCACTACTTATAACAAAAAAGGTTTAATATCTATTTGCAATTTTTAAATCCTGTATGTTCTTTGGCTTTATTTTAAATATTATATCATAAACATGTAGAAGTCTACATTTATATCCTGAAGAAGCCAAGTAGGCACTTTAAACACAGTCATGTTCCAGGACTCACATTCCTAACCAACAGAAATCAAGCAGAGAACATTGCAGGTTGAACAAGTACAGGCCTGCTTTCATCCAAACTTCAGAACTCCTTCGGGAATATGCTATGTTACATATTTAGAATTTAACATTCAAAACTTTAATAAAGTTGCCTTAGTTATTACCTAAATAAAAAAGATTGAGATTAATCATGACATCAACTGCATGTACATATGGTTGATCCTGCAGCTGACCCTCTGTCATCTAGACCTAATGCATAAATATACTTAAAACCCCTCATCTATATTTTGGTCCTTTTTCCTTTTATACTCTTCTCTCCTAATTTTCCATTAGTTCTGAATAGTTTCATCAGAGCCAACTACACATAAAAATCATTTGGAAATAAAAGCGAATTTTAGTAAATATATCCTAATATCACACTTATTGTCCAAGAACTACTTTGCAAATACTCCCACACTTTTTAAGTTTTGGCTATTATTGAGGAGTAAGGATTGTTTAGCTAACTACTTCCTACCCATCTATTCCCACCACAAAAATATATTTTAATTGATTAGAAGTTTAGGTAATGCCTCTATTTCCACTGACTTGATTACATTCTGAAGCTAGCATTAAAGAAAATACACAGATACCTGAAAACTAACATTTCTTTTAGGCCCAGCATCCTAGTTGGAGTAACGATGCAGCCAGCAGTTTATTTACATGACCTCACTTAACTAAATAACTTAATTTCACCTTCAAAAACAAGAAAGTCATTAAGTCCAACAGCTGCTTCTCAGCTCCAGCCATGGGTACATTTCAAGCAAGAAGTGCTTTGTCTTTACTATTACTCAGCATCAATCCCCAAGGTTGTGTTTACTTTTCTGTGAATAGTTCCATGCAGAAACATAACCTCATGTTTCAGATTCCATCAAAAAAAAGTAAATCCTTACATGTATGCTGTTACATGCAACATGGGATAATGCGACAGGACCTATGTAATGTGAACATTGCCTGTTTGATATCGGATATTCCAATATCAAAATGGTATGTTTCTCATAAATGTAAGTGAATATACTTTATAATAAAGAATTAAAGTTACCTATATTTGAACTCTAAAAGCGGATTTTAAATAACCGTGAAATGGGTCCAAGTCAAAGCAGTTGTTTTTAACCCAAGGTCTTTGAGCGTCCACAGACTGGGCTTCAGGAAATCTGTGATTCCCTTTAAGTTTTAACTAAAATTTTACATGTATGTTGCATAGGAATATTTTGGGATGAGAGTCCATGGCTTTGACTGGATTCTTGAGAATCATTGACCCTTTCAATGTTCAAGGAAAATTCAAGAATACCTGATTTTGATGAATTGTATCCCCCTTCAAAATATATTTAAATTAAACTGATGTTTCCTCTTAGCTCCAAATGACTGAAATAATTAACATTTAAATACTACACTCTTTTCCCCCCTAATTTATCCCTCCTTTTTTCTTGTATATGCCACTTTTCAATCATTTGGATGACTTACCTTTTTTAAGAAATTAAATGAGAATTCCCTTTATTAGTTCTTAGACTTTGTGGTCATACATGTATGACCACAGTTTCAAATAAAATCACTGTCAAAAGCATAATTTTATGCCACATACCTGAGATCTCTGAAGATGCTTTTTGGCCTATCTGAATGTAAACCATTAACATATGAAGTTAAGAATGTATACTCTGTAAGGATTTAAGGATTTGTGTCTATGTTGTTAACTGCTATATCCAACATTACTGGAACGTAGTAGGTGCCGGATAAAATATCTGTTGAGTAAATAAAAGGCTTTCAGTATTTAAAGAAAATAAGCCTAACTTTTAAGGAGAGTTCTACAGTATGGATCAAGTGTCACAATTCACTAACACATTTGTGTTAGGGCTCGAGTTTTAAAAGCTAATAAATGAGCATTTTCATTTTTAGATGTACAACACACACACAAAAATTTCTCTGTACATTTCTAGGCACAAAAGTAGTTCTGGCATCAGCATCCTAAAGTAAAATAAATATAACTGGGTATTTTTCATTGTGATTGGTGGTGGCTTAAAATATCCAGGTTCCAACAGGGACTTCATATAAGAAAGTTCAAAAATAAAAAAGTAACAAAAACGGGTCAGTCACTGAGTCTAGTTCTCAGTGATCTTTGATTTAAACTTCAAAACTAAATTGTATGTTTAATTTAAAGAATAACCTGATCCCCAGTGATAATCACAATAGAATATGAGCAGATGGGCAACCTAACAACATGTTCAAATTCACAAAAGCAAAGACAGCTGCAGATACAGAAGGATCAGAGTCCAAGGACACTTACGAAAGGTTGGGAAATAGGAGGCAGAGAGACGGACTCTGGGCAAAGACGCGGGGAGTGTACATATGAGAGAGAGGAACCCAGCGCGGCACCTGACCCAGGCGCTCTCCGCAGGCGGCCGGCCTGGGCAGACGCGCCGAGTCCCTGGGAAAAGTGCATCTGAACACGCTGCAAACAACACGGGTGAGCCCAGACATTGTGGACGGGGCTTTCCGTACAGGTTCAAGAATTTCAACTAGGACGAAGCGGGCAGGGCGTGGAGAGCCAAAACTCGATGCCAGGGCGAAGGCGGCCCGCAAGAGGCTTACAGAGCTGTGAGCGAGCCTGGGGATCCCGGGGCAGAGTCCCTGGAGGGCTGAGAGGTGGTTCTGACTGTCTGAGTTGGAAGAAAGAAGGAAGTTGAAGGAGTTCGAGGGAACAAATCCAAAGCCGTCCCCCCACCCCGGTCTCCTCCTACTTATCCTTTCATCCTCACACACATAATACACTCGCGTGGGCTACTCTCGGTCCCCAACATGACCCAACCTCCGAGCTGCATGCGCAGCGACAGCCAGGTTAGCTTCCCGCTTCATCCCTGGCAACACCCTTGAACCCTAGGAAAAGCCCGGGGCTTTAGCGGCCCACAGGGGTCGGAGGCGTGGTTCCGGGCTGCCAGCCGCGACCCGCCTCGCCGAGCGTCGGTCCTCGGAACCTGCGCCAGGTGACGGCCAGGGCGCGGTCTCCGTCGGGGAGACCCGGCTCCTCCGCGCCCCACGCGCACATGCCACAGCCCGCGTTTCTTCTCTCCTCCTCCCTGCCCACTGCGCTCTAAGATCAACTTTAAAAGTTGAGGAATCGATGAAGCGCGGAAACGGTCCTCCCAGGGCCGTCGTCAGCGGTTCGCCAGCGGCCCCTCAGGAAGAACCGCGGCTGGCGGGACAAAGGCGCTCCGGGCGGCGCGCGAGGAGGAGCCCGGGCTGCGGAGGAAGCGCTGCCCCGGCTGGGAAGCAGCTGGGGACCTCATCCCGGGCCATTTCCTGAACGGAACCCGGACCGGGAGGGGGAGGGCAGAGGAGAAGTGGGAGGGGGTGGGCGCGGGCGCGGTACCCACCGGTTCCTCCCAGGCCGGGCTGCAGGCGCGGGGCGCGGGGCGCACGTGCTGCGGCTCCATCGCGCCGGCCCGCGCCCGCCGGCCGCCCGAGCGCGCCGACCCGGGCCGCCCCCAGGGACGCTGGATGCGCTTCCCTCGCCGCAGTCTTCTCGGCCGCCGCCGCCGCCGCCGCCGCCCCGGCTCCCGCCCGGGGCCAGCCACCGGCCCTCCCGCTGTCTCCCGCTTCCGCCGCGCTGCGCTCTCCCGCCCCCGCTCGGATCCCTTCCTCCTCCACCTCCTGGGTCCAGCTCTGCGCGATCCGCTCCCGCCGCCGCCGCCGCCGCCTCCCACGGCCGCAGAATCCGCCCCTCGCTCCTTCCTCCGCCCCCCGCTCCCTCCCCTTTTCCTCCCCGCCTCCCGCCCCTTCCCCTGCCGCCCCCTCCTCCCAGCAGGCGGCCCGGGACGCACGTGACCCCCCTGTCAGGCCTTATAAGGCACGGAACCGAAAGCGGCCGCCGGGTGGTCACCGGCACCGGGCGCTCAGGAGTGGCCTCCCCGGGATCGGGCGGTGGGAGAGCCGGGGCTGGGCCTGGCGGGGCGCTGGCGGCCGCGGCGGCGGTGGTCTGGAGCCCCGCCATACGCCTCCAGCGCCCCTCTCCCCCTCTCCCCCTCTCCCCCTCTCCCCCTCTCCCCCTCTCCCCCTCTCCCCCTCTCCCCCTCTCCCCCTCTCCCCCTCTCCCCCTCTCCCTCTCCCGGCGCCTGCAGCCCGCGCCCGCCTAACTCCGAACGCCGGCTGCCCACGCCGCAGGCGCCTCCCCTCCTGTGGGCGCTGAGCCGTGAACGAAACCGCCCTGGACAGTACCTGCCTTCAGCAGGGCGCGGGGCAACTGCGCTCCAGCCTCTCCCGGACCCACTGCGCCGGGGGTAGTTTATTCATTGTGATGCTAAAAAGACTGCAGATGGGTTAGCTTTGCCAGAGGGGTTATGCCTGAGCATTTTACTCATTTTTCCTCTTGCACGGTTTCCTGAAAAGAAAACCCGCTCAGGAGTCGATCCGCCTTCCAAAGCGAGCCCTACGTTCAGATTCGGGAAGGGGCCCGCTCGCGGTGGGTGCTCAGTGACGGGCGAGTCACCTTCCCCCTCCCTTGGAAAGGGTTACAAACAGCTTTTTCGGGCCTCCTTTCTGGTGTCTAAGTCTGTTTCCATCTAGTTCCAGTCCAAGATCGGCCTTCACAGGTTGTTTCCTCTCCTGGACTCTATCATTATCTTCCCATGGCTTCTAATCATGTCAAACACAAGTCGCACATTTAAAAACTGAAACATTGGAAAACACTTAGTTGATCACGCCTGCCTCCAGTCCTCACCTCCTCACAGCCAAGCTCTTTGGGAGATCAACTCCGGTTATTAATCTCACATCCACTTCTTAACCTGCCGCCGATTCTTCCCTGCAAACCGACTTCTGCGGCAACTGTTACACAGGGAGGAGAACCCTGGCAAAGGTCAGCTGCAGCTTTGAAAATGTTCTAAACCACTGGGTTTGGGGTTGGTTTGTTTTTTCCAACTCTCTTCTTACTTAACCTATCTGCAGCATTTGTCATTGGGGACCAGGCTTTTATCCTTGAACCGATCCCTTCCATTGGCCCCCGTGACGAATCAGTCTCCGAGTTCTCTAACCGTGTCTTCCTCGGCCCCTTTGCTGCCCTTGGTCTGGTTCTAATGCTGCCTGGTCCGTCCAGTCCACCCATGACTTCAACTACCAACCATGTGCTAACTCATAAATTCCCATTCCTATCCCAGATCTCCAATTCTGTAAAGGCAGCTTCTTTCCAGAAATTTCTACCCAGCCGTCCCACGGGCCTTAACCTCGGCCTGACAGAAACAGAAGTTAACTTTCCTGCCAGTTGGCTTCTCTCATTCTCTCAGTAAAATTTTCCCACAAGCCCTACCCCCCCCCCCCCCCCCGCAGACACCCAAAGGAGAAATCTGAAAATTGTCCCAGGTTCCTCCTTATAACTCCCATTTCCTCCTCACACCCCATGTTTCTGTCAACCTGCCCCTGCCCCCATTTCACTGCTTTTCCTCGTTGCAGGTCTTTTGTTTCAAGCCCCTGAAACATTGTGTTACTTTTCTTATTAGTCTCACTGCCTCTAAGCTAGTGGCGCCTCCACCCCTGCCATCTCTTACATTTTGGCCTTCTAAAATACAAAATAGTCATTCCCTGGATAAGCCCTTCATATGGCTCCTATTACCTGCAGGATGAAGTTCTAGTATCTTAGCCAGTATAATTTGTCCAGTCTCATCAAACACTCGGAGTTCCTCACATGCAGCTCCCTATTAAGCCACTTATTTGTATTTTGTGCCCTCTCATGGAATGTCCTTTTTCTTACTGCAGCCTGTCCAAGTACCTGCTCATCTTTCCAGATTCAACCTGAGAGTCACCTTCCTGATAAAATCTTCTGACCCTGCTGCAGGTTAGAACTGGCCACTCTTTCTAGACTAAATGTATCCTCTCCCACCATAATGCCTTAGAAGACTTCATTAAACTAATTTTTACGTATAATCTCTCTGATGACAAATATAAGTGATTTACCTCCGTCTTCCTAGTTCTCAGTACAGTTTCTGATGCATAGTAGGTGCTCAGTAAATGCTGAATGAATTATGTGACAGAATTTGTTACTATATTTATGGCTATAGAAAATTAGTTTCCCATGCATTATCTCATTTAATTTTGACAACTCTGTCAATAATATATTACCATCTTTTATAGAGATGGAAACTGAAACTAGAAAAAAATAAAGCAATTTGCCCATATCACAAAGCCAGGACTATAACCCAGTTTGCCTAGTTAAGTTTACTACATGTTTATCTGTTCACTGTTGTTTTATTTTATTAAATTTTATTAAATTTATTAAATTTTGTTTTGTATGATACAATCGCTTTCTTTTTGTTAGTGGTTGCCTAGCATATATCTTTCCATCTCTTTATTTTCAACCATTCTGAGTCATTATGTTTTTAGTGTGTCATGTAAATAACAGTTGAATTTCAATATTACTAACTCATTCTGAAAGTCTGCCTTTTAGTAGTCTATTTTAATCAGTTTTCATTTATCATGTATACTAATTAGGGTAAAGTTTATTACAAGAAAGAAGTCCTTCCTCCCTGCCTTCTTCAAACACAATATATGTTAGTTACTCTCTCGGAAACAGTCATGGGATAGTGGTCTAGGTTGCTACATATTGTTTTTCCATCCCCTAGGGCATTGCTTTTATCTATGTGGTAGAAACTGGTCAGAGATTTCCCACTCAAGGAAGGAAAAAGAGGGCATGAAGGAGCACAAGCCCAAATTCTTAAGGTCTACACCCTGAGTGACACATTTCTTATCTACTCATATCCCATTGACCAGAATGTACTTACATGGTCCCATCTAGCAGCAAGAAGAATGAAAATGAGCCCATTAGCCAGGCAGCCATATCCCAACCACAACTCTGTTACTATGGAAAACAGAGAATAGATTTTGGTGAAAACTAGCACCCCCTGTTACATTATGATTACCATCTTTGTATTTATTACCACCCTCTCATTTCATATTTAATTAACTTTCTTTTTCTTTGCTTGATTTTTCTTCTCCTTTCTTGCCTTTTATTTTATTACTTGAATTTTCTTTAGTTTACTCCCTTTTCTAAACACTTCTACTGATTTGAAATTTATACCTTCTATTACAATTCCTAGGGGTTACTCCTAAAATATTAAAATTTCTACTTAACATCCAAGATTAGTCAATATCATCATTCCTGCCCTGCCAGCATGGCTCAGTGGTTGAGCATTGACCCTTGAACCAGGAGGTCATAGTTCGATTCCTGGTCACAGAACATGTCAGGGCCTCAGGCTCAATCCCCAGTGGAGGGTATGCAGAAAGCAGCCAATCAATGACTCTCTCTCATCATTGATTTTTCTATCTCTCTCTCCCTCTCCCTTCCTCTCTCTGAAATCAAAAACATATTTAAATAGATATATATCATTATTCCCTTCCTTTAAAGATAATCTTATACAAACAAATAAAACACCTTAACTCCCAAGTTCCTCTGCTAAAAACTATGTATTGCTATCTAGTGTTTTTTAATTCCCCATTTATTTTTTAATTCTTTACTAAACTAATTATCATCACTACTGCTTTTATAGTTATTATTTAATTATTTTTTTCAAAATATTTTATCAATGTTTGTTATTTGCTTTTTTTATCTTATTCTTTCCTACTGGGATCAATTTATATCTTAGTGAATTACATTAGCATTTTTTTTCATCATATTTGTGAGTAAAATTCTCTACACTTTTGTATATCACTCTCATTCTATTTTCTCTCTCATTCTTAATCATAATTTTATCAGCTAAGGAATTCTAAGTTGACATTACTGAAACCAACACCTTGAAGTTGCCATCCATTGTTGGCATCTATTGTTGGCAATTAGAAGTCTGCAGTCAGTTTCATTGTTATTTCTTTATGGATTTTTTTTCTCTATAGTAACTTAAATTTTTTTTTCAATTGATGTTTACATTACTGATTAGCGTCTAGGTGGATTTTGTTTTTAGATATTTTGTTCAGGACTTGGTATGAATTTTCAAACTAAAGTCCTTCCATTTTGGAATTTTTTCAGCCTTTACATAATTCAAATATTACCCCCAAACCCCCACCACATGCATTTTTATCTATTTTATCTTTCTGGAACACTTATAAGAGTTGGAGTTTCTCATTTTATCCTCCGTGTCTTAATTTTTATTTCATATTTTCCATCTTTTTACTTCTCTGTGCTGATCTTGGAGAATTTTCTCAGGTCTATCATCCAATTCCCTAATTCTCTTTGCAGCTGTATTTTCTACTCCTTAATGTGTCCATTGAATGCTTATTTATTTACATTTTTAGAATTTTCATTTCATACTTTTCCAAATCTACCTATTCTTTTTTTCATAATATCTTACTTTTATCTTGGAGTCTATTCTTTATCTCTTTGAACATTTTTAACAGATTTATCTAAAAGTCTCTTTCAAATTGTTCTATAATCTATAGTTGATAGAGTGTAAATTCTCCCATTTGTTGCACTTGCTGAGTCATATTTGTGATGGCATGTTTCCTTGTGTGCTTTGTAATGTTTTACAGTGAACTTATCTTCAATAGGACTTGTTTTCCATGGGAATAATGCATGCCCTATGGGGTGTTACTTTTGATTCTTTCTGGGACCTACAGATTTTCCTGGATCACTTCCATATCTGGCAGTGGATGCTGGAAGACTTAAACAGATGACAGCTGGCACAGGTGGGGCTCCTTATCTACTTTTCTATCTCTAGGAGGCCTCTCCACTACTTTTCCCAGCATGGTGGCTTGAGGATACCTGAATGGACTTTTTCTGTGTAGGATCAGGGCTCCCAAGGTGTGTGTTGAGAGAGCAAGCCAGGTGGATGTTGTATTCTATTACGAACTCACCTCACAAATCATATAGCACCAAACGAATTGACTGGAGCTGTGACAAAACCCTGCCCATTTCCTTAGGTACGGAACATAGACCCCACTTGTCAGTTGGAGGATTATCAGAAACACTGTAAGAAGAACACATGGGATGAAATATATATATTTGTGCAACCACTTTGGAACATACAATCTACCACAATGATATACTTCAGTAAATTTCAGTGGCCATGTTTCTGGACACCCAGAGATTCATTCTCAGATTACATTATAAATAAGAGGGATATTCCTTCTTTCCCACACAGCATCTGAAGAACATGGATTATTGTCCATGGGGAACTAAAATACAGGCATAGAGTTTTCACACTGGAGAAGCAAAGAGCTGCAACGTCTCACTGTTCCATCTAGATCTTTTATGGAACATATTGGAGTCTCATGCACCTTCCCACAGAAATAATCCGATAGGACTCTGTACTTAAGGATTGTAATTGAGGCAACTTTAAAGAATAGATTATATCTTGTAATAATGCACCTGAAGCAAGAAATAGAAATTTCATTTTTTAAAATTTATCTTTATTGTTGAAAGTATTACAGATGCCCCGTTTTTTCCCCAGTGACTCCCTCCCCCCTGCACCTGCTCCTCCCCCCAGCCTTCCCCACACTATTGTCTGTGTCCATGGGTTATGCATCTATGCATATAAATTCTTTGGTTAATCTCTCCCCACTCACCCACCCACCCTTGCCTTTCCTCTGAGATTCCTGTTTGTTCCATGCTTCTATGTCTCTGGATCTGTTTTGTTCATCAATTTATTTTGTTCATTAGATTCTACATATGAGTGAAATCATGAAAAAAAGAAATAGAAATTTCAGCTCCTGTTACACTTTAAAAAAGTAACGTGGAGCACACACACAAAAAGATTCATAGCAAAGCCCATTCTCCTTGAGTTACATTGTTATCCCTGCTGTCTTAATAAAAAGATCCTTCATGGTTCTTCATGGCAACAGGGTTTTGGTGATGATCTCTATTTATCACAATGTGTAGTATTTGTACAAATTCTACAAATGATCTTTTCTTGCTCTCCTGCCCCCATTTCACACAATATCAAGAGAGAAAAAACTTTAAAATTGTTAGAAGTTTCTTGACTGAATATTTACCTGTAAGGATGCCAAAATACAATAAATGAAAAAGCAGGTTTTAATACACAATGTGTAAAAATTTAAATGCTATATAAATGCATTAAGAAGGTTGGCAGGATATACCCATAAGTGGTTAGTGATTGTTGGTGGGTAGTCGAATTCCATAACCCCAGGTAATTGTCCTTTCCTGTTTTGTTTGAGGTGTGGTAGAATTGTGGGTGTGCTTTGATCTTCTTATTTTCCCACAATAAACATTTATTGCTTTTCAGAGAAGAAAATTATTAATAATTGATCATAATTAAGTTTAAAAATCCATCTACTTAGGGAAATATAAATCTCTAAGTGCATGAAAAGAGATATATTGGGACTGGGGGATGAGGCAGAGGCAAAGTAAAAATAAGAGAGGCATAGAGCTTCTGTCCTCTAGGCCAGACAAGGGCAAATAATTGGGGCTAGAGTTAAAATAAAATGTGAGTTTAGTTGTGGTTCAAACAATGGCAAATTGTGGGGTTCCCAACAAGTGAGCCAAGTATAGGGAATCTAACTTCTGTGATCCCTGAGAATACATTCAGCGGACTTTATCTGGGCAGTGCCAGGGGCCTGGCCACTCTAGATTCAAGATCAGAATTACAGATCCCAGGGACAGGGCTTTGAAGAACCAAGCAGCAGGATCCAAGCCAAAGCAAAGTGCCAGGAACTGGGGCAAGAGCTGGAGGGACCTTTGACTGGGCAGCTGAGCACTCAGCATAGTGGTCTTCAGAGAGATGGAAACCAGGAGTCAGGGAGACTGGGGAGGGCAGTGGGAGACAGTGGTCAGTGATCGCCTTCAAGATCAGGGATGGGCACAATGAACTTTCACAAAACCAGTCCAGATTGAGGGATGAATATTCATTCACTGGTTTTCTCAGAGCAGGTTAGGAGTATTTTCTTCTGGAAAACTATGCAAGGAAGAAATAAAGGCAAGAAGGGTGAGGTGTGGCAGTTTGTAATTTAAGGTATAACAACATTGAGTGCAAAGCACATGGGAATCGCTGTTACAGAGGATCTTGACAAACCCATGCTCTTCTTCTTCTCAACCTTGAACAAGTGATTTCCTCCATTGTAATTGAGTATAATCACACCAATCTCTCAGTACTGTTTGAGGGCTGCATTAAATACTGTACTAAAAATGTTTGGCATAATATAGGTGTTCTCACAAACATAAAAGTACCGGCTGAAAAAGGAAAGAAGTCACACAAATTAAAAGGGAAGCATTGCCCCACATCCCCTCAGAGAGGAAGCCATATATCTTTGAAATGAGCAGCTACTGGAATTAGAAAACCATAAATTTTACAAAAGTGTGCACATGACAGGTTTCTAAAGCCTCTTTTAAATAACTGACGCTGGGTTTAATCATCACAACAACTATATGAGCTAATTATTATTATCCCTATTTTACAGATGAAGAGACAAAGATTCAGGGATTAGGCAGTTTGCCAGAGATCAGAAGACTTGTGAGAACAGAGGCAGCCTGTGGAGTGCTCAGCACGGAGGAGCCTTGCCAGAGAGGCAGAGTGAGAATCAGGGGCCAGAGGTACAGCCAAAGGCGCCATGGGAGGCTGGACCTGGGATGCTTCAAGAACTCTGCTGCGAGGAAGTTAATGTTGCTTGGCTGCACAGGGCAGCAGGCGTGCTTTTAGGCAAGTGGGAAGGAGCTCGTGGCGAGAGACACGACTGAAATGCTTCAGTCCTGGGGGAAGTTCTGATGCCCAGGTGAGGAAGAAAGGTTACAGAACCCCGTTTCTTCAGAGCCAAGAATAAAGGAGTCAAGGAAGAGAAACACGCCGCAAAGGTTAACTGTTGTCAGGACGGGAACTGGAATCTAGGACTAAAGCGTGTTTTCTTTCCCGTTGCCCCAGGATACGGCAGCTGCCCTTAGTACAAAGGTCTCCGACGGGCTGGGGCTCGTCTGGCTCTCCCCTGCCCGGCCTCTTGCCCACGGCGCCCCCTTGCCTGGATCAGGGACCTGGCCAGCATGCCTCAGTTGCCCCTTCCTCTCCTCCACCTCTCCTACTCCGGCCTTTTCAGTCCGCAGAGGGGCCTGGAGGACCTCAGGCAGATAATGGGGCAGAGCCTCAGGGGCTTTGTCCGGCCCAGCCAGCAGCGCCTCTGCAGCCAGCGGCGTCCAGCTGTACCTGAGCCCAGAGCAGAGCACATGCTGCTCGGTCGGCCCAGCCCTGCCTCTCCCCGGGCAGCCCCGCCCCGGGGACGCTCACGCGTGTGCATCCGGCGAGGCTGGCAGCGGGCTGGGCCTCACAAGGGTAGGGACCGAAGAGGTGGGGGAGAGGAGGGCACTCCAGGGGTGGGGTGGGCAGGGCTGGAAGAGTGGGGCTGTTTTCATTTAATATTCATAAAGGGGCGCGTGTGCACTGCGGCAAGTCAGAGAGGATGTCACAGGGCTGCTCGCTTGGCTGTGAAAGCCGTCTGATGATACCTCTGGTTTTGGTGCCACCAAGAAATGTCTCAGAATATTACATTTTAATGTCTTTCTTTACCAATAAGAATTTACTGAACACCTACTTTGTGAAAATCATTAACATGTGCAAATTACATTAAAATGTTCTCTGGTCACAGGTGCGATGTTTTGAGAGCTTTACAAACTGTTATAATGAAGTTAAAGTAGCAATCCATTTAATGTTTATTTATCATTGTAAATTTTTGACTGTGTTAAAGGAAAATATTTTTTATTACTTAAAAAGATCGTGGTTATTTCATTCATTCGCTTATTCGGTGAATATATATTGACCACTTACTATATCTTAGGCTTTGTACCAGAGACATGTCTGTACCTTTATAATAAAGTATGCTGAGCCCAGTGGTTAGCTAAGTGGTTAGAGCGTCCACCCGAGCACCAGAGGGTCCTGGGTTCAATTCCCTGTCAAGGGCACATACCTGGGTTGCAGGTTCGATCCCTGGCCCAGGTCAGGGTACGTATGGGAGGCAACTAATCAATGTGTCTCACATCGATGTCTCTCTCTCTCTCTCTCTCTCTCTCTCTCTCTCTCTATATATATATATATATATATGTATATGTATATGTATGTATATGATCTTTTTTTAAAAATGGAGGCTGAAAGAGTGGGGAATCATAGGAATAGTTGTTGAAGTGGAGAGGAAGGCATTTTGAACTATCTTAGAACTCCTCTGACTAACCAGTCTGGTATCTTGAAAGATCTAGAAATTAACAGTTTCCTCCAGGGTGGAGTAAAGTACAGGCTGGAACAGGCTTTACTCTTTGGAGAGGGGTGGGGATGAGGTTGGAAACGTATTTTAAACACAAAGTTCTTATAATTTAGTTTTTAAAGCACAGGTTTGAATAAAAAAATCACAGTGAATAAACAATTGTAGGTTGAACTGGCCTATTACTAGAATATGATATTCTTGCCTCATAGCCTAACGAATATCCTATCTATGACTAGACATCAAATGAATGTACCTACAGAGTAAACTTCCTTAAAGAAAAATTTGCTCTTGGAATCAGCCAGTGACTAGGCCACAGAATTAGTCATGTTGTTTAGTTTGCTTAGGCATATAGTTAACAAGTTTAAAAGCTTTCCAAAAGCTGGGATTAAAGGTAAGGTGTCATTAGCATTGAACACCTATGCCCCGTCCCCCAAAATGAAGTTTTTTAATGACATTAATATTCTAATACTTTTCAGTATTAAAGATAACTGTGGGTTGGGTTTCTCAGTGAATAGAGAGAGAAACAGATAGATTGTGACAGAAACCTAGGATCCTGCCCCACCATGGCCAGCCCTCCCAAAGGTTCTTCAGAGATTAAAAAAAAAAAAAAAAAAATGCAGAAAGAGACAATGTGCCTCTGAATTACAGTGAGACTTTGTCCCAAACCATGATTCAGTTCTTTGCCGAGCTGAGGTACACTGAGGCAAGCCTAGAGTCAGAAGCCAAAAACAGACCTCACTTGCCCTTTCTTCCTTGAAAAGCAAAGTGGTCTTTCCTTGCCTTCTTTCCTTACTACTCTAATAGCGAGGAAAGAGCAGTCCAAAGAAAATAGAACCCAGCTCCCCTTCCCCACGCCCCAGCCTTTCCTTACCCCATCTATACATCCAGCTCTGCCCCTCCCTGACCATAGAAGCCAGTTGTCAAGCTACCAGCATCCTCCACGTTGACAAATCCAACTTAGCCTGCCAGCAATACTTTACCTTTCAACAGAGTTGACCAATCCCTGCTTTTAAAAATACTCCCTTCTCTGTTTACAAAGGACCATGAATTACACTGGCTCAGTTTTCTTCCCACCTCACTGGCCACTCCTTCTCAGGCTCCCTTGCTGGTTCCCCCTCTACCCAAATGCAACGCTGCGGAGACCCAAGGCGCAATTTCAGGCCCCCCCCCCTTCCCTATCTGCTACTTCTCCCAGGTACTCCCATTTGGCTTCATGACTTCACATTCAACTAACACGCTGATGACATCTATATTTATATTTCCAACCCTGACGTTTCCTCAAACTCCATTCTCTTCCATGCTCCTACACACAACATCTCTTTCTAGCTATCTAATGTGCTTATTAAACTTAACATACCCAAAATAGATTTCACCTTTCACCTGTTTCCCTCTCAGTTTCCCCATGAAACTATCAATATTCACAGCTCAAGTGAAAGATTTAAAATGACTTCTCTTTTACCCTCAACCCCCATACCCAGCCCATCAGCAAGCTCTGTCAAATTTACCCTCAAAATGAATCTACCATTTTTAACTGTCTCTGCTTTCACCCTAGTGTAAGCCACCATGGCTCTTACTGGGCTATCACACCAGTCTCCTGACTGGCCTCCTGGCTTCCACTGTCGCCTTTTGTATACAATCCATGTTCAACGAGGCACACAGAAGGATTTTTATAAAGCACAAATCAAGTCAGGTCCGTTATCTGCTTAGCATTTACTAATGGCTTCACACACCACTTTGAATGTATTTGACAGTCTTGCAAACATTCTAAAAAATTTTTAGATCCTTTTCATCTGTCCCTGCCGACGTCTCTGACCTCATGCCATACCACTCTCCCCTCATTCTCTATGCTCTAGCCACATTGCCCTTTGTGTTCCCAGATACGTCAAGCATCTTCCTGCCTTGGGGACTAGGCCGTTCCTTTTATCTGTGATGCTCCTCCCCTAACCTGCACGTGGCTGGCTCCTTTTCATTCTGTGTCATCTCCCCTAAGAGGCTGTCCCTAACACTCAAGCTAAAGCAGTTCCTCTGTCTCTCTCAATCACTTCACCTTCTTCCATAGTCTCCATAGCACTTACCACTGTCTAATATTATCTTGTCTTTGTATTTGTTCACTTGTTTACTGACTGCCTCCCTTCTAGAACGTGAGCATAGTGTAAGCACAGATCTGGTCTTGTTCACAGCTTCATTCCCAGTATTTGCATGCCAAACGCATAATAGATGCTCCATAAATTGCTGTTGGATGAATACTTTGTACCAGTGTTTAAAAGCTAACACTTGTATAACACCTGCTATGAACCAGAGACTGTTATAAAAATTTTACACGTGTGCCTTCATTTCAGCCCCAAAGCAACCCTAGAGCCGGGTACTTTTTGCCTGCACTTTCCAGATGAGGAGAATGTAGTAGTGCGAGGTCACACACCTCGTGAGTAACAGAGCTGGGTTTCGCTCAGGCAGCCTAGCTCCAGAGCCTATGCTTGGCTTAGGCTGCCCACCTCGGGCCTTCCCAGGTTAGGGAAAGACCCTCCAGCCTCTCAACCCTAACATACCTGGGGGAGGGAGAGTCCTCAGGGAAAGCAGAAAGAGCTGAGCACTGTGTTAAAAGAAGAACACCTGAGCCTGGGCTTGGACCTCAATGGCTTTTGCTGTCATGGTGGAATGATCCGACCACCCTGTGCTCTGAAACAGTGTCCTGCGTGCATGGGAGTGTGTGCGTGCACCCGTCACACCCCTAGACAGGAGAGGGGAAAGGGAAATAAGGGCCCACAGTCCCCTGATTCTTGTTCAGTCATCACAGTGGAGAGGAAGAGATCAGTACAACCCTGAAAGAACCTCGTCTATACCTACAAAAACCCGCTGCCCACCTGTACCTGTGCCCAGGAGTTATCTCCCAGAACCATGAGATGGGGGCTCAGCCCCTCGAGGCCCCCGCGTGATCTCGCTATGTCTCTGTGGCCACAGCACTCAGAGGGACCTTTCATCCTTCACAGGACCTGACATCTCTCTCCCCCAGGATTCCAGGTTCTTCCCTGAGATCTTCCTTCTGCCTCAATAAATCACCTTCAGTCCAATCACCAGTTCTGACCACAGAACAGTCAAATGTCCTACTTCTTCCAGGCAGTTAGACCCAGGTATGCACTCTTTCCTTCTTTCACATTTGGCCAGCCTGACCAAAAAGATCTCAAGCCATCACCTCTCTGGATCCTTTTCTCCTTCAGTTCTGTGGTCATGTCTAAAGCTAAGACTGTTTCCTGGGCAACAGCTCTCTGTGCATTTGTAACACCCTGTGCTACTCTGCCAGCTGGCCAAAGATACCCCACTGCTTCTGTACCAACCTGAAATCCCATAGCCAAGGCCTTTCTAATATAGGGATTTTTAAAGTAATGTTGTTAATGTTTAGATTTTTGATGGTCTAAAATCTTCCCAAGAAGAAATTACTTTTGCTTTGTGGCAAGTCCACCCACTCTTTTGTATCTGATCAAGGATGGACTTTACCACTCCAGGACCCTGAAATCTGTAGCCACAATCAAGCTTATCTGCCATGCTGTCAAACAACACAGACCACTAAGTCCAGCCCTGTTGCTCACCTCTCTGATTACCTCTCCCCATTATTATAGAGAGCAGAGGTCTGTAACTAGAACTAACACGAGAGCTTGCAACAGAGAGTTCAAAGAGACTGCTGATAAGCCACAGGCATTCCCACAGTCAATACTACCCAGGCCCCTTCCTTGACCCTGGATTG
Organism: Miniopterus schreibersii; assembly: GCF_964146895.1. Classification (NCBI taxonomy): domain Eukaryota; kingdom Metazoa; phylum Chordata; class Mammalia; order Chiroptera; family Miniopteridae; genus Miniopterus; species Miniopterus schreibersii. The sequence continues at coordinate 71,009,272 of NC_138102.1, read as the reverse complement.
GATCTAAGATGTTGGCAAAGATAGAAACACAGTAGAATTATTTATACAAAGAAGCATGATCTGGGGCAACCAATCTAGAGATATATAAAATTAACAATTAAAAAGCCAAAATTCTCACACACCAAGACTGTTTATCTGAACGTGGCCTACAGTGACCTACATGTGGAATTTCACCATTATTGCAGGTGACCAGCAACAGGTAACAGGCAAGCAAGACAGACAAGTCCAGACAGAGAAAGGAAAGAACTAACCAGAGGACAGAGTTTTAATTTTGTCTGTGGAAATTCATAACATTATTTTCCACCCCATCTTCAGCTCTAGGCATAAATAAACATCCCAGTGACATTTCTCTGCTCTTTCAATGACATACGATTTCCTACCAAATCAAGTTCAAACTCTTTAATGTATATTCAAACCTTCAGTTTTTTAGCTTCACCACGCTCCCCTTTTAGAGTATTATTCACTCATTGTAGTTCCCAGACTCTGGAATTCCATAAGCCAGAGAAATTTTTAATTTTGAGAGATCAATACAAGGATGTTGTAGTGAAAAGCTGTCATTCACAGTGCCCAAAGCCTTTCAAATACCCTCTCCACAGAGTGAAAATCCTCCCTACTGTAAGCCCTCCTTCCCATAGTCAAATCCACAAAACTCCGTCTCCCAGCCTCCCTTGTCTCCAAGCTTCAGCCCTGTGATTGAGGTTCAGCCAATGTGACCCCCTCAGCCCCGCCAGGAGACTTGGAAGCAAGCTTGCTCCAGGGGGAAGAGTCCGAGCATTGGCAGTGTGGTCCATGTTAGGAGCTGTGGTGGTGGCTTCTCTGACTGAACAAGTTCCTGATTGTGAGAGAAGCAGCAGTTCACTTGGGAGGTCAGTTCTGCAAACATGGTCCTGGGAGTAATATCTAGAGTTCATTTCTTTAGCCTTCATGATAAGCTGTCTGTATTCCTTAATTAATCCCTTTATGCTTAAATCAGCTGGAGTGAATTTTTGTTTGCAACCACAAACCCCATCTAAGAGAGTCACTTATTATTTTGTTTTCACAATAGAAAGTATTTTAAAAACAAACAGATTTTCTTTCCAGTTAATTGGCATCAGAGATTCATGTCTGCTTAAGACTTTTGTTCTCTGGGGACGAGACCAAATGGCTATTTTAATTCAGATATACATAAGCTAAAGGATGCAATGAGGTGAAATGCCATCCCACTTCTGCCCACAGAGAGCTAATAGTATGGCAGCAGAGAACCTTCTAGGTTCCTCTAGACAAGTTCAACAAGGCAGACAACACAGGCATCTCACTTCCTCTGGGTGCCCTGTGCTGCTCTCTGAATAATTCCTGACTTCTGCCGCTGAACTCCAACAGAAAGATCTCTGCTGCAAAGACAAGGTGTCATTATCAAGTAAGTGTCTACCTAATCTGTTAAACTGCTTCTGTAGTTTATGGTTACAATATTAAATTCATTAGCCTTGGTGGTTTGAAAGTTGGTTTTCCAGTAATGTCTTTTTTCTCCAAGCTCATCATCTCAGGTAGAGCAAGAAAAAAAAAAGAGACAGATGGTAAGGAGAAGACAGAACTGGAGGGGCGGGGGGGGGGGGGGGGGTGCAGGAGAAAAACACTGAGACAGAAAATGAAAGAATATATGTCAAGTCTAGGGAATGTCCCAGACGAACTTGCCCTCTCTGCATAGCTGCATTGTACTTTCATGTTTGCTTCCAGCTTCCAGGTGAATCAGTGCCTGCAAAGGGAAACTAGCAGTAAGAAATGCTTCCTATAGGGTGTGTGGAGAGGGTTTCCCTGATGCCAGCCCACTTAATTCTAATAACCTCCATTGATGTTGGTAAACAGGCTTTGATTTCATAGCTCTCACCTGAATGAAGCCAGTGTTTGTGCCATTTCCTTGAGACTGTCCTCCCTGACCCTTAGGCCCAGGTTGACCCCTCTTTACAAGCTCACAAGGCACTTTATATGTCTTCATTTTACTATCAAACAGCACTGTAAGTAAATCACTACTTGTGTAAAAAGAAACTATCTACTGTCACCATCGTTTCATGATAGAAAGGTCTTTTTAATATAAAAACATTTAGGAAGAGACAAACTTATTTTAAGAAGGTACGGGATATTTTCAAATGTAGAAAAATAATACCATAATTTAAAATGTGCATCTTATGTAACTTCTGATGCAAGTTTGTTGACTTCGGCATCTTTACTGGACACTGCAATAAGGAAGAAGAGCTCAGATGTCCAACTTATTCTAGGAGAGTGGTTTTAACAGATTCACCGAGGATTTTGAACAAATGGATACCATATTCTCACGTGATCCAGAAATGTTCTGGGTGAACTGAGAAAGGCTAAAGAACAGTTCCCAGAGGTTTAGCTGTTGTGCCCATCTTGTTCTCAGAGCACCAGGGCTGCAAGGACGCTCATGGCCCTGAGCAGTCAGAAATCCATCTCAGAGGGACGCTGCGGGCCGGAGGACACTGGGGATGAGTGGGCAGGTATTTGGAGACCACCTTGTTCAGTCCTTTCAACCACTCTCTTGCTCTTTTGCTCCATTCACCCTGAGTGTTAGGTTTAGGAGCTCGTACTTTACTCATATCTAGTTTAGAAGTGTTTAAATGTTTTTAATAACTTCTCATCTTTGCTAACCATAGTGCTATTTTCCAATATAATTTCAAAGTTTAACTGAGGTATTTATAATTTACTTTGGCAGATGCTTTGTAAAGATCATAAAGCTGTTCTTAGTTTGTGCATGAATATAAAGTGGTTTTGCCATTTGTTGGAAGAAACATAAAAACAATCTGTCTTAATTCCATATTACTGTGTTTTTTATTTTCAGTCTCACTTCTGTAAGAATCAAGTGACTTCTGCCTGTCAATTCAATAGAATTGATTCAAATAGTAGGTACAGCTTACCAATAAGGTGGGTATTTATACATAACTAGCTTTGATCTTAAGATTTATCAAAATGATTTTAAAGGTCTTCTTTAACAAATATGACAATTTTTTACAACTGGCAACTGCACACCACTAATAAGAAGAGCTAACATATAATTATTGAATCTGATATTGGATTTTATAATCAAATGTCTTGACAGAAATATTTGAAAAATCATCTCAAAATCCCATTTGATAAAATTCAACACTCATTACTATTTAACACTCTGCATACACTAGGGAAAAGAGGGAAACTTCCCTAGCTTGTACAAGAGTATCAATCAGAAACACAAGCAAACATCACAGTTGACATTTATTTACTAAGCCCAAAGAGCAACTACCTGCTATTACTGGGAAAATATTATTAGACAAAAATACCCGCGATTACTGCTATAGATTTCTTTTCAAAAATCAATAGCGATAATCAGTTGTACATTTAAAAATCCTATTCATAAGAGTAACAAAAGATATAAAATACCTAGGGTAAATATAAATATGTGAGGTTTATATGAAGAAAAATATAAAATTTAGCTAAAGGGCATTGAAGTAGATATGAATATATCTTATTCCTGTATAGAAAGATTTAAATATATAAAAATATTACATTATATATTCATAAATAACATGTATAATTATATTAATATATTATTATATAAGATAAATATATAAAATATCTTAATATTTATTTATGCATTATTTTATATATTTAATATTAAATACTCAGAAACCTAAGCATATACGTTCTTTTTTACAGGCAAAAGGAAAGAAACCATTATTTGTACAGTTGGTCCTGGAAAATATATGGAGTTTGTATGATGCTGTCTTTTAAATGCCGTCTTTTAAAGGTTAACATACTAATATATTATAATTATTATATTACATATTTTTATATTAGTATATTGTGTTAATGTTATATTGATATATGATATATTATGTTAGTATATTTTTATATCTAGTACATATAAATACAAATATTATGTATTTAATATATATAGTATAATATAATATAAATTCTACCTAATTTGATTTATAAAACTAATGCAATTAGTTTTTTGACCAATGGTTACATCTATTTATAGATGTTCCTAATATATTTAAAAGCACCTTATGAGATAATAATTACAGTATGATGCCATATTTAAAACAAACAGAAACCTGTGGGTGTCCATATATACATGCATAATAAAAAGGTTTGGAAGGTTGAACAGTAAACTATTAACAGGGTTTTATTAATTGCAGAAACAATTCTAATTATATACATCAATATAATTAATTAGTATAACCAAATCTACATATATATAATATAAAATTATACATTACAAATCACATATATAATCAATCTTTATAACCAAATATCAATTTACTCAATAAATTATGTACTGAAACTTTTTATTTATCAAATATCCATTTTTCAATATATAGAAAAGTTGAAATTCTTTAAAAATATTTTTATTTTCAGATTTCTACTTTTAAATATTTTGAGGATTACTTAGTCAATTAATATATTTTAGGCAAACAAGTAGATTTTAAGCTACTAATTTGAAAAAGGACCAATACTCTCATAGTGATGAAAATAATCAGAGCATTTCATATTTCTTTGTCATCTCCTTTATCTTTTTTGTTTTGTTTTGTCATGATCACAAAGAAGAAACAGAGACTGAGCATAAATGAAATTATTTCTGATAATAACTATTTTATGGTAAGCTATAAATTTCTAGTTAACTATTAATGAGCATTTAGAATCATAGTTCATACCATACACCAAAATGAACTGTGATAGATTAGGGAGTTGAATGAAAACAATCACTTTTGGAATTGTTTCTGACCAAGAAACTAATTTTACAGCAAAGGAAATGGTGCAATGGGCTAAAGCCCATGAGATTCACTGATTTTACCAAGTCCCCATCATCGAGAGGCCCCTTAGAGAATGCTGAAATGGTTCCAGGTTGGAGTGCTGTCCTATAGGACCGAGCACATGCTTTGAACCAGTGATTAAAGTGACCAATATATATGGTGGTGTTTCTCCCAGAGCCAGAACACCAGGCCCAGGAATCAAGGAACGGAGGTAGGGTTCACTCCTCTCCCTATCGCATGAAAGAGCCCATTTGCAGACACTCGCTTCCCATCCCTGCAACGTTAGGCTCTGCTGGTTTAAGGTCAGAGTTCTCAAGGAGTAATGTTTCCTTCAGAAGAGACAACAATACTTCTCTTGAACTAGCAGTTGAGACTGTCACTTGGTCATTTGGAACCCCACTAAATTAACCTGGGGCCTCCTCTAACCTACTCCCACTGCGAGAGCAGCAGGTATCTTTACAGGTTCAACAATAATAGAAAAAAATCCGAAAAGATATGCTTTAAAATTTAAAGCTTCAAAGTATACCTATGAACCTAACAAAACAGATCTCTCCAATTCAATCTGTGAATAGTGTTGCCAGAGAAAAAGAGAAAGATAACAGAAAGCATACTGAGCAAAATCATTGAAAATAACTTGTCTTCAGTTAAGAAAGAATAAGAAATCTCTCTTGAGTAGCTGGGGAATTATTCCTGGATATCTACTTGTCAAATTCTTCAACTATAGGAACATTCAATATTTAATTGGCATAGATAAAGAGGAAAGAGAGATGTCATTCAAAGATTTAGAGTCTAAGGTTTCAAATTTTCTATAATAGGATATAAGCAAGCCCTAAGAATAAAATTATCATAAACCTCTTAAAAACACTAGATTCTCACTACACAACCATCATAATGCCCGTCACCAGTTTGTTTCGGATATTAGTTGTTTTGTTTTGTTTGGTTTGGTTGTTGTTTGTGTTTAAGGCAGAAGAAAGTCCTTTGCAAACAGGGAACCTGAAGGAATATTTTAACACAATCTGCATCTACAAAATAAACTACCAAAGATTGAGGCTATAGAAATGACAATAAATTTAAGTGATCTAGATGACTTTCACAGCAAAGGTAGTTAAATTCCTTAAGCAAAGTATTATTGTTATAAAATTTAAAACACAAAGAGAGAACAGTGTGAAAATTGTTTCTGAATTAAATTTTAAAGTTTGAATATAATACTAAAAGATAAACACCATCTTAATGTATACTAAAACTTGGTACGTAGCAGATAGCTCAAGATATGTTAATCTCCTTCCTTTCCTATACCAAAACAATTTTGGAATAAAAACACAGAGAAACAAGGAGAAGTAGAAAAAACTAGATTTTATAAAAAATAAAGACAAAAACACATTGGGAAATTTAGAAAGCAATTTTATTGATAAACTGAAGCAAGAGTTGTTTTTTGTGTCACTAAAATTATTTGACCACCAGCATAGTTTGGGTAAAAGAGAGAGAAACCAAATTTTAAAATCTAAAATAAATATCTATAATAACTGATATGAAAAAGTAATTAAAGACTATCATATGCAATTTAAGCACTAATTTTTAAACCTAAGCGAAAATTCCAAATATAAAACTGACGTGAAATAGAAAACAAAATTTGACAATTGTTCTATTGTTTCAAGTCTCAGAAAATCTTTCCCTCCCTATTAATTTGAGATATAGTCAATTACACGGCCTTCTCTTTGTAACCTAAATTACATTGATTATGTCGTCCATCCAATCAGGCAGAAACTTCAGCCTTTTACAAAGTGCTACTTGGCTCTCCCAAAGGTTTGGCGGGGGGCGCAGATCCCTAGAAGGTACTTCCTAGAAGTTGTGCTCAGTCCAAGTTGTTGACGATGACATTGCTCTTGCCCTTCCAAGGTGCAGATCTCAAAGCTCATGGTGTTATGAGAAATTGGCATACTCAGTGAAAGTTGGCTCTCTTCCGCTTGACCAATGATCTGTTAAAGGAATTCCACAGTGTATCTCCTGGGTGCAGAGGTGTTCCAGAGTTTATTAATGTCCCTCTTTTGGTTTACACATAGCTCTCTTCCCTCAGGGCACAAACTGTCTGGCTTGCTTGAGACCATATTGTGGTCACCACTCTCTTTTGACTTTCAGACTCTCTTTCTCTTTGGGCCGGACTCCTTTATCGTGAGTTCTCTGCCACAGGGTCCATATTCTAGAAATTTATCACCTCTCATTACAATCCCTACATTCATAACTCATCCACACATCAGTTCTCCATATATCTAAATCTAAGTCTACAACAGAGGTGGAAGCAGGATGTCATTTTTCCATCTAGGAGCCTCCTGGCTTCCATACAAATCAGTGATGCAAGCAGGGGTGGGTGGGGATATTACCACCTACCTCCACCTACTCAGCGAATTCACACTTAGCCATGACTAGCTGAGGTGCCCTGCTGTGTGAATGAGGCCCAATCTGGAATACAGGGCCCCCTCTAGGCACTTCAACAGACAGAACTTAATGCAATGATAAAGTGTGAGAGTGCTCTATAAACACCACACACAACGGAAACCATTTTTTTGTTGTTAATTCTCATCGGAGGGTATCTTTCCTATTGATTTTTTAGAGGGAGTGGAAGGGATGGGAAGAGACGGAGAGAGAAACATCCATGCGTCTTGATCAGTTGCCTCCCACATGTGCCTGACGGGGCTAGGGATCGAGCCTGCAACCGAGGTACCTGCCCTTCGCCAGAATTGAACCTGGGACCCTTCAGTCCACAGGCTAGCATCCTGACCATTGAACAAACTGACCAGGGCAGGAAACCATTTTAAAATATATATATATCTTTATTGATTCAGAGAGAGGAAGGGAGAGAGAGAATTGAAACATCAATGATGAGAGAGTCATTGATCGGCTGCCTCCTGCACGCCCCCCATGGGGATCGAGCCCACAACCCGGGCCTGTGCCCTGACTGGGAATTGAACTGGGGTCTCCTGGATCCTAGGTGATGCTCAACTGCTGAGCCACACCCAGCTGGGCAGGAAACCATTTTTTTAATAGTCACCAATGAACTCCTAAATGCCAAATCCACTGAACACACTTGTTTACTTTGCAGTACTTAATCAACTTAAACTGCTTCCTCCTGAAACCCTCTCCTTGCTCAGCTTCTTTGATACTTTTCTGTTCGCCTACCTGTCCAACCACTCTCTCTCAAGCTCTTCACAAGTTATTCTACTTCCACCTACTTTATCACTTGATAAATATTTGCTGAATAAGTTAAATCAGCATTGATGATCAGAAAGATTTATAATATGACATATGCAACTTTTTTCTTATGTTTTTCAAATCTTTCACCCCCAAATTTTTAAGCTATCAATACTTAAGCACTTTGTCCCAAAGAGTTAATTAATTTTGTTTTTCTTTGCTGAAGAGGAAATCCAGGCCCTGAAGTGAAGTCATGCACGTAAAGCTACCAAGTGAATTAAAATAAAGGATTCAGTGGCATTTATACAAGCCTGACTTCTAGTTCTTAGCTCTGGTCCAAGACAATAGTGCCTCTTCAAATAATAAGCAAATAAAAATTTCCCAGGGAAGTGACAAAATGCCAGTGTGCATTGTTTCTTGTTATTTCCTTGTTTCTGTTTTAATTTAATTATTTGTTTGTTTGTCCTGTGAGAAAGAAGAAAAAGCCATATACAACATGCATATTTTTATCTTGCCAATTTCCTTCTCCCTTTCACGCCTATAATATTTTTAGTTTTGAAAAGGAGTCTTCATTTAAATAGGTTTAACTTAGAGAGTTTATGATATAACAAAATTATTCATTTGAATTATATTTTATTGAATTATATCCCTATAAATTCATTTGGATTATAAGCTTGCAATAAGTTTATAAGTTTGCAATATAGCAAACTTATTGATCTGAATTAGTTTATGATATAACAGATTATTTCACTGTAAATATTCAGCCTACTCTGTTTTGGAAAACATTAATTGCCAATTTGATTGACCCTCCATAAGTTGCTTAAGTGAATTATTTTAGTGCTACATGGAATGGTTTTTAAGATTTTGTCATTTGGACTGTGAAAAATAAATAAATAAAAATGAGGTGTGATGGTTCCATAATCTCCCACCTGAGGACCTTCACTTGGCCATTCCAGGTCCCTCTACCTGGAATGTTCTTTACTCAAAAACCTTCATGACTCACAACTTCGCCTCTTACAAACCTTTGCTTAAAGGTCACCTTCTCAATAAGGCCACTGACTGCCCTGTGCAGAATTCAACCTGCTCCTTCCTCCCCGGGCACGCCCTCCTCTGCTTTGCTCTTTTCCGTGGCACTTCTCATCTTCGTACATTCCATGTAACATTTATTATGTTCATGTTAATTTTGTGGGTTTAGCGTTTATTCTGAGGGACTTGGAGCTGAACCTGAGGCTTATTCCCACTCTTGGGGAAGAGGTGATAGGCATCGCCGCTCGCTTACTCTGCTCAAAAACTGTCCGCCAAGAAGGAAGGAAAATGCATTAGGCTCAGAACGCCAATCTTCCAGAGGGGCAGGGTTTTGGCACTGTCAGAGTAGGCATTTAGGCTATGACTTGATCAGTGCTGTGACACCGTGGAAGTCACACACCTTCAAACAGAATGGTCTGCTGAATCACTGGTAGCACCTAAGCTTTAGCAAAAAGCCCAACACTGCTAACAGAAATTGTGAGGCTTTCACAAGCAGGCCCTCTCTGGGGAGCATCCATTTGTGCCCATTCACAGGAGTTGCTGTCCTTTTGGAGGAAGGAAAGACAAGTGGGGTCATTTGCCTTGGTCTCCTCTCCTTGCCAGACATATACCTCTTCTTCCTTTCTGGGAGAAGTGCTAATCAGGAATATTGGGCAAAGAGGAGGAAGCAGGGACCACAGCCTGGATAATTTAAAAATTATTAAGACCAGATCGTAGAATTAAATATAGTATTTTTCCCAGAAAATTACACAATAGGAAGATATATAACATTTAATAAATGGTATTGAAATATTTGGAAAAAGATGACATTATACCTTCCTCTTATACCTTTTACCTTGCACTGGGGTAAATTCCAATAAAGTGAAATTAAAAAAAAAACACAAAAAAGTAATATAATAAAATATGAATTAATATTCATTCACTTATTATTTCCTACCAGTATGTAACTAAAGGTAGAAAAAAACAGATTTGATAGATTTCATTCCATGCAAAATTTAATCTTTTATACAGAAAAAGACATACACAAGTGAAAACAAAGCAAATCAAGAAACATATTCAAAGGCCTAATTTCCTTTACATATAAAGATCTTGTACAAATCAATAAGAAAACAATGTTTACTAGAAAATATTCTGAGAGAGCAATTCATGCAAAAAAGAAGCCCCCCCCTCCCCCAAAGAACAATCTAGCTTTACAAATGCTTAGTGCTGGTGAATGTTGTAGAAAGTTAACTTGTGGACGAAAAGGGGCCACATGCTAAACCTGACAAGCTCCGGGAAGGCCAGCATGGTGGCCTTGCAAACTCAGAGACCTAAAATAACCACAAGGGATGGTCTAAAATTAAAACCTTTTAACTGAAAAGCAGTTTATGGTGCGTAGTCACGTCCTAGGCTGGTATCTTCCCTGACAAAGGTCAATCTTTACCTTAACTGAGCCTGTCTATTGTCTTTTTGCATCTAAGATAACATATTGTTGGAGTGTCAAAGTAATTTTCCTTTTTCCAGACCCCTCAAAGCGCAGGCACTGCTCTGCAGAGACCACAAATCCCCTCATTGTTATTGAGCTAATTGTTGACTGTTAGCTATCCTGCACCCACCTCAGTAAAAGAAGGATGTGTCCATCATTTTACTTTTTATCCAATCCCAGAGGTTTCCCTGCTTTGCTTTCTCCCACCTCCCTAATCTACCACCAATGGATTTCATGTAATCTATTTACATCTCCTCTTTTGATTTTAATCTCTAAAACAAGGTGCACCACTGCCATTCTCTGGAGCATTATCTCAGTCCGTTGAGGTTTTGGCTTCCCGGCAATTGTCAAACAGTTTTGCTCAAATAAACTCACAAAAATTCTTCACAAGTTTGAATGATTTTTTAAGTTAGCAAACTTCTTTAATTCTTTTCATGGGAGTGTAAATTGGTACATATTTTTAGAGACAGTGTGGCAATAAGAACCAAAATGTAAAATGGATATACTCTGTAATACGGCAATTATATATCTAGCAGAGTGTATTATGGATAGCTCATATAAATTTTCAAATATGTGTTTATAAGAATGTTCATTGTTGTTTTGATGGAAAACCTGAAACCTGGGACTACCTAAATGTCCATCAACAGCGGACTGATTCAATAAGCAATACTATATATTGAGACAATCACGTTTACGTGTAAAGGTCTGGGGTAAAGGTATGTGTACTGATTTGGAAAAAATATCCCTGCTATTTCATTGAATGAAAAAAGCAAGCTGTCGAACAGTAGTAATAGAGGAATTATACTTGTGGGCAAAAAAAAAAAAAAGGATCTCTATAAATGCAGTGGGATGATCCTTTTCAGTGTTTACTCATGTGTCAGTCCCCCTCCCACTCCAGCCATCACCGGGGCTGCCACGACCTTCCACCCACTGCAGGCAGAAGCCAGGGCAGCCCCAGGCCTCAGGGGAGCAAGGAACAAAACAACCAATTCTTAGCTTTTAGTTTCAAAAGACTTTTGAAACTCCTGGCAGAGACAATAGGTTAGACAATAGCTTTGAAAAGAATGAATGTTGATATAAGAGCCTGTTTTCCTGCTTTAAACTAGATAAAAATACTCCAAGAGAGAAAGGAGAAGTGGAGAGAGGAGAGCTGGTGGGGACAATACAGTGATGAGGGGCCACCTAAGCTGAGCCACCGAGTGTAGGGGGCCCAGAGAGCCAGGAGCTGTGCCAGTTTCCTGTCTGGAGTGCCATTTATGTTCCTTCTGCTGTCATGGCACAGAATAGAAGACAGCCACGTAGTATAAGTTGAGACAAGTGGGTGGCCCTGGGGCGTCTTCCCTGGCTGGGACCCAGGACGCAGCCTCAGGTGTCTTGTAGAGTCAGCAGCCGGTTGTGATGTCTGAGTCGGCATGAGGCGACACCACCAGCAGATGCAGTTTCAGCCGTCTGGCCTGCACCAGATGCCAACAGGGAAGACTGCTGGGCAGCAGCGGCCCCGAGCCAGATGAGGTGGGCACTGCCGCACACGCCTGCGTGCTCAGCTCTGACCCGCGGCTGTCCACCTTCTCCGCAACACCTCTGTGCCATCCCCTTGAATCTAGAACAACAATCCAGGGCATACTGGCAGAGAGGAAACTCCTCAGTTTACTGAGAAACCCCCGAAGTGCCTGTTTCCTTGGAATGGACAACAATGCATTTTCTATCACTTGACAGAACTGGTGCTCAAAAATAGAGATTCAGCCTTGGCTGGGTGGCTCAGTTGATTGGAGCGTCGTCCCACACACCAAAAGTGGGGAGTTCGATTCCCCATCTCTCTCTCTCTCCTCCTCTCTCTAACAGTAATAAAAACACACACACACACATATTCTCAGGTGAGAATTAAGAAAAAGATTAAGATATTATTATTATTATTATTTAAAATATATCTTTATTGATTTCAGAGAGAGGAAAGGAGAGGGAGAGAGAGAGATAGAAACATCAATGAGGAGAGAGTCATTGATCAAGCCTGCAACAGGGCATGTGCCCTGACTGGGAATCGAACCCCGATCACCCGGATCCTAGGTTGACACTTAACCGCTGGGCCACGCCCGGCCAGGCAAGCTATTATTTTTTTAAAGTTACACTTTTGCACTTCTGAATATGGTGTTCTGAAAATAACCTTGCGTGCGATGTATAGATATGCTTATTTATAAAGAGAGAACTTCAGGAAGGTATTTCAGAAACTTAAAAGGAGTCATCTCCAGGTAGTAGAAGCGAAGGGACAGGGGCATTAGGGACTTTTGCCTTACGCACTGTTGAATTTTTGAGCATGCATTAATTTTATAATAATTCTTAAAGACCCTCTCCTTAAAGAGCTTAGAGTGTATGACATCAAGCATACAGATAAATAATTGCAGGAGAGTGTGGTACATGCTCCAATTAAATGTTCAAAGAAGCACAAATGAGACAGGATAAATGTCTCCGTAGAGGTAGCAACGCAAGGGCTCCGGTGAACCTTTGAAGACTCCAAGACACTTAGTAGGTACAGCGTCCACTGAGAGCATCCTCTATTAGGATTACTCCAGATATCCCCTGAAGACCTGGTCTGTGAGGAGAAGGTGAGTTAAGAATTAGGGTTTTGGCCTAGATCCAGAAAGCAAAGGAATGGACACTTGAGCAACCCAATTGTATCAATTCACTTATTCCTTTATATCAATCCTGCAAAAGCCTGAGAATGTAACTCTTTTTAAACAGACTTATGTTTTTAAGAGCAGTTTTAGGTTCACAGCAAACTTGAGGAGAAGATAAGAGATTTCCCATATACGCCCTGCCCTATAATTGCATAGCCTCCCCCATTATTATTATTATTTTTAAAATGTCTTTATTGATTTCAGAGAGAGGAAGGAAGAGGGAGAGAGATAGATAGAAACCTCAGTGATGAGAGAGTCATTGATCTGCTGCCTCCTACAAGTCCCCTGCTGGGGATCGAGCCCACAACCTGGGCGTGTGCCCTGTCCCGGGAATCGAATCGCAATCTTCTGGATCCTAGGCCAAAACTCAACCCCTGAGCCATGCTGGCCGGGCACCTCCCCCATTATTAACATCCCCCTTCAGAGTGGTACATTGTTACAGTTGATTAACCTGTATTGACATCATAATCACCCAGAGTACACAGCTGACCTTAGGGTTTACTCTTGGTGTACATTCTATGGGTTTGGACAAACATTTAATGACATGCGTCCATCATTAAAGTATCATTCATCAAATGTATTTTCACCAAATGCAACTTTAAAAAACATCTGATTGAAATGAGTTTTGCGAATGAGTGCCAAAAAATCGATAAGTGTCCTTAAACTATTTTTCACCAATGAGTTCCCCAGGGTGGTACTGAGCGAGTGAAGTACCTGTGTACACCCAAACTACGGTTTAAACTTACCCTGTTTACATCGTGCCTCTTCCTAGAGAGCTGAGTGCTGGGGTCATTAGTAAAACTTCTAACAATGGCAGGAAAGGCTATGTTTTTATTACTGTTACTATTGTTATTGTCATTAATATTCTTCTTATTGGTGGGACTGGGGGAGGGTGAAAAGTGTCATTTGAGCAGAGCTCAGGCAGATATCAGGGGGAAATGAATTCCAAGCTGAAGGAATGACTAGAGCAAAAGCCGCTGTGCGGGAGCCTGAGGCATTTGAGGACACTAGGAGGCCGCTGAGGACAGGGAGCCAGGCAGGAGAGCCTTCCCGGCCATGATGAGGACCCAGGTTTTATCCTGAGTGACATGAGGAGCCGAGGGCAAGGAGGGTTATGCAAATACAGTTTAGAATTTAAAATCATCATCAAGCTGCTATGATCTGAGTGGACTGTTGGGTGCAAAGGCAGAAACAGGGCCTCATTAGAGGCTAGTGCAACACACACCTTCTGTGCAAGGCAAAGGGTTTGTTTTGCTCCTGTGGTGTCCCTAAATTGCTCCCGCCTGCCGTGTCTTATTGCCTCTTTTAGGCAGGCTGCATTGTTCCTTATAATTTCATCTCACCAAGTAAAAATGGTCAGGGTGGTGGTGAGTGGGTGATTAGCTCCCACCATATTTTACCCCTCCAATGTTAATAAAATGACACCTTTTTGGTTGCAGTTACCGAAAGCTATAGGTAGGAAGGCCAGCAAGATGGTAGTTAAGAGAATCAGGAAGGAACAGCTGCCTTAAATGATGTGGTGGGGACAGAGGAGTCTGGATTTTGCAAATAAATTTGTGTGGATAGTGAAATGGGGTTCAGAGGCACTGCCTGAAAATTCAATCACTTAAGGCCAATTTAAATCAGCTTATTGCTGTTTTATTTTGTGAAAGCACTGGGCTTGTGTGGAGATTATGGGATAGCCCCAGATGCATCAAGATGTCATTTCAGGCCCTGGTTGCTGTGGCTCAGTTGATTGGGTGCCGTCCTGTTCTCCAAAAGGTTGCCCGTTCAATTCCTGATCAGGTCACAAGCCCGAGTTGTAGGCTCGATCCCCGGTGGGAAGCAGCCAATCGATGTTTCGCTTTCACATTAACGTTTCTCTTTCTCTCTCCCTCTCCCTTCCTCTCTATCTCTCTAAAAATCAATTTTAAAATATTAAACAAACAAACAAAAAAGATGTCATTTCAGGCCCTGGAATGACTGCAGGAAATCATAGTTACTCCGAGCAGAAGCAGATACTTTTCCAAAGGGCTGCCCTACATGGGATGGCAGTGAGGAGTGGCACCTTCCCTCACCCTGAAGAGCTTCAAGCCAAGGTTGAACGACCACTGGAAGGGATTAAAGCAGAGAGAACCTATGTGTACTGGTGGCTTAAAGAATACAAATTTATTTTCTCAAGGACTCTAGAAGCCTGTGATCAAGGTGTTGGCAGGTTTGGTTTCCTGAGGCCTGTCCACTTGCCTTGCTGATAGCTGTCAATTGCTGTGTCCTCACACGGTCTTTTTTCTATGCGTGCACATTCCTCGTGTCTCTTTGTGCGTCCAAATTTCCTTTTCTTAAAAGAACACCAGTCAGATTGGATTAGGGCACACTCCAGCAGCTTCATTTTTACTTAATCACTGCTTGCAGGCCCTACTTCCAAATAACAGTCACATCCTGAGGTACTGGGGGTTAGAGTTTGACATGTGAATTTGAGAGAGACACAATTCAGGCCAGAATGCAATGCTTCCATATGTTTTTTAGAACCACAAACACACATAACCAAAACTGAATTTATACGTCAAGGGATAAGTGTAGAGGAAGTATAGAGATGAAATTTAAATGCACGAAAATACATTGAAGAGCAAAAAATTCTTTTGCTTAGTAGTAGCTTAAACAAAAACACTTTCCCAAAGAGTTAAATCACTGTCAAATCATTTCAAGCCAGTGGTAAGCCGGGTTAATTGTCAAATACTTCAGTTAGATCTAGTGGGGGAGTTAACAGCAGTTATTATCTTAAAAAAACCCACACTTCTTTGAAATGCTATTATGTTTTTGAAGCACATAAAAGGTTTCCAAGGAGAGTCCCTTTTGTGTAATGATGCAAAGTGAACCGGGTGGTATGCATCATTTCTGGAATGACAACTGTGGGTAAAGTCAGAAAAATCCAAAGACTGCACACTGTGTTAAGATAAATTTTCTTGGACTGGAAGAACTGAGATAGCTTCCGAAGATGGAACACACAAAGCCTTATAAAAAAGTAATTCGAGGGGAAATAGCAGGTTTTAGAACCTTACAGGTTTTTTCTGTTTATAGCTCACAGAACCAAATATAGCTGTATTTTAAGTTTTTTAAACATTCACTTGTGAAAATCCTTCTGTACAGATAGTCTTTGCCTTAGTGAAATAGACTAGGAAAGGAATATCTGGAACCTCATAGATCTCTTATTTATTTATTTATTTATTTATTTATTTATTTATTTATTTTTATTGATTGATCTGAGAGAAGGAGAGAGATTTGTTTTTCCACTTATTTATGCATTCATTGGTTGTTTCCTGTATGCGCCCTGACCAGGGACTGAACACTCAACCTTGGTCTAGAGGGACGATGCTCTAACCGACTGAGCTATCTGGTCAGGGCCCCTCATAGACTGCTATAAAAGAAAATGACTTGCTCCAAGAAAAGCTGGCTATCTATTTATCTATTTTTTTAATCCTCTCCCAAGGATATTTTTTCCATTGCTTTTCACAGAGAGAGGAAGGGAGAGAGAGGGGGAAAGTCATCGATGTGAGAGAGACACATCCATTACGTTGCCTCCTGCATGCGCCGCAACCAGGGTTGGGGATCAGGCCTGCAACCGAGGTACAGCCCCTTGGCTGGAAACGAACCAGGGACCCTTCAGTCTGTGGGCTGACACTCTAACCAATGAGCCAAACCAGCCAGGGCAACCTAGCTATCTAGGTTTTCTGAATACAAATAAAAGAAATTCTGGGAAAAGCATAGCAGAATGAGAAACACTAAAATGGAAGAAAAATGGAAAAAAATTAATCTAAAGAGAGATATAAGCATCTGCTATTACTAATTCTTACTTCTCCTAAGTTTGTATTATATTTCCCAGCACTAATCCCCTTCAGAGACCAAGAACTTCTAGCCCCACTTATTTATGCTCTATTACTATTATTTCTCCTGAGACTGGCATTCAAATAGTATGGAACAACCGAACATTTGCAAGTGCCTTGGCAGTGGGGATTTTTTTTAATGTGAATCCATTAGACATCTGCCTTTATTACAGTGTAAGTGCACCCTGAGTCTAATAAAGCTCTGGATGCATCTAGGCCATGCAGCAAATTTCTCTGAAGTATTTAGGTGCCACTGTGATGAGAACTTCATAAATAATTATGTGTTAGGGCATCACATCATCACTAGCAAAGTATGCTCCCTTCAAGATGTTTTGAAGAAATCATCTGTGAAATTCCAGTAAAGGATTCATCAGTGTTGGTGTTTTGTTTTTGTTTTTAAATACCACCCGCACCCAGTCTACTTTGGCTCCATCTCCCGTTCTCCGTCTTGCTTACAAACGTCCAGAGGAAATTGAAAACAGTTCAATAGCAGTGCCTCTGCTGATTCCATCTTCATCACTGTCTCCCAGGTGCTTTGTACTGATCGCATCCCCCCAAGGACCATTGCTCTGTTTTTGTTCACAGCAAGTCTGAGAGCTGTATCACAGCCCCAACGAGGAGCTTAGTCTCATAACCACGCTCCGATCAACAAAAATCAAAAAGCCCACCCTGTGTCTGTGTCACATTTTTCAAATGGTTTTCCAGTAATAGTCTGCATTTACAATGCATCATTCACAATCTGCACCTTCGCAGAGTGAAAGGTATAGCAGTAGGAAGAGCACTCAGCAGTGATGCCTGCCAAGTTCTGTCTTCCTTCCTTTCTTCCCTCCATCCCTCCTCCATCCCTCCCTCTCTCCTCTTTCTCCTTCCTTCCCCCCCACCTGCTTTTACATATTTTATATAATGTCTCTTTTATAAAAATACGTTTTTATTCACTTTGGAGAGAGAGGAAGGGAGAGGGAGAGATAGAAACATTGATGAGAGAGACATCGATCAGCTGCCTCCTGCACACCCCCTGCTGGGGATCGAGCCTGAAACCCTGGCTTGTGCCCTGACCAGGAATCGAACCAGGGATCTCTTGCTTCATGGGTCGATGCTCAACCACTGAGCCACACCAGCTGGGCCATATTGTCTGTTTTAATTCAGGCCCTATGTCAGGGCACTGGGCACCAAAAGATGCAAAGATGGATACTAATGCAAAGCAGCAATGATAGTTCAATATAATAAATACTACAGCAGCTGTATGGACTAGATGGTATTAGAACACATGTTAGTTTGGGTACCCCCACCTACCCCAAGGTGTCTGATTTTTAAATTAGAGCCTAAGAAAAACATTTGGAAGTTCATTTGGGTGATCACGCCAGGAAGCAGAGGTGAGCAAGTATGGAGAGTGAGAGAGGGAAGGAGAAAAGCTAACTGAGGATGTCAATGAGCCGTGGTGACCTCAAGTGCACAGTCCCCCTGGAGCCTCCCTGAGGAACTGTGTAGGAAGGGCCTCAGGCCATCCTCTGACTCTTGTCCCCAACTAGGGGTTGGCTCTGCAGGTATTAGCTACCACCTCACTTCCACTCTGCTTCTGCAACAAGGCCGAGCAGTTTTCCATCAACTCAGAGAAAGCTCCAAAGCAGCAAAATGCAAAGATACTTCAGACTTGATTTGGGGAGGGACAAAGTACATGGCACTGTCCCCAGGTAGGCCAAGAGGATGTGGCACAGTGCATCACAAGTATTTGCTACAGAGAAGATCAAGGGGCTCCCAGTTGGATCTTGGGAGAGGAAGGGAAGGTTTCCTAGAGGAAACAAGCTAAATCTCAAAGAGTAGGAGTAAGCGAAGGAGGAAAGAGGTGTTCCAATATGCAGAGGAGCTCGAACAAGCCCCGGGGAGAAGTGCAAGTGTTTTGGTTGGCTAAATAATGTGAGGAAATAGAAAGATATAAACCCAAGAGGGATTTATCAGGTAGACTGATAAGACTTGTTAAGTCAAACAGTGTTTTAATAAAGGGGAGGGAGAAGTTTCTGGTTAGGGAGGCAGAGTAGGTGGATACAGGGGGAGGGACAGAGACTCATTTGTAGGCTGAGGAACATGATGAGTTTGCTTTGCATTTGAAATGTCTAAGGTGCCCATAGATAGTTAAATGTTTAAAACTATGAACCATTAGATACGTGCTTTTATTATATTTGTAAATCCAGGTGTATCTGGCCATACATTAACTATATCTGAGCTCAGGGAAGAGGTGAGGGCTAGAAATACAGATTTATATAAACCCACCGTCAGGAGTTACTCAGGGATGTAGGTGTAGGTGAGATCATGAAGGGACAGTGTGCAGAATATGGACAGAAGAGGGTTGAGGGCAGAGCCTTGATGTTTAAGTGGCAGTCAAAGAAAGGGACCTTCATGATGGATGTTGAGAGCCTGTGATTAGAAGTATAGAATGAAAACCATTCGAAAGTAGTAAAATGGAAACCAAGGAAAAAGAGAATGTCAAAAAGAGAGGTCAACCACGTCAAATACTGCAGAAAGGTCAACGAAGATAAGTAACGTCTGGATTTAGTGACAGGGAAGTTGTTAGTGATCACAGCATGGTGATCACTATTCCACACCAATGGCTTTCTGTCCACTTTTCATTCAGTCCTCAAATCCACCCTGAGTTATTATACAACCATTTTGTCTGAGTTGTACAGATGAGGTGTGAGAGACACAGGAAGATTATGTCACGAGGCCGGGAAATGGTAGAAGCAGGATTGGCATCTGGGCCATCTGAACCCCAAGCCTGGCACGTATTACACTATAATACGTCATAGGTGGCATGACCTGGAGGAAGGGTGCCTTCTCTACGGAGCCTGGACGAGAGAAGGTCAGGGGTGGGTGGCCGCAGACGTCTGCTGTGTGGGAGTGGAGAAAGCTTCTGTCAGAACGTCAGCCTCCATTCAGATGACCAGGGTGTCTTCTAAGACAAAGAAGAGCAGCACGAAGGGGGGGAGACGGGACAGGGAAAACTTTGGAATACCTGCCGAGGGGAGAAGCGGCCATTTCTGGTTCTGGGACCTCAAAGCCTTTTTTCTTTTGGGAATTGTCTCTCTCCCCTGCCATCTCCCCAGCCGAAATCGGATCAGCCATGTTACCATTTCCCCTCATGTAACAAAAACGCCTTAACAGTCTCAGAGAATCCCCGTGGGCCAAAGGGCCGCCCACCCGGGACCCGCAGCAGGCTCGGTGCAGCCTGAGCCTCTCACCCTGACTTCCACGGGGTGACACATCGCCCTCGCCCTCGGGCCTTGCGTGTTGAAGATGATGGAGCAGCTCGGCCTGTCCGTGAATTCCACGCACACCTCCCTGCACTGGCCCCGGCGGCCGGCCCTGCCCAGAACACGGTGACACTTGATGGGCTGCACAAGGTTTGTTTCCCTGATGGTGCAGCTACAGTGGGGCGCCCAGGCAGGGTTACAATTTGACTTAATCTTTTAAAAACTATCCTTCCTGCCCTAGCCAGCTTGGTCCAGTGGTTAGAGCCTTGGGCCGAGGGCTGAAGAGTCTCAGGTTCGATTCGGGTCAAGGGCACCTACCTTGGTTGCAGGCTTGATCCCCGGCCCTGGTCTGGGCATGTACAGAAAGCAAGCAATGGATGTGTCTCTCTCACATCAGTACCCCCCCCCCCCCTTCTACTCTCTCTGAAAAGCAATGGGAAAAATATCCTGGGGTGAGGATTAAAAATAAATAAGTAAATAAAATAATAAAATAAAAACTGTCTTTCCTGGAGTATAAGGACTGTGAGATATAAAAGCTTGGGGATGTTGATGGCTGTGGGGTTTCAATAAGATCAATATATAAAACCTTTGTTTTATATATATATATACCCATCCAAGCTCAGAATCAACTGGGAAATAGATGTGGGACTCAGACTATTGGAGGTCAAGATGTTGTATTGATTACTGATCAAAGTCAGGGGTTTGCTCACCTTTGGGTAAATTTACCTTCCTCTTTTGGCTCTGTAACAATTTTTAACCAATCCCTGTATAAAATCTCTTCTTTTTGAAATACTTCAAATGTTTTGGGTTTTTTTCTGAATGAACACTGACGAATATACATGCACAGGCATGTGTGTGTGTGGGGGGGTGGTGGTGGTGGTAGAGAAATATCCTTTTTTTGCACTGGTGATATCATACTGTTTATATTATCTTGTATTTTTTTTTTTAATTAATAAATACATCTTGGGAATCTTTCCACATCAACTCATGAACTAGATACCTCATTGATTTTAAGACCTGTAAAATATTCCCTTGGTTGTATATACCATCATTTATATGACTAAGACCCCACTGGTGAGCACCAATTGTTTCTATTTTCCACTATTAACAACAGTGTTGCAATTAACAGCCTTGCATGTATATATTTGCAAACTTGCACAGGTAGATTTATAGAATGACATGGAATTTCTGGCTTGCTCCAGTTTTAAAAACTGTATTCAAGATCCAACCTCTGCCTGTGGCCTACTTCTGGTAATTGGGTCACAGCTTTGATTTTCCCTGTGGGAGTCTTGACTTTAGCCAGTACTCCAATCCTTAAAGAACTGGGACTCTACTCTGCTCTGGTCAGTTCCCTACCAGAGACTAAAATCCTGCATCTGAACATCCTTCCAGGTATCTTGCTATCTTGCCACCTCTTAACATGCTTCTCTTATGTCTGCTTGGACCTTGAAATATTTCCTGCACCTGAATGTCAATTTTCATGCTTTGTCTACCTATTGGAATACCTGTTAAATGTTGAACCCCACTGATATAATTTACATTGACTACCATTTGTTGCTTTAATTTCTAGATATTGCTTTACCTGCTGAACTAGATGGTTTGTATCTACAAATGAAGTTCTTGGAAACATAGACAGACTTATATATTATTTCTCTTTGTAGCCTCAGGGCCTCTCTCATGATAGGGCCTTGATACCTGCTATGAGGTGCTTGTGCATCTGAGGATTATCAAAGATTAGAGGTTCAGATCTTGTGAAAACAAAGAATATACTGTAATTAGAAAAAGAAATTTAGGATTAGGACAGAAAAAGGAAGTAGAAAGGAGTGCAGAGAGAGTTTATGCAATCCTGGGGGCCAGATAAATAAAATTGGTGGTGTTCATATCCTGGTTTTCGTACTACAGTGAAAAGAAAAGGGGAACCCCAGGTGGTGGAGAGGAGGAAACAGAAGAGCATCTGTGATTGGGTATAAAATTATCAGGAAAGTTAAATAATCTCTTGGTACTGGGGAGTGGCTTCAGAAACATACACTGACATGCAGGTCAGCTACTGCTCCTATTGTTCCTCGTATCAGAAACCCAACTGACAAAGTTGGCAGAGCCCAGGGGGCAGGAGAAAGACACAAAACCTCAGAGTTATGCACACACACACACACACACACACACAGACACACACACACACACGCCCCTCTGGAACGAAACAGGAGAAACGTAAGCATCTCACCAAAACTGCAGAGGAAAGAAATACTTAAAAGGTTCTAATTAGCAAGGGGTAGTAAATACAAAAAGCAGACTAGCAATTATTGTCAATATGATGGTGATAATCATAGAATATCATTGTTAGCTATCATTATGTGATAAACTGCTTGCTTTATTTTAGAGAATATAACATTTCAATGAGACTTTTATATATTTATTCTCAATTTCGGTCCTCATAGTCTTTTTTCCATAAAATCTTGAAGTTCCTAACTAAAAATTCTCCTGCCATTGGAGTTTTTTCAGGGCTTTTCCTAATTCCTGCAGTCAGAAGGGGCTAATACACAGCAAGTTATCTAGGGAAGATAGTGGCATTTTCTGGTGGCAGTAATGCCGGAGATGTATCTTGAACAGGAGGAGTAAAGTTTACCCACCTAAAAGGGGATACCCCAGGCAAGGAAACATCATGAACAAAAAGGTATGTAAGCCTGAGAACAGGTTATTGTTTAAGAACTGCAAGTAGATAAGGACTATTGGAACATAAAATAGAAGAGG
The DNA here is from genome assembly GCF_964146895.1 of Miniopterus schreibersii. NCBI lineage: Eukaryota > Metazoa > Chordata > Mammalia > Chiroptera > Miniopteridae > Miniopterus > Miniopterus schreibersii. Next base: position 70,986,286 of record NC_138102.1, on the reverse strand, counting down.
CAGTGTATTTGTTATCTGTTGTTGCATTCACTCATAATTATAAAGTTTGTGGCTTAAAGCATCATCCACTTATTAGCTAACAGTTTCTGTTATTGGGGAGTCTGGCACATTTCAACAGAGTCCTCCACTCAGGGTCTCCTGAGGCTAAAATTAAGATGTTGGCAGGTTGAAACTTCCCCAGGAGGCTCAAGTACGAAAAGATCTGATCAAATGGCTCTTTAAAATATTGATTCTGTGACCTCACCCAGATAGATCTCTGGATCCAGAATCTCTGAGAGTAGAACAGATGATCTTTAACCCAGAGTCAAAACTGCCTCTTTTTCTCATGCCTCTTACAATTTATCATATACTTAGTCCATTACCACCACCATGAACACTGCTTTGTTCTTCGGGGTTTCTCCTGAAGGGGGTCTCAAATCTCACTCCAGGTGAACTTCTAGAGTCCCTTTGAACCAGACTAATATGAAATATTACATGGCTATAAAAAGATTATATAACCTTAAAAAGCCAGGCTGCTTGTTGTGTTCAGCCAACAAAATGGGAGGTTGTAGGCACATCCTACAATATGAATGGACCTTGAAAACATTATGCTAAGTGAAATCAACCAGTCACACAAGAACAAGTACTGTATGATTCCACTTACCTGACACCTAGAACAGTCAAATTGATAGAAACAGAAAGTAGAACGGTAATTGTCAGGGCGTTTGGGGGAGAGGGAATGTGGACTTCGTGTTTAATGGGTGCAGAGTTTCAGTTTTGCAAGATGTAAAGAATCCTGTGGCTGGATGGTGGCGATGGGTGCACAACCATGTGAGTGTGCTTAATACCACTGAGCTGTACACTTAAACCTGGCTGAAACGGTACATTTTATGTTACGTATATTTTACCACAATTTAAAACACTGTTCTAAGGAAGATGGTTTAATGAAAACTTAGCAAGTTTCTTTCCCTGGGGATTCCTACAATATCTTCATAGAACTAAAGCACTTCATAGAAAAATATTTTCCCAGCTCAATTTAATGATTTGAAGAATGCAGAGCTTCAGTCACACACTGGCCGTGTGTTGGAAAGGAGCACAGCTCTTTGAATATAGCATATTTCGATACATGTGTTTATTATTTCATTTGTCTGGTATAGATTGTTAAGCAAGCACTTGACTAGATTGTATTTTGGGAAGAAAACACAAACATCGGGTCTTGTTTTCAACAGGCAACTCTTCAGAGTGATAATAGCTTACCTGTAAAAGGATCTCTTTCCCTCTAAAATAGAGTACAAATAAATAAATATCAGAGTGCCGGATTCCACCGAGCTCCACATTCATGTCTGGGCACTGACTTGGACTCGTTCTAAATATAGACTGGCAAGAGCTGAATGTCGAACCTGATCAAGTCTGTCGCACCTACAAAGCTGTTATTTTTCCACTTCTAGGAGAGTCCTATTTTATAGTCTGTTTCTAAACTATAATCACTCTTTTTTATTTAAGTCCATTCTTCCTTAAACTTTTGTATATAAGATTAGGTTTTAAAATTTCTACCCCTGCAGCAATTTTTAAATTTGATATTAACATAGTAATTGAGGTTTCACTCTTTCAGCAGCCATCAAATATGTAATTACACATACCGAAATTCCCCCTCCCTGCTTCCCATGCTGATCTTTATAATGCTCAGGAAGGTTTTTCAGTAAAGAATCTCATCTCATTGGGTCACATGTTTTCTGTAATAACCTCTGTTTTGTGTGTGTGTGTTTTATCATAGTGACAAAATACCATGAGTATTTTGTTGCAACAAATGAACAGATCTGATAAGTAAAATTTTGTAGTTTTTCCTGAGAACTCTAGATGCAAAATATCTATTAAAAGCCAATACAAAATTTTACATAAAATCATATATATGTAATCATAATTATATATATACAGGGTGTCTCAAAAAAGTATACATGCTTTAACAGCTGACAACTCAATTTTGAAAATAAAATGTATTTTAATAAAGACTGCCTTTATAATTATTCAAAGTGTGTGTATACATTTTGGGGGGACACTCAATATATGATACTAGACATTCTTTTGCTTCTGAGACAGGGATTTAAAGCCACATATTTTCTGATTAATCATTTAGGTTTATGCCTAACTGTGTAATAGGGCTTACTGATTCTCCACCCTGAAGCCAGCCAGACAGCCTTCTAGGGGTTAAATATGATGTTGTGGTTAATTGCAAAATGCTAACAGCATTAGCAGAAGGCAACGCCTTCTTGTGCCCAATCTGTCGGCACCCACAGGTCCGCACTGCGGGTTTTGAGCCCACAGCCTCCACTGCCTCTTCCACATCATCATGAGGCTGGTCGGTTTATCTCTGCCGGGTGTTTCATCACCGTGACTCTGCATGGGAATGGGTGTGTATGATATAAAATTAGTCTCTGCTTGAGGCCCTTGAGAGTGTTCTGTTCACTGGCTACAAATTTTAATGAAGCATATAATCTGAACTTGGGTTCTGTTCAATTATTTGACTCCTCAAAATTGTTTACCTTTGTGGAAAATTGTCAGCAGGTCTAATTCAATATTTTTTAAATTACTTTCCCCCCCTTGGATATATGCCTCTCTGCTGACTTCTTTTCAGTTCACATTAGTGGCCGTAACACCATAGTCTAGTTGTTTCCTGTTTGGTTGCTTTAAAAAAAAATGTTTCTTCTCTTTAATATATTCTATATGCTACTATGTTTAACTTTGTTTTGCTACATTATTTTCTTTCCTTAATTGCACTAACTGGTTTGGTTCAGTGGTTAGAGCGTGGGCCCTTAGATTGAAGGGTCCCGGGTTTGAGCCCAGCCTAGGGCATGTACCTGGGCTGCAGGCTTGATTCCTGGCCCCAGTTGGGGTGTGTGCTGGACGCAACCAATCCATGTGCCTCTCTCACATTGATATTTCTCTCTCTCTCTCCCTTCCACTCTTCTGAAAAGCAATGGAAAAAATGTCCTCGGTGAGGATTTAAAAAAATGTGCAAAGTTATTTTTCTCTTTTTCAAGAAACCAAACTGTTCCTTATTTCAAAACGTATACCCTATGTTAAAACTAACCTCTTTATCTGAGTAAGAAATTACATTATGGCCTTCTCGTTAAAGGGAAAGGGTTTGTCTTAATTACACGTCAAAGGGGTAAGGTAAAAGGAACCACTTGGAAGCACATCAAGCTGCTAACACAGTGCTTACATGTAGTATATTATTTATGTTTCACACTTGACAACTCAATCTGATAAGCTTGGTTGGAAAACATAGAGTTTAACATAAGAGACAGAGTGCGTTGGCGTTTCCAAAAGCGTGTTCTTTAAAACCTGGTTCCATAACAGGTACACAGCCAGCATGCCTCAAAGGTTCTTTTGTCCAAAGTATTTGGGAAGCAGTCGGTTAAACAAAGTTAACTTATTTACAGTATGACTTTTAACAACCTTTAAAATGCATTGCAGAGCATGAAGAGCTGCGTTTCCAACATGTCCTGCCTGTTTCAGAACATCTGATAGAACTGGTATTTTACAAAACACTGCCAGAAATACGGCTTTATCATGGGAATTCTTGACCTAGAGAATAGTCTGGCGTGGAATGCAGTCAATTGAAGCAATGTTCTAAAATAATTAGTGGCTTTCTAGGAGCCGTACTAAAAAACTTCATAAAAAAGTCTTGAGGTCTTAAACCGTCCATTGAATTAGTTAGCTTCATGTTAATATTTTACACAAATAAAGGTGAGACGTAAAGATGCGTGGCCCATTTTGGGGGTGGGACACAAAATGAGTAAACAATAATTCAGTAGAACAGTTGCTGCCAGGAGAGTGTCTAAAAATACCACACAGTAAATGCCACTGGGATGCATAATGGAGAATCTGTTTTCAGCTTGGACCAAATGGGGACTTTAAATCCCCACCTCCACCCCCCACATGCCGGCAGATGCAGGTAGCCCTGCGGGAAGGGATAGAAGCGGGAGTCTGCGGGGGTGCCTTTTCCCCTCACTCTGCTCACCTGTGGCTGGGAGGTGCAGCAGCTCTAAGCGATCATCAGATACACGGGAACAAAAGCTGATGGGCTCAGAATGGCAGGGCCAGGAGACAGAGGCAGAGGCAGAGTGAGCGTGGGCCCCTGAGGGCTCCTTGAGCCACCACACTGGCCCTGGACTGCTGTGCCTGAATGTTTTGCTATGAGGCACAAATGAAATCCTACTTATTGAAGCTGCCATTAGTCAGGCATCATATTATCTGCAGCTGGGACACCTTCTTAACCAAACCACCGCTCTGTCTTGGCTGGGAAAACACCATTGAGGAAATAATACATCTGTATAGTAGGTGAGCTGAAAATCAAATGTGACTGAGCACATTTGACAAAACAGTGGGACAACTCTTCCAGAAGCACAGTTTTCTGAGCTCTTAAAAGCCTCTTGGGGGAAACTCATCCTGTGGAGAGCAGACACCAGACATTGTAAGAGCCTGACTCAGTAAGAAAGCTTTGGTTGTTTGAGTAGGAGGGGGTATTATGAAAACGGTATTAATATATTCAAACATCAAGCTTAAGTATCAGATACTGATATTCAAATTTGTTTCCAGACCCAGAACCCATTGGACTTCTGTTGAGTCATTAGGAAAAACTAAAGGAGATACTGACCTCTGTGTAACCTCACAGCACAAGTTCAGCTTTCCTGCCCCTTGAAGAGTGTAACACGTAAGAGGCACTCTCCCATTTTGGAACAGAACACTGTGACGCTTTGATGCCTCAAAAGCTCTGGTGTGTCAGCTGCTTCAGAAGGTGCTGATGCCCCAGTAAGCTGGCAAATGCCAGGTGTGAGATGGCGGTACCCAGTGGAAAGGGGAAATTTGTTTGCAGGGACATATAAGATGCTGTGTGGGGACAAGTATTTGGAGGAGTCTTTACAGATAGACTCAGAACAGTTGGATGGGGCAAAAGTCCACTTACCCAAAGGATTTTGGTAAATGCCATTAACATAACCCTAACTATACCTATTTGCTGGTGAAGCCTGAGGCAATTTATGTTACAGAATGTGCGGAAGTGTTAGCCACACACTTAGCTTTACCCTTTATTTCAGCCTCCTCAGGGAGGGCCTTTTCAGGGCAAGGCCACAGCACTTAGCTGGGAGGGTGACAGGATTACAAATGTCATCTTCCTCTGTCCTCTCTCTATGCTTTCTCTCTAGCAGAATAAGGCATGGGCTGCATGTGCCATCTCAGGTAATATCTTTGATCCTAGAATTTTAAGAGGAACCAGGAGAAGGCCAAAAGAGGGTAGAATTTAAAAGTTGGCTGTTGAGAGCTGGCCTTGGGCTTGGGAAGAGAATACACTGAATGTTAAGGTGTCTGTGTTCCCCAATGAGTTCAAAGGGACAGGGAAGCAGACAAAGATACAGGGAAGAAACTCTAGGAGAGTGTGCATTTGGCTGAAATAATTTTCTATGTTTTATTTCTATAAATCATAGCACAGCAATAGGCAATAGGCAGGATTCAGATGCACCTAAGGAAGAGAAACTCAATAATATATACTCAGAAACTAAGTGGAGCAACATGCAATTATCTAAATTCTCATGCGCGCACCTGTGTGTGCCTGCGGGTGCGCGCGCACACACACACACACACACACACACACACACACACACACACACAGGACCACACCTGAACATTCCTCTGCCCTGACCAGTAGTCGAACTTCTTTAAAAAGAGAGAGGAGATAGACTTTGGGGGGAGGGCAAAGTGATATATAGAGAAGTGTATAGTCTCTAGATTCTTGGTCTTGCATTTGTGAGCCATCTGCATGTGGGTATGTCATAGCCTGTCTTTAATTCTTAATTTCCTCATTTGTAAAATACAACATTATTTACTTCATAAGGGCATTATATATATATATATATATATATATATATATATATATATATATATATATTACTATATGTATTATATGTAATAAAGCATTTTGTAAACAATGAAGTGCTTTGGGGATGTTCATTATTTACGTCATATGTGCAGAATATGGTGGCGTCTGAACAAAGTGTGCAGAAGAGGCAGAACTTGGAGTACTGCAGGTGATTCTGGCAGGTATTCTGATCAAAAGGACCATGGCTGAGATCAGAGAAATATGCAGCATTGGAAGGATTAGCTGGATATTGAGAATCAGGAAGATTAAATTTTGAGTACAGGGCGGGAACTGCCAGATGCATTTCAAAGTCTTCAGTAGGATGAAATCATTCATTCTTTTATTCTGAAAAAATCATTGGTCTAACAAAATGATATATATTGTATAATTCCGTTTATATGGGATACCTAGAATAAGCAAATTTATACAGACAGAAAGCAGAATAGAGGTCAGCAGGGGATAGGGGGAGAAGAACAGAAAGCTACTGATTAATGGGTATAAATTTCCTGTTTGGGATGATCAAAATGTTTTGCAAGTGGATAGTAATGATGATTGTACAATATTATGAATATAATTAATGACACTGAATTGTACACTTAACAATGGTTAAAATGGTAAATTTTATGCCTATTTTACCACAAAAATAATATTGGTGCAGAATCCAAGATTTCAAAGAGTTCTAACATGAAAAAGCAGTAATATCAGGGTAGCTACAAGCCAAAGCTGTAGAAATACACAAACTTGGGTTGAAAACCAGGCTCTTTCACGTAAAAGCTTATTGACCTTAAACAAAAAGTCAGCCAGATACTTCTCCAACAGAATGGGTTTATTTGGGAACAACAAAGGGTTGCAATCCAGATGCAGCCATGGTGAGCCATGTGCAAGTCTGCTAACACGAATGAGTGGAAACTCTTCTACAGAGGGGGAAGGGTGGTTGGGAGTTCTCCCTATTGTGTTTCTTGATTGATGTAGGGCATGAGAGCTCCCCTACTGGCCCTCCCAGTTCATTTTAAATGGGGGTTCTGTTTACTAATATTTTTTTACAAGCTATATGAGGGGTCTTATTTATCAAAGTTGCATGTTAATATCTGTAAAATGGGTATAATAACAGATCCTGCCTCACAGAGTTATTTGAGGGTTAACTGAGATAATATAGGGAAGTCCTTAGCAGAGTGCTTAGAACATAATAGTTGCTCAATAAAAGTTCACTTAGCAATAACGGTTAGTGAACAAAAGGCCCTGCTCACACTTGCGTGTTGCATGTGAGCCAAAAAGGCTCACAAGTCTGGACTTGAGGAGAAGAAAGAGTTTAAAATATGCAAATCGATCCTCATTACAGTGGGAGCAGAGGGGATAGGCTTTTGAAGATGATTTTTGAGAAGGGAATGGAGCCCTGGCCAGTGTGGCTCATTTGGTTGGGCATCCTCCCACGCACTAAAAGGTTACCTGTCGGTTCTGATTAGGGCACATGCCCAGGTTGCAGATTCAATGGGAGGAAGCAGATAGACGTCTCTCTCTCACATCAATGTTTCTCTCTCTCTCCCTCTCCCTTCCTCTATCTCTAAAATCAATAAAAACATACTTTTTTTTTTTTAAGAAGGAATGGAAAGACAGGAAGGATGAGGATTGGGGCTGGGAGTCAAGGATAATAGAGATTTGCTTTTAAGTAGGAAGATTAAGTTGTTAAAAGACAATGAGGGCTTCCTTGTCCCATTTCTCCGAGTCTTGTACTTTGGGCACCATTGAAAATTTTATGTAAGGAAATGTAGAGGAAGAAAAACCTCTCCCCTACCTTCAAGGTTCTTTTGGCTGGTTTTATAAGCAAATAGACATGAAATAGATTAGCAAGAGAAAAATTACCAAATTTAATTACACAACATATGTATGGGACGCCTACGTACATGAGAGAGTCAGGGACCCACATATATGAGTGGTTCCAAGATAGAAAGGGAAAAAAAGAGGCATATATGACATTTTGAGCTAAGGATCATCTTGGGGCTTCAAAGGGGAAGAAGGTAAGAAGAGCAGATGTTCAGTAATTAGAAGTTTGTCCTGCTCTATAGATAGGTCAGAAACGTTATCTTTGATAATTTCTTATTATGGGCAAGCCACTAATTCAAATTCTTCTAGGTAGTTAAAGGGGCTAGGGGGCACGGTGGGAGGATAGGTGCAGGAGTTGCTTTTGAGCCTGCAGGGTCTTGGTTGCCTTTCCCGCAAATCAATTTGCATACCACATTTTAGGGTGACTTGTTCTGAACCCCTACAGAAGAAAGGAAGGAAAAAGGGAAGGAAAGAGGGAAAGAAGGAAGGAAGGAAGGAAGGAAGGAAGGAAGGAAGGAAGGAAGGAAGGAAGGAAGGAAGAAAGGGAGGGAGGAAGGAAGGAAGGAAGAAAGGGAGGGAGGGAGGGAGGGAGGGAGGGAGGAAGGAAGTCAACATGAGGCTCGCTGCCTTGGATTCTATTTGACACATAGAACGTGCTTACACATTTGACAGTTTCCCAAGTCTACTAAGAAGCAGCCCTTCCAGGAGGGTGTGCTCTACTTTATTTTATTTTAGTTTCTGTGAAAACAGCTGTAGGACACAAAAATCTTTTTCCACTGTAGGTGGGCAACTGGAGTTGATGAGAAAAACTTAAGTTGGAAAATGGAAATTAATTTAGTAGTTTTCGTATTTTTTTATTTCCCACCCTGCAGAAATAAAACCTGGGTTTTTCAATTTCCCCCAGTCAACTAAATGATAGCTTTCTTTTTCATGTCATTGATTTTTATCTCTAGAACGCACATACAACCCCCAGTTTTGGAGGATGGACTTGATTTGCCAAGTAGAAAGAATGAGAAGAGCCGTACTTCTCCCAACACTCTCCTGGTTGCTGCAGCCCCCATATCTGGCTCAGTCAATGGGGGTGGCCCTGTTTAACGTCTGAGGAGTGGCCAAGCCATTTCCAAAGTGGCTGCACCATTTTTACATTCCGATCAGCAATGTAAGAAAGGTCATTTGGTAGAAATCATTCTAGAAATGTTGTTCAAAACTTTAAAAGCTTGAAGGTTTTAGCATCCCAGTGAAAACAATATTATATAATTAATAATTGTTTCATAGTACAATGGTTCCTGTTATGTGTTAAGGAATAACTCAGACAAAAATAAACATGAATCTTGCCCATGTAACTTCACTTTTTCTCTCAGTTGCAGAGGTCAGATCCAAATATCTTAATACACCGGTATTACCCCATCCTCCTTCTGTGGTCATGACAGGTAGGAGGAAATCGCTAAGTTGTTCACAGAGCATAACAGCCAGAGAATAAAAGTTCTAGAAAACATTGGTTAGAATTTTTCCTGGCCCATGGTAAAGAAAATAAAAGAAAAATTCCTTTAGACACGGAGCTTAGGATAAAAAGCATACAAACAAGGTCAGTAAAACCATTGTTCATTTTCCTTGGAAAAGATACAAAGCCTAGAAACAAAGTCCAGGAGAAAATTGAGCATGAAAAATAATCCAAAAGTAATTATTTTTCCTGCTATAAAGCAGGCTTAGCAATAACCACTCTGCCACTCACCCAGGGCAGCTGAAAATTTGTACCAGATGAAGGAATAATAAAGAATTCTGACTATTTTTACTCTTGTGGAATGGTTGACTGGTTGAAACAAAATAGAAATTGGTAAATGTTTTAAATTTATCCTCATTTTTGTATAAGAAAGATGTGGGGAACGAGAAAAATAAAAATCCCAGAGGATCTTAAGAAGGCAAAGAAGGTACAACTTTTGAAAAATAAAAACAGAGTGTGAGCTACCAGAGGACAGACCATGTGGGTTTAAACAAAGATTCACCATAAATGTTAACGTGTAGCAACAGTAACAACAAAAATAGTAAAATAAAGAAGTTATTAAGAAAAGTCAGCATCATAACGCTAAGGCAATTAAAAATAAGAGACAAAGGCCGCATTACTCATAACAAATTTACCAGAGGAAAACGGATGAAGGATTTCTTATACAGAAGACAAGACCTTTACAGGACATGCTGATTCTGAGAGGGAAGCCCTGGCAGCAGGGGAGCCGCGTGGATCAAAGGGGAACACAAACAACTCAGTTCAAAACTTTTAGAATTAGTAGGAAAAAAATTATTTTAACTTTACAATTCTTTTAAATAATTAAAATATTAGAGAATACCTGCTCACTTAAGTATTTCAACAAACACTCTTGTCATAAAATTAGGAGAAAATATGTCCTTTTTATTTATTTATTTTTTAATTAAAAAAAAAATATCTTTATTGATTTCAGAGAGAGGAAGGGAGAGGAAGAGAGAGAGAGAGAAACATCAATGATGAGAGAGTCATCGATCAGCTGCCTCCTGCACACCCCCGACTGGGGATCGAGCCAGCAGCCCAGGCATGTGCCCTGACCGGGAATTGAACCCTGATCGCCTGGATCCTAGGTCGATGCTCAACCGCTGAGCCACGCCCGGCCGGGCTTGTCCTTTTTATTTTACTAACACAGACTCTCATATTTCCCATAAAACTTACTTGGTAACATTTAAACAAATTGGAATAGCACTGTTCTTTTGAGAACTGACTTGCACACCAAAAGCATTAAATTATTTCTGACTGCTAAGAAGCCCTTTGATAGTTGACTCCGTTATTTAATAGAAAATGGTGGCCCAATAGCTACATTATGTTTAAAAGGTAGGGAGTAGGGACAGCTGTGGAATATGAAAAGAAAACCTAATTAACTTCTAGAATGGTGCCTCACTTTTTTCATCTGTAAAATGGGGATAAGAAAAGTTTTCTACCTTTTGGACTCCTATGGTGCAAATCCAGTGAACTGAAATCCAGTATTGATGGTATAAGTTGCTGTGGACTTATTACCAGGGACAAGCCCCTCAGAGTGATCCTACCTGTTTCTGAGGAGCCCCAAGGGTTAGCTCGGGATCTGGGCGCTCTGGGCCCCCATTCCAACCTCTCTGTCAAGTTGCTGCTCCTCTGCTGCAGAGTCCAGGCTCTCCTGAGATGTCATCTTTCTGCTCTCCCAAGCTGTGAACAATTTCCTCTTTCTCCCCCGCAGATGGATACCAGCACTTGACTTTTCATGACATTTAGGAATATTAAAAGTATGACACTGAAAATAACGTGTAACTTCTGCACAGGTCCAGACCATGCTAGGGCCTCTCAGAGTGACCACTCCCAGTCTTTCTCCTGACCGGCCTCCTGAGGCAGCACGTATTGGCTGAGCCCTTCGGGAATTAGGGGTATAAAAGGCTTATTGGGGTACACGATCTACAACCCCTTCTTGAAGGGGTCTCTGAGCAGCATACATTCCCATCTTCCACACAGCTCTACACAGCTAGGCACCCACTCCAAATCATCACAAAGGCCTCAGCAACACTTTGCCACCCATTCTAGTCAAACTGACCTCTGACACCACAGAGGAGAGAAAATCGTAAGCCTGATTCCCATATCCTCATGTTCTGCCTGATTCCTAGACTCTCCCCCACCAGACTGACCATGGGAATGTCCATTCCACTCAAAGGAAACTCTACTGCCATCCACAAAAGTGTGGCCCCCCAATGGCCCTAATAAGACAGTAATAAAAAAAGTCTAATATCAGTATACAGATGCTCCTCCACTTACAGTGAGGTTACATCCTGATAACCCCATAGTAAGTTGAAAATACTGTAAGTAAAAAATGCACTTAATACAGCCAGCCAACGGAATATCATAGCTTAGCCCACCCTGCATTAAACGTGCTCGGAACACTTACATCGTCAGGATGCAACCCCATCGTAGCCAAGGAGCGTCTGTCATTGACTGCCTCTTCTCACCACATGCAGGAGACTCACATGGGCATTTTGTAGACACGCTGGGATGCAAAAACACAATATCCGCCAAACGCTGGCAACATGGTCCACTGTAGAGTGTTGGTGGTTCCCCCGTGCTTGCGGGGCTGAGTGGGAGCCCGCTCGCTGCCGCCGCCCAGCGTCCTGAGAGGGGTGCACCACGTACTGCTAGCCTGGGAAGATGGCAGATTTCAAATTTTGAAGTATGGCTTCTACTGAATGCACATCACTGTCACATCATCATAAAATAGAAAACTCTTACGTTGAACCATCATAAGTCAGGGACAACCTGTATTCCCCAAATATGGGTTATTCTATTTTGAAAAGTACCACACGTGGCATATTAACAGCTCGTCCAACTGGCACTGTGCCAATTTTGGTAAAGATATTTACCAGTCTCTTGTCTTCAAGGGTGCCATACTCTTGGAACTCAGTTCCACCCAGAGAACCTTATTAAAAAATAAACTGTATATGTGAAAAGTGCCTTGAGGCTTGGTTTCTATGTAAATGCAAGAAGGCATCTATACAGCGCCAAATATTTGCAAGTGTATGAAAGCACCCTTGATGGAACTGCTCACTCTCATCCTAAATATAACTATCATGCACTTGAAATAGTCAATAATCAGCAGGAGCAACCAGAGTTTAAGAGGAGAACATGCAAAGCATTTTCTGATTTTTCTCTTCATAGCATAGACTTAATATGGTCAGTCCTGAGCTCAAATACAGATTTTTTCCAAAAGCTAAGTGTAACAAACTTTTGTTTGGAACTCAAAGCGTACTTTCCATTAAAACAATGCTATAGATGGCATTTACTTTCCTGAGTGAACCCACAAAAGGCAAAGTATCTGGAACTGTAAAGACTTAGATTTTCTTCTATTACAAAATATATGTAGAGATATTATGTGTGTCAAAACATTTCTTTTTAATCCTCACCTGAGGATATGTTTTTATATTGATTTTTAGAGAGAGAGGAAGGGAGAGAGAGAGAAGCACCCTGGCTGGGGATCGAACCCGCAACCTTTTGGTGTACAGGATGCCGCTCCAAGCGAGCCGCCGGCAGGGGCATCAAAATATTTTTAAGGACATGTTCACCCCCTTCACAATACAATTCAACACGGCTAGTTACGGTATAAAGAGGACTCCGAGGTGGGAACAGGATCTCAAAGAGGAGGAGGGGAGCAGGCTGGGGGTGGTGAGGAGAGAGGCTGGACGAATTCTCCCCTCCTCTCTTCCAGTTTTGCTTTGTCTTGGCTCCCGCCTCACCTCGGTTTCCCAGGCCCTCTCAGTTTCCTTGCGAGCACAAGCCTGCGCTGTGGGGCTGGAAGGGCAGCCGTGGAAATCGGCCTCCCTCTCCCCCTTCCCCTCTCCCCTCTTCCCCCAGGGCCCTCTCTCACCTCCACTTCCCCCTTCCTCTCGGCCACCTTCTCTCTCCCTTTCTCTTAGAAGCCTCTCTGTTCTCCCCCTGAGCCACATTCCCCATCATTTCTTATGTTGTATTGTCTCCGCCTCTAAAGTCCTCTGTTTATCTCCTTTTTGCATCCCGTGGCCATCTCCCGCACGGGGCTCTCACGTCTCTTACCTGCAACCCACATGCTTCTCCCTGTCTCTACTCCTGCCTCCCACCCAGTCTCCATCCATGTAAGACAAGTGTCATCCCGTTGCTCTCCTGCTTAAGGACCCCGATACTTTGGGGGTCAAATCTAAACACTTTACATCTGGGTCTTGGCTATTTCTTGAGTGTCATCTCCTTGCCACCCTCCATCCATTTCATCTGACTGATTCCTTCCTGGGCCCTCAGATTGGGCCGGGTGGGCCTCCTTCAGCCCCCACCCCACCAGCGTTTCCTTCTATTTCTCCTATTATACTGTGAGCACTTGAGGAGAGACACTGAGGTTTTTTTTAAATCTGTAATATGGTGCTGCAGGATTAAGTCCCCTTTACTACCAGTTTTGGGTGTGGTGATAATTAAGATGAAACCTGGAAACAAGGTGAGAAGTGACCAGGATTGACTAGGGGTAAGAAATGCAACACATGTGAGAGAGACGTGCCGTTCTGGGTGGCGGAGGGTCTGAATTAGCACGAGGGAAAGGCATCCTGAGTGAGAGGGCAATTCTCAGCAGCTGATGGAAGAGAGGGCCCCTTTTTGTTGTTAATCCGCACCTGAGGATGTTTTCCATTGCTTTTTCAGAGAGAGTGGAAGGGAGGGAAGGAGGAACAGGGAGAGAAAGAGAGAGAAGGAAATATCCACTGGATTCTGGATCTGGGGGAGGGAGCAAACCCCAAACCCAGGTATGTGTCCTTGACCGGGAACTGAACCCCTTACCTTTGGTGCGTGGGCCGACACTCTAACCACTGAGCACACCGGCCAGGGCCAGATGGCCACTTTTACAGCAGCTGCTAAAGCACAGGCAAAGAATGCAGGCTAAATTGGGCACAAGTAAGCCAGGAACTTCCTGTACTCTTGTACTATATCACAACATTTAAAAAAGCAAATATTAAAAATTAGTATCACAGCTCTAATGCTTTAGTCTTACAAGCTCCGTTGAAAATGAGTGTTAAATATATATCTTGCTTTTAAAAATCTTTGAAATGAAGTAATTTTTGTGAAAAAACTTCCTATGACATGCTTCTAAAATCAAATGTAAATGGATAGTTATATATAATGTACATTCTGAAACAAACTCTGCTGAAGTGTTTAATACAGAGTATTATCTAAGACTTTCTTTTGCATAGGGAGACCCTTCTCCAATCTGCAAAACTTTTTCCTCCCAAGCAAATCTTGTTCTTAAAAATAGCACTTTTTCAAAACAAGAACAACCAAATTAGACCCAGATTCCTGGTAACAGGGACATTTGCTTAAGGACTTTTCTTTCTTAGGAGCTGGGGGTGTCCATGCATGAACTATGTCAGGCTACAAGGGAAACACTAATTTACTAATTCTGGAATGGAAATTATTTTCTTTCTTTCCTCTTCCTCCCTCCCTTCCTTCTTTCATTTTTCTTTTTAATCCTTACGTGAGGATATTTTTTCCATTGCTTTTCAGAGAGTGGAAGGGAGAGAGAGAGAGAGGGAGAAACGATGTGAGAGAGACACATCGGTTGGTTGCCTCCCGCACACAGCCTGTGACTGAGGTATGTGCCCTTGGCCAGAACTGAACTCAGGACCCTTCAGTCCATGGTTGATGCTCTAACCACTGAGCCAAACCAGCTAGGGCATCTTTTTTCTTTTTCTTTTTCTCTATCCAAAGCCACAGAAACAATAACAAAAAAATCAATGAAGGTCTACATAAATACATAATTTAATATTGGTTTCAAAAAGGGAACTAGAACCTTGGCCAGTGTGGCTCCGTGGTTAGAGCGTTGGCCTGTGCACCGAAGGGTCTCAGGTTCGGTTCCCACATCCCTGGGTTGCAGGTTTGATCCCCAGCCTTGGTCAGGCAACCAATTGATGTGTTGCTTTCACATCGATGTCTCTCTCTCCCTCTCCCCTTCCATTATATCTAAAAAAATTTCTTGGAAAAAAATATCCTCAGGTGAGGATTAACAACAACAAAAAAAGAGAGAAATAGAAAGTATTCTATTTCATGCTTTAGCACAATAAATATTTTAAAAATACAGCAAATTAAAAAATACTTTTGATTTTTCTTCAGGTGACAGGGAAGACCCAGGATATGGAAGAATATGGGAGGGAACAGAATTGGAAATAAAATGAGGGAAAGATGCCAAGTCAGATGGACACAGACAGGTCAATATACAAATGGAAAGGTAAAGACAGAGGCAGAGCCGGAAAGGCAGACACAGAGGTTCTGAACCTCAGTAGAAAGTGGGCAGCGCTAACCCAGAGGAGAAACACCAAGACAGGAGGTAAGGAGGGGCACTGAGCTCTGTCTTGGACACATTTTGTCTGAAGGACTTGAAGGAGGTTCTAATTCAATAATTGGAAATATGAGACTTGGAGCTAGTGACTTAATTTTGAAGTTCATCCCCTTAGAGGTGACAACCAAATCTGTGAGAGAAATAAGAATGAAGTGGAGAGTAAAGAAAAAAGAGGCCCATAGTGAAAGTTAAAGAAGGACTCCATTAAGCCTCTGGAACACCTCCTTTTAGAGAAAGCAATGTAACTGAATAGGCTGCATTATTTCGCAATATTTTGGTTTGACGTTTTGTGATACGTTGACCTAAATGCCTACTTCTAATGTGATTTAAGCTATATTTTGTATTAATGGCAAGGCACCTCAAAAAGATACACAGAATCAAAGGACAAAAGTGCATCATTGGCAGCACAAGCTAAATAACAACACTCGTTTTTCTATCCTAGACATTAATTATGCAGAAGCTTTTGTTGAAATCCAGATGGTCAATTTCTGTCTTCCCTGATATCAATTGGTTGTTCTTGCAAGTTAATTAGAAAATCTTGTTCAAAAATGGGTTCAAAGTCCACTGAAATTCTTCATTCGATAGGTTTTTTAATTGGTTAGAAAATTATATTTCCAAGTTTTTAGGTGTGCAAGTATGAAAGTTTTAGTAGGTGTCCTATTTAGATTGATTAGGCAATAAAATCACTTAACCACGGAAAGAAACATTGCCACCATCTCCTTTCAAAACGCTCTCTTCAGCTTTCCGGGCCTGGTGGAGCTGAAGGCGCCACCGTGGGAGTCCAACATCCATCAAAACAAAGACCGAAAGGTTGGGCGAGGAGCCCAAGACCAGGGCACCTACCTAAGGCGGCTGGTCAGGCTGCACAGGTTTCCGCCCAGAGGAACCAACTCCACCTTCAACCACCTGGTGCTGAAGGTTGTTCATGAGTTGCACAGCCTGTGTCTCTGTTGCTTCCCCAGAGCATCAGGAAGATGAAGCTTCCCAGCGGGAGGGCAAACCCGCTGTGCTTGCGGGACTGGAGCCCATGAGATGCGTGTCCAGGAGAGGCCCAAACTGCAGGTGTGCGCTTCGCGTGAGCAGCCGCGCCCAGAGCCGCGCAAGACCCTCACCTTCAACCTGCTGCCCTGGGCTCCCCAGAGCATCCTCGCCGGGGCGGAGAGGTGTTGGGGCGTTCCAGTAAGGCCCCCGCAGTCCCTTTGCGCTCCAAGGGTCGAAGTTTCAGCGTCCAGAAGCCATGGGCCAGTCCCCGCCGCAAAAACCAACCCCAGTTCCTACCTTGTTATTCAAGATTTTGAATGCTTAAAAAAAAAAAAAAAATGCTGTCTTCATGACCTGAGTTTATTTTGAAAACTAATTAATTTCTCATTCTCTGGCTGACTTCATTTTGGATGTGATTAGACCATTACTGTTTCCCTCCCACGGTGGCTGATGGAAGAGCACTTACTGAAAGGTCAGCTCTGCCATTTCACGTCCCCTTGGCTCAAAATATTAGTATCATCTTCAGTCAGTAGCCTCTTTGCAGTGATTTTTAAAACCCTTTGTCCATTTTCTGAGGGTTAGTTTGTTTAAAACTAGATGTTATAATCCACAAATCCATGGAAACAGCAGCCTGTGGCAACATGCTGAAAGCCAAGGAATGAGGGAGGTCACAAAGGTCAACCTCCCCATTAGTAATTCTCAGTCTTCCCTGGACATCTTGTGTACCTGCCATGACACAGATAGAGTGGCCATGACACAGATGTATATGAATATTAGTAAAGCCTTTAAAGTAGACTTCAAAATAATAATCTCCCTCTCATCTTTAGATTTAAAAATATACAAATAGGATTTTTATTATTTTCTTTCCATACCCCAGTGGTTTATATTCCAAAACCCAGGGATGTGTGTCCCCACTTTGAAGACCACTGCTACAAGGCAGTAGTTCTCAAATGTCAGAGTGTCTAAAAATCCTTTGAATGTTATTTATTTATTTATCAGGTTTATTGAGGAATAATTTACATGTAGTAAAATTTACCTATTTAGTTATGTAGTTCTATGAGTTTGGACCATTTGAGTGTGTAACTACAACTATACTTAAGGTATAGAGCCATGGCTGGAATGCCATCCCCATATACCACGGTTTCAGGTTCGATCCCCAGTCAGGGCACATACAAGAATCAACCAATGGCCCGGCTGGGTGTGGCTAGCTGTTGAGCATTGACCTATGACCCAGGCAATCATGGTTAGATTCCTTTGGGGGCACATGCCCAGGTTGGGGGCTCCCCCCCAGTTCGGGGCATGCAGGAGGCAGCCAATCAATGACTCTCTCATCACTGATGTTTTTCTCTCCCTCTCCTTTCCTCTCTCTGAAATCAATAAAGATACATTTTAAAAAAAGAAAAGAAAAAAAAAATCAACCAGTGAATGCATAAATAAGTGGAACAACAAATTGATGTTTCTCTCTTTTTCTTCTTTCTTCTCTCTTAAATCAATCAATAAGTAATTTTTTAAAAGATGTAAAAAATTTCTATCACCCCCCCCCCCCCAAAATTACCTCATGACCCTTTTTAGTCCATGTTCTTCCCCTGCCTGCAGCCCCTGGCAATCATGGATGTCATTTCTGTTCCTATAATTGTATTTTTTTTAAGATTGAGATAAAATTTATATAACTTAAAATTGACCATTTAAACCATTTTAAGTTGTTTAAGTATATTTACAATGTTGTGCAATCATCACCACTACCTAATTTCAGGGGATTTTCATCACCTGCAAAAGAAACTCCATACCCATTAAGCAGTCTGGGAATATTTATTTTAAAAGCTTGTTAAACATGCAGATTCCAGAGTATAGGTTGGGGCTTTAGAATCCGCATCTTTAACAAGTACCCAGGTGTTTCTGACCCAGGTGGCCCCCAAAGCACATTTCGAGTAACTCCCTTCTAAAGTAAAGCTATTTCAACACAACACAATACAGTCTAATATTAGAAGGGACACATATGTAGTAACTGGATTGTTTTCTTAGAATCCTCCCTAGATCTCCCTGGGACCCCACCATCATCTTCCAACAAATAAGGTCTCACTGACATTAACAATTAAAATTTTTCTTTCCCTAACCCACTGCTCATTCAGGACCTCTATCTCTTCAGTAAGGCTGTTTGGATATTTCTGAGCATCTGCAATGAATATTTCACATCTCTTTGTACTGTCCTCTAATCACAAAGTCACTTGGAGACTCCTCCTAGTGTCATAGGTCATGGTGGCCATACCAAGAATGCCAAAGTCCATGGTAAGGTGCTGTCTTCCAGGCTTCCATGTCCTAGGCAGGGTTCCCCAGAAACAGACTCTGAGATGGAGAATTGCATGTGGAAGGTTTTTGGGGGAGTGCACTCAGGATCTATACCTGTTCTGTGATAAATCAGGAGGGAGGATGGCCTTTTTCAATGTTGTCCCATATTGAGGCAAGCCAGCTGAGCCTTTACATTCCTGAAGTAGCCAGTCATTAGCCACAGGCTGTTCCTGGGGGGCCAGGAGGGGACCGTGGAGTTCCCTGTGGTGGAGAGCCTTGTCTTGTGAGGAACACTTCTGTGAGTCTTCAGTAGCTGATATTCCCAGCATCTGAGACAGGAATGTTTAGGCCCTGAAGTGGGTACCTGAGCAGAACACTACAGAATCCACTACAGTCCTCTCTTTGGGCACTCACACCCACGTGCTTTTATCTTTTTTTATCCTTACCTGAGGACATGCTTATTAATTTCAGAGAGAGGGGAAGGGAGAGACAGAGAGAGAAAGAGAAAGTAAGAGAAAGGAAACGTCAATCACCTGCCTTTCTGTATGTGCCCTGCCCGGGGTTCAGACCTGCATTGTAGGTATGTGCCCTGACCGCGAAGCGAACCTGCGATATTTTGGTGCATGGGAGGATGCTCCAACCAACTGAGCTACACCAGCTAGGGTCTATGTACTTTCTTAATAGTAAAGTCACTTCATCTGAAACACAGCTTACTCAGGATTCTGGTTGGTCTTGTTTTCTGGGGAACTTATAAGAAAAGGTCAGTGGAAAGAATAAAAGCTCTACTGGTACAGTCGATCTGGAGGCTATAGCATACTCAATATCCACCTCTTCCTTCGCATGTTCTAGCTTCCCTTTAACCTCAGCTAGCACCCATGCTGGTCTGGGTGGCTTGCCTAGTACTATGGCTCACACTCCATCCTAATGGCTCTGAGCTGCTGGTTAACATAATCCTGCAGCTTTTGTATTTGTTCACTTACTATTAAACTGAGTAACTGAGAACTAAGAGATGTTCCTTAGGATTACTTGAGCACCAAACATATTCTACCCTGTCCCCATTGTGTGCCGGTGACTGTGCACTTCTTCTAAAGTCACGGTCAATTACACACCCACCTGGCTCCAGTGGGAAGGGATTTTGACAGGAACAATCGTAACACCCCTGATGTCAGTGGAGCTCTAAAAGACTATGCTGTACCTTTAAGATGCTACGTGTAACTTGTTTACTAAAAAAATATTCTAGTTGGAAAGGAAATAATTTCGTTAACTATTTCTGAGCTTCTCTGTACTGATACCCCAAGCCTTTTCCATCAAGAAACTAAAACTTTTAATTGATCCTGAAGCCTTATTTAGCTACTTCCCACCTCTTTTCTTTCATTACCAAAATCCTCAAGAGAGAGCCCATATCATCACTTTCCAAAGCATCAAGGAATACTAGTTCCAAGGTATTAAAAAGCAATTTTATGGTAAATGCATCTGGGAATTTTAATTATCACTAACAGCTATTATTTGCTGATGGCTTGCTACAAATCAGGCACTATGCTAAGAGCTTTCAAAATAGTATCTATTTTTTTCAGACATTCACTCATTCAAGGAATATTTATTAACTACTATGTGCCAGTCACTGTAGTAAATACAATAACCACAAAGACATAGTCCCTTCCCTCATAGGGCTCACACTTTAGTGGAAAGATGAATATTAATCAAAGTATCACAAACAAAAGTAAAATTGCAGTGGTGCTTAATGCTGTAAAGGGGAGATACACAGTGGTATAAGAGGATGTGATCAGGAAATTGAGCTAGAAAAGTTATAGAAGACTTCCCTAAGAAATTTGAAATTGGGTTGGGATTGGAATAATGAATAGGATATATTCATTATTATATGTATAATTATTAAATATATACAATTTATATATAGTATACACAAATATATATAACGTATATGCAATTATATATACTATATAATTGAGGTTTAAGGGAAATCAGTCAAATATCATGCAATGAATGACATGATTCGATTTACATTTTAGGAAGATCATCCTGGAAATGATGTGGAGAAGAGATGAGAGGCTGACAAGGTTGGAGAGAGGTTCCTGCAACAAACCAAAAAATTATGAGTAAGATCTGAACCAGGGCATTGGCAGGGAGACTGAGAGGAGGGAGAAGAGTCGATGGCTATGAGAGAGGTAAATTTGACAGAATTTGGTTATCATTTGGATATAAGAAACAAAGGTATGAAAAGGTTTAAGGACTCCCTAAGGTTTCTAATTTGGTCAACAGATAAAAGTGGGTTACTTTTGAGTAGGCTAGGGATATAGGAGGAGAATGAAGCTTAGTGGGAGAAAAGATGGACTCAGTTTTGAGTCTAAGGTACTTGTTAGTCCTTAGATTAAAATTACTCAATTTAGGCACCACCAACATTTTAGGTCAGGTACTTTTTTGTTATAAGCTATTGTCCCATTCATTGTAGAATGTTTAATTTAGTAGCATCCCTAGCCTGACCCACTAGATGCCAGTACTACCCTATCCCCAATTCTGAAAATCAGAAATGGTCTCCAGACATTGCCAAAGGTTCCTTTGGGGGCAAAATTGCTCCTTGTTGAGAATCATAGATTTAGGCGGCGATTGCTCCTGGGAGTGATAGCACTTCATGCATATGCTAATGTACTCATTTGAATCTTAGCCCACACCTCCTGAGCTCTGGGCTCACTTCCTGAGCAGTTTACCAGCCATGGCCAGACTGGCTGGACAAGCTGAGGGCCCAAATTCAGTTCAGGGTGATATTTACATTCCATCTGCACAAATTCTATTCAGAATTTTATTGCCAGTTCTTCAAAATGCACAAGGGGCACAAACTGTTGTCTAACTCTTGTATGTACAGAAAAGCTTCCTTAAGAAAAAGAGAAAAATGAAAAATATTATACTTTTATTTGGGGATCCTAGTTTTTTTTCCTGGGAGTAATAGCTCCTTTGTAGCTAAATAGGTAGATCTTATAGGACCTTAGGGAAATCTAAGAATTCAAAAACAGACTTTTCAATTACCTAAAACTGGTTAAATTGGGTTGTCCTGAATTCATGGATCTAAATGAGTCAAGGAGAATTCATTCCTACGCATTCTCTCGGTGTAGGAACAGAGCTGATGTTCCTCACCTTCATTTTATTATGTTTGCCAATAATAAAATGAATATATGTTTGCAGTAGAAATATTATGAAACATAAACAAGGATAAACAAAAGTGTGTTATTCAGGAACTGATCACTTAGACGTAACTTAGATTATATCCTCATTGTACATTTTTAAAAAATTGGAATCATGTTGGATACATAGTTTTGTTTCCTAGCCTTCTAAACATTGTAGCATGAAGAATTTATGACTGTAGTATAATTTAGTTGGTTGTTCCTATTGAACAATTAGTCTTCAGTATTTCAGCATAAATAATGCTGCACAAAACTCCCGTGGACCAAATTTCTGGTAGCATCTCTGTATTTCCTGAAGTTAGACTCCTAGGGGTGTGTGAAATGTTTCTAGGTCCCTGATGCGTGTCATATAGCACCCCAGAATCACTATATGTACCACTTTACACACCCACCCATAATGTGTAAGATAAGCCCCTTACCCCAGTCTCGCCTTTATTATCAAGGCTTTTCAAAAATCTTTGCCTGTCTGATATGCATAAGCATTTTTTTTCCCACCTTAAGTTGGGCAATAAGATTCGTGTTATTAGTTGTTTTCCAAGGGAAAGGGAAAGGATTCAGGCTGATCTGCTGCTCGGGGTTCCCAGCCTGGGTACCTTGGGAAAGGCTGTAAATGGGTTCTCACGCTAGCACTTCTTTCTTAATACACAACGTCCCCTGTCTTAGGTACATCCAACATCATTATGCTTCCCCCCACCCCATCAGATTTTGCTCTCCAAGGATTTGGTAGATATTGGGGAAGGCCAAATTTCTTAACCATAGAGGGGCATTTAAATTTTGGTTTTGTTTCCTTTACTTACAAACACAAGTCTTGGAGGGTTAGGCGAATACCCATGTCCTGAAGGACCAGGCTGGTCCCGAGACAGAGAGAGAGAGAGAGAGAGAGAGAGAGAGAGAGAGAGAGAGAGAGAGAGAGAGAGAGATCAATGCCTGTGTATTAAGTACAAGTTCCTGAAACGCGACCGATCAAATGTCAGAAGAAAGCAAGGGAGCAGGGAAGCCTGCCTCTGCCTCCGGCGGCGAGCCACCTGCAGATAACTCCCGTTGGTTTTGCTGATTTCTTCATTGGGTTTGTAATGTGCGCGTGGTGATGTGAGATATTTTTCTTCCACTTTCTCTTCCTTCCCTTCCTTTTTCAAATTACAAAAATAACGTATACTTGTTTGAACCTGCATTTATCAAAACAAGCCTGTGTTGTTTTTGTCATCTAAAATAATACCAAAGGAAACCACCAAAAAAATCCCCCTTATCCCACCATCCACCCCTCTGAGCTAACCCCGTTAGCTGACTGAGACGTGGCGCGCCCCACCTCTCGGAGCTGAGCGCACACAACGTGTAGCAACATCAGCTTGTGGGGACGGTCACTTCTTTTCCTTTCATTATTACGCCTATTATGTCTATTTCTATTATTACTATTATGCTCATTACTCTGCAGCTTGCTTTGTTACCAATACATCATGTACATCATTTCAAATCAATACTCATAGACTAACTTACTCCTTCCTTTAAAAATAGCTCTTAACTGAATGAAGTGACAGGTGCACATGGTACAAGGTTCAAACAGTAGGAACAGATACAGTGACATGTTCCTCTGACCCTCAGTCTTCTTCCCCAGAGGCAACAACTGTAGACAATAACAGGACTTGCAGAAAGCACCATACTATGATTACAGTTTTATTATGAAGGATGCACATCGAGAACAGCCGAATGAAGAGACAGGTAGGGTGAGACGTGGGAGGGTGCCGCAGATTTTCTGTGCCCTCTCCCCCTGGAACCAGGGTGAATCACCCTCCCAACACATCAGTGTGCAGGAAGCTCCCTGAGCTTTGGTGTTCTGAGTTTTTATTGGAGTTCTGGCCCCATGACTGAGCTCACTCTCCAGCCTCTTCTCTCCCTAGAGGTCAGGAGGTTGGCCTGATATCAAGGTTCAAAGCCCCAACCCTGTAAGCACGCAGTTGACCTCTCCAGCATGAACAGCTCCCATCGAGCTCTATGACTCGGCCCATCAGCATAAACTCGAGTGTGATCCAAAGGGCTCACTAATAACGAAGACTCCTATCTGTGCCAGGAACCTGAGACAAAGACCAAGTTCTTTATTATGTGACAGGGGCTCCAAAGCACAATTAGAAAACCACTAACAGAGCAAACCCTAAGCTTTTAAATATAATACAGCCGAAAAAGATTATCAATTCCACGAGGGCAGGGAACTGGTGTATTCACCACCGCTCCTCCAGGGAATGACACAATCCGTAGCATACAGTGGGCACTCAGCGACAAGTGTACGAAAGTCTCCTTAAACTCAACCATATGTTGTCTAGGATTTTTTTCCTAGTTATTTCAAGCACCAATATGTATTTTCCCTTCCCCATATCTAGTCTGTAAGCTGCTGGAGGCCAGAGGCCTTTCTATATTCTGACTAAGGGTGTGATAAACGCTTATTAAACAAATTAATCTTTCTTTATGAATAATCGCAATGCATGATGCTCAAAGAATAATTGACTTCATGTGACACTGGGCGTGGAAAAAATAAAATAATAAAAGAAAACAGATATCACTCACAATTTCATCGTAATGCAAATAATTCACAATGCTAATTTTAAATACTCATTTACAATTAAATTTTGGAGTGTCTTGTTTAACTGAGATAAGTCTATTAAGGGTTAGGGTATGTGGAGATCAATAGTTTAGAAAAAGGGTTAAGTATCATCTATGTTCTCAGATAGTTTTTTCTTTTTCAGCTTTGAGGTATAATTGACAAAATTGTAAGATTTTTAAAGTGCATATCATGATGATTTAATATATGTATGCATTGTGAAAAAAGAATCTTCCCATCTACTTTTAATATTGCTGTCACCTCACGTATGTATATATGTGTCTATATATACATGTATATATGTGTGTGTATATATGTTTCTTTCTTGGTGAGAACATTTAAGTTCTACCCTCTTAACAAATTTTAATTAAACAATACAGTTTTATCAACAATAGTCACCATATTATACACTAGATCCTCAGACTTCATTTGTCCTATAACTGAAAGTTTATACCCTTTTACCAGCCTCTCCCTGTTCCTCCCCTGCCCAAGTCCCTGACATCCACTTTTCTACTCCTAAGAGAGAGTTTTTGAAGCTGGTAGTAAATTTACGTATTATTACTAGATATACTGGCTAACATTTCTGTCACTACAGTGATGGTCAGTGTGATCGGTATGAAGTCATTTTAGGTGATGAGGATCTACACTATTTTCCTCCCTCTTGCTTCCTGCTCCAACTATAAATATAAATGACTGTTTATTATAACCATTTTGTTTGGAGAAAAAGATTTTCCATTACATCCATGCCTCTTTCCTCTTTGCCACCTATTTTGATTGTTTTGCCCAAACCTAATGACTTCCTATTTCTTCTCTAGCCTCTATTTACTATATTGTCTTTTGAAAATTAGCACTAAATAGCACTGATTAGTCATCGGCTGTATCAGGCATCATGTCTGACACCTGGGCCTGTAGCCTTAAAGAGGTAATGCCAAAGAATCTAGTGAAAGCGACAAAATGGACAGAAAATGACTACAATTTAAGTATAAAAGAAACTAATAACCACCTCATACCCATTAGGAAAGCTGCTGTTAAAAAAGAAAAAGAAAGTAAGAAGTGTTGGTGAGGATGTGGAGGAATTAAAACCCTTGTACACTATTTGTGGGAATATAAAAATTATGTTCCTCAAAAAATTAAAAGTAGAATTGCCATGTGATTCAGAACTTCCACTTCTGGGTATAGTCTCAAAAGAATTAAAAGCTGGGGCTAGAAGACATATTTGTAAGCCAATGTTTATGGGAGCATTATTTACAATAGCCAAAAGGTGGAAGCAACCCAAGTGTCCATTGATGGACAAATGGATAAACAATATGTGGTGTATACTTAGAAAGGGATATTTTTCAGCCTTAAAAGGGAAGGAAATTCTGACACATGCTACGACGTGGAGGAACCTTGAGGATATTATGCAACATGAAATAAGATGGTCCTAAAAAGACAAATAGTGTATGATTCTGCTTATATGATGTGATGGTTAATTTTATGTGTTAACTTGACTGTGCCAGAGGAGGCCCAGTTATTTGGTCAAACATTTTGGGTGTGTCGGCGAAGCTGTTCTATTCAGGCCTTCAGCCAATCTGTTGAAGGCCTAAATAGAACATAAAGGCTGACCTTCCTGTAGGAGGGAACTTCTCCTGCCTGACTCCTTGAATTGAGACATTGGCGTTTTCCTGCCTTTGGACTCAAAATAAAACATCAGCTCCTCCTGGTTGCAAGCTGCCAACTTGCAGACTGGTACAATACCATAGGTTCTCCTGATCTCCAGCTTACTGACTGCAAATCAGCCTCCATCACTGTTCGAGCCAACTCCTTATAATAAATTGCTTTCTATATATCTATGTCTGTCTATCTATCTATCATCTATCTATCTATCTATCTATCTATCTATCTATCTATCTATCTATCTATCATCTATCTATCTATCATCTATCATCTATCTATCTACCTACCTACCTATCATCTATATCTATCTATCTATCATCTATCTATCTATCTATCTATCTATCTATCTATCTATCTATCTATCTATCTATCTATCTATCTATCTATCATCTATCTATCTATCAATTATCTATCTATCTATCTATCTATCTATCTATCTATCTATCTATCATCTATCATCTACCTACCTACCTACCTATCTATCATATCTATCTATCTATCATCTATCTATATCTATCTTCTTCATCATCATCTATCCATCTATCATCTATCTATCAATCATATCTATCTATCTATCTATCTATCTATCTATCTATCTATCTATCTATCATCTATCTATCTACCTACCTACCTATCTATCATATCTATCTATCATCTATCTATCTATCTATCTATCTATCTATCTATCTATCTATCTATCTATCTATCATCTATCTATCTATCTATCTATCTATCTATCTATCTATCTATCTATCTATCATCTATCTATCTAATCTATTTCTCTGGAGAGCCCTGACTAAAACATATGAAGTACCTAGAGTAGTCAAATTTATAGAGACAGAAAGTAGAATTATAGTTGGCAGAGGCTAGGAGCCGGGAGGAAGGGGAGTTAGTGTTTAATGGGTACAGGGTTTCAGTTTGCCAAGATGAAAAGAGTTCTGTGGCTGGATGGTGGTGATAGTAGCACCACAGTGTGAATGCACTCAGTGCTTTAATGTACAGTTAAAATGGTTAAGATAATAAATTCTATGTGACATCCACTTTGTCACAATTTAAAAAATTTTTTTGAAGTTTTAAAAAACCAACTAATAGTCTTACCTATTAAACATTCCAAAGTTATTTGTGATAACAATAATAAAATGCAACAGTATAACTGTCTTTGTGTTATTTACCAACCTCATTAACCATAGTTTGTGTTTTGGAATTTGGTGTTTGTGGGAGTAATGGCAATCATCACCAGCCTTGCTAATGTCTTAATACTTATTAAGAATGTAGGGAGAAAAAGAATATAGAAAAAAGAACATATCACTTATTCAAGAAATACTTAATGAGCACTTACTCTGCTGGGCAGTGTGCGAGGCACTTGGGAGACAATGCTCAGACAAGTCCTCCTGCAGCTTAGGGTCCAGAGAAGGAGAGAGACGATAAATGGTAAGCAGTAATTATAGGCTGTGATAGGGGCAATGAGGTAGAACATGGGAAAGAGGAAAGGGGGCCTACTTTGATAGGGTGAATAGAGAAGCTTCTCTGAGAAGTAGCATTTGTGATTGTGGTCCTCAGACCAAACTCAGTATCAGAAGAATTGATGTAACAGATATTAAATTAGAGACAAAGGCTTTGGGAAAATGGGTTTCCAGAATGCTGGAAAGTGTGGAACAGGAACACTTGGGATGACTCTGTACTCCCCTGCTGGCTTCTGCTGATGCAGTACTGAAGTCGAGGTTCAGAAGCACCTGAGGTAAATATTTCTTTAGCTTAGAAGCACGTAGATTCATGAAAATTTTTCCTGAATAGGCCTTGAGTGTAATGAAAATACACAAGGGTTGAGCTTTCATTTGGAAAGACCCTATCTTGAGTGGAAAGTTATGCTGGAAGGATATACCCCTCATTACAGACTTTGGGGACCAAGAGAAATACATGTGTGGTCATCTTGCATCCAGCAAGATTTTTTCTCCTTTGTTAATAATTTAGGAGCTTAATGTAACTCACAGGGATGATCTACAACTACCATATTTCCATGTATGTAGAGAGGCACTCTAGTGATGAAACATCCCTCGGGTAGGCAACTCCTGCAAGGCTTCAGGGATGAGAGTTGGCATCAGTCAGAACTATTGAAATTATTAGTGACAGAAAGCTGTCAAACTTACATTAAATAAAAATTTACTTATTCACAGATATCCAAAGGGGTGGTTCAGACTTGGCTGACAGAGTTCCAAATATATTGCCAGGACACTTGGTTTCCCTTTGTCTTAATCATTTGTTATGCATTTCTCTGGCTCAGGTAAGCTCTCCCTAATTTACAGTAAAGATGGCCCTCACAGTTTTTTGTTTTTTTTTTTTTAACAAATACGTTTTTATTGATTTCAAAGAAAAGAAGGGAGAGGGAGAGAGAGAGAGAAACATTGGTAAGAGAAAAGCATTGATTGGCTGCCTCCTGCTCACTCTCAACTGGGGATTGAGCCCACAACCTGGGCATGTGCCCTAACTGGGAATTGAACCAGTGACCTCCTGGTGCATGGGACGACACTCAGCTAACTGAGCCACACCAGCTGGGCAGCCCTGGCAGTTCTTGACTTGCCTATAAGCACCTGTAATCTTAGTAAGGAAGAGTCTCTGCACCCAT
The DNA here is from genome assembly GCF_964146895.1 of Miniopterus schreibersii. Taxonomy (NCBI): domain Eukaryota; kingdom Metazoa; phylum Chordata; class Mammalia; order Chiroptera; family Miniopteridae; genus Miniopterus; species Miniopterus schreibersii. The sequence continues at coordinate 70,957,362 of NC_138102.1, read as the reverse complement.
AGTCATCTCTGATAGTTCTCTGGCGCTGGATCAAGCTTTGGGTCATATGCCCAATCCTGCGCCTGGTCAGGTGGGATTTAGTGGTTAATAGCCTCACCAGATCTAGGAGATGCTGGCGCCAAAAGGAAAAGTGGTTAATCTCATTAACCAAAGGATTTATATACATATATACATAACCCATGGACACAGATAATAGTGAAGTGAAAGTCTGGGGGTGAGGGGTGAGAGGAGGAGCGGGGGGTGGGGGGTAAGGAGGTGGGGGGTAGTGGGAGGAGGGGGTCAATGAAGGGGAAAAGGGGAACATCTGTAATACTTTCAACAATAAAGTTAGTTTTTTAAAAAAAGAAGTGGAAGGGGAGCTCTGGCAGGCAAATGCAGCAGAATATCTTGTAGAGAGAGAAACCTAGAAATTGCTCTTTTGGAAAAGAGATAGAAGACTGTTGTGCCGTTTTATACGTTTTGTCAGATATAACAAAAGCTACTTATAATAGTGATCAAAACTTCTAGACTACCTCCCAACATTTAATTTACATTTAATACCCACTTAAAATCCTTTAAATTATCGAGTTGCCTAATTTCTGAAGATCAGTTACCCAAATTGTTAACATTTCCCGAATATCTACTGTGTGACCTGATAGACACTTTACATATATTATTGAATCTTCCCAACACCTTATTATGTATTATTATTTCTGTTTTACAGATGAGGATATTGAGGTGCAGAAGGCTCAGTAATTTGCTCAGTGTTATACAACTGGAAGTGAGGTGCGCTTGAAACCCAGGCTTGCCTGATTCCAGCGCCCAGAACCTTACCACTTCACATTTCTCCCTGAGTTCAACTTACTTCCTCACAAAGATTTGAGAATTTGAGCAGCATACGTGTAGTGGAAGGAAAAAGCAATGTAAGTGTATCAGAAACCTACTGAAAAAGTGTTAATATTTTGAAGAGAGATCTTAAAATCAGAGCAACACTTCAAAAAATACATGAAGAAGAACTAGACAATTATAACAAAAATACAAATGGCTTTTAAACTAATGAGTAAAGGTTCATCCTCACTGGTAAACAAAGTGATAAAAATTAAAATAGCAATGAGTATCAGTTTGGGGTGCCTAACAGACAGTGATTTTCTTTATTTTTCCTCCCTTCTTTCTTCCCTCCCTCCCTTCTTCCCTCCCTTCAATGATGACACTCTGTGTAGGAAATGGCCCAGGGAAGCAGAGACTATCATACAAACTGGTGAGAGTAAATATTGATGCAATCCCTTTATCTTCCCCAAATTTAGATTTTTTAAGATTGTTATGAGAAAAAAAGCAATCCCCTGAACTCCCTGTCCCTATCAGTTCATTTCCCACAGCTGTTTTAAACTGTTTTAGCTGATTTTGGGTGCTTGTCTTAGTATCTCTAACAATATGCTTGTATTGCTGCTGCTCCTTGAGTTTTTGGCTTTAGGCATTGGCTATTGATTTCCTGCTTGGGCAGATGGGAATTTCGCTCTCACTCATTCCCTTGCCCTCACTAGTCACTATCCTTATGTCTTTTTTTTTTTTTTTAATATATCTTTATTGATTTCAGAGAAAGGAATGGAGAGGGAGAGAGAGAGATAGAAACATCAATGATGAGAGAGTCACTGATCGGCTGCCTCCTGCACGCCCCCGACTGGGGATTGAGCCCGCAACCCGGGCATGTGCACTAACTAGGAATCGAACCCTGGTCGCCTGGATCCTAGGTTGACGCTCCACCGCTGAGCCACGCCCGGCCGGGCATATCCTCATGTCTTGTTACTACAGTTACGGTCATAATTTTGGCTAGCTTAATATTCAATGTTTACATTACTATGACCACGTAAATGCCAGTTCATAATATATTATACCTTTCCTGAACATTCTATTTTCCTTGTTATTAGTAATTATACTTCATTTAGTTTTCATGTATTCATCAGGAACTCTCTGCATTCAACCCCCCAGGGTTTTCCATTTTCTTGACAGTACCTAGGGACTCTGATCTTCTTGGAGAAGTCTCTTTGAACCTCTGGTCTGACCCCAGGGCGACTAGTGGCCTTTTGCCTGCTGCGCAGCAGTCTCCTTTCAGTCGTCTTCACCATCATCAAGGATTCTCTCTTCCTCTCTTCTGTGTTACATCTCTATTCCCCAAGGTCCCATGTCTTTCTCTTTCCTGGCGTACTCCCTCTCTTCTCGAAAGAGGTGCATAGAAAATAAATTGCTTTTGAGAGCTTGCATGTCTGAAACTCTCTCTTTTCTACCTTCAACTCTTATTTGATAATTTGGCCAGGAATGTAATTCTTGGAAATGATTTTCTTTCAGGATTCTGAAGACATTTCTTCATTGTCTTTTGGCTTCTACTATTGCTATAGCAAGGGCAAATTTCTTCCTGGGAGAAAATATAATGTATAGCAAATACACTGCTTGCTATAATGTACCCCTAAATAAAAAATATACAAGAAGTACCATTTATGCATGTACTATTCAAAAGTTTAGATATTGTAAGTCAGTGCAAAAGTAAAATAAAAAGTATCTCATTGGCATCCTTATTGTCCTGGTAAAGAGGCACCTGGGGTTATAGTATCTTTCCCATCTTTCCCTTAAGCTATGACTTTGGAAGTCCAGTTCCATTCGATCATTAATTTTTATAAAAGCCAGATTTTCTCTCTGGAAGCTAGAAAATTCTTTTCTTTGTCCTCAGTTTACTGAAATTTCACAAGCAGCTTCCTTGGGCTGAGCAATTTTTAACCTGGACATTTACTTCCTTCATTTCTGCAAAATTTTCTTGAATTTTGATGATTCAATGATATCTTCCCCTGTTCATTTATCTCTACCCCTCAGGAATTCCCAAACTTTAGAATTAGATCTCCTGGACTGGTTCTCTAAATTTTAAATCTTTTATTTTCTTTTTCTTAGTCTTTTTTTGTTCTCTTTTCTGGGGGAGTTATTCAACTTTATCTTCCAATCTTACTACTGATATCATTTTATTTCTGCCATAAAAATCAGCCTTCACATACAACTAACTTTTGACTTTTGTGATTCTCTTATCTTTGTTTTTTATTTCTTTTTATATCTTTATAATACTCATATCTTTATTATTCCTTCTTTCAGCTTCCTTTGGATTTAATCTATTATTCTTTTTTATACTTAAGTTGAAAAATTTGACCATTAATTATCAGCCTCTAAGCACAGAATGGCTTTTGCTCCACATACAGGATTTAATATCGTTCAGTTCCTTGTGTTACCCAATTTTATTTTCTTCTTCGATCCATGAGTATGTCGAAGCATATCTATTTTTTAAAATAAGCATAACATTTATTTCTTACTTGATTATATTACTATCAGAAACTGTGTTCTCAATTTTTTTATTTTTGTTGAAACTTGCTTTACATCTTTTAATATAACCCATTTCTAATGTTCTATTTGTTCTTGCAAATAATGTACAATCTCCAACTGATGATTGATTTTTTGTGCTCATCAAATAAAGCTTGCTAACGGTGCTGTTTAAATGTCCTGTAATATTTACTAATTCCATTTTAAAGTAAAATTATTGACATATATTTTTAATAACAAGCAAATACTGTATTTTCATGCCTCAAATCCATCTCAGTTTCAAATAGAAGCCACAAATTCTTAGAGGGGGAAAAAATAATTCTACCTAAAATCAACAGACAGACATGATTTCTTGCTGCCACCTCTGCAAATTGTTTTCCCGAGTCTACCATTTAGCTAACTGTGTAGCCCTCCGTCAGTCCTGGCTTTATGCTGGGGTCTTTGACCCCCTTCCTTCCCTGTTGGTGCTGTAGGCCCCAGAGACAGTAGAAGCGGATTCCTTTCCTTCCCAGACTCTTCTTCCAGCTTCATTCCTGGTTTTAGAGAATTTTCCCTGCTTTCATATAAGGATGAAAATTCATTTTAAATGATATTTCAAACTATTTTATCCAGCATGAGGTGTTTTGTTGTTGGAGGGTTTCTGCTAGTATATCTTCTCTCTCCCTCTCCCTCTCTCCCCCTCCCCCCTCTTTCTCTCCTCCCCCTCCTCCCTTCCCCCTTCCCTCCCTTCCTCAACTGGAGATGTTCTTGATTTTTCTTATTTCATAAACACTATCTAGTCTTGTATCCTTTTTAAGCATAGTAAACATCCCCCCCTCCCCATCACTGTAAAAAATTTTCATCTGTTTACATACCTTCTGAATTGACAGGATGTTATTCTATTTTTTTTTTTTTTGGTTCTACAGTATTTTAAAAATAGCTTCTGTTTCCCCCCTTATTACTTATTCTTGAATATAGAATGATGTACTCTGACCTAGTGCTTGCCAGCAGACAGACTGGTCAAATTGGCTTTGGCTCTCTTTCCTATCTACTTCTGTGCTCAAATTCTCTTCCCAGAGCTTCAGGTCTAGCAGGCTCTGGCTCTTGTGGTTCCTCTGGGATGAACCCATCTAATAAAAGAGATGGGATATTTTCATATCCTAACACACATGACTTTTCCATATTCTGGATAGATGGAATTCAAGAAAAACTACAGTTCCAAGTTTTCTCTGGGTTCTTTTTCTGCCCATGTCCTCATTTAAAAACATTTTATAAGGTAAAGGGGCCCTCATCTGTTCTCTTCTTTCCTATTTTCTCCCATTCCCTGCTCAGTTTTATTTTATTTTGTTGGCTTGAGAATGAGGGGAGAGTACTTATAAATTGTTTCACAAGAAGTGCTAAAGAGCCTGGCCAGTGTGGCTCAGTGGCTGAGCATCGACCCAGGAACCAAGAAGGCTCCAGCTGGATTTCCTGTCAGGCCACAGGCCCAAGTTGGGGGCTCAGTCTCCAGGAGGGGGAGTGCAGGAGGCAGCTGATCAATGATGTTTCTCTCTCACTGCTGTTTCTATTTATCCCTCTCCCTTCCTCTCGCTCTAAAAAAACAATAAAAACATATATATATACATGTGTGTATATATATTTTTAAATACATATATATTTAAAAATATATATATTTTTAAAAAGAAGTGCTGAAGAGGGGTGAAGATGTGGGACAACCTTAGCAGCAAAAGAGAACATGACTAAAATGTGTGGCATGTAGTTGATCTCCTACAGGCATCGCTTAAAAGGCATATTCTTGGGCCCTTTCAGGTCTCTTGAATCAGAATCTGATGGTGGGGGTGGGAGCGAAGCCCAAGAATCTCTGTTTTAACAATTTCTCCAGATGATCAGGCTGCACACTGGTCTGCGAACCACTGGTACGGACCTGTGATTTCTCAGTAGGGTGGACAGTAAGGAGGGTGAAGCACCTACCTTCTTGAAATTGGACATAGCATGGATGGATTATTAATTGCATTTCCATCCCGTTACATTAGTGTGGTAGGTAAAACGTATTCCTCCCAGACTCTGGAAAAAGCTTAACAGTCAATACCAGTTTTTGGTAGTGTGATTTAAAAACACACACAACATGACTAATTATTTTAGTGAGGATTTGAGAGCAGTTATATGAGGTAATTTGAGAGCAGTTATATAGAGGTTGTGGTAGATATCTCTTAAAACCAAATATCTCAGCTTTCATACATTGCTAAGGTCCATTCTTTCCCATTCACCAGCAGAAGTTCACTGTTTTGAGCAAGAGACTATTTTTACCGCCACATAGGTAGAACTTGGTGCTTCTTATCTTTCTTACTCAATTCATAGTTCATGTCACTGCCGTAAAAGTGATCAAAATGTCTAGTGGTCAGCCAATTAGCCTATGAGATGAAGTCCAACTTCTTCCAGCCATTCAAGATTCTTCACTCTGTTCTTCAATCTTTTCCTCCATCTCTGACAAAACCTTCTCCTACTCTCCAAAGATTACACCCTCTCTCACCCGGCTGGCCTCACTGTCTCTATATACTAACCATGCTTGTCAGGACTCTGAGCCTCTACTGATGCCCTATACTTGTCATCTCTATTTATCTGAATCTAAACTAGCATTCAGAGTAAAGCACTGGTGCTACCTTTTTTTTCTGGCTCAAATTTCTCCTTCATATTGCAGATTTATCACTCTAAAAAATCTTCGCCACTTTCCCATTTCCTGGGGGTTAATGTGCAAACTCTTACGCCTTGCAAACAACATGGTCTCAATTTTTCTTTCCAGTCTTATCTCTACAAATTGCTTTGTTATTGACCTCCAGACATAGTACATCCCTCTGATTCTCAGTTTTGTCATGTATTTTATTATTTTTTAAAATATATCTTTATTGATTTCAGAGAGGGGGAAGGAGAGGGAGAGAGAGAGACAGAAACATCAATGATGAGAGAGTCATTGATCGAGCCTGCAACCCGGGCATGTGCCCTGACCAGGAATTGAACCCCGATCGCCTGGATCCTAGGTCGATGCTCAACCGCTGAGCCACGCCCGGCCGGGCTTGTCATGTATTTTCAGCTCTCCGTATCTTTGCATACGCTCTTCCTTCTGCCAGTTATGATTTGCCCTTTTCTCAACCTGACAAACTCTTTCATCTCCTTCAAAAATGATTTCAAACATTACCTTCTCTATGAAACCTCACTGACCTCTCCTAGGTGAAGTGCTCCACTTCAGAGTACCTTGAAACTAAATAGCCAAAGTATGTGTCTCATTGTAATGTAATTTAAAAAAAATCGCATACTTTAATTTCAGAACAAAATACCGCCCCTTCTCCTCCCCCCCCCCCCCCACCCCAAGCCTTGAGGCCCTTTTATCCTGCCTTAGGCAGAAATACAGGAGAGAAAAATGCCACTAGACATCAGCAGAGGAGAACAGATGGGCTGGGGCCACTCAGGGCTGCAGGGGGAGCCATATACAGAGGACACAAGGTCTGCAGGTAGAAACTCCCAATCCACTTCTTCCATGCTCGAGGCTCCTCATCACCCTCAAGGGGGTGATCTCATCGGGAACAGCAGCACTGGGTTCTTCTGTCACATCATCTCCATCAACGCCTAGGTCTAGCTCGTGTGGTAGATGTGGTTGGAGTGGGGCTGGGGATCTTCAATCGAGCAGCCCCAGAGCATATTTTCAAACAGCACCGCCATAAGGTCCTTGACAGCTCTATCATTCTTTTCTGTCTCTGCCTTTGGTCGCAGAGTCTCCACAATAGGATGGTTGGGGTTGACCTCCAGGTGCTTTTTGTCCATCAGGTAACCCACTGCAGAGCTGTCCCAAAGTGCCTGGCTTTCATGAACACTCCAGGCTGGCTGCCCAGAGGTAGGTGCTAGTCACAGTGCAGCAGGGTGAAGACACAGCCTCAGAGATTGTGACCTTCTCAACCTTCTTACCTAAGATTTCTTTCATGAGTTTGCAGAGGTTCTCAAACATGGCCTTGCTCTCGTCCGGTTTCTTCTCCTCTTCATCCTCAGGTAGCTCTAGGCCCTCCTTGGTAGCTGAGCCCAGGCCCTTCTCAGGAAATGTCTTGAGCTGCTGCAGCGGCACCCACCGATAGGGCTTCGTCACGTACACTACCTCGGCTGGCAACCTGCTCTTTGCTCTCACCGGTGATATAATAGATGGACTTCTGGGTCTCCTTCATGTGAGAGACATATTCTGAAAGAGAAGTCATTTCATCGCCAGATGAAAAGGGATGTGTCATAGCACAGAAACTCAGAAAGGTGTCACCAATCAGTAGAGTCCTCAGGGATTCAAAACTTTAGGTTTTTAGAGAATGCCTTGTAGAATTTCTTTTTCTTTTTTGAGAGAGAGAGTGGAAGGGAGTGGAAGGGAGGAGGGACAGGGAGAAAGGGGAGAGGAGAGAGAGAGAAACATCTATGTGAGAGAGACACATTGACTGGTTGCCTCCCACATGTGCCCTGACTGGGACCAGGAATCGAACCTGCAACCTAGGTATATGCCCTTGACCGGGTATCGAACTCACAACCCTCCGGTGTGCAAGCCAGCACTCTAACCACTGAGCTACGCTAGTTAGGGCTGCCTTGTAGAATTTCTTATAGTTCTCCTTTTCTTCCACCAGCTCAGGGAGGAGTTCAAGGCATTTCTTAATAATGTTTCTACGAATGACTTTTAAGATTTTTCTCTATTGCAGTATTTCTGCGCAGGTCCTCAGAGTCAGCCACATCACAGGTGAAGTTGAGATACTCTGGTATCAACTCATCCCATCTGTCCATAGAGTTTGATGTTGATGTTCTTCTGGTTCTCAAAGAGATCAAAAGGAGCTCAGGGGGATGAACAGAAATGCCCTGAATTCCAACTGACCTTCTATAGAGAAGTGCTTGACTGTCAATGATGTTCCAGGTTATTGGTAAGGCTCTTGTAGAACTCTCCATATTACTCCTGGGTGATATGCCTGGAGTTTCTGATCTAAATGGGCTTAGGCTTATTCAGTTCTTCCTGACCGATGTATTTCTCCTTTATCTACTTTGTTTTCTTTTTCTTACCCTTAGTGCTATCATCCTCCTCATGTGAGCCAATGTCTTCAGTCTTGGGCTTCTCATCATCTTTATCTTCCTCTTCTTTCTTATCTTTCTGGTCCTGTTTCATCACCATTGATTTCTTTCTTTCATTCCTTCTCCAAATAAAGAGTGATGGGATAGCTCGGCCGGGCGTGGCTCAGCAGTTGAAAGTTGACCCAGGATACAGGCAATCAGGGTTCAATTCCTGGTCAGGGCACATGCCTGGGTTGCGGGCTTGATCCCCAGTCCGGGGCGTGCAGGAGGCAGCTGGTCAATGACTCCCTCATCATTGATGTTTCTATCTCTCTCTCCCTCTCCTTTCCTCTCTCCGAAATCAATAAAGATATATTAAAAAAAAAGAAAGAGTGATGGGATAACCTAGGAACTGTACTTCTTCACCACTTCTTTGGCTTGCTTCTCCTTTAAGTACTCTACCTGGTCTCCTTTCAGGTAGGGAGGATCACTTTGGTGCCCCGGCCAGTGAGCTCGCCATGGTCAGCTTGTGCAGTGGAGGAGCCCCCAGCAGAACATTCCCAGGCATTCTGCTCATCATTTGCTTTGGGATCACAGCCACCAGGTAGGCAGAATAAAAGCCAACACAAGGGGAAAGGAGATTAGCCAAAGAACATATATTCATAGCCCATGGACACAGACAACAATGTGCTGAATGCCAGGGGGGTGGAGGCAAGGGTTGGGTGGAGGTGGCCAAAGGGGAGAAAATGGGGGACATCTGTAATAGTGTCAACAGTTAAAAAAAAAAAAAAAAAAAGAAACAGACACATAGATACTGAGAGCAGACTGACAGCTGTCAGAGGGGAGGGGGGCTGGGGGGCTGGGTGTAAACTGTAAAGGGATTAAGCAAAACAAACAAACTCATAGTATGGTGATTACTAGAGGGAAAGGGGGTTGGGGGGAAGTAGTAGAAGGTAAAAGGGGGATAAATGGTGATGGAGGGAGTCTTGATTTTGGGTGGTGAGCTCACAAAGAAAAAAAGACAACACAAAATGTCCAATAATGGAGATGTCTATATCAGCCTGAAGAGTCTCCAACTTTGATTTAATACCTAACTTGGCAATGGTTCTCAGATCATTTATGAGATCAGCTTTGGTCATGCTAATGTCTGTGTCCACCAGAGTCAGGGTGTGTGTTCCTGGGGGTTGGGGATTATGTCAATTTTCAGCTCTTTACCACTGCCCAATTTGGAAAGGTCAGTCAGGCTCTCATAGTGTATCTTGTTGAAGGAATCAGAAGCATTACTAATCAACTCCCAAAAGAAATTTCCTTGTTGGAATAGAATGTATTGATGATGAGAGACATGAGATGGGCAATTTCTGCCTGGAGACAAAAGTCTCCACCTCCTCTTCTCCACCATGCATTTCCTCAGGCATCTTGAAGGTGAAGAGATTTAAGTACTAGAGAGGAGGGTGGGTAGTGGGACTGTGCAATGAAATGCTTACCTACTTTGAGTACATAGACTGTGTCCAGTTCACACACTGCAAGAAGAATGTGTTTGGGTGACTCAAGAGAGATATATTGCCATTCTTTGTGTGTTTGTTTTCTTATACTTGATGTGAACTCATTGCTACACAGTACATAATGGGGTACTGGTTATACAAGAGTTGCTCAATAAATGTTGAATGACTGAATGCTCTAACTTGTATTGATCTCCCCATAGTCTCAACTCCAAGGGCTCTTAGTACTTACATTAGTCATTTTGCTAAATTACTTTAGATTGTTCTTTTACTAAACAGTGTATACTGGATTCCAGTAAGATTCAATGGAGATGACCCAATCAAGGTACTTAACTGCCCCAGCCTCAGTTTATTCATCTGTAAAATGAGGGATAATAATAGTACCTCAATCAAAGTGTTGCTGTGTAAAATAAGATAATGCATTAAAGTGAATTGCACAATGCCTGGCTCATAGTGTGTACTCAAAGTAGGTAAGCATTTCATAAACTGTTACATGTTACATTTGTCATTTTTTCCTAGCACTCTCATAGGGTTGTGAAGATCATAAGAGAACATGTATACAAAACCATGTTGCAATGCACTATACAAATGTTTACCTTTATTACTGTCTCCCCAACTAGGTTAGGAGTCTGTTTCTTCAGCTTTACCCTTTAAGTCTAAGTCCTCAGCAAGATGCACAAAGCCTTCTCCAGCTCAGCTTCTTTCTTTTATAGCACCCTATCACTTTCTTCCCAGCACATACCACAAGGTTATGCACATGGTAGGTGCTCAATACAGATTTAAAGAAAGCAGCAACTCTAGAATTAAGTCCTTTAGCTGAAAGTGAAGCCTCTGCTTTCTCTTTGATGCTTGTTTTGTATAACTTGATTTGAACATTCTGCCTTGATTAATTCACTCCTGACATTTTGGAGGTGCAGTACAATTATATTAGGCTTAGTTTGCTTTGTGGTAGGACCACTTCTGCTTTTGGCATGTGTGAAAGGGAGGTAGCCTTAGCCAGGGTAATACTTTTTTCTCTTACTAAACACCTAAATTATGTTTATGTAACTCTTGCACTGCAGAATGATTAAAAAAATGCTTAATTTGGGTCCTTTCTGACATTTTGGCAATATCTATATATCACTAAGACATGAGTTTTCTATTTAAAATTTAGGAAAAAGAGTAGAGCAAAGGTAAGGCGCAAGGTTTTCAAATACTTTATGGAAACCGTGGTATGGTTACAATGAATCAAGATACATGGCAGTCCCGGCCTTCTCGTGCATACACACTCAATTTCTGGAAAGGATTTGAAGCAGAATACAGGGAACGTGCATAAAATAAGACCGGGCTATGAAAGAAACAAACGAAGACTTGGTAAAACATCTGAAAAGTCACGCCATCCAACCCTCCTAAAACCCTTCGGCGCTCCCTGAGCTCCCCAGAAAGAGCTTCCAGGATTGCGGGGAGACCAGGTGCACGGGCGAGGCGAGGGGGCGAGCGGCGGCGCGCGGGGTCGGGGCTCGCAGCTCCGCCGCAGCAGCACCAGGCGGCCGGCCGGGCCCGGGGCTCCCGCGCGGCTCCGCGGCCGCTCCCCGCAGTCTGGCAGCTCCGTCGGCTCGCGCCCGCTCCCTCCGCCCCCGGGGCCGCCGGCCCAAGTTCGCCGAGCCGGCCGCGCCGGGGGAAGGAGTTTCCGGCGGACTCGGCGCGGTGCACCTTCCTGTCCCCCTCGCCGCGCCGCCCGCCCGGGACGCCGCTCGCCCCGGAGCCCCTCACCGTCCCAGCCGACTCCTCCCCCGCGCCATGCAGTCCCGGCTCCTGCTGCTCGGGACGCCCGGCAGCCCCGGCGGCGCGGCCGCGCGGCGTGTGCGGCTGCTCCTGCGGCAGGTGGTGCGCGGCCGGCCGGGCGGCGACGGGCGGCAGCCGGAGGTCAGACTGCTGCACGCCGGGGCGGGGGCCGAGACAGGTAACCCGGGGCGCCCCCGCGGCGAGCGGCTCCCCTGCGCGCCCCGCTCGCCCTCCCGGCTGCTTCGCTGCGCTGCGGGAGGGGCGCTGGGCGCTGCGCGCGGAGCCGAGACCGGGAGGGGCTCGCCCCCTGCCCGCCGCTAACTGCTGTGTAATGCGGCGTGAAGTGGGTGCAGAGCCCGGCCTCATTCAGTAGCCTGAGGGGTCTGGATGCGGCTTCTGAGGACTTGGAAGAGGGCTTTCTCCCCCCACTGCTGCTGTCACCCCTCAGCCCCGATTCTGACTGGATTGCAGCGCACGCAGAGGTTACCGCGGCGGCCCGCGGAGGTTGCTGAAAGCCAGACTTGACCTTGTGTCGAGTCACGAGGGCCTGCGCGCCGCCCGGTGCCCTGCTGCAGCCCGGGCTGGTGGTGGCTTAGATACGCGCGTTCTCGCCAAGGAACCCATCGCTCACGGTGTTTTCAGTGTATCCATGAGCCTTTCCAAGTTTTACAGGAGTTTTCCTTTCTCACAGGTTCACAGTTTCTTAGCGCTGAAAATGACAACTTAATTTAGTTAAACCCCCTGACGCAACAATTGAGGTCACTGACGCCCAGAGGAACAGCCTTGCTGGAGATCACACCGCCGCTGCTGGTGCCTTTGGAGTCACGTGCTCTGATTTCTAAGCTCTGTAGGTTTTGGCCCTACCTGAACCGGTTTTAGGAATCTCATGTGTGTTGAAGTTGGAGCATTTGTTCTTGTTAAAGGCAGGGATGTCTATTGTTGCTGCTCTTGATTGGCAAAGCGTTTCTAGGCAAGATTGTGTCAGTTATTGTTGCTTAGAATAATGGAGGTTTTCACTATGAAATCGCAGGTTTCGTTGTTCCCTTTGCTTTCCTAGTTTTCCGCCGGCCAAGTAATTCTTGCCAGGAAATGAGAGAGTTTAAGTCCCATACATTTCATTCATTCATTCATTCATTCATTCATTCATTCACTGAACAATTTTTTTTTTTTCTGTATGGAGTTGTGGTGTCAGATTTTGCCCCTTATCAGTTATTGTGACTTCTAGGGTATTTGTTTATGCCTTTGTTTTTTATTCTTTGAGTTTTTGTCTGTTTGTTGCTCCTTTGTCTTAGAAGGCAAAGGTCAAGGGTGGAAGTGTAGCATAATCTGTAACTTGGGGAGTTAGTCTGGGTTGCAACCCATTTCTGCGCTGTCTGGATATGGGGATTTGAGGGTAGGTTACTTAATATTGTGACCCAGTTTTCTTAACTGTAAAATGAGGATAAGATATACGCTCCTTGAGTACTTCTGATAGGGTTGTTGTGAGGATTTAATTACCCGATACAATCCCTGGCACATATTAATGTTCAATAAAGTTAGCTTCTTTATTATTCTTAGTATGTGTATTTTCAGCTCTGTGAGAGTTATTCTGTTTCCTTGGTTTTAGAAGAACTGCACCAGTTCCTTTTAGATTGAGAACTATCAGAACTATCTGGGTAGGCAGGTGGAACAGAGATAATTCATGTGAACTTTCTAAAAAAGAAAAAGAATGTTCTTTGTACATGAGTAATACATGTTGATTATAAGAACATTAGAAATCAGCCCGGCCGGGTGTGGCTCAGCACTTGAGCATCGACCTAGGATCCAGGCAATCGGGGTTCGATTCCCGGTCAGGGCACATGCCCGGTTGCGGGCTCCATCAATGACTCTCTCATCATTGATGTTTCTATCTCTCTCTGTCCCTCTCCTTTCCTCTCTCTGAAATCAATAAAGATATGTTAAAAAAAAAAAAAAAAAAGAAATCCATGTGGGTGGGAATTTTTAAGTCTGTACTTATATAGGTATTGGTGATTAGTTGTAAATGGTCTCAAAATTTGTGTTATGTCCAGCAAATCAAAGTACAAGTTTTGCTTCAAGTGTGAGACCCATAGACACATTACAGACAACATATTAACTTAAACTCAGTCATTGACTCTGGCAAGATCCACCAGGAATAGGTTTGAGGACTGTGGATAAATGCAGCTGGGAACTCACCAGAAATCTGGACTCAAGAACAGTTCTGATCCAGATAAACAGGAGGCAAACTCTTAGTTACCCTGGGTCATGATGTTGGCCATCAAGGTTGGAGTGTCCCATTTTAAATCAGAAGTTGTACACAGACAAATGGGAAACCACAAATAGCAGTATGCCTTAATGAATTACTATTTAGGTTGGAAAGATGTTCTCAGGAGCACTCAAACATGTGACCAGTAACTTGTTATCTCCTCTCTGTATGTAATTGACCCTGCTTCCTAATACATAGTTTGGAAAAAGAGCAGCAAGGTACATAAAACAATAAATGCAAGTTATATACTGTTCTTATTTTGCCTGGACTATATGTATATCTTATTTATATTCTTTTTTGTGCCTTGCAACACTTTGTATCTAATAAGCATTCAGTGGCTTATTATGTTCAAGTTCATATAGAGGAGTAGCAGGAGAGGCTGGAATTACCTTGTTGGTTTTCCAGATAGGAGCTTTAAAAGGCTGGTAAGCAGAAGGAAGAGGGGGTCAGTTATGTTAAGAAAAAAAAATCCCCAAACCTACAGGTTTTTATTTCTTGCTATCAAATAGTCTTAATATCCATAATTTGTAAATTATTCGTATTCCTTTACTTCATAACAGTATTGTATTTTGGTTTTATGAACAAAGAGGTTAATAAGAAGGTTAGCTACTGCAAAGAGTTTTCAATAGAAATTATTGTAGTGCTTTCACAGTTCAGATATACCATAGATCAATATAAAGTGATAAACCTGGAAACAAAGCTTTATAAATTCACCATGACATATTTAGTGCTATCCTTTAACAGCATTATTGTTATTATTATTATAGGAATTCACTGTTTATGACTTTTCTGTATGAAATAATTTTTTTAATAGGCATATTTAAAAATGCTTTTTATACAATAAATCCGTTTATTGTAGAAAAGCAAAAAATACAAACAAATCCCCTAAAACATAATCCTCCCATACAAACTCATAATTGTCCATTTTTTGATGTTAATCCTATCAGACTTTATAATATATAATATTTATTTTTATACAAACACATTTTTTTTTTTAAATTGGGGATCATGTGTGTTTTATAATTTATTCTCACTTAGCTATTATTACAAACATATTAACATAATGATAAGTATTGTTATATATGATTATTTCAAATAGGTATTAAGCTCATATATTTACCCACATAATATTTATTTTACCAATTTTCTATTTCTGGATATTCAGGTTGTTTATTTTTAAATATATAAACAGTGCAATAAATATCTGTCTATAGGCATTTTTGTGATTTTTAAGATTATATTCTTGGGGTACAACAGAATTGATGACTTTGGGAAGGGAAAATACAGAACTGTGGCTTCAACTGAGAAATATGTACCAAGGGAAAAACTGTATTGTGGTTCAGGTCTTAGGACTGTGTTTACTAGGTGTTAACTTTGGGGAAATTATTAACTACTTTGAACCTGTAGCAGCCTATTTTGACCCTGAGAACATTGTGATCCTATTGAGTATTAAAGAATTTAACAATAAAATTCCAGAACAGTTATAACCTAATAAGTTATTGGGAAGACCTGTATTAGGAGCATGCAGACTAATAGGGAAATTGGTGATATATTTGGTTTTCTGTTCAGTCTAAGTTTTGTATTTTTTTTTTAAGGAAAGGTGACACTTAACAAGTGGTGAATCCTCACCCCACTCCTGGGAACATTTGGCAATATCTGAAGACATTTTTGGAGGAAGGGGATGTTACTAGTATCTAGTGGGTAGAGGCCAGGGATACTGCTAAACATTTTACAATGCACAGTACAGCCCACACAACAAAGAATTATCCTGCCCCTTATGTCAGTAATGCTGCTGTTGAGAAACCCTAAACTAAAGCCACTTGTTTGTCAGAGCTACAAGTCATTGAATTGGTGAGCTTATTGCACAGTTTTGAATATCCTAAAGTGTGCATATTCATTGACATAATCTATAATTTACAATTTTGAGTGGATTAAGAACATTAAAAGCACATTTTAGATGGGCTACCATATACCACAGATGTACCCAAGATACATAACTGAGAAAAGCATTTTTGAGATTGGTTAAGATCTTGACAATATAACAGTTTCGAAATATCTGAGGAAAATAACTAAATTTCTCATGGGTTAGCTAAGAATTAAATAAAAACTATCAGTCATATAAAATTATTTAAGAATTATTAGAAACTAACAATATTAAATAAAACTCTGACTGCTATATACTGAAAAATGTGTTATTGATTAAACATTGATGAAAAAATAAAATCTTTTTGGTGTTTAACCCATGTTGATGGACACAAAAGAAAACAGAGTTTTGGATGATATAGTTGGTAAAATTCTATATGGACAGAGAGCTATTCACTCTAAAATAATGCTTTAATAAAATATACTCTATAAAAATTGATAACGGAATCCTTTGGCATAATTTTTCCCCAAAGCTAATTACTTGGTGAAAATTTATGAATGTTAATATTATTCTAATTACAGTGTTTGTTTTCAGAATATCCTCAGAGACAAAATGTCCTGTATTGATCTTTGGGCATATATCTTCTTTGTAAAATAGGAATCGTTACTCTTGCTCTGTCTGCCTTTACCTTACAAAAAGTGTGTTAGCTAGCCATCATTTGGTTTTAAGTAACAGTTAGGTGCACAGAAAAATACATTGATTGGTTTACAAAAGTGGGAGGTCCAATGGCTTCAGGCCAGGCTAGATTCAGGATGTTCAAATATCTTTAGGACTTGGACTCTCTCTGCCTTTCCCAGTGGTCTTCCTACTTTCCACTCTCCATTTATCAGATCTGCCTTTTTGTCCTGTTGGTTGAAATGTCTGGCAGGCTTTTTCCAAGTGGTAGCAATGATAGCCTTATGGACGGGGCAGGCCTTTCATTGTCCTTACAATTCAGTGTCAGAAAGACACTGAGAACATCTTTTCCTGTGAGCTCTGACAGAAATCCTGGAGAGAACTTTTATGGGCCAAGTTCATGTGCCCATCTCTAAAACATTGTGGCCTGAGGGTGAAATGTTCTTGTGAAGCTTGTGCAGGGTACTTCTGTGGGTTTAGGTGCAGGAGTCAAGTGCTATAAACTCTCGTCAAACCAATGAGATGGGTTCTCCACTGGAGGGAGGGATTCTATTGTCAAAAGAAAGGGGAAAGAATATTGGGCATGTAAAACAAAACAGCTGTCCATTAAAATTACCTAAAAATCAAATGAATAATGTCTAAAAGGGTTTGGTCAAGATTAAGTGTTACATAAAAGATACTATTATCATGTATACAGAAATTATTTTTCTATAAACCTTTGAAAAATCCCCTTAAATTAGGATTATTGCATGTGATAAAATCAAGCCTTGTTATTTTAGATGTGGCCTTAAATTTAATATCATTTGGAAGGTTTTATCTTTTGGATTCTTTTCAGGGTTTTTAATTCTCAAGTACATATGTTTCATGCCTGAGTAAAAGATATAATTTAATTTATTGGTAGTATGTTTATGTGACAGTTTGTGTACTGTACAGGGATTTAGGTTAATCTGAGTTATGTGTGGTTGCTTCTTTGCATTATTTGTAATAAATGCAAATTAAATGTTTTAAGCAGCATATTCTATAAAAATTTTTACCTTTGTATTAACAATTTGTACTTTTTATTATATTCTAGTAATTCTAACAATTTCCATTATGAGTATCTTATATCGTTGACCAAAATGTTTTTAAAAAAATTATTGCACTTATCCAAAATAGTTTATTTGAAAAAGGCATACAGTAATTTCTTTTAAGTTTTGTTACCTGTTGTCTTACAAGTCTCTTCATTGCCCTTTAGATTAATACTTATTTAAATGAATTTATAGTTCATTTAAACAAATACTTTACAAATGGCTTGACTTCTGAGCATTTTGAAGATGGGCTGGTCACAGAAAATCATGAGCTTAAAATAATTAAGAAAACAAAATTGCATTTAAAACCATAATCATTCATTTATTTATTCATTTATCAAACATTTATTGAATGTCTGCTTGTTTGAGGTATCGTTTTTGCCACAAAGGTTATTAAAATATAGGCCCTGCCCACAAAATGCTATGGTTTTATGTTGAGCAGTGATCTTTAAACATTTTTCTTGGAAAAATTGCTATAAAAAAGGCAACAGTTTTCTTTTGAATGGCAAGTTGACTGTTTTCATACTGATCCAGAGATCTCTAGTGTTAAAGCTCTTAATTTTAGTGCTTGTTTGGTAGGAGTTTTTAATTCCTTTAAAATTTTTGTTTATGTGTTTAATTGTTTTTGCCGCATGAGTAAATTTGGAGAGTAAGAGTAAAATAATAAATTTCAGCCACATAGTTCATGGATTTATTTCAGTACTCTATATGACAGTATATATCTATATCTATATAGATATAGATATATACACATATATGTATATATCTATATATATATATTATATTAAGTTCCTCATGAATCTTTCCTTCAAACTTCAAAGTCGAGGAAAAAAACCACACACACACACACACACACACACACACACACACCCCATTTTTCTCAAAACTTATCTCCTAAAAGAATTTTGCAAAATGTATTCCTTTGAACATTTTTAGGTTGATATCTAAAAATTTTCCTGATAAGAATAAATAGTTGCAGAGGATGGTGTTTCCAGTGTGTTGTAAATATTGACATTTAAAACAAGAACTGTTACCGTCCTCTTAAAGTATACCTTTTAAATGGAATCAGAATATCCTAGTAATTTATTAGCTAGGATCTCTATTTTGAAAACAGATAAAAAGCTCTTCTTTAACTGTCAGAAAACTTACATTATTTCTTTATCTTCTTGAATTTGTATTTCAATCATACTTCTCATAATTTTAACTTAATATATTTTTATTCTCGAAAGTTTTATTTTTATCATACTTTTCTGCAACACAGATATTTAAATGTCAAAACATTTCTATTATCATAGTTATTAGAGCACATTGTTCACAAGAACATCAAAAATTTCCAAATTTTCTTAAAAACTAAAATTTTGTAGAAACATATCTGTTGATGACATGAGTGGTACTTTCCGCCAGTTGAATATTAATTATTGTGAAAATGTAAAGAATTCTGATATAGTAATCTCACTCAATTCTTTGCATACTTTCTAAGGTATAAGACAATAGTATGTTGGTTTATTATAAAAAATGTTGCTTTTAATTGTCTATCAACTGACAACTTTATTACAGACTTTTTCAAGTTTTAGGTAACAAAGAATCAGAAACCACTTGACTTGGAAGTAGAGCTATTGCATCCCTACATTAGGGAGGTTCACTAATAAGGCTTTAGCAAAATGTCACCTAGAGGCTGCTATTTAATGTAATGTACTCAGCAAATGTTGATAAAATAAAACCATTACTGTAGAGGAGACAATCAAAATTGTAATATAGTATGAAAAATGTTATTACAGAACATGAACCAGATACTGTACTAGCAGAAGGACAGGAATGGAGTAATCAGTTCTTGAGGGAAGTGGAGATTGTGCAAAAGGAAAAGTTAGGGAAGGTTTAATGGGGAGGTGAAGATATTTGAGGAGTAGTTGTGTGAAGGGAAAGTGGTGTGAGAGATTTGGAAGGCCTTCTAGGCTGAGGAAATAAAGACTCGGTCACTGAGATATGAGAAGTAGAGCTGGTTAGAGATGTCTAGGTGGTACAGAATGGAGAACATGGAGTTCTGCTTTTCTCATGTTAAAGTTGTCTCTGTAATATCTAAGTAAAATGTCCAGTAGGTTACTGACAAATAAGGAACTCAGGAGAGAGATCTGAGCCAAAGTAGACATTTAACACTTTAGTTATAGTGTCATAGTTGGGCCATTGGTATGGATTAGATGAGTCAGGAAAGTGTAGCATGGTAAGCATGGTAACAGAAGATGGGCAAGAACATCAGTGTCTGAAGCAGGGAGAGCAAATGCCTAGACCATATGAATGTCATTTTCCTCTTCGCCTACAGTAGCAGGCATGGCTAATGATCACCGCCCCATTTTTTAATGAGTTCAGTTTCCATTGTAATTTCTTTGGATTTTTTAAGATGCCTGTTGCTTGATTTCTGAATGTTTAGAGACTTCCTAGTTATTTCCACATCTTTCTGTTACTGATTCCATTTTGATGAGAGAACATATTTTGTACGATTTCATTCCTTTGAAATTTATTAGCACTTGCTTTATGGTCCAGCCTATGATCTATTCTGGTGGATATTTCATACACAATTAAAAAGAACATGTGTTCTGCTCTCGTTGAGTATAGTGTTCTATGGAAGGTCATTTAGGTTGAGTGGCTAATAATGTTTTCATATCTTCTCTGTCTTTCTAACCTTAATCTTAGCCAAAAGATTGAGAAGTGATTATCTTTACTTTTGTATCCTATTCCCCCCCCCCCCCCACTCTTCCATCAGTTACTAAGAGAATCTATTAAAATATCCAGATATGATTTTGGATTTGTCAGTTTCTACTGCCAGCTTCTGGTTCATGCTTATTCCTCAGCGCCCTCTTGGCCAGGTCTCCACCATAGGTTTGCTGTGTTCCTCCACAAAGGGTCACAGCTCCTTTTAGGAAGCTTTCTAAATACGCTTTCTCTGCTTGCTCTTTCCCCTCGCCCCTTCAGGCTTGGGGTGGTAGTGGCTTTCTGTTACTGCCAGTCCCGTTCCTGCTGGTTTCCCTGAGCTCTGCCTGCCTTCATGCATGGTTCCTTTCTTATGCTGTCCTCAGTTCCTCAGGTTGATTGTACCGTCTGTTTCTTGCTGGGACCCTTATTGGTGAATGGATATGTTTAGGGTAAGCATTTCAGTCAGTAGGAAATTCCAGTTCAGAAGCCTGAAATGAGTATGTGTCTGACATGTTTAAGGAATAGTGAGGAGACCCATTTGGCCGGAATAGAGTAAGTGAGGAGATGAGGTCAGAGAGGAAATGGGGGAGCCTCCTAAGAATAGCCCTTTAGGACCTTGCACAGCTGGAGAGGACTGACACTACTTGATTCCTATTTTATTGTAATCACTGTGGCTGCCCTGTTCAGAATAAACTGTAGAGTGCAAGGGTTGAAACAGGAGATCCGTTAGGAGATGAGAGATAATGCTGTTTAAATGATAGGATTTAGCTGGTAAACCCCTAGTTGGCTTGGGTCAGCGCTGTTGTGGTAGAGGATGTGGTGAAAAGTGGAAGATACTCGACGCATCTAAGGACAGAGTCAGTGGGATTTTCTGATGGGGTATGAGAGAAAAGTTAGAAATGGCTGCGAGATAGCTGGTTTGAGCAACTAGAACAATAAAATTGCCATCAGTAGAACTGTGGGACACTGGGGGGAGCACATTTTGTGGAAAGATCAGAATGTTAAGTTTAAGTTGACTATCAGGCATCTCAGTGTCTGTTGGTATCTATGTTTGAAGTTCTGCGGTCTGGGTTAGACATAAATTTGGAACAGCAATATGTACTAGTTGCATTTAAAGGCATAAGTCTGGGTGGACACATCAAGGAGAGGTTGTAGAGAAAATAGAAGAGGCTAGAACTGGGCCTCTGCACCCATTGTTAAGACATTGAGAGGAGGGAGAGAAAGCAAAGACAGCTTGAGAAGTCATAGTGAGGCGGGAGGAAAACAAGAGGTGAGGGTTGAGGAGGAGAGGGAAAGGGGGAGGGGGAGAGGCGGGATCCCCTATGGTGGGTCTTGACAGGAGACAGGGCCCTGCCTCCACTCTGGAAATCACAGTGACCTGCTTGCTCCCTGGCAGCGAGGCTGTGGGTGATAACCTCGGTTTGATTAATTAAATGCCCCTGCCCAAGACTGAATCACGAGGGAATTACACAGAGGCTGCAGGAATAGTTAACTTATGGCAGTGTTCCTATTAGAAGATGCATCTGAAGACTTTAGGCTAAAGTTGAAGAATCATGATTTCTGCAACTTAAGATAGTGTTTTTCCAACTTTTCTACAGTTTTGAAAAATATCTAAATAAAATGGGAAAATGTCCTTTGCTCATGGTGTCCCATGGTGTGGATGTAGTGTTGCCAGGGGCAGTATCTCTGTTTATCCTGGGGAATGACTTCTATGTTTCCTGTTGCTTTCCCTACAGTTCCGTGGACTAGTTTCTGAGCCTAGCTCTCTTCATGACCCATGGTTCTGTGAATTATTTCATGTAATTGCTGTAACAGAACCTTTTACTAAGCTACTTTGAGATGGTGTCCCTGTTATAGCAGTTATATGAAGGAGCTCACAGGAACCATGGTTACTT
This sequence comes from Miniopterus schreibersii, assembly GCF_964146895.1. NCBI lineage: Eukaryota > Metazoa > Chordata > Mammalia > Chiroptera > Miniopteridae > Miniopterus > Miniopterus schreibersii. Next base: position 70,935,277 of record NC_138102.1, on the reverse strand, counting down.
AGAGTCAAGATTAAATGAAATAACGTAAATAATGTATCTATAACAGCATCTGCCATATAGTCAGTACTTAATAGGTACTCAGTTAGCTGGCTAGACTAGTTTAGAGGGACATTCTTTTGATTTGTATTTTGAACTCTAAACATATGTCTTCTGTATCAGCAAAACCCAGCAAAACCTGGGTTTTGCACAGTGTTTCTACGTTTCAATTTACCACATATCTGTAATACATTTATTCATCTATTTATTCACATTTTTCCCACAGATTCACAAATTTCTTCATTTATAAAGGCTGTCTCATGGGGTTATTTTGGGAGTGTGTAATGTACTTAGAAGATAGTAATCATTCAACAAGTGTTGGCTGTTGTTATTACTGTGATTTAAGGCCTTAGTCTCCAGGATACCTCACTAGCTCGAAACAGTCAGTGTTAAAAGATGTGTCGCAGCTTCTTTTTCTGAGTCTTTGAGCCCTCTGCAAATGAAGTCCCAGGTGCAGGTGGTGTCAATATGCCTATTTTGCTGTTGGGGAGAGCAAAGCAGAGATTGTTTAATTTAGTCCTGCACTTTAGAAGATCAGCCAGAAATTAATGTTATTTAAAAAAATTAGAACCATGTAGAAGTTATTGGGAACTTTTGCTCTGTTTTGTTTGCTTCACGTAGGGATTCTTGGCATATATGCCACTGGGCCTTTATTCTTTTTATGTACCCACGAATGTTGAATTTGGGGGTTATTCTGCGAGAGAACTTGTCGTAAAAATGGAAGCCTATAGAGATGTAGAAAGGTTGCGGATACATCTTAACAGTACCACCCTGTGGATGCTTTGGATGATCCTGAACAAAATACTTCCTTCTGTGTTGTTGATTCTATTAGTATTGCTATTAATGAGAAAATAAAGCTGGCTAATATGCATATTTTATTGTACTTCACCTTTTTTGCTAACATAGCATTTAAAATGCGAATTCCACCGATGTTTCCATTCATTCTCCTTTCCTAACTTATACTTTGGATAGAAGTTTTAGAGCATAGTGTCTCTGTGCTGACACGGACTGATGTGTGGTACATTTCTGTAATATCCCTTTCTGTGGGTCAGGAGAATCATTGTTGGGAAAGGCATAGGGTATGGTTTTCTCACTTGTCTCTTATAATGCTTGTGCTCCTTTATTCTCTTTTTAGGTGACACAGTTAGTATTGGAGATGTATCCTATAAGTTGAAAACTCCTAAGAGCCCAGAACTTGTGCCACAGAACTACGGTAAGAAATAGTTATTTATTTACAAATGAATAACGTTTAACTTTCCATTACATGAATTTTTAAACATATACACAACTAAAGAGAATAATATAAACCTGATGTCCATATCATTTAGCTTCAGCATTTATCAGCATATGCCAGTCTTCTTTTACCTGACTCCTATTTTTTTGTTCTGGAGTATTTAAAACCTATCCCAGACATTGTATCACTTCACCTATGAGTATATCAGTAAAACTTTTATTTTTTGATATACTGTTGTTTCTTTTTTATTTTTTTGTTTTATTTTTTTTTTAAATGTATCTTTATTGATTTCAGAGAGAGGAAAGGAGAGGGAGAGAGAGATCGAAACATCAATGATGGCCCGGCCGGGCGTGGCTCAGCGGTTGAGCATCGACCTAGGATCCAGGCGATCGGGGTTCGATTCCTGGTCAGGGCACATGCCCAGATTGTGGGCTAGGCAGCCGATCAATGATTCTCTCATTATTGACGTTTCTATCTCTCTCTCTCCTTCTCCTTTCCTCTCTCTGAAATCAATAAAGATATATTTAAAAAAAACCACAAAAAACAAAACAAAAACACATCAATGATGAGAGAGCCATTAATCAGCTGCCTCCTGCACTCCCCCGACTGGGGATCGAGTCCGCAACCCAGGCATGTGCCCTGACCGGGAATCGAACCCTGATCGCCTGGATCCTAGGTAAACGCTCAACCCCTGAGCCACGCCTGGCCCGACTGTTGTTTCTTTTTTAATTAGGATAAGTTTACATACAGTAAAATGCATAATTCTGAGTATCCATTTTGTTTAGTTTTGACAATGTTATAAACCGATATAACCACCAAGATTATTTTCATCACTGAGTATTCTTTTGTGCCCCTTGCCAGCTACCCTGCCCTGGAAACCACTGCCCTGTTTTCTATTATGATAGATTAGTTTTGCCTGTTTTTCAGCTGTATATAAAGAGAATAATATATTATGATTTTTATTGTGTATGTGTAACTGTCTTTTTTCCATCAGGGTAATGATTTTTAGGTTCATTCATGGTGTTGTACCTCTCAGTTTGTTTCTATTGCTGAGTATTATTCTGTTGTATAAATATACCACATTTTGTTTATCTTTTCTCCAGTTGATAGTGACATTTGAATAGTTTCCATTTTTGGACTGTTATGAATAAGGTGCTATGAACATTCCTTTACAATTATGTGGCCATAAGTTTTCACTTCTCTTGAGTAAATAGGAGTTGAATTGATGTGTCCTAGGGTGGATGGATGCCTGTTTAACTTTATAAGATACTGCCAAACAGTTCTACAAAGTAGCACCATTTTACCCTTTGAGTACATACCCAGGAGTGGAATTGCTAACTCCATGTTTAACATTTTGAGGAATTACCAAATTGTTTTCCAAGGAAGGTGTATTCCCACCAACACTGTATGAGGGTTCTGGTTTCTCCACATCTTCGACAACACTTGTCTGCTTTATTATAGCCTTCTGTCTTCCAGAGTGTGATGTGGTATTGTTTTGATTTGCATTTCCCTGATGACTCACAGTCAGTTCTTTTCTCAAAATTCCTTAATATGTAATACCTTAGGAAAAAAGGTCAATCCTTACCTTTCATGATCTAGCCTCATCCTCCTCTTTTGCTGCTTTCCTTCCCAGGTTCTCCGTTTCCGTCATTGGGCACAATACAGGATACATTTTTGTTCACTCTTCAGATTCTTCCTCTAGACGACGTGCTCCTTGAGGGAGAATATCTCACTTTCATCTAACACAAATTCTCATTTACTCTACCTCCCAAATGGCTCTGCAGTCTGTCTTCTCCACTCTGTCCCACTTTTCTTTTACTGTATTTTATGAGTTATTTTCTTAGTGTTCCACTCAGGGATTACAATTAACAATTTAACTTAAAATAAACTTGTTCAGGCTAATACCGACTTAAATTCATTCAGCACTATACAAAAATTTGCTCTTTTCCCTTTCCACTTCCTTTGTGCTATTATTTTTATACTAATTATATCTTTATTCATTAAAAATGTACTGACACAATTTTATAATTATCGTTTTATGACATTTCTCTTTTAAATCAGATATAAGAAAAGAGTTACAAACAAAAATGTGTTTATGCTGTGCTTTATTTACATATGTCGTTACCTTTTTACTGATATTCTTTTTTTGTGTGGATTTGAGTTACATTTTGTGTGCTTTAATTTCAACATGAAGGACTCCCTTTAGTGTATCTTGTAGGGAAGATCTGGTGATTAGTTCTCTTACTATTTGTTTATCTGGAAATTTTGGAATTTTGCCTTTATTGTTTGAAAGATAATTTTACTGGATGTGGGATTTTTGTTTGACAGGTTTTTTTCTTTCAGCACTTTGAATATGCCACCTTACTGCCTATAGCCTCCATAGTTTCTGATGAGTGATTATTAATTTTATTAAGAAGCTTCCTGTATGTGATGAGTCACTTTTCTTTCTGCTATAAAGATACTCTCTTTGGCTTTGGCATTTGATAGTTTGGCTATGGTATGTATGATAACAAGTTTCTTTGAGTTTTACCTATTTGGAGGTTGTTTAGCTTCTTGGATATGGAGATTAATGTTTTCCCATTAATTTGGGGGAGTTTTTTGGCAATTATTCTTTTCTTTTTATATAATTTAAATATTAAAAAAAACAAGTAAAACAAGACTAATGTATGTGATTTATTATCAAGGTAATCCCAACAAGGTAAGGATACTTAAGTTACCATGCATCAGTTTTTAAAATTACAGCCATTGTTGATAGAAAATTTTTTTTTTATTCCTATTTTAAAAAAATATATAAAAAAATTGATTTTAGAGAGAGAGGAAGGGGAGGGAGAAGGAGACAGAAACATTGATGAGAGAGAAAAATCATCGATTGGCTGCCTTCTGCATTCCTCTTACTGGAGATTGAGGCTGCAACCTGGGTATGTACCCTGACTGGGAATCGAACCAGTGACCTCTTGATGCATGGGACGACGCTCAGCCAACGAGCCACACTCACCAGGCTCTTGTTTCCTTCCTTCCTTCCTTCCTTCCTTCCTTCCTTCCTTCCTTCCTTCCTTCCTTCCTTCCTTCCTTCCTTCCTTCCTTCCTTCCTTCCTTCCTTCCTTCCTTCCTCCCTCCCTCCCTCCCTCCCTCCCTCCCTTCCTCCCTTCCTCCCTTCCTCCCTTCCCCCTCCTCTCTTTTTCCTCTGAGACTCTCAGAATGTGTGTGTTAGTATACTAGTTGGTGTCTCATGGACTTCTGAGGCCCTTTTAAATTTTTTTCTTTATTTTCTCTGCACCCCCCCTCCCCCCTTTCTTAGACTGGATAATCTTAGTTGACCTATATTCAAGTTTGCCTACTCATATCTGTTGTTGAGCTCCTCTAGTGAATTTAAAATTTTACTTATTGTACTTTTCAGCTTCAGAATTTCTATTTGGATCTTTTTTGTAATTTGTTTCTTTTTGATATTTTCTGGTGAGATATTGTTGACATGCTTTCCTTTAATTTTTAGACATGTTTTCTTTTTAGTTCTTTGGTCATACTTATAATAACTGATTAAAAGTGTTGTCTACTAAGTCCAATGTCTGGCTTCTTCAGAGACAGTTTCATTGACTGCGGTTTTTCTGTGTGTCAGGGCCATAATTTTCTGCTTCTTTGTGTTTCTTATACATTTTTTGTATTAAATAGTATAAGGTGGCAACTCTGGAAATTGGATTCCTCCCTTCCCCAAGGTTTGTTTTTGCTCGTTGTTGTTGCTGTTTGTTCACTGACTTTTGTAGACTATTTTTCCAAAGTCTGTATTCTTTTTCATGTGTAGCCACTGAAGTCTCTGCTTGGTTAGCTTAGTAGTCAGGTAATGATTGGACAGAAATTTCTTAAATGCCTTGAACAAATAAGTCCTCTCAGCCTTTGCCCAGGATCTCTGTGAGCAGGTTGGGCATGATTTCAGTGTTCCACAGATGGCCTACAGGTGTGTCTTAGTCTTTGTTTCCTGCCATGCAAAGCTTTAATGTCAGCCAGCTGTGTGAGATTAGTCTCTTAGGATTTTCCTGGATGAGTGCATGGCCTTCTAGACACCTAGGCATACACTGGAGCTTTTGAAAGCCTCCTTTGGACAGCTCATTCCCAGGTTTTTCTTTTAAGTTTAAAAAAAATTTTTTTAAGCTTTTTTGTCATCCTCACCTTAGCTCCTACTGGTTTGGCTCACTCAGGCAACTGTGCTCTTAAGCAAATGTTGCTAATTTTTATTTGACGAAGACCCTAGGGTAGTGCTGTTTGCACATAAGGGAGTTCTGAGTGGATCAAATAAAGACAAATTCTAAGAACGGAACTTTTCAGGGAGCTGTTAGGTCAGTATAGATAATTCCCTGGGGTTGGAGCTTTGGGGAGCTCCCACCCTGTTCTGTCCCCCTCAGTGGTTGCCAGACTGCTAGTTTTCACTATCATTGTGGGCAGTTGGTTTTCAGGTCTGCTACAGAGGTGGGGAGAGAGATGGGAACAGGGCAAGTTAAAACACCACAAGCTCCCTGTTATGATGAGGTTCACCTGTTTTTATTGGATAAATGATGTTCAGGTTGTTGAAAGTCTTTTGTTAATTACTAGAGTTCTGAAACAGTTGATTTTTGACAAATTTTGCCTGTGTTCTCATTACTTTTACAGAAGAGTGGCTTTTATAGCTCCTGAGCTTTGATGTTTTCATTAGATTTCCATTTACAGCTAAAGAGCTTTACATGTTTTGAGGAAAGGATCAGAATTTTCCTTCAGCTGGGTTTGGGATCTGAATTCTGGTGAGATTCCAGAGTTCTCTTAATGTTTTATATCTCAGTCTCCAGTTCTACACACCATAGCCAGTCTCTTTGCTTTATAGCTTCCAGATCTTTGGATTACTTGGGAGTTCTCTTTGCTATTCAGTCCTATATTCTGCTTTTTGCAGCTCAGATCTCTCTTGTCCTGTTGCCCTGACTCTGTCCTTCAGAGACCATGTCAGTGAAAGTCAAGAGTCACTTGGAAGGATTTATCTCAGCTCTTTTATCCCAGGAACATCCTTGAGAACTGTTACCTTGCATTGGATAAAGACCTGAAGTGCCTTGGAGGGATTTCTGCTGCTTTTTCTTTCCCACTCTCAGCCTTCTGTGGGTTATTGACTTGCTTTAAGGAGAAAGGCCCAGCATGCTTCAGGAATTATATTTCTCAGCTTCTGTCCTGCATGTCGTTTTTAGTGCACAACCCTGTATACTTAGCGAAGGCCAACGGAAAAGAGTTAGTGAGTAGGTGGAGATTTTCTCTGTGACTGGGACTTCTCAGTAGATTATCATGCCAGCCCATGTGTGACCATTATAAGTTTGTTAAAAGTTTACCTTATTTATCCTGACACATCTATGGCAGAGCCCTCCTCTTCTTGCCATTCTACTAAGGATGAAAACTAACTCTATGTCTTTTCTCTCCTTGAAAGGGCTCATTACATTTTGGAATTTAGTTCATTTAGGTTTGTTTGTACCCTTAGCTGTATGATGGGTTTTTAAGAAACTTTGTTTTTTGTAGATTAACTGGTTTGTTCTGGTTGGTAGACTGGAAATGAAATTCTCTTTAAGCTAACTAGAAGTGGGAGTTATTTTCAGTGTTCTTTATTTATTGGTTATGCCTAATTATATTATTGTAATAGATGGCTTTCTTTTCTGGGGTTAGGCTAGTGATATAATTCTTTAAGTTATTATACTTATCTAGAGAAAAATTAACAAAATATATCTATACTACTTTACATGCCATAAGCACATAATAATTGGAAAAAAGCCACTAATTTTTCTGATTTTTGGCTCTTTTCTTATTATGAATGTGGCTAACTTTTTATATTAAGCTCCAGAAGTGAGGAATAATATGCACTCTTAATAGACAATAGGAAAACTTTTATGTAGTCCAAGTTCTATAGGGTAACAATTTGCTTGGGGGGGAAATTATATTTAAAATTTTGTCTGTACTACTTTCTAGGTGTGTGAATTTCATTTTCTGTTACGTTTTAGATGTTTTAATTTCTGTAGTCATTTAACTGCTCTGAGTCTCCTTTACTATGTGGGGATGACCATTTCAACCTCATGGATATATTGTAAGGATTAAATCAGATAGCATATGTGAAGTGTGTAGGATAGTGCCTGGCATATAGTGCTCAATAGATATGAGTTCCCTCACTTCTGAAGCTTATTATTAAAAGTTAGCCCCATTCATAATAAGAAAAGAGCCCGTCTCCTGATTCTTGTTCCTTTTCATTTTCCATCTTTCCATGCCTGTGGCACTGTTAAGTATGAGATTACTAAGGGCTGCTTTGATTTTGCTTAAGAGATATGCCTAAAATATTTCTTCTTCATTCAGTCTTACTCTTAAAAGATGAATCTGGAATACAGTTTATCTAGATTTGATTTTGAATTTGCCCTCAGGTTGTTTGCAGGATCACAAATGGCTTTGGCTCTTCAAATAAGCTTTAATTTCATTTCAAAGATCAAACTTAATGTATTTATAGTGTGGAAAGAATGTTGGCCTTTTCAGTCTCACCTAAACATTAAACATAGTCATTTCCTGATCACTCTCAACAGGGGATAGCTATCCATCCCTTCTTTTTTTAACCCTTACCTGAGGATATTGATGTTTAGAGAGAGAGGAAGGGAGAGAGAGAGAGAAACATGGATCATTTGCCTGCTGTACGAGCCCTGACTGGGGATTGAACCCACAACCTAGATATGTGCCCCGACCGGGAATGGAACTGGCAACCTTTTTGGTGTATGGGATGACACTCCAATCAACCTAGCCACCCTGCCAGGCCATTCCTTCTTTTAACAACTAAGATGCTATAGTCTGTCTGGGGGCTGCTGAAATATTTTGTCATAGTCTCAAATGTTTAATCACCTGGGGGATATTCTTATTGAGAGAATTAACAAGACTACTAGCTTTAAGGATTCAGGGGATCTTAGCAATAATATCAATTTTTAAACTTATAAACATAGGTTTTGAATGAATGTATTTTTGTATTTTGCAAATGTCTGAGGGGCAATATAGTGGCTGGCTCAGATCAAGTCCCAAAGTATAAAAGATACCTGTTTTTAAATATAGGAAAGCTCCCATAAATTGTCACCAAAACCCCCTAGAAAAACAGAAAAACTCAACATTTTCTGGTTTATGTATTTTCCATTTTTTTATTACTGTTCTCATGTATCTCTTATATAACCAAAAAGTTTCATTTCATTTGTGTTTAGTTATTAGTAACTTACACTTTGAAAATTATCTGAAGAGAGTTTATATTTAAAGCCGTTGGATGGTCCATAGACTCCAATTTGTATTTTTGTGTGCTTGCTATCCATTCATCATCATTCCTACAATATTCACAAGATAAGTATCCTTATCTATTATTTTTTGTTTATCAAGAAGATGGTGCATATCATATGTTTTATCCAGTAGTAAATTGTTACATAGTTTCTACTAGTCTTTCTTATGAGCAGCTGTGCCCAGTTGTAAGAAAAAGACGGTTGGGAGTTTGGTTAACTTGAAATAGGATAAATGGCTGAGCTAAATCAATCAAATCTTATGCATCCACATAAGCATTATGTTGTTGCTACATATTGGTTGGACAGGTATATTGTATTGCATATTATAATATGTTTTTTACATCTGTTTTTACTGTATTAGGTTCAAATATTGTATTCCTTTTTGAACTATTTCTTCCTTTTCTTGGGGACTATTTTCCAAATGGGAAAGTTACAATTCTTTGGCTTGCTGTATTACAAGATTGATTAGAGATTATGGGTTTTGGTTAACTTTAATGGATTTTTTTCCTCTCTTGGAGCTATTTAAAAAAATATTTTGGAAATGGTGTTCTGTTAAACTTAGATAATGCATTACTTTCCTTCCTATATTTATACTTCAATTTAGCTTTTTGCCTTTTGGATATTTAATATTTTCAAATGAAACAAGATGACAGCCTTTTGTTAAGGAAAGGAACTTTGGCAATTATTAGTCTCTCTGAAACTCCTTTCATAGCCAAGAAAGTAGGACCTTGAGAAAGAGGTCAGAAGACTCATTAATTAATAGCAAAACCTAGATTTCCTGACTTCAGTCTGATTTTCCTTTTATAGCCTGTCTCAATGTCTCTGGCTACTCTTCTTTATAATAAGTCCTGGAATGGAAAGAAGAATGGTATGTTAGAAAGCTCTTTTAGAATTTAAGTGTGAAAGGTTATTGAAAAATATTGGAATAGTTGAGGCATGGCAGTGCTATTTTATTTCTGTCTTTATCAAAGTTATTATTCAGAGCACTGAAACTTGCTATTGTCTTTTAGCAATGAAGAAATTAAAATCACAGTGTTGAAATATGAACTTTGATATTCATATTTAACATCTGTCTAATAGAAAGATAGAAATCTTTCTAACTGGCCGATACTGTAGACTGGAAATATTCTTAAGTGGAAGTCTAAAATTCTATTAAAAACCCCAGGAAAGCAGTATTACCTCATCCAAGTAAAATTTCTTCAACTGGAGAGCATCTGATTGAGATAATGAATGCTTATATTTTATAGTCAGTTGTCAACTTCTCATTCAAACTGTCACAGTGTTGGGCACGATAGGCCATCTTTTCTCTCTCCAGCATCTATGTAGCCCAGTGCCTGGCACGTAATGGACACAGGAGTCGGATTGCTCTTCATTTTTTTATTATCTAGGTTTTTCACTTTCTGCCTTGACTATTATAACTTCCACTTACTATCTCAGTCCCTAGTCTGTCACCTGCACTGATGAATTAAAGCTCTTTTTGCCTTTTTGTATGAAAACCAAATCTATCACTTAGATGAAATTGGCAGCTTTTGAAAAGAGGTTCCTTCATGTTTTTGTGCTTGAAGTTAAACTGTATAGTATCAAAGATGGTATTTCTTCCAGGGTTTGGTATTTCTTAAGAGGTTCTGCTCCTGCGTAACAGTTTTCAATAGATGATTTTAAACCTGACCTCAGAGTTATATTTCTACTTCCTTATATAATTTTCTTGTTGCATTCTGTGGGCCAATTATATGTGAGGTCATTTAAGGTTTACTGGACACACTGACCCTTATTCAAGCGATTAGGGCCCACAAAGATTTTCTGCAAGAATTTCAACACTGCTCTTAAAATAAGTTTCGGCATAAAATCAACAGGATGAGAGTTGTGTTTTTTTAGGGGGGGCTTTGACTTTTGTTTGTAAATAATTTTAAGGGGTTTGAGAAACTCATCAACATCATAAATGACAGAACACTATGGAAAAAAATGTCATTTTTGGGTAAATGTGGATGATGTGGAACAGTCATTGTAGCTACTTGTCAGCTGTAATGAATTAGTGGCAAAGGTTACACAGATGGCTTCCAGGAAGGTATGACCTAAGATTCTCTTACTTAATAGAGTCAGAGCCTGAAAAACAATCCGAGAAACAAGGCCTCCAATCTTTAAGATTTACCTTATTTTTAATGTTTGTACTAATTGCCTCTCATGAGATTTGAGGAAAGAATTTCCTTCGAGAGTACTTAGATATATTTTTAAAAATAGAGCCCTCAAAAGGAAGAATCCCATCAAAAGAGTCCCATCACTTTAAAACCCTTTAAGGTGACCTGAAGTCTCCTCTAAACTCTGCAGCATTCTTTATTCAGTGCCTAATTTTTCTTCAGTCTTCTTTCTCCCAGGTACCATATTCAAGATATCTTAACATTTTTTGATGCATTTTATTTTCTGTTGAATGACTGTTGCTTTCTGCAACTTTCATTGCATATGTACAATTTTTGAGCTTTATGATATGTTATATAGGCTTCTTTGGATCCACCTGGTAATTTAGCCAGCATTAATGACATTGTTTAAAGAGAAAATGAATTGAAGCAGTAAACCCCTAACTAAAAAATCAAATTTTTAATATATATATAACACATATGATAGAGGATTAATACCAGTAATATACAAATATATCTTACAAATTGATGCGAAACATCATGTGATGCAGTAGAAAATAGGCAAAATAGGCAAATAGGATTTAAGTAGGCATGCCTCAGGAAATGAAATCCAAATGGACAATAAGTGCATAAACATATGTTCTAACCCTGGTTAATAGAGAGATACAAATTATACAATAAGATAGCACTTTTCATGCATCACCTGGGTCAAAATTTAAAAGAGGATATTTGTACATAGTATATATTGCAGCATTTTGGTGTTTTTGGTAGTGACAAAAACTAGAAGCTATTTGAGTGAATCAAGAGTAATGATTGAATAAATTATATACCCATATCATGGAATCTTCTGCAGCTGTTTAAAAATATTAGATTAGATTTATATCTGTGGACCTAGAGGCTGTCCATGTGATATTGTTAAGCAAAAATTGCAGACTGCTGAGTTGTACATAAAATATGATACCATTTTTAAAAAACAAATTAATTTTTTTTCCAATCCTCACCCAAGGAGGTTTTTTCCATTGCTTTTCAGAGATAGTGGAAAGGGGAGAGAGAGAGAGAAACATTGATGCTAGAGAGACACATCGATTGGCTGTCTCTTGCATGTGCCCCGACCGGGGCTGGGGATGAATCCAGCAACCGAGGTATATGCCCTTGTCCAGAATCGAACATGGGACCCTTCAGTTTGCGGGCTGATGCTCTAACCACATAACCAAACCGGCTAGGTTTGAAACACCTTTTATAGGTATTCTATATACAGAGAAAAGTGTTGAAGGATACATTCCACGGTCTTAATCTTCCTCTTCCTTCTGGGGCATTGGTTTAGAAGTAGGATTAACAATGGTAAGGGTTAAACAGACTGACAGATGTCAAGGGGAGGGACTTTGGGGCCTACAAAAGAAGGTGAAGAGATTAGCCAAAGAACATGTATGCATAGCTCATGGACACAGACAACAGTGTGGTAAAGGCCGGGAGAGGTGGGTGAAGGTGCGCAAAGGGAGGGAAAATGGGGACATCTGTAATAGTGTCAACAATAAAAAAAGAAAAAAGCGAAAAAAGAGACAGGAAGGGAGGAAGGAAGGAAGGAAGGAAGGAAGGAAGGAAGGAAGGAAGGAAGGAAGGAAGGAAGGAAGGAAGAAAAGGAAGGAAAGAAGGGAGAAAAGAAAAAAAATATTAGCAATGATGTAGAGAAATTGGAACCCTTGTGTCCTGTGGTGGAATTGTAAAATGGTGCAACTGTAGTGGAAAATGCTATAAAAGTACCTTAAAACATTAAACACAGAATTACCATATGATCAAGATTTATCAAATTATGTGCACATCAGAAATGTGCATCTCTGCCTGTGTATTAGATGCACAGCATCACTTCTACACCATTCTGTTATTCAAAGCAATCACAAGATCAGCCCAGATTCTAAAGAAGTAAACGCCACCTCTTGATGGGAGGCGTGACATGCATGTACAGCAATGGAGGAATTATGGGTGGTTATCTTTAGAGACCATTTACCACAGATAAGTTGATAGAAGGATGATGATTATGTTACCTTTATTTTGCATTTTTTTAATTGTCAGTTTTTTTCATTTGTAATTCTGTGAATTATTTTTTCATGCCTAGTAGTATTTTTATTTCTCCAGTAGTTTTAAAAATTTATTCATAAGAAGTCTTTATATATTTTGTTAATTAAAAAATAGGATGTTGAGTCCTTTCTATCAAATTTGTTGTAAAACCCACAGTTTCTCCTGTAGCATTAAATTTTTATATACAGAGCACATTCTAAAATTTTAAGTTTTCAAGTAGCAAAATCTGTTGAGGTTTTTTTTTGGTAACATATTTGGTGACAAAACACAAAATACATAATCATAGTGAATATTCATCATCTTTTTGGCAGTTCAACTAATGCCTTTCCTAACTTGAGGGAATTTCCAACAGTCTGGGTTTGGTATGAGACAGGCACATACCCCTGGGGGTGTACATATGATTTACTAAGAGGACAGGGAAAAAACATTGAAATAACTCTCTTCATTTATTTTATCTTTAAAAATGTAGAAATTAAATTTCACCAATACTTAATATAGACATGAACCCTGGGGCCTTTGCTTGGATCATATATCAGGTGTAGGAGTGACCTTGAGAGAAGATGGGGCTCTAAAATATGGAAGGTTGGTGGTGCCATTATGTCTTCCTTCCTTTTCAGAGCATTTCAATGTGTTACCCTTTACATGTATCTAAAATATATATAAAGAATGGGAGGAGTGCCCTGGCCAGTGTGGCTTAGTGGTAAAGCATTGGCCCACACAGCGAAGGATCTTGAGGGTTCAGTTCCTGATCAAGGGCACGAACCTGTGTTGTAGGTTCCTTCCCTGTCCCAGGTTGGGGTGCTTGCGGGAGGCAACCAATCTGTATCTCTTTCACATCAATGTTTCTCTCTCTCTTTCCTCTCTCTCCTTCCCTTCCACGCTCTCTAAAAAAATCAATGGATAAAATATACTCAGGTGAGGATTAACAACAACAACAAAAGAAATGGGAGAGGTTAGGAGAGCATTAAAATTTTTTTTTAGATTTTTTTTCTGTGTTATGGTAAGCATGTATTAGCCAAATCTAATAAAAACCCCGTGTTTAAAGTGAAACTTTTATTAAAGTAAGGAATACATTCATTATAAGTCTTAATTGCTTTTTTCTGTGATCTGCCTCATAAAAATAGAAAGTTCATACTTTATGGTTAAAGAATTTGGACTTATTTGACAGGACCTGAAAATTCCAGGTTCTTCTGAGATATGTGCATAACCAAACATCATTCTTTAGTTTCATTTTGTGTTTTTTGTTGTCATCATCTTGTCATGGGTACTAAGACCAACAAATATATCTTCAGTAAATTATCATAATTTAGCAACACCTTATAGATAAGCACTTTAGGAGGTTGAGTTGGAAATTGAACTTTGGCTCTTAAATTGTGATCTAATGATCAGTCAAAATATTCTAAAATATGTCACCCATTATATTACTGCTTTCTCTGTCACAGTTCTTCCCTACTTCCAGTATGGCTATTATTATTTTCCAATGTAGTTTTTCAAAAAAACAGAACTTTTGTTCCTATTACAAAAATAAAACATAGTCAATACAGAAAACTTGTAAAACACTGAAAAACACAAAGGATAAAACTCAATCATCCATAAGCTAAATAATAAATACTGTTAATATTTTAATGAGTTATCCTAATCTTTTTTAACAAGTTTGACTAAGTATAAATTACATACAATAAATTTTGATTATTTAAAATCTAAAACTTCATAAACTTTGGCATATGTATATAACCATGAAACATTACTATAATGAAAATACTGATGAAATAAATTCATTTACCCCCCTCCCCCACAGTTTACTTGTGCCCCTTTATAATAATGTCCCTAGTTCCTCTGTTCTCTGGAAATCACTGATCTGCTTTATAGATTTATATGGATTTTTTAGAATTTCATATAAGTGGAATCATGCAATATGTACAATTTTTGTGTAGGTTTTATCAGCATACTTTTTTTGAGTTTCTTCCATGTTGCATGTCTTAATAGTTCATTCCTTTTTTTTTGCTGAGCAGTATTCCATTGTAAGAAATACTGCAATTTGTTTATCCATTCACCTGTTGATAGACATTATTGTTACCATTTTGAGGCACTTGAAATAAAGCTACTCTGAACATTCATGTACAATTCTTTGTATGCACATATGCTTCCCTTTTTTTGTGTATAAATACCTAGTAGTGAAATAGCTGTATCACATGGTAAGTGTTGAATTTTTTAAGAAACTGTTATTCTGTTTTCCAAAGTAGTTAATTCATTTAATATTTCTACCAGCAGTGAAAAAGAGTTTCAGTTCCTCCATATTCTTGCCAGCTCTTGGTATGATCAACCTCTGTAATCCCCTTCCATTCCTGGTTCTTACTGGCTGTGGGGCTGGGCGAGGTGTTTTACCTCTAATTCTCACAATAACCATGCTCAGTAAGTATTATTCCTTGTCTTGAAAATTAGGAACCTTAGGCCCAGAAGATTCAGAATGTTTGTCCACGGACATTGATAAAGGACAGGATGAGAATCACAACTTGATCTGTTTGGCTTCAAAGACTTTCCCCCCCCTATTATATTTTGTTGCCTCTTGGCAAAGTAAGAAAACCTCACTAGTTTTGAAGGATTTATTATAATGGAATTTGAACTATGCATAATTTTCTGAAATTTTAATGTTTACATATGTGACAAATTTGAGTCTGTGGAGGGAGAAAATTATAATTTATGTACCTTTGGTAGAATTATTTTGAAGCGCTTGAATATGCCTGGACAAAAATAGTACATATTTTTTTTTGAAGCAACTATTTACTAGGAATTGAATAAGTTATTTAAACCAACATGAACCAGATGTTTTATTCTTACATAGAGAAGGAAATTATACAATATAGGATCAAGCTCTCTGATATTATTTTGACATAATTTTATTATTATGTAGACTCCGGAAGGTAGCATCTTGTGCCTGAAAACACTGAGGTTGGGGATTTCTCTCATGCACTGGGCTGTGTTTGTATTAGGTTATGCATGGCAGTTTGGCAGTTTGTTTTGCAGATGTTTGTAATGTACAGTCCTACATCTTGTTTCTATTTCTGGAATGCT
This sequence comes from Miniopterus schreibersii, assembly GCF_964146895.1. Taxonomy (NCBI): domain Eukaryota; kingdom Metazoa; phylum Chordata; class Mammalia; order Chiroptera; family Miniopteridae; genus Miniopterus; species Miniopterus schreibersii. Next base: position 70,919,438 of record NC_138102.1, on the reverse strand, counting down.
TTTAAGTATGACTCATGCCTTCTTGAGGCCATACTAAAAATACAGCTAGTTTCAAACATTAATGTAAAATACACCACAGACACCACATAGCAGTACGTAATGCTTTCTCTCAGTAGTTTAATGCAATTTCCAGACAAATACTTTCTTTGACAGAGTACACTACACTGAAATACAAATGAAAATGGGATTTTTTTTGAGAAGTGGGTCCTTTGATAACATAATGTAAACAACAGAATGAATTTAAAATTTTATTTAAAGGAGTTCACCAAAATCCAAGAAATAGTAGTAATGACCAGAAAAGCAAGTCCACAGAATTTGATGGAGCCCTGCCTGGCTGGCATGACTCTGTGGTTGAGTGTCGACCTATGGGCCAGGAGAATCACAGTTCAATGCCTGGTCGGGGTGTGTGCCCTAGTTGCAGGCTCTATCCCCAGTGGGAGGGCATGTGGGAGGCAGCCAGTCAGTGACTCTATCTCATCACTGATGTTTCTTCTTTTTTTAAAAATATTTTATTTTATTGTTGAAAGTATTACAGATGTCCCCCATTTTCTCCCCTTTACCCCATCCTCTCACTTCCCACCTCTCCCTAGATCTTCCCCTGTCTATTGTCTGTGTCCATGGGCTATGCATATATGCTTATAAGTTCTTTGGTCAATCTCTTCCCACCCGCCTTCCCTTTTTCCCTCTGAGATCTGTCAGTCTATTTCATGCTTCCATGTCTGTGGTCCTATCTTGTTCATCTACTCATTTTGTTCCTTAGCTTCCACATATAAGTGATGTTTCTATCTCTCCATTCCTCTCTTTGAAATCAACAAAAAGATGTTTTAAAAAAATTTGATAGAGCCCAGTGAGGTCCACACATATAGAGGAAATCTTGGACCTGAAGGTAGAGCCTGTTAAAAAGAATTTGGAGGGACAATAGGACATATGGCTGGAATGCAAGCTTTGCACTCAATTTAGGTCTAAACGTGGTTTGTGCACTTATCACCTGTAGACAAAGGGTAATGAATACTTACTATTGGTACTTACTTGGTACCAATAGCTTATATGGTACTTACTATTACCAGATACTTCTAAATGTCTAATTTAATCTGCATAATAACTTTATAACTAAGTACACTTATCATTTCCATTATACAGTTGGAGAAACTGAGCACAGAGCGTTTAAATAACTGATTAAGGTTACATAGCTGGTAAACAGCAGAATTGGCACTTGAGCAGTTCAGCTCAGGTCTGTATCCTTACACACTATAGTCTGTTACCTTCTAGGGTTGTGAGATCCAGATGAGATACTATATGAAAAATCATTTGTATTTTTACTTGGCACTTGACAGGAATGCAATAAATTATAAGCATTATCACTATTATTGAGGGGAGGGAAAAGAAGAGGCCTTTGTGAAGATATCATATAGAGTACAAGTCCAGCCACAGGATTTAGAAGCTGCTTATACATACTAAGAAAATTATGTGGAATTGAAATGTAGTGGTGATGAGAGTTTTAGATATCCTGACATCTAGAAGCTCAATCTAAAGGTAGAACTTATTCACTACTGACTTCCCTCCCTGACTGTTTCATTTTTTAGAAGGTAAGGGAAACAGAGAAGCTCTTTCTGTCTTAACTGTGAATTAGAAATAACTCATTAGTGGTGTGCAAGCAACATAAATCTTGGGGAAAAAAATGTTGATGCAGACATAGTATTTCTCAACAGGGTGCCATTGACATATTAGGCAGATGGGACTGTCTTGGACATTGTATGTAGCATCCCTAAATGTCAGTGGTGTACTGAATTATCCCTATGCCCTTGCAACAACTAAAAGTTCCCCTGGACATTTCCAGTGCCTTCTGGCAGGCATAAATAGAATAGTGGCAGTATTGCCACTAGTTGAGAACCACTGTTGAATGGCAAGAGTAAAGGAAGGGATTGCTGAGAATTGTTAGATGTGCCTTAGGCCAGTGGCTCTCAACACACAGGAGGATCATACTAAGTGGAAGACACTCCGTGAGCATACTCAGGATTATACACAGTTCCAGGGTTCCAGCTTTAGATGACTCTATGCCTTTATCTCCTACTTAAGAAAGTATGTTGGTGTACAAACTGCTCTTTGATTATAGATATAACTCTGATTCTTCTCCAGTTTGCTTAAAAACAAAAAGATAAAATTTTGCTAAACCTCAGCACTTTATTAACACTGACAACATGTGAAGGGCAGACCTCACATTTGATTAGGAACTACTGCCTTCGACTTCAAAAAGTCTTGAAAATGAGTATGGTTCCAAGGTCAAGGCATTCAAAATAGAATGGAACTATACAGAACTAATTTGAGAGTCTGTAATTATGAATAGGTGCAAATAGTTATAAATAGTAAAAAGGTGGGAGGAAGCTGAAGAGACCAACTTAGCTTTACCTTTGAGAACCTTTGAAATTTCATATTTTAAATAGTCAAGTGTAGGTAATGGAAAGCGAGGCACATTGCCAAAGCTGAATATAAAGGAGCAACACAAAACGGTAAGAAGAGAGTGAGGGAGGCCTGTGGCCAGAGTAAGCTGAGATTTGTGAAAATTTAAAGAAAAAACACCCTCAAAGTATTTAAGTTTTTAATTATATATTTGATATCAGAGTAAGAAGAGGTAGTAGTTCTGTGGCATAGGGAACATTGTATAGTTTTACTGATAGAGCAGTTACAGCTTTTTAACCCTTATTTTGTTTCATCATTAAACAGCAAGCAGACGGACTCATTTGAAATAAAAAAGAGTAGGCTGTATGTCACAAAAATTGATTTAAGTCTGAAGTAGGAAAGAAAATATTTAAGGGAACATCTGGTAGTTATGAGAGTGACTCTCCAGGCTCAGGTGAATTGCATTGTAGCATCATGAAACTCCTTGATAGATTCTCAAAGGTATAGGTCTTAGAGCAATGTTTTTCAACCTATTTTTCATTATTGCTCTCCTAAGGACATTTTTCCTCCATTTGTCTGTCCCAGCCTCATGAAACTTCAATACCACAGATATACTGTATATCTGTTTATGCATGATGGCCTTTTAATGGATGACAGACCATTGTAAAATCTGAGAGTTTTTCTCAAGTCCCCCTCCAGGAACCAGTGTTTGCCCCCATAGGGTTGATATTCCTCTAAGGTGATATCCATGCCCTAGAGGATTCACAGAGGAAGGAGGAAGCCAGACATCCCCACTACAGTGATACTTCTCTTGACATAGAGGCACTTGGTTTGGGGAAATTATAAGATGCTTTGGTGTGACCCCAGTGACATGGCAAACCAACCAGTTTGCCCAAAATCTTGTCCTTGATCTTCCTAGCAGAAGAAAATCAGAAATTTATCTTTATTTTTCTCAGTGATCAGATGTTAGCTTTTGGGGGAAGTAGTGGAAACTTCTCTAGCAATATTGTGTTGTCAGAGGGGGGAAAAGCACAACTTTAGCCCTAAGTAAGTGTTCTTAGTTGATCTTTGAACTCTTTATGGGAGATTTTACACACACACACACACACACACACACACACATATATTTAATTTGTCTTTATTGTTGAAAGTATTATAGATCTCCTCCTTTTTTCCCCCTTGACCCTTTCTACCCCATACCCACCCTTGCCTCATGCCTTCACTACACTATTGTCTGTGCCCATGGGTTATGCATAATATGCATATAAGATCTTTGGTTAATCTCTTCCTACTCACCTGCCCACCCCTGCCTTCCCTCTGAGATTCGTCAGTCTGTTCCATGCTTCTATGTCTCTGGATCTATTTTGTTCATTAGTTTATTTTGTTATGAGTGAGATCATGTAAAACTGAATCAGGAAGAATCAGAAATCCTGAATGGACCAACAACAACTGATGAAATAGAAGCAATAATAGAAAAATTCCCAGCAAACGAAAGCCCTGGTCCTGATGGCCTCACAGGGGAGCCCCACCAAGCATTCTACTTCTTATTATAGCAGTCCCTTTAACATTTCTTGCAATGATGGTTTGGTGGTGATGAACTCCTTTACCCTTTTTTTTTTTGTCTGGGGAGCTCTTTATTTCACTATCTATTTTGAATGATTGCTTTGCTGGACAAAGTAGTCTTGGTTTCAGATCCTTGCTTTTCATTTCCTTGAATACTTCATGCCATTCCCTTCTGGCCTTCAGAGTTTCTGATGAGAAATCAGCTGGCAGCCTTATGGGAGCTCAAATTGCTTTTTTCTTGCTGCCTTTAAGATTTTCTCTTTGTCTTGAATTTTTGGCATTTTAATTATGATGTGTCTGGGCTTGGGCCTCTTTGGGTTCTTCTTGGGACTCTCTGTGACTCCTGAACTTGTGTGACTTTTTCCTTCACCATGCTAGAAAAGTTTTCTGCCATTATTTCTTCAAACAGGTTCTCTATCCCTTGGTGACTTTCTCCACCTTCTGGCACTCCGATGATGCAAATATTGTCACATTTCATGTTGTCCCACAGCTCCTTTAAGCTGTCCTCTTGTTTTTTAATTGTTTTTTCTTTTTGGATCTCTGATTGAGTGATTTTTTTTCCACCCTGTCTTCTAATTCACGGATCCAATCCTCAGCTTCCTCTAATCTGCTGTTTATTCCTTCCAGTGTATTCTTTATTACTGCTTTGTCATTCTTAATTTCCTTCATAGTTTCCATATCTTTTTTCATGCTAACAATCATTATTCTGAACTCTATATCTGGTAGATTTCTTATCTCCATTTCATTTAATTCTTTTTCTGGAGAATTCTCTTGTTCTTTCATTATGGGCTTGTTTTTTGTCTCCCTATTTGGGTTGCCTGTTTGGATTTGTTTCTATGTACTAGGTAGATCTGCTATGACTCCCAGTTTTTTTGGAGGGTCCCTGTGCAGGACAATGTCAGATGCTGTTTGTGACTGGCCCTGAGTGCCCTGTTTGGAGCTTTTAGCAATCCACAGTTTGTGGCTCCCTCTGCTAGGGCTGGGTGCATTTGGAAAGGCTAGGATATTCAATACATATAAATATATAAGTATCTTGCCCAAGCTGGTTTTGGTCAGTAGTTAGGGCATCACCCCATGGACTATAGGGTCCCAGGTTCGATTCCAGCCAAGGGCACATGCCTCAGTTTCAGGCTTGATCCCCGGCCCCATTCAGGGCAAGTGTGGGAGGCAAATAATTGATTTGTGTCTCTCACATCGATGTTTCTCTCTCTCTTTCCCCCTTTCACCCTCTCTGGAAAGCAATGGAAAAAATATCCTTGGGTGAGGATTAAAAAGTATATATATCTGCATGTGTGTGTGTTTATGTATAAAATGCAATACAATTGTAAAACAAACACTGTAGCCCACACCCAATTTAAAAACTAGAATATTACTATTACCATTGAAACTGAGAATCTGATTGCATGCCCAGGAATCCATTATCCTGAATTTATCATTCTCTTGCGTTTTTGCTTTTTCAAACACTGTTTTATCACATATGTATATATTTCTAACGAACTCAATTTGCTAGTTTTTTGAGTTTTATCAAAATAGTATCATATGTGACTCATTCTGAGACTTAATTTTTTCACTCAATATTATACCTTTTAAGAGTTAAACATTGTTGCAAGTAGTGGTAGTTCATTCTGTTTTTGTCATTGTATTGTGCATGTTTTACCCATTTCCTGTCTCCAGTTTTATTTTGAATAACACTGCTGTGAATATTCTATGTGTCTCCTGATGTTCAAGGGTGAGAGTTTTTCTTACGTATCTGGGAATGCACCTGCTCTGTCACTGGGTGATTGACAAATGAGCAAACACAAATTAATTATATTAACTCAAACATTTTAGGAAATGGGTAGGCAGAAGATGAGCAGATTGATGGGTGATTTAATAGTACACTTAGAAGGGCATTGCATAGAACAGTCTTCTATTCCCAAAATAATTGGTGTAGAAGAACAGACAAATTCAAAGAAGGCATTTAAATCTTCATCAAACTTTTTAACTGTGAAGTTTGAGATCTCACAACCCATTGCTAACTAAGTTATAATATAGTTTTCTTAAATTTTAAAAGACTACAATGATCATTCATTGTCTGGGATGATTTGATCACATCCCCTTTTTAGAACAAAAGGGGTAAACTATAAAAGTGTGATATAGTAATGATACTATTCCTCATAGCACACTTGAAAATCACTTTCATTCCTTTAGCAACACTTATAGGTGAGTGTTCAAATGTTCTTATAAGCTTATAAATGTTATGTGACTCTCTGTGATATCATAAACTTTGTCCTATTTTAATATAGATAATGATAGCTTTATTGTAAAGTGGTGTGAAAATTCACCTGGTGTATGTATCAATGTGTGTTTATATGCATGTTATATGTATTTTAATATAATATACAGTTTTCAGCGATTGCTTGGAGATTTATATTATATGTAGTAGTCGGATTGCATTTCACTTTTTCCTTTTCCCCCTTAAAGTTTCAGACTCTCTGGCTCAATCTGTAATTCAGCATCTGAGATGGATAATGCAGAAGGATCTTCTGGGGCAGGATGTCTTTCTAATAGGACCTCCTGGGCCTCTTCGACGCTCTATTGCTATGCAGTACCTGGTAAGCAGTCAATTCTTGTGCATTCTTAAGGATCTTAACAATGATAAGTTATGTTGGAAAATAAATTAAGATAAAGAATTTATAAAAATTCCAGGATAAGTCATTACTCGAAAAAAATTGTTAATGTTGAAAGTTGATTTGTTTACAAAGAGTTTGGAATAAGTTATTTGGGAAGCAAATGTATTGCTTTTCATAGCTGTAGGAAATTTTTGTTTTAAGTAGAAAGTCTTCCACTTCCAGTGGAAAGGAAATATAAATTCAGTCAATGAGTAGCAGATAGAACCAGCAACTCTGAGATTACAAAACAAAACTTAGATTTATACTACTTAGGAAATATTCTTTTATCTCGATTCTACATTTTTAAAAGGCCAAATAGTTCTTTTGACTTTTTTATATTAAATGCTCTTTAGAAAGGGATCCTAAGGTTTGTAGAATATCTCTTATGTGTTATACAGATGAGAAAACAAGTTCATTAAATAGCTCACTCAAGCTTTATTCAGCTAGGTAATGATGGAGCTAGACTTCAAATCTCATATTGTTTCCTTTTTCTGACATGTTATCTTTTTAAATGTTTGCAGTTCTCTGAGCATATTGTGAAGTGAGTTGAAGTATTCAATTCTCAATCAAAGTAAAAAAATATTAAAATACTTTTTTCTACTGTGTCATTATTTGTAGGCATTACTTTAGTGATTTGAGGAAAAAATGTTATCAAATGAAGTTTTGTTCTGAAGATACTTTTTAGGATGAAGCGAAAAACCTTGCTTAAATCTTCCTTGTGTTCTTGATATTAAAGAATTGATTTCTATGCTATAGAAATATACTTTGTGTACTCTTTTATGCCAAATGGTGAATTTATTTTGGTACTCACTAAATCATATACAGCAGGAGTGATAATACGATGAACAAATCAGAACCTAACTACCTCTAGCCCATACATTTCATATCTTTTGTTCCTAGAACCAGTTTGTGAGGTGTAATATGCCATTGTATGCATTGTATCCTCTATCCTCACTTTATTATTATACAAGGCAAATGTGTCTTGTTGAAGAATGTAGAGTCAGTTCCCGAGAATTTGAAGTCTAGAACCTCTTTCATTTTAAGATGCGTGCTTTCCACCTGGCTGATTTCAAAACTACAATATCTCACTTTGATTTTGTTTCTGGCAAGACTTTGAAGCTTATTAGGAAGGAATGTGGAATGAGAAGGGCTAGGAGATTATAGGAGTCTTTTTGGTTAAAAAATGCAACATAAGTTTATATGGGTAAAGTCTGTATCTTAAAACAAAACAAAACTTTAAATTGAGAAATAGTCCTGAGGCAGCTTTAGGATGTGGAAACATACATAAGAAAATTTACTAGCCTAAGCTGCCTTGTAAACTCTGCTGTGGGTACTACCGTTAGATATAAGGTCCTATGCTTAACTTAGTAAAAGCCACAATAGATGAGGTCTGCAAAGGCAGAAATTTGGGGGCAAGCCTGTTGAATCAGTGAGAAACTAAGTAGAAATAATTTTATAGTTGTATTTATATTTAAGTCATATAAAAGGGGTTTTCTGGATAGTTCAAAAAAACTCAACAGACCACTGCCGCCCCCTCCATCTGCTGCTTGGTGCTTTTTGTAAGCTCACTTAGAATGCTTCTGTGAAACAGAAACTGAGGAGACTGTGGTGCTTCTTTTGGCTGATGAAGAGTCCCAGGAAGCTGTCAAGACTGAGGATAATACCCTTGGGGTGGCAGTCCAGGGTATTATTGTGGTACAATGTAGTGATAAGAGGCATGTATCACTTTGTCAACCAACGTGAGTGACAGGGTTTCAGAAGCAAGAAGGAGGTATCTGCAGAAAAGAACTTTCTACTTGACTCCAAAATTGTGCGCTCACAGGCAGTTCATTCTTATTTAAAAAGACATCACTACGATGATGTGTGTTTTCTCTATTGAAAATTTTTTTTCTTCTTTTCATGTATATTTAAATTTATGGGTGCATGGGAAATGGCACATTTTAAGAAAACTAATTAACAACAATAATATATTTTTATCAACATCACATGGAGATAAAGTGGAGAAAAAAAATATTTTTCTGGACTATAAAATAATTTGCTGGAGTATAAACAAATAAGTTGAATGAGTGAGTGATTATTAATAGCATGCTTATTCAACTCTTTTCTTTATACTCCAGTAAATTAGTTTGTTTTTCCTGTTCAGTAAAAACATATTGTATGCCTTATTCAATTGGAGAATGTTATTGTTTTTAATTCAACATTGTAAAATCAAGGGTATTATTAAAAACCTTTTGTTCATGGATATTACATGTAGGGCAAAGTGACTTTAGCAATGGATAAGTTATTCTAAAAGAAATGGATTCTAGGTGGTTGCCCCTTCAAATCATAGATGATTTTTTTGGGGTAAAATAATTCTTTCCTTCCCCCTCCTCCTCTTCCCTCTCCCTCTCACCCTTTTCATCCCTTTTCCTCTTTTCCTTCCTGTATAGCTGTGTATGTGTCTTTCTTTTCTGTTGACCTTTCTGTTGGTATTTACCTTATTTTCACACTTGGTAAAGTACGTAACATGTTGTCTATAATTGGTAAACACTGGCTAATGGAATGAATTAATTTACATCACCCTTTAAAAAAAGATGAACATTACTTGCAGAAATGGCTATCATTTGGGAGAAAACCAAGTAACCAAATTATTACTCATGATGTTCGAAAAGAATTCTACAGGAGACATTAAGATTTATAAGATCTAATTTTTATTATTATTGTTTAAATAGTAAATAATTATTACGTGGTAAATTATGGGGTGCAGTAAAAGTAGAACTCTACATGTTTTGATTAATGCTCAATTTATTGCATTTTTTTTTTTCCAAAGCTGTGGCTCAGAAGGTTTTTTTAATCTAGAATTACATTTAAATGCACTTCTCTGGGGCAGTGGCATTGTCAGCTCCAAAGCATATGTTGGGAATTTGATTTTATTTTGGAACAATTGCACTCTCTGCTCTACAGGAGCTGACCAAACGGGAAGTGGAATACATTGCCTTGTCAAGGGACACCACGGAAACTGATCTCAAACAGCGTCGAGAGATCCGCGCAGGCACCGCCTTTTACATCGATCAGGCAAGTTCTGATCACGCTCTAAGGCGTGGCTGTTTACTCCAGGTCTGTACAGAATTGATTTTTAAAGTAGAGAGTGGTAGCTCATGTAGTAGTGAGAGATAGCTGTACTGCACTCTCTAGACATATTTGATTTAGATTTTTTGAGTCTGTTCTTGGAAATGCCTTCATGGTTTAACACTAAATAAGAAACCATAGATGAAATTAATGGTTCTAAAATGTTGGCTAAAGATCATTATGCCATTTTCTTAATTCTCAATTACTTTTTACTACTTCCCTATAGAATTCTGATTTTTTTTTTTAAAGAATTAAAGAAATTTTAATATAGGAAATTCTCTAGCACATTTACTAAAGTATTCTCAATCTAAAGGTCAAGTAGGTAAAGGTATATTAAACAGTGAAATTAAATATGCTTCCTGAAACTAAAGCTTTTTGGAGCAGCTTGGGGAGGTGGTTCTTAGGTACAGATTACTAACTAAAGTAATATTTTATGAATATTATAATGAAACTTATGCATTTCTTCAAATTATTGCTTAAAATATTAAATATTGTTCTTTGTTAGGAATACCTAGAGAAAAAGGGACAGAGACTTTAAATGAGCATTTCATAGAGAAAATATTTTAAATGTCCAATACATTTGTGACAAGATGCTTGACCATTTTGTTTACAAAAATAAAAATTAAAACAATAGTGAGCTGCTATTTTTCTTTTACCTCTCAGATTGGCAAAGATGAAAGAATTTGCTAATGTCCATTGTTGATGAGGAAAAAGGGCTGAGGAAAGAGCATTGTTGTTGATGCAATTTAAAAGACAATTTGGCAGTACCTATCAAAAGGATATATTTTGACCCAGCAGTTATGTTTCTAGCAATTTTCCTCCAAATGTTATTCACACAACCATGCAAAGTTATATATACAAGGTTGTTTATTGTAGTATTGTTTGATATCATATGAAAGTATAAATGAAAACTATAATGATGTACATTTAGGAGGTAAATAAAAAGCAGTAAGTAGAGTTCTCTGTAGCCTTTAAAAAGAATGAGGTGAATATATGTGTAGTGATAGGAAAGAAGACCAGGATGTAAATGAAAAAACCTAAGTTGCAAGACAGTGTATATAATATGATCCCATTTGTGATAAAAAGAAAAAAAGAAATATATAAATGTTCATGTTGCATTGAAAATTTCCAGAAGGAAACACAAGAATCTGTCAACAGAGCTTACCTCTGTGGAAATGTGATTGGGCGTCTGGGGTGGGATGAGGAAGAACTTTCAAAGTTCTTTAAATTTGAAGCTTATCACATGAGTACACTATTACTCTATAATTTTAAGAAGTATAATTGTAAAAATCCATGGAGTGAAAATTTTTTTGAGACTGGGATATGAATATGTTGCATATATTACTATTAGTTACAAAAGGAAAAATGCACTTAAAATGGAGAGATATGGCAGTCACCTCTTAGATGGTGATGAAACTTAGCATCATTTAGTGGGAAAATCTGAGAAGTTCAGATTTCCAGCAATTAAAAAGTAACCCCTTGTGGATGAAGCACACAAGTACATTTAAAAGAAGTCCATTTTATTCACATGATGCCAAAGGTTCACTTCATAGATTATTTCTAATTACAGATGGGGAAAAATTTACCTTTAATAATGCTTGTGTCTTTTCTGGACCCAGTGAGGATGAGAGTTAGGACATGAGATTTGAGTTGGGATAGTGAGGAGCTGGTGAGAAGGATTAGAAAATGAGATAGCCTAAGCAGAGGGGAGGAGGTAGGAATGTGTTTAAATGACAGTGAAAGAACTGGCTTTGTTTGTTAGAGTATGGATTTAAAAACATTTTTTGAATGAATTTTATATTCAGATTGATTGTTGCAATGCAAATAGTGAGGAAGAAAAAGTGGATTTTTATGTTTGTAATTTTAAAGACAGCTTAAAACTTTGGCTATTCAGAGATTTCAGAAATTGAGTTGTTTTAAGTAAATAAATGTATTGATTAGCTAAAGCTTTATTTCTTGAAACATAAAGTAAAATATTTAGATGAAACTATAATATTCTACCCTCCTGCCATTCTAAAAAGCATATTTTCATATGATAATCTATTTTGCGTTTTAGAAAATACATAAAGTGCTATATAAATGTATCATAGTATTTTATACTTTTATGGTTTCTTAGGGGAATCCCACTGATTATGAAGTTATTTAGGAAATTGTAATGCACTGACCCCTTCAGAGCCTGTGACTGTGGTGTAGGAATGTTGGTCTTTTCTCTAAATTGCTTCAGACTGTTTATTGAGATTGTACCTGATTTTCATATTTTTTTCTTCTATCTCATTTCCTGGCACTTAATATTCCTTACTGTTTGCTCATAATCAGATCCTATTACTTCTTTGCCATGAAATCCCATCACACCCAGAATAAAATCTAGACCCTTTAATACGGCCTACAACATTGTACAGGACCTAGTATTGTCCCCTGCATCTCCTTTCCCTCGTTCCCTTGCTTTCTAGGCTCCAGCGGCAGTGGCCTTCTTGTTCTCTAAAAATAGACCAAATGCTTTTCATCCTCAGAGCCTTTGTACTTGATATTTCTTCCCCTTGGTATATTGTCTTCAGATCTGTGTATTGCTGCCTCCTCATTCAGATTATAAATTCTCAGAATGTTTTAGCTAAAGTAATCACTGATCGTGCCCACCCCCTTCCTACATGTACCATGCTGTCATATTATACAATGTAATCTTCTTCAGAGCACCCATCACTATATGAATTTACCTAAATATTTTCTTTGTTTCCATGTTTATTGTCTGCCTTCCTCACCAGAATGTAACTATCTTGCTTATCTCTGGCACCTAAAAAGTGTCTGGAATATAATTGGCACTTATATTGGAAGATAGATTTCTCCTTTGGATAATCAACCTCATTTAATTTTTAAATAAATTAAGTGTAAATAGGCTCTGGATAAAACCAGGGCTTTCCAATGGAAAAGCTGTCTGACTTTTTGACATCTATTTTGAGTCTTCAAAATGAGTAATTCCCACCTGAATTCTCAATAGATGAAGTTGCCAGTTGATTACCAGCTAGTCATATGTTTGACTAAAAGGTCTTTATATTTATCTAATTTAGAATCTTCTTATTTATTAAATATTCTTAACTATTGAATTTGATATCTGGGGTCAAGGGAGAGACAATATCTTCATTTATTATCAGGTAATGCCTCTAAATCTAAGTGGGCCAGTGTTGATGAAAAAGTACATGGGGCCATGTAGTGGGTGCTGGGAGAGAAAGTTTGGGGTTTTCAGTGTGGTTGACATTGTATGCACATTATGAGTGATGTCCAAGTAATTATTAACTGACATTTCAGCTGGAAGTCTTGGCAAAACTCCCAAGTCCAAGTTGGGGTTCATGGCCATTTGACCTCTGTTTATTTTCATATAGGATTAAGGATGATGATAAAATGAGAGGTTAAACTCAACTGCTATGCTTGAAGGTCAGAATTAGGTTAATTTTATATGGGTAATTTATATTTTCTTTCAAAATAATGATTTTTTCTTGTTAACAAAGTCATAAATGCTTATTTTATAGATATAACATATATGCACACATATAGTATTTATTAATTAACAAATATTTATTGAAATGACTGCTATGTTTCAGGTGCTCTCTAGGTGCATTGAACGAAAGAAACAAATTCCTGTCATTATAGAGCCTATGTTTTAGTAGGGAAAACAAAAGAAACAGAGGAAAGAAGGATAGTATAATAAAGTAAATGCTAAATAGCATAGGGAAGAATAAAAATTTCTAGTAACCTTCCCCTTTAAAAACAGCAATGTTAATATTTTCTGCATTTCTTTCTATTATACCTATATGCATATTTATTTAATCATGTGTAATTTTTATAAAAATGTTATATACCATGTATATGAAGTTTTATATAGTTTGCTTTTAAAAAACCTGATATTTTATCAGGAGCATCTTCCTATAACATCAGATATTCCTCAAAAATATGATTTTTAGTATCCAAATAGTATTTTATGAAATACATGTGACATTATTTATTTAATGTTTCCATTTTATCCACATTCCCATGTTGTTAGTCATTCAGGTTCTTTCTAAAGTTTCGCTATTATAATTACCACTTTGGTGAATATTATACTAACCTATATCTTGTTATTATCTCATTACTTTTTTAGATTTGAATGCTAGGAATATAAGTGCTAATCAAAGCGTCTGGACATTTTCAAAAGTCTTGATATATATTTATTGCCAAATTGCTTTCCAGAAAGGGTGTTCCAACTTACACTGTCATCAGTGCACTATGGTGATTGCCTCATGTATTCTTGTTAATATTGAGTACTTTGCCAAATTGATAGGCTTTAATTTGCATTAAAAATTACTAACCACGTTGAACACTTTTTATGTTTATTGGCTGTTCCTCCTGTAAGATGTGAATAAATTGAGTGGTTAAGGAAAAGGAGAGAGAGGTACTGATGAAATAAATAAGTTACAGCCTATCAAAAAGTGTTAACATTTATACCATGTTTGTCTGTGTGAATATTTGCCATAACTTACCCACTTGTTGATGTGAAGGTAATTTAAATATTTTAATGCAGTTACTTTCGTAAGTAAATTATACATTACTTTAAAAAAAGAATTTGTTAAAGACCAGAAATATGAATATTTATGACTGATGATATGATACCCATGGAGAAATGAGATATTTTTATTTAATAAAAATAAAGAAGATAAAATAACCTGAAAAAGCCTAAATCATCAATATTCTAACCCTTTAAAAATCTGTTACTGTCCTCATTTTTTTAATTTATTGCCATTCTAATAATTAATTCTGTTTATTGCCTTGTGACTACAGAGAGGAGGACTTTAAGTCAATGTACAGTTGCTTAGATTATTCAAATATAAACCAATACAAATGAACTAAGCTACAAATAAATTACATTTAGGTTTTATGTCTGACTGAGAGGAGACACTCCTTATAATGTTAATTTTGGGAGTAGAAAGCCAGGATGGGAAGTTCAAATGGTTTTCTTAAACTTTTCAGCCACGAACTCTTTTCACATTTGTATCTTGTTAATTTGTTTGACAAGGTACTGTGAAGTTCCCTGATGTACAATATACATATTTAATATTAAGTATAAAAATGCACTTTAAATAATTTTATGATATTTTAATGTATTCTGTTTTGGATTATTCTTGATTCTTACTAATAGAAAAAATAATGGTTAAGTTTTTTAATGCACAGCTTAAATATTACAGGTCATCAAAAGCAACCCTTAATAAATTGAATAATAGTGCTATTGATCAGAAAAGATTTTTATCTTGTCTAAACTCCTTGTACTCTTTTTGGAAATAAGGAAAACATTTATTTGTAAATTTTATCTCATTTATTGATGTTGATGCTACTTTCCACATGTAACCACTGTGAAAATTACAAAGTTGTCTTTCAGAAGTTTATTCTACTCATATAATGAATTAAGTACTTGGAATTTGGAAATCATCTCTTATAGAAGCCAAGCTCTTGAGACTGGCTGAATTCTGATACTTGCACCAGATCCTTTGAAGCCATATTGTTATAATATGTTCTAATTGTCACTTGGAAATTGGAGAAAGTCTATGTTTACTTTGGCCTCTTTGTTTGTCATAACTCAGGCCTTGGCTTCTTACCATGTTGCCAATGCTTATCTACTCATATAATGTTAACTGTTTGGCAGATTTGTATAATTTATTTTAAAAAATCAAGGGACATAAATAATTCTTAAAACACCCTTAGGAGGGAGATGACTTCCTCAGTTTATAGGTGAAGTAACTGAGCCTTAGAGGGCCATGGCCATACAACTGATAAATAGCAGAGGTAGAATTTGAGTCAGGATCTATCCAATTTCAAAGTTTAGGTTTTTTCTACTATATTATGCGACTTCCCTGAAAAAGCAATGATGATAACGATGACAACTGATGACAAGGATGATAGAATTCACAATAATAACAGCCAGTCCTTTCTTAAAGGCTTACTGTGTGCCACAGGTTATCTTATTTAATCTTCACTATAATCAGTGAGATATGTACCATAATTAGTGTAGCTTTAGAAAGAAATGGAGGCTCAGAGAGGTAAAGTGACTAACCTAAGTCACTGGTAAGCCCATAAGTGCTAAAGCAACCAAAAATTGATCTTACCCTATTCTGACATTTTAAAATAAAACTTGAAATGTAAATTTTAAAATTTCTTTGGCTTCGTCAGTACTATTACACTGTAACAATTTTGAGTAATTTGAAGCTCTTTTGAATCTTATATTCATTAAATCATGGCTATATTAAAAATAATTTATATTTTAATAGGTTTGATAGCTTTAAATTTTTTTCCAATACTGCTTTGATTCAGAAATAGCGATAGTGTACAACATCCCTTGAGGATAGTCTCATTTAGGAAATGAGGACACAGACCTCCAGATTAATTGTTTGCCTAAGGTCTTTTATCAAATCAGAAGCAAATTTAGAGCAGAGACTTACACAATTTTTTATTTTAGGTCATGCAACTGCTTTTATCTCGAAATCCTTTGTGTCCATATGTTGGGCTGTTAAACCTGTTGTATGAGGTGGTTTGTCCAGAAGGATCTTGCTATATTTTTTCTGACTTCTGTTTGAGAAAATTAGGTCTCTTGAAGTTCTGTAGCTTGAAGTGCAGGAAAGGATCTGTATGGTTGATGTAATTTCTGCTTTGAGAAACAATCACAAGTAATCTTTCCACATAAAATATGTATGCACTTTTCTCCCCCTTTTTTTAAGATTTCACTAGAAAAATTTGGTAAGTTTGTAATGTTGGCAGCATTGAACATTGGAATAAACCTGAATTTGTTTGGATGGTGACTCTTGTTTAAAACCTTACAGTCTCCATGTGTTCTCAGCTAGCTTATTTGGTCCTCTCTAGAAGCTTGTGGGATAGATAGGACAGATTGTATCTTCATTTCCTTTTCTAGTTAAGGATTCTGTTTCCTTGTTTAGTTATGTTACCGATTCAAAGATAGCTTTGAGTTTTCTATTTCATTGGGTGTTATCTGAAATGTTACAGCTGAAGGGAACCTTAGAGATAATTTCTTCCCATCTCTTCATTTTACAAATGGTGGAAACAGGCCTAAAGAGGGAAAAATCACTTGCCTAACATCATTTAGGTAGATAAAGCAAAATCAAGAACTGGAACCCAGCTTTCCTGATTTCCAGTCCCTATAATGAGAAACACAAATATCATTTGCATTACAAGTAAAATTAGGCCATGTTCTGCTATCTTCTATATTCTCATATTGTTTTTGTTTCTTGGAAATAGTGTGCAGTTCGTGCAGCCACAGAAGGCAGAACTCTCGTTTTGGAAGGCTTGGAAAAGGCGGAGAGGAATGTTTTGCCTGTTTTGAACAACTTGCTGGAAAATAGGGAGATGCAGCTTGAAGATGGACGCTTCCTAATGTCTGCAGAGCGTTATGACAAACTTCTCAAAGTAAGAAAAGAAAAATTCAGCTGCTCTGTCTTAACTGCTGAGCTGTGGGTAGTGCCATTTGTTGTATAAGACACAACTGTATCAGAATGAGGGCACATATTCAGGTGGCCCACATCTGATCTGTGGCAAATTGCTGAAGTCAGGTCATGAGTTTGCAGTTTACAGGGCTCTTCTAATATTTGCTGACCATGTTAGAAAATCTCCAAGATTTTTACTTTTTCTTGCCAATCTAATAACTTTCTTTTTTCCTTCCTCCCTTCCTCCCTCCCTTTTTTCCTCTTTCTCTTTCTTTCTCCTTTTAATCCTTCTTCCCTTTCTTTCTCCTTTCCTGTCTTCCACTTTCCATCTCTCAAAAACTATTTACTAAGAGTCTAGTGGCTTCTAGACAGTGGCGGGAATACAAAGCTGAAAAAAGTTCAGTTCTTGGCCTCAGGAAGCTCAAAGTTCAGGAGATATTGACAGAAATTAGTAAGATATTTAAAAGATACCCTGGCCCTGACCAGTGTGGCTCAATTGGTTGGATGTCGTCCCATGCACTGAAAGGTTCAATTCCCAGTTGGGGCACATGTCCCGGTTGTGGACAGTAGGGGGCGTGCAGGAGGCAGCCGACCGATGTTTCTCTCTCATTGATGTTTCTATCTCTCTCCTTTCCCTTTCTCTCTCTCTAAAATCAGTAAAAACATATTTTAAAAAAACAATAAAAGATACCCTTAATGGTTCAAGCTACCAGTCTCTGATGCCTGAGTTGTTCTAAGAGCACCTAACTTTCACAAAAACTTCCCATTATAATCACCACATCTCCCATTTCAACATATTGTTTAAATTACACATCTACTGGGTTTTTGTTGTTGATGTTAAAGTGACAAGACACTGGCCTTTTATTTAGGGGTGGGGAGTGTACAGCCCAAGAAATCATTTGGTCTGGCCCTGCCAAGGCAACTGCAGGCAGGACATGAAATTCAGTAAATCTAGGAGCTTTTATCATAGCTAATTTTTCAGTTGATAATTTTGTATGGCCCCTGAATGATGTTCTAAATATCCAAATGGCCCTTGGCAGAAAAAAGGTTCCCCACCCCTGAACTGGACCCGACCCCCTGCTTCTATCCTTCCTGCCCCACAGCATTCAGTGATCACTTTAAAACATGCGACAGATCAGGTCATTCCCCTGTTCTCAGATAAAATCCAAAGTCTTTACAGTGGGCCTTATCTTCTCCTAGCCTTCTTCTTACTCCACTCCAGCTGCTAGAATTCCTTTTACTATACCTTAAACATGCCGGATAGGCATTCTCCTACCTTATAGGTGCTTTGCACAGACACTTTACTCTTTGGGAATGGTTTTCTCCCAGATATCTGCTCGGCTTACTTCTGTACCTCCTTCAAGTCTTTGCTCAAATATTATATTATCAATGAAGCCTGCCCTAACCCTCCTGTTTAAAATTGTAATGTCCCCTCTTCCCCCATACTCCCTTACTCTGCTCTATTCTTTTCCCCATAAAGTCTTCTAACATCCTATATGATTTACTTATTATGTTTTTAGTTCATTTTCTGCTTCCCTTTATTAGATTATAACTTTCACGAGGGGAGGGATTTTTGTCATTGATGTTATCTTAAGCTCTTAGAGCAATGCGTGACACTAGGTAAGTGCTCAATAACTATTTGTTAGATGAATGAATAAGTACACTAAAATCTTTAAATACTGTGATACAAGTGTGTATAACGAGGGGCACAACAAGGGAGTGTGGGACTCTTCAAAGGCTTTGGAGAAGGGTTCCATATAATTTACAAAAGGACAAGAAGGCAGCCCTGTTCACTCAGCTCCAGCTGTTCCACAATGGAGCTCTCTGGCTCACCATGTCTCCAGGGACTGATGTTCTGCCTCCGCATCCTAGGATTTAGAATCTCTCTCACACCTATTCTGTAGAGATACATATGTGCTAATCTTACTACCCCAAGTTGTTTACAGATTGTTTAAGAGCAGGATCTGTGTCAAGCTTCTTTTTGATTCTGCTCCCAGGGAACTAATACAAACCCAGAACAACCTAGGCACCAAATAATAGATGCTGTCACCAGAGGGTCTGATTGAACTGATGCTCCACAACTGGTAGGACCAGGAGCATCTCTTTCTGATTCCACCATCTGAATCTGTTTTCTCGGAAACATGTCTTGCAATCCTTTCAGTACTCTGATTCTTTACTATTTATGGGAGATCCTAGCTGGTGTTTTCATTGTGTAGTGTAGTTGTTTTCTTTTGGCTGTATCTAAAGATGGCACCATACTAGTATAGTAACAAGAGGATACTTGAGGATTTATTTTTTAATTGAAATTTTTTGAATATCTTTATTAATTTCAGAGAGAGGAAGGGAGAGGGAGAGAGATAGAAACATCAATGATGAGAGAGTCATCATTGATCGACTGCCTCCTGCATGCCCCCAACTGGGGATCGAGCCTGCTGCCTGGGCATGTGTCCTGACCGAGAATGGAACCGTGATCTCCTGGATCCTAGGTCAGTGCTCAACCATTGAGCCATGCCTGCCCAGGCTGATTTTTTTTTGAGAGAGAGGAATAGGGAGAGAGAGAGAGAAACATTGATTTGCTGCCTCCTGCAGGTGCCCTGACCAGGGATTGAACCTGCAACCTGGGTATGTGCCCTGACTGAGAATGGAACCTACTACTTTTTGGTGTATGGGATGATGCTCCAACCAATTGACCCACACTGGCTAGGGCAATATTTGAGGGTTTAATCAATAAGAAAAGTTAAAGTCATTCATTCATATTGTTACAGTTAATTTATTGAAATGAAAGCTATTTTATTATTTATTTATTTTTTAAAAATCTTGTTTTATCAATTTATATTTTATAAATAATGTAAATAAATGTAAATAGAAGAATAATTTACATTTATTTTAAAGGTAGGTAGATATGATACAGAACATTTTCTCTTTAAATATTTTCTAATTACAAAATAACTATTATTTGCCTCTATATTGTTATTTGCTGCTTTTAGTGAGCGATTTGGAAAAGAATACTTAGATTATGGAATCATTTTTTTAAGGTATATGATTTACTTCATAACAAGAACTTCAATATATTCTTTATTCATGTAATAGAATTCTGTGTGAAGTTATTGAACGTCTTACTTTGGATAGGAATTTGAGATATGGCTCAAATGGGCTTTAGTATACAAGGCATGCTTATTAACTGAGAAGGATGTACTGCATTTTCCCCAATGTGAATATCAGCATAAATACATAATTTTTATTGGTAAGTGTAATTTCTCTATTCACAGAATCAGTCTCATAGGAACCTCACAGAATATAGGCAAGATCTCTTCACAAAACATTACCACTTTAAGACAATTTCTGTGATAAAAGGACTTCAGCACCAAAACTGAAGTCCCATTTATTTCTGTACGAAATTTGAGTATCTCAAAACGTTAATGGTTTCATAGAGGTGATTATAGTAGAATGTATGGAAACATACAATTGGTTTATATCAATTTTATGTATATTCTGATTATCAGTTTCAGATGAATGGGAAATGGAAATGTTCAGCTCTGTGAAAATTATACTCCTGATTTCTCAGACAGGATTATATCCAGATTCTTGTTTTCTAGTGCATAGGAGATAGTGTCAGTGTTAGTCCTATTAATGAAATGTAGGGTCATGATTTTGGTAATGCTAGCAATTGTTCATTATGTTTTAAAATTACTTCATGCAGGAACAGATTGAGGGATCTCAGAGGGAAGGTGAGGGTGGGGGAGTGGTTCGGGAGAGATTAAGCAAAGAATTTATATGCATAAATGCATAACCCATGGACACAGACAGTAGTGTGGGGAAGGCTGGGGGTGGGGCGGATGCGGAGTAGAGGGGATCCATGGGGGAAAAAGTGGGACATCTGTAATACTTTCAACAATAAAGATATATTTAAAAAAATTATTTCATGCATTCAGTCAACAGACGTTTGTCCTATTATGTGCTAGAGGTATTAAGTCCTTTCAAGATCTGGATCCAGCAAGAAACAGTTATGTGCAGAAGTCAGTGCACAAATGTCTGATGATAGACGCTTGCATAGTGCATGGGGTACAAAAGTGATTCTAATGGAAAGAGGGGACTAGAAAGGGTCCCATTTTAAAGATGATACTGTCTGTCTTTGAATGATACTTATGTTTAAGGTGTGCAAAGCGGAAAGAGTATTCCAAACAGTGGAGCAGTGTTGGTGAAGCAGCATGATGTGCCTGGGGAGCCACAGTTGTGAGATGGGCATAGGCACAGGGCCAGGAGAGGCGGCCTGAGGGGATGGGTGTGAAGTGGTTGCTGAGACTGGGAGAGTCAGACATGAATCTGGCCAAGAAAGGCCTTGAGAATCATGTTAAGAGTTTCTACATTGTCATGTGGGCCACATTCATATCAGCTGGGTAAGCTCCATGGATTCTACAGCTGAGGACAGTGAAGAGCCATTGATAAGGTCAGGCAGAAATGGGAGGAATGGCACTTAATAGATGCCTGCTATGGACCTGTTGCTTTCACATACATAATCACATTTAATTTCATTATAGGCATAATAATGGTGATATTATTCTCACTCTATAGGTGAGAAAGCTGAGGCTCAGAGGGTATTATGGCATACTCTTGTTCACTTAGCTGGAGTTTGCATAAAGCACTAGAGCCAGGATTTATAACTTCAAAACCACCACATACTAGTTGCAGGACCATGGGCAAGTTATGTAACTCCTCTGAACAGTTCATTCACTCATAAAAAAGAATTAAATGTCTATTTAGATTCTGGTGAAATTTAAATGAGAAAAATTCATAAAGTGCTTACCATGTAGTAAGTTTTTAATACATGCTAGTTATTACTATTCATATACCTTGGTAGAAATATACCTGTAGACACAGTTATCTATTTAAGGTCCAGGGCAGGCTCTGCTCTGCCGGTGGCCTGCCCTCTGGGACTACCTTTTTCATCATCTGGTCTGAGCCAGTATACTGTCCTTACCTTCCTGACTTAGTTCCTCTGTGTTACTCTGTAGGACTTAGAAACCCGACCCAGGTCTCCTTTGTTCCTTCATGTGTTCACTGCTTCTCCTTTTGACACATCAGTCTTCATGTTCTGGTATCCAGGTCCTCATTTCACTTTGCTTCCTTCCTTGACAGTTTGATTTTGAGAGTGTTCTCAGCAGTCAGGGCCTACATTTCTTAGTCTTGGAAGCTCTTGCAGTTGTAATCTATTTTAGTTATGCTGTAATTTTTGATCTCATACTCTTTAAGGATCATACCAAAACAGAGCTGGATGCTTGGAAGATTGTGCGAGTCAGTGAAAATTTCCGAGTGATTGCCTTGGGCTTGCCAGTGCCTAAGTACTCTGGGAATCCATTAGACCCCCCTCTCCGTTCTCGATTTCAAGCCAGAGATATTTATTACCTACCCTTTAAGGTAAGTGTGAACAAGGATAATTTAGTTTTTAAACAATTTTTCTATTCATAATAAATTCAGTTTCTATGAAAATGTTACCGTGTTGGTACATGTCCTCCTCAGTTGTTAATGGTGAGAAAAAAGGATACAGGGTGAAGAAAGTCTCTGGAAATGAGGAAGAAAAAGTGTTGTGGTATTATTTTTCTAACAGATTTTCAAAATGACTACTTTTTATAGAAAATAACATGTATCAATAAGTTATTTTTTGCTCTTAATTGCTTAGTATTGGCTTAATTAAAAGATTGGATTGTCTATAAAGCATTTACATTTAATCTATTATATTCCTTATTAATTGTTTTGATATTTCTATGTTATTTCAGGACCAACTTAGACTGTTATATTCTGTTGGACCCAATGTTTCTGCTGAAAAGTAAGTCATCTGTACATTTATATATTTTTATATAAATATCTGGACACTTAATATTGAATTTGTTTTGCCATTGATTGATTGATTCATTCATTCAACAACTATTCTCTGAAGGATTTTTTAGTAGCTGTGGTAATTGCTGATGATAGAAGTGATAAAGAAGATGATAAAGATAAAAATCATGGTAAAGACATGATCTTTGATGGCAAGAAACAACATCTAGTAGAGATTAAAAATATTTGAATACTTTAAGATAGTGTAGTAAGGTAATACTTTTAAAGTATTGGGGGCTATTGTGGTTGAGAGTTTATAAGGACTTCATAAAGGCATTGACATTGAGGTGGGTCCTAAAGAATGAGTAGGCTTTGCCAGATAGAGAATGGAATTAAGGAATTCTAAGAATTTTTTTTTTTTAAAAGCATGGGATATGAGAGTGTATGTCTCATTCTTGAGGCTATAAAAAGCTGCAGGTGGCTAGAGATAGGTTTAGATTGAGAAAGGTAGGAGGTGAGGCTGCCAGGTTGTAAAAAACTTCACATATTGTGATGGATTTCAGAAATATATCTGTTATCTAATCAGGTTCTGAGTTTTAAATGGAATATTTTAATGTGGAGCTGCTGTTTCTTAAGAATTTGATAGTAGATGTCATCTTCTTAGATTAAACAGATTTGTACATACTTTATATTAAAACTGTTATAATAAGATTTAATATAATTTCTCTTTTTCCCCTAGAATTTCTCAACTTTTGTCCTTTGCCACCACTCTTTGTTCCCAAGAATCTTCTACTCTGGGACTTCTAGATTTTCCTTTAGATAGTTTACCAGCTGCAGTTCAAATCCTGGTATGTATAGAATAAAGTAATGACTGGTATACCCAAATGAGGCAAAGAAAATTAAAAGGTTTATCCTTGGATATTAATCATTTCAGTTTGCCTTGTCATATTCCTTTGTAAATATTGCAAGAGCTGAGATTAATTTGTTGTTCAGTGCAGCAAACTATTCAGAGATCAATGGTGTCTTCTGAACCCTTAAAGAGCTTACAGTCTTAGAGAGGGGAAGGTGGATGTGCATCTCAGGTAAGTTCTGGAAACAGAGGGAAAGACTTTTAGGCTGATCACACAGAGGTATGCTGTAGTGTAAGCTGTGCCTCAGACTTGCCCCAGCCTGATGTGGGGAGCTGTGGCTTTTACACTCCAGTGCCATCAGTCATTGGTTAATGGTCACCCCAGGGTGCACCACTTCCTGGGCACTAGCTATTCTCCCAGCCTTTGAGCAAAGGGAGCTCAAGGATACTCTTTTTCAAAAGATCTTTAGCAGCTGGCTGCTGGGAGGCACAGAAAAGATAAGAACAGATCTGAGGGGATTTGGTGGAGCATTGACGTTATCCACTGCAGTATCACAAAGGTTGTGATGGTCCTGTCTGGAGTGGCAGGAAGGCCTCCAGGCAGAGGGAACAGCACTTAGAAAGTGTTGAATCCCAAAAAGGCCTGATACTTTTGGAGAGTAAGTTGTATCACAAGAGCAAGCCTGCATGGTGGATAGGTTAGAACGTTAGTGTGAAGTGTTTTATGTGGTGAGTGAAGTTGTCTGGGTTTTATAATGTGGAAGAAGTGGCCCATCAAACATTAGTAAGTACAGTTGTTTGTAAACCTACTTTTGCCCACTGCTTTCTATTGGAGTCAGATACCTCTTTTTGGAGGAAGGAGGGATATGGAGGGCCTAGATGCACTGGGACCAAGTATGGGACTATTAAAATAGTGAGAGACTCTGTTAAAGAGCATAATCCCAGGTAGTGGGAACATCACCTAGATAAGATATTTATATTTAATTTATTTTTATCTTTTTTAAAGGTTATTTTTATTGTTGACACTATTACAGATGTCCCCATTTTCCCCCACTTTGCCCACCTCCTTCCGGTCCCCACCCCTCTTTCCTCTGGCCATCATCACACAGTTGTCTGTGTCTATGGGCTATGCATATATGTTCTTTGGCTAATCTCTTCACTTTTTTTCATCCAGTCCCCCCTCCCCTCTGACAGCTGTCAGTCTGTTCCATGTACCCATGCCTCTGTTTCTATTTTGTTCGTCAGTTTATTTTGTTCATTAGATGCCACATATAAGTGAGATCATATAGTATTTGTTTTTCTCTGATTGGCTTATTCCACTTACCATAATAATCTCCAGGTACATCCATGCTGTTGCAAAAGGTAAGATTTCCTTTCTTTTATGGCTGAGTAGTATTCCACTGTGTAACTGTACCAGAGCTTTTTTTTTTTTTAATCCTCACCCGAGGATATATATTTTTTCCATTGTTTTTCAGAGAGTGTGGAAGGGAGAGAGAGGGACACATCGATGTGAGAGAGACACATCAATTGGTTGCCTCCTGCATGTGCCCTGACCAGGGCTGAGCCTGCAACTGAGGTACGTGCCCTTGGCCGAAATTGAACCCAAAACCCTTCAGTCCACAGGCTGACACTTTAACCACTGAGCAAAACTGCCCAGGGCTACAACAGCTTTTTTACCCACTCATCTACTAATGGGCATTTGGGCTATTTCTAGATCTAGGCTACTGTAAATAACACTGCTATGAACATAGGGGTGCATATACTCTTTCTGATTGGTGTTTTGGAATTCTTGGGATATATTCCCAGAAGTGGAATCCTGGGTCAAAAGGCAGTTCCAGTTTTACTTTTTTGAGAACACTCCATACTGTTTTCCACAGTGGCTGCACCAGTTTGCATTCCCACCAACAATGCACTATGGTTCCCTTTTCTTCATGTCCTCGCCAGTACTTGTTTTTTGTTGATTTATTGATGGTAACCATTCTCGCAGGTGTGAGGTGATATCTCATTGTGGTTTTAATTTGCATACTAGGGCAAGAGAAACAAAGGAAAAAATAAACAAATGGGACTACATCAAACTAAAAAGCTTCTGGACAGCAGAAGAAACCATCAACAAAATGAAAAGGGAACCCACTGTATGGGAGAACATATTGGCCAATGATACATCTAATAAGGGCTTAATTTCTAAAATATATTAAAAACCCCCATAAAACTCAGGAAGACAAACAATCCAATTAAAAAATGGGCAAGGGACCTGAATAGACACTTCTCCAGAGGGGACATACAGATGGCCAATAGACATATGAAAAGATGCTCAACATCACTAATCACCATAGAGATGCAAATTAAAATCACAATGAGATATCACCTAGATGAGACATTTTAAACTTTTATTGCTATTTATTTTATATTTCCTGAGAGTCAGTGAGTTAGGTTTCTTGGGTATTGCTTACACTGTTCTATACATCTAGAACTGTTTTTTCTCTTCTGTTGATTATGCTTTTACTTTTCGTTCCTTTTGTTTTTGCTCAGAACTCTTCAGTTGGACAATTCTTAAATCTTAAAAAAGTTAAAAAAAATAGTAAAATGAACATCTCTAATTCCTTCACATAGAATCACCAATTGTTAACATATTGCCACATTTGCTTGCTCATTTTTTTCTGAACCATTTGAGAGTACACAGCAAACATTCTTAATACTTCAGTATGCAACTTCTCAGAATTAGGACATTCTCTTATATAACCAAACACCATTATCACACCCATGCCTCAGCATATTAACAGTAAATCTATATCATCTAATAGATGGTCCATACTGAAATTTCCCTAATTGTCCCTGTTAATAGACTTTTAAAAGTAAGGTGAACTGAACTGGAAAAGCAGTTTGATTTGGGGGTAAGGATTTGGGGATAATGAACAGTTTATAACTTTGTGGTTATAATTTTGAAGTGAGGTGCATGTGGATGAGATTAACTGAGATTAGGAATAAAGATGGAGAAGAGAGTTTGGGACAAATAGGGTAGGGAGATGTGTTCAGACATGTAGTTTCAGACATGCTGAATCGGCGTCTATGGGATATTCATATGGTTACATCCAATGTGTAATTGAGAGTTCAAGTCTAGAGCTCAAGAAAGAGGTCAGGAATAGAGATATAAACATGGAAGCCATCAACACATAGATGGAAGCTGAAAGATGGGTGTGGGAGAGCTTACCAAAGGAAAGGGTGTAGAATAGGAAGAAAAGAGGAAATAATGAATATTTGCTTATGTAGCCTTCTGGGAAATATGAGTAACCTATTAGTTATTAATTATAAGGCAATTTTAACGTCATATATATTTTGCATAATTTTTCAGATTTATTTTAGATGTTCCTCATTCACATCTATTTTTGCTCCTAAATAGGATTCCTTTCCTATGATGTCAATCAAACATGCAATCCACTGGCTTTACCCATACACTATTTTACTAGGACAAGAAGGGAAGATGGCTGTGGAAGATGTTTTAAAAGTAAGTATCTGCTTCCTCCCTTCCCCCTCCCCTCCCCTCTCCCCCTTCCCCTCCCCCTTCCCTTCTTCCCATCTTTTCCTTCCTCCTTTCCTACTTTTCCCTCTCCATCTTTCTTCCTTTCCCTTGCTTTTCCTTCTCTTCTTTTGCAGGTATAGAGGCATTGGCATGCCAGTGGTTGGGGAAGCAAGCGATGTGGCTGGTGTGTAGGAGATTGGTTACATTGAGTAAATAAGTAAATCAATTGAGCAAATATTGAGGAGTATAAAAGCTGCATTTTTCATTGTTGGAGAAAAAATTTATAAGCATAGAAAGGGGGAATGAAAGAGCCCTCAGGTATTAGATTGAAATTGGAGAAATTGATATAAACTCATTTTTTTCAATATGTATAAACAGATAAATATAGTAATAGATATAAATAGTATATATGTATGTGTATATATGTGCATATTTTCCAGCTCCATTCCCTAAGAGGGCCTAAAAGCTATGACACTGCAATGGCAATGATCATACCAGGTGTGAGACATAGGTTTCTCAATATCACGCTTCCAAAAGTGCTCCTTGGAAGTAGGGCTGATTCAAGGTTTGGGATAGGGAATGTGCATGATGAGCCTGGACCATCTTATTTATACTAAAAAGTAAGGAAATATTTAACACATAATGTTGTCAAAGTGACAGAGGAGCCAGCTTGGAGTAGCTCCCACTGGCCAAAATCTGGGACAATTTTAGCATCAAAATAATGGTAGTAATCAATGATAACCATTGAATAAAATAGGAATCCATTAGTTTATACTAATACAAATGAATAGGTAAGATAAATACATGGAGGAGAAGGAAACCTTTTCCATAATAGAATGCCTGTTAATAAAAGCAGAAGGAATTATATAAATAGAAAAAAAAATCATCATTTGGCAATTACCAGAGAGTGGTGGTTGATTTAGACATGAGTCATCAAAGGATGTCAAAGCTGGTGGAGGTTCTATGAGGAATCGGATACTGGCAAAATCTAAGAATATTCCACCCCATCCCACCCCACTACTAGATTGAGTACAAAACAGGAAAATTGTATTTTTATCATAAACACCAATTTGACCAGGTGGAGCACCATCAATATCATGTGCCTCCTGAGAGTTATGCTAAGAAGAGCTCAGCATTATTTCCTATTCTGGCTAAGAATTCTTGGTGTGAGTTTGGACATGATGAAATATTGTATAGACCTAGGTTGAGGGCCATCTTACACAATGAAAGACCTGTATTCTTTGGAACTGTCCAGGCCATGAATAACAGAAAAACAGGAATTGTTTCAGATTGAAAGAGACTGAAGAGATATGACAGCTAAATGCAATGTATTCCTGCATTGGATCCTGGATCAGATTGGAAAAAGTGACATTGTTGGCACAGCTGGCTAAACTTGAATAGGATCTGTGGGGATAGTAGTATTCTATTAAATTGTTCTCCTCATATGGAAGTTTATATGGTGATTACATTGGCTAGAGTTTTGTTTTTTAAATTGAATTATTTGGGATGATAGTGATTAATAAAATTATCCAGGTTTCAGGTATACAATTCTACGATACATCATCTGTATATTGCATTGTGTGTTTACCACTCCAAGTCAAGTCTCCTTCCATCACTATTTTTATCCCCTTTACCTTTTTCTATCTCCCTCCACCCCCTTTTCCTTCTGGAAATACCCATACATACTATTACCTGTGCCCATGAGTCTTTCTTTTTTTATTTTGCTTTAATCCCTTTACCCTTCTTACCAGCCCCCAACCCCCTCCCCTCTGACAGCTGTCAGTTTGTTCTCTGTATCCATGAGTCTGTTTCCACTTTGTTTGTTAGTTTATTTTGTTCATTAGATTCCACATATAATTGAAATCATATGGTACTTGTCTTTCTCTGACTGGCTTATTTCACTTAGCATAATATTCTCCATGTCCATCCATGCTGTCGCAAAAGGTAAGATTTCTTTCTTTTTTAAGGCTGAGACGTATTCCATTGTGTATACCACAGCTTTTTTATCCATTCCACTACTAATGAACACTTGGGCTGTTTCCAAATCTTGGCAATTGTAGGTAGATAAAGCTGTAATGAACATAGGGGTGCATATATCTTTTCAAATTAGTGTTTTGGATTTCTTTGGATAGATTCACAGAAGTGAAATTGCTGGGTCATAAGGCAATTCCATTTTATATTTTTTGAGGTAACTCCATACTGCTTTCCACAGTGGCTGCACCAATCTGAATTCCTAGCAACAGTGTACAAGGGTTCCCTTTTCTTCACATCTTTGCCAACACTTGTTTGTTGATTTATTTATTTTTCTTTCTTTTTTTTAAAGACACTTTAGAGAAGTGTCTCATACTTTATTTTTTAAAATTTTTTTATTTTTTAAAAATATATCTTTATTGATTTCAGACAGAGGAAAGGAGAGGGGGAGAGAGAGGCAGAAACATCAATGATGAGAGAGTCATTGATCGAGCCCACAACCAGGGCATGTGCCCCGACCGGGAATCGAACCCCGATTGCATGGATCCCAGGTCGACGCTCAACCACTGAGCCACGTCCGGCCGAGCTTGTTTGTTGATTTATTGATGATAGCCATTCTGGTAGGTGTGAGGTGATAGTTCATTGTGGTTTTAATTTACATTACTCTTATGATTAGTAACAGTGAGCATCCTTTCATATGTCTATTGGCCATTAGTATGTCCTCTTTGGAGAAGTGTCTATTCAGGTTTTTTTACCCAATTCTTAAATGGATTGTTTGTTTTCTTGGCGTTGAGTTTTATAAGTTCCTTACACATTTTGGATATTAAACCTTTATCAGATGTATCATTGGCGAATATGTTCTCCCATTCAGTGGGTTGCCTTTTCATTTTGTTGATGGTTTCCTTTGCTGTGCGAAACCTTTTTAGTTTGATGTAGTCCCATTTATTTATTTTTTCTTTTGTTTTTCTTGCCCAAGGAGATATATCAGAAACAATATCGATAAGAGAAATGTCCAAGTTTTTACTGTCTATGTTTTCTTCTAGGATTTTTATGGTTTTGAGTCTAAAATTTAAGCGCTTAATCCAATTCAAATTTATTTTGTGTATAGTGTAAGAAGGTGGTCTAGTTTCATTTTTTTGCACATATCTGTTCAGTTTTCCCAACACCGTTTATTGAATAGATTATCTTTACCCGCATGTATGCTTTTGCCTCCTTTGTCAAATATTAATTGACTATAAAGGGCATGGGTTTATTTCTGGGCTCTCTATTCTGTTCCATTGATCTATATGTCTGTTTTTATGCCAGTAAGATGCTGTTTTGATTACTATGGCCTTGTAGTATAATTTGATATCAGGTAGTGTGATTCCTCCAACTTTGTTCTTCTTTCTTAGAATTGCTGTGGCTATTCTGGGTCTTTTGTGGTTTCATATAAACTTTTGGATTATTCTAGTTCTGTGAAATATGCCAGTGGTATCTTGATAGGAATTTTGTTGAATCTATAGATTGCTTTGGGTAGTATGGACATTTTAATTATGTTAATTCTTCCTATCTATGAACATGGTGTATGCTTCCACTTATTTCTATCGTCTTCAGGGTCTTATAATTTTCCAATTACAGGTCTTTTACATCTTTGGTTAAATTTATTCCAGGGTATTTTATTATTTCTGAAGCAATTGTGAATGGGATTTTTTTTTAGTTTCCTTTTCTGATAGTTCATTATTGCTGTATAAAAGTGCAACTGATTTCTGGGTATTTATTTTTTATTCTGCTACTTGACTGTATTTAACAGTTCTATTGGTTTTTGGGTGGAATCTTTAGGGTTCTCTATATACAGTATCATCTTATTTGCAGATAATGATGGCTCTACTTCTTTCTCAGTTTGAAGGCCTTTTATTTCTTCTTTTCTCATTGTTGTGCAGATTTATTGTTTTCCATAAATATGAACTGGAATGTTTAAGGGTAATGGGGCATCATATCTGCAGATTACTCTCAAATGGTTTAGAAAAGACCAGTGATAGTATGTGTGTGTAGGGATGGCTGGAAGGAGAAAGGGAACAAATGTGCTAAAATATGAACCACTGTGAAACATGGATGAAGGTGAAATAGAGTTTTTATAAAACCATGTTTCTTCCCAGCAAGTGTGAAATTATTTTAGGATACAAAATTTTAAGAAGTGAATATCCAGTATAACTCATTTAAGAATATCCAGTATAGCCCATTTTAAAATTTAAACAATTTAAAAGCAAATGTAAGATAACACTAAGTTAAAATTTATCTGCCTATAACTTGGTAGTGTTTTCTCAAGGGCCACTTACACCATATGGTATCTTATAACTATATATTTAAAAGTATTGACCCTTGGCAGAGATTTGTTAACTCACCCTAATTAATTCCTTTTTATAAAAGACAGTTTTTGCTTCTCTTTTAGTTTGGCTCAAGGTGCAGATTTCTTAGGCTTATGTAGAATGTGAACAACAACTTTTGTGGCTGTGCGTATAGATCCTTCATTTTTCAGAGGCCGAAATTTGACAACCTAAAGCATATGGCATGGTTTTTGTTTTTTTCTTATCCCCAGATCTACACAGGGATTTTGGGAGTACAGAGTACATATTCTCTGTGCAGCTAGTAACAGTGGGAAGAACTCAGAAGACTGGAACAATAGATTCTAGTTACTTTAGTGGGATTTTTTTCACATATCAGCTAGCCAAAACGACAATATTGTCATTGGTTGGTGGTGTCAATAATAATAATAAAATAAAAATAATAAAAAGCTGTTCCTTGGAGATGCTGAGAAGTGTAGTTAGAGACAGAATCAAAAAACAAAGCATCAAGAAGCAAGGGGAAGGTAATGGTCAGTAAAGGGGCAAAGGAGTGTGGAAGAGACAGGATAACATAGAAGCAGAGCTGGGGACAGTGAAGTAGGAGCCACTGATGAAAGAAAAATAAGTCTGTGTGTTTGAGAGGGGGAAAGGAGGGTGAGAGAGAGAAGGGAAGAGGAGAGAAGGAGGGAGAGGAGGAGAAGGGGGTGGAATATTAGTGGGATAATGAAGAACCATTTGGAAATGTGGAAATTAATTCAGAGGCTCAAGGAGACAGGGAACTACCATTTTCTGACTATAGTTTACTTTAACTTTTATTCTAGGAGCTGGAAAATAGAAAACTAGAACTCATATTTGATTTAATCATCTAAACTAAGGTTGCGCTGGTCACTGAAGTAGTGCACCTAGTGTTTAAGGAAAAGGACATGATTTCCTATGAGCTCCCTTGATGCCCATTAGCACAGTGCCCAACGTCTAGGGAACAGGGTAAATAGGGAGGAAGAAGATGTTGCGGGAAGAGGTGAAGTTTTTCATGATACAACTGAGAGAAGATATCAGTGCCTAGATAAGTCAGTTATGAACAAAGGTCTTTACCAAAAAACAAAACAAAACACCAGAACACTTTGATGTGTTTCTGGTCTCTAATTTCAAAACTAGTTAAACAAATTAGATAAAATTATAGAATACCTTTTAAGAGTTGAGTTTTGTAGCCCTGGCAAGGTGGCTCAGTTGATTGAAGCGTCATCCTGTGTCCCAAAAGGTGCCGGGTTCAGTCCCCGGTCAGGGTGCATAAGGGAGCTAACCAATCAATGTTTCTCTCTCACATCAATGTTTCTTTCTCCCTTTCCCACTTTCTCTCTCTCTTTCTCTCTCTCTCTCTCCAATCAACAAAAGAAAACATATGCTGGGAGGAAGGTTAAAAAAAAAGTTCAATTTTGTGAAAAAAGTAACTAGTGTTTCTTTTGTTTGGCCTTTATTTTGACCTTTATATTAAGGGGAACATAGAAAAGTGATTAAAGGCCCATATGACAAACAGAAATTATTTCAAATTTGATTGTAGAGTTTAAAAAAAAAGGAAAAAGAGAATGATAGACGAGAGAAGAAAAAGCGATTGTCTTTTCTTGCCTTAGTTATATGAATTGCTAGTTAAGAAACAGTACTTCTTTTTCCAGTTCCTTAGTAGGTGGTTGGGGAGCAACAGCTTAGGTTCATTTGGCTGAACCTAATTAATAACTTCCTTTTTATAAGATCATTACACATTGGTACATACATTCACATCAGAGAATTAAACCTCTTTCCTTAAAAATGGAGCAGAGCAGTCTACTGATTGGTATAATTCTTTATGATCTGTTCTTAGGAGTCTCTTTGACCTGTTTTTTATTCTAAGTTTCTCTATTTTCTCATGCTGATGTTCACAGATGAACATTTTTTATATCTGCAAATAATTTTGAATTAAGAGTGATGAAAATTAAGGGAATATTGTTCAATTTGAAAAAAATGCTGAACTGAAGAATAGAAATATGTATTATAATAGCAAACCAAGAAAGTCCATACCTACAACAACTTTTCCTTGACAAATAATTATATTCTGACGTAGACTGTCATAGAAATTAATGTATAGTTGTATTTGAATTAGCTATCTATTTGGATTTTAGTGTAATCACTTAATTAGGCTATTTTTTTTTAAGGAAAAATTATTACTGAAAATGCAGTTAGGTTAAATTCAGTACACCTTTCTTTTTTTCTAAACAAGCTATAAAAATAGCTACAATGTTTTTCATTCCCCAGATGGTGCTCATCTTATGATACTCATATTCTAAAAACAGGTTTCTATAGTCATAACATCACTTCTAGCTTTTAGTTAAGGGCATCTTAAAGAAAATACTCTCATTCTGAATCTGCTATACTATGAGAATGGTATTTGTTACAGTATGGCAACAAGTACATCCAGGCTTCTAGTACCATGTCTTGGTCCTTCTTAGGCAGGACTTTATCTTAACAATGGTTAAATTCATAAGTTTCGTAGGTGATTTAGAAAGACTGTGTTTCCACTTATCCGCTGATAATATAAAATGAACTTTAGTCTTTGCTGAGAAACTAGGAAGAATCTTGCATTTAGTGTTTTCATTCCAGTTCAACAAACATTAATTGAGCACTCATTATTTGGCACATGATGTGCATACAGAAATCTTGGGATGCAGAAAGGAATATGATCTGACCTCTGCTCTTGGGGAACTTATGGTCTGGTTGGGGCACCACACATACAAATAAAGCATAGTGATGAATTACTGTGATCAGAGTAATAAAGACTTGAATTAGGTCAGTGAAATAGAGATTGAATGGATATGAGAAATGTTTCAGGTGGAATGATAGGCCTTACTAACTGATAAAGTATAAGAAGGGTTGGGAGGGAGACTGTGAGAGAAGGCGCAAATTCTAGAATGTTCACGAATCCTAGCTTGGACAACTGAGGCCATTAATTAACATGAGAAAGTAGAGAAAATGAGCACGTTTAGGTTGGGAGCGAGCTCAATACAGTGGGGTCTTTTAAATTTGAGGTTCTCAAGTGTGTTTGTCTAGCTGACCTGAAAATATGGATCTGAATCTGGAGCTCTTTTGCTATTATTAAAGATAAATACTTTCGAGTCACTTAGATATGGTGTTAGTTGAATTCATAACAATGGATGAAAGAACCCAAGAGGAACATATATAGTGAGAAGAAATAGTGCCTGAACCCCAACCCTGGAAGTACCAATATTTTAGGATTGGACAGTAGGCAAAGAACCTCCAAATTAGAGAGGAAGACCAGTGAGAGATATCTAAGTAGAGTAGGAGAGAATATTCTTAGGGGCATGGAGAGAGACTGTTTTAAGAGGGAAGAAATAGCCAGTTTCAGATGTTTCAGAGCTGTCTTGTTGAATGAAGACTTTTTGATTATTTATTCCAAAAGCTTTTTATTCTGTCCATTTCTTCTATCTAATCAATTAGCAGGCACAGTTGTGTTTGAGATGTAGGAGTAATCAAAATGGACAAAAGTCTCTAACTTCATTCACTGAGCTTATTTTTTAGTGAGGGGTAACAATCAATCAATAAAGTAAGTAAAAAATTATATAGTATATTAGTTGAGAAATGGATGCCCTCACTGAGAAGGTGACATTTAAGATCTGAACAAGAAACATGGGAGGAAAGCATTTAAAACAAGGAATAAGCATGTAAAAGTCCTGAGGCAGGAGTACTCCTAGGGTATCCTATGAATAGCAAAGGGCAGGATGAGGGGGCAGAGTGGCTGAAGAAGAGGTGAGGAGGGCATGGGATCAGAAGGTAAAGGAGGTTAGGTCACGTAGGGCTTTACAGGTCATTGAAAGGACTTTTGCCTTCAGTTAGAATGAGGTGGAATGTCATTATAAGGTTTTGAGCATAGGAATCTCTTATATGACTGAGCATCTTAACAAGCTCACTCTGGTTGCTAAAAAGTGCTAAACAATCACTGTAGAGAATAAGGGTGAAAACAGGGAAAAAACAGTTAGTAGGTTGTTGTAATAATCTAGGTAAGAGAGAGTGGTGGCTTTGACCAGCTTTGAGCTTGATAAGAAGTGGTTGCTTTTGGGTCATGTTTTGAAGATAGAATACTATGTGCTGAAGGATTGGAAGTAGGGTTGGGACAAAGAGTCAAGGGTGATTTCAAACTTTTTGAACTGAGCACCTGAATGATGAAGTTGGAGATAGAGAACATGGGAGGAAGATCAGGACCTGAGTGTTGTGTATGCTGAATTTAAAATACCTATTAGTTCTCCAAATGGAAATGTCAGTTACATATACAAATCAGGAGTTTAGAAGAGAAGTCTGAATTTCTAGGAGAAAGGAAAGTGGGAGCCATGAATATATAGATGGTTTGTAGTCTGAAACTGAATAAGATTATTTACAAAGTGAACATAGGTAGAAAATACAGAAGATTTCCTCCTAAACCACCCTAATGTGTACTGGTCAGGAAGATGAAGGACCTGCAAGGGAGACTGAGAAGGAGGAAACAGTACAATAGGAAAACTAATTTGGCAAGTGGGATATTATTGGTGGACTTACCAGCAGCAGTGCTAGTAGAGTGGTAGGATTGTAAACCAAAAATTAGTGGGCCAAATAGTAACTCAGAGATGAGAAAGCTTAAACAGTGATGATATACTACTTGTAAAAGAAGTTTGATGGTGAGCAGAACCAAATAGATGGTGATTCACTCAAGGATGATGTAGAATTAAGAAATGGCTTTTTGTTTGTTTCTTGAAATGGGGGAGACAAACAACTTTATAGGAAAAAGGGATGAAATCTGTGGAGACTATGGAAACTACTTACAGAAATATGTTCCGGGGGAGGCAGGAAAGGTCATTTCCAGAGCACCATTGTGCCTTGGTTTGGAATGGTGGAAAACATACTGTACTAGCAACTGGAATGATGAAATTATCATAAACTAAGATGGAGAAAGTAGACTTCTACTGATTTTCCTTCTACTTATAATTAAAGCAGAAGTCCTTTTTACTGAGACAGTAAAGGGAAAGAAGTAAGGATTGATGAAAATATAGAAGATTTTGAGGATGAAGGAAAAAGAATTTCATTTGTTCATTTAACAAGCCTTTATTGACCATTGACTATGTTCATGTTCCATGTGTCTGATTCTAGGTTCTGAGATTTGGAGTGAACCAAATAGATACATCTTGATATTGCCGTAATGGGGTTAATATTCTTGTGAAGTGTGAAGGTGTATGTGCCTGAAGGCTCTGATGTGAGTGGCGGAAGCAGCTAGATTACCTGCTGAGACAGGGATGAATGGGTTCAGATAGACTCCTAAGGAGAGTAGTAATGGTTTATATCAGTCACTAAAGACCTTGGGAAAAGAGCCCAGCAGAGACTGGAGGCTACATATTTGTTCAGTAGCCAGACACCATGATATGGTGATTTTCTTTTTTAGTGCTCAAAAGCCTAGAAAAAAGTATGAAGAAAATAGCTTGATGGGACAGGATTGGGAATTGTGCGGGTGAATATGGAGGCCTTACAGACCAGCACCCCTGCGATTTACATTTCCTTTACTTAATTATAATTTACAGTGCAAATAATGGAATCCCAAAGAAATTGTAACAAAAATACTTTGGTACTATTTGTTTAATTGAAATTAAAGAATTCATAGGAAATAGTCATTAATATAAAATGGTAAAGTAAATAAACTTTTTTTTCTACTTGCTAACATGTAGCCTATAAGAATCATATATCTATTTTACTCCTCAGTTGCCTTTTTGATTAACAGTCTTCTACATTTCCTATGCTTACAATGGAAATTCACTTTGAAACTTGAGTTGTTTTACCATCTTATTGTATTCTAGCCTACTATTATTATTCTACTGAAATAGTTTAGCTTGAATTATTTATAAGCACATAAGCAGTATAGCAAGTGGTTCAAGACATTAGTGTTCATTTCTGGAATGTAAGTGCTCTGACGTCAATCCTATATCAACCTAGATTGACATTACTACAACTGGGGTAAAAAAACATACCTTTAAGCACATATATTTGTTTTCTTAGAATGTAATGGCTTTAGATCCTATTAAGTCTAATGAATAATCACTTGGCTAAGGCCTTACTCCTTTCCTATTAAACCTCCCTCAAAGTACAGTGTAACTTTGCATGAACTTGAAGTGTCAATAATTGTTATATGTCTACAACATGGAAGCAATTCCTACCAAATTAAGTGATACTATGGGGATTCACATATATAAAATGTGTAAAGTATAACACTTACTTTGTGTTGTAGCACTAATAGATAATTTTTCTTAGGTTTGGGGAAAGGAGTGATTGTCTTAAGTACTTATGACACCAAACAGGGACTTGAACTGAGCTGTTATGTTTAGAATGTTGAGGTTGAAGATAATTTTCTTTTCAAAAATCTGTTTTCTCAGGTTGTGTCATTCTATTGAGTAAGTGGTGATTTATTGTTTCATTGAGATTCAACTCTTTCACTGTAGGGATAATGTTATAGTTGGATTGGGGGGGCAGTTATTTCTCCCTGTTTAATACTAAAAATGAATTAAGCTTTTCATATTGAACATGCTGCTATGAGTAGGCTATAGGATTTAATTAATTTTAAATTAGTATTCAATTTTTTCATATACTTATTTGTTTTCTCTGTGCCTTTTTTACATAACTACCTGGTGTGAGGGGGTATAACCAAGTGTTAGAACATTGATAATTGGCCCACATGGAGAAAGAATGAATGATGTTGGTGTTTTAAATCCAGTTTGACAAATACTGATAACCTACACTGTAGAAGGCACTGTGCCAGACACTGTGGAAGATTGATTGTTATAATTTATTGTAATCAGTTAAGCTAACCACACACACAAACAGCAGAATGCTGTCCAGGAAGTTCTGGTTTCATGAATTTCAGGCAACATATTAACCTGAGTTTATTTAAGAAATCAACTGATACAGTCCTTGTTTTACTTTAGCATGTTTTCAAGAGTCATCATCCCTTTCTAGAATACTGAGCTTTCTATTATTAAGAAATGTAGGCTGCAAACTTCTACCAGGTCAGGAATTCAGTGATTCTATTTTCTGTCATTTAGTAAATTTTAGGGACTATATTCATATCACCTTTAGTAATTGGTGTAAATAGAATGGTATTCATGAAAATAGGAAAAGATTCTTATTAATTTTTTTACCTTTACTTTTATAATGTAGAGTGAATTTCAGTTCTAATTAAGATGGAATCTTCCAGATATCCAACATTAGTAATAAAATTAAAAATAAATTACATGATTTTCTTGTAATTTTACAGCGCTTTGAACTCCAAGATTCAAGAAGCTCTTTGCTTCCTAAAGAGATTGTGAGAGTGGAGAGGACGACTGAAAACCACATCTCCCAAGCTTCTGTGACTGTCCGGATTGCAGACAAAGAGGTGACCATTAAGGTAATGAGTCAGAGTTTATTCTTTCTTTTTTAAAAATTGACTTTAGAGAGAGGAAGGAAGAGAGAAACATTGATCGGTTGCCTCCCATACATTCCCGGACTGGGGATTGAACCTACAACCTGGGTATGTGCCCTGACTGGGAATCAAACCTGCCAAATTTCAGTGTGTAGGACGATGCTCCAACCACATGAGCCATGCTGGCCAGGGTCGGGGTTTATACTTTATAAGATGTGCCTGGTTCTGCTGATTTTTATTACCTAAATTGGGTGTATGGTCCCCTTATCCTTCTGCTTTGGCTCTATAGCATCGCATCTATATATCTGTATCTATATTTATCTATGTCATGTATGTTTTAAACTGGAGAAGTTCAGGAGAAACATAGGGATAGCCCTTTATCAAAAACAAAAGTCAGCCTCTGAGGAAATGAAGTTAAGTGTTGATTAATGAAAGCATTTTGTAGTCTGAGTCCTTGGTAAGAAACAGTCAGTGTTTTCAAACATATTTTAGCAGCTAGAGAACACTCTTTTCAAGTAAAATCTTTCTTAACTACATGGGACAATTGAAAGAGGAACTGTTCTAGTTGAAGTTTTTAGAGGAGGGGAATGATATCTGGTCATAGAGCTCCATCTGCTTCCTCTACCATCCTTTCTTCTAACCCTTTCTTTAAGATCCCTAAGAACCCTAAGAAGCAATGGGAAACTAACTCTAGGAGACACAGGTTGGAAAATCCTGCCTTAAATAAATTGTAAATCAATGTAGGAAAGAAAAGGCTTGCATTCTTATGTTGTGACAGACTAAACTTTAATTGTAGACTTTTTGGTGTGTTTTAATGTGATATAATTAATACTTATTCATATTAATCTTTTATTCATTCATCAAACTGAACATTGATTATGTCTACTATGAGCCAGGCTCTGTATTAAGTTTTACTAGTGCTGCTGTGGACTAGTCACTGTATTTGTCTCTTTGCATATACTATGCCATTAAATCCCGTAATAACACTGGATGTAAGTTTTATCATCTCCCTTTTAAAGATTAAAAATCTGATGTAAAAAGGTAATCAGTTCACCCATGGTCACCAGCTAGTAAATATCATAGCTGGGACTTCTAGGCAGGATTATTTTCCACTACACCTTTCTGTCTCCTTGGTGAATGACCTCACCAAGCTGATGGTTGAGGACAGAGGTAGATAAGTAAGGACTGCACTGGAATGGCTATGGGGATATAGAGAAGGAAGTAATACAAGGAGTCAGGAGGAGTAGAGGAAGTTTCAGAGAGGAGGTGGGACTTGAGCTAAGTCTTGAAGTATGACATAGGAGTTTTCCAGTGGCCCAGGAGTAGAAAGATGATTGGACTTTTCAGGCATTTTAAACAGTATATCCAGAGGCATGAGGTATGAGCAAGGTTTCATTATTTCCTTCCTTTTAGTGATAGCTTTCTAACTTCATTGCCTCCAGTCCCTTCCAGTTAGCCTTCTGTATTCCCACAGGGATGATCTTTTTAAAATGCAAATTGGATTTTGTCACTTCCAAACTTACAATTCTTTAGGGTTCATGTTGTGTGCAGTATGATCAAGTGCCAAGTCCCCAGCAGAGCATGGAAATCTTTTCCTGATAGGGTCCCCAGGAGACTAATAAGGAGGAGATGGAAAATAAAAGAAGTAGGAATGAAGGATTCTAGGAGAGATTTTAAGAACAGGTGCTTCTTAGTGGTTAACTAAGTTGTTAGTGGGAAAGGACTTGTGTACAAGGATTTTAAAAGTCAGCAGGCCATTGGTGACATTGGAGAGTCCCAGCGGACTGATTTTAAATTTTGTACTTATAACTGGAATTTGGACAAAAACCTTCATTCTCAAGTGGCGACTTTGTTATTATAAGTTATAAATAGCGTGAAGATGACCTGATTCTTATGAAAATGTCTGCCAGCATGGGGCTTTAATTTTAGGGAGATGATTGATTTGGAGGTTTGTTGATGATCATCAGATCTGTGAATGAGAAAATAGTTGCTGCTCTATTGAAATACCAAAAACAGTATAGATTTGAATTGAGCAAGAAATTAGTAGGGGCTTTAAATGGCAGTTATGAGCTTTCATTTACTAATTTAAAAAAAAAATTTTTTTTTAAATATATCTTTATTGATTTCAGAGAGAGGAAAGGAGAGGGAGAGAGAGAGATAGAAACATCAATGATGAGAGAGTCATTGATTGAGCCCGCAACCCGAGCATGTGCCCTGACCGGGAATCGAACCCTGATCGCCTGGATCCCAGATCGATGCTCAACCGCTGAGCCACGCCCAGCCGGGCCATTTACTAATATTTTGAGAAAAACATATGCATGTTATATTTACCTCTCTTTAATTACAGGTGCCAGCTGGGACCAGGCCACTCAGTCAACCCTGTGGATCAGAATGTTTTATACAGACTTCAAGCCATAAACAACTATTGGCTGAAATGATGCAGTCTCACATGGTTAAGGACATATGTTTGATTGGAGGAAAAGTAAGAATGGCAGCCTCACTGCAAACTGCTGTTTTCTGACTTTTGGTTGTTTTGCCTTGTTCCTTAAATTACTGTTTCCATTTGTAGGGTTGTGGGAAAACAGTCATCGCTAAGAACTTTGCAGATACCTTAGGATACAACATAGAACCTGTCATGCTCTATCAGGTACAATATTCATTTTTAGCACTTGGACTGTAAACATATATGTTTGGACCATCAATAGAATTGATAGATATTTTCCCTTAACTTATGACCTGTTAATTTTCATGCAGATAAATAACTGAACTAGCAATCAAATTGAAGTGCAAGTATAATTATTTGGAACATTGAAAGTGCATTCTAGGATATCTGATGTGCATAACATGCCGGGGTCTGTTTTGCAAGGGAGATTCATTAAATGTGCATACACACAGTACATTTAATTGTAATTTGAAAATCTAAATAAAGTGGGTTTTAACAGCAGTGGGAGATAATTAGGTCTTCACCAAACATTATTTTTTATTGTGGTAAAATATACATAACAAAATTTGTCATTTTAACATGTGCAATTCATTCTCATTAAGTACATTCACAATGTTGTGTAACCATCACCACTATCTATTTCTAGAACTTTTTTATCATCCCAAATATAAACTTCATACTCATTGAAAAACAACTTTCAATTCCTCCCTCCCCCCAGAGTCTGGTAACCTCTATATAATTTTCTTTTCCTGTGAATTTACTTATTCTAGTTACCTCACATGAGTAGAATAATATACTTTTTATCCTTTTGTCTCTAGCTTATTTTTCTTAGCATGTTGTTTTCAAAATGTGGCCATGTTATAGCATATATCATTCGTTTTTATGGCTGAAAAAATTCTGTTGTATATGTATACCACTTTTTGTTTGTCCATTCATATAGTGATGAATTTTGACTATTGTAAAGAATTCTACTATGACATTGGTGTACAAGTATCTGTTTGAGTCCTCTGGTATATACCTAGGAGTGATACTGCTGAATCATATTGTAATTTCGTGTTTAACCTGTTGAGGAGTCCACAGTAGCTGCACCATTTTACATTCCCACCAGCAGTGCACAGAGGTCCGATTCCTTCATATCATTGTCAATACATATTTTTTACTTTATAATAGCCGTTCTAATGGGTGTGACACAGTGGTAACTCGTTGTGGTTTTTATTTGCATTTCTCTAATTACTAGTGATACTGAGCATCTTTTCATGTATTTATTGGCCATTTGTGTATCTTATTTGGAGAAATGCCTATTTAAGTTTCTTGACAATGTTTTAATTGGGTTGTCTTTTTTGTTATTGAGTTGTAGGACTTCTTTATGTATTCTAGATATTAACCCATTCTCAGGTATATGATTTGCAAATGTTTCCTCCTATTCTGTGGATTGACTTCCCACTCTCTTGATAGTATCCTCTGATGCACAAAGGTTTTAATTTTTATAAAGTCTAATTTATCTTTTTATTGCCTGATTTTTTGGTGTTATATTCAATAAGTCATTGCCACGTCCAATGCTACGAATTTTCCCCAATGTTTTCTTCTAACAGTTTTACAGTTTTAGGGCTTACATTTAGAGCTCTGATCCATTTTGAGTTAATTTTTATGTATGGTGTAAAGTAAGGGTCCAGCTTCAGTCTTTTGCACATGGATATCCAGTTTCCTCAGCACCATTTGCTTAAAAGACTGACTTTTCCCCATGGGATGATTTTGGCATCCTTGTCAAACAAAAATCAATTGAGTTTGTATGGGAGGGTTTATTTCTGGGCTCTCTATTCTATTCCATTGGTCTGATGTCTGTCATTTTATCAGTACCACACTTTTGTTTGCTATAGCTTTGTAGTAAGTTTTGAAATCAGGAAATGTGAGACCTCCAGCTTTGTTTTCTTTTTCAGGATTGCTATGCTATTCAGGGTCTCTTGAGATTCCATATGAATCTTAGGATATGTTTTTCTACTTACGAAAAAGATGTTGAAATTTGATAGAGAGTGCATTGAATCTATAGATCGCTTTGGGTAGGTGGCACTTTCATTTTAATATTAAGTCTTCCAGTCTGTGAACATGGATGCCTTTCTATTTATTTATGTCTTCTTTAATTTCTTTCAGCAGTGTTTTATATTTTCAGTGTATAAGCCTTTAATCTCTTTGGTTAAATTTATTCCTATGTATTTTTGAGTAGATTATTTTGGTGGATGTACAAGTTGTATATAGTATGATGAAAAAGCAAACTCACAGCTTGTGTTTTTACAGAGTGAAATTTTCTGTCATGTATTTTTTTGTAATGATAGCTCCTGAGATATTTTTATTCTGCTAATTTATTGATTCCATATGGTAGTCTTTGGGTGGTTATGGTATCTTTTTACTTAAAGAAGAGTCTTTCTTTGTATTCTTTGAATAGTCATGGAAGTAAATGTGATACTGTTTACCTACATTTTAGGATGCATTTTTGTTTTTAGTTTATTCTTTGGTTAAACATTTTTATTTTTACTAACACTAAATATATTTCTATTTAAAATGTTCTTATTTTTGAAAAAACATTTAAACCAGATACTTGTAGTGACCTTAGATCACAGAAAGTTTTGTTAACAGCTCATATTTCAAATGCTGTTGAGAAGATTCCTTCATACTGCTTTAAGGTACTTTGTGCCTATTGGTTGAATTGGCCAGAATTTAGAAGGAATTGTAATCACAAGGTATTGGTAACTTTTGGGCTATAAGCAAAATGATCTATTGTAAAAGATATGTGAGACTTCCCCCTAAATTTAGTTTTTCTCTTTCTTCTGTGTAGTTTTAACTCATTCAGAGCACCAAGTTAT
Organism: Miniopterus schreibersii; assembly: GCF_964146895.1. NCBI lineage: Eukaryota > Metazoa > Chordata > Mammalia > Chiroptera > Miniopteridae > Miniopterus > Miniopterus schreibersii. The sequence goes on along the minus strand of NC_138102.1, from coordinate 70,875,029 downwards.
TTAGGATTTTGAGTTGCACAGAGAAGAATTTTGGAAACAAAAGAAAAAGCATCCTGCCTTTGTACAAAACTATGGTGGCTCTGTATCCCTATTATTTTGTACAGTTTTCCTTGTCATATTTCAAGAAAGACAAGTAAAAGTAGGTAGGTAAAAAAGGAGGTAAAGGTAATTAGATAATTAACTGATTGGAGAACTTAAAAGGTTCAAATGTTTATGAAAAGTACTTTTTGATCTTAAAAGATGAAATCTGTGAAAAAGCATATGATCAAGATTATGAAGTCATGAAGAATATGAATTACGGTGTAAATACTTAACTAGTAGCGATACCTCAAATCTTGAGAGAGAAACATATAAGGAAAAGAAAATAAATTTTTATGTTGTACAGCTGGTAGCAACTTCTTGGAACTCACTGAAAATATTTTTGAAATTAATTTTTATATACTGATTCTAGTTCTGTTAGATTTTTTGAAGGAAATTGGGGAGGGTAATATCTTTAGCTTAGTTCATGGAAGATGCCATGAAGCATACCTTGCCATCTGACAGAATTACCTCTCTTGGTATCTTTGCAGAGGTCAGAAGACAGGTGGTTAGCTCAGTATGCTAGTTCCCTGGCCTTGGCCCTCCACAGCTCATGTTAGAAGTGATCTGAGAATGGCATTCTGTCATCTCACCAATCTGTTAGCATCAACTTTCTAATTGCCAGTGAAAATACTTCTCTACCAAAAATGGGGTAGGAAAAAAATTCATCAATATAATTGTAAAACAGATTAAATCCTATTATAAATATGTTGTATTCCACTTATACATCAAGGATAAATATAAACATAATTAACCTTTCCAGGTGCCATTGCTTTGAAATCATATGGAAAAGACCTTTTGAAGATAACATTTATTTTTTCTTTGACTCCATCCCAATTTGTTATTAGTATTATTTCTAAAATCATATACATGATTCTTTTCTTCACATGAAAATAAAAACTCACATTCTAGTGAAAGCTGGAAATTATGCCTCATCTTTTTCTAGACAGTCCTGTTTCTGTATCAGATTTCTTGTTAGTTTACAGTGATTTTTAATATTGTAGTCGTAAACTATCCTAAGATCATATGCTTGAGCTGTGAAAATTATGCTCACCTCATTCTGCTATCCTTTAAAAGAAGAACCCAGCAAGACAGTATGTATATATCCATCAATTCAGATCTCTCAGCTCCACTGTATACCCAAAGTATCTTGCCATTGAGAATATTATCTTTATATGTGAAAGAATTAATGCAAGAGGCTGAGAACATATTTTCTTATATATTTTTGTAGAGTGACAATGAGCTCACAAAAATACTACTGTTGTTATTTTTTTACTTTCCTGTTCAGTTTGTTGATTAATGGATAAACCAGAGTAAGAAGATGCTACCATTAAAGTTGATGGCAGAGCATTCTATTTCCTGATACTCTTCTGAAATATGAAGTCAGTCTCTTCTAGTTTCTGCCACGGAATGAGGTCATTTAGTCATGTGTTATTAATCCTTTATCTGAAAAACATGGGTAATGATTATTGAAGGGTGCTTAAGTTTCCCATAAGAATATTTTGCCCATCCATGGCACATACACTGTCTACCTTGTAGGTATCCTGCAAGGATTTGGAAAATTGGTACAGAGATAAGCAAACTAATCACATATTCTGAAAACCCTTTTCTAATTTAACTTTTCTGTGCATCAGTCTTTAGAGAAATGTCTAGGAGAAAAGAGGTTTCCCAAAATATGGACTCAGAAAGGTATAGAGAAATAATAATGGTAACCCATTTTTAAGTTTTTTTTCCCCTCTCTCCATATGACTTCTTTCCATGAACTGGATCAAAGCATATATTAGGCACTGTACTGACATTTGCAGATTTTGAAACTGCTAATCAGTTGGTTTTCATGCTAGAAACCAAGCTCCTAAGATCAAATGTAAGACTCTTTTTGCTCACACTTTCATATTTATTAGTAGAGCTCATTGATCTCTCTGGGACAGAGGAACTAACTTAATAGAATTAAAGAATAGGTTTGGGTTTTATAATTTTATAGTCCATATTCATGAAAAATTTCCCGAAGTTTGACCTGACACAGAGCATTTATTGTGAATAAGTAACCCCACACCTGTTTTCCTAGATGTGGAGATTTCCTTGTTACTTGTACATGTATAAAGCTACACTAAATCTGTGGGTTCTGCCTTATTTTTAGACTTGACTATTTTTAGAATTGGATTTCATATGAAGAAAAACAGAATCTTAACACAAATTTGTGGCAGTACATAAAATAAGTTTTATAATAGGTTATAAAAGTCTTGTTTACATCATTTGGCTCAAGTGTTAGGTCAGATTCTTTTAACTGGTTGTTCTTTTTTTAGTGTTGAAGCCAGTGATTCCATAGTATTGCAGAACCATGTTATTATTCTTTTCCTTCACAGCCAGATAAGGGCATATGTCCAGATTTCTTTCCACAACCTAAACAGCACCAGATTTAAGATGCCTTTCTTCTGTTTAAGTACTGGTGGATTACAAGCCAAGTCAACTCCAATCATAATTTAAAATCAAATAAATTTAAGGGACTTTCAATAAAATAATCACTGTCTAAAACATGTTGAAGTATTAGGATAATTTTTGACTTCTTGGCTAAGTTTTAAAATTATTTTATCTTATTTTTTTATTTACTTTTAGAGAGGAGGGGAGTGAGAGGGAGAGGGGGGGAGAGAGAAACAGAAACATTGATGTGAGAGAGAAACATGGATCAGTTGCCTCCCGTACGTGCTCCATCCAGGGATCTAACCTGAAACCTAGGCATGTGCCCTGACTGGGAATGGAACCCACAACCTTTTGGTGTCCCGGACGGTGCTACAACCAACTGAGCCACCCAGCTGGGGCTCCTTGGCTAAGTTTTTCTTCCTTTAGTTAAACTGAAACCAAATTCTTTTCTCCTTCCTTCTAATCTACAGTCCCTGCTTCTTGTTTATCCAAATACAGTGGAAATATCTTACTTCTTTTATTCTCTCTTGTTTGTTTTCATTGCTCTGTCTTGAATTTATTTACTTGCTTCTTGTTTTTGCCTTGACCTTTTGTACTTTTCTCGCATCAAGATTTCTGGATGTCTGTATTCATTTAAGTGGTTTATAGTCTACCTTGGAGGCCGGCTTTCTACATCATCCTGTAGCTCATTGTGTTTTCTGATTATTTTGCTACACTGTCATCCTTTCTGTCTTTGAATTTTTTTCTTTTTCTACATGGAATAACCTTCATAAGACTGTCTAAGAGTTGATGTACCTCAACTCCTTCAAATTTTTAAAATGAAATTTATGTTTAAAGAACAGTGTATATCATTATCACATAAGAACTTTAAAATACGTGATTCGAGTAATCCTTTTCAAGTCCCAGGCTTACCAAGGCTTCTATCTCATGTCTTATTCAGTTTCTCCTTGATAATGATATTGCTTTATCCCTTGCCTCCTTTATGTAGAATATGTTTTAAATTTTATTTTAATCCCTCTGAATATAAAATTTAGTACAGTATAAAATTTAAAAAGTTAGCAGAATAAAATTTCCCTTCTAATTTGAAGGGACATTTTTATTAAATATGATTTTATATGTCTTGCCTATAATATCAGAGGCATGCTATAAGAGGTCTAATAACTATTTATCATGTTCTTTGCCATAATTTAATAGGTAAATTATACTGCATTATGGTGTTATTTATAATTGTAAAATTATAAATATTACACGATGTATGAAATAATCATCTCAATAAGTTTCATCAGGCTACTAATATGCAGGTGGCAATTGCACACACAAAGAATTTTACAAATTAAATTGTAAAGGTACAAAGTGTAACCTTTACTCCAATAAGTTGTTTCACAAATATACTTTTTTTAAACAATAGAGTATGGATTACTCTGTGTAATGCAGTACCATTACTAGAAAGGTTATTCAAGTTTATGCCCAACTAAATATAAGTCATCATTATAATTATTGCTGTGTATACTAACATTTCATAACATTTCTTCATTTTAAAAATAAATAATGAAATAAATACAATCTATATAAAATGAAAGCTTTTTTAGGCAGCTAGTATAATTTCTTCTCTTAACTGCCTTTTAAAAATCTTCACATAGTGCTTGTGCTTTATTTTTATGTAAAAATGCTACAAGCTTTGTTATGCATATTTTCCAGTTTCAAAAGAGAAGTGAAGGAGCCCTGGCCTGTGTGGCTCAGTTGGTTGGAGTGTTGTCCTGTGCACTGAAAGGTTGAGGGTTTGATTCCTGATCAGAGCACATACCTAGGTTGCGGGTTTGATCCCCAGGGCATGTGCAGGAGGCAGCCAATTGATGTTTCTCTCTCTCCCTCTCCCTTCCAATCTCTCTAAAATCAACAAAAACATATAAAAAAGAGAAGTGAAAGTTAGTTTATAATGGCTCTCTACTTACTTGAATTCGTAGTTCAAATACACAGGAAAGCTAGTTGTTTCAGGTAGAAGCCATATAAAAAAGCAGGTATAGCCCTGGTCAGTGTGTCTCAGTGGTTAGAGTGTGGGCCTGTGCACCGAGGGGTCTTGGGTCTGATTCCCAGTCAAGTTCACATACCTGGGTTTCAGATTCACTCCCTAACCCCCGTTGGGGCACGTAAGAAAGGCAACGAGTGGATGTGGCTCTCTCACATCAATGTTTGGGTTTTTTTTTCTCTCTCTCTCTCTCTACCCCTCCTTCCCTCCCTCCTCTCCACTCTCTCTGAAAAAGCAATGAAAAAATATCCTCAGGTGAGGATTAATTAAAAAAGAAAAAAGCAGCAGTTATGTAGATTAAAGCTAATTACTTAATCGGATGGGGAACCTTTTTTCTGCCAAGGGCCATTTGGATATTTATAACATCGTTCTCGGGCCATACAAAATTATCAGCTTAAAAATTAGCCATGAAAAAAGCTCCTAGATTTATTGAATTTCTAGTTCTTCCTGTGGTTGCTATGGCAGGGCCAGACCAAATGATTTCTCGGGGCATATGTGGCTCATGGGCCAGGCGTTCCCCACCCCTGAATAAAAGACCAGTGTCTTGTCACTTTAACAACAAAAATCCAGCAGATGTATAATTTAAACAATATGTTGAAGTGGGAGATGTGGTGACTATAATGGTAATTTTTTGTGAAAGTGTCTTTTAAAAAAATCTGGCTATTACCGAGAACTAAATAAATACTCTTTCCTTTTGGAGACTTAATTCAGGATGTATTTGGAAAACAACTCATTTCTGTAACCCAGTAATTTGAATAGAACATTTATGCACATTCTGTTACCTTCTTCCTATTTATTTTATGGACAATTAAGTTTTTTGAACAAGGACCAAACAAATGAGTGATACTAGTTTATAACAACGTTGACAAACTTTTTTTTAAAGACCAGATAGTAAGTATTTTACACTTTATGAACTAACTAGGCAGCTCCTGTTGAAACTACTCTGCTGCTGTAGTGGAAAAGCAGTTATAGGCAATACATAAACTAGTGAATGTGGCTGTGTTCTACTTTATCACATTTTTGGTGGTTTGTTAAGTAATGTTATTGAGGTATAATTCACATATAGTAAAGTTCAGTCCATTTTGCCAAATACATTTGGTTGTGTAACTTCCACGATTGAGATATAAAACATTTCTATCCCTCAAAAATTTCCCTTTTCCCCCTTTTAGTCAACCCCCCTTCCCTGGCAAACACTGACCTGTTTTCTATCTCTATTAATAGCTTTGCCTTTTCCAAAATGGCATATAAATGGAATTAAACAGTTTGTGCCTCTTGAGTCTGGTTTCTTTCACTGACATAGTGCATTTGAGATTCATCACACTACTGCATGTATTAGAAGGTTGCTCTTTTTAATTGCTGGGAACCTTAACTCATTTTTATTAGTGTTTATGTCAATACTTCTCTGTGTTCCTACTACTTTAGCTTTATTTCCGATGCCCAGCCCTTCTCACCTAGGTTATCAACACTAGCTTCCTAAGCTTTCCTTCTGTTTCCAGCTTGGGTTTTGCCCAATCTGTCCTTCCAACACTGATTTTTGTTCTTTTTAGTTTCCCCCCTGCTTTTATTATTATTATTCAGTGTATTTAAACAAACAAACAAAAAAGCTCACCCGTCTCTCCCACCCCCATTTCCTACATCTAGTCACCATCAATCTATTTAATATCTATAAGCTTGGTTTACTTATTATTTATTTATTTAATTAGATTCTACACATAAGACATATACGGTATTTGCCTCTCTCAGTCTGACTTATTTCACTTAGTATAATACTCTTGAGGTCCATGAATGGTGTCACAAATGGCAATATTTCATTCTTTCTTATGGCTGAGTAATCTATATTATTTACATACATGTATATTACATCTTCTTTATCTGGTCATCCATCGATGGACACTTAGGCTGTTTTCATATCTTGGCTTTTGTAAATAATGCTGCAGTGAACATGTGGATGTATAAAACTTTTCAAGTTAGGGTTTTGTTTTTCTTCTAATAAATACCCAGAAGTGGGACTGCTGGATCATATGGTAGTTCTATTTTTTATTTTTTGAGGAGCCTCCATAGCATTTTCCATAGTGGCTGCAACAATTTACATTCCCACTAACAGTGCAAAAGTGTTCCCTTTTCTCCACATTCTCACCAACACTTATTATTTCTAGTGTTTTTTTTTAATAATAGCCATTCTAACAGATGTGAGGTAATATTTCATGTGTTTTTATTTGCATTTCCCTGATGACTAATGATGTAGAGTATCTCTTCATGTATCTGTTAGACATCTGTATGTCTTCTTTGTATTCAGATACAATTTTTTAATTGTATTGTGTGTGTTTTTGCTATTGTGTGTTAATTTTGTGTTGTATGAGCTTTTATATGTTTTAGATATTAGCCCCTTACCATATGTATGATTTACAAATATCTTCTCATTCAGTAGGTTGCCTTTTTATTTTCTTGATGGTTTCCTTTTTATTATGATGTTTTCCCACTTATTTATTTTTGCTTTTGCTGCCTTTGTTTTTGGTGTCAGATCCAAAAACCATCTCTAAGACCTGTTTCAAGGAGCTTACTACCTATTTTTCCTTCTGGCAGGTTTAGGGTTTCAGGTCTTAACACTCAAGTCTTTAATCTATTTTAAGTTAATTTTTGTGTTTGGTGTAAGATAATGGTCTAGTTTCATTCTTTTGCATGTGCTCTCCATTTTTCCCAATACCATTTATTGAAGAGACTGTCCTTTCCTCATTGTATATTCTTGGCTCCTTTGTTAAATTAATTGACCATATATACGTAGGTTTTTTTTTAGACTCTATTCTGTTCCATTGATCTATGTGTCCGTCTTTATGCCAATACCATACTATTTTAATTATGATAGCTTGTAGTATAGTTTGAAATCAGGGAACACGATACCTCCAGCTTTGCTCTTCTTTCTCAAGATTGCTCTATTTGGTGTGTTTTTTTGTGGTGTGATACAAATTTTAGGATTGTTTGTTCTAGTTCTGTGAAAAATGCTATTTGTATTTTGATAGGGACTGTATTGAATTTGTAGATTGCTTTGGTGGTATGGACATTTTAATGATATTAATTCTTCCAATCCATGACCATGGAATATCTTTCCATTTATTTGTTTATTCTTCAATTTCTTTCTTTAATGTTTCATAGTTTCTCATATACAGGTCTTTCACTTTCTTGATTAAATTGATTCTTATTTTATTCTTTTTGATACAGTTGTAAACAGGGTTATTTTCTTAATTTTTCTTTCCAATAGTTAATTATTAGTGCATAGAAATGCAACAGATTTTTGTGTATTGAATTTGTATCCTGCAACTTTACTGAATTTGTTTATTAGTTCTAATAGTGTTTTGATGGAGTCTATAGGGTTTTCTATATATAGTATAATTTCATCTTTAAATAGTGACAATATTACTTCTTCCTTTCCAATTTGGATGCCTTTTATTTATTTTTCTTGCCTAATTGCTTTGGCTAAGACATCTAATACTGTGATGAATAAAAGTGGTGAGAGTGGGACTTCCGGTCAAGATGATCGCATAGGTAAACGCAGTACTTGAATCCTTCCACAACCACATCAGTAATACAACTAAACTATAGAATAACCATCATTCAGAACCTCCTGAAATCTAGCTGAATCTAAGTCCTACAACTAAGGATTTAAAGAAGGAGCCACATAGAGACTGGTAGAAGGGGCAGAATGGGCTAGTCCTACACCCATGTGTGGTGGTTTAAAATCAGCAGGGATATCTTGGCTGTGGAGGTGCCCCCATGAGTGAGGGGTCCCAGCCTCATATCAGACCCCACAGCCCAGGGTTCCAGTTCCAGGAAGAAAATTCCCCATAACTTCTGGCTGTAAAAACCAGCAGGGATTATGGCTGAGTGAGACAGAAGGCTGCTGGATTCCTAGGCAGTTACTCTTAAAAGAGTCACTCCCTCTGAACCCCAGTGCTGGGGCAACATCTTGAAAGGAACCAGGGACATATGGGAGGAACTGAATTGTCTTGCATCAGGGCAAGAGCTGTAGGAGAGGGGGAAGGGAGCAGCTTTCTGCCACATAGAAGTGCTGTCAGAGGCCATTGTTTCTTTTCTGAGACCTCCTTCCCCAGAGCTGACAGGCATGCACCATATCTGACTCTCTATCAACCTGGCTCACACTGTTTGCACCACCCTGGTGATTCGATGAGACCCCACCCCACCTGACTTGTGGGCCTATCCAAGCTGTTTCTTGTGGCTTTTCCGTACAACTGGTCTCTCTTGCCTCATGCTTCAGACTTTCCTAAAATTTATCAAACAAGCAGCATCTGACCTTTGCATACCCCTTGCCACTTGCTTAGTGGTCCCAGGCCCAGCACTAGTGGCAGCCTGCCTTGATTCACAGCTTGGCCTCTCCTGGACATCTCCAAGCCCAATACAAATAGCAGCCATCTGCAGATCGCTCTGTAGCTGGTGCCAGGTGGCCCTAGGCAGGGCACAGGTCATGGTGTGGTAGACTTTGCACCTTCCAGGAGGCCCCAGAGCCAGTACACCCAGTGGACAGCATCAGACCATGCCAGAATACAACCTTACCACCTCCACGAGTGACATACTCAAAGTGTGGACTCAGTGAGCACCAAAGCCCCACTGAAGCAAGTCCTGCTTTGAAGGGGTGTCTCCTGCACAGCAGCTTCTCTGCTGTAGTTACAGCTGGTCCTCGCAGCCAATTGGCCTCGGTTTCATTCCCTCCCAGTGATGCCAGCAGAAATCAAGGCTCAATTACAACAGGACAGTGCACACAGCCTAAACAGGAGTGCACCTGGAGTGTCCAGCTCAGATGACTTGGGATGCTGTGCCACTGGGCCCTACAGGACACTTACTACACAAGGCCACTCTGCCAAGTCTGGAAGATGTAGCAGTTCTACCTGATACGTAGAAACAAACATAGGGAAGCAGCCAAAATGCAGAGACAAAGAAACAGGTCCCAAATGAAAGAACAGGAGAAATTGCTGGAAAAAGAACTGAATGAAGTGGAGGCAAGCAAACTACCAGCTACAGAGCTAAAAATAATGGTTATAAGGATGCTCAAGAAACTTAGTGCGAACTTCAACAGCATAAAACAAGGACATAGAAGCCATAAAAAAAGTCAGAAATGAAGGCAACATGAACTGAAATGAAGAATAATTACAGGAGATCAACAGTAGAGTAGATGATGGTGAGAAACCAGCAATTTGGAATATAAGTAAGCAAAAAACATACACTTAGAAGAGCAAAAAGAAAAAAGAATCCAACAATATGAAGATAGTGTAAGGATCCTCTGGGACAACCTCAGGCATACCAACATTCACATCATGGGGATGCTGGGAGGAGAAAAGAGAAAGCAAGAAATTGAAAACCTATTTGAAAAAAAATTATGACAGAAATCTTTCCTTACCTAGTGAAGGAAATAGATATACAAGTTCAGGAAGTACAGAGAATCCCAAACAAGATGAACCCAGAGGCCCACATCAAGCCACATCATAATTAAAATGCCAGAGGTTGCCCGGCCGGGCGTGGCTCAGTGGTTGAGCGTCGACCTGGGATCCAGGTGATCGGGGTTCGATTCCAGGTCAGGGCACATGCCCGGGTTGCGGGCTCGATCAGTGACTCTCTAATCATTGATGTTTCTATCTCTCTCTCTCTCTCCTTTCCTCTCTCTAAAATCAATAAAGATATATATATAAAAAAAAAAATGCCAGAGGTTGAAGACAAAGAGAGAATCTTAAAAGCAGCAAGAGAAAAGCAGTTAGTTACCTCCAAGGGAGCTTCCATAAGACTGTCAACTGATTTCTCAACAGAAACTTTGCAGGCCAGAAGGGATTGGCAAGAAATATTTAAAGTGATGAAAAGCAAGAATCTACAACCAAGATAACTCTACCCAGCAAAGCTATCATTTAGAATCGAAGGACAGTTAAAGAGCTTCCCAGAAAAAGCTAAAGTAATTCATCACCACCAAGTAAGTATTACATGAAATGTTAAAAGGTCTTCTTTAATAAGAAAAAAGATAAAAACTATGAACAATAAAAAGTCAAAATATGTATTATCAACAATTAAATCTAAAAATCAAATGAACAAGCAAAACAAAAACATTCATAGATACAGAGAATATTTTGATGCTTGTCAGATGGGAGGAAGGTTGAGGGGGATGGGTGTAAAAGTGAAGGGATTTATAAGTACAAGTTGGTAGTTACAGAATAGTCATGAAGATGTAAAGTATAGCATAGGGAATGTAGTTGATAATATTCTAATAACTATGTGTGGTGTCAGATGAGTATGAGATTTATCAGGATGATCATAGTAAGTTATATAATGCCTAAACAATGAGGTGTACACCTGAAACTAATATAATATTGCATGTCAACTATAATTGAAAAATAAAAAATGATTAAAAAAATAAGTGGTGAGAGAGGTAATCCTGGTCTTGTTTCTGATCTTTTTAATTCCTCCCCCAACCCCTGCTTTAAACCTTTTAATTTTCATAGTTTGCAAGATAATATTAAAATTCTGTTTAGCATAGTGGGTTTTATTTATCCCATCGAAGCCTTTTTTAGCCAGGCGTGAGGCCTCAACTTATGCAATTAATATTGCCCTTTTTCACTCTAGCCATAGAGAATAACTTGTAATTTCCCCAGAATGACTTATTGCCTGATACATGTTTTTTCTTGTACTGTTCATGATGTCTGAACTCTCATTCTCTTGTAGACCAGTTTGTTTCCTCCTCATATCTTAGCTCTACTGTCACCACCTCTTCAGTTTTCTATAAGTCCCTTGTTTGATTTATATGTACACCCTCTTTGTTTCAGCAGCTCTTAAATGTCCTTTTTGATATCAGTTATCATCCTGTACTATAATAAGTACCTATTTAATTAACTCCAGTATGCCATCAATTGTAAGACCCATTATTTTATGTACAACTAAGAAAGAAAAAGTACAGGCAAATTATGATCTAAGACTTTGTCACTTAGAATTTTTGTTTTATTCTTAATTAAAGAACTCTTAGACTTAATTAGGACATATATCTCTTGTGCATACAGAAAAAGGAAAATATAAATGTAGTAAATTGTTGAACTATTTTAAAAACTTCTTCATCTTTAGAATATGACACTTTTACACCACCTTTTGTTTTAGTTGTAGATGTTCATGTTGTTTCACATAATATTCTCTGTGTCCTTTGTCAAGAACAGAATGCTCTTCTATTGTTTCCAGGATATTCTTCCAAGCTACCTACAGCCATTCTGCTGGTTTTGTTACCAGAATTTTCTTGATTTTAACAGAATATGTTGACAGAAATGTTTATAAGCAACAGCTAGGACTCATACTCTTTTCTTAAATGGTCCTTAACTTGTTGACTAAAACATGAATGATTTGCAGTTGTCCCTTTATGCCACAAAGAAACATACAAAACCAAGTTCACACATGTGCAGGCAGTGATATCTGGCCAGCGGTTGTTTTAAGATTCTGTCAATTGAAGACACACCCTGATTTTAGAAATGTTAAAATGTATATAGTGTGTATTTTGGAATTGATGAAATTTACCACTCTGTCTCTCCCATTATTTGTAAGCTTCTTGAGGACAGGGACAACACACTGTTTAATTCTCTTTTCCCTTCATGGGCACATAGTCGATGTCTCATTGAAAAAGTAAAGCTTGCAAATTCTATATTCTTTATGAATTTTGTAATAGAAATTTTAAACTAAAGGTAGTTGTCTCTTCCTTTTCATAGAGATACTCCTCATTCTTTTTTATAGTTGCATATTATTCCACTATATGGATGTACCAGCGTTTATTCAACCATTCTTTTTTATAGTTGCATATTATTCCACTATATGGATGTACCAGCGTTTATTCAGCCAGTTTCCTACGTGTGGATAGTTGGGTTGTATTAAATATTTTGTAATACCAAACTAAGTTGCAATAGAAAATCTTGTGCACATGTATTTTCATTTTGTTAGACGTGTATCTTTAGGATTAATTCCTAGAAGTGTGATTTTTAGGTAAATAGGTAAATGTATTTTTAGTTTTGATAGATACTGCCAAATTTTCCTCTATAAGGATACTATTTTGCATTCCCACCAACAGTGCCAATGGACAGGGTGCCAAGCTAAAGAGCTTGGCTACTTGGTAGTTAGGAATGGTATCTAAGGAGTAATTTTAATATGCATTTCTTATATTAGGAGAGAAATTGAAAATCTCTATTTTTAAGGGCCATTGTTATATATTTCCTTAGCAAATTATATGTTGATTCCTTTTGCCCATTTTTCTATTGAGTTTTTGGTCTTTTTTTCACTCAGTTTTTGAGTTCTTAATATTAGGTATAATTTACCTTTTATTTATGATATATGCTGCATATATTTTCTCTCAGTTTGAAAGTTGTCTTTTGATTCTACATGTAGCTGTAAGTATTCAACTTCATCATTATATTTTTTTGGTACAGGTGCACCCATTTATTTGTTGAAGTATGTACTATTTTATAACAAGTTATTTTCCCTGTACTAAAGATTAGACATTATCCTGAACTTTTATTTGAAACTATGTGTGTAGGTCATTATATTACCTATGGATTTTTTTCACGGCTATAAAGCAAACATTATGAATGATTGTTTGTAAAATGGGGATATTGGGTCTAACAAAATTGAGAACCAGTGGGTTAGACCACTGCATTGTGATTGGCATGAAATAGATACTCAGTTGAATATGCACCGCCCTAGAGGTTTGGGAAATCTTAAAATATTTTAAGTAGAATGACTTTTGTTTTTATATACATAAAGGATAGGTATGATTCTTCAAATGTTGCCATCTTCTCCATGAAAAACATTTAGTTCCTTCTCTGTTTACAGCATTCTCTAATGTAGAAAAGCAATAGAATTACTTAGATCAATTTCTGATTTTTAAGAACTAATAAGTTCTTATAGGATAAGGCAGGAGATTCTGTTGAGACAGATTCATTTCAGTTCTATAATAATAATTTTGTATATATTTCCTAGGTTTTTAAAAAATTAAATTTTATGATAATTTAGTAATCTCTTGCAGGCTCTTTGAAATGATCAAAATTATTTACTAAAAGTTAACCCACTAATTACTCTAAAATAGGCTACTAAAGTAGAATTTCTGGGCTTTCAAAATTAAGGATCAGAAAGGTTAAGTACCAGAGTTTATACCTCAAATTAAGCCAAAGTTTGTACAACAGGTCTAGTGTATTAAAATCCAAGCCATTTCCTTGCCTGCTATATTGTACATCTTTAAAAACAATTAGCAGCAGATAATGAGGCTCATTCTAAGGTAAGAGAGAAATGGGTTGAGGCCCTACAAGTACCATTTGTTTTTATTTGGAATGCTTTCTTTCACATCAAGTTGATTTGCTTTAGAATGCTAGTGTTCTTGTCACATCACAGTTTGTTTTTAAGTATTGATCTGTTTTCCTACTTGCTAGGTTTTTTAAAACAACGTAATAGAATGGAGGAATATAGGAGTTTCCAAATATTAGTGTTTTTAACTGGTAGAAGTCCATCTCAACAGTGTGTTATTTTTATAATTGAGACTTTGTTAAACATATCTTAGGCTCTCATTTTGATAGAAAAATCTCAAAAGTGGAGTATAATGATACTTGTAGTATTTTTAATTAATCTCACAACTATAACCACTTTGAGTGTTTATATGGTAGGACATAGCACAAAGTTACATATTGAAAAAAAGGATATTTGCTAGTTTAACTTGATAATCTTTTAAACTTCTACATTCTAAAAATGCAAAGTGTATCTTAAAGTTTAACTGCGCAATGTATGTTATAAAGGTTCATTTTGAAGAAACTATGTATGTTGCATAAATTTGCCATTTAAAAAGCAATAAGTACTTTAAAAAAAGTATACAAATTTGATATTGAAATCTTTTATAACTTTGAAAGTGTGCACTGGACTTCTTATTAATTGAAATGGTACTTTTTTAAAGTAATGAACAACATCTTTTGTGTTATCTTAACAAATTTAGTTGCCATGAGGTATTTATTAGGTTTATAAAAACATACGAAGAAGCTTTTGGGCATGTGTATGAAAATAAACATTATGATAAAACCAAATCCATTAGCTCAAGAAAAAAAAAAGAAAAGTTACCAAGGAACCCTACCAAATAAGGAACTCCAGCCTGAAAGGTATTTCATTTACCATCCTTGCTTATCCAAAAACATAGGATCCATAAACTTGAAGAAGGAAGGAATTTCAAATACGGGGATTTCCTGTGGAATAGCTGTAAATGTAAGGACATTGTGTAAAGAAGTCCTAGTACTGTTGGTAAGAACACATTGTTATGCTTGACCATCTCCATTAGCTAGTACTTTCGTTTTAAATGAACTTTACAGTAATTTTTATTTTAGGTCATAGGGTAGTCTTTTAAGGGTCCTCAGGATTTTATAGTCAATCAGAGATCCCTGCTAGAGTAAGGAGTTTGCTGAAGCTTAGTGAGCTTAGTGATTAAGTTACATATGTATATTCTCCTTATGGGGAATATGTTGAAAAAGAAAAGAAAGAAGGATATAACTTTGATTTGATTTTGAAATTCACAAATTTTGTAATGTGTTTTTAAACATTTTACTCTTGGAAATAAGTAAACATGTACTTCGCAGCATTATTATCTAGTTGCCTTTTATGATTCCTAAATGCTTTCTTTTTCTTTTCTTATCTTACTAAAAAACCTATTTTTCAGGATCCAAACCATTTTCTGAATGCATAGCATTTTATTTCTGATTTATAAGCCAGTAGAAACAAAGTTTTCTGAGGTGTGTGAAGTGAAAACTGTGTCAGAGCCATAGAGATAGTAAAAAAAAAGACAGCAAAGGGAAAGCATTCTTTTTTTTTTAAAAATATATCTTTATTGCTTTCAGGGAGAGGAAAGGAGAGGGAGAGAGAGAGATAGAAACATCAATGATGAGAGAGTCATTGATCGAGCCCACAACCCGGACATGTGCCCTGACCAGGAATCGAACCCCGATCGCCTGGATCCTAGGTCGACGCTCAACCGCTGAGCCACGCCCAGCCGGGCAGATATCTTTTTGATATCCTGTTTTCATTTTTTTGGGATATATACCCAGAAGTGGGATTGCTAGATCATATGGACGTTCTGTTTTTAATTTTTTGAGGGACCTTCATTCTGTTTTCCATAGTGACTCTACCAGTTTACATTTCCATCAATAGTTCATAAGGGTTTCCTTTTCTCTGCATCCTTACCAGTATTAATCTCCTGTCTTTTTTATAATAGCCATTCTTACAGGTGTCAGGTCACATCTCATTATGGTTTTGATTTGCATTTCTCTGATCACTAGGGATGTCAAGTACCCTTTCTTGTACCTGTTGGCAGTTTGTATGTCTCTTTTGCAAAAATGTCAATTCAGATTCTCTGCCCATTTTTAAATTGGATTTTATTTTCACTATTAAGTTGTATGAGTTCTTTATATATTGTGTATATTAACCTCTTATCAGATACGTGATTTGAAAATATTTTCTCCCTTCAGTAGGTCGCCTTTTCATTTTGTTGATGTCTTTTGTTGTGCAGAATTTTTTGATGTAGTCCTAGTTGTTTGTTGTTGGTCTTGTTCCCTTTGCTTTAGGTGTCAAATCCAAAAATACCACTGCCAAGACCAGTGTCAAGGAGATGACTAGCTATGTTTTCTTTTAGTAGTTTTATGGTTTCAGGTCTTACATTCAAGTCTTTCATCCATTTTGAGTTAATTTTTGTGTATGGTGTAAGATAGTGGTCTAGTTTAATTCTTCTACATGTGGCTGTACAGTTTTCCTCACACTGCTTCTCTTCCCCAATGTATATTCTTGGCTCTTTTGTCATAATTTTTTTCACCATGTATGAATGGGTTTATTTCTAGGTACTCTATTTTATTTTATTGATTTATGTGTTTTTTATGCCAATGCCGTCCTGTTTTGATTACTATACCTTTGTAATATTGTTTGAAATCAGGAAGTATGATGCCTTCAACTTAATTCTTTTTCAAGATTGCTTTGACTATTCAGTATCTTTTGTGGTTCCATACAAAATTTAGGATTGTTTTCTATTTCTGTGAGAAACACTATTGGAAATTTGATATGGACACGTTCAATTTGCATATTGCTTTGGGTAGTATGGATAATTTAACAACATTAATTCTTCCAATCCATGAACATGAAATATCTATTTATTTGCACCTTATTCAATTTCTTTCATCAGTATCTCATAATTTTCAGCTATGTTACTTGAACATTTGTAGATATTTTAAATTTTATTTTAAAATTTATCTTTTTTTTTTGGTGAGAACATTTAAGTTCCATCCTCTTTTTTAGATATTTAATTTCTACATATTAAATATTTTTAGATAGTTAATCAGAATACATTGCATTCTTTAAAGAGTGGTGGGAGTAACAGTTTAAGAATGTAATACAGATCATGTCATTTCCCTGCTTAGACTCTCTCAGTGGCTTTCTGTCATACTTTGAATAAAATAAGAACTCCTTACCCTGGCATCTGAGTCTTCCATCAATACTCTTCAACCTTGGCTGCCTAGTAGCACCACTCAAGGAGCTCTGATAAATTTCCAATGTCCGTGCTCCACCACCAGACAGTCTGAAGTAATTCGTCTGAGGTGGGACACCGACTTTAGTGTTTTTTAAAAAACTACTCAGTAATTCTAACAGGCAGCCAGGGATGAGAACTACTGCCCTACGTGATCCAACCCATGCCTGTCTCTCCAGCCTTCTTTCTCCCTGATGAACCATCTGCTGATTATGTTTCAGCCTCACTGGTTACTGCTGTCCCTTAAATCTGTCTAGCTTTTTTCTGTTTCAGGTCTTTCACACAGATTGTTTTGGTGTGGAATACTCTTTCCCTGATCTTCACATGGCCTCTTGTCATTCAAATCACAATTTGAATATATTTAGAGAAAACATCCTTGACCCAGCAAGTCATGTGCTATCACATTATCCTGTATTTTTTTGTATAGCACTGATCACTGCGTCACATTTTTCTCATTTGTGTTTCCTCTCTACCTTCCTTCCTTCTTGTCCTCTGCCTGCTTTTCTTTTTCTATTTTTGTTCTCTTCCCAGTGGAATATAAGATCCATGTTTATTTTTTTCACTGCTCTGTCCTTAGCACCTGGAACAGTGACTCACATGTAGTAGTCTATCAGTATATGAAGGAGTGATAAACTTTGAAAAATTTATATTATTTTTAAAGGGACCAGCTCAGATCTGACCTTTGTCAACTTTTATTTTTACCAATTCCTACTTGTTTTAATATTACCTTTTCTTTAAATTTTAAGACAAGAATTCCTGCTGTCATACAGCATTGTTATATCACTTCTACTAGTGTCCTGAACTGTTAACTTAGAATTGTTAGATTTTAAATTTTAACACATTTGTATTTTGTTTTTTCAGTTGATTCAGATTCAGCTGCCATTTATCAAATACTTGCTAGGTGCCAGTCATTATCTAACTTAATGCTAAAGATATTTTACTCACTTTACCTATTTATCATATTATAAGGAAGTGGCAGAATTGGAATTGAAACCCAGCTTTCCTCATACTGGCCCCGTCCTTTCGACTGTGCTACTTTCCATGTTGACTGACTAGAAAGGGTTTGAATGTTGTTGAGTGAGGCCAAACGCTACATCTGTTCCAGGTGTCTTTACTGAATATGGAACAGGTTATTAGTACTTACAACAACTTTGATTTTAGATCTTATTTACTTCCTTTTAAAAACATTTTATTATAAGGCAGATATTATTACAGGTATTTAAACTGGAATTGATTGCTACTTTCCCACCTGTTCTAACAGAGTCAGGTATTTGTGATAAACTGTGGCATAGTTTGTAGTACCATTTGAATAAAATGTAATTCTTTAGTTTGTGTATACTGGGGTTTTACCTATAACATATCTGCTTTTTGCCTTTCTTTTTGAAACTGTCCTTACTCTTTTAGCCGTCTTTAAACATTTCTTCACACACTTTAATAAGTTGGTTTACCTTAAAATATCATCCTTAAGTTGTGTTTGTTGTGAACAATAGAATCCATCCTGGCTGTCTAAAACGGAAGGATTTATTTCAGGGTATTAGGTAGCTAACAGAATTTCTGGGAGAAACAGGGAACAGTATTTAGATTTTACTGTTAGGAATGACAGAGCCAGTAGAACTTCAGCCATAGCTGGTCTATAAAAGCAGGACTCCTTGTGCTGGCTAACACTTCACTCTCATTGCTCACTGCCAGTTTTTTCAGTTCCCAGTTTAGTGGATGTGAGACTGCTTAGTAGAACCTGGGTCATGTACAGAGCTCAAACTGCAAAGGCATCTAAGAAATTTCTAGTTTCCTAGCCTCTGGAGTATAGGAGGGATAAGAGAAGGGTTTATGATTGGGTATCTTCATTGACTATATATCACATTATTTCACCTACACTGACCTTGATATTTTATTTTGTGACTTCATTAAAATGGCCTTTAGTTGGGTTAGTTGTTAGTGAGACAGTGGGTTTGACCTCTACTTAGCTTTATTTTTTTGACTTTTTCTTTTTTTGTTGAATTTATTAAAGTGATATTGGTTAAGAAAATTATATAGGCTTTGGGGGGATACCGTTCTATAATACATCATCTGTATATTGTATTGTTTGTTCACCACCCCAAGCCAGGTCTCCTTCCATCACCATTTATCCCCCCTTTACCCTCTCCTACCTCATCACACTACCTTTCCCTCTGGTAATCACTGTACTGTTGTTTGTGTCCATCGGTCTTTTTTTTCTTCTTTGCTTAATCCCTTCACCCTTCTCACCCAGCCCTCAATGCCCTCCTCTCTGACAGCTGTCAGTCTGTTCTCTGTGTCCATGAGTCTGTCTCCACTTTGTTAGTTTACTTTGTTCATTAGATTCCACATATAAGTGGAATCATGTGGTACTTGTCTTTCTCTGACTGGCTTACTTCACTTAGCATAATACTCAACAGGTCCATGCATGTTGTTGCAAAAGGTAAGATTTACTTCTTTTTGGCAATGGAGTAGTATTCCATTATGTAAATATGTCACAGCTGTTTTATCCATTCATCAACTAATGAATACTTGGGCTGGTTTCAAATCTTGGCTACTGTAAATAGTGCTGCAATGAATATAGGGGTGGATATATTCTTTCAAATTAGTATTTTGGGTTTCTTTGGGTAAATTCCCAGAAGTGGAATTGCCAGGTCATAAGGCAATTCCATTTTCAATATTTTGAGGTAACTCTATATTGCTTTCCACAGTGGCTGCACCAATCTGCATTCCCACCAACAGTGCAAGAGGGTTCCCTTTTCTCCATATCCTTGCCAACACTTGTTGTTTGCTGATTTATTGATGATAGCCATTCTGACAAGTGTAAAGTGATATCTCATTGTGGTTTTAATTTGCATTTCTCTGATGATTAGGGACCTTGAGCATCTTTTCATATGTCTGTTGGCCATCCTTATATCCTTTTTATGGAAGTGTCTATTTAGGTCCTTTGTCAATTTTTCAAATTGGATTGTTTTGGGTTTTTTTGGTGTTGAGTTTCATAAGTTCTTTATAAATTTTGGATATTAACCCCTTATCAATTGTATCATTGGCGAATATGTTCTCCCATTCAGTGAATTTTCATTTTGTTAATGGTTTCCTTTGCTGTGCAAAAACTTTTTAGTTTGATGCAAACCCATTTGTTTATTTTTTCTTTTGTTTCCCTTGCACAAAGAGATATATCAGAAAAAATACTGCTACAAGAAATATCAGAGATTTTACTGCCTATGTTTTCTTCTAGGATTTTTCTAGTTTTGTGCCTAACATTTAAATTTTAATCCATTTTGAATTTATTCTTGTGTGTGGTGTAAGAAGGTGGTCTACTTGCATTTTTTTTGCATGCATCTCTCCAATTTTCCCAGAACCATTTATGGAATAGACTGTCTTTACCCATACTGTCTTCCTGCCTCCTTTGTCAAATATTAGTTGACGATAAAGATGTGGGTTTATTTCTGGGCTCTCTGTTCTGTTCCATTGGTATATATGTCTGTTTTTTTGCCAGTACCATGCTATTTTGATTACTGTAGTGCATAGTGTAGTTTGATATCAGGCAGGGTGATTCCTCCAATTTTGGTGTATAATCTTTCTCTAGATTGCTGTGGCTTGCCTGGCTGACCTGGCTCAGTGGTTGAGCATCGACCTATGATCCAGAAAATTGAGGTTTGATTCCCAGCCAGGGCACATGCCCGGGTTGCGGACTCCACCCCGATGGGGGACATGTGGGAGGGCCAATCAATGGCTCTCTCATTATTGATGTTTCTATCTCTCTCTGCCTCTTTCTTCCTCTCTCTAAATCAGTAAAGACATTTAAAAAAATTGCTGTGGCTATTGGAGGCCTTTTGTGATTCCATATAAATTTTTGGGATATTTGTTCTAGTTCTGTGAAATATGCCAGTGGTATCTTACTAGGAATTTCGTTGAATCTATAGATTGCTTTGGGTAGTATGGACATTTTAATGATGTTAATTCTTCCTATCCATGAACATGGTATATGCTTCCACTTATTTGTATCTTCTTCAATTTCTTTTTCAGTGTCTTATAATTTTTTGAGTACAGGTCTTTTACATCCTTGGTTAAATATATTCCTAGGTGTTTTATTCTTTTTGAAGCAATTGTGAATGGGATTGTTTTTTCAGTTTCCCTTTGTGGTAGTTCATTATAGGAGTATAAAAGTACAACTGATTTCTGGGTATTTATTTTGTATCCTACTACTTTGCTAAATACATTGATTAGGTCTAGGGTTTTTTTGGAATCTTTAGAGTTCTCTATATACAGTATTATGTCATCTGCAAATATTGACAGTTTTACTTCTTCCTTTCCAATATGTATGCTTTTTATTTCTTCTTCTTGTCTGATTGCTGTGGCTAGGACTTCCAGTACTATGTTGAATAAGAGTGGTGAAAGCAGACATCCTGTCTTGTTCCCAATATTAAGGGAAACACTTTTTGTTTTTGTGCATTGAATATGATGTTGGTTGTGGGTTAGTCATATGTAGCCTTTATTATGTTGAGGTATGTTCCCCCTATTCCCACTTTGCTGAGAGTTTTTATCATAAATGGGTGCTGGATTATATAAAATGTTTATTTTTGCATCTATTGATATGATCATGTGATTTTTATCCTTCACTTTGTTTATGTGGTGTATCAATTTTAATGTTTTTAAAATATTGTAACAACCTTGCATACCTGGAAAAGTCCCACTTGGTTATGGTGTATGATCTTTTTAATGTAATGCTGGATCTGGTTTGCTAATATTTTGTTGAGAATCAGGGAAATTGGCCGATAATTTTCTTTCTTTGTAGTGTCTCTGTCTGATTTTGGAATGAGGATAATGCTCACCTCGTAAAATGAGCTTGGGAGTCTTGCCTTCTCTTGAATTTTTTGGAGTAGTTTGAGGAGGATAGGTGTTAGTTCTTCTTTGAATGTTTGATAAAATTCTCCTGAGAAGCCATCCAGTCCAGGACTTTATTGGGAGATTTTTGATAACTGCTTTGATTTTATTAGTTGTAATTGGTCTATTCAGTTTTTCTGATTTTTCCAAATTCAGTTTTGGAAGATTGTATGTTTCTAGGAATTTTTCCATTTCCTGCTGATTGTTCAGTTTGTTGGCATAGAGTTGTTCATTTTATTGTCTTACAATACTGTGTATTACTGTGGAACCAATTGTTACTTCTTCTCTTTCATTTCTGATTTTGTTTATTTAGGTCCTCTCTTTTTTTCTTTTTTGACAAGACTCATTAAATGTTTGTCAATCTTGTTTATCTTCTCAAAGAACCAGCTCTTGGTTTCATTTATCTTTTGTATTTTTTTTTTTTAAGACTCTGTTTATTGCTGCTCTGATCTTTATTATCTTCTTTCTTCTGTTCACTTTGGGCTTTGTTAGTTGTTCTTTTTCCAGATCCTTTAAGTGTAAAGTTAGATTATTTGTGATTTTTATTGTGTCTTAAGGTAGGCCTGTAATGCTATGAATTTCTCTCTTAGGACTGATTTTGCTGTGCCCCATAGATTTTGGGTTGTTGTGTTCTCATTTTCATTTGTTTTCAGGTCTCTTTTGATTTTTGCCTTGATCTCATTGTTAACCCACTCATTATTTAGCAGCATGTTATTTAGCTTCCATGTCTTTGTGTGTTTTTCAGTTTTCTTCTTGTGATTTAGTTCTAGTTTCATACCATTAGGGTCAGAGAACATGCTTGATATGGTTTCAGTCTTCTTAAATTTACTGAGACTTGTTTTGTGTCCTAACATGTGCTCTATTCTAGAAAATGTTCCATGTACACTTGAAAAGAATGCATATTCTGCTGTTTTGTGGTGAAATGCTCTGAAGATATTAAATCTATCTGATCAAGAGTGTCATTTAAGGCCTCTATTTTCTTGTTGATTTTCTGTTTAGAAGATCTGTCCATTGATGTCAATGGGTTGTTAATGTCCCGTGCTATGACTGTATTACTGTTGATCTCTCCCTTTATGTCCGTCAAGATTTGCTTTATATATTTAGGTGCTCCAATGTTGGGTGAATAATGCTTATAAGGGTTATATCCTCTTGTTGGATTGCTTTCTTTATCATTATGTAGTGTTCTTCTTTGATATAACTATTACTACTCCACCTTTTTAAAATTTCCATTTGCATGGAATATCTTTTTGTATTCCTTCACTTTCTGTGTCTGTCTTTTGTTCCTAGGTGGGTCTTTTGTAGACAGCATATCCATTTCTTATCCTTTCAGTTATGCTATGTCTTTTCATTGGGGCATTTAATTTGTTTACATTTTAAGTTATTATTGATAGATACTTATTTATTGTCATTTTATTCTTTATTCGTCTGTTATTCTCTCTCTGTATTTTTTTCTTCTTCTTAAAGAAGGCCTTTTAACACTTCTTGTAATCCTGGTTTGGTCGTAATGAACTCCTTTAGCTTTTTTTGGGGGGAGGTGGATCTGGGAAGCCCTTCCTTTCTTCCTCCCTCCCTCCCTTCCTTCCGTTAATCCTCACACAAGGATATTCTTTCCATTGTTTTTCAGAGAGAGAGGAATGGAGGGAGGGAAGGAGGATAGAGAGAGCGGTAGAGGGAGAGGGACACTGAAGTGAGACACATCAACTGGTTGCCTCCCACATGCACCCTGACTGGGGGCATATAGCGAACCCACAACCCAGCTACCTGCCCCTGACTGGTAATCAGAACCTGGGACTATTTGGTGTCCAACACTCTTACAACTGAGTCGCCCCAGCCCGGCTCTTATTTTAAATGGTAGCCTTGCTGGGTATAGTAGTCGTGCTTTTCATTACTTTGAATATCTCTTGCCAGTCCCTCTGGTCTGAAATGTTTCTATTGAGAATTCATTAACAGTGCTATAGGAGCTCCCTTGTAGGTAACTTTCTTTTTCTTGCTGCTTTAAGATTCTCTCTTTGTCTTTTCCTTTGCTATTTTAATTATGATGTGTCTTGGTGTGGGCCTTTTTGGGTTCATTTTGTTTGGTACTCTGTGTGCTTTCTGGACTTGTGTGTCATTTCCCTTCACTAGGTTAGGGAAGTTTTCAGTCATTTTTTCTTTAAATAAATTTTCAATCCCTTGTTCACTCTCCTCTCCTTCTGCTATGTGTCTGATGGAGATATTTTTATGCTTCATGTTGTCCCAAAAGTCCCTTAAACTCTTCTCATTGAAAAAAACACGTTGTTGTGGTTGCTTCGCTTGGATTTGTTCTGCTACCTTATCTTCCAAATCGCTCATTTGATTCTTTGCTTTATCCAACTTACTGTTTATCAGTATTTTTTATTTCAGATATTTTATTTTTTATTTCTGACTGGTTCTATTTTATGGTTTGTATTTTCTTTTTCATGTTGTTGTAGTTCTCACTAAGTGCCTTGAGCATCCTTATAACCATTCCTTGAACTCTATATCTGGTAAATTGCTTGCCTCTGTTTTATTTAACTCTTCTTCTGGAGATTTCTCCTGTTCTTTCATTTGTGGCATGTTTCTTTGTTTCCCAGTTTTCGCTGCCTGTTTGTGTTTTTTTTTTCTATGTATTAGGTAAATCTGCTATGACTCCAAGACATGATAAGTTCGCCTTTTGTAGTAGGTGTCCTGTGGGACCCTGTGGCACAGTCTCCTTTATCACTTGCACTGGATGCTCTGGAATGTCCCTTGTGTTGGTTATGTGGGCCCTCCTGTTTTTATTGAGTCGCTTTTGGCCCATTCATGTATGGTGTTGACCCTCAGGCTGGCTGACTTTGAGGATCAACCCTGATCATAGTGTTCAAGCTGCTGTGCAGGTCCTGGTCACATGAAGCAGAATTTGCCTCAGCAGGGTCTGTGCCTCCCAAGATCTCCCTTGGATATGCCACTTGTGAAGCTAATTAGATTCTGCTCTGATGATGTCTAAAGCTGGCCACTGGGTGTGTTGGTTCTGCAGCTTCTTGGGAGGGACTCTGGTGCAGCCAATGTCAGACGCTGCCTGTAACTGGCCCTGGGCAACCTGTTTGGAGCTACAAAATGATCCACAGTTTGTGGCTGCCTCTGCTGGACCTGAGTGTGCATGGGAAGGATCAAGCTGCACACCAAGTTTGGCTTTTACCAGCACTGGGCTCTCAGCCAGGTCAGCAAAAGTCCAAAGAAACCCCAAGATTTGCCTCTGCCTGCTTCTGCCAGCTGGCTGCCTGTTTAGATGCAGTCACTGAAAGAACCTCTAGCAATACTTAAGTTGTATGCAATAAATTCCCAGTGAGTCACCAGGTAAGGGTGAGAGGTGTTCACAAGATCTATACAGGTTTAAACTTGGTGCCAGTCTGGATCTGAGGCCACTCAGCAAGTGTCCCATGGTGTACCAAGTATATTTGCTACTCCCTGGGTTCTTTGTGGTGGGGCTGGGTCTCAAAGAGTTGTCATGGTGAGGCTAGCAGTGTTAATCAGGCCAAAACTAACCAAGATTTTGCCATGTGAAGGGAAGGCTCTATGTGTGTGAGGGAAAAATTTTTCTTATCCTAGAGTCGCACAACTGAGTCTGTTCCTGATTCTTCCAGGAGCCTGATCTCAGCATGGCAGGGTCGCTGGGAGTCATGGAGGAGTTGTTGGTCAAGCTCAGGGGAAGTGGGGGGTATGGCCGCTGAACCAGGGCTACACTGTTCAGGCTGTCCTGGGTGCTGTCTAGACCTTGACAGGGTGGAGCCACCAAGAGTGGAGAGGGTGGGATTTTGGGGAGCCTGTAAAGTGGGGCTAGCAGATCTTTCATGAGGGGGAGTTGCCAGTCAGGTTCACTGGAAAGTGGGGAGAATGGCATCTGCTCTAAAGCCACACAACTCAGTCACTGACACCCCCTAAGAGGCCCAGACCTCTATTTCCTGGCCCAGGCAGCTGACTCCTTAACAGGGCAAAAGCTCTGTAGAGTGGGTTGACAAGGAGTCCAGAGGGTGGGGCTTTTGTATTCCCCCAGATTAATGCCAAATGAGGGGAGTGCTGCACCCAAGAAAGATGGCATCTGTGGTACAGTAGAGGCACTCAGGACAGTGGGTCCCAGCAGTTGTCTTCTCTGTTTTCTCTCCAGAGCCACAAACCCTAGTCTCTCCTTGCGTGACTATAGTCCATTTTGCCCTCCCTGTACTGAGCCCAGGGTGAGTGACTGAGAACTAGATTTTGTTCATTATCTTTTTAAGAGGATGCCTATGTCCCTAGTCAACTTCCATCTTTCCTTGTTGGACAGGGTCACTGCCAATTTTTCACAACCAGATGTTATGTGGGTGCCCACCTCTTCCTGTCTCTGGTGTGCTGGGCTATGGACCTTGCTTGGGATTGAGACCCCGTGCTTCTCAGGAGGAACCTTTGCAGCGGAGATATCTCTCTGGAATCTCAGCCATGGCCTTTGGGAGCAGGGCCAGCCCTTTTTGTGTCTCCCACACTTTCTACCAGTGTCAACATTGGTTCTTCTGTAAATCCTTGGCTATAAGACTTCTTTTCAGCTTGTCTTCAGTTAGTTATTCAGGATGAATGTTCTATAATTTAGTTGCAATTCTGGTTTGGTTCTGGGAAGAGGTGAGTGTAGCTTCCACCTACTCTTCTGCCATCTTGGATCCCCTGTAGTTAACTTTAATCCGAAGAATTTTGTTCGGTGTTCATAGAATAAATCTTTAACTAGGGCAGATATCTTGAAATAGATCACACAAGTTACAATGAGAAAAGCTATAAATGATTCAAAATCAACCTTTTTCCATCAATAGCAGACTTAAAATGATAATAGTACTCTGTAACAACATAATCGTGTACATGAGGGGAACATTTATTATACAAATGACAGGTTAAAAATAGTTCTCTAAAGGAAGAACTAGAGGGAGAAGCATGGAAGTATTTACTAATAATTTTACAGTAGATGTAAAAACAAGAGGCCTTTTTGCCTGAGATCAAGCATAAATGACACTGAAGACTGTTGGCAGCATGCCTTGCATTCTGTTCACAGAGCATGCTTAAACTGTAAATAACGGCTTCATTTCTATTCCGGGACCTAAAAATTATTAACATTCTGTGTTTATGCAATATTTATATAGTATTCTGCCAATAATAGTATAGACATAATTAATCCCTTATTGCAAAGTTGAAGGATTACATCAGCTAATCTTGGTGTATTCTTTTATTCACTTAAATTCCAGATTTTCTTAGTATTTACATTACTGGTAAGATATTTTTTGGTAGCAAAACTTATTTGAGGTAAACTTGGAAAGCCTACAGAATTCCAGCTAGATTCTTGTGGGGGAAAAAATCATTAATAATACTTATTTACCCCCCCCATCAAAAAAATAGTAATGCTTATATTTTTAATTCAGAAATAAGAAAATGAAGAATCATATCTACCTAGAGTCACAATTACTGTTAACTAAAACATTTTTTTTTTTATTGTTCAAAATATTTCAGATATCCCCTTTTCTCCCCATTGACCCCTTCCACCCCGCACCCACCCTCCTCCCTAGTCCCTCACCACACCATTGTCTGTGTCCTTGGGTTATGCATGTATGCATAACTAAAGCATTTTTTAAAGCATTTTTATTTTACTCTTTTGGATATATACTTAAAGGTATTTTAACAGGAATGGTAGCTAGCTGCATTTGGGGGCATTTCGGGCAGAAGTCACTACTTTCCAACTCTTCTCAAAGAATTTGATTGAGAAACAGCAGTTGTGAAGAGTATCCTGAGAAGTGTGCAATTGGTATATTAACTCTATAATATATCCATGATTGATTAATCCAGACCAGCTCTTTCTTTGTAGAATTTCTTTTATTGAAATTTGTTGCTGTACTTGCCATAGTAATATTCTTGAGGACTGCCTGGCTCCTCTGCTTGTTAGCTGTGTGTCCTTGTTTGGGTAAACCATTTAACCTCTTTGTAGCTCAGTTTTCTCATCTACAAAATGAAGACAGTAATTGTATCTATCTCTTAGGGTTATACATGGATTACATGAGTTAATTTATGTAAAGTATTTGGCACCTAGTAAGCTCCCCATAAGTATTAGCTGCTATTATTATTGTTATTTCTATTAACTCATTAACACTTTTCTTTATATGATGCTCTGACCCATGTGGCAAATTTTTCACAATTTCATTATCAAGAATTATAGTGCTGCTGCTCTTTTGGTGTCAATGTGACACCAAGTCATTATGATTCATGTAACCTTTTTTTTGTCACTCTTTTTTTGTGTTCAATATTAGAAAGATTAGATGTGCTTTTTAGGTTCTTCTTATAATGTATTCTGTGTGTCATCTTTACCTTCCTTGGTTTTATCTTCCCTTTTTTAGTTTTCTTTATCTACTTGTTTTAAATTTTATAATATTATACATATTTATTAATAATAAAATTTATTCATACTTTTTTACAAGCCAACTTAATTACCTTTTAAAACTTTTCTGGGTTCATATATGTGGTAGAAATGTGTATTTTTTACACATTTGAGGTGATACTCTGTATACACTTTGATATCCTACTTTTGGTATAATCATTTAAATTTTCTATAAGAAAAATTATATATTCATTAGAATGTAAAATTTTACTTATAAATATTCATATTTAAAGAGAAAGGTAGCTCAAATTTCTTTATACAGTAAAATTTTACTATAATACTTTCAGTTGTCTTTCAGAATATACCTCGGAAGACTAATTCTAATCCAATTATAGCCACTAAACATACAAATGCTTTTTGCACTTATTTTATGAAACTAATGACTTATATCCAGGTTTCTAAGAGAATCTCAGAAGAAATTAGTGTTTACCATTCTAAACACTAGATACTAAAAGCCTTAAGATATATAATTGTTTTAGGGTTCAAATCTGTATTCTCTAACACATTTCATTCAGTTATGTTTCTTCTTATTTTAATGGGGTGTTTCTGTTTTCAGAAGGATTTCTTCATTGCAAATCAAGAAACTCAAAATGACATAGAATCTTAAGAGATTATATATGGGTATTTTCCAGGGATCTAAATGAAGATGAGGTGTTGAAGGTTAGACAATGGTAGCTCTAAAGGAATTAGATTTCATGTCCTGTTATGTTAAAATTTTTAAGGAAACAGAAAGAGGAAGTGGTTCAGGCTCTATGATATCATTAGCGCTATTTATATTCTCTTAAGTTCAGAGGTATCAGGGATAAGAAAATATATGCAAAAATGGAGATATTTATCTTTCTTAATTTTTATTAGTGTACTTTCAAAATGCTCAGATGGAATAAGCACACTTTCTTTTTCTAATTTTGTCTTTCCACTTTAAGGATGTGTATGTAGGTGGGAAGAATATGGAAATGATATACTTTCAACAATTCCATGATGTAATACATGTTAAAATAAATAAAGGTATCATACCAATTTCATGGTAATCAAACCCAAATATCCTATAGACAGAAACACTTGAAAATGCTTTTACTCTATTTTAAAGATTAGCTTATTATTGAAATTAATTCATATCACTGACCCATTTTAGACTATGCTGAAAAAGTTATGTTAATTAAGTGCGATTAAGTTCAGTTGTTCTGGGAAAGTTTACTTTTACTTTCCTTATACTTTCACACAATTGAAAATAACTTTCACATCACTGAAAATAATTTCTGACTATAACTAATACTGTGAAAACTGGGGCCAATTATCTCTTTAAGGAAAAGCTGGAATTTCATATTTTCTCCCAGTATAGGATCTTAATTATGAAAACCAATCACTTGTCTTAAGGGGAATGCTTTTTTTCTCTTTAGGAGGGTTTTTATTTTAATTCAGAGATATATTAGAAATGGAGAATAGCTCTTTTATTTATTTGTTTAAAAAATATATAATTGATTTTAGAGAGAGGAAGGGAGAGGGAGAGAGAGATAGAAACATCTGTGATGAGAAAGAGTCATTGACCGGCTGCCTCCTGTATGCCCCCTGCTGGGGATTGAGCCCACAACCCGGGCATGTGCCCTGACTGGGAATCGAACCATGCTCTCCTGGATCATAGGTCGATGCTCAACCGCTGAGCCATACCAGCCGGGCGAGAATAGCTCTTTTTTAAAAATGATATTATGCAGAGAGTGTAGGTGATAAAACTGAATTGAGCTAGCCTCCTAAGAAATGCCAAGTATTTTCCATTTTCTGTTTATCCCTCTGAAGAGTGTAAAGAGGGAGAATATCTCTGGTCTGTAGTTGTGGTTGGCATTAACAGCATTGAGCTCTGTTATCTGTTATTGCTTGTTGTGTAGCAACAAATTATCATTTTGTTTACTTCATTAAGTATAAGGAAGTCTTAGGTTGGGAAAGAGGAATTCTATGTATTGATTGTCTTTGTCATCATTGTTATTAGTAAATGTTTACTTACTTGAATGGAGCAAGTATTGTAGACATTGTGTGAATTAACAAGATATGAAAGTACATTGGAATCATCACCATGAAGCATTGTTTATTCATGTTGTTCACAGAATGCTGATTCAGGATGTGTTGGTATGAGAGTGAAGAATTTTCTCTGTTGAATTTTTCTTTTTTAAGTTACCAGTTGCTAACCTTAGCTCCTTAGGAGTCGGTACCTCTTATGCCAGAGTCACATTCCTCATCTCCATTCCTGTGCCCAGGCAGAAGACTCAAGAGCTGGGTTTGGGTCAGGATCATCATCTAATTTCAGCTTGAAGCTGAAATTTTCAAAATTAATACTTATCCATTTCCTTAAAAATATGGTATCAGTGGGATGCCTTCTTCATGTTACTTCCTCTCTGAATACCAAACAGGAATACTTAAAGGAAAAAAGGCCCACTGTTTCTTTTTCCCCCCCTCATTTTTTTAAAACTTTCAATTTATGCCATTTTGTTAAGCAATTTGTATATCCTCATGCAATCTTATAATTCCTATTAAAATGAAAGGGTTTAAATGCATAGGGTGAGATAAAGTTTGACTTTAACTTAATGTCTCTGTGTTTCCCACCTGGGAGGCATATCAGATATCACCTATGTAATGTTTAATAAAAAACAAGTGGTAAGCCCTACTTTGGACCTGTGGAATCTAAATCTTCAGGCTAATGAGGCCTAAGCTTATATATTTTTCAGAAGTTCCTCCAGCTCTTTCTGATATGTATCTTTGATTTAGAACCACTGTGCTAAAGTATGTTTTCTGTTTGTTTTATTCTCTAGGACAGTATGTGATGTAATTCTGTGGTGAATATTTTTCTGGAATAAGTAGTATCAAGAGGTTTTTTAAAACTTAACCATCTTTATGTTTACTCTAAAAAGATTTTATATATGTATACTAGTATATGTGTACATATATATATACACACATACATACTTGATTTTTTCATCAGTTGATTATGAAAATGACCCACAAACATTTATTTTGATTTGTGCTACTTTTCTTGCAGAGTGATCCATTTCCTGGTGTGTAGCACAGCCATGAGTGGGAATGATCTCATTCTCACCATGAACCATCTTAGTAAACACTGATGATGGTGATAAATTTAGTCTTGGCTGTTGTAACTGTCTTGGCAGCTTAGAATGACATGCTCATATAGTTTGCATAGAATTTAAAACTCATAATTGAGAAATTAAATAAAATTAATGAGTTAAGCCAAATTTTGATAATGTGCCAAAGCCAGCCCTTTGGGGCTATGGGGACTTACTGAGTTTGAATGTTATTGTTTCTTAAGTGTCTTTATGGTTTAATATAAGCCTATTCGTACTTCCTAAGTCAGTATTTTTATGATAGTGAGAACATTGGTTTTGATACATATATGTTTCCATTGTGAATATAAGCAAATTCATTAGTTTTCTATCTGCTTAAAACTTGAAGTGGGTATCACAGAATTTACAAAAGGTGAATTTTGCATTAAAATTGCTTTCTGTTTGATATAAGTGGCACTAAAATTATCTGAAGCTGATAACAGAAAAACTATTATCTTCAACATTAACACATTTAAGAAAAAATTGTTCATATTATATGGCACCAGATTTTTTTAATAGCACATAGACTTTTATATGCCACTACTATTAATAGTTTGCTTAAATCTGTTACAGTTTTTGTGCTAGCACATTATGTGAGTTAAAAAATTGCTTATAAGTGTCATATTATTGTTTGTCAATTCCCTATATCTTAGCTGATGACTGTTCTCTGCAGATTCCTTCATTTTCAAGCCCCTTTAAATATAATGAGTCACTTTGATGGTCCCTAGCATGACATTTCAGGAGAACTCGTCAACTGCAAGAAAAGGCATATTATTGATGAACATCTCTACCAGTTGAGTTTGTATGGCCTCTGATTCTTAGAAAGGAATCCATACATGTTCATCCCTTTGGGAACAAAGCTGATTGAGTTAATTCCATTGAAATCATGTGGAAACTACTGCTGTTATCTGTGTAGATATCAAATGAACATTTTAAAAGGGGAGAAATGCGAAATTAAAAGGAAAAAACCACCCCTCACCCTTGCTGTGTTATGTGGATAAGTAAGGAAGAAACCCTCAGATGGCCAAGAAAACCTCTAAATATCTTTTTCTTTGATGTGTTGGAGATCAATTCCCAGTTGTTGTATGTAATGTTCAAAGAGTGTAACTATAAAGCTAAATAAGCAGCCATCCATGTCTTAAAAATTAATTCCACATTTTTTTTGGTGGGTGGTGTTTTTGGTTTTAGGATATGACAGCACGTGATCTGCTGCAGCAGAGGTACACTCTTCCCAATGGAGACACTGCCTGGCGCTCCTCGCCCCTTGTCAATGCTGCTCTGGAGGGAAAGCTGGTCCTCTTGGATGGCATTCATCGGGTCAACGCAGGCACACTTGCCGTGTTGCAAAGGTTTGCATGTGTCGCACATGCCAAGTAAACAATAGACATGGAACTCTTATCTTTTTTAAAATGTAGATCCTTAAAAACATATTATTCTCTATCCAAGTAGAACAGCAGATCTTTAAAAATGTGTGTTTTAAGAAAACTTTTAGTAGTGATTTTGAAAGATTTTATATTTGCTTATTAATAGATGCAGCATGTCACACAGCTCAAGTTTCTACAGTTTGTTGGAGTGAGCTCCACTGTTTTCAAACTCCCTATGAATCATAGATTTACATTACTGGTTGATCTCGTTGGAATTTTTTTTGAGAGAAAATGTAGTTCCTCCTATAAAATGTGTAATAGCTGTTTTATTATGTTTTTAAGCTGAAGAGTTCACTTTGTGTTCACAAAGTTGAACATTTGTTGTTCTCATATTGCAGTTTTAGGTGGGTAAAATATCCACACATTCCTAATTAACTGGTCTTGAATTTAATGTTAAGAAAAAATTTCATGTGTGACATTCATGGAAAATATTCCCAACCTGTGTCAGTAATGATACTAATTTTTTCTAGTTGTTCCAGCTTGATTCTATCACTTTTAGACATTTGGTTTTTAACTTTGACTTATCAGGAAAGTTCAAATAAGTGGAATAATTCCCCAACTAACTATTCAAAGTTTTTTTCCATTAAAAACTTGTAGTTACTGAGTGGAATTAAAGATTCCAAAAACATTGTGTTAATCCTGATTAGATTTGAGAGCATTTAAAATTACTTTCAGTGATTTACCGTAAACAATCAATAGATTTATAATTTTTTCTCTTCTAAACAGACAAATGTAGACACAAACAAAATAACACTCCCCCTTTTATTAGCTATCTCTTGCCCATTAGGCCAAGTAGTAACAATAACAGCAGCTACCATTAATTGAGCACTTATTCTGTGCTGGGCATTATGCTAAGCCCGTATATCTCAGG
The DNA here is from genome assembly GCF_964146895.1 of Miniopterus schreibersii. Classification (NCBI taxonomy): domain Eukaryota; kingdom Metazoa; phylum Chordata; class Mammalia; order Chiroptera; family Miniopteridae; genus Miniopterus; species Miniopterus schreibersii. The sequence continues at coordinate 70,841,250 of NC_138102.1, read as the reverse complement.
TTTTCAACTTTGGAATCACCTTGTGGGCATGAAGCTTAAAAATTACTGATGCCTGAGCTCTAACCAACTTGAAATTTCAAAAGCAGATTCTAATGTGGAGCCAAGGTTGAGAACAACTGTATTAAGCACATGCCTTTCATCAACTGTTTAATTTTCACAGCACTACTATGAGGCTGATATTATAGCCCTAATTTTATAAAAGTTTAAAGAAATGGAGTAGTTCTACCCTCCGTATTCATTCTTCTAATAATGTACAGGGCTAGTTTTGAACCCAGGTCCAACTGACTCCATTGCCCATGCTCCTTACCTCTGCATTATGCAGTCTCCCTTCCCCTCAGTTCTTATCAAGTAGACCTTGTGTGGGGCAACTGTAGTGTGGGCATCAGGAGACTCCATGGTTGGTGTAAGATCTAGAACAGAACTTTTCTGTTCTGGAAGACAATGCTATTGTACTGTGGATAGTTAGGTCAACATCATAGTGGATATATGAAATAGCACTAGTTATTTGTTTATAAAGATTTTTGATATTTTAAATCCTGTAATTCCAAAGATAGAAATATTTTGATAATACAACTATTAGTTAAAAAGTTACATTGGACCCAAGGGAGCATGTGCCAGCTGCCTTGTACATTAATATGCACCTCATGGTTATCCTGAGTCACTCATTTAGCTGTTTCTTTTCATGCCCTCCTCCTTCCCCTTTCCAGCTCCTCCCTGTTCTCCTCCTCCCTGTCCACATCTAGTATCCATGACTACTGCCCTTCAGTACAGAAACCAATATTTTTGCCAACTATAATAGCATTAGCCAACTTGAAATTTTGAAAGGTGCACCTAAAATTGTTAGACTCAATTGTCAGTAATAATGGACATTATTAAAAGGTTAACTGACTGATTCTACTTCTAATAACTTCACTGTTCAAAACTGATTATTTTATTTTCTAACTTTCCTTTATCTCATTAGGTTGATCCATGATCGAGAGCTAAGCCTCTATGATGGCTCCAGGCTGCTGAGAGAAGACAGGTATATGCGTTTAAAAGAGGAGCTGCAAATATCTGATGAGCAGCTGCAGAAGAGGTAATTTTGGATACACTACACGTACTGTCAAGGCACACTTAGTGTGTCTTCTTTTTTTTATTCTTTTAAACTTAAGGTCAAGCCAAGATAACTTTGAACAGCTTAATAATTTGGTGTCCTGGGCATGCTCATAGTTATGACACCAAAGGGTTTGCTGTCATAAAACTTGAGGTTACTACCCAAGATGAATTCTGCACTCTCAGACTACTTTCACATAAGTGTTTCAACATTTTATAAGGACATGAATTTTAAGAAGGTAGTTCTTTTTCTGTTGCCCTAGCCAATTAAGTTTTTGCCCTATACCTTGTCTCTTTCAACAAATAAACAAAAAAAGTTTCATCGTTAACTCATCCTATTCCTAAGAAGTCATCAGTTATTACTGGAGTATGCCACCTGATGCAGGATTATCCTTTGTGGCTTCTTTAAACATTTTCCAGAGACATAACCACCAAATGCAATGTATAAGACTTGATGGGATCCTGGATCAGGACATAAAATGAAAACAGCTATACAAGACATGGTGGGGACAATTGGGAAAGTTTAAATATGGACCATATAAATTACATGACATTAAATGAATATTAATTTTCTTAAGTAGCATAGTAGTATTGTGGTTTTGAAGGATACTGTTCGTATTTTTAGGAGCCACATGCTGAGATATTTAAGGGATAAAGTAGAAAGATATCTACAACTTACTTCCAAATGTTTCAGGTAAAGAAAGACATACAAACACATACATACCACACGAAGAGAGAGAGATCAAGAGAGCGAGAACATAAATGTAAAATCTTAACAATTGGTGAAATCTTGGTGAAGGGTACATGGGTGTTCATATTCTATTCTTTCAAATTTTTGGTGGGCTTGAAAAATTTCAAAATAAAAAGACTGAAGGAAAATATTTCTTTCTGCTGTATACTATACTTTTCCTTAGAGGAGGTTTGGCAAATATAAGTTATTTTCTGTCTCATTACATTTTAAGGGCTATTATGACATAATTAGCGATTGCTGCTTTGGAGAATTCTTAGTCACTTAATTGGATCTTATTTAATTAAAGCTTAACTTCAATCCAAGGGGTTTGCTGTCATTAAAATTATACAAATGGTAATTGTTTATGTTTTAAGAAGAGTTTTGTTTAAAAATTGCCTTGGAATTTTTTCATAGAGAGGAAATGTTAGATGTACTCTCTCTGTATAAATTATTTTAAAATTCACTTGATGGCACAGCTATTTATGCTTCTGAAGTGCACATCATCTCATTTCTCTAGTGGTTTGATTGAGTGTTAGGGAGGCAAGTATGAAGATCCCATTGATTTCGTACCTTCAGTTTATGACATTCAGCTTTTGCATGTGACTCATTTGTCAGGGAGAATTTTTCATTTTTCAGGGAGATCAATCAAAGCAGTTGGGCAGTAACTCTCAGCAAGCCTGCCCATCAGTTTCCCTTTGGACTTCAGGAGCATTGTGTTTGTAGCCAAACATCCAGGAAATGAAAACCCTTTTCTGTGAAAAGTACTCAAGTTCTCCCTAATGGTCACAGGCAGTTTTACAAATGAAAACACTTTCAGGAACAGAGTAGCAACTGAGCATTACATTCAGGGTTTGGCTCAGAGTGGTTAGTTGTACTCCTTAAAAGTGTCACATCTTTGTCACTGTTGATTTTCAACTCTCCTGTGAATATAAACCAGCCCCCGTTCTATCTGCAGAGATCACTTTGAATAGGTGGAGATGGGTCATAGCACTGCTTGGTTTCCTTCATTTACTTTTTATTTTTATTTGAATTTTTCATTATTGTTAAACATTCATGAAACTTGAGCTGTATAGTTTTTCAGGTCTTTTAATTTAAAATATCAGTCCTGTCATCTGTTCTAGGACACTCCCATTTGACACCCTCCAGTAGCTACCACTTTCAATTCATAGCTGTTTTTTTTGGTATTTACCTCCATATCACTAAACAGGATACTTTCAGTGATGTTCCTTGATTTATTTTTCAGTGTTAGGCACTATCTAGTGACTTCCTACTATGGAAAATTAAGGTTTAGTATTCTTTCATTACACATACATACTTCCTATTCCCTATTTCTCCTAAATAGTCATGTAGCAATTTTGTTTGGAACTTTATTGAGGGTTTGCGTTTTCACAGCGTAAGAACTATACATAGCCGAGTCATTCAGTAAACTGCAGTTGTTTATCCTTCCTTGCACACATTTTGTTTTCCTAAAGTTAATACTTCCCTACATATGAAAAGTGGCAGATATATAAGTAACTAATTACAATGCAGCTTTTAAATGTTAGAATAGAGATCTGTATAGTAATGCTGTGGGAACATGGAGGAGGAAGTGACTGACCCTCTTTTCTATGTATTTGTCACTTTTCATCCAAACACTTCCCTGTTGTCTAAATCTCCTCTCAGCACATTGGGGCATCTATCAGTGCATCTCCTGTCAATTTAATTTTTCTCCCTTAGTGTATTCTGACGAGCACTAATTGGGACTTGCTGTTCTTCATACTTGTAGCTTGTATGTCATTCTAGAGCTCTCTCCCCTCCCACTTACCATTTCCTCTGGTTTCTTTTCCTGCAGCTTTCATTAGTTAGATGTCAGAATTACATTCTGACAATTTGTCAGGACTTCATTGACTTCATTCAGAGGCGAGATGTCCAACAACTGATTCTCCTCTCTGTCAGAAATGTATCTACCATTTCAAAGTCTAATTCTTTTTCTTATCAGAATCTGTTTCACCTGGTGATAATGGATTGTTGGTAAATTTGTTTACATTTTCTTGGTTAACCTTGGTTAAATTTTTTTGGCCCATTTTTGTCTTTCTGAGAATAAGTATGTACTCTTGTAGAGTTATATTGGGTTAGATTTTTCCTTTAAGCCAATTGACAGTATTTCTTTCAAGGCTGTGTTTATTAGATAGAGAGCTGGCGCTCGGCCGGGCGTGGCTCAGCAGTTGAGCGTCAACCTGGGATCCAGGCAATCGGGGTTCGATTCCTGGTCAGGGCACATGCCCGGGTTGTGAGCTCGATCAATGACTCTCTCATCATTGATGTTTCTATCTCTCTCTCTCCCTCTCCTTTCCTCTCTCTGAAATCAATAAAGATATATCAATAAAGATATATTAAAAAAAAAAAAAAAAAAAGAGAGCTGTCACCTTAACTAAAAGGACAGCATAAAAAGCAGGAGATTTATACTCAGTGAGGACATTAATTCATTTCATGTGTTGTTCTTGTAAGTAATATGGCCCATTATATAGCTTGGATTGATTTTATATGCTATTTGTATCTAATATGTTACTCTTGGCATTAGCACTGGAACTGCAAATTAGAAACTCATAACCTAAGTCTTCCAAATGATTATTTCTGATAGTCTTTAAACAAACTCAGCTATTAATGTTTGGGGATTTTGAGATAGAGAAAAAGGTCAAAGGTAATGAAGGGAAGGCAAATTTAAGAGTTTCTTTGCCTCTAGACCCAGTTTGGTAAATTTAGACATCTGTTGGGCTTTCAGGTAGGAACAATTTTTATATTTGTGTTTGGCAGGAATCCTTTAGTTACAAGTAACAAAAAAAGTTTAATTGTTGTAAAGGAACTTAATGGTATCTCATATTTTCAAAGGAAGGGCAAGGATGCAGTTGCACCTCAGGAAATAACTGGAACCTAGGACTTTAATCTTGTCAGGACTCTCTGTCTATACTTTATCTCTGTTTCTGATGCCATAACACCTGGCACATAGTAGATTACGTAGTATTTTTGAATGAGTAAGTAAATCTTAACCTAAATAAGGATAAATGCCAGGAGACTCAAAGGTAATTTTAGTTTTAGATGATCTTCTAAGATAGCAACATATCATTTATGAACCTTCTAATTAGGAACACTTTGCCTTTTAATGACATGTCTGATACCATAGAGTGTCATAATTCACAGCTAACTACCAAGCCTTTCAGCTTCATAGTGTGAAACACTATATTTGACTCTTTTGCCAAACTTCATTGTATATCATGTGGGTGATATTGTCAGTTTTAATCAATTCTACTCAAAACTCCAGTGGAAATAGTACCTTTAGAGAGTAATATTATCCCTGCTAAGAGAAAGGAGAGATAAAACTCAAACACAGGCCAAGATATTCAGAAAAAACAAAATACAGGTACATAACTGGCATTTCTCCAGAAATGGACTATATCCATTACCATTAACTATTATAACAGAACCTAATAGTTAAGTGATTAGGCAGCTAGAATATCAGGAGGACGGATATGTGTGGAGAGAATCATAAGTACTCTAAAGATTTCAGGTAAGAAAAAGTCCTCCAGATACAACAGGTAGGTTTACCAAGCCCCTGGCTGCATGATCTGTAATTTGAGAGGCCACACCATAATTTGTAAGCCAAGGAAAAGCAATTTTTAGAAATGCTTATGTGAAAAGTCTGAATGAGTGAAAACTATCAGACATTTCATTTCTCTAGGTAGAAAAAAAGTCTTATTTACAAATATGTAAGCAGGGCATAGGATGATTTGTCCAAAGAGGAAATGGTTACAACGTGAGCAGTACCTGAAAGTCTTGACGATAAGTGATCGCTCAGAATTTCTAGTAATTAATTAGTCACATAACAGAATCTGGACACAAAAAATTCTGTGATTTGAAAACTAAAAGGGAAAGTTATTCCACTTTCCACTCTGCTAAGTGGTTTGTTATAATCCAGAAATCTCTGCTTCATGGCCCAACAATAGATGTTGGATTCATCCTTAATCTCTTCTCTCCTAGTTAGAAAAGCAGTTAACATGAGAGCAAGCTAGGTGGTTAGAATTTAAGTAAAATGATGGTCATTGCTCTGGACGTATATTGCCTGTGGCTGGCTTTTTGGTACTGACTCTAGTGGAGTACCTGAGTGACCTGGCCCAATTAAAAGAAGGCAGTTTCTGAGACAGGTAGGTTAGGCAGAGAAATGTATGCTGACTGCAGAAACAGTTATCAAGCTATTGAATAACAGGATGAGAAGGACCTTTTTGTTTGCTAGGTTCTCCCCAAAGGCTTCTTTACATATAAATAGGTCATATGGAACCTGATGCTAATAGGTTCTCCAAGTCTGAAGGTTAGAGAACTGAGTACTCCTGAGGATCTGCCAACCACTTTCAGGTGGTTTGACGTACTGGTGGGTAATACAAAGGCTGAAGTGGTAAATGGGAATTAAGACACAAGCACTATTAGAATTTAAACTAAAGGATAACTTTAATTTTACTAGAATTTAACAACAAGTAACAAGTGAAGCTAAAGATATGGCTTAACTTTAGATAAATAGATACTACTCCATAAATATTAAAAATTTAAAAAGCAAAAAGATGTTACAAAAAGATTTTAAAAATAAAAATATTGGTGTCAAACCCTGGCTGGTGTGCTCAGTGGTTAGAGCATTGGCCCTTGGACAGAAGGGTCTCCAGTTCGATTTCTGGGCAAGGGCACACACCTGGGTTGCAGGTTCGGTCCCCAGCCTCTCTTGGGGCACGTGTGGGAGGCAATCAATCCATGTGTCTCTCTTCCTCCCTCCCTCCCTCTCTCCCTCTCTAAAAATCAATAGAAAAAATATACTTGAGTATTTAACCAAAATATATATATATATATATTGCAGTCAGTATGTTCATTTGGATGCTATGGATATAAATTTTTAGAGAATACTTTTCAATGTTTCTCAGCAATAAAAAGGAATGGATTATTGATATACATAACAACATGGAAAATCTCAAAATAATTATGCTGAGTGAAAGAAGCCAGACCAAAAAGAGTGCATACTGTGTGATTCCATTTGTATAAAATTCTAGAAAATACAGGCTATATAATGTAACTGTAAATAGTTCCCCTGGGGGTGTGAAGAAGGGGCAGAAGTGAGGGATTGCAAAGGAGTCTGAGGATACTTTGGGGGTCATAGAAGTTTTCATTTTTGTGATTGTGATAATGGTTTTATAGGTGTAAATAAATATAAAAAATTATCAAGCTGTACATTTTAAATATGCATTTTATTATATGTCAGTTACACCTCAAGCTATAATAAAACAAAAAAGGTTACAGTACACTCCAATCTTTTGAAAAATATGGTACATTTTTGTCAAATTTATATATTAAGGAACTTGAAAGAATAATATAGAAGTTTTCTACAAAGGCATTAATCATGAACCAGAAGAGGATTTTGTGATTGGCCTCGCATACTGGAATACTAATGTTCCACTTCAGAACCTAGAGGTTGTGCAGTTCTGTACACAGCCCCTATTTCCCCCTTTTTTCTCTGCATTATAGCAAACTGCATGGACACATTCCTTATTCGTCTTTATACCACCCATGGTCTAGTGTAATACCAGGAAAAGAGCAGACACTAAGTAAGTAAATAAATGAATTGCTGTAGTTCCTAACCGTCATTGCAAGAAACTTTTTGAAGACCTTGGATGGCAAGGACAAAACAAAGGTACATGACAGGAAATGAAAATAATGCTTCCTACTCAAAAGCAGAGCAGCTCTTCTAAATTTGGTCTTCTGTGAATTTGTGAAAGAAGGTGGATTCTCTGAATAAAAAGACAAAACCGATACATTCAATAATAAGTAATTAGACCCTTCACAGTCACAGAGTTTAGAACTGTTCTTTGTCCATAAACATATTTAGGATTGTTTCTCAGAATCAGAACCTGCTTAAGGCTCTTTGTTTTGAGAGTCAAACACAAAGACTTAGGCATAAAATCCTGGATCTACCTTGTATTTTGTTAAAAATTTGCATGACCTAATTTGCTATCAAAGAGATGCTGGAGTTTTGGGGGAGGTAGGAGAGAAAGCTCAGATCCTAAATATCTTCAAACATAAGAGTAAGAGTAATAGGGTCCAGAGAAATCTACCCAGTGTCATTATGCTTCACCACTGATTTATAATAAAAACTGAGAGATTATAAACTGTTTTCACTCACAATAAAAAATAAATAAAATATTCAATAAAAATGAAAAAACATTAGAGCATAAATAATTACAACTGAGACTAGGCCACTGATCTTTACTGCTTACCTCAGATAACCGGAAGCCTTCTCTTGGTAAAATAAATTATTGGTAATTCACTATATTCTCAAGAAAATCTCACCCCTCATCTTTGCTCTGGTCAGTGGCAGGAAGGGACATATTTAGCAATCTATAGTATTTGTACTCACCCTTTCCCCAAAGTAGTTTTTCTCATCAAAGGAGGTAGTTCTATTTTGGTCCTTACTTCCTGTGAGAAATGCAGGCATGTGGTCTGGTGTATGGCCATCGTGCTATTTCTAACTGCCATGTCCATGGTATTCTTGGTGTTTTTGCAACAAGAGAAGTTAAGTCTCTAACATTTCTTAAGCCATTTTTAAGGGTATATTAGCCATGTGATTACCTGCAAAGAATGTAAAAGCCCTCAGAAACAATCAAGGTGTGTATATGGTCTTGGTGATTAGGTCACAATAAGGAATTTCTATTCCCTTCCCCAAAAGCTACTCTTGGGAAGTCTTATCTTCTTCTTCTTCTGTGTACCTTAGAATATTTACATTTTCAGATTCCCTAGCAGAGATTTAGAAAAGAGTTCACTTTAAAAGTAATAATGTTTCCTATAAAATGACAAGAGAGTAAATTATATAAAAGTTAAATTTTCTCCACCTTTTTAAGACCTAAGTATTATTATTGCCAATCCAAATTTAAATTTAATCCAACCCCTATGATGCTTAAATTTTCTATATTTTGAAAAGTCTCCTCATCTTGAATCATACTTCTTTGTCTTTCTAAGATTGACATATAGTTGATTCCTTGCAAGATAGGAGATTTTGAGGAGATCTGAATAAAGAAAAGGGACCTATGTACTGAATATGGATTGGATGGGATTTTGTTTCAAGGGACGATGGAGAAAATTTATTGTAGGCACAGTAGCACATCCAAAGCAGTGGTTTGTGCCAGGGATGGAGTTTCATCAGGGGTTATGGTACATCTTATATTAGCCGTAGATGATTCTTTTTTTGTTTGTTTTAATCTTCGGTTCTTAGAATGTCCTGACTTTTTTCAAGGTCTGTTTTTTGGATAATAGCTTTGACTAGATTAACAGCATTATAGACTTTTCATTGCCTTCGCTTTAGCTACCACGACCTAATTTCTAATGTGAAAGGTTATGTTTTTAAATTTTTTTTCTCTTTTAGATCCATTTTTCCTGTCCACCCCTCCTTCAGAATCATCGCCTTGGCAGAGCCCCCTGTTATTGGAAGCACAACACAGCAGTGGCTGGGGCCAGAATTCTTAACCATGTTCTTTTTCCATTACATGAAACCACTTGTCAAAAGTGAAGAAATCCAAGTGATTAAGGAAATGGTAAGAGTAAGGCCAGCTCTAGCCTGCTGCCTTCAGTTTTTCTCTTTTTAAGGCACTCTTACTCCTTCTGGAGAAGAATTGGACATTTTTGGCTCTTTCTCCCTACTTACTCCCAAATGTCCTCATATAATGGTTCTTAAATGTTAACATTTTACAGAATAATCTGGAGGCCTTGCTAAAATGCAGATTGCTGAGTCAGTAGGTCTGGGATATGGTACATGAGAACTTGCGTTTCTAAAGTTCTTAGGTGATGCTGATGTTGTTGCTGCTGGTCTTGGGACCATATTTTCAGAACCATGGATGTAAGGCTGTCTCTTAGATTCTGTAGAATATACTAAAAAGTCTTGGTCCCCTAAGGACTGTAATATATCCTATCCTATACTTACCTGGCTAGTTGTCTCGTGGCTTGAAGTATATGTTATCCATTACTTCAGTGTCTGCCTTAAGCAGGCATTGTGCTTAGTATTTTCTAGAGCTGTACTATTCAATGTAGCAGCACTGGCCATAAACTTCTAAAATTTAGTTTCTCAGGCTCTGGCTGGTGTGGCTTAGTAGTCGAGCACTATCTCATGCACCAAGAGGTCACCTGTTCGATTCCCAGCCAGGGCACGTGCGTGGGTTGTGAGCTTGACTCCCAGTAGGAGCCTTCAGGAGGCAGCCAATCGATGTTTCTCTCTTTCCCTCCCCTTCCTCTCTCTCTAAAAATCAATAAAAATGTATTTTTTAAAAAATTTAGTTTCTCACTCATATTTCAAGTGGTCAATAGCTACATGGGGACTTTTGGCTGACATATTAGAAAGCATAGGTAAAGAACCTTTCTATCGTCATAGAAAGTTCTATTTGATGGTGTTCTGGATCACAAATAATTAACTTATTACATAAAAAGTTAACACTCATCTTCTTTAAAATATGAGAATGAACTTTTTAGGTCTCGTGAGCATGGTTGTGGATAAAGGCATAGGTTTTAAATACAACTTGCCGTTAAATGCCAAATTCACTACTTACTAGCTTCCGTATCTCGGGTAAATTATTCAACCATAATTTCTTTATCTGAAGATGGGATAGTACTGCTTCTTATATCACTGGGTTAATTTAAAGGGTAAATAAGATAAAGTATGTACTGAATAGAACTTAGAATTTTAAAAAGTTTCAATCACTTAAATGACCAAAGAAACCCTGAGCAGCTTACTTCTGAAATAGCTACATTCTACATGTTCTTGTAATACCTCTTTGTGTGTTTTTTAAAAATTAAGGCCTGGCCGGGTGTGGCTCAGTGGTTGAGCATCGACCTAGGATCCAAGCGATCGGGGTTCGATTCCCGATCAGGGCACATGCCCGGGTTTTGGGCTGCAGCCGATCAGTGACTCTCTCGTCATTGATGTTTCTATCTCTCTCTCTCCCTCTCCTTTCCTCTCTCTGAAATCAATAAAGATATATTTAAAAAGAAAGAAAAAAAATTAAAACTTTTAATTTCTTATTAAGTAAAATTTTTTTATAATTAATTATATTTAATTAGATTAAATTGTTATAGCTAAGGCAATCAGTGTATGTTATTTGGGCAACTATTCTTCAGAGTTCATTGATAAACTGATTATAGGCTTTGATATGCAGTTTAAAAGTTCTGAAAAAATGGACAACTTGAACATCCATCCTTTATCCAAGGATGTCTTATGTGACTTAGTAGACATAGACATAAGATAACTACTAAATGACTAAGTTTGGTTTCAGTAAGAAAATGCCTAAATTGGGGTTTAAAAATCATGCTGAAGCTAACAAAAAAGGAAATGATAGTATATGAAAGTTTTTTATAGGCATACTATTGTATATGTGTTTTTGAGTTGAGGCTCCTCTCAGTTTTATGCTAGTGATAGAACTGTAAATGAAGAAGAGTGGCTTGGTCTTAATTACCTGACTCTTAAAGAGAGAGCAGTGGGTGTGTGGGTATAGGTGTTTCCTGAGAAGATGAATAAGTAAATTTATCCATGAATTAAATGTGTAAGCTGTCATTGGGTCTTTTTAAAAATGTAATTCTAATATTATTTACTAAGTAGCCATAATTTCTGATTTATTGATCAGATATCCCAGTTCATTCTGTCTTTCCTCAATTCTCTCATAAAATAGGTCCCAAATATGCCTCAGGAAGCTTTGGACAAATTGTTATCATTTACACACAAACTCAGAGAGACACAGGATCCAACGGTAAGTCTGGATTTTCTGTTGCTGACAGGCTGCTGCTTTTGTTCTTGGAGTTTACTGCTTTAAAATCTGTTTTTTAAACTGGTGTTTTTATTCCTGTGTTATGCTTTGTTCTTTGCATATGTTTTACTCTTTCAGTGATTTTAACATTTCTTCTAGCTCCTCATGTCTGATATCATGGAAAACAATTTGAGCTCTAGAGGCATCCTTGGCACTCCTGGGGTTTGGCACTGCTTCCTCTGTCTCCTATGCTGAGTGGTCTCATCTGTTCTTATGGCTTCAAATACCACTTCTATAATAATGCCTACATCTTTAGCATCAGCTTCTGACTACTCTTTTCTGATTTATTCTTTATCTCTAATTGTATTTCCATGCTGGGATGGTATGTTGGAAAGACCTAGGGCTGTTACTGTAACTATGAGTCTCAGTGTTCTCATCTGTAAAATGGGAACAGTGCCGTGTTCCGCATAAGGATGTTGTGATGATGAGATATAGAACTAAATGATCTTTCCCCTTTATATTGACCTATTCCTTATTTAATTTCCTGACTTTGCTACTAACCTGTCTACCAAATTACCTAAATTAGAAACCTTGACATCATTGATGATTCCTTGCTTTCCGGATATTTCTACTTAACCTGAAAGCAGATCTCATCCATTTAGCATCTTGATGTCTAATCTGTGTTCTTAACTATTGTCAGTAATTATCCTAGTATTGGATTTCATAATCTTTCTCCTAGAATATTGTTATTTCCTCTTATCTGCCCTTTTCACCAATACTCTATTCCTCTTGTGGCTCTCTGTTACCTTCCTGTGGCTGTTATAACAAATTACTATAAATTGGTGGTTTATGACAAAAGAAGTTTATTTTCTCACAGTTCTGGACACCAAAGTTTGAATGCCAGCAGGGTCACATTCCCTTCGGAGCTCAAAGGAGGACTCCGGTCCTTGCCTCTTTCAGCTTCTGGTGGCTGCCGGCATTCCTTGACTTGTGGTCACATCACCTTCCATGTCAGTTCCTTTTCTGCCCCCCCTTTCATAAGGATACATAGGATTGCATTTAGTGGCAATCCAGGTAATCCAGAAAAATGTCCACATCTCAAATACCTTTAATGTTATTTGCAGAGTCAGCTGTGCCATATAAGGTAAAATTCACAGGTTCTAAGGATTAGGATGTGAATATCTTTGGGGGGATCATTTTCTAGCTTTCACGACCGACTTCATCTCCAGCTACCTCCCTCTACTCACTTTTCACCTGCCCCGTTCTCCTTGTTGCTCCTTGAACACACTAGTGCCTGCCTCAGGGCCCTTCCACTTGGTGTTTCTTCTTCCTCCATTGCTCTTCTAAGGTAGCTACAGGTTTGCTCCCTTGCCCCTTTTGGATTTGCTCAGATGTCTCCTTTTCAGTGAGGCCTTCCTGAAACACTCTTATTTAGAATCACACATCTTTCCCATTTTATTCCTTTCTCTCTGTTTTAAGGTTCTTCATAGGGCTTATTACCCTTCAACATAATACATGGTTTACTCCGTTGTTTTGTTTAATTCTCACCTGAGGACGTCCTGAGAGAGAGAGAGAGAGAGAGGGAAACATCAGTGAAAGAGAAACATCAATTGGTTGCCTTCTGCATGTCCACTGACCAGAGACTGAATCCCCCAGCCCAGGCATGTACCCTGACTGGGAATCGAACTGGCAGCACCTTGGTGCACAGGATGATGCTCAGCCAACTGAGCCACTCAGGCTGGGCTGCTTTACTCATTTTTTATTGTTCGTTTTCCTTCACTCAGATTTTAGTTCTGGGATGGCAAAGTTTTATTTGCTGTAGTCCCTTCTGTATCCCCAGCATCTAGAACTTTGCCTACTACATAGTAGATGTTCAACAAATATCTGTTAAATGGATGGGTGAATCTTTCATATTGTCCCAGGAATGATCTTTCCCAAATCCATTTCCTAAGTTCTTCCGTTCTTAAAACTATTAGGCAATGGATTCTCTTTTTCTATAGACTGAAGGACAACTTGCTAAGCATGCTTGCGGAGTTCCATCTCACCCTGGCTGCTTTTGCAGCCTCATTTCTTAAAGTTCCCTCAGCTGTATCACACTTTGCTACTTGCTGTTTTCCAAGCCCAGCACTTAACCCACATGCCTCTGCTTTAGATGATGCCTGGAATGTTCTTTCTTTCTGTCCACTTGCACTCAAGTTCCCTGTTCTGTTGGGTGTCTCTCAGCCCCCGTAGGCAGAAGTAACCTCTATATCCAGTCTGCTTTCATGACATTTGGCGCATGCTTCTCATATTGACCTATTGCAACTGCATCACAGTGTATTTTTATCTCTTAAATTAGAATTTGAACTCCTTGAGGCCAGGTTTTCATTCTTTTATTCCCATTTCCCAGTCTGGTGCCTGGCACATAGTAGATACTTAAATGTTTGATGAAGGAATGAATAAATTGATTAATTAATAGATTGTCTGTAGAGTTTCATCTCCTTGAGATCATGTTACATTTTTGTAAAAGAAATAATTCTTTAAGAGGAGTAAGAGAAAAATTATTTTTAATAATTTTGATCAGAATCTTTATATCTTTAAGCTGAAGTACTATTATTAATCATGCTAATATGAAAAATCCTTACGGTATACTCGTAAACTGCATAACCATGGTAACTAAGGGAATGTGCTAACATCCTTACTTGCTTTTTTGGAAATTTGATATTATAAATGTTAAATAAATAAGGGATTTTTCAATTAAAGTACACTCAATTTTTAACGGCGGATGTGAGAGCAGAGATAACCAAACCCTTTATTCAACACCAAAATGACTGAATGTAAAGCTTTGTTCTGATTTTTTTTATACTGGATGTTATTGCAAAGCATTTTGATGTTAAGTGAGAGAGCTGGTATTTTTCAAGTCCATGAGAAATCCTTACTGATTACTGGAGTGAAATGTGAGGCCTGAACTGTGTCATGCATGGAATGAGATTAGAATGTAGTACCCTAGAAAGTTACCATCTGGTTTAATAGGACTCTTGTCATGGGAATCTCTTGTTGGATTCATTTGTCAAACATTTTCCATGATTTAAAGTAGGAATTTTTCATGGTCCCAGGTGTTAAGGATGGGAATTGCTGAGTCATATTTAACTTCTGATACTTTCAGTCATACTGGCTGAAATAATCTTATCCTCAATTCTTTCTTTTTTCTTATAACCATTAGTTGCCAAGTCCTTTGAAATATTTGTTGATCCCTTCCCTCCATTCTTTTTGCCAGTAACCTTACTGTAGAGCTTTATCTTTTTGTAGGCAGATTCCTGTCTCAGTTCTGCTGCCAGATTAGTCTTTCTAAAATCATGTTACTATGTTGCACATAAGAAAGTCCTGCTGCCTTTAGTAACCAGACCAAACTCCTCAAAGTGTCAGTCACAGGTTATTTGGGAGCAAGGCTTCCAGCAGGACCCTCCAATAAAGCTGGTTTCCTCATGTTCTGCACGTATTTCTTTTCCTTTTCCATTCATGCCTTTGTTCATAGCATTTCTTCTTCCCACTTGAACATTTTAAGCCCCTATGCAGTTGTCAAGTGCTTCACTTATTTTGGCATTAAATTATATGCTATTTTGAATTGTAACATTTTCTTTCTTATATTTAAATATTGTCTGTATGTCTAGAATGCAAATTTGTTGGAAATAAGGATGAACCAATGTTTGCTTATAAATGAGTTATTTGAAACGTAAAATGTGTTTTTAATAGAAAAAAAAGATTTGTCGTGAATGGTGGTCATGCTCCCAACCTAGTCCCCAAAGGGTCACTTAACCCATGTCATAGCTGAAATATAAACTAATAGCAGACCAATGTTTCATAGAGTTATGGATAATGCATGAGGGAGGAGAAATTAAGTCATTCGTTCTTCCTTGGGACATACAGAAATGACCTTAAATGAAATGTCAAAACAAGCAAATATGTAGTATGTCTTCTGCATCCTCCTATTGTCCATTTTGAACCCTTTGTTAATATCATAGAGTCCCCTTCTTTGTTCCCTCAGGTGTTCAGTGCCACTATATGGCCCTCATCACTCTCTGTGACATTTCACCCTTGCCTCTTCTGCCCTCCCAAAGAGCTGGTTGCTTCAAAAGTTCTTTCCTCTGGTTTTCAATGAAAAACCTTTGTCTCCTAATGTTAGTGATCTAAGTTAGGAATTAGGCCAGTAATAATCAGATTCATTAAATTCATTCTAATGTACAGGTCACATGCTCTTCCTGTTAGGCTTTTTTTTCATTTTGAAGAGGCTGACTTTTAATAATAATTACTGGTATTTGTTATGTTCCCATATGTATTTGACCTATGCTAAGTGCTTTAGAATAATTTTCTAACTTAACCCTCACAATGACCTTAAAGATGAAGGCATTGTTATTGCCATTTTAAAGATGAGGAAACTGAGGCTTGAAGCGATTAAGAAATTTCTCAAGGTCACATAACTAATAAATGGGAGCCTGATTTGTTGGATTTCAAAGCTTATAAACTTTACCATTAATTGTGCTTCCTGCCAAGATAATTTTAAATTCAAGTTAACAAATACTTATTGGTATTTACATGTCCTAAGCTCTGCATTAGCATTTCTACTATTGGGATTTGCAGGAGTATAACAAGTAAAATTATTCTGAGAGTACAGGGGAAGGATTCTCAACCCAAGTGACAAACTGGTTGACATCTCTGTGGTTAGCAGCCTACATTGCCTATTAATTTTTTTTCTGTATTTCAAAAGCCATAGATTTACTTAAAGCTCTAAGCATTTTCAGGACATCTTAACAGTTCAGCTTTGTGTAAACAGAAAAATAATTAAAAAATAGTTAATTGTACATAAGGGCTATTAAGTCCAGTGCAACCTGTATTATGTTATAACGTTTCTCCGTTTAACCTCTACCTCCTCCAAAAACATGTATACACAGCATTTAGTACAATGAGAATACTTTCATTAAATTTAATTGATAAACACTTTTTATAGATTAAAAAAGCTATCTTTAAGAATGTTTTAATGTTAATTGGTTTCTGTTTATTTTTATTTATAATTCATTAACAGTACATATTTATTTTAAGTTTGGCCTTGTCCTTCAGGAATAATGAAGTCTGCTATGATACCCATCTAAAGGGACTTGCAGCAAGTTGAAACAAGACTCTTAACAGGCTGTCTTTGCCTTTTAATAGGCACAGTCACTGGCAGCATCACTTTCTACCAGACAGCTGCTGCGGATTTCTCGTCGTCTGTCACAGTATCCTAATGAAAATCTTCACAGTGCTGTCACTAAAGCCTGCCTTTCCAGGTAACCATATTCTGCTGTCTCACTGAATTCAAGTTTCTGCATCTTTGCTAAAAGAGTAGTGTAAGTTTAACTGATAGTCTAGGAAAAATAGTGCTCTGAATATGTACCTATCTCGGCCTTGTGTTCACTTTTCAGAACATATGTTATTTAGGCATAACAACAATTTTAAGAGGTATTTTATAGATAAGAAAACTTCTTAAGTACTTGGCTCAAGTCACATAGTGGTAAATAAAAGTGCATTTGAGCCTGGCCGGGCGTGGCTCAGCGGTTGAGTGTTGACCTAGGATCTAAGGGATCGGGGTTCGATTACCGGTCAGGGCACATGCCCGGGTTGTGGGCTCGATCCCCAGTTGGGGGCATGCAGGAGGCAGCTGATCAATGACTCTCTCATCATTGATGTTTCTATCTCTCTCTCTCCCTCGCCTTTCCTCTCTCTGAAATCAATAAAGATACATTAAAAAAAAAAAATGTTTTAAAAAAAAGTGCATTTGAGATTTGAACGCTGGGGGTTCATGTGTTTTCTGAGTTAGTGTTCTTAATCACTGCACTTAGCACCTCCCAAATTTGCATTGGAAGTTTCTGTGCTTTATAACAGTACCCTGTTGCCCAAATTTAACAAAGCGAACATCTTTTCAGTCTACACTAACATTTTTCATATCTGTTTGGAAGTGATTATAAAACATTGGCTTATAGAATTTTCTTACAGAATCACACTTGGCATGAAACTATTTTAAAACAATAATAAGAAAGACTAAGAACAATATTCAGTAGACCCAGAGGTTCCTTTTAAACTTTCTTCATATGACTCGGTAATATTTTTATGGTGGTTATGACTATTGTTGATTCATTCCTTGAAATATAAAAGGAATTAAAAGAATCTATTTTTAATTTAGGAGAATCCATAATTACGCTTTATAAATCTTCAGTTTAGTGGACAATTTTACTTATAGTTAAGTAAGCTCCTGGGAGGTTTAGATGGTGGCACTCTGACAAGGAGCAGAGTGCCCTTGCTTCCGGCCACAGACTGGATCTACAGCTACATTACCGCATAGCCAGCTTGGAAAAACAAGAGAAATATACCTGAGTGGACATATTTTAAGTAGGGAGCACTGAAGAAACATCATAGAGTGTGGTAAGAGGGGATGGGGGCATAGAAAGGGGGAATGCCCCCTGAAGCCAGTGCTGGGTTGCAAGGCCCAGGGATTAGAGGCTGCAAAGCTCCCTCCCCTTGGGAGTGTGGACTGGCATCCAAAAGCTGGGATCTCAAACCCAGAAAAAAGAGGGAAAAGAAAACTCTTTTAATTTTTAAAATTGTTTTTAATTTTTTAAGGATTTGTTTTTTCTTGTTTTGCTTGTTTTTTGTTTGTTTATGTGTTTTGTTCTATTTTCAAGATTTTCTTGATATTCTCTGCTTTCTTGCTGGGATATTATCATTATAACCAATAAGCATATTGCTTCTCTCTCTTATTTCCTTCATATTTCTTATTGGCCTCTTTCCCTGCCCTTGCTTTACCTCTCTCTCTATTCTTGTTCTATTGGCTTAACTTTCTTTTTTTCTTTTCTTTCTTTTTCTCCACTTTTATTCTCTGTCCTGCTGTCTTTTTGTTTGTGTTTGTCTTTTTATTTTATTTTTTATTTTTAAACCATTTTCCTGTTGCTACTCTCTACCCTTATTTTTTTGCTTGCCTTTATTTCCTTTCAGGATAATTTATCTGCCCCTTTTATCTCCCAGTAACGTCTCCCATGGTGTTTTTATGAGTCCAGCATCATCCTAATCCCAAAACCAGATAAAGACACTGCAGAAAAAGAAAATTACAGGGCAATATCCCTGAACATAGATGCTAAAATCCTCAACAAAATACTAGCAAACTAGATCCAGCAATACATTAAAAAGATCATATACCACGACCAAATGGGACTTATTTCGGGGGTGCAAACCTGGTATAATATTCACAAATCAATAAATGTGATACATCACATAAACAAAATGAAGGACAAAAATCATATGATCGTATCAAAAGACGCAGAAAAAGCATTCGACAAAATCCAGCACCCATTTCTGATAAAAACTCTTAGCAAAGTGAGAGTAGAGGGAACATACCTCAACATAATAAAGGCCATATATGACAGACCTACAGCCAACATCATACTCAATGGGCAAAAACTGAAACCATTTCCATTAAAAACCGGAACAAGACAGGGATGTCCACTTTCACCACTCTTATTCAACATAGTACTGGAAGTCCTCGCCACAGCCATCAGACAGGAAGAAAACATAAAAGATATCCAAATTGGAAAGGAGGAAGTAGAACTGTCATTATTTGCAATGACATGATATTGTACATAGAAAATCCTAAAGACTCCACCAAAGTGATATTAGATTTGATAAATGAATTTGGCAGGCAAGCTGGATACAAAATTAACTGTTGAAAATCGACAGTGTTTTTATACACTAACAATGAACGCTCAGAAAGAGAAACTAAAGTACATTTACCATTGCAGCTAAAAAAAAAAAAAGAAAATCTAGGAATAAACTTACCCAAGGATGTAAAAGACCTGTACTCAGAAAACTATAGGTGGTTGCAAAAAGAGCTAGAGGAAGATATAAGCAAGTAAAAGAATATACCATGTTCATGTATTGGAAGAATTAATATCATTAAAATGTCCATACTACCCAAAGCAATCTACAGAGTCAATGCAATTCCTATTAAAATACCAACAGCATATTTCACAGAGCTAGAAGAAATATTCCAAAAATTCATATGGAACCAAAAAAGACCCCGGATAGCTGCAGGAATCTTGAGAAAGAAGAACAGAGTTTGAGGGATCACTTTACTGGATATCAAACTATATTACAAAGCCACTGTAATCAAAACAGCCTGGTATTGGTACAACAACAGGCATATAAATCAATGGAACAGAACAGAGACCCCCAGAAATAGACCCACACCATTATGGTCAGTTAATATTTGACAGAGGAGGCAAGAGCATCCAATGGAATAAAGGTAGCCTCTTCAATTAAATGATGTTGGGAAAATTGTACAGATATATGCAAAAAAAATGGAACTAGATCACCAGCTTACTCCATACACAAGAATAAATTCTAAAGGGATAAAAGACTTAAATGTAAGTCACGAAACCATAAAAATCCTGGAATAAAACAAAGGCAATAAAGTCACAGACATCTCATGTAGTGGGATTTTCACTGATACATCTCGTAGCACGAGATAAACAAAAGAAAAAATGAACAAATGGCACTACATCAAACTAAAAAGCTTCTTCACAGAAGAAGTCAGCTTCAAAATACAAAAGAACCCCACAGTGTGGGAGAACATATTTGCCAAGGATACATCTGATAAGGGGCTAATTTCCAAAGTGTACAAAGAACTCATACAACTCAACAAGAGGATGACAAACAATCCAATTAAAAAATGGGCAAAGGACCTGAATAGACACTTCTCCAGAGAAGACATGCAGATGGCCAAGAGACATAAGAAAAAATGCTCAAAGTCACTAATAAGCAGAGAGATACAAATGAAAACCACAATGAGGTATCACTTCACACCTGTCAGAATGGCTACCATCAACAAATGACATGTGCTGGCGAGTGTGTGGAGAAAGGGGAACCTTGGTTTGCTGCTGGTGGGAATGCAGACTGGTGAAGCCACTATGGAAAACAGTATGGAGGTTCCTCAAAAATTAAAATTGCAACTGCTTTTGACCCAGTGATCCCACTAATAGGAATATATCCTAAGAATCCTGAAACACTAATCAGAAAGAATATATGTACCTCTCTGTTCCTAGCGCAATTTACAATAGCTAAGATCTGGAACCAGCCCAAGTGCCCTTCAGTAGGTGAGTGGATAAGAAAGCTGTGGGACATTTACACCATGGAATACTATGAAGCTGTAAAGAAGAAGGATCATGTATCCTTTGGGTCAGTATGGAAGGACCTGGTGAATATTATGCAAAGTGAAATAAGGCAGGCAGAGAAAGACAAATATCATATTATTTTACTTAGACGTGGAATCTAAAGAACATAATAAACTGATGAACAAAATAGATTCAGTGACATAGAAGCATGGATCAGACTGACGAATCTCCGAGGGAAGGTGGCTGGGTGGGTGGGGAGAGATTAACCAAAGAATTTATATACATATATACATAACCCATGGACACGGACAATAGTGTGGTCAAGGCCTAGGATGGGGAGTGGGTGGGTGGAGTGGAAGGGGTCAAGGTGGAAAAAAGGGGACATATGTAATATTTTGAACAGTAAAACATAAAAAAACACACAATGTAAGCTCCTGTGTTGCAACCTGAATTTGTTCTCTCTGTGGTGTATTCAGCTAAAACGAAGCTCCTCTCCAGTGTCTTTACAGTAATTATTTGAATGACTAATAATTATGAGAAGTAATAAAAGTCTCTTTTAATTAAAAGAACATTAGCCTTCTAAAGGAAAATTAGGAAACAAAAATGCTTTAAGTGCCTATTTTCAGGTTCATGAGTGAAGAAAATATACAGAGAGAGATAGATTCATTACCTACCCAGTATTTTCTTAGTCAGAACTCAGTTATAGATGTGTATTAATAAAAGTAAATAGTCAACGTTAAGCAATGTAAACAGTTTTGGAGCCTAAGGGGAAATAATATTTTTGATATATTAGAATGAAATAATCACATTTTACAGCCCTTTATATACACCCTGGTAGTTAAATCAACTTTCAATCTCCTTTATTAAAAAAGCAAATAAAAATAAATCAAGTAGTGTGAATTGATCTAAGAAATAAAGAAGAGCAATTAGAGTTTGTTGAACAAATATGCATTGTGATACTACTGCATAGCGTTAAAGACAAAGTGGCCAGCTTAAAAATTGTGAGTGGAAAAATTATAAGGGTGCAATATTAAACTGACAACTTCAGGTCAGCAACAATAGATTCAAGAAGGATTAGATAGTATCCTGAAAGTGTTGAGAGAAAATGATCATCAATCCCAGAAGTCTCTGCTTATCTAAATACATTTTTCATCAAGACTGAGATTACCACATTGCTGAAAGAACTATGAAAGGATGTATTTCAGCAAGAAGGAAACTGAATCCAGAAGGAAAGACTGGCAAGCAAGAAATAATGGTGAGAAAGGAAGTAGGTAAATATATTGTTAAATTTAAGTGTACTGTTAAAAAAGTAATACAAATGAATACTAATATAGGGAAATATTTAACAACAGCATGAAACTAAAACTAGACAAGAATATAGAAGCTGAAAAAAAGAATGAATGCTTTCTTAGGTTCTTCTGTTCTTTAGGAATAGAAGACTCTGTTAATTAAAGTACACACATTTAAATTTTGGGTAACCACACATAGAATGGAAATGGATCCAGTAGAGGCGGAAATAAGCAAATAGAGAAAACTTGATCAATACAACATAAGTAGAAATAAAACAAGGAAAGGTGAAAAAAATCAGTCTAAAGAGTAAACATGAAATAATGTTAGAAGTAATCCCAAATATCACACAAGATTAAACTTTTTAGTTGAAAGTTAGATATTCTGATTGAATTTTTAAAAACCGCACAAAACCTAATTATATGCTCTTACAAGAGTCACGTCTCACATATAATGCAGAAAGATCAGAGGTGAAGGCATAAGAAGATAGACCAGACAAATATTAACCAAAAAAGAAGAGATAATATTATTAGGCAAAATATACTTCAAAGCCAAACACATGATTGGGAATAAAGAAGATGAGCAAAGAAGCTTAATTTAGTAGATTTAATAGTCGTGAACTGTTCACACCTCAGAAGGAATATAGTGTCAAAATATATGACAGAAAAATCAGAATTACAAGGAGAAATTGACAAGTCAACAGTTACAATGACAGATTTTAACTTCTTTTAGAAACTGATAAATCATGCATTCTAAAAATTAGAAAAGATAGAGAATATTCGAATAAAACAATTATCATGTTTGATGTAATGGACTTTGTACCCAGTGTACAAAGAATATACTTTTCAAGAACACATGGAACATTTTGTCCCATGTATCAAAATTGAACCCAAACTACCTGGCGGGAAAAATGGTGCTTCATAAGATATCAAAGAATCTTTATCATAAAGATTAATTTCTTAGACCACAAAGGAACAGATTTCATAACAATAAGAAAAAAGCACCTTTTAAAGCCAATACATTTGGAAAATTAAAAACACACTTGTAACTAAGTAAGACATTAAAAGGAGAAATAAATTAAAATTGTGAAATATTTATGACCGTATGACCTAACTGAATCTTAACACTTGAATACACTTAAAGTAGCACTTTAGGGTTTTTCCAGCCTTAAACTCAAATAGGTAAAGAAAATTCATGAGCTAAGCATTCAAATTACTAAGTTAGTAGGTGGTGACATACTAAACCCAAAGAAAGAAGAAGGAATGGAATAATGATGTTATTAGGGCACAAGTTAATAAAATAAAAAACAAAGACACCATAAAGAAGAGTAGTTAAACCAAAAGGTGGTCCTTTGAAAATATTAATAGATAAGGCCCTGTTAAATTTAATTAATATGAAAGAGAAAAAGCACAAATAATATTAAAAAGGAAAAAGTAACAGAACTACAGATAAAGTCAATTTTACAAAAACTATAAGGAAAAAGGACAGTTTTCTAGAATCATGTTTATTACCAACATTTGACAAGGAGGAATAAAAAATTCAAATAGATCCATAACCATGAAAGAAATCAAATCAGTAGTATAAATCTCTTTAAAAAAAAATACCATTTGTTCGTGGTTTTGTCAAGTTTTACCAAATTGCCAAGAAATAAATAGGGTGACCCCCAAAAAATGTATACACACACTTTGAATAATTATAAAGGCAATGTCTATTAAAATACATTTCATTTTCAAAATTGAACTATTAGCTGTTACAGAGTATATACACTTTTTTGGGACACCCTGTATATATTCCTATCTTATTCCTATCTTAAACTGTTCCAGAGAATAGACAAATTTTGAAAACAGCAATTCATTTTATGTCTTGTATAATACTGATATGTAAACCAGACAAGAATACTGTATGAAAGGAAAATTATATATCAAATTCATGGAATGGGTGCCTAATCCTAAATGAAATACTAACAAACCAAATCTAGCAAAATATCTTTTTTAATTTTTAAAAAAATCCTGAGCAATTTGGAATTTTCTCAAGAATGTGAAGAAATTGTATTTTTAAATTTACTATATTAAGATATTAGTGGGAAAATATCATTTTAATAAGTGAGTAAAAAGTCTTTGATAAAACCCAACAGCCAAACTAAAAACAAACCAAAGCAAAAACAAGCGAAATTCTTAGTGAATCAGAATATTCTTAGTAAACTATGACTAGAAGGGAAATTCTTTAATCTGATAAAGGATATCTACCAAAAATTTACAGCAAACATTTTTAGGTGGAATACTTGGCATATTTCTGTTAGAGCTAAGAACAAAACAAAAATACCATCTTTCTGTATTTTTAACAAATGCATATGTCCAAGGTTATAAAAAAAAATTCAAGAGAAACTTCATATAAATTATTAGAACAAATAGAGCTTAGTGAGTTTACTTATGCATCCAAATCAGTAACATTCCCATATTCCAGTAATAGTCAATGAGGAAGTCTAATTTTTAATATTCCATTCAAAATAATAGTACTAAACTTTGAATACCCAGGAGTAAATCTAATGAATGACATTTAATACTTTCAAGGAGGAAAACATAAATCTTTATTGAAAGCTCTAAAAGACTTATATAATTTAAATAGGAATCTGTACCATGTTCATGAAAGGGAAAATTTAGTATTGTAAGGCTGATTGTTTTACCTCATTGATATATAGAAATAATTTAGTCAGGTAACTCCAAGATTATAGTGAATTTGACAAGCTGATTTCAAAATTATGGAAATATAAAGAGCCAATAATCTAGGAAATTTTGAGGAAGATTAAGAAGGTATCTTTATCAGATATCAAGATCTATTGTAAAGCTGTATTCATTATAACAGTGTGGTACTGATGCAAGGAAAGACAAATAGACCATTAGAATAGACTACACAGCCCAGAACCAGATGCGCATACTCATGGGAATTTGGTATATATTAGAAGTAGCTTAATAAATAGTTAAAAATTTAAAATACCCACTTTATCTCATATAAAATAGTAAAATCCTGTTATGTTGCAAAAACACTATAAGCTACTCTACAGCTTATAAGTTACACACTAAGATATTTCATAAGATTTACATTCATGAAAGGTATTCAAGGAGTATTAATTACTAATTAATGAGATAAATGAATAAAGCAAATGGGCAAAGGATGAATAGGCATGCACAGGAAAGTTAACTCAAATAAATATGTGTAATCTAATGAACAAAATAAACTGAGGAAGAAAATAGATCCCAGAGACATCGGAGCATGGAACAGACTGAGGGATCTCAGAGGGAAGGTGGGGGTGGGTAGGTGGGTGGGGAGAGATTAATCAAAGAACTTATATGCATATATGTGTAACCCATGGACACAGACAATAGTGTGGTGAAGGTGTGTGTGTGTGGGGGGGGGTGTATGCAGGGTGGAGGGGATCAATGGGGGGGGAAAAGGGGACATCTGTAATACTTTCAACGATAAAGATAAATTTTAAAAAATCACAGTTATAAATTAATTAATTGCACATTTTAAATGGAACTCAAAGGCTGTCTGACATCTACTGAGCCCCTCCGCCTTTTTCTCTCACTCTTACTACTATTACCTCTCCCCTCAGGGCTGGTAATTTGGGAGCATCCCCTATCCTTCTAGCTTCTTATGCTACCATCCTGAGAAATTCTCTTTTATTCCTTGATCTGAAGATCCTGTTCCACTCCTGTGACAAAGACACAGTTATTTGAGTTGGCCTAGGGCAACTACTTCTGTTTCTGGGTTTCCTAGAGTATGGTTGAATCTTTCTTTAGTTTTTCTTATAACCAATACCTAACAAAACTAGAGAAGTTCCAATTCTTTTTTTACTGCCAGTAAATAACGATAATAGTAATATTGATTTTTAAAAGACACTATGATGCTTATATTACTGATAAATACACTTGAAAATTTCAAACAGGATATTTGCTTGCTTTGTCTATAGGAAGTTACAATAGAAAGGGTGATATTTCATTCACTCACTTATTTACTTATTTTACCAAAGGCCAGGGAAGGAGAGGAAAAAAATGTAGAAAATAACTGAGCAATGGGAAAAGAAGCAGTTAACTAATCCCTTGAAACCTGGGGGAAAAGTAAGGGCTGGCCTCACACCACCTGATATGCTTAATTCTCCTTGTTTGTTAGGTGGGCCAATATCCTTTGGAATGTAGGTTCTAGATGTAAATATATTTCAAAGTCCATGCTATGCTACCTATGATTATTTGGTTGTGCTGTCTGGGTGTGAGGTTGAAAATAATTCTAAAACACGTTCAGTCTCCTCAGGAAAGAGTATCATATTGGTAAGCAATGCCCGTTACTCCCATTGAAAGGGAGGCACACATGCCTTGTTTGCTATTCTCTGCAGGCTTTGGAGGGCAATCTAGAAATGTTCCAGTACAGGGGCAATGTGAGGATATGTTGACAGACACACTATGGTGATATCACGTCAGGGATTTCTGGGAATAGCAAAGTCTAACCTTGAAGTGATCATTCATGGTCAATCAAGGTGGTCTGACAGAAGTAACGGAGATACAGCAACAGGGCCTAATGTTACCAGGCCAGATTCTAGTTCATAGGATAGTAGTGAGAAGAAAGTAAGGCTAGGTGCCAAGAAAAGGGCTCAGGAAACAAGATAAAAGCCCAGTATTGGGTCTGGGAGATAAGGTGAGGGCTTGGTTTTGAAAGAAAAGGCAACAGTCTAAGAACTGTGATGGAAGATCAGAGATGAACAATAATAGTAGGTTTGACTTAATGCTGTACTGATGAGCTGCTGGCCTAGAGCTATATACAGGGTGGGGCATAAGTAGGTGTACAGTTGTGGGCTTGTGAAACAGAGTTTATTCTTGTATTATTAATTATGGCATTATTTTCCATAGGAACAACTGTAAACCGACTTTTGCCTAACCCTGTAAATCCCCCTCTCATAGCCTAGGACCAGAATGGGCAGTAGGTGGGAGTCAGTGTCAGGCATGTAGCTTGGAATATTATATGGACAGGAAATCCAACAGTCCTTTGCATGCCCACCCATTTGCCTTCTCTCTCACACCACCATCTCTTTCATTATACTCAAGGCTGAGGAAACAACCATAGGAAATTTAGAGCTATGGAAAATCTAAATTAAAAGTGGCATGTTAGTTGGAACACTGTGGTACATAGTTGTTAGTTTATAGTAGTGTGGCATAGGTAACCATGGATTAAAAATAATTTCTGTGGACTCATTGAGTTAATTCCAGATATATTTGTGTCAGTGAGAAACTGTTTTCATGTTCTAAATCCATGGTGTACATTTAATCTATTTATAGATTAAAAATGCCTCTGTTATTCGCCAGAGTGTTGTTTTGACAAAATACATATAGAATAGATGAGTGGGTATAATTTTTAAATGGAAGGAAGAACCAAGCTGGATAATACTAAGTTTATTCAATAATTTGTGTTAGAAAGTAAAATAAGCCTCATTAATCCACCTCCACTAATTTGAATTTGTGATTGCCAACTTGGAGCAGATTCAAGTACTTTATTGTTTTATCTATTTAAGGAAATTTGATAAGATTTATGAGGTATACTAAATCCCTTTTTAAAAGCAAATTATCTTAAGTCTTGTCCTGCAAGATGTATATAAATGAATACTACTAATTACAAATGAGTTTTACTTATTAAAGGAGATTCAACAAAGATATACTTGATCATCTCATGTACTTGAAATTTATTGTATTTCACAGATTCAGATTGAACTTCCTTAATTGGTTGTAATTAGTGTGTGTGTGTATGTGTGTGTGTGTGTGTGTACATATGTCAAAAGGTATTTGGGAATCAGAAAGCTTTGACTTTGTCATTAATACCCCCTCCCCCTCTCCCCCATCCAGGTTTTTACCAAGCCTCGCAAGGTCAGCATTAGAAAAAAATCTGGCAGATGCTTCAATAGAAATAAGTACTAATGCTAATCTAGAACCAGAACTGGAGGATTACAAATGTAAGTCTTTGATTTATTTCTCTTTTAAGTGAAATAATAATTATGAAATATTTTCTATTAACTTTCAAATCAAAATGGTTTTGTTTTCCATTTATTTTGTTTTTATTTGGGGCTGAAGAAATGAATCTTTTATTTTTATTTTTTTTAAAAAAGGTTGAAACCCACTTAAAAGTTAAACCTCAGAATAGTTCCTTTATTTCCATACCAGATGCAGGTCCTCCCCCAGTGCCCACTCCCACTCCCCCAAGAGTCACAGTTGATAGAAACATGTTAAAGGCTCTCACAATTTCTGGTGTAAATAAACTTGTGCTATTTTGTTTAAGATTTTTCCCAACTCTGTTTCACCATAGAATCTAAAATTCTGTTTTCCTTGCACAACATTTACATTTTGAGGACCAGCAATGTCTTATGGGATGTGTTGGAAAGCTATATCAAGTATTGAGATAGATGAAAATAATATTGAGAGTGCCATGCCATGCCTGCTTGCCCTTCCATTCCCAAGGTGCTTTTCTCCTGGAGAGTTGAAGTACAACTTTGATTTGGGGGTTAGCTGTTCCTATAAACGTTCCTCATTCTTCAACTAGAGCACAGTGAAAGGTTCACAGTTTTTTGAGCTATAATGACCTGTTTTATCAAAACAACCAATGTGTGACTGTTCTCCAAAGGGGACTATTGTGGGTGGTATTTTTTATAGTAGATGTTTTTAATTGTTGGGGATACACTGAGATAAGAATTTTATATTAAGAAAATAAGATACCTTTTTTAAAAGTAAAATTATAAACTCTGCATACTAGTGGATCTGGGTGTAGATACACAGCCAATTCAGAGACAGAATAACTTTGGTACTTTTTAGACTCAAATTGTTACGTGATTGAATTTTTTAACATATCCAAAGAAAGCCTGCATCACTCATACTATAGATTTTTCAGTCTTGGTAACAGGCAGTTTTCGCAGTCCCCATCCAAGCCTTGTGCAGGGGATAAGGCAGCTAAGCCAAGAGGCTTCTGATGCCTCCGATTCCATTCATCTTTAATGTCATCTCTTCTGGAAAATTCATTTAATTCACTTTCTTTGTTTAGGGGCCATGCTCACCAAGCAATATTCTGATAAGGACTTGGTTTTTTCCATGCAGGTCTTCCTCTGGATAGTATGCTGATAGGACAACCAGTGTATTATATGGTCCAAATGAAAGTTGCAGTTTTCATTGCAATGGAACACTTTGCAATTCTGGTTTTATATATCAAAATTTATATATAGATCAGAAACTATGTCTTTAATAATCTCCTGAGAGCTAGATTTGTCTTCTGTTGTGATGACAAAATCAGGTTTTGAGCCTACCAGGCTGAGGACTTGACAAATTTACCAAAATAATGCCATCCTCTGAGATTTCTTAGATTGTTAGCCAGCTTTCTCCCAGGAAACTCTAGTGTCAACATTCTCTCTGTGCATTTCCCTTTTCTAGCTTGCAATTTTAACATTGTTGGTTGTTTGAATTAAATTGTCCTAGTGCCCTAACTGTACTAAATAGATATATCCATACACTAAACCATAGATTATATCAGATGCTGTTTGAATCTGACATTATGTGTGTCACCTCACCATATAAGTATACAGTAAATTGATGCCACAATCCTGGTTACAGTTTTATATTGAGTCTATTTCAGAGACCTGCTGGTGGTAAATAAATAACAAATCCTCAGCATGACAGCTATGGTTCTTTTTCCCTATAGAACTTGTAGATAAAAGGAAAATGGCGAGGATCTACTGAAAGATGAGGTCTATTGTGCTTTGGCAAGTGTGTAGCACTCAGTAATGCTTAAACAGGGTGACAGTTTATTTTTAGTTTGAAATCGTTCACAGTGCTTCATAGACACAAATGTTGCTTTTCTGTCTTGTCTTTTAAAATGGTTTAGAAATTTTCTTATTTAAAATAGGGAGGGGAAAGATGGGTCAGTTGTTTAAGGCACTGTAATTGTCTGACTGCTTGCTAGGGTATTTCCATAGGATGGAATATTATTTGGAGTCAAAGGACTAAATATACCCCACATGACAGTAAGAGCATCAGTTCTATTTTTAGTTCTACCCATACTAGCTGGGAGATTTTAAGCAAATTACTTAATTTATGTTTTTCTTAGCTTCCTCATCATTCTTGTCTCATTATTGGGGAAATGAAATGAAATTGAGAAAACAATGAGCTGAAGCTCCTAGTTTGGGATCTGGCACATAGAAGGTCCTCAATAAATGATAACTTCTATTAGTGTGATCATCAGAACTACTGCAACTATTACTATTAGTGTTATTATTATTGACCTTGGCATATTTCAGACAATGAACATGTATATCTGGTTACTGGGGGAATACACATGGAAGATGTTCCCTGACTTCAAGAAATTTATTATTTAGTTTCCTGGCTTCAAGGAACTCAGATTCTGTTCTAGACCAACTATAAGAGATGTTACAGTAATAATTATCACAAAGTAATTGTGTAGCACCTGGGGTGCTTATTTGAAAATACAGACCTCCTGGACCATCCCTGAAAATAGTAATTTGAGAGGTCTGGCATGGGTTGGTTCATTTGTATTTTTGACTATCTAGGGGATTCTTGTGGGGTTTTTGAATGAGTGTGTCCTGAAAAAACGATATTCAAGGTACTTCAGAGCTTTTGAATATGTTATTTGGCTTATATATGTGTGATAGATAGTCTTTGACCTAACAAGCTTATTAAGGTAACTTGACTAAGTTCTGGATTTTGTTTTCTCCTCTCAACTTTATCTGTATGCTGTTTGCTATATGTATTGTTTTAATTATATTTTATTACATTTTGGGTCATTTCAAGCTCTTTGTAGAGCTTTAAGCTTTTTATGTAGAGCTAAGAACCCTCTAGTGAATAAAACACCTTCAAGATTTTTATTACCACCTTCAAGCG
This sequence comes from Miniopterus schreibersii, assembly GCF_964146895.1. Lineage (NCBI taxonomy): Eukaryota > Metazoa > Chordata > Mammalia > Chiroptera > Miniopteridae > Miniopterus > Miniopterus schreibersii. The sequence continues at coordinate 70,810,253 of NC_138102.1, read as the reverse complement.
TATTTCTCTTATATGTTAAATTAAAATTCCTTGATGAGCCCACAGGATATTAAAGATGCTGTATTGCCTTTTGTATGGGCTGAACTTGACTTCTCTAAAGACAGTTGCGGGTAATTCTCTGTCCTCTGAAATTTTTAGGCGAAGTAGCATCTGGCTCCCTGAGGATTGGCGCTGTTAGTGCACCAATTTATAATGCCCATGAGAAAATGAAAGTGCCTGATGTTTTGTTCTATGACAACATTCAGGTAAGATCACTGCTTTACATTCATGGATAAGTCACCACTTATACTGTAGTAGTTCATTCTGATTCAGGTGAAACTGTTTAATTATTTTTATAATTCACTAGATGCAAATTCAGATGATGCAAAATGAAGTGTTGAAATATCTTCCATTAATGATTATAAAATTGGAAGAGCTGCTGCCATGAGTAGAGTATAATAAATTTTTGGTCCAGGCACTGTTGAAAGTTCCTGATATACATTAACTCATTTGATTCTCCCACCTCATCCTCCTGTAGAGGTCGGAGTAGGAGATACAGGAAGATAAGTAACTTGTGTCCAAGTAGAACTAATACGTATCCTCTCTTTTGCTTTCCTGTTGGTTAAATCATTTTAGTTTAAAGAAGGATGTGTCTTATGCATTCTTTTTAAAAAAAAATCCTCACCTGAGGATATGTTTTATTGATTTTTAGAGAGAGAGGGAAAGAGAGAGAGAGAAACATTGATGTAAGAGAGAAACATCAATCGGTAGCCTCCTGTATGCTCCCTGACCGGGGATTCAACCCAGAACCTAGGTATGTGCACTGACCGGGAATTGAACAAACAATCTTTATGGTGTATGGACAATGCTCCAACCAACTGAGCCAGCCGACTAGAGCTGTCCTATGCGTTCTTTCCTTCATATTCCTTTCTTTTTTTTGAAAATTTCTAGTATTTTTCCTTCTTTTTTTTTAAGGGGTGAGAGTAATTTCCCACTTGTAAACTAACCTATAATTATGGACCTTCTAAGACACAAGAAATAAGTGTGTACACAGAGTGCTTTATTGTAGATGTTCACTGTAATAAGATTTTTTTCCAGAGAAAATCACTCATATAAAAAGTTGTTTTTCTTTTCCAGATTTTCTGTCAAGTGGCTATATATTTATTTTATAATAAAACACATACTAAAATTTTTCTGTAATATTTGGTCACTAATCTGTATATAAATAACCTTACGTTTACAAATTATGTTGGAAAAATTTCTACCTACTGTTTTCACTATATTAAGGGTTTAGGGATACTAAAGTAAAATTTCTTTTATCTGCCATTTTCCAATTCGTTTTGTTGCTCAGTGAGTATCATAATTTATATCCCTGTATTATATTAACAACATAGAATGTATCTAGGCAAATTCTTCTTTCTCAATTAAAATATTAATGAAGTATTTTGAAATCTGTCAAAACTTTAATTATTATCATCTATGGCATAGTAAAAGACATAACCCAATTTGCTTTTCATTCATTTTATAGCCAATTAATATGTATTTAATTTAATTTATTTATTTTAAAATATATTTTTATTGATTTCAGAGAGAGGAAGGGAGAGGGGGAGAGAGAGAGAAACATCAGTGATGAGTCATTGATCAACTGCCTCCTGCACGCCCCCCACTGGGGATCAAGCCCACAACCTGGGCATGTGCCCTGACGGAATCAAACCACAATCTCCTGGATCATAGGTCGATGCCCTACTGCTGAGGCACACTGTCTGGGCTATTATTTTATTTTGTTCCAGAGCATTAATGTTCTTATATAAGCAGTAGACAAATGAACAGAAAATAAAGTTACTCATAAGACACAGGAAGAAAAAAAATCTTGCCTATCAATAAAGACAAAAACATAAGGGAAATATACTGTTTTGAAGTTTTGATGATATCAAACTCTGTCCATGTAGTGGAAAGGAATAAAGAAAAGAGAATTAGGAAACTTTGATATGCGTGAAAATTTGAAACACTGCATGGCAGCAAATGCTGAAAAGACTTGCCAGCATGTAAGAATGCAGGAGATTCAGTAGCAGGGAGGGCCGTGTGCCCTTGAACACAGTGTCTGTTGCCATGGTGCTTGTGACATAGACATTGAGATCCTCAGGGCTGCTGTGAACTTTACACAGTGGCCCTGAGGGACTTTCTGTAGCCTGTCTCCAAACATATCTTCTCTTCATAAAGCATTACGAATTAACCATTAATGAAAATTTCTAGCTGTACCAATTCTAGGGTCAGTGGCTTGATTAAATTTGCTTTTGTTCCATACATTGCTGTTTCCTTTTATGCCACACTCCATCTTTGAAGCAGTAGTCTTCAGTGCCTCTTGAATATTTAGGTGCTTCTATACCCTCTTGTTCTATGCCCTGTGGTCCTCTTGCCACATTGTGTCAAAACTGATTTTTTAAATGTGCTTTCCCACACTGGTAATGCAGAGTGTTGTGTTTTCTTTATTTTGTATCTCCAGCAAATAGCATAGTGCTTGGCATATACTGACTGCTGAATAAATAAATATCTGTTGAGTGAATTAATGAAAGGCTGAATAAGATTTTAAGGGTTCATAATCAGGAGAATTTTTCATTAAATCTGTGATTGAGGAATATTACACTTGCAGCAGTAAGGAGGAGAAATTGGAAGAAAGAGAGTTGAATAGCTTTTGAATAAGCTTAATGAACTTTAGGTCTGAAAAATTGAAAAAATATCTCCCATGTGTCAAGCCTTGTCATAGGTATTAGGATACTGATATTAATATAGACACGCGCACACGTGTACACACACACACGTGTGCACACACACACAGCTCCAGAGCTCAGATTTCCTGGGTCTATCAAGGGAGAGAAAGATATTTAAGTACACATAGTTACTCTACAGTGTGATGGAAGTACACACAGGTTACCGTGGTAGCATTGATGAGAGGATGGTCCCAGATTGGAATGATCATGGAAAATGAGTTAACCAGGCACAGCTGAATCTCTCAGGCAGCGAGGCTAGCATTTGCAGAGACTTGGCTATGTGAGAGAATAGCTAATTTAAGGAGCTACATAAAGTTGCAAATGGAAGAGTGACAAGAGATGAGGCTGATGACTTAGGAAAGGGTCACATGTTCTGGACCTTGCTAATTAAGGAATTTGGATTCTGTTCAGAAGAGTTGAGAAAGCCATTGAAGGTTTTTAAGCACCTTTCCACATTGCATTTACTCTTTGAAGTTGTCTATGAGTTGGAACCAAGGCAGGGAGAGACTGGTTAGGAGGCTGTTGTAATAGTCCAAGAGAAAGTTATGAAGGCTCTGGACAAAGGCAGTGAAGGCAGTGCCCGTGGGGATAGAGCAGAAGGGATAGATTGCAGGGTTATTTAGGAGATGGTTAGAGTCAGTAGAACTTTGTGTTAGATGAAAGACAAAGATTCTTCCTCCAGAAGCACATAGTCTGGTGTAACAGTTAAAAAAAAAGAACAAAGAGAAAACTATTCTAAATTGTGCCCATGACTGGAACATAAAGTAGGAGGAGAGTGGTAGGAGATGAGACTGAGACTAAATCAGTAAGTTAAGGAGTAACCTTTGTTACTAAGGTATTAGGAGTCATTGTAGGAATTTTGAAGAGAGAAGTGACATGATTTTGAACAAGGTAACAGTACAGGCATACCTTGAAGATATTGCAAGTTTGGTTCCAGACCACTGCAATAAAGTGAGTATACCAGTAAAGCAAGTAGTGATCTTTTTGCTGGTAGAGGGTTTTACCTTTAATATATAAACAGAATCTGTGAAGTGCAGTAAAGTGAAATGCAATAAAATGAGGTATGCTTGTACTGCAGAGAGCATGTTGGCTCAAGGAAAGACTAAAGTTAGGGAAGGCAAATTGGCTTATAAAAATCTAGGTCAGAGATCATAAAACCTGAATGAAACTGTGGGGATGAAAAGGAAAGGATAGGTACAGTTCACTTTCTGGTGGCTCAGTAGCTGAGACTTGGTGTTTAGTTGGCTCTTGATAAGGGAAGAGGAATGTGGGCAAGCAGATGATGATGAAAGGGGTTTGGCCAGGTGGTAGAACATGATACTGTTAATCAGGATAAAAGATCCAGGATAAAGAATGACTTTGAAGAAAGTAATGAGTCAAGTTTTGGATATGTTGAGTTTGAGGAGAGTGGGAGATAACCACGTAGTTCGATAGTTACTCAGAAGTACAGGGCTGGAGTTGAAGAAAGTCTGGCTGTTGAAGATCAGCGTCGTTGGTAGCTGAAGCCATGGAAAGGATGCAAGAGGAGTTAGGGAGAGTAGGGTCAGAAGGAGGTCTTCAGTTACTGACGTGCGGCTCCCCAACTCTGCACGCAGCCCTCCCTCAGTCCTCAAGTGGGTGCCCAGTTAAAACAGACACAATCTGCTCTGCCCTCTACTGTGACCCCCACCCCCAGGAAAGCATGTAAAAAGATGGAAAGAGAACTAATGAAGGAGCATAGGGAAAATTTAAGGAGTTACTACAACAAGAAGATCCAATTCAGAAGTCTATGGAGAGGAATTGTTAGATCGGTAGGAAGTAGTCTGGAGAGACAGAGAACTGGGAGACTTTTAAGAACTTGCCTGTGGTACTAAGTGGGCCAAGAGGTTAAGCGAAGAATTACGTAGGCAGTGACCTAAGCCTTAGCTAATATTTGTTGATTGAATAACCTAGTTAGATGTAATGAAGGTGTGAAGTAGGAGGACGTGAGAAAAAGACGACTATAGATATAGTTTGGGTTATTTTTCATTTACTTTACATTGTTTTTTTACCTGGCTATACTGGTGCTCATTCCAATTTTCCACCTATTCTTTATGCACATTAACCTGTTTATTTCTGGGAGAATTTAATGTTATCTGGGAATTGGCATTGAATTTTCATCTTAGTTAGAAAGAAGAGGTCTCCAGTCCACATTATTACCAGAATCCAGATTAAAAGAGTGTTCTGGGACTCCTTTGGAATTAGGGTAACCATATACCTTAAAGTCCCTGTTTACATTTGTTGTCCCAGCATAAATATCGATAATGTCTCCTTTTATTCTTAAAAGTGTTCCAGAAGGGACAATAAATTGGTATCACCTTACTCCAAGCCTTGTTAAAATTCTAGCTCCATGGTGTATTTGAAAGCATTTAAAAAAATAAAAACCTCCAAGATAAACATAAGGAATACTCATGTGTTCTTGAAGGAGGGGAAAAACTTTTTCAGTTTTTCTCTCAAAGAAAGAAACTCTGAAAGAAAATATTGCTTAATTTGACAAGTAAAAGGAAAATATTCTAGATATCAAAAAAATCCATAAACCAAGCTGGGAAAAGAAAAGCAAGTGACAAACTAGAAAAATACCAGCAGCATGTATTAGATACAAAATGAGGAGCCAATTTAAGCAAAGTAGAGAAACTTAATCAGATTTTAATACTGAGGCAATCAGGTTCCTCTCTCATCCATTCCATGGCTTCATGTACCAACTCTACTCTGCCCTTTTTACAAGTAGGGAGCTTCAGAAACTTCAGTACTTATGAGGCCAGTATTGTTTTGATACAGAAAACCAGGAGAAAGTAATATGGGCATTAATTGTTGTGGGATGTAGTTCTCCCCTCAACCCCCCCCCCCCCGAGCCTCTGTGACCTAATAGTTGTCTTATTTTTCAAGATACAAAAGAGCCATGTAATTTCTTTTGTGGCTATTGTGAGCAACTTTAATCTTGTTCTTTTATTATTTTGTGTCATAATTTGAATTAAAAATGTGGAGGGTAAATAATGTATTTTTAATTCTAAAACTATACATCCCTTTGAAGGTAATGGTTAAGAATAAATCAGTGTAAAATGTTCCATGGAAATCAGCAATTATTTTAGGAAATTTTTGTATATTTACATTATCAAGTGTTAATTTTAATATTATATTAAATTATAAGCCAACTCTGCATTGTTCGATAGCTGAAAAACATTTGAAATATTGGTAAGTGGCTTAGTTTGGGTCAGGTATACTATTTCAGGTTTTCAGTATCAGTGACCTAATTGGTTATATAACTCACTTATAACCACAGCATTAATTTTTGTTTTTCTAAAAAATTAAATTGTTTAAGTATTATCTATTATGATAGATGTTTTCCTTTCCATTGAAGACATCAGTATAGTTAACTTGCTTGTATCACCTTGATTATGCAAAACAATTAACCTAGTTTCTTTTCTCCAGCACATGATAGTGATGGAAGATATGCTCAAAGACTTCCTTCTCGGAGAACATCTATTATTGGTTGGTAACCAGGTGAGTTATGTCTAGGAGTCAGAAGATCCTAAGAGAAATTGACTAAATTTTTTATTTTGGAAATTTGCAACTGTTTAGTGAAGGAAACAAGCAAATTAGATAGAATCTGGGGGGTGTCCACTTAATAGTTAAGTGGCCTGTTCAACTAGATATGATAACATGCTGAGAGGATCAGAGACTGGCAGCATTATCACTAGGAAAGAATAATGTAATACTAATCATTTTTAAATTTCTAGTAATAATTAAGTGCTAATTAGTATTTAGCTAATTAAATGAGATCTGACTTTGTGCATGCTTACATGTATCAGGTCAGGGAGTGGAAATTGGACCAAAGTGACTGGTTAAAATCTAAATGGAACTTTTTTAGTACTTCAGCCAATTTCAGTTCCTTTCAAACTTGTTTTCAAAAGCTCATATGGGTGTTAAGACCTCAGCAAAATTATAGACCTTTTCCCCCCAGCTTTATTGAGGTATAATTGACAAAATTACAATATTTTTAAAGTGTACAATGTGATGATTTGTTATGTATACATTTATAATAATTACACATTATTATATATTGTGAGAGGATTCCTCCCATCTAGTTAATTAACACATCCATTACCTCACCTATTTCCTTTTTTTTTTTTTTTTTTTGGTGAGAACATTTAAGTTTTATGCAGTACAGAGTTATCAATTATAGTCACCATGTTAACCATTAGATCCTCAAACCCTATTCATATTATAGGTGAAGGTTTGTACCTTCTTACCAACTTCTCCCTATTTTCCCACACCCTCTATCCCCCTAAAAACCACTTTTCTACTCTCTGTTTCTAAGAGTTGGACTTTATTTTTTTACTTAGATTCCACATACAAATATTTGTCTTTCTCTGCCTGGCTAATTTCACATGCATAATGCCCTTTGGGCTCATTATGGTTAGATCCTTGACTACTCCCGTTTGGCAAGCCTCAGGGAGGGTAAAGCCACCTGTGGTGTTTGCTGGCAGATTCGTAGGAAGAACCCACAGAGATGTGCTTTGCTAAGGATGGGTGTGGAGTTACGTGTTCTCTTTTCCTGCCTTTCTCCATCCAGATTTCTTTTTCCGGAATGTGTACTTTTGCAGTCATAGTAACTCAGGTCCTTCACCAACAGCTTTGAAAACATTCTCTGCTTTATTTGTCAGCGCCTCTCTTTATATTTTACGCACCTTCTCACCTTCACTCTTATTTCCATCTTGTGAAACAAAACAAAAAGAAAAAGACAGGCAAGTGAAGGTGCAGCTGATAGGCAGGTTGAGGGCTGTTGACTCTCAACTCTCATGTGGTAGTGCCACTTGTGTTTTCACTGAAATGCAAAGTGATAACCACCTGGGAGAATGCCTATTTTAATCACATGATTTATTTTGAAAATAAGTGAACCATTTGTAGCAGTTGATCTGGCTCCTTTCCTTTTCTTAGTCTTTCTAAAACATTATATGATGGTTACTCAAAAAAACAAACAAACCAAAAAACAACAACGACACAATTAGAAGTGAAGCTTTGGGGATTAAATATTAACAGAGAAGCCAGAAGTGGGTTATTATAATTATACAATAAAGTGTTAATGAGTGTTCTCTTAATAGAAACTGTCTATAGATAGATATAGCCTACCCAGCCTTCTGACTGCAAAATAGAAACTGGCTGAAGTCCATGAACAAAACTTTTCAACAGTTGAAGTTGTAAATTTAGAGATGTTTTGAAAGATTGCTCTGTTTAACAGTGGCAATTTTTTACAATGAGGAAATTAAAAAGACTAAGAAAGTGTGTTGATTTTGAGAAAGCTCAAGACTTACCATCTTTGGTAAGCCTAATACCACTTTTTCTTTCCATAAAATTCTCTTTTCTGTCAAGATTAGACAAGATTTCATAACTATTTTATTGGGAAGATAAAAACAGTTCCATAAACATCACTTATGGTAAAATGAAGTGGCCCTCATCTTCTTTCGGTGAAATAAAAGTGACTTTTTGGTAGTTTTATAACTTTATTCGGCAATCAGCAGTAGTTCTCATCCACATTAACTGTAGATTTTTTAAAGCGGTGACAGGTATGTAGGTGACCAACATATAGAGCTTATTTGGTGAATCTTCATCCTCATAAGATTTCTGGACAACCGCACCCAAATATAGTATGGGTCATTCCTTATTCCTTTGGCCCAGACAGCTTTGTTGAGCCTGGTGTCACTGTGCCCATCTGGAGTTCCCCTCTCCTTCATGGCAAATTTCCTGATTTCTTTAAGTGCCCTAGGGGCACGCTTCTTGAAGCCCATGGCATGGGTAGGCTTGTGAATGTTGGTGGTGTATTCTGTGGTGACTACCTTGTGGATGGCAGAACCACCCTTCTTGCCACCCTTCTTTGTGGGAGCCATTATGCTGGGCCCAAGTTGGAATGAAAGTAAAATTAATTTTTTTCTCCTTCTAATTTTCTACGTGGGATTTTAGGGCACAGTAAGTACATCTACTTTCCAGTAAGAGAGGCAGAATTGCTACGTGTCAGCCAAAGGGATACGGTGCCTGGAAATTACATGTTTGATGGTTTCTTAGTATATAATGCTGCATATTGTGGAACCACTTTTGTGTGCTGTTACATGCAGTATCTTCCACTTACTGTAATTATAACATGGCATGTACCCTTTCATGCAATTAGAAGTCTCATACTGGCTTTTTGAAAAAAATCATAGCATGACTTTCTATCTATTTTAACTTTACTGAGAGGGTAAAAAGAATATGCCTATTCATTTTACAGTCAGTGGTACTTTCTCTGTCCCAGCTCTGCTCAAGAATAACCTTCCTTCCTTCCTTCCCATATCTTAGTTTCTTTTGATTTGTAGAGCTATATTCTATTTGATATACAAAATACTTATTGTGAATATTTGGGTTATAGAATCAGCCTATAGCAGCATTTTTTTGTTGTTGTTTAAAAACTTTGTACGAATAACTTGTTTTTGTGTAGGAATACTTGAATTTGGAGAGGCAGTTGCATTTTATCAGATATTTAAAGGAAAAATATTTTATCAATGTAGTGCTCAGGTACCCCTTACAAAATAATTATTTTTAAAATATGCAGTATTTTGTTTTAAGAAATGAAAATTTAATAATCTTCAGATAATGATTTTTCTGGTTTCTGATGTTAGGCAGAATTGCAAGACAAGTCATCAAAATGTAATTTATAGTTAATGAGGCACAGTTAATAATTCACAGTCACTTCTACATTGAATATAGTCCAATTGTTTGTCAGGTTTATAAACTTCTTAAACATTTTAGAACCAGCATTTATATCATTTTACCAAATAATAGCTGTCAGTGAAATTTTTATATGTAAGCTCTTCTTGTAGTCCACAGACCATATATTTTGCTCTTACCAGAATTCTAATACACTGTACGGCCCTTATCAGGTGAGAAGTTAGCTCTGGCTGGTTTTCATACAGGATGCCTTCTCTCTCTCTGACTGTTATGTGTGCTTCATGTTTTTATAATACTAATACTTTAGGGACTCTTTTCAGTCCATGGTAATTTCTGATCAGCAGTGAGATAAATGTTAGAAAGCATCTCTTAATTTTAATTTTCTGCTGAAAGTTGAAAGTGGCTCTGCCTTTCCTATCAGATAAAATCTCTTTCTTAGGGAGACATTCAGAATGACCTATGATCTGGCTGCAAACTACTTTTATAATTCCAGTTCTTCCAAATTAGAGTATTTTATGCCCCCTTGGTATACCATGCCCTTTTGCTCCCCCAGCCATTTTTCAGTGTTTACTTCATACAGTGCTCCTTCCCCTCATCTTTGCCTATGAAAATCCTGCCAGTTTTCAAGAGCTCAGATGATTTTTTCTCTCTGAAGGTTTTTATAGTCTTCTCCAAATAGAAATAATATTGTCTTCCTCTGAACTTTTACAATATTTTATCACTATTTTGGTTTAATTTTCTTTTAAAATTGTTCTCATAAGTTTTTTATTCTGTAATTGAATTATAAGTTTCTTATGAGCAAGGATTAAAAATGGTAATATTTGTATGTTTTACAATTTTCAATGTACTTTTTTGATCACCTCATTTAGTTCTACAACCCTTTGAGATAAATATTTTTTTTTATTTTCCACATTTTGCAAATAAGCAGACTAAAGTTCAAATAGGTTTAAATATTTGCTCAAGATCACATGGCTAGTTAATGACAGAGTTAGTACTTAGACCTTAAAAGTTCATGCTTTTGTTTTTCATCAGATCATGCTAATTCTTACACTAGTAATAACAACAATGAGAACAATAACAGTACTAATATTTAATGGCTAACTTATGTTAAGTGCTTTACATACAGAGTACAGGGCATTTAATTTTTTTTATTATGAAAATTTTTAAATACTACAAAATTTTGAGTACAACTCTCTTGTACTCATCACAAAAATTATCAACATTTTATACATCTTGTTTTATCTGTTCCCCCAACACTTTTTAAATATGTCATCTTGCCCGGCCGGGCGTGGCTCAGCGGTTGAGCGTTGACCTAGGATCCAGGCGATCAGGGTTCGATTCCCGGTCAGGGCACATGCCCGGATTGCGGGCTCGATCAATGACTCTCTCATCATTGATGTTTCTATCTCTCTTTCTCCCTCTCCTTTCCTCTCTCTGAAATCAATAAAGATATATATTAAATATGTCATCTTTTAATACATCTTTACATAATGTATTTTTGTTATAAATATCTCAGAATTTCCCTCTAATATAACTATTCTCTTATATAACTAATATAATTAAAATGTAACTAATATATTTCTCTCTAATAATAATTCTATTATTACACCTAACAATCAACATCGAAACAAAACTTGATAACTACATTTAATTAATGTCCCTCCCAAGCCCCTTTGAAAGAGATGAGATATACTGTCCTGGTCTCTTTATCCAGAGAGGCATTGGCCAATTTTTAAGAGTAGAAACATTTTATTCAGAATTATACCAATATTGATAAACTTCAGATGAGGAAATATGTTCTAGAGTAAATTTCATTAAGTCAATTCAAGTTCTTGATTAATTTACACTAGGAAATTAAACCATATTATTTTTTTCCAGTCTAGAAATAATTGCTTTATTTCCTAATTTTCATAGCCTTTGATTTTGAAATCTTTTATATATTATGAAAATCAGTAAACATATATTGGTTGCCAACTAAGTAGGACTCCATGCACATTGTTACTATATAATTCTATATAATGTTACTGTGGAATTCTTTGTATCTCATTTCATCTATTAATTCCAGGCTTCTTATGACCAGAAACTTAGTTTTTTTCTTCTAGTACAAGTTTAGTAAATGTTTGTTGAATTGTTTAATATTGAAATACTGTGAATATTTTATTGCCAAAATTAAAGAATGTGTGAATTTTGCTAATTAATGATTTAAACTGAGCCCTGGCAGATTGCTGTGGTACAACATCAGAAATATACCATGTTGCTATGCCAGCATAATTGTCTAATATCTATGGAGGTGCTGAACAGTTTGTTCTGAAATTTTCTTGCTTGTGTCCCCAGCTGGTAGTGGCAGCAGGGAATTTGATAACTAAGTGGGCTGTACTTGTAGCTCCAGCAGCCTGGGAATCCCAAGGCTATGAAATATTTGGTTTTATCAAGTATAATGACATTCATCTTTGTTTATATTATTTTGTGTTTCTTCTCAAACCCCTTGCTTAGTGAGTTTGTCTGAATTATAATCTGGAAATTCTTTGCCATTCTGCCATATCCTCTACCAATTAGTTTGTCCACCCAGTGTTTCTTAGTGAATATTTTTCTTGCATTTATTTGGAATTGGTATTTTGTTTTTGCAGATCCCACCCCACCCCCTATATTTGTCATGGCTGTTTTGTTCATACCTAACACCAAACTACTCAAAAATATATCTTTGCCATTTATAGCAACATGTTATTTCAACAGGAAATAGCAGGGATGTGGATTTTATTATTCCTGCTTAAAAAGGAGGTTATGACTTTGGCAGGAAGCTTTATAAGTAAGTGTGTTTTAGAGCCATGCAAAATAGAAGTGCAATTGAAATGTATGTCTTCTAGTTTGACTTCTGGGTACTGTTTTTGGCTCTGTTTTCAAGGGAACCCATTTATGCAAATGTTTAGAATTCTTTATTATTTGGTTTTAATATTTTTTTTTCAGATTACATAAATAATGCATGTTCAATGAGATAATTTGGAAAATAAGAAATTTCCAGTGATCATATAGCAGCAATCGCTTATTTATAGGATTAAAAACTATTAGAATCAGATAATGTTTAGAGATCAGGTTGTCTAGGGCCTCTATTTAAATGAGCAAATCTGGGCTCAGATGGTGGTAGAAACTCCACCTGAGACAGATTAAACAGAGATCATAGGCCAAGCCTCCTAACTAGTAGTATAGTAAGTATATTTTCAGGCTAGTTTTAAGCAAAGAATGGGAAGGCTCAACATTTGATGGGGATTTTAAACTTAAAAGCAGTTGCAATTTATTTCTCATGATTCTACTATAATATTAGCTTCTTCATTAAAAAAAATTAATTTATCTTTATTGTTGAAAATATTACAGATGTCCCCTTTTTTCTCCATTCACCCCCTCTACGTACCCCACCCCCCAGACCTTCACCATACTATTTTCTGTGTCCATGGGTTATGTATACCTGCATATAAGTTCTTTGATTAATCTCTCCCCACCCAATCCCCCACCCCCACCTTTCCACTGAGATTTGTCACTCTGTTCCATGCTTCTGTGTCTCTGGATCTGTTTTGTTCATCAGTTTATTTTGTTCATTAGATTCCACATATGAGTGAGAACATGTACTTGTCTTTCTCTGACTGGCTTATTTTGCTTAGCCTAATACTCTCCAGGTCCCTCCATGCTGTCTCAAAGGGTAAGAGATCCTTCTTTTTTACAGTTGCATAGTATTCCATGGTGTAAATGTCCCACCGCTTTTTTATCCACTCATCTACTGATGGGCACTTGGGCTGTTTCCAGATCTTAGCTATTGTAAATTGTGCTGCTATGAACATAGGGGTGCATATATTCTTTCTGGTTGGTGTTTTTGGTTTCTTAAGAAATATTCCTAGAAGTGAGATAACTGGGTTAAATGGCAGTTCCAGTTTTAATTTTTTGAGGACCCTCCATACTGTTTTTCATAGTGGCTTCATCAGTCTGCACTCCCACCAGCAGTGTACCAGGGTTCCCCTTTCTCCACATCCTCACTAGCGCTTGTCATTTTTTTTTTTTCTTAAACATATCTTTATTGATTTCAAAGAGAGGAAGGGAGAGGGAGGGAGAGAGTCAAAACATCAGTGATGAGAGAGCCATCATTGTTCAGCTGCCTCCTGCATGCCCTTGACTGGGGATAGAGCCTGCAACCCAGGCATGTGCCCTGACCAGGAATCGAGCCTTGATCTCCTGGATCTTAGGTTAATGCTCAACCACTGAGCCACACCTGACCGGGCAGCACTTGTCACTTGTTGATGGTAGCCATTCTGACAGGTGTGAAGTGAGATACCTCATTGTTGTTTTAATTTGCATCTCTCTGATGATTAGTGACTTTGAGCTTTTTTTTTCCTATGTCTCTTGGCCATCTGTATGTCCTCTTTGGAGAAATATCTATACCCTCTGCCCATTTTTTAATTGAGTTGTCTTCCTTTTGTTAAGTTGTATGAGGTCTTTATATATTTTGGAAATTAACCCCTTATCAGATTATCATTGGCACATATGTTCTTCCATACACTGGCCTCACTTGTTAATGACATTTATATAGTAGCTTTTCTAAAAAGGAAAAATGCACAAACATCTCTAAATATTAAACAAACTGATCTAACTCTCTTAAAGCTATATTAAAGAATTAGGAGGAACTGGAAGGAAGGCCCAAAGCTAAGACATTTCAGAGACATGAGGGAAAGCTGAACATTGGCTATTGCAAACCTTCACTTGGAGTCCATTTAAAATATTACTACCCAAGAAAAGATGCAGCTTGACTTCCTCACTGTTCCCCTCCTAATGCTAATTACCATGCAAGAAATTCCCGGACATGTATTTTAGGCTATTTTATAACCTTGGAGTGACCGATTTTTGACTGTGACATCAGTTCAGTGTGGCTACCTCCTAACATTCTGTTTTGCAATATGGTGAAACAGAAAGTAGCTCAGTCTGTTGACTCAGAATGGATTTGCCTCCAAAATCCCATTGTGTATAGGGTTCTTAACTGCTTAGAACTTAAATTTGTTTCTCTCCAAAGTAGGTACATTACCTCCCATTAACATGACTGGCATGAGGATTCAAGTAATTAAGCACTGAAAGTATGTGTATGTGGAGAGCAAAGGGCTCCGTAAACGTTAGTTTTATTTTTGTTTGATAAATGGGAGCAGAACTGTCCTGGAAGAGGTTTCTACCTCCTGTAGTAAGAGCAAATTGCATGACTTCTCTTTCCTTTTCTTCCCTCCATTCCTCAAATTTTAATAGTTCTGACCTGTAGGTCATATGTGAGTCATCAGTAATAGGAACATGAATAGGGGGACAGTCCTGGCCTCAAGGAGTGTCTTCTTGCCGAGGCACTTGACACATTACTAGAGCACAGCGTGGTGAGTGCTCTAAGAGACCATGGTTTAGGAACTCAAAGGAGGGAACCATCCTGGTCCTCAGATTTGAAGGAGAGAGGACAAAGCAAGAGTTAGGCAAAGCTTCAGAGAAGCAGGAACATTTCATTAGAACACTAGGGGAAGATGACAGATACATGGGGAAGGGTGGGCTCTTATGGTTAGAAGACAGTGTGAGCAGAGACGTACAAGTGCAAAGGCTTGGAAACAGTGGCTGGTTAGGAACGTGCTTGAGCGAGCCTTGCAGTGGCTGGCAGAGCAGGCTTGCATGCTTATCTGCTGTGGTGGAGATCCTTCAACTTTTAAGTCCCGGGACTTAAAATTCCATTCCTAGGCTCCTTTGCTCTTTGCCCGCTTTCCATTCCCCATTAGCCCTTTCCTGCTCTCCTCCTTGCACTTTCTCCCCCCTGACAGGATGCGGATAGTTTCCCAAGTTCCGTATTTTCTTCTTATCCAGGAAGACAAGTCCATAAACCCTTTTTGTCTAAAGGATTTTACTGCTAATCTCTCTAAGGAAACAGGGCAACTAAAATAGTAAGCCTGAGGAAGCTATAAGAGTCCCAGACTTCAAAGTTCTTGAAGTCAGTCTCACATCTTTTCTCTCACAGGAACTGGAAGCATGTTTACGTCCTGTCCTCAGTGGGATTCCTGTCGGTGGGGCTCACCACATCCCCTGTTCTCCTAACCCTGCACTTAAAGGGCCATCTGACTCCTACTTTTGTGGCGGTCCTTCTTTCCAGTACGAGGAACACAGTGGGACAGAACAGTCATTGATAAGTGCCAGTGTCATGAGACAATTTCTAGCTTTTAGGATCTCTCATTATACAGGTCCCTTTTCCCTTTAAAATTTTCACTCACTAAATATTATCTTCAATGTGAGTAAATAATGATGTAAAAACTATTTCATGCTAATTTTTATTAAAGAATGCAGATTGCATATACAGAATAATGACTAGTAAGTATAAATAAATAGGCACAGCAACAGAATAAAAATGGAAGCAGATTTGTTTTAGCAGTTGCACATTGGGAAGTATTTTTTTCCCTAAATTTCCCAGGGAGAAAAAAGATAGTATCTTATCTTTCCATTATAAGAGATAATGGAAAGACAAGATACTATTTATGTATTTATTCAGTTAAAGAAATCCTGAGGTTTTCTGTTTTAGGTAAACACTATGATTGGAAAGAGCAGATTGCTATAACTGTTTCATTTTGCTCAGGATATTTACAGAAATTCCTTCCTAGGTAATGCTTTTAGCATTTCCTTGAAGGAACTATAAAAGCTTTAAAAGTTAAGTCTGAAATGACCTGATGAGTTCTCTATTTTAGAAAAATAACTTAAATTGTGGGCTGGCCTGTCCTGAGTCTGGAGGCAGGAGACCAAACAAGGACCCTTTCTAGGAGTCTGAGCAAGAAGACTGGTGCCCTTGAGTAGTGATGATGAATTGGAGAAGAGGGAGCAGATATGGGAAACAGGCACTTCTAAGTAAATATGTCCAAAATTAAACTGCCTTTTTTTTTAAACAACAACAACAACAACAATTAGACTTCCCTCTCCTACACAGCAAATTCACTTCTCCTCCCCTATTTCATGTGTCAGTAAATGGTACCACCTTCCACCCTATGTTCAAGACCAAAACTTTGACTTCTCCATCTGCTCATCCCCACATCCAGCCCATCACCAAGTCCTGCTAGTTCTTTTCCCTAAATGTCTCTTAAATCTATTTATCTCTGCTCCTTTGTTTAAACCACCACTGTCTCCTGCCTGAATTTTTAAAGGAGTTTCCAAACTGCCTTCCTTTGCTTTCATTCTTGCTCTCTACCAGACCATTCTACCAGAGTGACTTTCCAAAATGAAAATCTGAGCCTATTACTTCTCTACCTCACTGGCTTCTTGGTGCTTTTAGGAAACGGTCCAAACTCTTTTGAGTGGTTTGTAAGACTTTGCCAGAGCTGGATTCTGCCTCCTGTTCTAGCCTTGTTTCTTACCAGCTACAGCAACTCTTCTCGTGGAATGCCCTTTTCATAATCTTCATAGCACTGGCTGCTTGTCATTCAGATCTTAGCCTAAAAGTTAGCAAAGGCAGGGTCTTCACTTCTAAATCATTAAATCACCACCTAGTTAGTATCACCTCTCCCAATCTTAATTGTCTGTAGAGAACTTACCACTTTTTGATAATTTTCTTATTTATTTAGTTAGCTAGTTATCTAATTATATCTTGCTACCTTTCTACCTACTTTTAAAATTTACCTGTCAATCTGTCTCCACACTTCTGGAATAGAAGCTCCATAAGGGCAGAAACCTTATCTTTTTGTTCACTCTTACCCCAGCTGACACATGCATGCCAGCATTCAAAAAATATTTGACTGGCTAGGCCTGGCTCAGTGGTTGAGCATCGACCTAGGATCCAGGAGATCGGGGTTCGATTCCCGGTCAGGGCACATGCCTGGGTTGCAGGCTCGATCCCCAGTCAGGGGCGTGCAGGAGGCAGCCGATCAGTGACTCTCTCATCATTGATGTTTCTCTCTCCCCCTCTCCCTTCCTCTCTCTGAAATCAATAAAGATGTATTTAAAGAAAAAAAAAAGTATAGTATTTGGAAAAAAAAAAAATTTTTTTTATGTTGAATGAATAAGTAATTGGTCTCCTGATACTAGTCTCTCCACTTGTCAGTATATTTTGCATGTTACTGTCATACTGATCTTCTTTAAACATTGATTTCATTGTGTGTCTCCCTGATTCAAAGATGCACAACATATTTTAATTGCCTGCTACTGTCTGTGCATGCTTCATACCTCTGTCTTATTTATTAAGTAGTTGGTAATTATTCCAGTGCCCTTAATCTCTCTTGTGTCTATCATCTTGTGGCATAGTTAATAGACCAAAGAGAAGAAAGAGATTTTAAAGCTATTGGAACTTACATCACGTAAGTTTACAGCTGCTTATTTACACTGGTGGCTTTTCCTTTGGGCTCCAGGGATATAAGTCTTGCCTTCCCTTGAGAATTTTGAGGGACACATTCTCATATTCCCTTTGAAAATTTGTGTTGGAGGAACTGTCACAGTGTTAGGACAAGATGATGCTCAGTAAATACCCACTCAGTCTTTGGTGCTTGTATATTGCCTCTCTTCACCAGATATGTAGTAGAAATACCAGTAGTAATACCTGCTTCCCTTCACTGGGTTTCTGTTCTTGCTACCATACTTTTCCCTTATCTGCTTAATTATTTTTATAGGATGAATTCCTAGAAGTGGAGAAAGAGATTATTCAAGGCCGGGGTTACCTAAACCAATTACAAATCGAAAGAAATATAATCCATAACGTTGGGACTAAAAGGAGCCTCAGAAAGAGACAGACCTGTATTTGTATACCGGCTCCGCGATGATTAGCTGTGTAGCCATGAGCATATTGCTTAACTTTTCTGAGCTTTGGTTTCTTGATGTGTGAGGTTGGAGTGATCATAATACCTACCTCATGGAACTGTTATGATGATTAAATGAAATAACATGAAAATGCTTAACACAGAGCTTGGCACAGTATAAGAAATCAGTGTGCTACTTATTTTCCACTCCTGTTCTTCCCACACAGATCACTTGTTAAAATATTTATATCTCGTTAGTGGAATATTCCACCTCTAAGTGAAAACTATTACTTATTTATTTATTTATTAGCTTTTTAAATTAAATTGATTGGGGTGACATTAACAAGATTATTTAGGTTTCAAGTGTACATTTCTATGGTACATCATCTGTATATTGCATTGTGTGCCCACCACCCAAAGTCAAATCTTCCTTCACCATATATTTGACCGCCTTTACCCTTAAAATGGGGAAATAGCGTGGGAGTGGGTTCCATTTTTGACAGTCTGTTTTCTACAAAAGGACAGCAACTGAGCATTAGTAAGTGGTAAGGAGATGAGGGTGTTTGTAGGAAGAACACATATAGTTGAGACTTAGTAATAAACCCTGGTTACAGTTTTAGGTTTCCAAGGTTTTAAAGAATTAGAAAGTGGGATAAAAGGAGAAGTGAGTATTTGAGTAAAACAGAAGTACAGTATTACCTCTTCCTGCACCTGAAAACTGTACTTCTGAAGAACTGATTAGAAGAAATCATTGTTTTTACATTAACTTGATCACCTTTGATTCCATTCTTCAAATCCGAAATAGTCAACACTCTGCTGCAATGTTGCTGCTTCAGTGGAAAATTATAGAAAAGAAAAAAAAAATGTAGAAGGCTAAAATTACTTATGTATTTTTTAAATGAGAAGAGTTTAGAAATAGTTTATTTAGAAGTAAATTTTAAAAACCCTATGTCATAGAAGTTGTGCTGTGTATGTTTGCCCGTTTGATTTTCATTAACAACAGCTAAAACAGTACAACTTTGAGGAAATAGGTTTTGGTAGAAAAAATTCTTGTGGTTTGTTTTACCTCCAGACAAAAATTTCTTCTTCTTTTTTTTTTTTTTTAAGTGAAATAAGCCAGTCAGAGAAAGACAAGTACCATATGATATCACTCATATGTGGAATCTAATGAACAAAATGAACTAACAAGCAAAATAGAGACAGACTCAGAGAGAGCAGGCTAACAACCTGGGGTGAGGGGGCAGTGTGGCTGCTTGAGGGGTTGGTGGAGAGATTGAGGGGAAAACAAAGAAAAAAAATTATTTTTGTTTAAAGCTTTCTGTATAATTACAGGGAGTAGGAAAAAACAAGATTGTTGACAGATTTCTTCACCTGCTCAATAGACCCCGAGAATATATCCAACTGCACAGGTAAGAGGAAAAGATCCATACCTCTTAAAGATCTGGTTTAATCATTTAGTTTTACCTCAGTACAACTTAAAAATACTTTTTTAAAGTTCCATTTTATAAACCAGTTTCATTTCTGTTCCTCCTGCTCTTATCTCTCCTCTCCTTAAAAGGTAATAAAACCATGCAAAATTTATTTTTAAAGTGACTAATGCTTTGTAAACATGAATTAATAGATATTTTGTGGACAGAGAGTGATGAACATTATATTCTAGGAACAGATTTCATCAACATAAAGGCTCTTAAATTGGAAGAAAAATATGTACTCTAACAGGAAGCAAAATAGCCCACAAGGGAAACAATAAACTGTGAATCCCAGGTATGAGATAAGGAACTCAAAAATATGGAAGAAGTAAGTTAGCTTCTTTGCTTTCCTTGAAAACACTTTGTGGGTTATCTAAATTTGTGTGATCATAATTCTGGTTTAGGGATAGTTTTTAATCAAATAGATTTGTAGACATGAATTGATTTTAGATTTATCAGTGAACCTATTCCGACTCTTTCAAAAATAAAATATAAGCAAGTCAAGAGAGGGAGGTGGGGAGGGAGGGAAAGAAAATGAGGGGAGAAGGGAGGGAGGAGGTGAGAGAGAAGGAAATTAAGGAACATACCAAGTAATACACAACTTAAAACTAGATTAAATTGTTACCGTTTTAAGCCCAGGAGATAAACATTTTTGTGTAGTGGAAAGAACATTGGATTGAATTACAAGAATTGTTTTCTTGTTTGGGTTCTTTCACAAATAATTATGTGTTTTTGAAAGAAAATTGTAGGAGAAAAGAAGGCAGAATTAGTGGGCCAAAAGAGAAGAGAACCAAAGTAAAGTTGAAGGATGGTCAAAACCTCCCTTTGGGGATTTATACCTCTGTCTGCGAAGGAGTAACAGGTACCAGATTAGTCCTACCACAGTAAAGATTCACAAACACTGGGAAAAGAACAACTCCCAAGGATAGCTATGAGCTAAACAACCACCATAACTCCCACACTGTTAGGCGCCTGCATTAAACACTCCTGGTATTCAGAATAAAAGCTACTCGACACCCACCCTTACAGAGTTTAAAAATAAGCCTTGAATAAACAAGGATTCTTTCTTTTCTTTATATTTTATTTTTTAAATAATTTTTTTACTTTATTGTTGAGACCATTACAGATGTCCCCCTTTTAATCCACTGATCCCCTCCACCCCACATCCATACCACCCCCAGGCCCTCCCCACACCAATGTCCGTGTCCATGGGCTATGCCCATAAACATACAAGTTCCCTGATTAATCTCTCCTCACCCACACCCCCCTCCCCACCTTCCCTCTGAGATCCCCTCAGTTTGTTCCAAGCTTCTATGTCTCTGGATCCACTTTGTTCATCAGTTTATTTTGTTTATTATATTCCACATATAAGTGAGATCATTTGGTACTTGTCTTTCCCTGACCGGCTTATTTCACTTAGCATAATACTTTCTAGTTCCCTCCATGCTGTTCCAAAGGCTAAAAGGTCCTTCCTCTTTACAGCTGCATAGTATTCCATGGTGTAAATGGGCCACAGCTTTTTTATCCACTCATCTACTGATGGGCACTTGGGCTCTTTCCAGATCTTAGCTATTGTAAATTGTGCTACTATGAACATAGGGGTGCATAAGTTCTTTTCGATTGGTGTTTGGGGTTCCTTAGGATATATTCCTAATGTTATTTAGAAGTTTTTCTCATATGAAATGACTTTGTATGAGTTTTTCTCATACAAGATTAACTGCTTAGCTGAACAAACTTAACCTTGAATGAAGGAAGACTATAAAATCCAAACGTTCAACAACATAGTATTCATAATGTTAAGCATTCAATAGAAAATTACTAGATGTACAAAGAAGTGAGAAAATTGGTTAATAGAAATAGACCCTAAAAATGATAGCTAATGGAATTATCAGATGAAGACTATAATATATTGCCATGAATATGTTTAAGTATTTAGACTTTGAATTTCTTCAACCTGATAAATGGCATCTATGAAAAACCTACTACTAACTTATATTTAATGGTGAAAAACTAGATGCTTTCCTCCTGTGATTCTGGAAAAGACAAGGATAAGCAGAATTATACTGGAGGTCCTCGCCAGTGCAGTAAGGCAAGAAAAAGTAATAAATGGCATACATGCTGAAGGGGAAGAAGTAAAACTGTCTCTTTTTAGAGATGACATGATTGTGTGTATAGAAAATCCTAAGAAATCTACACACACACACAAAGCATAGAACTAATATGTGAGTTGAACAGGGTCACAGGATACAAGGTCAATATAAAAAATCAAATGGACAGTAGGGAAATAAAATTGTAAACATACTATTTACAATAGCATAAAAACATGAAATACTTAGGAATAAATTTATAAGCATATGTACAAATTTTAAATTGCTAGGGGAGGACAGAGTAATCTCAACTTTTAAACTTCTGTAAGTCACCTATATAGTTCTAGAAGATTTCTAGCCTATTTCCATTTCTTTTCATGGTTCTTTTTTGTATTAATGATGCCTTATATAAACCTCGGAGTTGCAACTCAGCTTTAAAAGAAAAAAAGAATTTATTATATCAAAATTACAGGGTTAGATGTTATAGGAGATATAGAAAGAAATAAAAAACATAATCTCTATATTTAAGGAGCTGTAATACTGTTCTTGTTTGTAATTATTTCAATTTTTCATGTTCACTGAATCTGGAAAATTTCATTTTTTCCCCCTTACCGTTTAAGCATTTCCACCAGTTTTTCTTTCTACATGGAAAAAATTTGGGAAAAATAATGAAAGAATCAAAGTATTTAACTAGTTTGTCTGAATAACTTTTTATAACATATCACAGTTTCAGTTTTTGAGCCATGGCAAGACCCATCTGCTTTAAGGATGATACAGTGAGCTTTGCAGTTGTTCATTCTTAGGAGAATTTGTGCTGTTTAATTTTATTTACATTGTATTTAGTTTTTACTGTTTAAGTGTCCTTAAAAAGATGTAATTGTTTGAAAGTTTTAATGAATGTATATACTGCTGCCACTTAAGCATATGATATCAATTTAGAGCAAAACCAAATTAATTTAAATTTTATATTTTAAAATAGTCAAGTAGAAAACCAATGTTTTTTAAGAATGACTTCAGAACTTGAAATCAGCTCTCAAATTTATGCCCCAGAAAGAAGTCACCTTTATATGAGAGTCTCTTTTATAGTGGGACAGTTTTTTCCTTTTCTTTATATTGGACAACAAAATATTTTTAAAGAAAGATATATTAGGCTCAACTACTATAGTCAGTGCTGATTGTAGATTATGGAGGTTACTTAATCAGAAAAAAAAGAGGCAAAGAAATGTAACTGGTTTTTAATAATTATTCCTGGGTGTAGGTCACACTCATTGTAAACAGGTCTTTTGCTTATGATTCATTATCTTTAATAGTTATGAGACGTTTTGATGCATCTTATTTTTCTAGGAATTATTCCTTCTAATTATTAGTATAAAGTAATTTATACTAATTACTTTGTTTATAATATCATCTTGTGATATTTTAGTGGCATTTTTATTTTTATTCTTGGTATTGATTATTTGTCTTCTCTCTTTTTTTCATGATCAGTTTTGCCAGGGGCATTATCAGTATTATTGGTGTGTTCAAGCAACCAATTTTTGTCATTGTTGAATCTCTCTTTTGTATTTTTCTTTTGTATTTCAAGAATTTCTGATTTTATCTCTATTATACCCTTCCTGTTGTTGGGTTTTTTTTTTTGTATTTAATGTGCTTTTCTTTATTAAGCTTTTAAATATGCATGATTAAATTATTGATTTTCAACCTTCAATCTATATATGTTTGAGGCTTCTATCTTTGAATCTCTCTTTGGGGCTCAGTGTTTTCATGTATCTCCCTTTGGGTCTTAGTGTTTTCATCTCTTAAGTAAGAGGAATAGACAAGGACATTTCTAATATCTCTTTTATCTCTATATTCTAATATCTTTGAATAAACAAGAAGAAGAAGGAATTAAAGATACTTTAAAAAGTTTAGATTAGAGATGCCTACTTCCTACCTAGAATGTCTTTTAAACCAACCTTTTGTTGTGAAATAACAAATGGTAAAGAATCACATTCTGCTTATTTATATTTGTAGTAATTCTGACATTGGCTACATAAATATATAGATATGCTATCTATAAAAAAGCTTTCTAAATTCAAAATGTAATAAAAATTTTTAATCATATATTTTTGTTTTTGTTTTTGCATAGATTGCTATATTATTGATTGATGGTAGTATTACAAAAAATCTGTTCCCTTTAACAGAAACCCTAGGTATCTCTGTTTGGCTATATTTGCTATTTATTATGTAAAGTTGGAAGTAAAAGGCTCCACTTTTGTTTAAATTATGTCATATTAAAGAATTTTTCATTACTTAAACTGACATTCCCATTAATTTCAGTGTGGTGAGTTTTTGCCATTAAGGCTGTATTTGCCATAAAATTTGAGCTTTTAAAATTAAGAGAAAGATATTTTTTTAAGACAAAAATAGCAGTTGAAAAAAATGTTTAGACTTCTCTGACGTATGCGTGACCTACTTAAGGTCTTTATTTTGTTTATTTTAGATTCCTTTTAATGGATTTGTGATGTTGCCATCTAAATAATCAGTCACACTCAATTTAGTTAATCAATGTCATTCCAACAAAATTAGTTATGAGCCATTCAAAACAAGTAAAACCATCATCAAACATACATAAATGGCCATCTTATATTATAATGATCAGATCTCATAAAATAAGTAAACTGGGCAATTCGTGTCCGTTAAAATCAAGATGTTGTCCTAAGAGTATGATTTAGGTAATTTAAAAGTTTAATGGATATAATTACTTGTGATGTGTTATATATTTCAAACAGAAGAGACTACATGGCTCACATTTTATGAAGTGCATCTGTTTACTTATTTTTCCACAATTTTATGTTAATTTGACATTAAAGAAGACACTTGATATGTCAACTTCTAGAGCTATATTTCCTCCTTGGATAAAAGTACACTTTTGTGTTAAAATCAGAATTATCTTAGGGTTTTGAAATACTTATGGTACCAGATTTTTTCCCCATTTACTACCCCTCATATATGAAGATGAATGCACAGGTTCAGTCATTAGCATGACCTATGCTCTTGGTTATTTTTCTAATAGTGGTGCCCATTTTAAACATAGAGTTCCCAGGTCCCCAGTATAGTCCTACCTTTCTCTTCCAGTGGGATTTTCCTCATGTATGCTTCACTTATTCCAGCCTGGACCATTCTCTGTCCTACTCACAAGTTTTGAACTTATATCCATGCCTGTCTTTATTCCACCTAAAATGCATTCTATTTCTCCCCTAATCCTTTAAGATTTCATTTACTTCTATATGGAACCTTATTCTGGGTGTAACTGTCCCTTCCTCTGAAACTCCACAGGACTGAATTTGTACCATTCTGATAGAAAGAACATGAATTTTAGATGTCAAATTGTGTCCTCACCATTAAGTTCTGTGTGGCCTTGAAGTCCTCGAGTCCTAATTTCCTATAGAATTGAAACAATAATACATTGCAGGGTAGTTGTGAAAATTAAATGAGAAAATGTGTGCAAAGGACCAATCACAGTGTCTGGCACATTTTAGGCACCTACATTTTTAGACAAACAAATAAATTCTTGTCACATACTACACTTCCTTGTCCCATTCTGATTTGCATGTAGTTCATTTCATATCTTATTTCTGTCCCCTCTCCTTTTTCCAGTTTCCTTTCTCCAACTAAATAGGGAACTTTTTGAGAGCAGGAGTCTGGTTTATTTGTCATATATTTATTCATTCATCTAATTTGTACTTATTAGATTCCACTTGATTGCCAGTGACTGTTTTAGACACTGGTAATGTATAGATGATGATATTGATCTTGACCTGAGGTGCTTGCTTGCTTTCCAGTGGGTGAGAATACATCACCATTATATAATGCAATGTTGTGTATTAGTTATGAAAGGGGTATGTGCAGGTTCTGTGGGAGCCTTTTGAGTGTATGTATGTGTTGTGGTGGAAGGCAGCACTCAGACGGAGTTTTAAGGGATAAATAGGAGTTTTCTAAGTATAGAACAGAGACAGGGTCATTATGCTTACTGAAACAGGCTATCTAAACACCAGGAAGTGAGAGTCAGCTTGCTGTAGCACAGGATGTATATGCATAGAGATAAGAGGAAGATGCAGACCTTATAGGGACTTCATGGGCCCTGCTGATGTTGGATTTTGTCTTGAATGCTATGTGATGGAGTTAAAACAGCAAAAACCATTATGACCATAGTCTGTGGGTAACTCAGAGTCACATGAGACTTGAATCACAAGAGGATACTAGGAGATGATTGCAGTAATCCAGATAAAATTGTTGGGGCTGAAGAAATATATTGGCAATGAGAGTGGAAAGAAAGGACATATTTGAAATAGTTTTAACTGGCTAATTTTAGAAGCCTTCATAACTATATGGAGGGTGAGGCAGGTACTTTGTGTGATTCACAATGCACAGTGGATTCCCAATATATATTTGTTGAAATGACTTGATATGTTCTAATTCCATCTGGACCTTCCAGCTCAAGCTCCCCTGTGATCAGTCCTCTCTGCCTAGAGCCACTGATGGTTGTTTTGGATTTGAGTCAAGTCCCTTACCCACATATGTATGACCTGTGATTGCATTATATAAGTACCCTACCCCCTGAGATGCTTAAAATATTGCATTGTGGATGCTTATTGTTATAACACTTGTTTTTCCCCTTTTATATTTTTTGTACTTTTTCTTTGTAAAATCAAATGAGATAAAATGAAGTATAAAACTGTAGCATTGACCCTCATCAGATTAAATACCCTGAAGTGAATGATGACATGCTTTAAAAAGCACAGCATAATTCAACATATAAATCCTTCCTCAGGCTGACGAAAACTGAATGTGACAGTACAGAATTTGAAATTCACAGAGCCCCAGAGGACAGATAGATGTATTGGTAGAAAATAGAGAAACTAAAAGCTTTTCTGAACTCGCATGGAAAAAATTATTATTGAGCCATCAAGACAATCTTAGCACCAATAAGAGCAATAGAGAACTGGAGACATGCCAGCTGCTACCCAGCACCTCTGGGCTTCTCCTTCTGTCTCCTCTTTCCCATTATGAATTTAAAAAGGCTATTTTAGAAACATTTTTATCAGCAGTTGGACAGTAGCTTTCCCTCTAAGAATGAATGCCACTGCCTCTGTTTTACTAAGTGAATTATGCTAGTACCTCTAACTTTTCCATGTATATCTTTAGGTTTGTAATAATCTTTGACTCTTCTCTTGGTCTCCAAATCCAATTAAGTTTCTGAATTATTTTTGGTGGAGTCTTTAGGATTTTCTATATAAAGAATTATGTCATCTGCAAAAAGTGATGATTTTACTTTATTCCAACTTGGCTGCCTTTTATTTATTTCTTTTGCCTGATTGCTCTGGCTAGGACCTCCAGTACTGTGTTGAATAACAGTGGTGACAGTGGGCATCCCTGTCTTGTTCCTGACCTTAGAGGAGATTGTAGTAATGATAGTACTTTAGTCAGAGCCTCATTAAAATACTAGCCATGTGGTAAGACTATTGGTCAACCAATTCTTACATTCTGTATTCAGTCTGTGTATAATAGCTTGATTTTTAAAATTCTAGCATTATATTTCTAACCCCAAGGTCTTTCCTTTGGCCAGTTAGTCCACATTTTTCCATTTTTTTCAACAGTAATAGCTTTATTAAATTTTATTTTCTGTTTTCTTGACCGCTTCTCCAGATTATTAAACTTACCTTGGCTCTTAATCACACATCTACTGAGGTGTGTTATCAGTAAATGTAATAGCTCTGTTTTCTATAACTCATAAAAACATAAACAAAAACATAAATCAGAGTACTTCCTGTGGCCTTTTACATGATGCTCCGCCCAGGCTGACACTGCTGCAGTTCTTTCAGCGCACCCACCAGGTAGATGAGGGTGAAAGAGGCTGGTGAGTCAGACCTCCAGACAGACTCCTGAAACGAGATACCAGCAGCAGCACCTTCTGGGCTGTTTTAGAAGAGAACACTGGAAACAAAGAGTATTCTTTTTCATTTTTATTTCTTAAATTGCAAGTTAAACAAGCTTGAGAAGCCCTAATACATTGTGTATTCTTTCTCAGTTTTGTTATACCCCTTGCTGTTAGAGGATAACTACATTACTTTCATGTTATATATTTTTTTAATTGAGAAAAACTTCAAAAATCCAAAAATAAGTAAAAATACATAACTCATATCCAAGCTTATTACTCAGATTTAACAGCTGTTAATATTTTTTCAAATTTTATTCTACTCTTTTGGAGAAACAAAACACTAAATATAATGATAAAGTTTCCTTTAACCACCACCTCCAGTCTCATCTTCCCTTTTCAAATCATTCAGTATTATCAATTTAGTTTACATATTACTATTATCAGTTCAAAATCTTTGGGTTTTTTAAACTTGTAAAGCAAATTTTTGTTTAAGAAAATTATTATTTCACACTGACTTCCACTGTAAAATCAGTGATATTCTGATGGGGAGAGGGATTTTAAAATGTTTTAGTCCTTAGTTGTGATGAAAAGGAAATTAAAATCAATCTTACAATTGTTTCAATGTCAGATTATGTTAATATGCTTCACCTTATGTCTTAACCACATAACCCTGCTCTTCTCTCTCTGGCCCTCTCGGGTCAGCATCCGCTACAGGTTTCTTACAGAATCCTTAGGTAAGTGAATAGAGTGAAGCGGTATCCTGGGCCAGGCCATAGACTTGAGCTTTAAAAAGGTCAGTTCCTCGTAAGTGATGCAGAGTTTGCTGTAGCCAGACTTTTCAGGTGTTAGCAACATGACAACATGAGCAGAAGGGGATGGCATGCAGTGCTTACATTCAGTAAGTCGATTTGTACCTTAGTGGGATTGCCCAGTTCACAGCTCCATTAAGTAATTTCTGTTAACCGAGATATAGCTGTTATGTCTGGTGCAAGAAAAATTAAAAGCATTGCTGAAAAGTCTAAGAATTGTTTCTACATTTAACTTCATTTAGTCATCCAAACAGTCAACAGATACTAGGTGGAGTACTCTAGAAGCAGAGCCAGAGATGGGAATGCTTGTGTGACTTTAGAGGGAGAGCTATTACGTGAAACTTCCAGGAAGTGAAGGAGGCAGGATAAGACTATGGAAAAGAGGTGGTCTTAGTTGAAGCTTGACCTCAGCCTTTCACAGGGAGCTCTGGGGAATGGCAAGCTCAGTTATCGCACCTGGAAGCAAGAGTAATAGCCTTTTTTGCCCCCATGTCATTGAGTCACTGGTTAAGGGCTGCCTTTCAGGAGAGGGGTAAGGGGGAACCTCTAACCTCCCAGGCATTTTCAGGTGAGATGGTCCCATTGGTGTAGGGCAATTCGCTGTGAGCTTCCAGAAGTCAACACGCAGTAGCTGAGGGACTGGTGCACTTTGTGGTAAAGATCAGGGTCAGGCACCAACAGCATCTCGACTCTTGGTTGAGTTCCTTCTGAGTGCAGGCCCTAGAGCTGTCTGGGCCTCCAGGAGAACAGTGATGAACAAGATACACAGGGCCATTGCTGTAGAGAAGCCTTCTTTCTAGTGGTAACGAGGAGGTACGCAGTACACAAATAATAAACAAAAATATCAGTGCTATAATGGAGGTGGTATAAAAATTTTTAAAGGGCAATCTGATAGGAAGTAAATGGGAGACTAGTTGGGGACTAGAACTCAGAAACATTAAGTATGACGACAGTTACTACCTTCATAATTGTCACGGGACTTGCAGCAAGGCATATGGCATTTTAGCAATTTTGTTTGTTCTGGAGACTCAGTGGGTGAATCGACTCAATGTAGGATGAATCCATAAATGATTACAGATTGCAGTGACAAGAGGGTTGTGAAAACTTGTGCTAGTGACAGCTTGGAATAGGACAGCCAACACTGAAGGTAGCAGGCCTCGCTAGCGTCTCACCCTGGGGGAATAGTGTTACCAGGGATGCTGGTACTGATGGGAATATTGGTGTGATAATCAGGAAGTGAAGGGAAAAGACACAGAAATATATAAGGCTCGTCCTAAATTCCCAAATGTGAGAGTTATAACCTCCTTGAGCATGACAAATGCGTCACGTATCCCATTCCCTGATTAGAATAGGAAGTCAGGAACTGAGTGGAGCTAAACCGGCCCGTAAGGGAAACGGAGTAAAGCAGGGGTGGCACTACAGGCTTCCCAGTCTGTAATAACAAAGGTGTCTTTTATCTTAGACACAGACACGCATTCTGAGTGTGATTTTTTTTTTTTTTTTTACCAGCTTTCAGTGGCAGTGTATATAATTGAATATCATTTTCTACCAAGGACTTAAAAATTCTGCTGCTGTCTTACTTGAATACTGTTATTAATACTTAAGGATTCAAAACAAAGCATTGCCATAAAGAAGTAGAAAGTAGTCTTGTACAAGCTCTATATAGGATGTCTCCAGTTTGATATAGCATAAAAACAAGACCCTTAAAGCAAAGCCAGACTTATTGCAATATTTTGTAATGAGATAGGAACTGACCATGAAAATCTTAACTACAGTCTCACTTATAATCTCATAGTATTTAAAAGATCTGTCAAACTTACACAATTTGTCTTTTACGAAGTCAAGAGTTCACATTTTATTGCTCCCTCTGTGTGTTAATTGGCTGCTAGAGAAATGTTATATCACAGATATTTTAAAAATTAAAAACAAATTTTTAATTTGATCCTTTGAGGTGAAGGCCATGCTTTAGCAGTAAAGGAGAAAATAACTCCTTTAGACTAAATCTCTAGAGAGAGCATTTTAAAATCAGATGTTTGTAACCATTGTAATTATTAAGTTATTGTGAATGAAAATAATGTATGTCACCCTATAATATTATAATAAAATATATATATTTGGCCTTTATTCCTGGCACAGGAGCTTCTAAAACCCTTGTCATTTCCTGAGTTTTAGAGGTGTTTTTTGATACAATATTTGATTTTCATTCTCAGTTCTAAGACTCATGGAATCTCTGTAGTGATAAGAGTATTTTATTTTGCTACTAAGGTGACTCTAGGGCTCCTAGATAGCTTCAGAATGGGGGCAGGTTGCCAGAGGAACCAACCATATGATTAGAGGGTTGGAACTTTCAGCTTCACCCCCCACCCCCACCCCCACCTCTGGGAAGGAGAGAGGAGACCCACTGAAGGTTAAGTTAATCAACAATGGCCATTGATTTAATCAGTCACACCTACCTTGATAAAAATCCTAAACAGTGGAATTGGGAGAGCTTCCAGGTTGGTACTCGTTGCGAAGCTAGGAGGATGGTGCACCCCTCGAGGGCACCATGGAAGCACTGCACATTCCTCCTCCTCTCCCCGTATAACTTGCTCTGTGCAGCTCTGAAATTGGGCTATTCCTGAGTTGTAGCCCTTATAATAAGCCAACCTTAGTAAGTAAAAGGCCTTTCTGAGTTCTGTAAGCTGTGCTAGCAAATTATGGAACCTAGAAGGGGGTAATGGGAACCCCTGGTTTATAGCTAGTACATCAGAAGTATGGGAAGCCCAGACTTGCAATTGGCATCTGAACTGGGGGTAATTTTGTGGGAATGAACCTTTAATCTGTGGGGTGTGCGCTAACTCCACTGGGTAGGTAGTGAGAAATGAATCGACTTGTGTCTGCAGAGAATCAAGAGAGTAGCTGAGTGTGGAAAACCCACACATTTGGTGTCAGAAGTATGAAATATAGAAATAGATTATACACCCCTAAAATGTCTCATGTCTGCACACTAAAACAATTTGAAATACAATTTCCTAACATGTTTAAAATCTTATAAATGAAGAATTTCAGTGATTCATTTGTTCAAAATATAAAATGTGGCACTATCCAATTAATTTGTAAAATCACTGATTGACATCAGGAAAGATGGAAATTTCCGAGCCTAATTGTAATAAAAACCTTTGTATGTTTGATAAATGAAATTTATGTTGAGCTATAGGGAGTGCAGTATTGTGCTTCTGCTGTTTAGATCTTCATTAGAACTCTTTTCCAGCTATACTAGCCATTAAAACAAGTAAAAGATAAACTGGATTTGGACGAGACCTTTAAATCACACCAACAATAAAGTGTGTCAACCACATTGTTCTCTCCAGAAAGCCATCTTCAGTTTTTAATGAAAACAAAAATTTTTTGTATCATTAACAAAATCTAAAACTGTTTTTAAGGCCTTGTTTTCATCTTTAGCTCATTTTTCATTTTTATTTTTCTATATTTTAGAATGTATCTTCTTAAAAGAAAACTCTTATTGATAGTACGTTTAGAGCTACTGGCCTAGAACAGGCTGTGCTGTTGTACATGTCACTCTTTATCACGGTTACACACGCCCACCTCTGTCTCCCCTTCCAGACAGTGAGCTCTCCTTAAGGCAGGGATATGTCTTTGAACTTTCCTTCCAGCATGATGTCTGGGGTACAGTGGACATTCGATACACATACAGTAAAAAATGAATTAATATGTCCTTCCCATCCATCTTTGAGATGTCCAGTAAGAATTCTGTCTGAAATGGACAGGTGATTGGTCCTCCATTTCTTGAGTGTGATATTTAAGAAAACTATACACTTTGACTCACCCTATCCAGGTCCACTCCCCTCCACACTATGTAGATTCTAGACATACTCAATGTTCCCAACTCCTCTGGTACCTCCAGATTTCTACATGTTTGTGTGTCCCTCTGCCTGAAGCACCTTCTACTCAGCCCAGCCAATTAAAATCATTTTCAATCACTGAAACCTGGTTCTCTCAGTCAGAATTAATTGCCTTCTCCTCTTTTTCCCCACTGAACTTTGTTTTTATTTCTAGTATAGCCCTTATCACCTTCTGACATGAATTATATTTGTCTTATATCTAGTTCCCTG
The DNA here is from genome assembly GCF_964146895.1 of Miniopterus schreibersii. Classification (NCBI taxonomy): domain Eukaryota; kingdom Metazoa; phylum Chordata; class Mammalia; order Chiroptera; family Miniopteridae; genus Miniopterus; species Miniopterus schreibersii. The sequence goes on along the minus strand of NC_138102.1, from coordinate 70,777,630 downwards.
TCATGTGAGCTTCTTGAGAACAGTATCTCTGAATTATTCATATTATAACATTTCATGCTTAATAATCTGCTTTACCACTAGCAGTACATATATTTGTTTAATATATTCATGCATTCATTCATTCTTAGGGCAAGCATTTATTGCATACTTAGAAGGTATGAGGCATGGTAATAGGCACTAGGCATATAAAAAAAGATGATATCCCCTCATCTATAGCTGATATTCTTTGTAAGGGGACAGTTATATGAACAACTAAAATGGTTAAGTATAAAATACTTTCTATGGAACAGTTATTTCAACTGGGAGAATAGAAGTGAGCAATAAGGAATGCTTCAAAGAGGAGGCCACATTTGAGCTGAGACTTTAAGGAATGGGCCTTAATGCTTTGTCAGGCAAAGACGGGGGAAGGGAAGAAAACACTTTCCAGGAGAAGTATACACAGGTATGCACAATACTTTAAGAGCAACCAGTTACTCAGTACAGCCTCAGGGTACATAACTGAAGTAGCTGACTAGAATGCATCCTCTCAACAAACATTATTGAGCATCTGTTAATATGCTGGTCACTCTTCTAAGCATGAATGATACCTTAGAGCAAAAGAGCTAAAACCCCAGTCTTCATGTGTACATTCTAGTTGCTGTTAAGAGAGAGAGAATGAATGAGAGAATGAAATACATAGTACATCTCTTAGTGTTGTTCCATGGAAAAAAGATAAAGCAGAGAAGGGGGCAGGCACGGGGTTTAAGATTTTTAATAGGTTGGCTAGGACAGCCTCCCTCAGATGACTGACATTTGAGTAGCATTGATGGACACTAGCCTATTTCTAGTCTTTTGTCTGTATAATCATGTCTTTTAAAAAAAAGTTTCATCTATGTATTAAGTAATTTTCTCTTTTTGTGTGGTTTTGGAGATTTTCTGAATAACCTTAAATAAATAGCAATAATACCTAAACTCAAATGACAGAATAGGACAAACAAACCACACCCTTATATTCATCCTGAAAGGGTAGAAGAGATTGCCCAAGAGATGAAAGAACTTTTCATTCCTAAGATAACATGGCTATTTGATATCTTTAAACAATGCGGTTGAAATGCCCAGCAGCACAGGCTGAAGATGCTGTGCATACAGCCTTCTCAACATCATCTGGTGACTCTCTGCAGTGAACATCCTGACACTTTATGAACATCCAGTGCATAAAGCAACGAAAAGTACAGTTGCCATTTAAATCACTCATTTATTTAATTTTGGGTTCAAGAAACATGATAGATACCAGAGGAGAAAGCCAGCCAGATGCGGAACTTGCTGTGCAGTATCAGCTGTCTTCAGCTCAACCCAGTCTCCAGAAGGTGTTGGCTCAGGACAGCAGCTCCCTGTTCCTGTTTTCCTAGTGGTGACTGAAACATTTTTGTAAGGAAACAACTGGGTATATTATGGAATAGCGTTCAGAATCTCCACCAGACTTTAAGATAAAACAAAGATGACAAAGAACGTGCTTAGAGGGCCTCTTTGGTCCTCCGCCCTCTAATTCTTCGGTGGTATTTGTTCCTTCTCTGCCATTAAGATGACACTGGAAGACAGGCTGGAGTTGAAGGCAATATACATTATTTTTTTTATGATGTAGTGGTGTTTTCCTTTAAGAAAATCTATCATAAAAATTACAATAGGCAAATTACAGAAAGCTTAAACATAGATTTTCTTTAAGTTAAGAATTCTCCAACTATAATGCTTGTTTACATACTTTCTGTTTGACTCAAGCAGTTGAAGTGTGATAAACTTAAAACTGGAGCACTGGGAATTTTTTCCACTTGATATATAACTAGAAATGAAGAAAATGATTCACAGATTATAATGTATCAAATAATATTAAGAGATATACAAAACTCAACTTACATAGTAAGTTTTAGGTAGTATTACATGAAAAATGTATTTGGGGTTATTAACCAAAACAGACATGCCTAACCAGCTTCACGGAGATGCTTTTTCTGGTGGACTCAAGTAGCAGCAGGCTCGCTGTCATCGTGTGGTGATCAGAAGTACATATTTTAGTTTTTTCTTTGAATTGCCTGTGGATACTATTTTTATATTTAATCTTATGCAACATCTAGTTCATACTGTACCAGAGGTGGTACATTATTAGCATGGTCCAATTAGTAAGTCCACTTAAATATACTATAAATCTAAGTCAGAGATTTTCAACCTTTTCCACCTCATGGCGCACATAAACTAATTACTAAAATTCTGCAGCACACCAAAAAATAGGTATAATTTTTATTCATTCACACTGGACTTTGTTGTGTTGGCTGTTGTTTTTTTTATTTGACAATCTGAGGAAAAAGAGGTCAGTGCCCCTGACTAAATAGTCAGGTATTGCATGTTTTAAAAATTCTTGTGCCCATCCAGGCGTGGCCCAGCGGTTGAGCATCGACCTAGGATCCAGGCGATGGAGGTTCGATTCCCGGTCAGGGCACATGCCCAGGTTGTGGGCTTGATCTCCAGTCTGGGGCATGCAGGAGGCAACCGATCAATGACTCTCTCATCATTGATGTTTCTGTCTCTCTCTCTCTTTCTCCCTTCCTCTGTCTCTGAAATCAATAAAGATATATATATTTTTTTTAAATTCTTGTGGCACAACAGTTGAAAATCGCTGATTTAAGCTCATTAGTGGAAGGAATTTTACCTGTTTTGTTCACAGATACTTGTTCAGGATCTAAAGCAGGGCCATTAAGTAGCTGTTCAATAAATATTTGTTGAATGAATGATTCTGGAATGTCCTGATATTATAAAAGTGGTCACTTATTAAATTTTGATTCTTTGTAATACTTTTATGTTGTTACCCAGTGGTGAATCTTTTAAAAAAATATATAAATTACTAGATACTATATTTTTTTATAAAGATTTATCTAGTGGACACAGTATTCACCAGCCTCACATTCCGATTTCATCTGTGTGTGCATCTTTGCATGCTCATCAAATTTGTATTTTAATCTGCATTTCATTCTTCTACTCCTCTTAAAAAACTTTAGAAAATATAGTTTTTGATGGCAGGGAAAAAGGAGAACAAAGAATCTGCACACTGTATATCTTTTTTGTCTGGAAAAGAATGAATAAAGTTTCTACAAAGAAATTAGGTCATTTTGTTGAGTCTCTAAAATTTATCAGGTCAGAAAGCTAGTTTTCAGAGTAAAGTTAATAGATTGAGTTTTTCAGTATATCATTTTAGTAGATTTGTTTTCCTTTTGAAAGCTAGACAGCTTACCAAACTTTCAGAGTTTGTTAAAAGACTTGATTATCACATGGCTTTGAATATTGGAGGATTGCTAGATGCAGTGGGAGGGTAAGCAGATTTTGAAAAGTGAGCATCTTTTGAAATGTTTGGCTTCCATCAGATGGTTGTTTTGTTGTTGCTATTTTTTACCTGCTCTTCCCAGCAAGAACCTGCCTCTGAAGAGAAAAGTGTTACATCACAGTAGACTTCCTCTCACAAATATCCCCCTAATGTCTTCTTCTTTTTATGGTTTGTTAGGATTTTCTGCATCTGGATATATTAGTGATGAGTGATTGATTGACTACTACATAAACTACTTGTCCTCTACAGCAACTATTTTAAGAGGTGGAATCTTTTTACTTTGGTAGAAATTATATTTTACTTATCTTACTAAAAGGACTTTTCCCTCAAAACACTCAAAGCACATACTGTAATACTATTTCTCTCTCCACTTTTATCTTCCTTACCTTTTATTCTACTATATTGCCTCATGTGTTCTATCCCCTATGTAGAGATGAGTAATCTTGGGCTTCAGGAGGGTAAGCAATTGACCAAACTAGGAGGATTCAGATTTAGGTCACTGCTGGTTTTTAATTTTCACTGTGGTAATTATAGCTTATTTGTTTCTTCCTCTTTTTGTATTAGATGGCAACACTGCTTGTAATAATAACTGTTTCTGTGTGAGGGCCTGGGGCAGTTTCTTTTCCAACGTGGTGAAATGAATTTGCTGTTTATAGGCAGAGCAGGAAGGTGGTGTACTGCTATTCAGTAGAGAGCCCAGAATGTTTGTAAACATCAAAAAATTCTTAAATTTGTTACATACTTCCTACATGCCATATCATATCTCTCCTTTCTCATGTTTGGCTTATATTAATGAGTGGACTCTTGCTATAGCCATATTTATTTTAGTGAACCAAAAAGTTAGAGAAGATTCTTGTCAGTTATTTGAAACTGTTTCTATTTCTTCCTTCACTCTTATGTTTAATTATCATTGTTTTTCTAAGAGAAAATAACCATAAACCAATTAAAATAGAGCTCACTAAGATATCATCCTCAAAATAAACATGACTGCTTTGAGATCTTTTGCTCCTTAATAAATTAGAGGATATTAGCTTAATGTACCTTCACAAGCAGCATGTCAGAACAGATTGTGCCTGCTCTCTAGAAGCCAATTTTCTTCCCTTATTTTGACTAAAAACAAACAAACAAAAAACCTAGTCCTTATACAAGCTAATTATTTTTATTGCTTCTGAAATCATTTAAAATTACTATTGAAACATTAATTACTCCAATTTTTAAAAACTTCAAAGTCACAGATTTAAAGAAGACTACAGTTTAGCACCATATTTCTTTGAGTAGCCTCCTTTTGACACAGGCTTTCATTGATGGACAGCTTTAGTTTGTAAAATAGTAAGAAGTGAGAACAATTGGTGCAAACATAAGTGCCAGCAGTTAGTGGCACATTCTAATTAGTTCATCAAGCGTTCTGGTAACTGTTGTGTACTGGGAAGCCATATCTTTGTTAAACCTTAGACTGAGGAAATGTGACTAGATGTTTTAACTTTTCTTCTCCCAGTAGTGTTGAAATTATTGACTCTATTTAAACTTTTATAAGCTTATGTTTCAAAGCTGTTCCTGAGAGGAACAAATCATAATAGAATGGAAATGGTAGCAAATAAGATGTTCTCCTAAGGTTATTGCTTATTTGTGTGGAAAATTAATTTCTTTGATCCACGATGCTTATACATACAGAGCAATCATTTTAATCAAATACTCTGAAAAAGAATCAGCTTTTAAGAGTCAATTCATATGCCACCTGTGACAACAGTGGTCACCTGACCACTTAGGAAGTAAAGTTAAAGTTTATAATATTATAGGATATTTGTAAATCAATCGTCCTTTTTGTATTAAGTACTATGCAGAAGACAGTGGATTGTTTTCTACTCTTATATATTCAGGGAAACTTGGTAGAATATAAGCCAACCTACTTTTTAAAGTTAATTTTCATTTTATGTATTTTACTAGCCTTTGCATTTCTTTTCATGTATAAGACAAAGGATCAATAACAAGAACAGAATAAAAATCCTTTTTATCTTATAAATTCCCATTTGTGTTTATCTTCATTTGCAGTCCCTTTTGGAAGTCATCTGATTTGTGCTTATAGTTTTAATTTCACAAGTTGTATGCTATCAGGATTCAAGTATTGTAGAGCAATTTTAAGTGCCTTTTTTGTTGTTGTTGTTAATCCTTACCCGAGAATATTTTTTTTCCATTGATTTTTAGAGAGAGTGGAAGGGAGGGAGGAAAGAAGAGAGAGAGAGAGAGCGATTGGTTGCCTCCCACAGGTACCTGGACCAGGGCCAGGAACTGAACCTGCAACCCAGGTACATGCCTTTGACTGGGAATTGAACCTGTGACCCTTCAGTGCCTAGGCTGATGCTCTAACCACTGACCAACCAGCCAGCTTAATTTTGCCTTTTAAAGTTGGAATTCAGCTTGAAGTTCCTATTCTTTTTTTTTTTTTTTTTTTAAACATATCTTTATTGATTTCAGAGAGAGGAAAGGAGTGGGGGAGAGAGAGATAGAAACATCAATGATGAGAGAGTCACTGATCGGCTGCCTCCTGCACGCCCCTCACTGGGGATCGAGCCCGCAACCCGGGCATGTGCCCTGACCTGGAATCGAACCCCGATCACCTGGATCCTAGGTCGATGCTCAACCGCTGAGCCACGCCTGGCCAGGTGAATTTCCTATTCTTAATCTGCTATGAAGCACTATAATTATTAAGATAACTGAATTTCCTTTCTACCAACAATGATACAAGAGTTCCTTTTTCCATTTTGATGCTGGAAGGTGTCATGTTGTTGTCCATTAAATACGTGACAGCTGAAGTGAGAAATTCACTATATTACTATAAAAATCCGTGTGAACACATCATTTTCTCTTCTTCACCCACCCCCTCTGTATTGCTAGAATATTAACAGTGAATTTAAGTAATATTAATTAAATCCTGCTCTTGGTTTTTATAAACTCTAAAAATTAATTTTTAGTAAAAGATAGCATAAACTACTTCCTACAGTAAACTTATAAGACCCGGGAATATAGAAAATGAACATATGACCATATATTATTATATTGTATAAGAAACATTTTATTCATACTAAAAGTTATTAAGCTCCAATAAATTGTCATAATATATTTTCACTTTCTTTAACATCCCTCAGGGCTTTATTTTAGACACATTTTAATTTGAATTTTAGTGAAGATTAAAGTGTAGTAATAGATTCTTTGTAAGGTGTAGTGCTAGGGCCTTAGGAAGCAGTAGATCATGGAACTAGCACCAAGTCCTGGATTATGGGGTTGGGAGCTTGGAATAGGGGTCGGGGAAGGCAGTGTGCCAGACTGCCAGGGAATTAATTAAAGAAGTCAGTCACCATTTGGTCAAGTTAGAGGGAGAAGCCTTTCAAGCTAGCTGCGAATAGGGCAGGTTGTCTAGAAGTTCTAAATGTCAGTAGTTGTATTGCCAGCATACCTGCTGACACCCTGGTAAATGAAGACTCTGATGCAGAAGTTACCTGCTACAATAATAAGTGAAATTCAGCTCAACTGGAGTCCATGATGGACATCAAAAATCTGCCCCTCAAACCCTTGACTAGTGAACCCTAAATGTACTCCTCAACATGACTGTACTTTGCAACACTTACTTATAAATGAATAAGGAAGATTCCTATCTCTAAGTGAATTAGCCTTAATCAAACTCAACTATTACACAAGTGAGTTCTGTAGTTCCAGATTATCTATTTAAAAAAAAAAGAGTTCCATGATCCAATGAATTTGGAAGTGCATATATTGTATGTGGCACTGTAAGCTACAGTTGATTTTTCAACATTTAGCATTTTTGTTCATTTCATTCTTACGTTCATTTACTCAATAAATATTTATTAAATTCTTCCAATGAGTGAGACATCCCTTGGATTCTGGGAACAGGATGACAGACAAGTTAGATCAAGGTAGATGTGGTCTACACTCAATCTTACAGTCTTTGTAGAAAGGTAGATATTAAAATAAAACTACAGTATAGGATGTTAAAGGCTAAAACAGGGTGTGGTCCAGGGCTCAGGGGAAACAGACAGCAAGGCCACCTAACCTGGCCTTAAAAGGGTCAATGAGGGCATTTCCTATAAATACTGTCTATGCTAAAAAACTTGAAGATCAAGTAGAAGTTAGACAGACAAGCAACTTTCCATCATAAGAGCAGCAATAGTGATAACAAGAAATAGTTAAGCTGACATATAAATGCACTCTTTATCTGCCATATACTGTGCTAGGTGCTTTCCAAGTGTTCTATCAGTGAGCCTCCTGGGGGAGGGTTTATTACGGACCCAAGGTCATATGGCAATAATTGGCAAGAACTAGAATTTAAATCCTGATTGGTCTGATTCCAAAGTTCTCTTTCCACACCTCTCTACTGCCTCTCAAAGCAGTGGACTAATTTTGATTAAGTATGTTTTGCTAATGAAAAAAATTGACTTAACTTATATTTGAAGTTTTCTTTGTGATTTTCATGTATTTATTTTTTTCTAATAGATAACACATTTTATAATTTTATTATAGTAGAATTTGGAATTTGGGTAGAAGTTTCAGAAGTATGTTATTGCACTAAAGTCTGAAGTTCCCATTCCAGGTAGTGTCTTACACATAGTAGGTACTCAAAGCAGCACAATTGTAACTTTACATTTTATTTTGAATAAGTTTGATAAAACAACTCTGAACTCTTGTAAAGGAAGGAGTTACTCACATTTAAAAGTCATTTAATTCTCTGTGTGATGTGATCAAGATGGCCATAGGATATTGTTTTTAAGATAGAGCATATGTAAAAGGTGAAGATATAAAATTGATCCCCTTAAAAATGTCTGGACCTACCTCTCACCTGTAGTTTATGAACACACATTTCACATTTTTGACAAGAATATTCATGGTGGAGTGAACATATTTCCTCATGTGAGGCGCATATAGCATCTAGGTAGCTTATTATTAATACTTCTGAACATTGTAATCTAAAGAGGGTGGTCATGTAAATAGTAGCAGGTAGATTTAAGAAAATAAAATGGATTGCCCCAATCACAGAAATGTGAGTGAGGTGAGATAGTCTGGCTTTTGCCTAGTGATGGCAGATTGATTGGGCCAGGGCCAGGATGTGTAGTTCATAGACTTGCTTTAATTGGCAGGTCAACATTCCAGTCATCACCAAACTCACCATCAAAATTATTCTAAAATAATATAAATAATGTATATATCATAGAAACATATTTTTTTAAATTTCTCCTCTTCACACTCAGGAAGTGATTTTGAGGAGTGAAGTGGTCACAAGGGAAGGAGAAGCGATCAGTCTTTTTATCTGGAAGGAAAAAGAGAAGTAAAGAACTTGGATAACCTGTAAACCTGGATTAATTCCCAAACCCTTGTAATTTATATTTACATCTACAAAGTATTCTTGCTGAACAGAATTTCACCTGCTATTTTTATTCATTTTGGGAAAAATAGGATGATGAACAAAAAGAAAATAAGAAATGTTCTTTGTTGTATTTTTATTCATGATCAATTGTCATTTTATTTCCTAATTATAAAATGTTTTGGTCTAACTTTAGGGACACCACAGTACAAACCCTTACTCTTCAGCCTTCTGTTAAAGATGGACTTATTGTGTATGAAGACTCACCTTTGGTTAGTAATCCAATTATATGAATATTCTCAACTGTATATATTTTTTTATAATAGTTGTATTTCAGCCTTTGATGGGGGAGTGGGGAGCCTCCCATAGATTTCGGTATATTTCAGTCTTAACGGGAAAGCTCATTTATATGTCATTTGGGGAGTGGATATTTAATTGCATGTTATTTGGGGAAAATAACATTGTTTCTTACTCTGTTCTCTCTCCAGAGTGAGAGATTTAGGGTAATGATTGAAATCCTCTAATGATTTCTTTTCCATTCCAGAATTTAAAAAAGAAAATAGTTTTCTGTTTTTTCCCCATATGAGGAGAGTTTGAAATTAGATAATGCTTCTGGGATGTTTTTAAAAATGATTTTAATAAATAACATATTAACCCAATGTTTTGGGCAGCTAGAAAGATCCATTCCTCATCTTCTCACATAAGGCCCAAAAGAAATCCTGCTTGCCTGTCCTAGCCCTCTGTGTAGATAATGCCTTCGCGGCAATGGCGCGAATAAGCCATCATGAGAACGAACCTCTGTGGTCCAGACCCCAGTGACTGGAGTCTTTAGGAACTCCTCCCTGAATTCTCCCAGGTTGGGCCTAACTTTCCCTGAACAGAAAAGGAAGACTGAGGTTGGGGGTAGAAGCTGTATGAGTTCTCTTCTTTTTTAATGCAATTTATTTTTACCTTGAAATTAAAAAGAAAAGTCATTATCACTTTTTTAAGAATATCGAATAAAATATTTTTTGTAGAGGGAATCACTTATTTTTCAGTCTGCATTTCCTTACAGTTATTTGCCAAAACTATGTAATGAGAAAAATTTATGATTTAGTCCGTTTTATGTTATGAGATATTCCTTACTATTTAAAAATATAATCTTTGGGTTTACATTTACATTCATTGAGTATCTCTTCCTACCCAAATGTTTTAAAGAGTTTTCATAGCTTTTACCTTTCTTTTCATAATGTTACCATTCATTCAGTCACCGAAGACCTAGGACGTTTTCTTATTTTTTCCTTTCCCCTCTTCCCATCTAATCAGTTGCCAAGACTATATATAGATTATGCCTCTGAAAAACTCTTGAGATCAGTCTGATGCTTTTTATTTCCATTTTCCCCATGTTTTCGCCTCTAAAATCAGGTCCCCAAAACATTTTTTGACCAAATTATTATGCTAATCCCCCTTTAGTCAATTCTGCATATTGCTGCCAGATTAAATGTCCTAAAGTATAGCTCCAGGCTCCATTCTTATCATATCTGAACTCATATATCTTTAGTTACATCCCATTACTTAGTGAGGGACAGTACATATTTTTTAGTAGCAGAGACCTGATCTACCCTTTCAGACCCTCTTCTTTTCTTACATTCAACCTCTGCTTCACTCTTCTCGCAGTAGGCCTCAGGATTTCTTTAGTTTGACCATTGATACCCTTTGTCTTGAATACCTACCTCTTCACAATCCATTCTTACCTATAAAAATTGTATACTCTTTTAGAGACATAACAAATGCAGTGTTCTAAAATCCACCATTTGTTGTAATGTCTCATGCCACCCCCATGGCATAATGGAATAAAATATTTGTTTTAAATCTCCCCTACACTCGTGTGTAATATGTTGTAGACTTTATCAACATGGGAATAATTATACTGATAGAGGGAAATAAAGTAATTACGGCAGAGTTAGCAGTTTAGTAACTGTTGGAAGCTTTTTGTGGAGACCTGTAAATTTTGTCTCCAGCTCTGCTACTGACTTTCTTTGTGACTGTGTGTGCATAACTTAACCATAACCAGCTATTATAAATCCCAAGTATTGAATGATGAAATTTAAAATGTTTGCTTTCATTTTTGTTTATGGTAAATGTTCTGTCTTCAAAGGTTAAAGCAATAAAGTTGGGTCATGTTCTGGTAGTAGATGAGGCAGACAAGGCCCCAACAAATGTCACCTGTATTTTAAAAACTCTAGTAGAAAATGGAGAAATGATTCTAGCAGATGGAAGACGCATCGTTGCAAGTGAGTATAAAAAAGCAACTCTTCCTTCAATATATGCAATTTTTTACTTCCCTGGTATTTGGTCACACCCTTAGCTGGCTATAAATCTCCAAGCAACAAGTGTAAGTTCAAGTTGTCCTTACTGACAGTCATTTACAAAAATCAGTATGTCTGAATATAGCTTTCTCAGTTTTATATTTTTTGTAGCCAGAGAGTATTTTGAAAATTTCAATAATAGTTTTAGGACAGATCAGCTTCAAATTTTTCTACTCTGAGAATACCAACATGTAATCCTTACTATACTCATCTTTCAATTATTGTGTAATATATTTTCTTTTATGGTTGTTATCTGGAATTTTTTAAAGCTCTAGCATGTTTCTATTACAATATTAAAATTAATGTCATTATCTCAGTATAATTAGAAAATTTGCTGGGCATTTTATGTTATACATATATTTATCACCTTTGTGTGAACAGGTGTGTGTATACAGGTATATTACACACACACACACACCTGCCTCAGGAAGAAGTTGTCCTCTGTTTTGGATTATCGTCTTCCTTTTATTTATTTATTTTGTTGATGTTGTTAGAGAAAATGTAGTAGATGAATCTAAACAGTCCAGTTAAACTATAAAGGAAAATTAAGTTTGTTTAATGCAATGTGAGAACATTTTCTAGTTTCTAATTTAACATTTTTGTGTCATGAAAAGGCTTGAAAATCTATAACTAGCCATTGAAAATAAATAGCCAATAGCAGGGTAACTAAACAAGTTAAGACTGGTAACTAAAATCTTCAATATTCGAAGAGAACATGTAAAAGAGACCTCATTAAAAATGTACAATGTGCTCTGCCAGCATGGCTCAGCCTTTGAGCATTGACCTATGATCCAGAAGATCATGGTTCGATTTCCAGTCAGGTTACATGCCCTGGTTTCAGGCTCAATCCCCAGTAGAGGGTGCGCAGGAGGCAGCCGATCAATGACTCGTCATTGATGTTTCTATCTCTCTCTCTCCCTCTCCCTTCCTCTCTCTGAAATCAATAAAGATATTTTGTTTTAGAAAAAGTTCAAGTGTGTAACCACAGAGATGTTCTTCTTAGGCATTGTCATTATAAGATTGCTGTTTCTGAACCCAGGAAACTCAGTACTGATAAAAGTATTCTAACATTTCAGTTTCACAGTGAATTTATGGGAAAAATGAGAATTTGAGTTAGACAGCCTGAATACTATCTCTAGGAAAGATCATTTGGACTCTAAGGTATACAATCCTGCCTGCCCTTTAAGTTAGAGGCATATGAGGATACTGAAATGGAAAGCAAGAAAGAATTGCTGAAACAAATTGTAGATAAGGAGTGATATTATATCCTGGTAACCATCTACATTTTCTGATACATTTTTGAAAGACAGTCTAGAAGTAAAAGGTTCATCATAATTTTTAAACTCAGGTTTGAATGTAAACAATATTTTAAACCCTGAAGCTCTTTTGAACATGGTTTCGTAAAGCATCACTTTTAGGGCTATGTTTTTCATTTTGTTTGCTTTTTAAATTTTCATTTTTTATCATTTTTATTTTAATTAACTAAATTTTGCCTGTGACCACATACCTTGTTATTTGCCACTACTAAAATTAATGGAGATCAAACATGAAAACTACTGGTTGTTTAGTGCATGACTATATGGTACATTGAAAGGTTAGTTTTCAGTGTCATAAAAAAGTATACAAGTGTAGATTCTTATAGACTCAAATGAAACTGCAGGTGCTTCACAACTACAATTTTTAAGTGATAGTATCCAGTTCCTTTAATACCTTAAACATTTGCACAAAGAAAGCTCCAGTAATCTTGAAATTACTTAGTTTAAGAACTATGGTAGAATTTCTTCATTGGAAAGAAACCATCATTGCGCTGATTAGTTGACTGTGTTTAGGACCTTTGTTCTGTGTTATTAAGTTTCAGGGTATATAGTCTGAACAGGAGTCACTCCTTGGCTGCATAATGGCAGGTTCTATGCAAAGTGATGCAGCTGCTGATTTGGTAAAAACCAAAGGATGTTTGGGTTGTCCTTGAGTGTGTTTTGGATTATCCCTTGTTAACGGATTCCTTTTTTTTTTTCTTTTTTAACGAATAACAGCATCTCAAGCCAAGTTTAAGTACTGAAGGGTACATTTGGACAACTTTGCTTTTTTAGGTGTACACTGAACTTACATAAAAATGCAAGTTCCTGTATAATTAGTATATGCTTTATCAGTATTCTGTTCTTACACATACTTTCTTAAGAAAGTTTTTTTCTGCAACCAAGTTGTTATAACCAGATTTCTTAGAGGTTTTTTTAAATAATTGTACAGTATGACTACTTGTTATATTATTTAAAGGCTGTAACTTAGTATTCTTAAGAATTATTAAATATCAATAGAGAATAAATAGGAATTTTGTTTTTCAGATTCTGCTAATGTCAATGGAAGAGAAAATGTTATAGTGATTCATCCTGATTTTAGGATGATTGTTCTGGCCAACAGACCTGGATTTCCTTTCCTAGGCAATGATTTCTTCGGTACTTTAGGTAAAAGCAATAATGATAACAACAACGAAACAGTAGCAATAGCAATAATACTGTCGTCATAACACTGCTGTAATGGTTGTCGCTGAATGCTGCTGTGTCATCATCCCAGCCACCTGGGAGGGCATTTGCTATCCTGTTTTAGAGGGAAGATCTGATATTCACAGAGATTAACTTTTTCTAGGGGCACTTAGATAATGGGTGTTAAAGCCTGGCTCTGATTCCAGAGCCTGTTTTCTTAAACAATTACACTATACTTTGTTCTTTAGGGCATCTTAGAAGTAAAACACAAAATAAGTAATGATTTTTAGTGTTTGGTTTCTGTTACATCCCCTTAACTATGGAAAGGTTGGAGGCCAGCTCGGAATACTGATTCACATTGACTGGGAAGGCCCTGGGCTAAACTTAATCATCAGGAGCCTTTAAGAACATTCCTTTCTATGGCAAGTAGGTAATTCTGAATACTGGTAATTCTCATACTCGGCATGCACAGGCTCAGTGTCCTAGGAGGATTTTTGATGTAGCAATTCCACATCAAGGAATTCATCCAAGGGAATTACCCATGCAATGATGTAAGCACAAAAATAGGCAATATAGCATTTTTTATAGTAGCAAAAAATGGAAACAACCCAAATGGGACTGGATAAAGAAATTCTGTTATATCCACACAGAATACTGTGCAGCTCTTTAAAAAAAAAAAAAGATGGGATAAGTTTACCCATGCCAATTAAAAAAAATTCTCAAAATATAGTAAATCAGAATAGTGGATATAGTAGTCTACCATTTGAAATAATAAAAAACAAAAGGCAAGAGGGATATGTGTACATGATTATGTCTACACTCCTCCCAAATCCTCTTATCTCTCTGACCTCGTTTTCTATTCTGCTCTCCCCATCACTCATTCTATCCCAGTGTTTCTGCTTTCCCGCCTCTTCCTGGAACATGCCAGGTTATGCTTACCTTAGGGTCTTTGCATTAGCTGTATTCTCGCCTGGAATGCTTTTACCCTCGATATCTGCTTTTGCAGACAAGAGCCCTGCCTGCCTGACTTCCCTACCATCACCATTTCTGATGTTTTACTCTGTGTTTTTTCTTTTTTTTTTGAAACATAGAATTTCTAACATTTTTACTTATTTTTTATTATTTCCCTATACCAGAAAATAAACTCCATGAGGACAGGGATTTTTGTGTTTTTTATCACTGATATATGTAAAGTACCTAGAGTAGTACTCAGCACATGGAAGACATTTAATAATTATTTGATGAATGAATAAATGAAGGGTAATTATAGCTTTATATTAATGTTACATTTGATTTTCCCCCCCAAAAGCAAAAGCTGTTCTTCCCATTTGTATTTAACAGATTTAGAATATGAGATACAAGTTTGAAGTTGTCGTGGCTTGTATTTTATTCAGTTGTTTTTATAAATACATAATAATGATAAAACAAAGAGTCAGATGGTTTCTAAGTCAAAGTAAGATCTAGATGTCCTTTCTTTCTAAAATGAACATCTTAAATAATGCAACTTTAACTTCATTTTGTCCCTGGTCTCCTGGATTATGAATCAGTAGAATTGTATGAACTTTTGATATGAGAAAGTCATCTCTCTTGAGCATAGGTTATATTTTTGTAATATATTCTCAGTTGCCTAAATTACAGATGAAATATTTTGTGTTCCTACATTCCTTCTTCTTGATTCTGATTTAGACATTGTCTCTGTAGGTTTACTTTTCCAAAACTAACTTCTAAAGTATATTCTAGCAATCTGCACAAGATAGAAATTATTTAGAGAATGATGATACCGATTCCCCTTTTTTAGCATACGTAAAACTTGCATATGAGATGGATGTATATAATTTCTCAAGCTATTCAACATTTGTTAAAGTTAAAAATGCAGTCTCAGAACCATATGAAGATTATTTTCCAATTGAGTGGAAAAGGAATAAAGCACCAAAGCTATATATGCTTGTATGTGTGCATTAAAAAAAGAGTAAGTGCAGGGAGCTGCTGTTAACATGGGGTGCCTATGGGGTAGCGAGTGGGATGGCAGAAACACAGGGTTTCTCTTTTTTGCTGTTTATATTTGAGTATCTGCCAGTGAGATTGTATTCAACTATTATTTGTGGGGTTTCCTTTTCTTTAGTCATTTGCTGTCTTCTCTATGTCATCCTATTGTGGATGGGCTTTCTGTACAGCTTTATACATTTAAAAATAGCAGTGCTTTTGTGAGCAACCAGTGGCTCTCTAAACAACCACTGTATATTTCCTGTGGCATTATAATGGATTAGTTGCATGCTGAATGTGAAATTTTTTTCCCCTATAGGTGATATTTTTAGCTGCCATGCAGTTGATAACCCCAAGCCGCATTCAGAGCTCGAGATGCTCAGGCAGTATGGACCAAATGTGCCCGAGCCCATCCTTCAGAAGCTTGTGGCTGCCTTTGGAGAGCTGAGGAGCTTAGCTGACCAGGGGATTATTAACTACCCTTATTCTACCAGAGAAGTTGTCAACATAGTCAAGCACTTACAGGTATGGCAACCGCCTGTGCATAAATGTTTAAAAGAAGCCATCAATCTTTTTTTTAGACTGCTTAATTTATACCAAGTCTTTCAGTTTCTGTAATATTATACTGATTCAGGTGATATAATATGAAGTGTTTGTAATCTAGATTTTAAATCTAGAAGACCAGTGGACATTTTATGTTTAGTTTTTGAATTGAGTTTGGTAGTTTTATGCCGTGGTCATTACCAAGGAGCCAGGAAATTTGGTGGGGTTTTTTAGAGGGATGGGGGCGGGGGGCAGACAAAAGAGTGGGACAGCAGGGAAACTTTATTACTATTTGACTTTATACAGCAAGCACATAGTATTTGAGTGAAAACAAAAGACTTAGGTACAGAAAACAAACTAGGAACCAACAGTATTGATTATATACCTGTAAATACGGCAAGAAAGTTTTATAACAGAAGAATGAAATTCCTTGTAGCCATGTATAATGGGTAGTCTATCAACCTTGGTAAAGAAAACAAACAAAAAAACTATGTAAATTCTATTTATAACAGATAATTATTAGACCTAATGATTAGATATAATGTTTATAAGTCTATTTATTTTCAATTCAGCAATTAATTTGCTTAGAAATTAGGTAGTTCGTACAGCATGCAGAGTTGAAATAACTATACATAACAATTAGATGGTATATTATAATTTATAAAGTATTTGTTAAAAATTGTCTTTACTTTGTACTGTTTAAAAAACTAGGTGTTGTACTCATATAATCATATTCTTCTATTCAAACTCATTTAAGATGAGTTTGAAGAATGCTCAATAAAAATTTAATAATTATGAAATAAGAAAAAAATGAACTTTAAGCTAATAGTCATAGCCTCATGACTCTTCATCTTTGCCCCATCCCCATCCCTCCAAGGAAAACCTATAAAGAAATATAGAGAGCTTTATTCTGCCTATAAAACCATGATAAGTCCAGCTCAGATATCAGTGCTTAAGAAAAGACAGAGCCAGTGAAGGACCCAGAGGGCACTACTAGTGTAAATTTACACTAGTGTGAATTTAGCTGTTAGTAATACTTATTTTCTTTCCCTCTGCTACTCCTTATTTCTCTGTGCTTTATAGTTTTACTTTCTTTTTTCTGTCTTTTCTTGTTCTGTTATTTTTTTCATTTATTCATAGACCATTGACTTCTCTAAATATTTCTGTATAGATATTCAGTGCTCTCCTTTGTTTAAACAGTATTTTTTAATTTGTTCAATCTGGTATTCATTTTTAAGTCAGGAGATTTCAGAAAGCAGTAGAAGCCACTGAACACCACGATCTAACATTTGATCTAACATGATTTAACATTTGAGAGAAGGAACTGTGCCCCCTTAAATCCTAATATTTATTTAAAAAGGAAAATCTTAAGTCATCAGAGCAAACATTAAAAGAGAAAATGTATATATTCCTCCTATCTGGTTATGAGACAAGGCTATTAATCTGCTAAAGTTCATTGGATCGTTATTGTTCTGTCAGTTTTATAAATCTTTATACTATGTATTTTATAACATACGTAACAAGGTATTTTTTTTAATGCAGAAGTTTCCCACCGAAGGCCTCTCCAGTGTGGTTAGGAATGTGTTTGACTTTGATTCCTACAACAACGACATGCGGGAGATTTTGACTAACACTTTGCACAAGTACGGGATACCTATTGGAGCAAAACCTACCAGTGTGCAGCTGGCAAAGGAGTAAGGCAAACTCACTGTTGATAAAATGTTGAGTGTTGTTACTGTTCTGATTCTCAAATGCTGATAATTCTGAATCTGCCTTATCCCCTACTAATTGAGTTGGTGTGGAAATTACTTTCCACAAGTAAACTTTTAAAATATATGTTGCTATTTGCTGACTGGCTTTCAGTTAAATAGCATTATTTAGAAGACTGTAAATTAAGAATTTCAATTATTTTGAATGTTCCAAGAGTAGATGTAATATAATCAAATAAAGGGAAATATTTGTTTCTTTAACAGTCTCTGTCTTTTTGTTGAATTACTATGACTCTCACTATTTCCTAATCTAGCACAGAATCATTGTACAAACATGAACACGACGTAAAGGGATAGTATGTGTGTAGTTAAGATGTTCTTATTTATGTCACCATATACTTTTTTGTTATGATAGTTTCTAAATTTATAATCATATTAATTTAAGAGATCTTTGGTTACTTATTTTAGCTTGACAGATGAAAGAGGCAGTGAAAATAAGGGGGTTTGTTTCATGTGGGCTGGTTGCCTGACTTTTATTTTGTAATTACAGGCTACGTACTTAAACTTTCCAAAGAATCTTGCAAATATATTGTTGACCAGAAAGATATTTGACAGAGTTTATTAGTAGAGTAGTTAAATCCATGCAAATTCACTAGAAAACAATTTTTAAAATGCATAACTTATTAACTTATGATAATGATTCCAATGCTTTGATATAAATATAGTTAGCATAAATTCCTAAGGCACAAGAATTACTTTTAAAGTATCATTTAACTTTAGTTTCATATAGGAGGCACTCTACCTTCCTTAGAAAAAAATTACTAAATATAAATTAATGGTTAGTTCAGCTATATGTGTGTGTTTACATATACATACCCACATATATAAATATATATCTTAAGTATATATACATCATACTCATTTACTCTTTGACGTTATTATAAAAACTTGTCAGAATATATGCCAATTAAAAATACATCATTAAAGCTTTAACAATTCCTTCAAGGATTTCTTAAAGAGAAACAAATATTTCCCTTTTTTGCTCAAAATAGACTTACATTAGAAATTATCAGTGAATTCGTTTTTATTATTAATGAGTGAGTAAATTTGTTTTGGAAGGAGTGATTTTGTTGCTGGTGGAAATGGGGTCCTTTCATGGAGTTGTGAGAAAAGCATTTGTGGGGACCCACATATGGGTGGTCGAGGTGTGCTGTAAGATTTACTGGGGTTGAAATGGAGAGATGTCCCCAGGTTCCCCAGGGTCTCATCTCTCTCCCCCCCACTGTGTAAAAAGTCCAGCCTTGTCTTCAGAAGGACCAGAAATAGGGCCAGTGCCCAGAAATTCTGTGCTGTGCCAAGGCTTAGCCCAGTTTAGTCTCTGACCCTATCTGACTGGCTTAGTCTGTCCTGGGCTGCGCTCTGGCTGGTGCTGCGCTGCTGTACCCAGGCTGCGCTTGCAGTCTACCCTTGGAGCCCTCGCGGCTGCGGGCTGCGGGCTGCGGGCTGCGGGCTGCGGGCTGCGGGCTGCGGGCTGCGGCTGCGGGCGGCGCTATAGAGAGAGAATGCCTGAGCTCATGGGGCAGGCGGCTGTTACTGGAGAGAGCCATTGCTGTTAAGCGTGGGTTATATTATCTCGGGCTTGGGAAGGACCAGGCACCCTTTCAGAATAACCAATGTCCCAATTTTCCCGGGCTTCTGACGAGTTCTTCCCTTACCCAGTCCGTTCCCGGCTCTTCCCGGGCTCTGTGTCTCCCGTCCTTTCCGATTCTTTCCCCAGGCTAGGCTCTGCCCCCTATGGTTGCCATCTTACTTTCTACCGCGCGTACTTCATAGACGGATTTCCCCCTTGCGATCTTGGCTTCTGCTATGCATGTGCCCAGCAAAGGAATTTCCCCTCCTCCTTCCCCTGATAATCCCGATAATCTGGTACCAGCTGGCGGTTCCCTGGGCAGGCTCTTCTTGCCTGCTAGGCGATTGCTGGGCGCTTGCACAAGGACTACGTCCCCAGGGCCGAGGGGTCTCCTGGAGCGTGCGAACGAGCCTGTGAATGCTATAGCTTCCCAGGGCAGCAGGCCCAGTGTTTGATTCAGCTCTCTAGTTTATAATGCTTAATGTCTAATTCCCTTTGCTCCCTTCTTTTATTAATATCTAGCTACCTAAGCTAACAATTTGGTGTCATTTGCTAATATGTAAAGCTTTCTGTAAAATACTATTTTACTGATTGATTAGTAGTGTTTATGGACATTTTGGAACTAGTTTGGTAATTTAATGGGTTTGGTATATCTTCTATATTAGAAAGTCAAAGAAATTGTCTTTAATATGCAGACTTCTTTTACTGCTCATGTTTTTTTTTAACTTTTTAAGTAAATTATGTCTTTATTTCAATTGGAAATAAGATGATTTTTATTACCATTAACAAATTTATATAATTAGAACTCTAGCTTCTTAGAAACTAGGCTTGTGATTTAAAAATTAATTTTTTGTATTCTTACACAACTTGAAATAAAAATCAAAATACATATTTGGTGAGATCAATCAAAAGAAAATTATTGGCAATTTTATTTTCTAAGGAAGACAGATAAAATAATTTAAATTATTTATTCCTGTCCTCAGTTGTAAACTGAAAAATTTTTACCATGGCAAGTTAGTTCCAATTCTAGTACTTACTTATGAGTGGCGGCAAAAGTACATTAAGCCTGGAAACAAGATGGTTACACTTGTGCCTAACATGGGGTTGGAAACAACTAGTTGTCCACCATGGCATATAGCTAAAAATAGAGCTATAGCAGATGTGGAAGATGAGAGAATTTTTCCCTTGGGGTGGAGGTAATAGTAGACTACAATTTACACATTCAAAACATTTTTTCCTTGTCTGTGTATTGTAATGTCTTGGGCAGCTGAAAATTAGTGATGTCATTGCATTGACCTTTAGTGAAATTAACAGGTCCCATATGTCTATTTCTATCAAATTATCAGCCTTTTACTTTGAGAGGGTGGCATGGTAAAGTGAACAAAGCAATGGCCTGGGAATTCAGTAGTTAGTTGTACATTCAACCTGCATGCCTGGGTCAAGGAGAAATCAATTTTACCCTATTGGTAAAATGAGGACATTTTATCATAGATATCCTAATTGTGCAGCTTATTATTTAATTAGGACATTTTTGAGAATGGAATGGGGTGCTATTAATAACTGTGTAAAAAGATATAAGACTGTCCTAGTGAAGTCAGAATATGTGGTCATCTTCATATGGTTAATAAGGTTCCTTCCTCTTCTAACATCCTTTGCATTTTAATCTTAATTTTCTCTCCTCTGCAAATACAAAAACTATAATAAACAAGTGATACTAACACTTTTTTCCTGTGATGTAGCACACTGTTAATAGTAATCACATAAACCTCTGAAGATTTCAAGTTGTCTCCTTGCAGTCTTATGATTTACTTGGACTTATCTAGATCTTTTGCTGAATCTTTCACTTCACTAGGCTTTTTGCTAAAGCAATTATTTGAGGCTGCTCCTGCCCACCTGTGCAGACACTGTGCTAGTGAACATCCGCCTTGGGTTTCTGTTACTAAGGAAGGAGAAGATGTTTTAATTACTATTAATATTCTTTTGGCCTGAATGAAAATATTTTTACTAATACCTATTATCTTCTTGTTCTGTAATCCAAACACAGTGCTTACTGAGTGGGAGAGAACTTACATTGGGTCAAAAATAAAATGGTCACATTCACATTAAGATGGGATGGAAAAACATTTGGCCACTCACTGCATATAACTAAAAAGGGATGTAAGGAAGATGTAGAAGAGGGACGTTTTCGCGTGGGGAGATGATACAGCGCCTCCTTCCTCAGCTGAAATCAGAATACACTTTGGTTGTTTGTGATGTCCCGTTAATGCTCCTTAGTAAAATTCCCATAAGAGAGATGCTGTCACTTCCCTTTTTGTTCTAAATACTGCAGTGACGGTACCTATCTCATAGTCTCTGCACATTTTTAAAAGGCCCAATGTGCTGTTCTGAGGTGAATATGACACCTTCTTTGTTAAACTTGGTACTTTTGGCCAAATCTGACTGGGTAATTATTTTACCTTGCGTGATTGCACCGTAATGCAGCAGATCTACAATATATTCCCAGATATTAGTACTGAGGTCAGAATTGGCTACCTCCACCTCCACACTGCATTAGCCCCTTCCCACTGGTACTTCCTGAGGTGGTGGTTTTTTTAAAAATTATTCCTTTTTAACTTTCTAATACACAGGAAAGGACATGCCAAAGAGATGGTGAACGTAACCAAATGAGGCTCACTGAGAAAATTTTAGACAGATATAGGAGGATTTGAGTTAATTATCTGAGTTTTTAAAGAAATAATCTGAGTTCTTGAGTTTCAAATGTAATTTTGGGGGGAAAAACACACACACACATAATTAGGTCCAAGCACCCAACCAAAAACATGTAGATTATCTACTATAGTACAGATAGATAAAAATTTAAAAGCAAAGTTTACTTGTTTCCGCCCCCCAAATGTGCTTTTATTTCTTTCTTTTTCTTTTTTTTTTTTAATATATCTTTATTGATTTCAGAGAGACGAGAGGAGAGGGAGAGATAGAAACATCAATGAGGAGAGAGTCATTGATCAAGCCTGCAACTGGGCATGTGCCCTGACCAGGAATTGAACCCCGATCGCCTGCATCCTAGGTCAACGCTTAACCTCTGAGCCACGCCCGGCCGGACTATTTTTTAACTTTCTTTTATTTGAGAACAAACATACAGCAATATGTTTAGCAATAAGAGTTAATAAACATACAGCACATTAACTCTGCCAAAGTTAAAAGTGTTTTCCAAGTAATTTATGAACTCTAAAATGTTAGGGAAAATATTTGTTTTAAGGGAAGAAAAACATCCTGGGTTTTTTTTTTCACCTCCATTTTTAAGTGATTTATACAGTATTTTATCTTAAATTTGCATGCCACCCTCAACCTGACAGTTCTTAAGAAGAGAGAATTGCCATTTCATAAATTTAAGATGGAATGTACTCTACCTCTAAATAATAATAATGATGATGATGATGGTAATATAAACACTTATACGTAACTATATGCCAAGCACATTTTCAAATGCTCTCTTTACATGAATTTATATAATCCTCATAGCAAACTTATCATATATAAATATTATTGCATTTTGTAGATGAGGAATTTGAGGCACAGAGAGGTTACATCACTTCCCTAAGGTAAGAAAGCTAATGAGGCAGAGTTGTAATACACATAACATTAATTCCAATTCTAAGGACAATATAAGTAAATTGACATGTAGATTGTAGGCAACTTCTAAATCAGAGTCACTCTTTGGATATTAAAAATTACCAATAGTTTTGCTTTAAAAGGGCTTTGGGATTTTATGTAATCTACTGGGAAAACACCATTGGTCATGACATTATATAATATACATATCCTTATTCTTCAGAAAGTTATGATAGATTTGGATTTAGGGAGTTTATTCATATCTCACAATGAAAAGTAAGTCAAAAAGTGGATTAACACAGGCTTTTGGCACAACAAAGATCACTTGAGAGATCTCTTCATTCCCAATTAAGCTCTCCTCTTTTTTTTTTTTTTTTGACATCATGGAGGATCATGAAGTAAAACACAAGGTAATTCATTTAGAAAAATAAAAATTCTAGAAAACTTTATTTGACTACCATATATATAAGAAGTATACTAGTGCCCAGTCTGGTGTGGCTCAGTTGGTTGGAGCATTGTCCCGTACACCAAAAAGGTTGTGGGTTCAATCCCCAGTCAGGGTGCATATAGGAGGCAACGGATCAATGATTCTCTCCCACATCGTTGTTTCTCTCAACAACAACAAAAAATCAATAAAAATATATACTCTAGTGGGAAATTTTTAAAAAAGAAGCATACTAGCCATCATTTCTTCCTGATTAGGAACACAAAAGCAACTTATGGAATCTTCTCAAAGGTTGTAGTCATTTTTAAATAAGTCAAACATACAGAGAATTTATCTTTTACCTTCTGAAGTTATGTATTTTCTCTCTCCCTGTCTTCCTTAGGAAGCATACTTGTCTTTAAAATATTTATTATTTATTTATTTTTTACATCCCTTTTTTTCTTTATTTTATTTTATTTTTTCCCCATCACCATTTATTCTCCCATATCCTCTTCCCATCCCCACCCCTACAACCCCGAAACTGTTGTCCATGACCATGAGTTCTTGCTCTTTTTCTTTTTTGCTCAATCCCTCCACCCTGCCCAACACCCCCCAACCAGAGCTGTCTGCCTGTTCTGTTTAAATGATCATCTTTCTTATTCCAAATTCTTTGTCCTCAGCTCTGTTGACTTCTTCTTTAATGCTGCTTTGTTTATTCTTAAGCCAGTTTCATTTTTAAAATGCGTTTTTACTGATTTCAGAGAGAGGAAGGGAGAGGGAGAGAGAGATGGAAACATCAATGATGAGAGTGATTGATCGGCTGCCTCCTGTACGCCCCCTACTGGGGGTGGAACCCGCAACCTGGGCATGTCTTTATGCATATGTTTAAATCTCATTATACTTTTCAGACATAAAAATGCTGTCACCGGGGAGGCTGCACTTCTCAGAATGGCTGTCATGGGAGACTTTCAAAGTTCCCGTAGCTGCTGAAGGAGCCTAATGGAGGCTTAAAGCTACTCCTCAGACGTCCTGTTGACACCCGTATTCCCTCCCTGCTTTCAAATACTTTAATAAAATATTTTAATTTCATTTTTCAGGCAAAATAAAGTAACTTTAAATTAATAAGGTTTAGGACTATATTAGCAGTTTTCCAATTAAGTTTCTTTAATACGTTCACATTTTAAACAATTTAAAAACACAGTGGTAGTGCTGTAGTAGTTGCCTGTGAGAGACCCTGGAACGGGAAAAGGAGGCCTCGCCTTCCATACTATTTTAATATTCTAAGGTGTATTATTTTCTATATATATTTTAAATGTCCACAGACAATCTGGCCACTGGAATATTTCATTCTATTTTCTTATTTAAACAAAATAAAAATTTTAAAGTAAAGGTCTAGTCTACAATTGGTATTTCTTGCCTCCAGTCTAGCAAAGATTGTGCTACACTGCAGTGATTACTCTAAAGGTAGAACATTGGCACCCTTACCAATGCAAACGAGAAGTTAAGTTAACGGAGCAATTCTGTGGCATTTCAACAAGATACAAGTTTAATCATTGATAGACGTATCAAGTGAGGAGAGACAGCATGCTTTAAAGCAGCGAAAATAAAAATAGTTTATATTTATCAAGTGCTTACTAATTGCACTAAGCACTTTACAAATATTAACTCAATCTATACAACAATTCTATTTTTTTCTATTAGGCAAGTAATTTTAAATTTTTTATTATCTATTAGGTATAGGGATGTGTGTGTATGTGTATGTGTGTTTCTGTTTTACAGATGAAGAGACTGAGTTTCAGGAGACTTTAGATACTTAACAAATTATACAGCTAATAAATGACAGGGTGGGGGATTTAACCACAAGTCTGTCTGCTCCAAAACTATCATCTTTTTGCTCACTCCACCATACTGTCTGTACAGTGAGAAAAGCAATGCAGTACAACACTGCACTACTTTATCTGCCAGTATCAAAAGCATATTTTGACAGACCTCCCAATGAAGGTAGCTGAGATCGTGCTTTCCTATTATAAGAGATGTTAGTATCTCATTGCAGTGTGTATTGCACGATCATGTTTAGAATTGATCTTTCTCTTTAGAGTAATGCCAGATGTGCATATTTGTTGTCAGAATAGTTTCATCTTTATCGAATGTGTCTTTGAAAGGGGATCTGTCTAGAATGGGTTTTCTATGTTAAAGATATATCCTGTGTAATTGGAACATCAATAGCAGCTGCTGCTTCTCTGCCCAACACCAACCATGGGGTCTCCAAATTACTAGAGGCATTAAAAAGAACATCCCCAACCAGAGGCTCTCATTCGAATAATTTCATTAGGTTTATCTTTGAAAATAGGAATGATTATCAGTTTATTGTCTGTCCCATTAAGTTTTAGGACTCTCTTCTTAAAGTTTTGTGCCTCTCCTTCCATTTTCCTAACTGTTATAGGCTATAATTTCCTTTTTGTGTTCTTCTTAGTTTTTATGAACGAGTTCCCAGTGTTGGTCATGGAGTTCTAAGGTGTGCATTCCCATTTGGTGTGGGGACTTACTTTTACTTCATAAAAGAGCTGTTCGTTTTCAAACATAATGAGGTGTATATCATGACATCTCAGAACGAGTTTAAGGAGAAGAGTGGTGTTAGGTTTTATAGTTTCATAGTCTTTGCCCTATATTCTTTTTGGTATATTATGAAGTAGCTTCACAGCCATTTCATTTGCTTTCAACTCCTTTAATGGGGGTACAGAAAAAAATAAAAAATATATACCCAATATTCATAGACAATGTCAAGATCTATGGCTCTTTTATACTCATCTTAAGCAATCTCAGTTAACAGACTTAACCTTGATCCCTTAAGCATTGTGATACTTTGTGAAAGCCTGTCACCTGGCTGGATAGACATCCCCAAACCCCACCTATAGCTGACTCTTCCAGATATACCTGCAAAGTCGATTGCATCACAAATTGAGAATCATGTAGTCAGGATGCAGTGGGGAAGGTTTGCCATGATGTTTTGCAACTTGCCATCGAGATGAGCAAGCGGGCAAGATGTTGGCAGTTCTAGTGTAACCAAGCACTCACTCTTAACTAACACTAGGTAGGGAGTCAGAAATGTAAAGGTGAGGAAAGCTCAATATCTACCCTCAAGGAGGTCACTCAAGTAAAGAGTGACTTGTGTATGTAAGAGCCACACAGGAGAGAGCAAAGACGAGGATTCCTGCCTTGTGCCCCGGGGGAGGGTCAGGAGGATAACCAAGCCAAATATTTCAAGGAGTAGCAGAGAGTTCTAAGAGGACATGGTGCACTTTGGAAATTGCGAGTAGTTTAGTGACTAAAATTAAGGGTTAAGTGAAGGTATTATGTGTGGTGAGGCTGAAAGGGAGAGATGAGTCAGGGGAATCATAGAAAAATTTTAAGCCAGTCGTAGTATGGCCAGATTCATGATTAAGAAAGACCCCTTTTGGTTTTCTAAAAGATAATAAACTGAAAGACAGTGAGACTGAAGGCAGGAAGACCCGTTGGGAACAGCTGTAGGAATCCATGTGATGAACAGTGTGGGCTTCCGTTGTGGCTGTGGGAATGAAGAGGACATGAGTGATATTTAGGTGGCAAAATTCACGGATTCTGAGTGGCAGAGATTTGAGTGAGTGAGATATAAACCTTACCCTCAGTGAATTAACAATCTAGTTGGGACAACATTAAACTATGAACCTTGTTATGCAATGTTATATTCAAAGTTACATTCACAGTAGGGCTTTCTCATCCAGTAAGTTCCTCTTGTGAGAAATACAGAGCTTTTTTAGTGTGTGTTTTTCTGGAAAAACTTCCAACTGGAAGAGTTTTAGTCTCAGTTCTTTTTGATATGGATAATTAGAAAAGGAAAGAACTTAAGATTCAAAAATACTTAAATGTGGTTGGAAAAGCAGATGGCAGAAAAAGAGAAGTTTTTGCAGTGAAACTTGAAGATGAGGGAAAGGAAACACAGGCCCCAGAACTGGAGTCTGGCAAATTCTGTGCGGAGGAAGAAAGCCCAAGATATGAGGAGCCAGCTGACAACATCTGCTTTGGCACTAGTGATGCTGGGCAGCAGCACTGAGACTGCACAGTGTCATTCTGGATATTGGGGATCGTGTTTGGGAAGTGTCAGCCAAGAATAACAGTAAGTTTCCCCAAATATTTTTCCATCACATGCATCCAAATTACTCTTCATTTTTCTGACCTCAACAGGACCTAGGTGGCAGAGGTGCACAAGTCTAAGTTATAAAGTGAAAGCCATATGTCTAAATGCAGAGCCAAACCCAGAAAGAAAAACCCACACACATCCTCATTGTGTGCATATCGTTTGCCACAAAATTAATTTACCAGCAACAAGTGAGACTATAGGGAATGGAGATTCAGAAGTTTCTAGTAAACAAGGGAAGTTTAACTGGGAATAGTACCTATTATTACTAACTTGAAGTGTTTAAAGAGGATTTTCTGTTTTCTTTCTTTAGTGTGCTGGGTTTTTAAATTTTGTTTTAAATTAAAAAATATTTATGAAGGATTTCATTAATTCGCTTAGGGCCTTGATCTCTTAAACTTTTCTTCCCTGTCAGGTCATAAATTTGAAAATTGCAAATTATACAGAACTCTATCCTAAGAGTGCAAATTTACATGGAAACCCAGAAGATCAAGAGATTCATTCTGCCCAGAAAGAAATATGGGAGAGGGATGCAAGGGGAAGTGATACTTGAATTGTGCCTCAAGAATGAGGATTTCATTAAACAGGCAATAGCAGGAAGGAATTCTAGACAGGTAATGGCCTGGTGGAAACATGAAGGCATAGCATGTTCAGGACTAGGAAGGAGCAGTTCAAAGTGGCTAAGGCATAAATTAACCGAAATGTGAGAGGAAGGGGTATGAGCCAAAGGTAGAAATATTTGTCTAGGTTATTCTGTTCAGGCTCCAGGAAACTCAGTTGAACAGTCCACCTTCATTTGTACCAGAGATTAGATTTAAAACATTAGTAATGAGCAAGGCCTGCTAAAATGGGAGTTGTTCTTTTTCTTCTCAAAGATGGGAGTAATTGGTGAATTTTTGAGAGTTGGTAGAACTACCCTGAAGGTTTCCTTTATTCCCATGAAAATTAGTAGTTCTTGTGGTAAGGAAATGTTTTAGGAATTGCTGATAATAGGTATGTCAGCAACTTCCAATTACATAATGCCCCTAGAAAGATCCAAATCTTTTTCATGTGTTTCTTTCATACTCCAGAAATAGTACTGGCAAATGTTCAGAGAAGACAGAAATTTGCCAGAACATACTCCTTAAAACCCCAGCTCACCTCTTTATGGAAACAATCTTAGACAAACCTCTTGCATGTCACTCAGACTATATTACTTGACTTTGGTGTCTGTATGCCTCATGCTAGGAATTGTATGCATGTTTAGAAAAAAACACTTTTTTCCCCTTTCTGTAACTGCTCAAAGTGCTATAATTTGATCTGGGTCATGCTTTCAATATTCACCATTCTCATAGTTAAAACTTCCAGACCTTTGTTAATACTTCCACAGAGGATTAAGAAACATCACAACATATGAATTGAAATATTTCATTGTTTTAGGAAAACATAAATTCATGAATGACATTGAAAATAAAAAGTAGTGCTATTTATAGGCCTTAACTTTTTCCTTCTTCCCTTTAAAATTAAATCCAGACATCATTCCTGCTAGAACTTTAACAAAGTTAAACAAAACAAGTGACAGGTTCTTAAAACCATGGAAAATACTGTTGTTTGAATCAAATCAGGTATAACAACTTAATTCTAGTCAGAGTTGGATGACCGGTTTTAATAATGGAATATACGATCTTTTGTTGACTGGTTATTAGTTTAGCGTTCCCCCCAAACCAGTGTTGATTGGGCTTCAAATTCAAAGCGTGCTCATGCATCCAATTTTAATGCTTCCTTTTTCCCCTAACTACTAATATAGCGAAGGAGAGCGAGGTAGTAACCATCACATTTGTCCACAGCTTATTGGGAGGGCTTATTAGTGGAAAATAAATGAGAGGCTTTGGTTTACATCAGTTGGCCTGCCTGGAGCCCACTGGAAAAGTCTGAAAACAACACTTGATGTGACCAAGGAACCGGATGGAGTCAGTTTGATTGCACAACTCTAGAACACCCTGCAGATCTGTCCTTCAGTTGTAGTTGTGACTGCCCATACAAATTGTCTTATGTGGTTCTGGAATAGATTCTATAAGGGGTACCTGAAGGTCCTTCCCATATCCTGCCAACCAGCTAGGACTATTTTGAGATGTAACCAGACAGCCTATAATTTCCATGACTATTATTTAGAATGAGTTGGCAAGTTCAAACCAGATTTCACGAATATCCCTGGAATTGTTAGTAAAAGGTAGATGCTGGGTAGTTACATTTTCTCAAATGAATGAAGTGGTTGTTTTTTTAGCATCTGTATGATATTTTTGTGATTATTAAAGGATATATTAGATCAGTTTTAGGCTGCATATTAACCTATCAAGCAAGGATCATTTTTATTAAGTATTTCTCCACCTGTAAGAAACTTAGTTAAATTTCAAGCTGTGCACCTGTTTCTGTTGTTTTCAAAGAATGGGATGTATTTCGAATTTCTTTTTAAAAGCTAATTAGTAAAGCATGCCTTTCTTTCAGGGCACCTATTTCTATTGGTAGGTGTAGATGTTTTCATTTTGATTGTTTTATTTTCATGCCAGAGCACCAAGGTAATGCAAGACTATGGAATCTACCACTGCCACTTCCCTTGACTCACTTCAGTGATCTTCACAGACTCCCCAAGCTCTAAGGAACATTACAGATCTTCCCCTCGATTTCACAAAGGAAGAAATTAGCACTCAGAGATATTAGCTGATTCTTCCTCTCCAAAGTCTGCATAGCTAGTTGATGAAAGAACTAAAACTAGAACCCAGGTCTCCTGCATTCTGTTGTACTATGTCGTCTATGCTAAGGGGAAATAGGTGTGTCTCCTTACTTCATTTTTCTCCTTCGATATTTGGAGACCTAATTCCCCTTTGGTGAACTGCTGAAAGCAAGTGAAGAATACATTTCATTCTCTAAACAAGGAGAGAGAGATCCCAGTCTATGAGATGTTTTCAAGATCCTTATTACATTTAATAGAGAGAACACAACAATAGCAAATCCCCTGGAAGGAAGTGGGTGACCAATCAGAATAATTTAAAATGTATTTTAGATGATAGATACAAAAGCACCTACTTAAGAGATTTATGTCAGATGACGTCGAAGAATTTCAAAGTAAATTTCTTTCCTTTTGTGTTAAACATAAGTATTTCCAAGGGCCAAAGAGCATATTCTTCTAGAATGCTTGATTCTGTTATTTTATGCAAAAAAATGAGCCTTACATGGTCTTATTAAGCATATGGAAATTTGTGTCAGACTACTCTTACTGAAAATAAAATGATTTCTCGATATAAATATGTACTCTTTTAATGATCTTCAAACTCGTTTCCAAACATGCATTTCAATCTATATCTACATGTGCATTATTTTTAAAGAAATTTAACTCTGAATCATTGTTTGCCTTATCAGGAAATAAGAAATTTTATAATGAATTAAATGACAAATTGATGGTTCTTTTTTAAAGAAAAGGTAGTATGCTCAAAAATTTGTCTGTGGTTTTATACTTAAGCACTGCTATATGTGTTTTGGCAAATCACTTTATATAAAAATCATTTTAAATAAAAAGGAATCTAAACACACACTAATTCCATTAGAAATCAGGATAGGAGCTCCCTTGGAGAGTGTAATGACCACAGTCATCCTGAGGGGCTTTCTGGGTGCTGGTGATGCTCTGTTCCTTTGGGTGCTGGTTTTGGGTGCTGGTGTGTTCAGGACTAAGTGGCACATTTATGTGAATGTTTCTGTTTATAATATTTCAATTCAAAGTGAAAAAAATTAAAGTGCTAACAGAGTCTATGAAACTTGCCCTGTACAACTTACAAACATGTGACTGGTAGTAGTGTGTGCTATTTATCATTTGATTCCAAATTTGAAAGAATATACTGAAAAATTGATAGGCTGTTCCCTTTTTTGCCTAAACCTTTTCTATGCTATGCTCTACTGGGAATTTAGATGTCAAATTGCTAAGTATTTTACCAATTCAAGGAAAAAGTATGTAATCAATTCTATTTGTCATTAAGGTAAAAACAGAATAGGACTTTATCTTCTGACTCAGAAATGTGGAATCTTTTCTTCTTAAAGTACATTCTAAGCATGGTTTTATAGGCTCTTAATAAAGTGAAAAAAACTTCTGAGTAAAGCATTCATCAAATTTATTTGTGTATTTGATAATAGATGGCTCTTTTTTTCCTTGTGACTTGGAAACAAGAAGGAATGTTTACTTTTCAAATCATCCTTGACAGGTTGCCTCTGCCAAAGCAGACATTCATGGGCTACTGGACAATTGGCCAGTCAAGAAATGGAATGCAGAAACTGTTGTGTCCAGCAGAAACTCATCATATAGACATAAAGGTTGATATGATTTCTTCATTAAAATGTTGAATGTTACAGATTTTTATGTATCTTCACTGGAGAAAACTTATACAAGCTCAGAAATGACTTGTTCTGATTTATATTAGAGTAGATTTAGCTTCTGCTCAAACTCACACCAGTCTGGCCTCTGAGGGACTCAGTGTAGGTAACTGCTAATGGTCAGTAAAATTCCTAAGAGCTGACCTGTATTTCAGGAGAATCAGGTATCTTGTGTGTTCTCTGAGACAGTTATGCCAGGATATTAGTCTTCATGTAAAAAGGCAAAGGAAAAGATTAGCAATCACTAGTTGCAATAAAAACCCCTCTATGTATTTCAAGCAAAAAAGGATTTACTGTAGGGAATTAGATGCTTATAAAATCATTAGAAAAGACAGAAGGAACAAAAGTCTAGGGGTCATCACTGGAGTTTTAGTTTCAAGATCAGTGCTTCTGCTTCTGCTACCACCCCTGTTGCTGAGAGCTATACAGTAAAGCACGATTGGCAATTGTTTCTGTAAAACATCAGGTAGTAAATATTTTAGGCTTTGTGGCGATACAGATTCTGTCACAACTAACTACTCAACTCTGCCATGGTAGCACAAAGGCAGCCGTAGACAATACATTACAAAAGCAGGCAGGGATCAGGGTTGACCAGTGGTCCATAGTTCATAAATGCCTGGAGTAGAGCATAGAATCTGACTGCATGTATTTGTCAGAGACTCCTTGTCAACTATAGCTGCAGGAAGACGGCCACTACTACTTCTGCCTTCCAAATCTCATGCAAGTGCATTTAATTGGCATAACCTAATCACATCCAGAACCCTTGCTGCAAGGGAGTATGAGGAATGTAGTTTCTAGCCTTCCTGCTCCTGAGATGCAGACTAGTCCAAAAGCAGGAGGGAACATGGATGCCACAGTGGTCAGTATCTAACCCAAACATTTTTTTATTAATTAAGGACTGACGGTAAGGCATACGAATTATTGACATTTTAGTTACATCTATATAATCTTTCCAGGATATCATATCTAAGTACCCAGTACCTATATCAATAACATTATTAAGTTTGTTCCTCTGCTTATGTTTCTACTGAACAACATTTTACCATGTGTGAATATTCTACCTTTCATAATTAACAGTAGTGGTTATCGGTAAGATGTTTTTCATTTCAGTTGTCACTGTTTTTTATATTTTATTTCAAAGACCCAGGCTTAGCTATTACATTCTATGTAATGATATAATAATCATTCTGTGCAGTGGCTATATCAGGCCCTGATTCATTCATTTACAAATTATCCTTCTGGTCAGGACAGCTCTGGGTCCCAGTACTTGGAGTTCAAAGTTGCTCTTGGCTTAGGAAGAAATGAAATAATGAGAAATATTGTGGGATTTTACATCTGGTATATTTTATGGGTAAAAAGAAAATAAAGTGAGAATTAAATAACAGCACATGTGGAAGCATTTATAAATGCAATTTTATGGTATTATTTTTATACATACCATGCCAGTCAATAAAATAAGAGATAGATTAAGATATTGATTATTTAGATTAAATTCTGTATTTTGGAAGAACTACATTTTCTACATTTTAGTAACTACCCAAATTTCGTAACTCAGATAACTACTTTATTATAGGGCCCAGCATTTATAAACATACAGGAGTATCCAGTAGAAAGACATGAAGGAAGATCGGAAACCTTTACTGAAGAATGTGCCTCCTGGAGGTTGCCCTTGGATGACATTAACATAATCTGTGACGTTGCTACATCCCATGGTATGTCAGTTTATTCTTTTGATTTTTTCCTTCCTGCACTGATTTTTTTAAAAGAGGGATTCAAGTAATCTCTAGACATCAAGAAGTCCATAGACTGTCATTCTTGGATTGGATAGCAATTATGTAAAATTTAGAACTAATTTCCTATAACAACCTAACAAAATACTATTGTGGGATCCACTTAAGCACTGCTAAGTTTGTATGCATATGTCTGTTTCTCATTACAATTGTAGCACAAAGTTAAACACACCCAGGCATGTGCTAAAAATAGAAGGGAAAAAGAAAAAGGAGAAACATTGGATTCTTTGGCTGGGATTCCAGTTTGGTGATTGCATGAACCATGAAAGCGAGGCTGCAGTGATTTGCAGGCATTAAACTTCTCATTGTAAAGAAAGACAAATAAAGGATGTTAACTTTTGGCATGTGCATTTCTGGACTGTTGCCATTACCTACTGATGCATGTAGTGTGCCCTGGTACATTTTGGCAGCAGTTTCTCAATTAGTGGCAGTTATTAAGTAGTATAAACAGAAGCGAGGGCAGGAGGAGGGGAGAGAGTCTCTAACTTGACTAAGATG
The DNA here is from genome assembly GCF_964146895.1 of Miniopterus schreibersii. Classification (NCBI taxonomy): domain Eukaryota; kingdom Metazoa; phylum Chordata; class Mammalia; order Chiroptera; family Miniopteridae; genus Miniopterus; species Miniopterus schreibersii. The sequence goes on along the minus strand of NC_138102.1, from coordinate 70,743,327 downwards.
GGGATTGTGCAGGCAAAAATTCAGAAGAAAGTTTTGTTCATGTAAATTCTATAGGTATTGCTTATTCCTAAAATGAGCAATGTTGGATAAAAATGTGCAGGGATTTTGGTAACAGATTGGTGCTCTTATTAAGATATTTTACATTCATTAGTAGAGAGTAAGGATGGATTCTATGGATACAGTTTGAACTTTTGGCCCTTGTGCCATATTTAGGGATTGTACATAAGTATGCTGTGATCCTCTGCCCCACTGCCCTTGACAGGCATCACTAATCAGGTGCAGCACTTTCCTCATTAAACCTTGTCACAGTGTCACAATTCTCAACACATCATTCCAGGCAGCTGCTGCCAGGTAGTCAGAATTGCCCTTAAAAAATGAAACTCCTTTGCTGTTCTTCATATAGTTGGACCCTTTATTTCAGTATTATCCACATTTGCAAACTATGTTTTTTGTTATTTGTTTCTTCTTTTTTTACCCATTCTGTATTTGTAAGAGAAAAGAGCATTTTCTTGGCTTAGAATCATTCATATATATATTTGAGCCAAAGACCAAACAGCACTTAATTCTTTTAATATCAGAGAGCAATTAATAATTTTAAGTATACTTGTGTTAATATTTTTAGTATATTCCCTGGTATCCTATCCTATGTGCAAAGGTACTCAATAAATGTTGAATTGAATTGAATTGATTTGATTTGTGCTGATAGAGGATACACTAAAAAGATTCTTCAGTTATAAATTATGTCATTCTATCTGATATTTGGAACTATAACATACACACAGTCTCCTAAATAATGTCTTCTACAGCTTCTGTTGACTTGTGTTTCTTATCAATGTTAGCTATTTATTAAATTTCCTATATCTTTATGTATAATATTTGGTCTTTATATATGTCTATGGCATACACACACAAACAATATATGTATACATATGTTCCACATTTTCTAGGATAGTATCAAATATAAATGTTATATCTTGTTATCATGTCTTGTGTCTTACTTTTGGGTTCAGAAAATACGACCACTGTCAAACAGATGCCTAGATGAGGAATGATGCTGAGAGCACTTATTATAAAAAAGTAACTTATTCCCTTGCCATAGATACAGATTATGGGAAACATAGCCTATTGTCTGATTACTCAAAGGAAGGCCCTCAAACCAACAGCATTGGCATCTCCTGGGAGCTTGTTGAAAAGACCGAATCTGAAACCCCTCCCAGACCTACTTAATCAGAACCTACATTTTCATTAGATCCCTAGTGATTCATATGCACTTGAGTTGAAAAAGCACTAATAGAGAATTCAGAAAATGAACCTATTCAAGTACCCAGATTGAAAATATAGAGATTTTGTTTTATTTTTTATTGAGTTATAATTGACATATAACATTATATTAGTTTCAGGTATACAACATAATTTGATATTTGTATTGTGAAATGATCATCACAGTAACTCTAGTTAACATTTGTCACCATACATAGTTATAAAATTTTTGTGTGTGTGATGAGAAGGGACGGAGATTTTATAAGAGGTACTCAAAAGATAAACAAAAGTTTGGGAAATTAGATCCATAAAGCTAAGAATAAAAAAATGGAATTATTTATAGCACGAAAAACTTAAGGATCTAGTAACTGTCTAGGAAATGCAAGATTCGCAGGCAGATGTTGACCAGCTTTTGTCCGTCTGAACGAACAATAAAACAAGAGAAAACAGACCTTATTGAAGTACAAAGCACTTTGCTTTCATACAAGGAAGAATTTCTTGCATTTAAAGTGTTAAATAGTTAATGGTGTTATTGTGAGATATTATAGAATTCTTTTGGGACCAAATACCTCCTTAAGTAGATAGCTGTGGCCCCATCTACTTTTAGAGCAGGAACTAAATTGCTTCTCATGGTCCTTTTTCAGCCTAATCAATCCATCTACAAATCATCTCTTAAGTTTCACCTGTGCTTAGTCTCATGATTCAGTTTTCACCAGACCTCTTGACCAGTCAGAAAATTTGTTGCAGATTACAAAATTAACTCCTTTTTGTCGTTTCAGAAAATGAGGAAAATACTCTCTATGTAGTTACATGCAATCCTGTTTCCTTATACTTCATGAATATGGCCGGAAAAAGTGGTAACTTTGTGGACTTTTTTGACATCTTCCCAAGAACTGCCAGTGGAATTTGGCACCCGTTTGTGACTGTGGCACCCTTGGGAAATCCCCTCAAAGGTCAAGTGATTCTCCATGAGCAGCAGGTAATGTACCCCAGGTTACTCACAAGGCACTCACATGCCAAGGGTAACTTATGCGGAGTAAAAGGCAAGAATGATTTGCAACCTATAACTGAAAATATGTGTTTTTATAAAGACCAAGGAAAGGGGCTAGAAGGAGGGCCCAAAGTTATATTTGATCATTACCACGAAGACAAGTTAATATCTTCCTCTCTGCAGAGACTCCAGCATGACCTGTAAGTCTGGAAACATGTAAGTCAGAGTTTCTCAACCTCAGCACAATTGACATTTGAGGCCAGATAACTCTTTGTTATGAAGCTTGCATTACCTTTGAGGAGATAAACAACAAACAAATAAACCAACAAATAATTATACCAATTTCAGATAGTATGTGTTTCACAGGCTGTGTGTTTTAGTTAGGGAGACTTCTTTATCAATAGAAGCTAGAAAATATTCTAAGGAATGATAGAGTGGGTAGGAGGAGTTGGTTGGGTGAGCAAGTATTAAGAGGTGACATTTTATCTGAAAACGGAATGAATTCTCTATGCAAAGGATGCCACGTAAATGCATTGCATGGAACTGTGTTACTCCGCTTGAGCTGCTATAACAGAGAAAGCATAGACTAGGTAGCTTATAAACAATAGAAATTTATTACTCACAGTTCTGGAAGCTGGGAAGTCCAGGATGAAGGCACTGGCGGAGTCGATGTCTCCTGAGGGACCACTTCTTAGATAGCCATCTTTTTGCTGGCTCCTCAGATGAAGGAGGAGTGCAGAATCTCTTTGGTGTCTTGTTCATTCATTCATTCATTCATTCATTTGTTGAATTTATTGGGTTGACATTGGTTAATAAAACCATGCAGTTTTCGAGTGTACAACTCTATAACACATCATCTGCATACTGCATAGTGCGCTCACCATGCCAAGTTGTCTTTTTCCACCGTTTCTTATCCACCATTTGCCCTCTTCCAGCTTCCCCCACACCCCTTTTTTTTCTCTCTAGCAATCACTGTATTGGTGTCTATGTCTGGTTTTTTTTGGCTAATCCCTTCACCTTTTTCACCTAGCATCCCCTCCTCCCCCAACAGCTGTCAGTCTGTTCTCTGTACTGTTCTCTGTCTCTATGAGTCTGTTTCTATTTTGTTTGTTAGTTTATTTTGTTCATTAGATTCCACACATAAATGAAATCATATGGTATTTGTCTTTCTCTGACTGGCTTATTTTATTTACCATAATACTCTCTAGGTACACTCCAGGCTGTCTAAAACAATAAGATTTCCTTCTTTTTGTACAGCTGAGTAGTATTCATTCCATTTTATCCACTCATCCTACATATGAACACTGACACTGCTTCCAAATCTTGGCTATTATAAATAATGCTTCAATGGACATAGGGGTGAGTATATTCTTTTAAATTTGTGTTTCAGGTTTCTTTGGATATATTCCCAGAAGAGGAATTGCTAGGTCAGAAGGCAGTTCATTTTCAATTTTTTGAAGAAACCCCATGTTGTTTTCCTCAGTGGCTGCACCAGTCTGCATTCCCACCAACAGTGCACAAGGATTCCCTTTTCCATATCCTCGCCAACACTCATTGTTTGTTGGTTGATTGATAATAGCCATTCTGACAGGTGTGAGGTGGTATCTCATTGTAGTTTTCATTTGTATTTCTCTGATGATTAGTAATGTTCAGCAACTTTCCATATGTCCATTGGCCATCTGTATGTCCCTTTGGACAAGTGTCTATTCAGATCCTTTGCTCATTTTTTAATTAGATTGTTTGTTTTCTTGGTGTCAACTTGTATAAATTCTTTATAAATTTTGGAAATTAACCCCTTATCAGATGTATCATTGGCAATTATGTTCTTCCATTCAGTGGACTGTCTTTTCATTTTGTTGATGATTTCCTTTTCAGTGCAAAAGTTTTTCGGTTTAATGTAGTCCCATTCGTTCACTTTATTTTTTTGTTTCCCTTGCCCAAAGAGATATATCAGAAAAAAATATTGCTATGAGAGATGTCTGAGATTTTACTGCTTATGTTTTCTTCTAGAATTTTTGTGGTTTGACTTAAATTTAAGTCTTCAATTCACTTTGAGTTTATTCTTGTATATGGTGTAAAGAGGTGGTTTAGTGTCTTTTTTTTTTTTTGCATGTATCTGTCCAATTTTCCCAACACCATTTATTGATTAAGCTACCTTTACCCTATTGTATGTTCTTGCCTCCTTTGTCAGATATTAACCATAAAGGTGTGGGTTTATTTCTAGGTTCTCTATTCTATTCCATTGAACTATATGCCTGCTTTCCAGTACCATGCTGTTTTGATTACTATGGCCCCATAGTATAGTTTGATAGCAGGTAGCGTGATCCCTCCAACTGTGTTTTTTCTCAAGATTGCTGTGGCTATTCAGGATCTTTTGAGGTTCCATATAAATTTTTGAAATATTTGTTCTAGTTCTGTGAAATATGCCATTGGTATCTTGATAGGAACTGCATTGAATCTATAGATTGCTTTGGGTAGTATGGACATTTTTATGATGTTAATTCTTCCTATCAGTGGACATGGTTTATGCTTCCACTTACTAGTATCTACCTCAATTTCTTTTTTTAGTATCTAAGTATGGGTCTTTTACCTCCCTGGTTAAATTTATACCTAGGTACCTTATTTTTCCCATTGCAATTGTAAATGGGATGTTTTCTTAGTTTCTCTTTTTGGTAGTTCATTATTGGTATATAAAAATACCACTGATTTCTGAATATTAATTTTATATCCTGCTATTTACTGAATTCATTGATCAGTTCTAGTAGTTTTTTGGTGGAGTATTTAGGTTTTTCTATATGCAGTGTCATCTCTTCTTCAGATAATCACAGTTTTACTTCTTCCTTTTTAGTTTGGGTTCCTTTTATTCCTTCTTCTTGTCTGATGGCTGTGACTACGACTTCAAGTACTGTGTTGAATAAGAGTGGTGAAAGCAGACATCCCTGTCTTGTTCCTGATGTTAAGGGAAATGCTTTTAGTTTTTTCCATTGACTATGATGTTGGCTGTGGGTTTGTTAAATATGGGTTTTATTATGTTGAGGAATGTTTTCTCTATTCCTACTTTGCTGATAGTTTTTATCATAATTGGGTGCTGGATTTTATCAAATGCTTTTTCTGCATCTATGAATATAATCATGTGATAATTTTTACCCTTCATTTTGTTTATGTGGTGTATTACATTTATTGATTTGCAAATATTGTACCAACCATTAGTCCTCAGAATAAATCCCTCAATCATGGTGTATGATCATTTTGTATTCCTGGATTTGGTTTGTTAATATTTTGTTGAGGATTTTTGCATCTATGTTAATCAGGGATATTGGCCTAAAATTTTCTTTTTTGTAGTGTCTTTATCTGGTTTTGGAATTAGGATAATGCTGGCCTCATAAAATAGTTTGGAGTCTTCCCTCCAATTGAATTTTTTGGAATCGTTTGAGAAGGATGGGTGTTATTCCTTCTTTGAATGTTTGATAAAATTTGCCTGTGAAGCCGTCCAATCCAGGACTTTGATTTGCTAGGAGTTTCTTGATTACTACTTCCATTTCGTTAGTTGTCATCGATCTAGTCAGATTTTCTGATTCTTCCTTATTCAGTTTTGGAAGATTATATATTTCTAGGAATTTATCCATTTCGCTGAGGTTGTCCAAATTATTGGCATATAGTTGTTCATAATATTTTCATACAATCTTTTGCATTTTTTTAGTGTATGTTGTTTAGTGTATGTTGCATTTTTTTAGTGTATGTTGTTACTTCTCCTCTTTCATTTCTGATTTTATTTATTTAGGTCCTCTCTCTTTTTTTCTTGATAAGCCTGGTTAAAGGTTTGTCAATCTCGTTTATCTTTCTCAAAGAACCAGATGTTGGTTTCATCGATCTTTTGTATTGTTTTTTTAGATGCTATGTCATTTATTTCCACTCTAATCTTTATTACCTTCCTTCTACATACTCTGGGCTTTGTTGTTCTTTTTCCAGTTCTTTTACGTGTAGGATTAGATTGTTTATTTGAGATTTTTATTGCTTCTTGATGTAGGTCTGTCATGCTATAAATTTCCCTCTTAGGACTGCTTTCTCCATGTCTCATGGATTTTGGGTTGTTGTATGTTCATTTTCATTTGTCCCAAGGTAACATTTTATTCCCTCCTCGACTTCATTGTTGACTCATTCATTGTTTAGTTATTAAGACTTGTTTTGTGTCCTAACCTGTGATCTATCCTAGAGAATGTTCCATGTGTCCTTGAAAAGAATGTATATTCTGCTGTGCTGGGATGAAATGTTCTATACATATCAATCAAATCCATCTGGTCCAGTGTGTCATTTAAGGTCCCTGTTGCCTTGTTGATTTTTTGCCTGGAAGATCTACCCAGTGATGTCACAATGGGGTGTTAAAATCCCCCACTATGACTGTATTACTGTCAATCTCTCCCTTTATGACCACCAAGATTTTCTTTATATACTTATGTGCTCCTATGTTGGGTGCATATATGTTTACAAGGGTTATATCCTCTTGTTGGATTGTTCCCATTAGTATTTTGTAGTTTCCTTCTTTGTTTCTTACTATAGCCTTTGTTTTAAAGTCATTTTGTCTGATATAAGTATTGCTGCCCCAGGGTGGTTGTTGTTTTTTTTCATTTTCATTTGCATAGAAAACTTATTCCATCCCTTCACTCTCCATCTGTATGTATCATTTGTTCTGAGGTCGATCTCTTGTAGACAGTGTATATATGGGTCATGTTTTCTTATCCATTCAGCTACCCTGTGTCTTTTGATTGGAGCATTTAATCTGTTTCCATTTAAAGTTATTATTGATAGACATTTATTGCCATTTTATTCTTTATACCTATGATCCTCTCTTTCTTTCTTTTTTCCTTCTTTTTTCTTTTCTTATTTGTCCCTTTAACATGTCTTGTAATACTGGTTCAGTGGTAATGAACTCCTTTAGGTTTTTGAGGGGTTTTTTTGTCTGGGAAGCTCTTTATTTTCCCTTCAATATAAATGGTAGGCTTACTGGATAGAGTAGCCTTGGTTGTAGATCCTTGATTTTCATCACTTTGAATATTTAATGCCAATCCTTTCTGGCCTGAATAGTTTCTGTTGAGAAATCATCTGATTCCTGGCCTAATGGTAGTTCCTTTGTAGATAACTGTCTTTCTCTTGCTGCTCTTAAGATTCTGCCTTTATCTTTAACTTTTGCCCTCTTTTTAGAGATGTTCTTGGTGTGGGCCTCTTTGGGTGTATCTTGTTTGGTACTCCCTGTGCTTTCTGAACTTGTGTTTAATTTTCCTTCACCGGGTTAGTGAAGTTTTGAGCCATTATTTTTTCAAATAGGTTCTCAGTCCCTTGCACTGTCTCTTCTCCTTCTGGTATACCTATTATGCAGATGTTACATTTGAAGTTGTCCCAGAGGTTTCTTAGACTTTCCTCATTAATTTTTTTTTCTTTTTGTTGTTCTGCCTATATCTTGTCCTCTGAATCACTAATTTGATCTTCTGCTTCATCTAACCTGCTGTTTATTTCTTCTATTTTATTCTTCTTTTCACATATAGTATTCTTAATTTCTGACTGGTTCTTTTTTATGGTTTCATGTTCTTTTTAATGCTTAGTGTCTCTTTGTTTAAGTTCTCACTGAGATCATCCATTCTTCCTCGAAAGTTAAACATTCTTATAACCGTTGTTTTAAATTCTGCACCTGGTATCTTGATTACTTCCATTTCATTTAATTATTTTTCTGGGGATTTCTCTCCTTCTTTCATTTGAGGCATATTGCTTTGTCTCTTCATTTTGTCTCTATGTATTAGGTAGATCTGCTATGACTCCCAAACTTGCTTTGATAACTTTATAATGTAGGTGTCTTGTGGGGCTCAGTGGCACAATCTTCCAGATCACCTGAGTTCAATGTCTCTTTTATGGGTATGTGTGCTGTCCTGTTATAGTTCAGTCTTCAATGCTGTTGGCCTGTTTGTAGGTGGAGTTAACCCTCAAGCTGGCTGACTATAAGGATAGATCTCAATCACCATGTATGAGTCGCTGTGCAGGGGCTTCCTACTGAGGCAGAGTTGCTTCCAGCAGGGTCTGCTGCCTGCCAGAATCCTCTTTTTTGGTGTTACACTTGTGTGGCTAGTTGGGTCAAGCTCTGGTGTATCTGAAACCCACCACTGGTTTTGTTGGTTCTGCCTCCACTTGGGTGGGTTTTCAATGCAGATTGATGTCAGACGTTGTGTATAACCAGCTTTGGGCTACCTGTCTGGAGTTACCACTCTATTCACTGTTTGTGGCTATGTCTACTGTGCCTGGGTGTGCGTGGGAGTGGCCAAGCTGTGCACAAGGGTCGGCTTCCTCCATCTCTGAGCCAAGGGCAGATCAATAATAGGTCCAAGGCTCCCTGAGGACCACCCCTACCTGCCAGCTACTCCATCACCCCTGAGGTTTCCTGGTCTTCCTCCAGAGCCTTCCAAAGAAAGACTATAGAGTGGACCCTTGCTGGCCACCACCCACAAATCCTGCCACAAGTCACAAAGTTGGTAGGGTAGGGTGACCAGGGTCAGGAGGAGGATGGAGACAGCATGGTCAGGTACTCAACGGGGGGAAAGTGTCCCCTACTCCAGAGCCATACCACTCAGTCTCTGCCAGAGTCTCCAAGCCTAGCTCCCCCAGGGGGAGTGCACTGCAGGTTGGATACAGCCAGCTGTGGCCTATGCAGGAGCAAACTCAGCAGGGCAGGGCCACTGGGACTTTAGAGGACAGATCAAAAGTCTTCCACTGGGGACGTTTCCCACTGAGCCTGCAGGATGAAGGCAAGCACATCCCCTACCCCCATTCCACAGTGCCTGAGTCTCAAATAAGTCTGGCCCCCATTCCAAAACCACACAGTTCACTGACTGTCTGAGAGTCTGCCAAGAGCTTCTTCAGAAAAAGAGCACACCAAAGGTCCCTTTTGGGTGCAGACCCCTCTGCACAACTTGAGCTTGGCAGGGTGGTGTCACCAGTAGTTGGAGGTCTGGCTTGGTGCAGTCCCCAGGCTGGTGCTGTAAGAATAGGAGTGCTCAACCCTGGGAGGATGGTGCCTGAGGACGGTGTTGGACAGAGACTCAGCACAGGGACCTTAGTGGCTGACTCTCCAGATCTCTCCTTGGGGCCACACCACCCAGACCTTTTCTTTATGACTCCCATATGCCATGAATCACCTTCCCACTATCAGAGCCCTAGGTAAGCATTTGAGAGCAAAATCCTGTGTGCTGGCCCTTTAAAAGAGCACCTGGATTTCTAGCAGACTCCTTCCTCTTCTAGGCCAAAAGAGTCCCCACTGATTCCCACTGCCAGATGCTATGCAGACTCCTCTTCCTGGCTCTGATGCTCTGGGTTGGGGATCCCAGCATGGAGTTGAGACCTGATGCTCCTCAGGGGCAACTTTTGCAGCTGAGATATCCCTTTGGCTTCTCAACCACCACAAGTGGATGCAGGATCCTGCCCCCTTCATGTCTCTACCCTTCTTAACAGCCTCTGTGTGGCTTCTGTAAATTCTTGGTTATAATATTCCTGTTCAGCTATCCTTTAGTTGGTTGTTTAGGTTGGTTGCTTTATAATTTAGTTGTAAACCCGGTTTGGCACCAGGAGGAGGTGAATGTAGCTTCACCCTACTCCACAGCTGTCTTGGAATCCTGGTGTTTCTTTTATAAGGTCACTAATCCCATTCATAAAGACTCCACCTTTATGACCTGTTAAAGGTCCCAGCTCCTAATATACTGGGGCTTAGGATATAAACATATTTATTTGGGGAGACATAAACATTTAGTCCATTGCAGGAATGCAATGAAACTAATGATGATCTAATGATCATCTTTAGTATCGAATGATGATCTAATTCCATCCATCACTACTATTCTAAGATAGAACTAATGAGAAGTACAGATGCCCAGAGTTAGGCTAAAAATAATCCCAAACAAGATAAAGATCAAAGGACAGGCTGTGTGTGTTTCAAATAATGAGAATTCTAAAGGTCTGAGTTAATCTGTACTATACCAATAGAAAGGAGTGTAATGTTTCTGTATACCTATTACCCACCTAATATCTACCAAAGCATTTTATTTTGTCAACAAATACACATCATATACCTGCTATTGGGGATACTTCAGTGAATAAAACAGAAAAATCCTTGTCCTCAAAAGCTTACGTTCTGGTGCAGGAAGATATATAATAAGCAAAATAAATAATTAAATTATATCTTAAGGCAGAAGACAAAAGCAAAAGAAAGGAAAACAAGGCTGGGAGGAAGACTGCTATTTAAAATAGCATGGTGGGCAATGACTGCCTAACTGAAAAGGTCCTATTTAAGCAAAGACTTGATGGAGGCAAAGGGAGAGCAGGTATCTGGAAGAAACTTCCAGGTAAAGAGAATTGTAAGTTGTAACCTGCCTCTTCAACTTGAAAAGTGTGGTAGGGATGATTGGCTGAGGGAAAGAGTTTAAGGAGGTGAGGCCAAAGAGGTCACATAGTAGGTTGGGGCAGGGTCTTGGTGGAGGGGCTCAGGAAGCAGATTATGTAGAGCCTTGAAGGCCATTGTGATGTTCTGGGGCCTGTCTCTGAGTGGAAGGGAAAGGTGTTAGAAGGTTTCAAGCAGAGGAGTGGCCTGATCTAACATGTATTTTTAGAGGATTTCTCTGACTCCTCTATGGTGAATAGCCTATAGGTGTTAAGGCAGAATGAAGGAGGCTAGTTAAGAGACTTTGGCCATGATTCATGCAAGAGATAATGGCAGGTTGGAGGAGTATGGAGGTTGTAATAATGATGGATTCTGGACATATTTAGAAGGTAAGATCAACATGATTTCCCAATAGATCAGATGTATGGGATGAGAAGGAGCAGAATTAAAGACAACTTCACGTTTTAGGGCCTGAGCAAATGAAATGATAGAGTCGCCATCAACTGAAATGAGGAAGGAATCAATTTTGGAGGAAAGATTAGGTGTCTGATTAAATTTTACATGTCTATTAGGCATCCAAGTAGATGAACCTGGAGTTCAATGGAGAGGTCAGAACAGGAAATACAAGTTTGGGAGTCAATGGCATATAAGACATGAGAATGAAAGAGGTCACCGGGGAGTGAATGTGGGTCAAGAAGAGATGTTTGAGCACTAAGCCCTGTGGCAATAAAACATTAAGAAATCAGGGACATGAGGAGGAATCTACCAAGGGTTTGGAAATGAGTGGCCAGTGAAGCAGGCGAATAAACTGGGGAGTGTGGTGTCCTGGGAGGAAAGTGATGAGTGTCTCAAGGAGAGGAATCAATTGTTAAATGCCGACAATGTGTAAGATAAATATTACATACACTATCCCATGTTGTTCTTCCAGCTGCCCAGGGAGGTAGCTGTTAGCAATATGTACATTTGAGGAAACAGGCTCAGGGAATTTTAACAACTTGCTCAGCTACATGGGACTTGAGATTCAAACCACATTGGATGGACCCCAGTAGAATTAAACTTCACACACTCTCACTTCAGATACTTGGGGAAAGAAAAGTCTGAAAAATTTTAAAGTATTCATAATAGGAAAATATTAAAGAAATGCAGTGCTGTTGCTTATGAATATTTAAGGTCACTATAAAAATAAAGTGTTACCAAGAAACAGTATTTTGGACTGTGTCTAATCAAGAGGAAAATGTTGCATAAATAACATGTCAGTAGTTAACTGAGTAAATAAGTCAACTTTAACTTTAGGCATTGCCTTAAGAATTATCATAAATTCTGAGTTAATAAATTTTTTCTGGTTTTCAGATTTTTCTTTTCTTTTTACTTTCTCCTACAAGCAGAGTTATGAGTATCCAGATATTGCTTATAAAAGTTTGTTTCTAGCACAAAGAAAAGGGTTTTACTTTATAGATTTCCAACAAAATATCAGTGCCATTGAATTGAATTCTACAGCCAGAAGAATCTGTCTTTATGACACATGATATCTTAGTGATTTTTAATTCAGTAAGCCAACTAAATTTAGAAAGGGATATAAATATGGAGCATTTATTCAAACAGTTCTGCCAAATTTTCAGCTGTCGAATTTACATATACCATTTCTTTAAAAGATTTTTTAAGTTCTCACCAAGTATTTTATTTTCTCAAAAGATTCAATTATTTGGTAACATTGCTGATTAATACTCTGTTCACTTGTGACTTTCATCAAGAAAAAATATGTTTTTCTGCACTGAATGGAGAACATATTTGCCGATACATCTGATAAGGGCTTAATATTCAAAATTTATGAGGAACTTATAAAACTATCAAAAAAACCCAAACATTCCAATTAAAAAATGGGCAAAAGACCTGAATAGACTCTTCTCCAAAGAGGACATACAGATGGCCAATGGACATATGAAAGGATGCTCAATGTCACTAATCATCAGAGAAATGCAAATTAAAACCACAACAAGATAGCACCTCACACCTGTCAGAATGGCTATCATCAATAAATCAACAAACAACAAGTGTTGGCGAGGATGTGGAGAAAAGGGAACCCTTGTGCACTATTGGTGGGAATGCAGATTGGGGCAGCCACTGTGGAAAGCAGTATGGAATTTCCTCAAAAAATTAAAAATGGAACTGCCTTACGACCCAGCAATTCCACTTCTGGGAATATATCTGAAGAAACCTGAAACACTAATTCAAAAGAATATATGTACCCCTATGTTCATTGCAGATTATTTACAATAGCCAAAATTTGATAGCAGCCCAAGTGCCTATCAGTAGATGAGTGGATAAAAAGCTATGGCACATTTACACAATGGAATGAATACTACTTGGCCATGAAAAAGACGGAAATCTTACCCTTTGTGACAGCATGTATGGACCTGGAGAGTATTATGTTAAGTGAAATAAGCCAGTCAGAGAAAGACAAATACCATATGATTTCACTTATATGTAGAATTTAATGAACAAAATAAACTAATAAAGTGGAGACAGACTCATGGATACAGAGAGCAGACTGACAGCTGTCAGAGGGGAGGGGGCTGGGGGCTGGGTGAGAAGGGTGACGGGATTAAGCAAAGAAAAGAAGAAAGATTCATGGACAAGGACCATAGTACGGTGATTGCCAGAGGGAAGGGAGATGGGGGAAGGTAGAAGAGGGTAAAGGGGGGATAAACGGGATGGAAGAAGACTTGGGGTGGTAAACATACAATACAATATACAGATGATGTATTGTAGAATTGTATACCTGAAACCTATATAATTTTATTAACCAGTGTCACTCAAATAAATTCAATTAAAAAATAAATAAAAGTATGTTTAAAGATCTGCTTAACTTCCCTAGCCAGGATTTGGCCTCCTGCCATTCTAGCATGTTACCTGACTTATCCTTTTGATTACGGTTTCAACAGTTTTCCAAAAAGCTACCTCAGTACCCTGAGCAGGAATTGCTCAGCATATCTGGAAACTTCCATTCTACCTATCATCTGAACTGCCTCGTCTTTTTCCCAGGGAGAATATCTTAGTTGTCTATTTTATATTATGGCCCCCTTATTTGGATTTAAAGATGTAAGACCTCTTTAAATCCAAATACAGCATGCAGCTGTAAAATTTAACAAATGATAAATAATTCTAATGGAATAAAAAATGAGTGCACTGCCTTTAATTACTTCTTCCCCGTTCTGCTATAAATGAAAATGGAGCTAAAATATTGTAGAGAAGTACTTCCATTAATTCATCTATCCTTTTGTCTTTTAAAAATAAATCTTTGCTCTGGATGCATTTCCCTGGTTAGCTTTAGAAGTTGTTCAAAAGTCCTTGCTAAAATAAAATCTTAAGGAAAGGGAAACTTCTCCATGCCTAAAAATAAAGCACCCCACCCCCACCCCATGAGATTACTTATTACATCTGTACAAAGTTTAGAATTTCAGACTTTGGGACATTGAGGTCATCCAGAGGTTACTTTTCTCCCAGTCAAATACAAACATAATAAAATTGCTCACTTGCTTCTCCTCTCTGCCCCCTTAAAGGAGCGCCAAAGCCACAGTTTCATGTACTTGTGTGTGACGAAAAATTCTATTTTTAAACTCAGACAGAATATATCATTAGTCATTTACAGAAGGAAACTATTAACTTCTAAAAGGATGGGACAGCAGAACTTCGTCATGTTGCCAATTGCTTCTAAAACTAATTCTAAATACAGCAGTGGCTGGAAATATATGTTTTCCATGTCACTTTGAAAGATACAGTTTTTCAGTTCACTTAGACCAGGTTATGAATATATAAGTATTAGACCCTCAAAATGAAGAAAAATGCAAAACCGTACTAACTTATTTTTCTGCTTAATCATATCTGTTTAATCATCTGCTTATTCTTCTGCTTAATCATATTTTGGGGATCAGACATTATTTTTAGGACTTTTTTTTTTGCTTAGAAAAGTTAATATTATCCCAAGTTGCTTCAGTGCTAAGAAGTCATGTTAATGTTGTAGATATTTTTCATACACAAGAATTTCTCCTTTTAAAAACAGTTATTCAAAAAAGATTTAATCTAGAATGGAGACAAGTAAGTTTTTAACCTTTTACTACGTTTTCTTAAGGAAAACTTTTAGATATCACCATCATTTTCAAACTTGCAAATGCCAGGAATAACACTTCTTATATGAAATGTTATTTTTAAAAAGAACATTCCTAACACAAATTCTTAATGGAGAGTTACATTTTATATAGAATAATAGATTCTAAGGGTGATGTTTGTGGAAAAATGTAAGCTTTGTCAACATGTTTAGTGGAGTTTTTACTATGGCCGAGATTGAGTATGTAGAGTGAAGGAAACTGATATGAATCCCACCTCAGTTCTTGAGCACTTCAATAAAATTAGCTAGTAAAGTAAATTTGAAACCACACTATGTGGTTCCATATTTGCAGATAAATCATTAATCCTTTTATGTATTTTTTATTTCTCTCCAACTGAATTATGTAACAGATGACAAGGGCCATAGTTAATTCATCATTGTTTTCTCCTTTGTGCTTTAAGCATCAACTGCTCAACAGGTATTATGGGAGAAATAACAAACATTTCATACTCTGTTTCCTAATTTTGCAAAGTATATTAATTATTTGGGTGCTTTGTGACTTAATTTTCCCCAAAGGAAGTTCTTAAAATGAAAATTGATAAGGATTAGGATAATGGAGGAATTCCAATTAAAAATAAAAAGGAAGAAAGAAAAGATAATTGCATAACAGAACAGTGAGGCCCAACAAACCATTCGCTGATGCCTTTTTGCAAAATTGTTAAAGGTCTTCAGGTTTTAACTAGAAAAGCCAACTTTTCATCCCTTAAAAATATTTAATCTTCTCTGACTGTCTCAATTTTAAGTTCTTATTTCATGTGTTTCTGTTCATTTCTTTTAATGATTAAGGTGTTTTTAAAAATTTCTTTTCTTGCAAAACCTCTTCTAATTACTGAGAGGTTATTACTTCATTTGCATAACTGTGATTAATAGTTCTGGAGTAATCTCTTGTTTGTACATTATTACGAAACCAACTGTGAAAGTTTTTTAAGCTTAGTGAATTTCAAGATGAAGAAATCCTCATTACTAGCTAGGTTCTTGTAGTCTTTGATATTTCCTTGCTAACCCACTGTTATATATCATGTACATATTTTCTAAATTGAACTGGATTTGTGAAAAGAATTAATTTTATTATTATTTTTAATTGTTAAATTTGATTTTAATGTAATTGTGTACAATATAAAATAGTTTTCAACAGAACATTCTTTAAGTGTCATTTTGATAAAAGTAAATGGACTTTTAAAAATTAATCCTCTTAATTTTATCATTACTATGTAATAAAACAGAACCATGGTTAAGCTAGCCTATATTAAGAAGGGGATTGTTTTAAGATAAAATCTTCAAAAAGAATTCCTTCCACATCATATAATTAGAAACATCCTCATAAAAGCACCTAATACTTTAAATTCTGTGTTAAGGAAACCACTTGGTGTCTTCATCGTGTTTCAATATTGCCATCTTCCTTCTGAGTTATCACTATAACCTTTCCTCCCAGGTTGCCAAGAACCTTCTGCTTCTACAAATCTTGAATTTTGCACTGTTCTCTTCATTTCCAGAGCAATGTCATCCTGTTGTTGGATACTATTGGCCAAGCCCTTCGTCGTCTCATCCTCCCTTCGGAAGAAGTTTCATCTAAGAAACCTTCCTGGTGGAACAAGGAAGAAACTGTAAGGAATACCCAACTTGTCCAGCAAATTGTCAGGGATTTTCTGTAGCTTTTTAACCATAAAGAGGAGTGCCTGCCCATCCCTCTCAGTGCCTTTTGTTTATTATAATGCACAAGAGAATTCTTTTACTATGGACTTGTAGATTTTAACACAATTCAAATAGACATAGATACACATATTATCAAAGACCAGTAGCTTCTTTTTGTATCCATTGTACTCACATGAAAACTTGTCAGGACTGCATTCATAATAATTGGACATTATGAGCTATTTGAGTATGATATTTATAACAAATTCCTAATCATGCAGTCACTTTAACTTATTTTCCAAATATGCATTTATGTTTTGGATTTATATGATAAGCCCATGAGTACAACACCTAATTGCACCTACTAGATAAATAAACATTTTTAGTTATTAATTAAATTAAACTAGTAAGTAAACATTTTAGGCCAACCCAGGAGAATTTATTCTGCTGTTTAGAAAAAGGTAATGGATACATAATGAGATTTATCCTCTGCTCTGTAGGATAGCATACTTAGGTCTTAAAAGACCATGAAAAAAGAGATTTTTTAAATGTCATAAATGTATCCAAATCTAAGAAGAAAATTATTTCTTATTTATTTATGTTATGGCATAAATTCCACAGTTAATCATTGGATAGCATGTTTGTTTCTAACCAGTATTGGGGGTTATTTTTAACAATTCTAAAGATGTTTTAGTACGTCGTCCACAGTAAATTTTGACATATATTTTAGTCCATGTTACCATAAGAGTCTTGATGTAGATAAACAGGTAGCTTCTCTGAGAATTAGTTTTTAAATGTTGAAGAATTTTATTTAAGGCAAAGCAGCTGAAGAGACATAACTGCATCTGACATATTTAATGTGAATATTCTGTTTTGTTTTATCTTTAGGAAACTTATAAAATGTGTAAAGAGTTTTCACACAAAAACTGGCTAGTATTCTACAAAGAAAAAGGGTGAGTTTTTGGTTGTAGAAGATTTAAACTGTGGTCCTTATTTTGCCCATTTTATTTCCTTTTTTAAATATACTTGTTTATTATAAAACTAACGTAACCAAATTATAAATGTTTTACTGTAAAAGAAGCTTATCCCACATTGAACAACTCACACAAGAAGAGAGAGTGCTCATAACTCCATTATTCAACCGTTACTAGCATAGCAGCTGTCACTTTCCATTACTTCTTATGCGTACCATTGCATAGTTCATAATTGTGTATATCTGTTTGCTCAATTAACATTTTTCTATGTTATTACTTAGTCTTAAAAATATTCTTTTTAGGGTTGCATAATATATCATGAAGTGATTGTGTCATGGTCACTCAACCATTATCCTCACAGTTGTCTTCTCCTTTTTCAGGAACAACTTGACTGTGCTGGATGTGCTAGAAGGGCGAACTCATACCATCTCACTTCCCATCGCACTCAAGGCAGTTTTTCTTGTAGCAGAAGACAAATGGCTTCTGGTGGAGAGCAAAACAAATCAGTGGGTGGCTCTCCATAGCATCTCATGGCGTGTGTTGTAGCTCCTCCTTACTTATCAATTATCCAGCATCCTTACTGTTCTGTCTTTCTGTGTCTGTCTTTTAGCAGTTTCTGAGTTTTGCATCATCTCTATAGGTGAAAGTTAGAAGAAGTAAAGAGAAAAAAATTACAGTAAATTAAATGTCACTTCACAAAGTAATTATAAAAGTGTTTCAGAGGATCACATTGAAATTAACAGTAAAAACATAACAACTTTTATGTATGATCCAGATTTCTTTGGGGTTTTTCTATTAGCATGTTGAGAATTCACTGTGTTCTTGCCAAACTAGAGATACTGCAAAATAGATCTTCAGTTTATCCTGCTCTTAAAGGGCCACAGTCTCCATCATAGGGCTGTTGCTTTTTTGTGGCTTCACAGGGTCACCTCTTAGAAGTTTCTCCTTCTATCTTGTGTGCTCTTATTTGGTCATGTTTCTGTTTGTATTGCTTCCCCCATTGGACTGTACACTTCTTGATGAAAGGGACATTATGTGCTCTTGGCATAAATAGGGTGAAGAGTAAATTTTGAGTCACCCTCCTTCATGCATTTTATCCACTAGCTAAACGGAGACTTCTCTGCAACTCTGCTGACAAGCAGAGGAAGCCTGATGCAAAAGATTCCTGGCTATTTCTACATCACCATCTCAGATGCCTTAAAAATAACTAGATCAAGGAGATTACAATAGTGAGGGCTTCTGTCCCTTAGCTGGTCACAAATCCAGAGGTCAGGCTCCCACTTCCCGGCTGATCAGTCGTATTAACAGCAGGCTCCGTGATAATAAGAGTGTGTCTCATTACAGCTGTTTTTTTTTCTTTTCTTGTTTTGTATATCTTTATTGATTTCAGAGAGAGGAAGGGAGAGGGAGAGAGAAAGAAACATCAATGATGAGAGAGAGTCACTGATCGGCTGCCTCCTGCATGCCCCCGACTGGGGATCGTGCCTGAAACCCAGGCATGTGCCCTGATCGGGAATCAAACCGCGATCTCCTGGATCCTAGGTTGATGCTCATCCACTGAACCACGCCGGCCAGGCTCTTTTTATTTTTATTTTTTACAGCCCTTCCTCATACGCAGTGTTGAATTTTTGTTACTGCATTGTGATTATGCACTGCTCTTTCTACACGGTGTTGAGAATTACGCTGAAACTCTGGAACTGCAAATTATACTCAAAGTATTAAAAAAAGGTTTTGGGAGGGAAAAACTTGATTTTTCTACTCTGGTTGCACAATTATTAGAAAAAGAAAACTTTTCACTTAGGTGTTTTGTTTGTTTACAGGAAATACCTTTTAACTAAGCCTGCGCATATCGAATCTGAGGATACTGGGGTTTGCCAGTTGTATGTGTTGAAAGAGGAGCCGCCTAGCACAGGGTTTGGAGTTACTCAAGGTAAACACTGCTTTTTTTGTGTTTATGGCTGTAGGCTGCATGCTTATATACATCCTGTCCTTCAGAATCGTTTAGCAGCAATAATATCAGCATGTGTTAAATTTATATCGAGAGAAAACTTAATCACTACACTGAAAATAGTAAATAAGAATCTATGTCTTTTAAGTTCTGTCTTTGAATTTTTTTAACTGACAAATCAGAATTTTTATATATGTTTAGGTTCCAAGTCTATTTTAAGATAGCATTTTTTCCTTTTTACATAGACCATCAGGATTTCTATTCAATTCATCACAGTTTTGGGGAAGTGAATAGTAGTTATGAAAAAAATCTAAAACATGCCTTTGCCAACATGGATTGGGTCAGTTTCATGTCTTTTATATAGGGTTCTATTATTTACTGCTAGTAAAATTTTGAATTTCATAAATACTTGAAATTACTTTGAGAAGATGCCTTGATTATAAAAAAACAAGTTTTTTCAGATGAAAGGCTATTACTGTAATTTAAAGTGTTTTCTCTTTTTTAACTTGTGCTTTTTTCTGTTTGAATTGGTGAGAATGAAATCTTATAAACATTAATTCAAGGAGCATTTTAGGGCCACCTGGTATCTAATGTTTCTCTGACACTATTCAGAAACAGATTTCAGCATGCCTCATAAAGTTTCAAGTGACCAACTATCATCTGAGAATCTGAGTTCAGCTGTGGGACAAAAGATTGCCTCTCCCAACCGAATTCTCTCAGATGAGAATAGTTATGCTACAGTTGTTGTTGGTTTCCCAGATCTCATGGTAAGTATCAGTTTTTTAAAATTATTGAATAAATATTTCTTTCTCTTAATTTGGCCTATAATATAAAGCCTATTTAAGGAAGTAATTAAAAATTCAATGATTTTCTGATAAACATTTCAGATCAACATTCTGTTTTCCAAATCAATCATTTAAAAAATGTGTTTTACCTAAATGGTGTCATTGCTTTTTAAAAATTACCTTTTAAAGTGTGATGCAGTTATATAGTCTAGTAAGGGAAAACCGGTATTATCCATATATGGAATTTCACATGTAAATGCTTAACATACTGAGAGTGACTTTACATCATGTTGTCTTAATGTTTGCTCATGTAATCTTTCAAGAGGAACAAGTTGAGACTAATTAAAAAACATGTCTTCCAGAATTTTTTAAAGTGAAATATGTCAGGACCTCATTACTGTAGATTAAAATTTTCAACACTGATGGCCATCAAATCACTTTCCATTGAGTTTTGCTCTGATTTATCAGATCATTGCAGCATCCAGATTATACTATAAATGAAGAGTGTATCAACTTAATTTGCTTTTAGATGGACCTTTCTGCTGTTATTTATTATTATCTGTAAAGAAGGGGCTGTTTGTAATTGGTTTTAGGTGAAAATAGGCACTATCTTCCCCTGATGGTAATGTGGATAAATGAAACAAAAAGGTTATTTCAGTCCAAGTTGCCATCTAATAACCTTAGATGTAGCTCCATGTGTTTCGATTAAACATTTCATTTTCATAGTTCCCTTTGGAGCTTTTAGGTGGGGTGATAGAATCATCTAAAGATAAAAATATCAGCTCTGCCTCACAGTATACCAATCTCACATACCTCAAAAATTAATCTACTTAATGAATGATGAGTACGTCAGGGTCAAAGACTTTCGAAATCCAAAACCCAATGGATAATGTGTGGCTTAGGACTTTGCCATATGTCTTCCTAATTATCAAGTAAAAAGCGTTTGCTATGGTATTACATAACTGAAAAGGAAACATGCTGTTGAAATACAGTACCTACCGCAGCCTTGAATGAATGAAAGAGAGGTTTAATATGCTTTCTACAGTGCTTGCTGTATCAGTGTAGAAAATACTGGAGCTATTTTTCTGAAGGTAGAACTATTCAAAAGCTGATCTTCTGATTGAAGAAATTAGAATAGAAACATGATGTTATTATAAAAAGTTTAGAAAGTAAAAGCTGAATATAAGACACTGTTTTTATTAACCTTGTAGAAATTCTTTATAGCCTGTAGGACTAGTGACCTTGTTGAAAGCTCTATCTTTCCATATTTAGTATGGTACCCACCACGTAGGAGATATTCAATGAATTTTTATTTAATGAAGGATTAGAGTAAATTAGGCAGCCTTTTAGCATTTTATAATAATCATGCTTTTTAGGCCTTAACGCAATAGTCAGGCACTTCTACAAGATTTTATAGATGAAGAACAGAAACAAAGAGGATGTATCCCCTAGGCTACAAAGATTATGAGTGAATTAGCTGGGATTTGAGCTCAGTGGGATTGGCCCTCAACCATAGCCTTTCTATTGTACCACAGTGCCTTTCTGCTTCTGTGTGAATTTCTTTTGAATCTTTGTAACACTATCAACAAAGGGGTATGTTTCCTTTTATTAACTTTTTATAGCATTAACAGAGGCACCTAAATTATTATAAACTTATTAAAACTTTCTTAACCTAATACCAAATATCTGCAAAAACCTACAGCAAATATCATCCTCAATAGTGAAACATTAAAAGCATTTCTTTTAATATCAAAAATAAGCCATGGCCAGTGTGGTTCAGTTGGTTAAGTATCATCTCATGCACTGAGGTCTCAGGCACATGCCCGGATTGTGGTCTTGATCCCAGTTAAGGGGCATGCAGATGGCAGTTGATCCATGCTTCTCTCTCTCATTGATGTTTCTCTCTCTCTCCCCCCTCCTTTCCTCTCTCTCTAAAATCAATAAAAACATATTTAAAAAATAATACAAAGAATAAGACAAGGATACCACTGTCACCACTTCTATTAAACATTGTACCAAGCATCTCAGATGTGATCTATTAAAAAAATTGATAAATTAAATTTCATCAAAACTAAAAACTTAAGCTCTGTAAAAGACACTGTTAAGAGAAAGAAAAGACAATCTACAAGCTGGGAGAAAATATTGGCAAATCACATTTCCAACAAAGGACTTGTATCAGGAATATATAAAGATTTCTCAAAATTGATGAGTAAAAAAACCAGTAATCCAAAATAAAAAATAGGCAAACAGTGTCCCAGTGTGAGGTGTCAGAATGCAGAGCCTGAGTAAGTGAAAGGACATTTGTGGTGGCAGAGAGGGAAGCACTGGTGATGGGAATTAAGTCCAGGCAAGGTGAAGATGTTATGTCCCCATGAACGGGCAACCTGATGTGGTATGTGGGAGCCCAGATAAGGTGAGGAAGGCATCCAGGCATGAACATAGCCCAGTGTGGGCTATCAGGACCTTATGATAAGTAGACTTATCATGGTGATCACTTTGTAAGGTATATAGGTATTGATTCACTGTGTTATATACCTGAAGCCAATATGATGTTGTATGTCAACTGTACTTTAATAAATAAATAAAAGTACTAGTAATGTTCTATTCCTTATGCCAGAGAGTGGATGTGTTAAGAGTTTGTTTTATTTTTAAACTAACTAAAATATATTGTTATATTCTGTCCTGTTAGTTATAATTCATTTCAAGATAAAAATATGTTGTATACTCACACTTGTCTAAAAATTATGATTACTGGTAAAGCAGCTATCTCCCGTACCAAATTCAAAAAGTTTAAGGAATAATTTTTATTTTCTTATACTTGTGAAACTGTATATCTGCTTGAAGGGCTGCATTAACCAAGTTGTAGTGAATGTCGTTCATAGCACTTCAGTGCCTTAATCTTTTTTTTTTTTTTTTTTTCAGTCACCCAGTGAAGTTTACTCTTGGAAAAGGCCATCATCTTTGCATAAATCAAGGGTCACTGATACAGCATTCTACGGAGGAAAGAAGAAAAGTGGAACTCCAAAACAGAGCAATTGTGTGACTCTTGTCGATACTAATCAGATAGTCAGGATTTTGCCCGCGGGAGAAGTCCCTCTAAAAGATATCTACCCCAAAGGTAAGAAACTTACCAATTCCTAATTTACCAAGGTAGTTTGCTTTTGATAGGGATATTTAATTTATGATTGTCATTGTATATTTGTTAATATAGATAATTATAACAGGGTTCCAGTAGTTTACATGACCTGTACGTACCCAGAAAGTTTTCACTCAACTTCTCACACTGTGTAGTTGTAGCCCTTGCGTAAAAGTTGAACGTGTCTCTGGGAGCAGGAAATGCGGGATGAGAGGAGTAAATCCGGGGCTGACTGCCTTTTCTTTTGGCCTGTGTGACTCGGTAATCTATGCTCATGTCGATCTCCGATAAAAATTCAATTTTTTAAAGTAAATAGAATCCAGCCATCTGACTAGTCAGGAACTAATGCATATCAGCCTTTTATTAAAGAAATCAATAGAAACTGTAAAGGCTACTCTCCTGGTGGCTTAAGGATGGTGTAACTTCTGTTTAATGCAGACAAGGAGAGATTTACTGCTTTCTCTTCATTGTTTCTCTTCTAGTTAAGTGTTAGCTTTTTTTAGTCACAGGCCTAAGCTCCTTAAACACAAAATAATGACTATTGACTGAAAGCAGTGCGCTGTTTTTTGAACTTTGAGTGAATTCAAAGATTTGGTATCAGCATGATTGCAGGGCACACATCGCTCTTTTGATCTGGGAGTACAAGATCGTTAACTAGTAGGTAACAGATGTACTTAAATTACATTGCTAGAAGGAGTAAATGTTTTAAATATAATTTCATCTTCCCTCTGAAATGTTCTTGGTGCTTTTGCTTGACAGCTTCCATACCTCCTCCTAACCTTGGCACGGCGCGCATAAGCTGTCCCCACACGTAAGCTGTCCCCACTGCTCATGGGACTGATGCCGTAAACACTGCAGTTGTGACTTCCCTTTAATCACTAGTGAACTAATCCCTAAATATAGTTTATACCTATCTTTGAAATCCACCTGGACTATAAATATAATGGAAATTTATTCAGCCTCTGTCCTTTCGACATTATTGGAACATTTAAAATGGATACACAGCCCAGCCGGCGTGGCTTAGCAGTTGGGCATCAACCTAGGATCCAAGAGATCTCGGTTCGATTCCTGGTCAGGGCACATGCCCAGGTTGTGGGCTTGATCCCCCAGAAGGAAGCAGCCAATCAATGACTCTCATCAATGATGTTTCTCTTTCTCTTTCCCTCTCCCTTCTTCTCGCTGAAATCAATAAAATTATTTTAAAAAAATAAAATAAAATGAAATGGATACACAAGAATTTGGCCAAGTTTGGAGGAAAATCTGGCCACGGTTTTTTACTTCCTTAATTTAATCATATATTCTGAGCTAATTTATTTTCAAATCAGTAAACATCAATTCTGACTATTTTTCAAGTGTTCACAATTACCACCACCACTACCACCACCCTAAGTATTTTTTGAAGTACTTTATAGCCACAAATTGCCTTTTCTAATAGTGGAAATATTTTTTAGCACCAAGAGTAAAATTCTTGCTTCCTCTTCTTGAAATAGACATAGCCATTATTGAATTTTCTCATCCTCTTTATGCCATGAAATTAATTTGCACAGTGAAAGAAAAGAAAAATATAGAAAAAAGATAATTTAAAGTAAGTTGGCTTACTTTGCTTTCACGGGCATTCTAAAAGTACTAATGGCCTGGCCGGGCGTGGCTCAGCGGTTGAGCATCGCCCTAGGATCCAGGCGATCAGGGTTCGATTGCCGGTCAGGGTACATGCCCGGGTTGCGGGCTCAATCCCCAGTTGGGGGTGTGCAGGAGGCAGCCAATCAATGACTCTCTCATCACTGATGTTTCTATCTCTCTCCCTCTCCTTTCCTCTCTCTGAAATCAATAAAGATATATTTTAAAAAATAAAAATAAAAATAAAAGTACTAATGGCAGTAGCTCAACTTAATATTAATAGTTATGAAAATAGTTCCTGTTAGCTGCAAGCCAAAAGCTAGGCAGCTCTATCCATCCCAACTGCTTCAATAACTGGTAATTTTTGGCAAAGAGCCTGGGTCTATAAATAATTCAGTCTGTTCCAGTGAGGTCTTAGCAGCAGTATCTGTCAAAAATGATATATGATGCAAAACTTTATCCAAGATTGACCTTATATCCCAGGCAGCATTTCCAATGCAGGCAGTGCCTGACTTAGGATAAGCATGTTCATTTTATACAAATGGCCATCTGGGGACAGCTACTCCAGCTGGGAGGTCAGATTACCATAGTAACCCTCTCTTCTTACCCTCTGCTATCTCAGCACCTTATCTTCCCTTCCCCTAACCCCTTTGCACCACTCCTTGCCTAGCTCTGCAGCTCATACCCAGCCCCAGGCCTGTGATTCCCACCCTGGAATACTTTCTGAGTCCTTAAGGGCCCAAGATGGGTTATTTTTTTTCTGTGTTTTTTTTTTGGTTTGTTTGTTTCAAAAAAGAACTTTCTTCTTTATGCTAGGGGTTCCTCGTCTCTTTTTTTCTCTGTCTCGGTGCTTTGTATTGTGTCTGGTACAAAGTAAGCTCAACCGTGTTTGTTGAATAAGTAAGAGAGATTTTGAGTTTCCCAGGTGGTCTACTCAAAACCTTCAACTGCAAATATGAAGTAAAAATGTCATGCTTCTTTTTTGTAAACTATGTGTGATAAATTCAGCATGGACATTTTTGATGTCTCATTCTAATTATAAGTTGTAAGAAGATTAGATAGATAGATGATAGATAGATAGATAGATAGATAGATAGATAGATAGATAGATAGATAGATAGATATAGACAGACAGACAGACAGACAGACAGGAGACAAAAGTCTTTAAAGGTATGGGTTCTGTGAAGGGGAAGTTTTTGTTTGTTTTTTAAGAGACAGTAGTGGCACAGATTTTGTAAAATGGGGCTATTTTTAAAATTGTTGTTGCCTTAGGGCCAGCTCTAGTAGCAGCTGTGGGGAGTGGTAGATAGAACATAGATTTCAGAGCTAGGAAGGTGTGGGTTTGAAAGCCATCTCTATTACTCTACAGCTACATTTCCTCAAGCAAACCACATTATTATATTACTTATATAAGCCTCAGCTTCCTCATCGCTCAAACAAGAATCCTAAGAGTTCTGCCTTGGGCTATTGATAACTTCATTCCACTTTCAGCAGGATTCCTGCTTTTCTGTTGTTGTTCCTATTTTGGTATCATGTAGTACTTTAATACTCTGCTCTTGTCATGACTATTTGCAGATGTTACCCCTCCACGAACATCTGGTTATATAGAAGTCACTGATCTTCAATCAAAGAAACTCCGATATATCCCTATTCCCAGGTAGTCCATTTCCACTTTGTTCTTAGCTTGTATGCCAGATTTTTTCTTTTTTTTTAAGTAACTTCTTAACAAGTTCTCTGAATAAGTATG
This sequence comes from Miniopterus schreibersii, assembly GCF_964146895.1. Classification (NCBI taxonomy): domain Eukaryota; kingdom Metazoa; phylum Chordata; class Mammalia; order Chiroptera; family Miniopteridae; genus Miniopterus; species Miniopterus schreibersii. The sequence goes on along the minus strand of NC_138102.1, from coordinate 70,716,659 downwards.
TGCTTTTTGCTTCCTTAAAGAGAAAGTTCTTTTTTTTTCTTTCAGTTAAAGTTGGTTTATATCTTGCTGTTCTTCTGCATGCCTTACTGCCACTGTAATCTTCATTTCTTTTTTGTTGATCTGTCCTAATGATACATTTTTCTGTATCTGAAACAGAATTTTTTAGTGTTACAGAAATTTTCATACTTATTAACTTCATATTTTAGTTTTGTGAGGTAAATGTATTCATAATGTCAAAGTAATTTTCAAAATTTATCTTTATTGTTGAAAATATTACAGATGTCCCCTTTTATCTCCCCATTTACCCCCCCTACCTGGTTCCCGCCCTCTCCTCAGGCCTTCACCACACTATTGTCTGTGTCCATGGGTTATGCATATATGCATGTAAGTTTATGTCAATAACATTTGGTTAATGTTGTTTTAAAATATGTTTCTGTGCATCTACAGGCACTGCTTTTGTTATTGTCCAGGGATGGAAGCCAAGCTTTCACACTAGCTAGACTGAGGATACAAAAGGAGAAACAGTGATGCTCTGTGTCTGCCTTGAGGAACACAGGGGTCCTCACCTGTAGCCATCCCTCTCTGCATGTGTCCATCCCTGACTTCCTTCAACCTGATCATGCACCTGCTGTGGTCTCACATCCCCTCCTCACATATACTCCCTCACAAGTGACCGAGCCTTCAGAACACAGTGGTTAAACATCACCCAAAATCCCTAAGCAGAGGAGCCTGGAAAGCCTTCCAATGCCGCCAGAAGGCCAGGGACACTGGAACTTGTCAGTTACCCGAACTATCACCTGGCCATCTCTTTACCCACTCCTCCAATTCCCAGAAGAAAATAGCTCAGCGTGACAGTGCAAAATAACTCAGAAACATAGTTTCATTTACCCTTTAGTCAGGCTCAAGAAATATGAATAAATGAAAACATATTCAAAGAAATAGATCTACTATTCTAACATATATATAAGTATGCCTTCTTGTGTCAGTTTAATGGAAAATGGCTTTTAGTCATTTGGGGAAAGTCCCTATTCCATGTTAATTATATGCTCATTAAAATATACTATTAACACAAGTTACAAAAGCAAAGAACAACTTTTTTGTATGTTACATTTCTAAAGCATTAAATAATATTTGTCTTAATTTCTCCCTCATTAGCCCTACCTAGCTTTTTATTTCCATGTTTGTCTCTTTTAACTTTCTCTGTGACCTGTATGTTATACCTGCCATAGAAAGAACATCTGGAAGAACAACTGTATATATAACCAGTGCCAGCTGGTCACCATAATTCATTTAGGGCTGCACTGTCCAATAGAAATATATAATGTGAGCCACATAGGTAATTTTATACTCCTTAGTAAGCACATTAAAAAAGTAAAAAAAGACAAGTGAAATTAACTTTAATATTTTATTAAACCAGTGTATCTTAAATACTATCCTTTGACATGTATTCAATATAAAACTTTTCATGAGATAATTTACATTCCTTCTTTTCTCTAAGTCTTTGATATCTAGTATGTATTTTACACTTATAAAACATCTAAATTTGGACTTTCCACATTTTAGGTGCCGCATGATTTAGAGTCTGTTCGTTGTCAGTATATCTTGAGCTTCTCTTGAGATTAACTGTTGTCATATTTTGGCATATATGTAATCCAAGGGAACAACCCATCTGGATTTCAGTTTTGTTGCTAAGTGCTTAAATTGAGCATTCTGCTAGATATCAGGAATTTTCCATTTGATGGCTAACTTCAAGTAATAGAAAATACAGTAAAATTATATGTAACTACAAGGCCAAAATGAATATATCACTTTTGCCTTCAGTAAAATTTGAGTATTTTTTTCTCAAATTTTATATTATTTGCATTTGTAAAATGGTACGGCCTAGCCCTTGTATGTGGGTGTATATAAATCTAGGTTTCACTTTACTGTAATTCTGTTTTTCTTAAAGAACTTGTTATGTATAAGGGGAACATGTATCATTACTTTTATAAAGGTAGAGAAGAGATTCTAGACCTGGTGTACAAATTGTTGTAAAAATGCGATTTCTCCAGCACTTTTTATTGCCATATTAAAGAAATTGCCCTTGTAAATTTCTAGTTTCATGGTGGTGAGTTAAATATGCAAGCAGTAGGTACAGTGCTCATTAGATGCACACATCTTGAGTGCTCTTGGAAGAGTTTCAAACATCATAGTTTCACATGGATAAATTTCATTATTCTTAAATAGCCTTTTACTTCACCATCTGTACCTACTAATTTTTTTCCTACGGGAAATAGATTTTTGGAGAGCACAATAAGTTATATCCTGTATTATATCAAATGTTACTTTCTTTGAGTCCATCTAGTACTGCAAAGTAGTTCTGAAACACTTGGTCCCATCCTACTGCTATTATCCTCTTCATATAAACATTTTCTAAGATTTCTGTGTTGCAGAGTAGCTGGCCTTGTTACACTGTGTTTAAAATCTACTAAGGCAGTCTGAAAATAGGGTCAAAGTAGTGTTGGTTTATTTTTGGTATATTATAAATATTTCTCTAATAAGTAGTGGTTTTAACAGATCAACAATAATAGTTTATGTTTTTGTTATCTGACCAAACAACCCCTTTAGACAATTTATTTCATGTAGAATATATCAGATATATTTAGAGAGCCAAAACTGGTTTTTAGAATTTCGAATGTATGTTTTTATGTAGTACTGGTTTTTAGAATTTCTAATGTATGTTTTTATGTAGTAAAAGCTATACTCAGATAAAGGAAATATGTATGTAATTTATTATTACAGGCGAAAGTTACATTCCTAGAAATGACTATATATGTAATCAGAAATATAAAAAAAAGGAAACATGTATATGTATGAAATATATAACACAAGAAATATATAAATTACTTAATATAAATCCTTATAACTTTCTAAGTTAGAAAAGGCAAAATATCAAATACAAAAGCAGTTAAAACACAAACAAAACATCAGTTTCAGCACTTACCTTACGCTGCACATTTACGAAGTTTGAGTTGGTTTAGAGTTTCTTTCTGACTGAATACTAGTGTCATTTGTGGTCCACGAATATGGAAAAATGTAAATAACCAATAACTCAATGTATATTTTTTAACTTACAAGTAGAACTGTTGATATATTTTAATGTTCTCACTATTAGAATTCTTTATAGCAAGTTTATTGCACCTAAATCAGGTTGAACTTATTACATTATGTAGACTACCAACTGGTTGAATACTGATTTCTTTTTCAGTTCAGAATCTCTCTCCCCATATACCACATGGATATCTACTATTTCGGACACAGATGCTCTGCTAGCTGAGTGGGGCAAAGGTGGTGTGGTTACTGTTGATATGGGAGGTCGCATTAGGCTTTGGGAAACTGGACTTGAACATCTGCAGCGCTCGCTCATGGAATGGAGAAACATGATTGGACAAGATGACAGACATATGCAGGTACCCGCTGAATTGACCTTACCTCTTAAGGGTGCATATTCACGTATAAATTTCGTTCCTCATGCCACAGTTGTGAAAACTTGTAGCGCAGTGACTCAAATATAGTTGTTTTAATGGCTAAAATAAATTTTGGACCCAGAAAAAGGCAAACCTTATCCATCTACATAGTGAAAGGGTAAAAATGTGCTCTTTTCTCTGTCAGCGCTTAAATATACAGGTTCCTCACAGCACACCACGTGAATACAATCAACTTTTATTTTTTAACCTTAAGCATTAATCAGTTTCTAGCACCACCTTTGCATCTGTTCTCACTTTTACTACCATTGTGGACAGCATCTCTACATGCTACCCAGGAAATAGAGTTTCTGAGGATCTAAAATGCAGCGCATTATTATAAGGCAAAACCTTTAGACTAGAGAAGATGAACAAAACTATGCATCTAATAGAGATGTATTTTTACCAGTGTCCTTATTTCCAGATAATGCAAGTTTAGTAGTCATAGTAAGCAGACACAACCCTACACTGGAAAGATGTGTGGGAACAGGTCATCAAAGTGAGGGGAAACTCCAGGACTCCAAGAATGACTCAGTCACCACCTGATCTAGCTGCCGTCTGGAACTAATGTGAACATTGAGGAAGCCTGTGTACTCATAAATACTAAAGCATATCATAAAAGCATTTATTTGTAATTTATTTATTTTAATCTTCAGAAGAAAACTTCCTTGTTTACATTTCATTTTTATCCATTAAGAAGAAAGGTAGGTTTCTGCCAGCTGTGCTGCTCTGCAAAGAGCCAATTAACGAGATAAGAAATTTCCACAAACTATTCCATTGATAGCTGATTAATAATTACTGTTTTATGTGATTATTTTTGTGATTTCCTTAAAGGAGAAATATATATATTTGTGAATGAATAATGCATAGTTCTCTTAGATTCTTAATAGCTTGAAGGAACATTTTGAAAATCACAGGCCAATATAGGCAAGCAACCTCAAATCCTTTTGGAATTGTATGAATATATTAATTTGATTAAGCTAAAACAAATGTATAGCTCTAAACTAAACATGTCATTAAGTACAATGGATTTATCATAGCAACAGACTGAATGTTGGTCACCATCCATAGCAATAATTAGAAAATTAATTAACTATGGTTCTGTTTCTTTTATTATGCTAAACATTAGTTTCTTCTCCCTTTTAATTAAGCTCCTATTTTCATTACAGTGATTGATATCTAATAGTAAATACTGTTGTATTTGAATCTTTTATTTTGTTTTATTTTTAATTTTTCATGTGTTATAGATATCTGAAGTCATGTTTTTCCTGTGGTCAGCATTTGTGGCCTACTAAATTTATCTTTTACGCCAGAACTTTAAAAAGGACTTTTACTCATGATTTTGATAACTGGTGTCAACTGCTACAAAAATTAACCCCCATTTGTGTTTCAGCTTAAGTAGGTTTTCTCTTCCCAGTGTCTTCCCTGACTCTGTTGTGCACCTTTGTTTTCCCAGCTCCTAACATAACAATTGGTACACAACAAGCAATTAATATGTTTGTTTATGTTCACATTCGTATATACTAAATTACAGTGGTCATTAAAGTTATTTGGTAACAAATGGAATTATTTTAAACTGTCACAAATTATTCATTTGTTTTTATGTAACTCAAGGTATTTGCTGACTATATATGATTATTAAGTTAGGAATAAACAGAATTATAGTACCAAACATCTCGAAAGTAAAGTATTTGGCTGTATTTTATAGGGCAGTGTCCGATCCTTCCCCAACCCAACCATTTTCCAGGAAATATATAACTATGCCTCCAGTTCAGTGTTCAGCTATCACAGAAATAAGACGTATTCAGTAAAAAGTTACATAATTCAGAATTGAATCACAGTTCCATTTGGAAATTAGAATAGATATTACCTAATGTTCTTCTTCCAGCTCTGATGTTCCCTGATCCGTTTTGGGTGATACTGAAAATGTATACTTATATACAGATTCAAACTGAGAAACAAATTGTGAGCACGTCTTTCTGCCTAAACAGACAGGATTCATTGTCCAAATAACCTGCCATTGTTTGAATTTTTGGTTATATCTCTCCTCTCACTTCTCATTGTTTGGTAACAATGAGACAGCAGATTTAATTGCTCTTATTTAGACCAGTTCTTGTTATTATTTACAAGTTTACACAACCAACCTAAATACAAATGATCCCAGGGGCAATGGTAATTGCAGGCAAAAACCTGTCTTTTACAGTTCTCCTGTTCAATCCCTCAAGCTGTTCCTTGTGTATGGACACTATTCAACATAGATCTGCTACTGATTTAAGGGCTTTATTAGAAATATTGAAAAAAGAATAAGTTCTCCACACCCTACTTATCACTGCTGGCTACCAGCAGCTTCACTTGCTACTGGCAGAGTAACCTGATCTCCATCTAGTGGCCAAAAGGACTTAGTTTACATTTTAGAAATTAAAAGGCCAGGTTTGCACTTCAGTAGTTTGAGGCAGCCCCAGGCTGGTATGGGAGGTTTACACCCCATGCTTGGGTGGTTCCTGTTAGTCCTGAGATGCTCCTTTAGGTCAGCAGTAAAGGCCAGACAGATAATGCCGCCCGCCACTGTTGATCCCCATCTTTCCCTAATTCCTTTGCCTGGTGTCAAAAGAACTGTTATATCTAGATAAACTGTCAGTCGCATACTTTCTCTCTATCCTTTGTGTTTTTGCTACTATGTTTCAGGCTTCCAGAATTAATAGGTCTGAAGCCATTGTTGCTTTGAATTTTTGTGTTTGTTTAATGAAGTCTTTGATAGTTGTTTTAATGAGTACAGCTTGCAAGAGAGTATATATTAAGTTCTTGCATATAAACATGTTCATTGGTTTTACATGCTTTGATAGGAACATGTGTTTTTCGTATAGTCAACGACTCAAAACTCAGCAAACTCAGAGCATCACTGTAACTGTCGTTCTAAGAGCCCATTAAGAGTCCATTTTTATTACTTTTAGACTCCATGTTTTCAGAAGCATGGTTAATTATGAGCCAAAATTCTTCTGACTATGCTTCATGGTTTTCTTTATAAAGCATACTTTTTGTATATTTGTATTTAGTTACATTTGGATTCTTCCCAAGAAGGCTGTTAAAGTTATACCACAGTTTTCCTCAGAAACAAATCATATTCTCTGAAAGGCTCCTGGTGGCTATTCTTGTGGCAGCAAAAAGGCCGAAAGGCCACGTCTTTCAAATGTCATTTTCTAATTACAGCAAAGTCATCAGAAACTAAATATTTTATATATTACTGGTAGAATCGCTTTGCGGCCTTTGAATAGTGCTATATACTTTAAAAAATGGATAGAATCCTCTGAAATAGACACAGTGTGGAACTGGCACTTACTCATCCTTTATAGTGAAGATGGTGCCTGGTGCACAACAGACACAGTGAATATTTGAAAATAGGGAGAAGTTTAGAAAAAATACGTAGGAAAGATACCTAGTTTGTATTAAACATAACTCATCCTTCCCCCGTTTCAAAGAAAATATTCTGGGAATGTGAGTAAATGTAGCTGGCTGTACTTAGGTAACTAAGCCTGGTCTTTTCTTTAACCACTACTTCAACAGTTAGGATTTTTTAAGATCTTGGTAAGATGTTAAGCCTACTTTTAGTTTTAGAAACCACTAGATTATTTAATTGGCACTCTATTAGTAAATTTAGTTTTTCTCCCTATGGACTATTATCTTCAGATCCTCTGTGGAGCTTTGCAATTCTTTGTTCTTTTTAAGGAGCATAGTCCACTCTTACACTTTATTATTTGCTCTCATTGGTAACTCTAAACATACTGATTCAGTCTGTATTCATTGTTATAAAATAATACATATTTTATAGAGCTGTTATATGTACATATGCCTTTGGAAATCATCCTTGGCCCAGAAAGACAATGTTTTTTATAAAAATTTTTATAATTTCCCACCATATCTCCTAGCAGTGTGTCAGGAGAGCTGGTTTTCAGAAGATGGCCTAGCTGTTGGCCTGTGCAATAACACCTGGGCAGTGCCTCTAAGAAGTTTTCCATTGTTTATTCCTATTGGAGAAATCCCAGCCACAGAAGTTCACTTTGAATCTATATTTTTCGAATAAGGTTTTTAGGAGTACCTAATGAAAGTGCAAGATTCCCTGGAGAGCATGGTACCCAATGGTGTGCTTATGAACCAGCTCTCGGGGTAGGGGTGGGGCAGTTTGTAATGTTCGTTTCCATGTTGTGCATATTTCCTCCATGACTGATTTCAAGCTGCCAAGTTAATCTGCTCCCAAAATTTCTGAATATTTAGCAGTCACCTCTCAAGCTGGCTCCAGCATGCTCCTGGCCTGGTTGAGCCTTTAACTCCCCAGGGAGAATTGTGATGGTTGCCTAACTGCAAGGCCTTCCAGGAATACGGCAGTGGTAATGTGGGTTAGAAGAGAGAGGGGCAAACGAAGAGGGAAAAAGGTATTGAGGATGTGGATAAGCTGGTATCATGTTATATCTGGGAAATGTTGAAGCCTGCAGTTGTCCCGCTTACTGATTGGCACTGCTCTTCTTGAACCAGAAATTTAGTTTGAGTAAAGGATTAGAGAGAAGTCTGCCCTTAAGTAGGAGGACTCTCATGGGTTCATGCACAGGGGCCACCTTTCTTCTAAACACTGTGTCTCAGAAGGAAATTGCTCGTTGATTTTTACATTCCTCCAAAAGTATTGCTTCCATTGGATCACAGCTCTATCAGTAATTGCTAAATATAACTAAAATCCAATCAGCACCCAGCTCCTTAAGATAAGCAAATCAACAAGTGTATGATTTTAAAGTGTAAGGAAAACAAATTAATTCTACACTGTATCAGTTATAAATTGAGATATCAAATGCAATGAATATGTTGACAGTTAATGGCTATAGAATTTTTATGCTTCTGAGCTCATACTTTATATACTCGTGTAAAATCAGCACATCACAGTGGCAGTAGAAATAAAATCTTGCTCTTATATGTATAAATAGAATTATAATTTTATTGATAGGCTACATAGTCTATTGTTTAAGAGCATAAAATTTGAAGTGGTTAGATCTGGGTTCAAACCCATGTTCCACTTTGTATGTGATTTTTGACAGTTACTTACTCTGAGCTTCACTTTCAATCCTAATATAAAGGTAATGCCATCATACCTTATGAAATTGTTGTAAGGATGAAATACAGTAATGCCTGGCACAGAATAAGTACTTAGCAAACACAAAAACTTAGGGAAAAAGTTAAAAACAGAATTCAGGTAACATTGTGCTACAGATTCTTTAATGCTTACATGGAAACAAAGCCAAATTAAAATGAAGCCCTGTTACCCAAACACCTCATGACCCAGTAAGTTACACAATTCATCATCTATCCTAGTGTTAAAATGTGAGGTTTGTTTATAATCCTGTTTGGAAAAACTTTTGTTAAGCCCAAAAAAGGAATTGGAAAAACGGTCTGTGCCTAAACCTGTCAGCTTGAAGGAAGGCAGGAAATCAATGATAGGACAATTGTCAGCGGAGGATTATAGTGTACAGCATTATTCAAAAGACGAATTAGAACAGGACCAAAAAACACACAGCAAAATATACATCATCTTTAGCCTGCGTCTTGAGAATGGTTAAAGCAAGTCAAATTTGGAGGCGTCTTTCTTATACAGCTTGGAGCGGTTTTTCTGTATGCAGTGTTCTTCTGTTCCTCTTTATAACATTCTAAAAATGTCTCTCTTTTTATTTTTCTATTTCCTTACAAGGTCAGGCCACAGGTACCATCTGCAGTCTCTCTCTTTGAATAGCTTCACCCATTTATTCATTTCACTTACATTTTTGAGCACTCAGAATTGCTAGGATAAAGAAATAAATAAGGTACAGGTGCAGACCCAGGGAACTTAGAGTTCACTATAACCAAATAAATTACGGTGCAGTGTGGGGAAGCAAGCATGATTAAAGGCTCAGGGGCAGCACAGAATAACAACTCTATCTTTGGAAGGGGTTCCAAGATGAATTAATACCTGAATGTAGTTTTTAAGAAAGGTAGTAGGGACTCCTGACAAATCAATTACACGTGATTGATATTGCTTCTTACCAAAATCCCAGTTAAAAAAAAAAAAATGATAAAGGATCAAAGAAGGTACAAGGACCCATGGTACAAAATCCACAAGGACAGAGAGAACTGGAGACATGACCACAGCAGGGTAGCAAGCAACACTTTGGAGGATGGAAAAGAGATGAGTGGGTAGTAACTGAGTTAGTGACTGGAGAGAGCTAAAACCCGTTTCTGCAGAGGGGGAAGCCAACGAAACGCAAGGCACTTTACTCTGCAGAAGCCCATAGAACATCGGGATTGAAGATGCCATGTACCTTGGAAGGTTGGAGTGCAGGGTGGCACTCAGAATTGGAAGATTGGTTGAAAAATCTGTATCCATTTAGACATCCAGGTGTTCTCTATCTTAATGCACCTGGGCAACTGACTCTCTTCTACCCTTATAAAAGACATGTGCTGTAATGGAGATTTGCAAAGTTTAGGGGGGGAGTGAGACCACACAGCCAACAAGAAGACAAGGTAGATGTCTGCATCCATATTTATAACCCTTGAGCATGAGACTGGAAAAATCCTCTCTGGAAACTGACATGCCCAAGAGAAAAAGCCTTTCTTTTTATTTTTTAATAATTTTCTTTCATTTGTTTATTTTTTTTGGTTTATTGAATGTATTGGGGTGACACTGGTTAATAAAATTATATAGGTTTCAAGGGTGCCATTCTATAATACATCATCTCTCCGTACATTACATTGTGTGTACACCACCCTAACCCAGGTCTCCTTCCATTCCCAAGTATCCCCCTTTTCCCCTCCTCCCACCCCCTTTTTTTCTGCTAATCTCCATGCTGTTGCCTGTCTATGAGGATTTTAAGGGTTGGTTGGTTTTTTGTTTTGTTTTTTTTACTTAATCCCTTCACCTTTTTCACCCAGCCCCCCATCCCTCTCCCTCTGACAGCTGTCAATCTGTTCTCTGTATCTACAAGTCTGTTTCTATTTTGTTTGTCAGTTTATTTTGTTCATTAGATTCCATATATAAGTGAAATCATATGGTACTTGTCTCTCTCTGACTGGCTTATTTCACTTAGTATAATATACCCCAAGCTGTCACAAAGGGTAAGATTTCCCTTTTTTTTTTTTTTTTTTACAAGCAAGTAGTATTCCGTTGTGTAAATGTACCACTGTTTTTTTATCCACTCATCTGATGGACACCTAGGCTCCCTCCAAATCTTGGCTATTGTAAACAACGCTCCAGTGCATATATTCTTTCAAATTTGAGTTTCAAGTTTCTTCAGATATATTCCCAGAAGTGGAATTACTGGGTCGTAGGGCAGTTCCATTTTAATTTTTTGAGGTAACTCTATAGTGTGTCCTACAGTGGCTGCACCAATCTGCATTCCCATGAACAGTGCACAAGAGTTCCTCTTTTTCTGCATTCTCACCAACATTTGCTGCTGTTGATTTGTTGATGATAGCCATTCTGACAGATGTGAGGTCATATCTCATTGTGGTTTTAATTTGCATTTCTCTGATGACTGGGGACATTGAGCATCTTTTCATATGTCTGTTGGCTGTCTGTATGTCCTCTTTGGAGAAGCATCTACTCATGCCCTTTGCTCATTTTTTAATTGGATTATTTGTTTTCTTGGTGTTGAGTTGTATAATTTCTTTGTAAATTTTGGAAATTAACCCCTTATCAGATGTGTCATTGGCAAATACAATCTTTTGTTCAGTGGGTTGTCTTTTCATTTTGTTGATGGTTTCCTTTGCTGTGCAAAACCTTTTTAGTTTGATGTAGTCTCATTTGCTTTTCTTTTCCTTGCCTGAAGAGATTTATCAGAAAAAATATTGCTACAAAAAATGTCTGAGATTTTACCATATATGTTTTCTTCTAGGATTTTTATGATTTTGAGTCTAATATTTTAAGTGTTTAACCCATTTTGAGTTTATTTTTGTTTATGGTGTAAGGAGGTGGTCTAGCTTCATTTCTTTGCATGTATCTGTCCAGTTTTCCCAACACCATTTATTAAATAGATTGTCTTTACTCCATTGTATGTTCTTGCCTCCTTTGTCAAATATTAATCGACCATAACGGCATGGGTTTATTTCTGGGGTCTTTATTCTTTATGTATATGTTTTTCTTGATTTTAGAGAGAGAGATAGAAACATCAATGATGAGAGAGTCATTGATTGGTTGCCTCCTTTACGTCCCCCACTGGGGGCCACGCCTGCAACCCAGACATGTGCCATGCCCAGAATTGAACCTCAATCTCCTGGATCTTAGTTGTTAGTTTTTCTTTGAATATTTGGTAAAATTATCCAATGAAGCTATCCAGTCCATGACTTTTGTTAATTGGGAGTTTTTTGTTTGTTTTTAATATTTTTATTGATTTTTTTTTTTTTTTTTAAGAGGGAAAGAGGAAGGAAGAGGAGAGAGAGAGAAACATCAGTGTCAGAGCAGAATGGTAATTGGCTACCTCCTGCACACCTCCCACTAAGGATTGAATCCTGAACCCAGGCATGTGTCCTGACTGGGAATCAAATTGGCAGCCTTTTTATGCATGTGATGTTGTTCAACCAATGCACACTGGCCAGGGCTGTTGGGAGTATTTTCATTACTGCTTCAATTTCAATTTCAATAGACTACTATGTCTATTCAGATTCTCTGATTCTTCCTGATTCAGTTTTGGAAGATTTTATGTCTCTTGGAATTATGCATTTTGTCCAAATTTTCCAATTTGTTGGCACATAGTTGTTCGTAATATTTTCGTACCATCCAGTGTTTTTCTTTGGTGTCAGTTGTTACTTCTCTTTCATATCTGACTTTATTTATTTGGGTATTCTCTCTTTTTTTCTTGATGAGTCTAGTTAAAGGTTTGTCAATCTTGATTACCTTTTCAAAGAACCAGCTCTTAGCTTTATTGCTCTTTTGTATATTTTTAAACTCTATCTCCTTTATTTTTTGTTCTGATCTTTATTATTTCCTTTCTTCTACTCACATTGGCTTTGTTTGTTTCTCTTTTCAAGTTCATGTAAGTGTAAATTTAGATTGTTTGAGATTTTTCTTGTTTCTTGAGATAGGTCTGTAATGCTATGAATTACACATCTGTTTTCCGTCCATCTCACAACTGTTTTCGCTGTGTCCCATAGATTTGGTATTGTTGTGTTCTCATTTTCATTTGTTCAAGGTATATTTTTATTTATTTCTTGATCTCATTGTTAACTCACTCATTGTTTAGTAACATGTTTTTAGCCTCCATGTGTTTGTCTGTTTTTCAGTTTTTTTCTTGTGATTGATTTCTAGTTTCATACCATTATGGTCAAAGAAGATGCCTGATATGATTTCAGTCTTCTTAAATTTATTGAGACTTGTTTTGTATCCTAATATGTGCTCTAGCCTAGAAAATGTTCCATGTGCATTTGAAAATTTGTATATTCTGCTTCAATAGGGTGAAATACTCTGAAGATATCAATTAAGTCCATCTGATCTAGTTTGTCATTTAAGGATGCCATTTCCTTGTTGATTTTCTGTCTGGAAGATCTATCCGTTGATGTCAATGCTGTGTTAATGTCCCCTACTATGACTATATTACTGTCGAATTCTCCCTTTATGTCCATCAAGATTTGCTTTATATATTTAGGTGCTCAAATGTTGAATGCATAAATATTTATAAGGGTTATATCCTCTTGTTGGATTGCTTCCTTTATTATTATGTAGTGTCCTTTGTCCCTTACTGCAACCTTTGTTTTAAAGTCTATTTTGTCAGATATAAGTATTGCTACCCCAGCTTTATTTCCTTTCCATTTGCATAAAAAAAAATTTCAGCCTTGTGTATCTTTCATTCTGAGGTGTATCTCCTGTAAACAGCATATATGGTGAGATATTGAACTAGAGCTTCAAGCTAGCAAGAAAGTTACAATGATCTTTGCATGAAGGTTTTAGCTGAAACCATGAAAGTGGCTAGATGCTAAGGAGAATAGAGATCAAGCAAATTGATCAGGGCAAATAAGCTATGTCTTTAGAAATACAAATATCTTTAGTCAGATATTTCTGAAAGTATATTCTCAGAACCTTTTAAAATAAAGAATCCATGTTTAAGCAGTTGGGAGACACTGTATAACTTAGTAGCCTCTTAGAGATAAAATTACAATTAGTAAATATCAGGTTCTGAGAAGTTCCGTGTAAAGAAACCTCTTTAATTTGTTTAACCTAATAGTCCACAATGTATTCAAATTATTTTTAATACTTCAATAAGTTGCTAGTCTCTCCATTCCTGGGCTCTCCAGTCTCTCCAGTTCACCATGGATTCTGTGTAGTAGATCTCTTAGGACAATACCTTTATGCTGTTTCTAATCCTGACTCATGATACAGCCAGGTTGCATGTCATTTATGACTTCAGAGAATAAATCTGGAATGCTAGAGTTAAACTGACAAAAAAATAATTTTCCCCTATGTCTTTGGAGAGAGGACCTATTATTTCATGTGATTCCAGACTTATTGTGAAATCAAAAGGTATGTAAAATGATGTGTATTAGGAACATTCAAAGTGACAGAAATTCAGTTTACACTAACTTAAACTGCAAAAGGGAATTTATTGGCTTGTATAGCCAAGAGGTCCCTGAGCATAGCTCAGACCAAGGGCTCAACATTACAGGATCCTGTCTCTTTCCTCTTGGCTCTGCTTTTTTTCGGAGTTAGCTTCATTCTTTTTTCTTTTTTTAAAATCTTTATTGTTGAAAGTATTACAGATGTCCCCTTTTTTCCCATTGACCCCCTCCACCCCATACACACTCCCTGCCCCAGGCCTTCACCACACTATTGTCTGTGTCTATGGGTTACGTATATATGTATATAAATTCTTTGGTTAATCTCTCCCCACCCACCTACCCACCCCTACCTTCCCTCCGAGATTTGTCAGTCTGTTCCATGCTTCTATGTCACTGAATCTATTTTGTTCATCAGTTTATTAAGTTCTTTAGATTCCACGTATAAGTGAGATCATGTGGTGTTTGTCTTTCTCTGCCTAGCTCATTTCGCATAGCATAATATTCTCCAGGACCTTCCATACTGTCCCAAAGGGCACAAGATTCTTCTTCTTTACAGCTGCATAGTATTCCATGGTGTAAATATCCCACAGCTTTTGTATCCACTCATCTTCTGGTGGGCACTTAGGCTGTTTCCAGATCTTAGCTATTGTAAATTGTGCTGCTATGAACATAGGGGTGCATATATTCCTTCGGATTAGTGTTTCAAGATTCTTAGGATATATTCCTAAAAGTGGGATCACTGGGTCAAAAAGCAGTTTCATTTTTAATTTTTTAGGAATCTCCATACTGTTTTCCATAGTGGCTGCACCAGTCTGAACTCCCACCAGCAGTGTACCAGGGTTCCCCTTTCTCCACATCCTCACCAGCACATGCCATTTGTTGATATGTTAATGGTAGCCACTCTTACAGGTGTGAAGTGATACCTCATTGTGGTTTTCATTTGCCTCTCTGTTGATGATTAGCAACATTGAGCATTTTTTCATATGTCTCTTGGCCATCTCTATGTCCTCTTTGAAGAAGCCTCCATTCAGGTCCTTTTCCCATTTTTTAATTGGGTTGTTTGTCTTCATTTTGTGGAGTTGTATGAGTTCTTTGTACACTTTGGAAAATTAGCCCCTTATCAGATGTATCCTTTGAAAATATGTTCTCCCATACTATGGGGTTCCTTTGTATTTTGAGGTTGATTTCTTTTGCTATGCAGAAGCTTTTTAGTTTGATGTAGTCCCTTTTTTTTTTTCTTTTGTTTCTCTTGCCCTAGGGGATGTTTCTGTGAAAATCCTACTACATGAGATGTCTGTGACTTTACTGCCTTTGTTTTATTCCAGGATTTTTATGGTTTTGTGACTTACAGTCTTTTATACATTTTGAATTCATTCTTGTGTATGGAGTCAGTTGGTGGTCTAGTTTCATTTTTTTGCATGTACCTGTCCAATTTTCACAGCACCATTTTTTGAAGAGACTGTCTTTACTCCATTGGATGCTCTTGCTTCCTTTGTGAAATATTAACTGACCATAATGGCGTGGGTCTATTTCTGGGGTCTCTTTTCTGTTTCATTGATCCATATGTCTGTTGTTGCACTAATACCAGGCTGTTTGGGTTACAATGGCTTTGTAATATAGTTTGATATCCAGTAAAGTGATCCTTCCAACTCTGTTCTTCTTTCTTAAGATTGCTGTTGCTGTTCAGGTCTTTTTTGATTCCATGTAAATTTTTGGAATATTTGTTCTAGCTCTGTGAAATATACTGTTTGTATTTTAATAGTAATTGCATTGACTCTATAGATTGCTTTGAGTAGCATAGACATTTTAATGATATTAATTCTTCCAATCCATGAGCATGGTATATTTTTCCACTTGTTTATATGTTCCTCTATTTCTTTTTTTCAGTGTCCTATACTTTGCCAAGTACAGGTATTTTACATCCTTGGTTAGGTTTATTCCTAGGTATCTTATTTTTTCAGTTGCAGTGGTAAACAGTATTGTTTTCAATTTCTCTTTCTGAGAATTTATTGTTGGTGTATAAAAATGCTGTCAATTTTTGGATGTTAATTTTGTATCCAGCTACCCTGACAAATTCATTTATCAGATCTAGTAGCACTCTGGTGGAGTCTTTAGGGTTTTCTATTTACAGTATCATGTCACCTGCAATAATGACAGTTTGATTTCTTCCTTTCCAGTTTGGATACCTTTTATGTCTTCCTCCTGCCTGATGGCTGTGGCAAGGACTTCTAGTACTGTGTTGAAATAAGAGTGGTGAAGGCGGACAACCCTGTCTTTTTCCTGTTTTTAAGGGAACTGGTTTTAGTTTTTGACCATTGAGTATGATGTTGGCTGTAGGTTTGTTGTATATAGCCTTCATTATGGTGAGGTATATTCCCACTATTCCCACTTTGCTGAGAGTTTTTATTGAAAATGGGTGCTGGATTTTGTCGAATGCTTTTTCTGCATCTACTGATATGATCATATGATTTTTGTCCTTCATTTTGTTTATGGGATGCATCACATTTATTGATATTTGAATGTTATACCAGCCTTTCACCCCTGGAATAAATCCCACTTGTTGATGGCATATGATCTTTTTAATGTATTGTTGGATCCAGTTTGCTAGTATTTTGTTGAAGATTTTAGCATCTATGTTCATCAGAGATATTGGCCTGTAATTTTCTTTATTTGCAGTGACTTTATCTGGTTTTGGGATTAGGATGATGCTGTCCTCATAAAAAGAGCTTGGGAGTTTTCCCTCCTCTTGAATTTTCTGGAATAGTTTGAGGAGAATAGGTGTTAATTCTTCTTTCGATGTTTGGTAAAACTCACTGTAAATCCATGTAGTCCAGGACTTTTGTTTGCTGGGAGATTTTTTGATTACTGCTTCAGTTTCATTAGTTGTTATCAGCCTATTCAGGTTTTCTGATTCTTCCTGATTCAGCTTTGGAAGATTGTATGTTTCTAGGAATTTGTCCATTTCACCCAGGTTGTCCAGTTTGTTTGGCATATAGTTGCTCATAGCATTTTCTTACAACCCTTTGTATTTCTTTAGAGTCAGTTGTTATATTGCCTCTTTCATTTCTGATATTATTTATTTGGGTCCTGTCTGTTTCTTGGTGAGTCTAGCTAAAGTTCCATCAATCTTATTTATCTTTTTCAAAGAACCAGCTCTTGGCTTCATTGATCATTAGTATTGTTTTTTTAGTCTCTATGTCATTAATTTCTGCTCTGATCTTTATTATTTCCTTCCTTGGGGCTTTTCTTGCTGTTCTCTTTTCTAATTCTTTGAGTTGTTGTGTTAGATGGGTTAGTAAAGATTTTTCTTGTTTCTTGAGGTCTGCCTGTAATGTGATGAACCTTCCTCTCAGGACTGCTTTTGCTGTGTCCCATAGATTTGGGGTTCTTGTTTGTTCATTTTTGTTTTTTTTCAGGAAGTTTTTTATTTCTTCCTTGATCTCATTGATATCCCATTCATTGTTTAATAACATGCTATTTAGCTTCCATGTGTTTGAATATTTTTGAGTTTTTTTATAGTGGCTGATTTCTAGTTTTATACCATTGTGATGCAAGAAAATGCTTGTTATGATTTCAATCTTATTTAACTTGTAGAGACTTGTTTTGTGCCTTAACATGTGGTCTGTTCTTGAAAATATTCCATGTGCACATGAGAAGAATGTGTATTCTGCTGCTTTAGGATGAAATGTTCTGTAAATGTCAATTAAGGCCATTAGCTCTAGTGTCTCATTTAAGGTCTCTGTTTCTCTGTTGATTTTTTGTCTTGATGATCTGTCCAGTGATGACAATGGTGTGTTAAAGTCCCCCACTATGACTGTGTTGCTGTCGATCTCCCCCTTAAAGTCCACCAAGAAATTTTTTATATTTTTAGGTACTCCTCTATTGGGTCCATATATATATATGGGATATTTCCTCCTGTTGGAATGATCCCTTTAGTATTATGTAGTGATCTTCTTTGTCTCTTGTTATGGTCTTTATTTTGAAGTCTAGTTTGTCACAAATAAGTATTGCTACTCCAGCTTTTTTTTTCATTTCCATTTGCATGGAATATTTTTTTTCCATCCCTTCACTTTTAGCCTGTGTGAATCTTTTCTCTCAGGTGGGTTTCTTGTAGACAGCATATTTGCGGGTCCTGTTTTCTTACCCATTCAGCTACCCTACATCTTTTGATTCAAGCATTTAATCTGTTAAAATTAAGTTATTATTGATATATACATACTTAATGCCATTTTTTCCCTTTTTGCCAGTATACATTTCTCTCAATATTTCTTCTTCTTCTTAAAGCAGTTCCTTTGGCATTTCTTGCAATGCTAGTTTGGTGGTACTGAAATCCTTTAGCTTTTTTTTGTCTGGGAAACTATTTATTTCACCTACAGTTTTAAATGATAGCCTTGCTGGATAAAGCAGACTTGTTTGCCGGTTCTTGCTTTTCATTACTTTGAGAACTTCATGCCAATCCCTTCTGGCCTGAAGTGTTTCTGTTGATAAATCTGCTGTCAGCCTTAGGGGCTTCCTTGTAGGTCACTGCTTGTCTCTCTCTTGCAACCCTTAATATTCTCTTCTTGTCTTTAATATTTGCCATTTTAATTATAATGTGTCTTGGTGTGGTTCTCTTTGTGTTCCTCTTGTTTGGAACCCTCTGTGCTTCCTGAACTTGTGTGGCTTTCTTCTTCACCAGCGTAGGGTAGTTTTCTGTCATTATTACCTCCTCCAGGTTCTATATTCCTTGCTCACTTTCCTCCCCCTCTGGCATCCCTGAGATGTGAATGTTGTTCTCGCTTCATGTTGTCCCAAAGTTCTCTTAAACTGCCCTAATCTTTTTAAGTGTTGTTTTCTTTTTGCTGCTCTGATTGTTTTTTTCTACCTTATCTTCTAATTCACTTATTCTGCCGTCTGCTTCTTTGAGCCTGCTTTTCATTCCTTCCAGTGCATTCTTGATATTAGATATAGTATTCTTCATTTCTGCCTGGTTCTTATTTATCATATCTAGCTCTTTTTTCATGTTTTCACTAAGTTCTTGGACCTTCCCATCAAGTGTCTTGTGTTTCTCATTAATTTCCTTGAGCATCTTTATAAAGATTACTCTGAACACTGTTTCTGATAACTTGCTCACCTTCTTCTCAACATCTTTTTCTAGTGGTTTTTCCTTTTCTTTAGTTTGGGGTTTGTTTCTTTGTTGCCCCATTTTAGCTGTTATTTTCCTTTTGTTCCTATGTGTAAGCTAGAACTACTATGACACCCAGTCTTTATGGGGTGGCCTTATGTAGTAAGTGTCCTGTGGGACTCAGTGGTAAGGGCTCCTTGACCTCCTGAGCTGAATGCTCTAGTAATGTCCCTTGTGTGGGTTATGTAGACCCTCCTGTTGTGATTGGGAGCTGATTGCTAGCTTCATTCTCTTATAGCCTTTCTCTACCTGGTGGCAAAGAGGCCCTGGTAGCACTGGGGAAAACATGGTTCTTGTAGCTGGCAATCCCAACAAAAGGGGGAGGGTGTCTCTCCCTGTAATTTTAGCAGAAGACCTTGAGAGTGCTCCAAGGCCTGTGAGATCACATACCCATCCTCAGACCATTCACTGTGGCCAAAAGGATGAGAGACTCTCGGTGGTCAGACCTAGGTTCATGACTCCACTCCTAGAGCTTGGAATGAGAGAGGACTGTAGCAGTCCCACTTAAACCACAAAACTGGGAATTAGGGGTGGGGGAATACCCCAAACAAATACTGAGTAAGCAAAAAAAAAATTGCCATGTGATTTTGTGTGTGTGTGGTGGTAGTGGTTTTGACAGCTAGGTTCAGCCCCTTCCAAGTGACAGCTAATGGCCTTTCTTCTTCTAGGATAGTGCTTACTGGAGGCCAGGACCATTATCAGATTTATTTTGTTTTGCACTCAGCGCAAAATTCATGAAACATGGCATTTACCAATGCAATATGATAACTAGACCAATGGTGATATATCACATCCATTAATTTTACTTTCCCTTTAGTTCTTACAGTGAATACTTGGTTTTCTTAGTACACGTACAGCAGAAATAAATAATCTAGTTATATCCATCTTCTTAAGAGACTTTACAGTTGACAGAGTTCTAAATAAAATTGTCAAGTCTTCCTTGTTGCACTATAGTAGGTTTTCCCTCTCAGCAAAAGGAACTTACTGATATTGGATAACTCGTTGTTTTCTCTTTTAGATCTTTCTGGGTTTTTAAAATGTGTCTTTATTGATTTTTAGAGAGAGAGGAAGGGAGAGGGATAGAGAAATAGAAACATCAATGAGAGAGAAACATCCCTACTGGGGATCGAGTCCGTAACCCGGGCATGTGCCCTGACTGGGAATCGAACTTTGACCTCTTGGTTCCCAAGGTGACACTCAAAATTGAGCCACACTGGCTCGGCTAGATATGTCTGTTTTAAGAGGTGAATGACTATAGGCTGTTAAAGGCCCTGCATTTCATACTACTGGTATGGGTTGAATAATTCTTTCCATAAAGAACATCTATAGAGCCCCAGTAGGAAAATCTAAAACTTACATTGGTTTTGTGCTAGCCAGAGGGGAAAATGCTGCATTTGATGGTGAGTCATCATTACCTCACCCTCGCTGCCTTCGTATTTACATATGTCATCACCCAGAAAGAGAAGCCCTGACAAAATGTCAGTAACAAATTCATGTGTTCTAAATCTGGTTTGAGTTAGCCCATAGAACTACCGACATCTATTTCACCGCAATTAATAGTAGCTATTATTGTTACTATGGCTCTTTTAATACTAAAGCACAATGCTTTTTCCTATTCTGTAGCCCACAACTACTTAGACATTTAAAAATCAGTTGCACATCTCTCTGGTTTGATGGTAGGGATAAGCCTGTGGACTGTTCTCAAGATTAAACAGGAACAGACTTTAAGATTCTAAATGTAACTCTCCTCACCCAATCCCAGCTTGAGAAATAGAGAGATTTATAGATAGATAGATAGATAGATAGATAGATAGATAGATAGATAGATAGATAGATAGATAGATGATAGATAGATAGATGATAGAATATTTATACTTACTTATATTTATATATTTATATTATATATATAAAACCTTTCTGAAGTTGTAGCAGAATTTTCTTTACAAAATAGGCCTCGATTCTTTCACCTCTGTGTTTTTCATGATCTAATCTTTGGTGAGTTTGAAAGGAACATATGTTCGCCAAGGGCAGCCGCTGATAAAAACAATAGGAAAAAATGGCATTCCCTACTCAGAGCCTTAAATTCAAGCTCTATTTATAATTTCCATCCTCAGGTATAGACAAATAATTTACCTTTTATTTTTCTTCACCAAATATGATCACATTGTTTAATTTTTGTTTATTTTATCTTTCCATACATATTTTTTTCCATGAACCATTTGAAAATAAGTTGTGGACTTGCTACCCCATTACCTCTAAATGTTTCAGTAAGTATTTCCTCAAAACAAAAGCACTCTCCTATATAACCACACTACAGACCTCAAAATCAGGAAGTTAACACCGATACAGCATTAATGTCTAATCCACAGACCTTTTCAAATTTTAGATGCCCCAGTAACATTCTTTTTTAAAAAAGGAAGCAATTGAGGATCACGTGTTACATCTAGTTAGCATGTCTCTGTTACCCTTCAATCCAGAACAGTTCCTTATCTTTCCTTGACTTTCATGACCTTGACATTTTCTAAGAGTATAGGACAGGTATTTTGTAGAACATCCCTTGATTTGGCTTTTCTGATGTTTTCTTATTTTAGATTCAGTTTATGCATCTTTCGCAGTAATATCACAGAAAAGATGCTGTTTTTCTAAGTGTGTCCTATTAGGTGACATAGGATGTCAACTTGTCCTATTGCTGGTGATCAAAGAGTGATCAAAGAGTGATCTTTGAACTTTTGGTTAAGATATTTTCTCCACTCTATTTCTCTCCTGTGAGGTTACTATTTTTTCATTTTATAATTAATACATGTGTTTATGGGTATACATTTCAAGACTATGTAACTATGGTGTTTCTCATCAAACTTTCATCCATTAATTTTGTAATCTATTGATGGTTCTTGTCTGAATCAATTATAACTACTATGGTTGCCAAATGGTGATTTTTTTCCAATTCCATCATTTCTTCTACATTTATTAGTTGGGATTTCAAGCTAAGGAAGTGCACTGCTGTTTGTTTGTTATTAGTATGACCTCATAGATTTCTATCTTATTTAATAGGCTATAGTCCATTGTCATTCTTTATTTTGATGTTCAAATTGTTCCAGATTTAGCCAGTGGGAGCCCCTGTAAGCCAGTTCCCTTGTCTTTTTGACAGGATTCAGTCATTTTTGAATACTTCCTTACTTTGTGGCACAAAAAGTAAATCCAATTGTTTTTGTCACTGATTTTCTGTACTGGTATAAATAATGTTTCTTTGGGCAGTTTCTTTGAGTACTGCCTGTTGACTTAGATCAACCTATTAATACAAAAGAAGCATTCTGACCTACTTCTATTTAACCAACTTAACAAATAAACCTACCCCCTTCAATGGATGTCCAGAGAACCCTAAACATTTGTAGCTCATCTTCTCTTTAATAAGCCCTCACACTTCTGCTCCCATTAGTTGAGTTGTGTTTACATGTGATAGGAGACATTTTAGTGGAGCCTCCTATGCCTTATACATACCAGTTGCACTCAGAGAGTCCCAGAATATTCCATCGTTCATAACCACATATATTGGAAGAAAATCTACAAAGACCTGAGGTAATACAGCCACCACATATGTTGAATATTTTTCTTCATTATAGCAGAGAAATCATCCATTGTAATCTACCAGTTTCATTAAAGATTTGTCCTAGCATAAGTAAACAATTTTTCCTCTGGCCATTGGCCAGAGCTTGAAATAATATAATTATAGTGACTTGTTATTTGACACTCATCTACTATCCTGCTATACTTTATCATTAACTTTAAATAGCTTCCGATTTTTCTTGTATTTTAGGCTGAGATGATTATTTTATTAACCACAAGAGGGTGTGTGTGAGCTAGGAACAGGAGTGTTTCAGATCAACTAATAGAAATTGAACAATAAGTAACTGTTGTCATTTCATTATATTTGGAAGTTATAATTAAAAGGTATAGTCAGGTTAGCCAGAAAACTTAATTCAGTGTTCTTTCCATTAGAAGATCTTTTATCTATCAAATGAAAGGATTTTGTAAAAAGAATTTAGAACTTTAAGTGAGGTTGTGTGGCACAGACAAATCTCCTCAGGTCAAGAATTAAAAGATCCAGATTCCGGGCTCCACCTCTTATGTGTGGCTTTGGGCAGTCATGTCACCTCTCTGGGCTTTAAATTCTTTATCTGTAAAATGAAATATATTATAAGCTGATCCTTTAGGCCCTTACATAAAAGGCAACAATGAGGACAGGATCTAAAATTAGATGTACATCAAAGGACTTCTTCATCCAGTGATTCTTTTTTATTGACTGCTTAGTGTGTGCTGCCTGCTTTCAATACATTCTCTCATATAGTCATTACAACCACCATTTCAGGTATATATAATTGTTCTCTTTTTTAAAGATTTTTTTATTGCTTTTTAGAGAGAGAGGGAAGGAGAGGGAGAGAGAGAAACATCCATGGGAGAGCAAAACATCGATCAGCTGCCTCCAGCATGGCCCCACCAGAGACTAAGTCCGAAACCCAGACATGTGCCCCGGGAATTGAACTGGCAAACCCTTGGTGCACAGGAAGATGCCCAGCCAATCAAGCCATACCGGCCAGGGTTCTTCTCATTTTGAAGTTGGTCCTAAGTGATTTGCCCAAAGTCATCCAGTCCCCTAACAATGAACAATACTGAGATTTCAGCCTAGTTCCCTCTAACTCAGAAGCCTGTGTTTTTATTCCTCTTTAGCACATGGCTTCCTTAGAACCAAAAGACTAACTTCAAAGGAGATTGTACCTTCAGAGAAGAAGAAAGATCGTTCTCTGTCCAGTAGACTTTAGACCAAATGCTTACAGGTGCCGGATGGGTAATGTGGGTGGGACACAGGTCAAGAGGGTTGGAGGCAAATAGAAGTCCTGCCCCACCTCAGAGGGCAGTCTCTACTGGCTGAGAAAACAGGCTCAATTTGGCCTCCTCAATTTCAAGAGAAGACCGGAATCCATATTTTTAAATGAAATCTCATTAATTTGACATTTTGGCAACAAAATTTAAGGGATAGTGTACTCCAGGACCCACATATCTCTGTCCTCTCACTAGATTGGGGCAGGGTCAAGAAATGACATTCCATTCATTCTCTTGCAAACTTTTCAAGAAACTTGCCTATGTTGGTAAATTTTCTTGCTTCACAAAACTCTTAGGTTCTGCTAATGGCATTAAGTGTTTAAAACTGGGATTGGCAAATTATCATTTGTTTTTATATGGTCCACAAGCTAAGAATTGTTTTTGTTACAAAACAGGAGTTCGTCTACCCAGCACTAGCAGAGCCAAAAACTAAACACTGAGAATAGTAATAGAGGAATATTGGTTATTTTATTATGAATAGTGCCATCGAGGAGAATGGGAAGCTAATGCTCAAAAGCCCAACCTCCCTGATGGTGTATAGATTACAGATTATATAGGGCAAGATCATAGGACACTGTGGGTTATAGGCTCTGGGTTGCACTGGAAACTGATTGAGGTGAGGTAAGGGTAATAACTCATTTCCTCAGTTCTGAGGTTTTTTCATCATCCCTCTGTCCGGTCTTATGGGAAAGTACCCCGGGTGGCCTTCCACCTTAGGGCTCAGGAACTGAAACCTAACTTAGGTCCAGATGTTATCTAGCCTGCCAGAGGTCCTGATGTTGACCCTTAGTCAGGTCTGAGCTACTGCCTCAGGGTTTGCTGAGTATCCAGGGTTGGAAAGGGGAGGGGAGAGAGAGAGAAAAAGAGAGATGATTTCCAGAGCTAGGATTTAAAACTAAATTTAATCAATGTCATAAGGACTCTCAGTTTCATTTTTACATTTTTAACACTTGAAAAAAAATGAACAAAAGAACAATATCTTGTGAAATGGAAATTATATGAAATTCAAATTTCCGTTTCCATAAATAAAGTTTTGCTGGAACAAAGCGACACTCATTCATTTATGTATTGTCTATGGTTTCTTTTGCACTACAAAGGCAGAATTGGGCAATTGCAACATAGATCATATAGCCCTTAAAGCCTAAAATATTTACTATTTAGATCTTTACAAAAAAGTTGCTGACCTCTGGTTTAGAATACAAAAGCCTAAAAGGATGGGCAGTCTACCTCCTTTCTGCCCTGTTACATACCTAGCTTGAGATAATAAAAAAATGGAATCTGCTTAATCCAGAGGGAAGGACAAAGGGAAAATAAACAAAGAAAATTACACTATTATCTAGGCATAAAGAGATAAAAAATATGTATCTTCTTCCAAAGTTATATGCATACCCTCTATTAAAAGCCAGAGTCTATCAAATATATATTTTACATGTTTTAGTAATAATAACAACATAACTCTATTACTTGTTGGAAAAGATCTAATCTGTCCCAGTGGGTTTTTTTCATGCATTTTATGAGTGACAAAGCAAAATTCTCTGCCTGTAAGATGGGTGAGAAGAAGGAAGTAGAACACTCTCCATAGAGCTCGTGAGCAGGCATTTTCCTGCCTGGCCTTCCCTCACAATGTCCTCTCTGGCTGGAACGCCTGCCGCCCACTTCTGTGTGTCATCCTTCAAGGCTGAGCACAGATGCTCCAGCCTGTTACCCAGCAGAATTCATCCGTCCCTCCTTGGCATCCCCCTGCTCTGGCCACACTGTGATCTTTACTATGATGTGTGTCAAAAGGGAAAGTTCCCCAGGAGCAAAATTCACATTCACTTTAGGCATCTGCTTGGGAGCCTGACACCTGGTCAGAGTCCAATAAATTCTTGATGAATCAGTGAATCAGTAAATGAATGTATAATTAATTTGGTCATTTAAAGCTTTTATTGGGTCCTTTGGTGTCTCCTAGAAGGCTGAATCTTTTGTTTCTGTACATGAAGTCACTGTTCACTTGCTGACTCTTGCTAAGTTGTCAGAGCCAAATGGTGATAAATCTCCCACCCCTCCTTTTTCCCCTACACTTGTTAGTTTGTAGCTGTAGAATGAACACCTGAGAACCAAGCCGCCAGAACCTGATTCCCAGTTTTATTCAGTGATCTTAGGCAGGTCATTTAACCTCTCAAGCTCTGTTTCCCCACCTGTAAAATGGAGCTAATCATAGCAGCTACCTCACAGAGTTGTAAAAACCAAATTAGATAACATATGTTCAAGTGCTCTGCAAACTATAAATAGCATATGAATGTGAGATGTTATCATTTATGATCATAAACCTGTACAATAAATGGGGAAATGATTATTGAACATGAGGAACTAATTCTAAAATTCATAAAAAGCTATTAAAATAAATTTGAAAAATTTAGAAATCCTGTTGAGTATGTGTAATAACCCTTTTTTCTAGGAGAGGAGTTAACATTTTGATCATAACTTTCATAGATTAAGATGAACCATCCAAGGAATTAATTCTTTTCTGTCCCAACCAGTTTTGTGGAGGCGTGGTGTTTGTTGCAGTGATCATTTTAATTTTAATTTCTCTCTGACTTTGTAAGCAACCACTGGTGGTAGAATGTCATCCTTCTGAGACATGATGCTGAGTGTATGCATAAAGCACTCTGGTAAATTTCCTTCAGCTCTAAAATTCTTTGGTTTGATATAAGCCTTATTAGTGGAAGTGAATTCTGTTTTGCCACCAATAGGTGTTATATCACTGGAAGTACATTTTAATAGAAAAAAATAGCAGCCCCTCCCCATGGCAAACCTTTGGAAATTATAAGCTGAAAGAAAAAGAACACACCTTGTAATTAAATACTAACAATACTGAAAAATTAACAATACTCACCATATTAACAAAAAAATCTGCTCTCCTCAAAATTATTCGCAAAGAAACACAAAGTAAAAGTACAGACAATATGATTGTCTTCCTGACTGTAACTCATAGAGTGTTCATCTAATACAAGAATGCCTATTTATTCCCTAGCATTTTATTATAGTATTCTTGAATAACTGAAGATAAAATAATTTACCCTAAACATCGCAATATCTAATCCTTCCCTAACAATGGAAGTTCGTCTGAGATTCAGTCTTTCTACTCTGATCCATTCTACATAAACTGATGAATTAATTCTTAAATCGTAGCTCTGAACACGGCACTCTAGATCAGAAACCTTCAGAAATCATGCCATCGTCAAGCCGAAATACAACCCACTCTTCTCAGCATCCAGGGCCTCCACAACCCAGCCTGGAAGTGCCCAGCTCACAGTCCAGTAAGGCTAAACTACTCGCTGCCCCCCAAACACAGCCCATCCATGTAAATGGAAGCTAACAGTGTATGGTCCTTTGTGACTGGCTTTTTTCACTTAGCATAAGGTTTTCAAAGTTCATTTATGTTGAAATATGTATCAGTACTTCATTTCCTTTATTGCTGACATATATATATATGTTATATATATATATATATATATATATATATATACACATAACATTTTATTTATCCATTCTTGGACATTTGGATTGTTTCTCATTTTTTACTATTATGAATAATACTGCTATGAGTATTTGTGTACAAATTTTTATATGGACATATGTTTTCAGTTCTCTTGAATATATACCAAGGAATGGAATAGCAAGGTCATATGGCAACTTTTGTTTAGTCTTTTGGGGAATTATCAGGCTGTTTTCCAAAGCAGTGACACCGTTTCATGTGTCTACCAGGAAGGTATGAGGGTTCCAATTTCTCAACGTCTTCATAAACACCTATTCTTGTTGGTCTTTTTATTATAGCCATCCTAGCGAGTGTAAAGTGTTATGTCATTGTGGTTTTGATTGCTTTTGCCTAATAGCTGGTGATTCATAAAATATATTGATCTGTGATGGTCTTTTCTTGTGATGCCTTTTTCTAGTTTGGCACCAGAATACTGGCCTCGTAGAAGCAGTTGAAAAGTGTGTTCCTTTCTCTTCTAGGAGTTTGTAAAGAATTGTTTGATTGGTGTTAGGGGTTCAAAACTAATGACAGTTCTTCTTTAAATGTTTGGTAGAATTTAATGGTAAAACTATCTGGGCCTGGATTTTTCTTTGTGGGTAGTTTTTAAGTTACTAATTCAATCTCTATACTTGTTAAGGTACCCTGAAGTCTTGAAGGTATTACATCGTATATATTAGGCTGGGGCCCAGGAATGCCTTCTTATTGCTTACAGCTTCTCTCTTCAGGATTCCAAACCAAGGGAGATATAAACTCAAGAAAACTAGCCAAATGAGACACAAAGTACCAAGGCGTTTGTACTAATTTATTAGTAAATGGACCAGTACCCAGTTGCCCTCCGGACAGGAGTACTAAAAACAGAAAGCAAAAGGAGAGCTTCCTGCTTCCCTCCCCCAGACTCTCAGCCAAATCTGCAGAATCCCCAACCATTATTTGAAAACGGAATCCCCAAAAGAAAATGTCAACATCCTCTGACCCTAAGTTTTACTCCTTATAGATCACTTCCTAGAAATTGTGCAATCCTTCTGTAATGATGGAAGAAAGAACCCCAGCAGTTGGCCACAGTAGGATTTGGGCTGATAATGGTGATAATAAAATGTCCGCAAAATCTGTAGCTAGGTAAGGAAAGATCCCTGGAATTTCCATAATGGTTATATAATTTGGTTATGGCATATAGTTCTATTAAATATTATAAACAAATTACCAGTATCAATTTTAAATTTATTAGAACTAGAAGGTTTGTGAAGAGTACAACTTTAAAGTAGGAAAAGTTAAATATTTATTTTAGCTCACTGGTATCTCATAATCCGTCAGTACAAAATATTCATAGTCCTCTTCTATGATCATAACAAAATCTGTTTTTTAAAACCTAGTGTCCTGTAAGTTTTAAACTTTTATGCTAAATGCAAATTTTAGCCTAATATTTTAAACTTTCTCATAAAGAATTTCTTTATCCTTGAAGACTCTAAGCGTAAATGATGTTACTTGTGATTTATGATATTAGTTGCCTTTAGCAGGGCTCTGATCCGTGTTGTTGTTGTTGCTATTATGAAGGTAAGTATAGCTGTATCTCTCCTGAGATGGTTAAAAAAAAGGCTTTGTAGGTCTCCATGCAAAGTATTCAAAGAAAAGATTATTTTACTGTCTGCCAAATGTAGCTTCAAGCAAGAACTATTGTGCAGGACCTTTTATAGACATAGATGAAATTCCTTTTGCCATCTGAACAGTGTTTACATTCAGGAAAGTTCACAGTTAAGTCTTAGACATACTGTGAAGGGATCTTTTGTTCTCTAGAAAAACATACTTCCTCATCCTTTGAGTCGCCTTGTTTTTATTCCCTTGTTTACTTTTCTGGGGAAATGATGCCCACCTCCCAAGTAATGTCAAGGGAAGACTATTTCAGAAATCAAGGTTGTCCTTAGGAGGAAAGAGGGCTTAGTTATTGGCATGAAAATCAGAGATATTTTTAAACCTGAATAACATAAATAATGTCATCTCAAGCTTCAAAAAAATTTCTTGAATAGGATCTTTTTTCAAGGCTTAAAAAAGGGAATCTTTTTTTTATCATCATAATTAACAATGATCAGGCTCAGGAAATGTGAGACACTCCACCTGGGGATACAGACATAGTCCAAAGGCACTTTTTCTATTGTGTTAGGAAAGTGCTGCTTTGCTAACTGTGTGCATAGTTTAACGTTTTCTCTTAGATGGTGGGATCCAGGACCACTTTCATGATGAGCTCAGGCTAAAGTTACTCACATCTGAATTTTCCTAGTGATATTTATTTATCAATAATGTGACTGATTCCACATGGGACTTCAAAACTGATTTTGAAGGGAGAAGACATTGCTGTTTTGTTCATCACCATATGCCCAGAGCCAGCACAGTGCCCTGAATTTACCCACCTCCCAGTAAGCATCAGTTAAGTGAATGAATGAAATAGATACATATACTTTCAGTGTGACAATTTCAAATAACAGTCTGTTAAATGAACATGTTCTGGAGTGGGGTTTTTTAAGCCTTGGCAGTATATAGTTATACTCTATGTATCAGTGTGTTTATATATCCTTACCTAATTTACATAAGTGGAAGATTACTTGTGGTTTAGGGATTATCTATTCCAACCCTACTTAGTCACCCTAAATCTGTGTCATCCAGAAAATGTATCCTAAAAGCTTCTAATTCTCACTTATGTCCAAGATTTTTCCATAAGCAGGGAATCAAAGTTAGTGATCTTCATGCTCTGGGACATTTCTATTGGAGGTATTTTTTTGACTGTAAATGTTAAACAAAGATATGCTTTACTACCCATTGTTAGAAAAGCTGGGGGGGTGGGGAGAGAGACTGAAGCCTGCCCATCATGATTAAACATTCAAAACTTACTTCTTCCATTTACTCTGTATAGCTCTCCATGTGATAGACGACGATATCCCCATTTTACAGATGCAGAAACAGAGTCTCAGAGAGTTTATGTAATACTCCAATGTCCTGTGATTAGTATGGGATGCAACCAGATTTGTACCACCAGGGCAGGCATCGAGCCTGCAGGTCGTGTTCAAGACTGTCTGGTATGAAGCTAGTTCAGATCAAATATAAATACTGTGTTTTACCTACCTTCTGAAGATATACTGGCCCTTTGATCAGCTGTCCTCTGTTCACTGGTAGTCATTGCTTTACATAAATCTGATATATATTAAAAAGGAAAAAGTGATTGCTTTCAGAAACAGTCCTTGCTTTCTTAAACCATGGTAATGCTTCATAAAACATTGATTCTGTAACTTTCAAGAACACATTTATTACGTAAAGCCAGTGTAGCATAGTAAAAAGAATCTCATAAACCTGGCTTTTGGAATGAGATGGACTGAGATTTGAATCCCAGCTCTATCAGTTAATATCTGTGTGACAATAAGAAAGTTGCTTAACTTCTCCGAGGCTTAGATTCCTGGCCTGCAGAGTAGAAATAACAATGACTAATATAGAGAATTATGAATATTAGAAATAATATATTTAAAGTTTCTAGATTGTAAACAGCATGAGGGCAAGGATCATGCATGTATTGTTTATATTATCTTCCCAATGGTTGGCACGGGCACAGAGGAGGCATTCATCGTCAGTATTCACTGAATGAATGAATTCTGCTCAGCAGCCAGATTAGGTTCCATTGTTCAACTCTGCACATATAAAGCAGGAAAATTCTATGAGAAGCTTTAGCAAGAGCAAAAATAGTACACATTTTCTTCTTTGCATTCTTGGAAATCCCTTTCTTCTACAGGGTGCAATCAGAAAAATATCAAGTAAGTGGAAAACTCACATTGATGTTATCTGATCTTAAAAAAAAATTTTTTTAATTTAGCACTTGAACAAGTAAAATAGGTTGAAGTGCAAATTATAATTTGGAAAACTTGGAATTTGTAAGCAAAGAATTGCCTTTTCCTTGGCACTTTAGCATATTTTATTCTCATTTTTTAAGGTATCCATTTCTCTCAAGTCTAGGTTGGCACAGCTATGTGGCTAGAAATGTTTTGAATCTCCTTTGTGCCACATCTTTTGCAGCTGAGAGCAAACATGTCAGGAGCTCAGATGTAATCAAGTTCTCATCCTAGCTGCCAGAGCCATCGAAGGGGCCTGCTGCATTCTGGGCAGAGCACCACATTAGGAAATAACAGTTTGGTATTTGTAATATTTGCAGCAGCATTGAACTTTCTGAGTGAGGTCATGAATGAATAGCAGATCACAAGTTGTTATTATAAGAATTGGACAGAGTGTGGAATTCTCATTCAACCTAAATTTCAGAAAATATTCTTGATTAAAATTTTGTTACTTTTTTCCAATGTTGATATTAACATGATATATATCTGACATATCTCTACTGAAAAATGAATGTTTTGTACTAAGCAGTGCCTGTTTTCACTCTCAATATAAAACAATAGTACTGATGGCTGACGCGCAGCACTCAGTGCGGCCAGGCTCTGCTCTAGGCGATCACGGCACCGTTATCATCGTTTTACAGGTGAGGTAACTTACTCAGCTATTGTGTCAAAAGCCAGGATTTGGATTCAGGCAAACTGGCTCCAATGTCTGTGCTCATAGCCACTATGTTAGAGGACATTCTTGAATAGCAATGACACGTCTGTATTAAGACTGAACAATATATATATTTGATCATCCTAGAGGAGTGCACATGGGTAAGGAAACCACCTCCTCGTACTTTGTTTTCTTCATGTGCAACATACCTGGGGTTCACATGTAGGTTAGAGGCTAATATGAGGAAACCCTCTGAAAGAGCCTCCCAAGCTTCTCCCAAGGCTAAGAGCATTCAGCTTATTTCCCAGGAGGAAGAATGCTTTAATATAACGGCACAGTGAAAAATGTGAGTCAGTCGGTACTATGCTAAAGTCCTTACTTTTAAATTCTGATGAAGTTTGTCCTTATGAACTCACAAGAAGCAAGAAAGGAAATAGTAGATTCACTTCTTCACAGGTGCGGGTTCCTTAAGAGCTGAACTTGCCAAAACTCAAAGCATTTCCTGTGGGAGTGATGGCTCTACTAGGGCCTCTTCCAGCACACATGGGCGCTGGCTCTCCCATGGGGAGGATGGGTTGCCAAAAGGTCCCTCTCTAGACAAGCCAGTTAGACAAAAAGGAGCCACTTTCTCCAGGCTGCCGTCCTCAGAGCCTAGTGCTGGCAATGCAAGCACAGTGTGATTTTCTGCCCCACTCACACTGCCTCAGCCGAGACCCACCCTGTGTAACCCTAGGCAGCTTCCCCATTCAGGACATAGCAACTACCCAGCATCCTTTAAACTCTGTGCCTGTGTTAACTCATCCAAGAGTAACATACATAAACAGCATTAGTTCCCTGCCCTGTTCACAGTGCGAGGATCCCGGGTGGAAGTGGCTCTTGGAAGGAAACCCAGCTCCACTCAATGAGAAGGAAGCATCAACGCTTATTCATCATTCATTTATTTAACTGTTTGTTGAGAGTATACTCTGCACCACCCGTTATACCAGGTGCCAGCTATTCAGAGAGTAGAAATCCTGAATGTGTATTACTGTCAAGAACACGAGCAGAATAGAGAATCAGGAGTGTGATGACTGGCAGTGGCTGGGAGTCCAGGTAGAAGGGATCCCTGAAACTCCAGAGAAAGGACAAAGCAGGGAACCAAAGCACAGATCCATGCAATAGGGAACCAAACTGGGACCCAGTTGCTACAAGAGGGATACAAGCTAGGTGCAAAAGGCAAGAGGTCAGTTTAGACTTAAGATGCACGAAGAGAGTGGGACTAGCGGCAGGACGGGCCTGAGGCTGAGCAGCATTTGGGGCTAAGTGGCTGTAGCTGTCAGCCTAGAGCCTACAGAAGTACCTAAAAAAGCCAACATTTGTCTATTATGCTCTAACTTTATTTTATAAAGAGTCACTGTAAGAAACAGATACCAGAAAGCTTATCTGTGAATTTTGAAGACAAAATTTTAAATTTTTTATTTCAAAATTCCAAAAAGTCTGCATTCAAAAAATTGCTAATAAGAGCTTGGAATAAACATATCTTTATAGACAAATTTGGACAAATGTGTATGCCTTTTTCTAACCAGTGGTGAATGTGTATAACCCAGTATTGCCTTGGAAATTAAACGGAAGAAACAGTTTAATTCAGTATCCAAGTGGAATAATAAACTCCTCCAAAGGGCTGGGTTATAGCTACATGCTTGGTTATTATAGGGTGATCATGTAATTCCACTGAGGAGATTGACAGGGGTGCTAGTAATAATTACACTGGGACAATAGTCATTAACCGGGACTGTCCCAGCACAACAGGACATATTATCAACTGGTTATTGTATTTTATTTTAATTTATTTCATTTTATTTAGAATGTAGTTTTGTAGGGTCCCTTTGGTGATTTGGAAATATAAATCTAGAATATATGATTATATAAAACATGTGCATACCAAAAAAAAGGTTTTCCTGCTCCTCCCACTTAGTGCTTTTAATAAAAGTCTTCTTTTCATTATAAACCTGTAATGCTTTCTAGAACACCGCACAGCACAAATACAGATCACCATGGCTAACTTGCTATCTAGAATCCTGTGGTTGCCCAGGGAGACATCATTTCCATGGTCACACTCTCCCAAGTTTGATGGAAATTGCTTTCTTTTAATAAATAAGATCATAGCAGCCATCTTAAAACTAATAGCACCACAATGGTACTGGCCCCTCACCAGTAAATTGATATTATAATAACTCTTAAAGGAAGCTGAGCCAGTGCACATAGGAGATTCAGAACTCCAGATGAACTCAGCTGACTATGTGTGACCTGAGCAGGTCCCTGAGGCATTCAGTTCTAAAGAGATTGCAACGTGGAATAATCTACCCAACTTTGACTGGCATTATAATTTTCTTTAAATCCAGTGATCTCTAAATGCTTTGAAAACTAATTATTCTTCATAGAATTAACATTTCAGTTTTAATTTGTTTTGGTTTTATTAATATTCAAGATTAACTTTTTTTCTAAAAACTGCTCTTCTTTCTCCAGGTGTTCACTGGTCTACACCCTTTCCCTGAGAAAGTGCCCCTAACCCTTTTATCAATATCTTGTCTGCGAACAACAGCCTAACTCCCCTGGTATTCCTCCTCCTTTGGTTTCATTCAAGTGGGTACTTGAAGATTTTAAAAATGTGCATAGATATCTTGGAGGAACAAAAGGAGGGTTCTTTAGAATAGAAGGTGCGCTGTTCTGTGTAAGCCAGTTGTTGGTAAGCCCAGTGGTTGTCAGAGATCAAGACTGAATAGGAGGCCTGCCCAGACCACTTCCCCTTCTCCCTTCCCTCCAACCTGTTTTTGTTTATCTTGTCCTCTTTGTTTTTGTGGTTTTTATTTCTTTTTAAGTAGAATAAAGCAATTAATTGTTTGGATATTTTCCTTCAATAAATTGGAAATCTCACTTTCCAAAAATAATCTAAGGTTTTATCATCATCAGAATGGTCATCAGATTTACGTATTATCTGGTAATAATTACTATGAATAGTAGGTAAATCTGTAGGTAGCCTCAGACTTTGAAATGAATTCTGTCTTCTGTTTTGAATATAAACAAGCCAGAGATTGACAGAAGCTTCAGTTTAGCAGTAAGTAGCCAGATCACTAGGTAAAGCTCATCTGGTATGTTCTAAAATAGGACACCCCCCCCCCCCAAAAAAAAAAACCACCTAATTTTTTTAAAATTAGGAGACTTTTTAACTAGCAAGCATATGATTTTTCAGTCACTGAATTTGATCTCCTATATGTTTCAGTTAATCTACCAGCACTTAGAATGATTGCTTTTTCTTGCCAGAGTGATTTATTTTCCCTCTTAGTCTAGCCATCTTTCAGGTTTAAAGCATTCAGTTTTATTGAGCAGAGGGAGTACGTATCTTAAAAAAAATTCATTGCATCTTGGTTTTTGTAAGTCTACCAGCAGGAGAATTTTATCACTCCCCAGGGGTGACTCTGAGCTATTTGAGTCTGGCTGCCTGTTAAACTATTTCTCTTTATTTATGGTCTGTGTAACATGAGGGAGAGTAAAAGTTGGCTTCTGTGAAGCATTCCCTAAGCCGGACATAGCCTCACTTCTGCTAAAAACACTGATGTGAACAGACTCTGTCACAAACTCAAAGGTCACTTTTCTACTTTGCTCATATTGAGAAACACTTTAGATAATTATCTGTCTTTTGTATCTAAAAAGAATAGGACTAGGGGGAGGGAGTTGTTTCATTTCCTTGAATTTTCTTTGTTAGGCAACAGCGGGCTCTCTTGAAATTGTAAAATAGAGCAGAGATGTGGCCGCATAAACAACACGCTGCTTCCAGGCGTGGCCCACCATTTGCTGATATGTTGCTGTTTGTGGAAATCTTTTGTTCTTACAAAGATACCTCACTTTATTATATGAGAGTCTACCTCAGTGTGTATAAGGCCAACTTGTATAAATCAGATAACATTTCCTCTTTAATTTATATAGCCACTTTAAAGGTTGCAAGCATTTATTGAGAGACACACTGTGTGATTCAGCTGTGGGCTATGGGCTTTTGCCTGTAAGGTGCCTAGAGGTTAGCAGGTGGGGAAGGCGCACAGGGGACGATAGGATTGTCTGTTACAAGGGACAGCATGGAGAGGGAGGGGTGCTGTGAGAGCTGGAGGAATGAAAGCATCGTTTGTTTGGGAAATTCAGGAACAACTTCTAGGAGGGATGATTTGCAGGATGGCTGTCTTCATGTCTACTTGCAGTTTGTCCACATGATAGCTTGAGATTTCATTACTCTAGCTTCCTGATCTATTTTTTACAACCAGCATATCTATCTAATATTGAATCCCCAAATAGATGGTTATACTCCACAAAACTTCCTTTTAAAGGAACGTGTTTGGAAATTTTAAAATTCTATTGAGATGAGAAAAAGTCTTTTAAGCCTAATCTCCATAATGACTTCCATATAGCCCATACTTTCTTCAAACCTCAAGCTACTCTCCCCATATGCTCAGGCAATATTCCAGCCTCATGCTTCCCGAAAAAAATAGAAGCTACCAGAATGCAGCTCCCCCAGCTTCCCAAGTGCAGGTATACAAGCCCATCTGCAACTGTACCAGCCTCCCCCCCCCCAGCCCGTCTCCCCTCCCACCTTTCCAGGTACTTTCCTCGGTCCTTTGCCTCCTTACTCTCAGCTATCTTCATTCTCTCTTCCTTCTGAATCTTTCCCATCAGTATTTAATCCTACTGGAAATATTTGTCTAGACCCCACAGAACTCACTTGCTATTACTCTAACTCTACTTCATACAACTGTAGTCCCTTTTGCAACAAAACCTCTTAAAAGAATGATCTACACACACTAACTCTCCTTCCAGATCTCTGCTCACTCATCTCTCATTCATGTGACTTCTATCCCCTCCTCCCCATCTATAGAATTGTTCTCTAAAGTCGAAGTAATGTCCACGTTGTTAAATTCTGCTTTACCTTTTCAGTAATCATCTTATTTGGCCCTTGCTTGTGTTGAGCTCAGCATACCTCTCTGCTGAAACCTAGTCCTTCCTTGGCTTGCATGACCCTCACAGTCCCCTGACGTCCCTCCACCTGTCCCGGTCTGCTCCTTCCCAGTCTCTTTTGCTGATTTGTTTCTCTCCTGGACCACTACTCTCTTCACTGTAAATGCTCTTTTCAGAAAACTTCATTCACTTCCATGACTTCAGGTGGCTGGTACTTGTAACGTACACTAACAGAAGAAATAGAGAAATGGTGGGAATTTATAAAAATACATAGTAAAAAAAATAAAACAAGTTCTCCCTTTTATTTTCTTTAATAATAATGTCTCTACTGCATTATATATTTGAATGGTACTTTACATTTTTTGAAAGCATCTTTATATAAACATAAACAGGTTTCAAGCAGGAAACAACATATGGGGGCATGTCTGAGTGCAGCCCCCTTCATTGTGTAGATGCAGAAGCTGCAGTCTGAAAAAATTAAGTACTTTTCCTAGAGTCACAGAACTGCTTTGCATCTTATTTAAACCTCACACTAATTCCATGAGGGTATATGCATTTATTACTGTTTGAGAGATGAGAAAACTGAGGTTCTAAGAGTTTGAATCTTGCCCAATATTGTATCCCTTGTAAGTAGCAGAACTAGAACTCAGGTCTTCTAGGTCTGCTGGCATGCACCATACTGCCTCTCTGCATTCCCAGGATTGGTGCAGTTACATTATGTTTAAATAAATTATATTTAAAACCTGAGATCGTCTTTAAAAAGAGAGAGACAGTCACAGCAGCAGCAGCTGCAGTGTGTACTGTTAGTGTGGCTTGATTGTGGGGAAGAGGAGGAGGGGGGAGAAGTTTCACATAGTGCAAGTTTGAAGTGTTATCCATACTTAAAGACTAAGTTAAGTTTGGGGGTTTTTTTGGTTACATTTATTTGTTTAAATGTATGTACCAATTACCAATGACTTGATATCACAACAATAAATTCATTTCTCCCTAATCTTCAATAATGGACAATAAGCTTAGGAGTGATGAGCCCTAACTTCTTTGGTTATTGGGGTTTTCACATAAACCTCTGTGTGCTCTGATTAGTTTATTCTACTTTGACTTGGCAGAATGGATGGGGATCCGGATGGGGCATTTCACCATCATAAACTTCAGTAGATGTGTACTATACAGGTAGGTTGTGCCGGGTGCTGTGTAAGAGCTGTATGAACACAGCAGGCAAAGGCTCGCCATGAAAACTACCACCTGTTTTCAATTTAGTACCCTCATTGCTGTTCTTTCGGCCTGAAATCTCTAGCCCCCTAATCTGCCCAACTCTCACTCTTCCTTCAAGACTCTTCCTGGGTATTGCCTCCTCCAGGATGCTTTTTCTGATGCTTACCCTCACTGTGAGCCTTAGGAGCCCTTCCAGGTTGTTCCACTAACACACAGTGATGACCCCTGGTATGGCACTCAGCCCCCTGCACGGATTAGTGAGAGCAGAGCCACCTCCCACACCTGGCTGAAAGCTTCACAAAGTACAGCACTGGGTCTCGTGTGTCTCTGTATCCTTAGCATCTAGCAGAGGGCCTGGCTCATAGCTGGTGCTTATCAAAAACTACGACAGGCAGGTAGGCTGACTGACAGGAAGGGACCAAAGGAAGGCCCTTGAAAGTTCATCTAAGTCATAAATGTGCATAGTTTTAAAAATTAAATTTATACGACTGGCAATGAAAATAGCTCTGAGGCAAACACTTTGAACTCTCTTCGCTGATTTACTTTTTGCCCCTATATCTCTAAATAGCATATGCATGTTTCTTCTTGATTTTCCCATTTTTAAGCATTGTCTTCTGACTTCAACCATGGAAGTTCAGGGTTTAGCTCTCTCTCA
This sequence comes from Miniopterus schreibersii, assembly GCF_964146895.1. Classification (NCBI taxonomy): domain Eukaryota; kingdom Metazoa; phylum Chordata; class Mammalia; order Chiroptera; family Miniopteridae; genus Miniopterus; species Miniopterus schreibersii. The sequence continues at coordinate 70,677,669 of NC_138102.1, read as the reverse complement.
CCTCCCTACCCCAACTGAATGATATACACTTACTGTCTCTCTGTCCCTACTCCATGGTACATGCTTTCCCTTCCTATGTTTGTACTGGAATTTTGGGTAGGCGAGAGTTCAGGTTTCCTATGTAACCATGTAAAACGTTATCACCTAGAAGAACCAGGCAGTGTACTTGAATTACATTTCTGCCAGTCATCCCCCTCATTTTCTGGGTGAAAAAAAGGCTAAGAGAATATAAGTAACTTTGGCCGAAACCATTCCTCCAGTTAATGCCAGAACCAGGAACAAAAGCTCGTCTTCTAATCCCCCAGTAAAATGGTTTTCCATGACCTCAAACTGCGTCTCAAAAAAATTACTTTCTTAATTTTAAAATCTTAGTGAACCAATTTGAAGAAAAGCTGAGCCTTTACATGATTTATATCAAAATGTTCTTTAACACTTAACTTTCATGTTCCTCAAACTGATCCCTGGTGACAGCTCACATTTCTTGTAAACTAGAGCTGAAATAAAGGTAGATAAGGGCCCAAGTAAAATAACGTGGAGCTAGAAAGAATTTAGTCTGGTTTTTCATTTTGAACATAAAAAAACTGAAGCCCAGAAAGGTTGGATGGCTCAGTGTCACACGGCGAGTTAGCGGCTACACTGGGCTGAAGTTCAGGTTTCAGCTTCCAGCCCATTACTCTCCCTATACTGTGTATACCCCATCCTCTCAAACACCACTTAATTCCTCTCAGGCACTTTGTTTGTTTAAAATCGGTCTTGTACAAAATCTAACCTCTATCTACATTAAACTTACTCATACCTAAAAATGACATTAAGGCATGTCAGTGTAAGTCAGAAGTGGAGTATAAAGTGTGTTTCTTAAGACCAGGATTCCGCTGAGCTACCTCGCACGGCTGCACTACTAGAATACGACACTGTGTTAGGAATTGGGGTACAAGGACCTCAGTGGCAGGAGACAGACACGAAAAGTTCCTGTGTCACAATGAATTGTGGGAATAACACAACGAAAGACAGAACAGGCACTGAGAGGACACAGGGGAGGTCTGGCTGCCACCCCACTCACCCCAGTTCCGCCCCAAGACCCCGGAGTTTTAGAGCCTCCGCACATCGTGCCGTGTTCTCTCCTCTCCCGGTGTGTGATCCCCTTCATTGCCTGGTGACCACATCGTGGTGCTCGTAGCCAAACGTCCCAGTGTCTGTGCTGCCTCCTGCCCTCGGTCTCCCTGGCTACCCAAGACTGGCCCAGCTGAAGCCGTCCTCAGATGGGGCACAGGGGGGCATGAAGGGGATGGGTGGAGGGAGAGGAGGGGCAGGGAGGCAAACGCAGAGGGAGCGCACTGGAATGGCTTCCAGCACTTCTGTCCTCTGAGCTTCAGGCTGTACATGGGAAATAGGCAGATTCACACTGATAAAGAAACTGCAGCACAAACGCAAAGGAGAAAACGGCAAACTGGCTTATGTTTGAGTATCTGAGCCCCTCGTTATTACAGTCATTCTAGGAATTGTTTCTAATTACCATGTAGCTAGCTCCCTGTCAGTGATACTTAACATAAATTTGGATCATATCAGCTGTGTCCTAAATTTCATTAGAATGCTGTGCCCTTTGGTACTTAGTGTTCTAAGTTTCATGCTCCCAGAGAGCATCAACCTATAGGTTGAGCCTTCACAACCTGTAATTAAGAGAGTGTTTCACAGTGCAAGAGCTAATAGTATTTTTTCTCCGACCCCAAAGTTCCTGCTTTCCAACTTGCCTCCCTAAGTTCCAGGAGAGCAATTGCCAGGTGTCTGTGTGTTCTTGGTGGCACATACACCACCCAGCCGTTCTGGAGCTTCGAAACGGCCACAGCGGCAGTGGCCAGCGATATGCTCATTCACTTATTCACCAGACCCTTCCTGGGCTTCTGTGATACGGGAAGACTGTGCCAGGAGCTAAAGATGATAAGAATAGGACCCAGTCCTCCCCTCTGATGTTCACAGCCTAGAATCGATGCCAGCTTACATGCCTGGCCACATACTCCCACACATCCTATGGCACTGATTCACTGCGATGCTCTTTATCACTGAAGTATTTTCTTTAAAAAAGTATGTGTGTTATGCATGCACACAAATACATGTACATACATACCTAAATGCACTATAATAAAAGTACACATTATAGTTAATGTATGCACTGTGCCCATATTCCATGTAGTGTCTTATATTCCCAGCCCATTTGAGCCAGTGCAACAGCTGGAAGGTTCCTCACACAGCGCACCTGAGAGCACAAACCATGAGTGCTCTCAGCTGGGGGGCGATGTGCCACTTGCCTGAGTCCCATGTGCGTGCAGTGCATTTAGCTTATTTCTCTATGGCCCCTCCTTATGCCGCTGGTGTATTATGGTTAATAGTTTTGACCCATAGTGACTGTCAAAAAGTGTGTGAGAGTGCCAGGCCTCTTGGAAGCAAAGGAAGACTTCATTGTTGGATGTTAAAAAATAGATTTTATAAGAACTCCATGTGCCTTGAGGAACTGGTTGAGGAAACTCAGCTCAGACGTTAGTAAACAATGGTTTTAAACAGGTATTATAGCCTGAGATGCTGAAGGATAGCTTCAAGAAACGATGGCTAGTGATATAATGTGACTTTATTATTTATTTTTTAATCCTCACTGAGGATATGTTTTTATTGGTTTTGGAGAGGGAGAGGGAGAGAGAAACATCAATTGGTTGCTTCCCGCACACGCTGACCAGGGATTGAACCTGCAACCTGTGTATGTGCCCTGACCTGGAATCAAACCTGTGATCTTTTTGTACATGAGATGAGCGCCAACCGACTGAGCCACACTGGCCAGGGAAGCTTAATATGACTGTAGCAGAAACAAAGAAAATGGAAAACCAGTTGCCAGTGGTTGATGCTGGAAACATCTCTCCACGGGGAATATGCAATAATAACCTGCCCGGCACCAATTGTTCCTGTTTTTAGAAAACAGTTCCCCAAGCTGAATGCATTTGCCTGGAGTTGTGGTCAGTGTTTCCAAGAATTGTTAGAACCTGGGTCATATTAAAACCCCTTTTTGCTTCCACCCACTCTAGTGGTAGAATGGCTTTTCTATACCCTTCCATTTCCTGCTACACTTACTACCTCAGGGAATTCTGTTGACATGGAAAGCACAGGAGCTTTAAAAATTGCTAAATAGGTTTTGTGTTTCAGAATGAACACAAGACTTCAGTATAAGGCTGAAATAATTTCGTTTCAATAATGATAAAGACGCATGGCAGTGGGTGTTTCTTGCCAGGGCCACCTTGCAAACAACAGAACCGAAGCATTTGCATACGGTTTGCTGTAGCTGAGGTGGCCCCGCACTGCTGACCTTCTCCTTGGCTGTGGAGAGCTGTTGGCCAGGCTTGCATTTAGTCTGCTGTTGCATGTTAACCTTTTGAAGGTTCTTTATAATAGAAAGGGTAGGACAAACTTCGTTTGTCTCTGAATTTAATGAGCAGTTGTTTTGTGAGAATGTTTGGAATACTGAATGAGCCGGGGTGAAATGGCAGCAGGAGGGGTGCACGTCAGCACCAGCAGATTGTTGCCGTGCCAGTTATTTGTGGATTTTAACATGGCCTTTTACACTCACCTACGCACAATGATAATATTTGGTTTCCCTTAAAGATTGCTTGTAATTATAGCAACTTAACCCATGAAACAGCCTCTTGATTCCACCTACGTTCCATATTCTCAGATTTTCCAAGTCTTCATCTTTTGTTCCTATTTGAATAAATGAAGTAAGAGGTTGCTTTGAGTGGATTCTGCAACCTCATAATTTTATTTTGGACAGCCATTCAAACAGCCCTGTCTGGACCAGAGAACAGGGACAGAAACCACTACTACAGACTCGGAGGCTGTGATGGGATCACCCAGCAAGGGGTCTGGCCAGAGATGGAGTGAGGCCTTGGTAGGGATCAGAGTCAAGCTGAGGGAGGTGCAGGATCAGGATTTAAGAACAACCCAAAGCCAAGGGGGCCACATGTTTCCTCCTCTGTTAGATGACTCTCTGCTGGTTGGTGTCTGGGCTCCACTCTGCCGTTTGCCAATTATGGGCTGGCAGGCAGAGCCGGGGAGAGTCCCAGCAGACACCCAGCTGACAGCTTTTTATGGGGAGGATTATGTGCAGATCAAACTCTCAGTGTTCTGTCCTCAGCAGCCTCCAACACATGCATTTAATACACATGTATTAAGCACCTATTATGTCCAAGGATGTATGTATAACTACTGTACCAACTACTGTCAGCTAATAATAGATAAAGTAACTTACTCATAAATTGATATTTTGCCCTCCTTTTAGTCCAAGTCTGTGAAATCTATAAAGTTTCGTTCATTTTAATCTGACTGGGTGTTTTTGTTGGACTTAGTGAAAGGGGTTATTCCAATGAGAAAGTTCTTTGTCAGAAACTATAAACTCAGAGAAATGGCATATGATGCATTTAGGGATGTGTTCCAGAGCATCACAGATAGAGGAAGGGGGATGTTTTAGGTTATAGTTTCAAATATTTAAAAATATTTACCAAGCACATCACTTGTGCCAAAAAACAAAATATGCATGTCTCTAGGAGTGTTCAAGCAGAAAGGAGGAGGGTAAGACAGAGTTGGGTTGAATTTGGAGAGGTGGGCAAAGGGTCCAGCCCAAAGTTAGGATGGAGGGCCTGCCAGTGGACTTGAAGAAGCCATGAGAAAGCACAGGAACCCTTTCTCTGCAGAAGACTCCACCCACCCCATCAGAGCAAGAGCTGCTGCAGAACAGACTGTGGACGATCCGGTCTGCTTCTCACCTGTAATGTCGCAATCACCCTAATAAGCATTTGTCTGTAATGTCCCACTCACCCCCTATTCTACCGCTGTCTGCTTGCTGATTCCTAGACATTCAAAGGAAGGACTCTATTTCTCAGTTAATGATAAAGGCACTTACAGTGTGAATGCCCTTTGGGGTTAATTATTTAGTATAAATAAATATCAGCTACAGTGTAATTTTTTAATGTTAATGATAAAAAATCAGATTCTTTCCTGCTTTCTAAGAGTGAGGAGGGATTAAAGAGGTCAGGAGGTCATTGAGTACTTGAAAGCAAATGTTGCTACCAGCCAGAGAAGAACTGAAGATAATTGTGTACTTGATGGCTTTGTCAGGTTAAAATTGAAACACACAGACAGTACCTATGGACACAGGTATTTTTTGTCAGGCATTATTGTAGAAGCTGCATGTTACTTATGAAAACTGGGTGAAGGTCAGCTTTGTTTTTAACCAGTTTTCTTCATATGAAAGACCATCATTCCTAGGGACATATTAATGTGACTTTCATTGTATCTGTGAAAGTAATTTCTAACTTGTGAATAATAATAACCTCAGACAATAATGTTTTAGGCAGATGCGTTCGGTTCCTTATTATGGCCTGTATCACTGTGCTGTGAGCTTGTTCCCTTTTATCAATATCCTCCTGGAAGCACAGATCCCGTTTTGTGAATCTCTGTATTCCAGTGACTAGTAGGTGTATCATAAACATACACAGAAATGTTTGTATAAGAGAATGAATGAATGAGTGAATGAATAAATGTATTTCATTGCCTGCCAGTCAACCAAGAAAATCGTAGTCATCTGTAACAGTAGGATTTCTTTCCGATGTTACTGTGACAACTTTTGATATCAGAAAATTCAAAGCACATCTTGTTAGAAGTAGGACATCCACCAAAAGGTCAAGATAATAGCTTCTGCCCTACGTCTCTCATTCATCCTTTAATACACCAATCAGTTAGTTTTCATGCAGTTGACTCCCAGTAGCAGTAAGCCCAACTAACTAGCTTCAACTATAAGGAAATTTATTATTTGCTTATGTAGAAGATCAGACCTAAGTGACTCCAGGCTGGTTTAGCAGCTCAACAATGCCATCAGGCACATAGGCTCCTCTGCCACCTTTTTTTTTTTTTTAAAGCCTCACTGGAGAATATTTTTTCCATTGCTTTTCAGAGAGAGTGGAAGGGAGAGAGAAACATTGATGTGAGAGGGACGCATCGATTGGTTGCCTCCTGCATGTGCCCTGACCAAGGCAAGGGATTGAGCCTGCAACCAAGGTATGTGCCCTTGACCGGAATTGAACCTGAGATCCTTCAGTCCATGGGCTGACGCTCTAACCACTGGGCTAAACAAGCTAAGGCTCTGCCACCTTCAAAAGGTGCCACATGGCCACCAGATTGAGACTACAGCTCTATATATCATATCCTCACTCTGTGTCCCGAGGCAGCAAGTGCCTACATGTTGGAGGGGAGAGGGTGGTGCATCCAGGGCCGTGAGAGCTCTTCTTTTACCTGGGAGGAAAAGCTTTCCAGAAACCTCCTGGCAGACTTTCTTTTACACCTCAGGTCATATGCCTTATCCTAGACCAGTCACTGGCGAAGGGGAATGGGATTGCTGTGCTTAATTCTAGCCAACCGTGATTCATCTGACTTCCGTTTGAAAGAAGAAAGAGGGGGTGGGTGTTGGTAGGCAACTAGGAATGTCTGCTGGGCCACACCTAGTCTCTGCTGGAAAATGGGAATCAGCTGTGCTGTCCAGTCATACCTCTAGGACTAACTTTTCTTTCAGGATTGTATTCTGGCAATTTACATCATTTTACTGATGGTTTTTAAAAATTATGAGCTTGAGGAGGAGCCTAAAAATATATGGGCTGTGCCCAGAATTACAGGGCTTTAGTGAGTCATGTTCCTTCCCTGCTCTAGCTTTGGGTTGCTTTACTCTGGAACATTTTTATGAGTTATAATTCACAAGGTCCATGTTTTTCCATTTTAATTCATGTGAAAGAAAATAACAGTTCTTAGGATTGTGGCATAATTACCTAATTATGTCAGCTGTGACAAACACACCCACGGTCTGAGCATGCCCATCAGTTTGCATCGAAAGATGTAAGAGTTCACAATATCCTGTGGTTTGGAGAAAGTTTTGATCCATTTAAGTGAGTAAATACAGTAGTGCCTATTTTAGTAATTGGAATGACTTATTTGAGCTCTTTCTAGGTGAACCAACCCTCAGAGGAAATGCATTCCCAGTCCTCAACACATACTTCAGAGCATTCAGCAATTTATCAACTTTCTGACCAGGGCTCTATAGCACACGTCTGTCCCCAGGAAATAAGCTTCCTCAAATGATAAGCCCTCCCTGGTATCTGTTTCAGTTTCTGTCCTGGTCAGACTGTCCTAGACTTCCTGCCTTGTATCTTCCATGAATCATTGTCACTTCATGTAAGAGATGTCCTAAAATGGCTTTGAAAACCCCTCGGCAGATGTGCTCCTCCCACCCACCTAGGGAAATATATTCTTATGAGAGTCCCTGGATTTTATGGTATGTGTTTCTCTGGAATAAATCAGTTTGGGTTGATGTTGTTAAGAATTTGTCAATTTTGAAACATCTCTAGACTCCCATTTGGGGTTAGGGTGGGACACATTGTTGGCAACGTGAGCAATGCCATTTCCCAGCAGATGGCCTGGCAAGACACACAGGTGACAAAGAACATGCCACTCTCTGCCCAGAAATTTCATAGCCAGTTTTCTGCCTCCCTGCTTGGCCTATTACAGGTGTCCTTGCGACTTCAAGAGCATGATTGTGGAGGTGACTGAGGTGGGGCCATTTGAGGGGCTTTTTCTTTTGCCTTGTGCCATCATTTTTAATAATGGTTCTTAAAAGACTTTTCTTACAGCAGAATTACTGGATTGTGTGAAATATCTAAAGGAGATAACTAATTTTTGATGAAAATAAAGTTACTAGACACAGAAATTTGCTTTCTATATCTCTTCTGAAGTTTTTCTCTTGACTTTTAAACAATGTGCCTGAACACACACACACACACACACACACACACACACACACACACAGTGAGGGCAACTTGCAATCTTTTTTTTTTCCAGTTACAGTTTACTTTCATTATTATTTTCTATTAGTTCCAGGTATACAGCATAGTAGACAATCATATCCTTTACAATGTGTTCCCCCCCGAATTTCCAGTACCTGGCACCATACATAGTTATCACAATATTATTGACTGTATTCCTTATGCTGTACTTTATATCCTGTGACTATTTTGGAACTACCAATTTGTACTTTTTAATCCCTTCGCCTCTTTCACCCAGTCCCTCTAAACCCCTGCCCTATAGCAAGCACTGGTCTGCATTCTGTGTCTATGGGTCTGTTTCAATTTTATTTAATAATTTATTTTGTTCTTTAGATTCCACATATAAATGAAATCATATGGTATTTGTCTTTCTCTGAGTGACTTATTTCACTGAGCACAATACACTCTAGGTCCATCCATGCTGTCACAAATGATAAGATTTCAGTCTTTTTTATGGCTGATGTAATATTCCACTGTATATATGTACCACAGCTTTTTTATCCACTCGTCTGTTGACGGGTACTTGGGTTGCTTCCATATCTTGCTGCAAGGAACACGGATGCATATATTCTTTCGAATTAGTGTTTTAGGTTTCTTCAGATAAATGCCCAGAAGTGGGATCACTGGATCATAAGGCAGCTCTATGTTTAATTTTTTGAGGAAACTCCATACTGCTTTCCACAGTGACTGTACCAGTCTGCATTTCAACCAGCAGTGCACGAGGGTTCCCCTTCTCCACATCCTCGCCAGCACAAGTTGTTTGTTGATCTGTTGATGGAGCCATTCTTATAGGCTTGAAGTGATACCTCATTATGGTTTTAATTTTCATTTTGCTGATGATTAGTGATGTTGAGCATCTGTTCATATGTGTGTTGGCCATCTGTATGTCCTCTTGGAGAGGTATCTGTTCAGGTTCTCTGCCCATTCTTTTATGGGATTATTTCATTTTGGTGTTGTGTAGTTATGGAGTTTTCATAAATTTTGGGTGTTAACATCTTACCAGATGTATCATTGGCAAATGCTTTCTTCCATTCAGTAGGTTGTCTTTTTGTTTCGTTGATGGTTTCCTTTGCTGTGCAAAGTGTTTAGTTTGATGTAGTCCCACTTATTTATTTTTTCTTTTGTTTCCCTTGCCTGAAGAGATAATATCAGAAAAAATATTGCTAAGAGAAATCTTAGAGATTTTACTGCCTATGTTTTCTTCTAGGATTTTTATGGTTTTGAGTCTCACATTTAAATATATCTTTATTGATTTCATAGAGAGGAAAGGAGAGGGATAGAGAGATAGAAACATCAATGATGAGAGTGACTGATCGGCTGCCTCCTGCACGCCCCCGACTGGGGATCGAGCCCGCAACCCGGGCATGTGCCCTGACTGGGAATCAAACCCTGATTGCCTGGATCCTGGGTCGATGCTCAACCGCTGAGCCTCGCCCGGCCGGGCTCTCTTGCTGCTTTTAAGATTCTCTCTTTGTCTTTAAACGTTGGCATTTTAATTATGATGTGTCTTGATGTGGGCCTCTTTGGGTTCATCTCTGCGCTTCCTGGGCATGTGTATCTTTTTCTTTCATAGGTTTAGGATGTTTACAGCCATTCTTTCTTTTTTTATTATTATTATTATTGATTTCAGAGAGAGGAAGGAAGAGGGAGAGAGAGAGAGAAACATCAATGATGAGAGAGAATCATCGACTGACTGCCTTCTGCCTGCCCCCTACTGGGGATCAATCCCGCAACACAGGCATGTGTCTTGATTGGGAATCAAACCGTGACCTCCAGGTTTATTGGTCAGTGCTCAACCTCTGAGCCATACAAGCCAGTCCAACCATTATTTCTTCAAATAGATTCTTGATCACTTGCTCTCTCACTTCTCCTTCTGGGAAACATATGATGTGGATATTGTTATGCTTGATGTCCCAGAGGTCCCTTAGACTATCCTCGGTTTTGAAACCCTTTTTTTTTTTCTTTTCTTTTTTTCTGTGATTGGGTGTTTTTTGCTCCCTGTCTTCCAAATCACTGATTCAACCCTCTGCTTCATCTAACCTGATGTTTATTGCTTCTATTCCTTCTAATGTATTCTTCATTTCAGATATTATATTCTCATTTCTGGTTTCTTTTTTTGTTTGTTTTTTTAATGGCTTCTATGTCCTATTTTATGTTTGTTATCTCTTTGTTCAACTTTCACTAAGTTACTTGAGCATCCTTATAACCATTGTTTTAAACTCTGTCTCTAGTAGATTGCTTCCCTTCATTTTATTTAGTTCTTTTTCTGGGATTTCTCCTGTATTTTCATTTGGGGCATGTTTCTTTGTCTCCCCATTTTGGCTGTCTCTTTGTAGTTGTTTCTGTGTATTAGGCAGATCTGCTATGTCTCCCAGTCTTGGTATGGTGGCCTGATGTAGTAGGTGTCTTGTGGGGCTCAGTGTCCCTGTTCACTTGAGCTAGGTGCTCCAGGAATGTCCCTTGTGTGGGTTATGTGAGACCTCCTGTTGTACTTGAGTCTTGATTGCTCTTGGTCCATTTGTGGTTGGGTCGCTTCTCCAGCTGGCTACTAGGATCATCCCCCACCACAATGTGTGACCTGCTATGAGGCAGCTCACCCCACAAAATGGATTTTGCCTCAACAGGGTCTGGTGCCTGCCAAGATCTTTCTTTGGGTGTGCTGCTTGTGGAGCTACTTGAATTGTGCTCTGATGTGGTCCAAATCCCACCACTGAGTGTTTCTTCTGGAGCCACCTAAGAGGGCTTCCAGTGGAGGTCAATGAAAGGTGCTGCCTGTGACCAACCCTGAGCTACCTGTGTGGAACTACCAAGCAATCAGTAGTTTGTAGCTGCATCTTGGGCCTGGGTGTGTGTGTGCGGGGGGGGGGAGAGACGACCAAGCTGTGCACCAAGGCTGATTTTCACCAGCACTGAGCAAAAGAAGGTGAGCAAAAGACCCAAGGCTACCTGAGATCTACCTCTGCCGGCTAGCTGCCTGTTAGGCTCAGTCACTGAAAGAGTTTCTGTGGTATACAAGTTGTGTGAGGTAGGTTCTCGGTGAGTCATCAGGTAGGGGTGAATGGTGTTCACCAGACTGATACAGATTCAAACCCAGAGCCAGCACTAAATCTGAGGCTATTCCTCAACAGTTTCAGGGCTCATTAAGGTCAGTTGCCATCCACCAGATGCCCTTGGACTATTGTGGTGGGACGAGGTCTCAGGGAGTCGTCAAGTTTCATTAGAGCCAGCAGAATTCATCAGTCGCAAACAGACCAAGATGTGGTCGTGTGAAGGTAGGGCTCTACACAGGAATGGTGGCTGCAGTCGGACATGAGGGAAACGTGGCCCCTGCCCAACTCAGTTTTTCCCATAGTCTGCCCTGACCTCCTGGAAATTCTTCTGCACTGTGGAACCAGGTTTCAGAGTGCCAGCTCGGCAGGGCGGGGCCTCCAGTAGTTGAGAGGATAGAGGTAGTGGTTCTCTCATAGTGGGGCTAGTGGATCTCCTGGCAGGAAACAAGGGGTGCTGCTACTCTGGCAGTGGGAAGAGGGGATAAATTTCTTGAATTAGAAACAATAAAACTATCCCACTGTTGAATTATTTCTTGTTTTTTTCATTTCCCATGGAGAGCATCTATAAGATGCTACAGAAATCTCTAAATAGTATCTCTAGGACTGAGGCAAGCTTGTCCTTGTGCTTTGCTTTCCAATGAGATAGCCACTGGCCATTTGTGGCTATTTAAATATAATTTTACTTAATTAAATAGAATTTAAAATTTAGGTCCTCAAATACTTAATAGCTACCATATTAGATCCCACAAGTGCAAACACTGCCATTAACACAGAAAATTTTATTGGTTAGTGCTGGTCTAGAATTCTTGTAGTCAGTGTACATATTTTAATTTACTGTTTATCTCTTACATTACCTCTGGAAAAGTTGGAAAGTGGTGGCAAGTTTTGGGGAAAGTATTTTAAATGTTTATTTGTTCTCTAAATGTTACTAGCTATTCTGCATAGTTTATTTTTTTAAAAGAAGAAAAAGTTATGTTCACCCATTTTTAGAGCATGATTACGTGTGTGGAATTCATATCAATTGTCATGTCCCAGCTGGTAAATTTTCTTAAAATATGCTGAAGTTATGTCAAAAATTCTGTTAATGCTGCCAAAGCTATTGGCAGAAAGGTCCAGTTCATTAAAGTCTCTTTACAGTGTCATAACATTTGAAATGAACTAGTCTGGATATGAGACAATGGAAGTTACATTGAATTCATTCTTGATAGCCATTTTATTTGCAAAGACCTTAAATTATCTACATGCCTCCATTAATCTTAATATCCAGCATGAAAAGTCCATTCCTAACAGTGAATGGGTCAGCCTATAAATACTGCTCTGGCATCATACTTCAGGTCCTTTTGTAACCTCCCCTGCCCCACTGTGAAAATTAAACAGGTAAGCAGCTGAGGACAGTGACCAATCCTCCATGGATTTTGTATGCCCCATAGTACTTTCCATGATGTCCTGCTAGTACATTTTTCTGTGAGTCTTATTTGAACAAATAAATGAACATCTAATCTGGTCTGCCCTGAAAATCATTACTTTTGGGAACAGGCTATTAGGGTACATGAAATGTAACTGCTTCAAGTTCTTTTTATTGTGGAGTAGTATCTACTGAACTGCCCACTAGGGTTGGAATTCCTGTGTGGTTATCAGTCTTTTTGGTGAATCTGGTGCTGAATGAAATTATGGACTCTCGCACGGAGGCTGAAGTGCTGCTTAGTCTGTTTGAATTGCAGGAATAGTAAATCCAATTTTAAAATAGAGATGAATTAGGAAATCTACAAAATACCATAAAAAATCTAGAGTGGGTCCAGAGAATAAGTTGTTTTTAGTGTCTGTGTATACAACATATATCACTGAAACCCTGCAGATACATTTTCTGTTTTTTTCCTACATATTTTATATAAAATGACATTCCTCAGAGAGTGAGATTTCTTTGAAAATTAAACAGGTCAGTGTGTATCCACTGTGACTCACCTGGAATAGCTGGGCAGTGGTCCTTTTAAATCTCTGAGAGTAGCCATCTGGCGAGATCCCTCTTCCCTTCTGGTAGGTCTTGTTCCTTGTGTAAATGCTTGAGGCATGTTCTAAACCTAGTAAAGCTCCTTTTCTTTTTTTTTAAAAAAGTTAAATTTGTCCCCAACACAATGGATGTTAAATCAGATGACATTTTGCCATATATTAACAGTATCTTTTGTGTCCTATGGCCTGAGGTTATGGGACACCTTAAGGACTTAGGGGGAAAGAATTCTTTCTGTCCTGTAGTTTCTGTTGTTGGTCATGGGATAGTGATAATATTTCAATTCTTCATTTTTAGATAACAATCAAGAGAGAGAGTGGTGAAGACGTGAGTTCTCCCAAACACGGGAAGGAGGACCCAGACAACATGCCCCACGTGGGCGGCAATACTTGGGCTGGCGGAACAGGTTGGTAGCACTGGCATTCCCCTGGGTTGGGTTTCCTGAAACTTCGTAAGCCCCCCTCAGGAAGCTCTGGGACCAGCGGGCCTCTTCTGCCTCCCCTATTAGTCAGTGGGATTGTGTCCTTGCCCTGTGTCCCAACACGACATCTTGGAAAAACCCTGCCATCTGGAGTCCCCCAGACTCTGCTACCCCATGACCTGAGACCATTTGGACACTCCCAGAGCTACTTCATCAGTAAAAGGGGGAAAATATTAACTGCTTCACAGGGTAATGTTGAGGATTAAATGAGATTATGCTTGTAAAGCACTGAGCAGAGATGCTTGGCAGGAAGAATGTACTCATTAAAAGTGTTAATCCCTTCTTTCAAATTCCCTGTCCTTAGGATCATGCCAGAAATCTATAGTAGATTCTTTCTTGATAACTGACTTTATTTATTTGTCTTTATTATTGAAAGTAGTACAGATGCCCCACCTTTTCCGCCATTTACACACACACTGCACCACCACCACCACCCTCTGCACGCCCCCCACGCCTTCACCACCACACTATTGTCTGTGTCCATAGGTTATGCATATGTGCATATAAATTCTTCGGTTAATCTCTTCCTGCCTCCCCTCACCCTGTCTTCCACATCTCAGAAGTGAGTACGAGGGCAAGGATGCAGGATTTTGAGATAAGAGAGTTGGTTGCAGTTTGAACCGATGGCTGGGGTCCATTCCTTCCTCTTGGCTGCCTGACGAGAGCATTGTTCCCATGGCTCCGTCTTCCTCTTTCCTCCGAGGCAGCTGGAGCAGACACATGTGCTGGGCCGCAGGAACCCGGCCAGACTATGTGCACGCTGTCTGATCTTATCTCGCCGGAGGAGTGCTGGCAAGGGCTGCCGCGGCCTTCCCTTAGGATGGTCTGTGCCTCTTGGCCTTGACAGCCTCGGGAGGAAATAGGTCTCTGTGCTGGGACAATCTGCCATCAAATAGGCCTGTGGACTTGTTGTCTACTCTGTTTATTCATCAAGCATCAACTCTAAAGAAAGGATATTTTTAGAGATGTCCTTTGATCTGGAAATTAGCGTCAAACCAGCCAGATTGAACCCACGTGGACTGCGTTATGGAAAGAGCCGGCCAGATGTGGGTTTCGCGCGGGGGACTGCGCTGAAGCGGAGGGTCTTACTTGTTACTCCGCTTGAGTCTACTACCTCACATATCTGTCTGGACTGACAACCCTGCTTTCACTTCCCACAGTCTTTATTTTTCAATTTTCAGGGCTCCTTTGCTCTAGATTCTTTTCCTCGCTTTCATTCTTTTCCCTCAGAATTCTCAAAATACTGAATTTATCTCTGACCCAGCAGGTCGCTTGATTCCTTTTTCATCATCAGAGCCCCTCCGGGGCCTCTCTCTGAACTGACTTAGCACATTCTCTGTTAGTTTCAAGACTATTCCTTCAAGTCTAGAACCGCCAGCAAGTGTTTTTATTTAATTAGTACAAGTTAAAGGTTCTTGGAAGTGGAGGCTATGAAGAACTCTCTCCTCATACCCTCTCCACTGGGATGACTTTCTGGAGGGACCCCGTGGCTCAGGCTGACCACCACTCGCGCCAGCCTCCAAACAGTTGTGGGCTCTTTCCTCCAAAATGATGTCATCTCAGTGCCTAGGAAGTGTTAAGCTCTGATTCATGATCCACACATTCCTAGGGAGAACCTTCTGTATGAGGAGGTCAGCTCAGACACCTTTTCCTCCTCGGTAGCTCATTGTCACTTTCCAGTAACTGGTCCTCTCTGCCTATAGGCTATCCATGCATGAGAGCCAGGAATTGCACATGTCCAAGAAGGAATTTTCCACCACCAATATCTAAATAAGAATGAAATAATGTGCTTGAACCAAAGGTTAAAACTATAATTAATAGGCTTTTCTCATGGTATTTCCCAGAAGGAAATGACCTCCCTGGACTTTGATAAGGAAAGCAATACATGCTGAGTTCTTGCTTTTGACTTATTACACCAATGAAGGCTCCAATGGAGAAAGTGAAAATGTGACATAATTTAACCAAAGCCTAAAAGCTTTCCAATTTTTCACTTTATGAAACTTAGAAATGACCTCATTTATGTGACTGGAAGTTGCCTAAATGATAATAGTAAGATCAGTCACTTATATAGCTCTTACTTTGTGTCAAATACTGTTGTAAGCATTTTAGCCTCATGACAGTCCCATGAAGTAAATGATATCGGTAACACCATTAAACAGATGAGAAGACTGAGACACAGAGAAGTTAAGCAGTGTCCTCAAGGACACATCACTAGTGCATTGGAACTAGGATTCAAACTCAGGCAGTCCGGCTTAACTGTACAATACAACATAATACTAGAACACTACAGTATATTATATTATGCCGCCCCTTAATATTGAATTCTCATCTAAGTTACCAAGTTATACATGAATAAACAAAAGAAACAGATTACTAGTGTTTTAATCATTATAAAGCTGGGATAATAAGCTGGTAGCACAGAGGCCAAATCTTAGTCAACATATAATCATATGTTCTTTAGGTTATGTTTTAAAAATCATTTTAATTTGAATGTATTTAAAACAAGTCCTCTCTAGTTAGCCAAGTTCTTACAACTTCTTATAATATTACCTACCTAGTCTTCTAGGCATTTAATTTATATTTACATCATACACAGTTTGTACAATATTACATAATGCTCACTTATAAGCATGTAAACTCAGGTTCATATTGGAAACTGTTCTGAAGCTGGCAGTGTTTATCTGGTGCATATTATTCTAGGCTAGAACTCAAAATTGGTATAATGATTAGATTCTAATCTTGGCTAAGCCACTGATGTGAGGTTGTAAGCAGGTCACTTAACCTCTCTTTGCATCAGTTTTATCATTTGCAAAACAGATGAAATGGTATCTATCGCCTAGCTGTCCCTTTCTTATTTTCAGAAAAACTAAGGTGCCATGAGGGAAGAGAAGTGTTGTTCATTTAATTAACAAATATATAGTAAGAATTTTTGATGTTCAAGACACTGTTGTAGGTGCAGAGGTACAAAGATATATAAAATATGACCGCCTATCATATAGTTGGTGAAAAAAAAATGAACTCTAAGGTTAACAACAGTGCACAGGAGCACTGATCCTTGGGAGGCAGAGTCAGAAGATGACATGTCCTGGGATTTGCACTGAGCCTTGAAATGTGGTTAAGGTCTGGCTGGATGGAGAAAAGGAAAAGCATTCTGAACAGGGGGATACCCTTGGTTTCCATAAGAATGTCATTTGAATATTTAATTATTAGATAAGTACAATCAATATGTTTCATGGGACTATCTTGAATCATGACCTGATTTGTGGCCTGGATCAGAGTAACAACCTGGGCTCCTGTGACTTCCTCCCAGGGGGAAGAGACACTGCAGGCCTGGGTGGCAAAGGAGGTCCTTACCGGCTGGATGCAGGCCACACAGTGTACCAGGTCTCTGAGGCTGAGAAAGATGCAGTTCCTGAGGAGGTGAAGAGGGCTGCAAGAGAGATGGGCCAGAAAGCATTTCAGCAGAGGTGAGTGGTCCCGCTACCTCCAGAGCAGTGCTGGCGCTATGGTGAAATGTCATAGTGGACCCTGAGTCTACCCAGATTTGTGAGGTTCTCTGTCTCCTGCAGTGACTTGGACCAAAAAACAAATCCACGAGCCTCCCCCTCCCTAATGGATGCAGCCAAGTGAGCATAACTCCCCATTCTTTCTACTCAGGCTCTTCTAAATGTATTGATTACATGTGTCTGTAGAAGATAGAATTGAGCACATTAGGAAGTAAAACCAAAGGTATTTCTCTTAAGGGAATTAAAGTTCAAATTACTCCATTCACATCTGTTCTAGGCCACACAGGGAGTTGAGATGACTGTAGGTGATGGTCCCTCCTGCCCTCAGGAGTCGTGAATTTGTGTGGAGACGAGTACACACATACACCCGCACTCACACTCGCTCACACTCAGACTCACTCCTGTTAAGTGCTGAAGCCGTGTAGTTCAGAGACTCTGCCCTCTGTCAGTGCAGAGAAGCACGAGGTCAGTGGGCTCAGCCAGGATCAGGACATTCCAGGAAGGAAAACCAAACAAGCAGAGGCAGCCGGGTGGGATGAGCATGGTATCCTCTCCAGATGAAAGCACCAGCTGGGGGGGGGGGGACTGAGGTTGAACAGAGAGGCCCTGTCAGTGGGTGGAGGCCGTGAAATCAGGGCTGAAGAGCCTGTGGCTTTCAAACGATCCAGAACCATTCTGGGCCACTTTGATCAGAACCATCTTAAAAAAATGAGATGAAGCCACATGAAGCTGTTCATAGACACCCACACATGCTCTTCAGCTAAAAGTGAGAAAGCCCAGGGGAGCAGCAGTGTCTCCTTTAGGATTGAGGGACTCGGTAGTGGTTGGGGAGACAGATTTATGTTGTTGCACCCAGTGAAAGGAGCTAGGCACAATTCAAAAAAAGGCATGCTCAAGTGTATGCGATTTATGAAATTCCTCCCACATGAACATCTGGTATTACGTCACATGCTGCGCTTACACATCCTGCAAGTAAACAGAACAGAACAATGGGGATAAACACGCAGGTTCCTCAGGAAAGCCTGCAAGCCTTAGGACTGTGGTGTACTCAGCAGGTAGATAAGGCAAAGTGTTCCTCTCAGCCCTGCTGGTGTCCCTGGTGGCCTTGAACAATTATCTGTCCTTACTGCCTGAATTTGCTCTTCCGGAGATAGGTGACTTCCCTCTCCCTGCTTCAGAGAGGCTGTGAGGACAGATAACTATGTTAGGAATGCAAGCAGTTTAAACTTCTCAAAAAAGAGGGGGCGGGGATACTATAATGAAAGGTCTTGTTAGAATTAAAATATTGTTCTACATTTCATATAAACAATACCCATTTAGGAAAAGAACCGAACAACTGGATATGCGTCATTCTCCCCTCCCCAGCGAATGAGTTTCTACCGTTGCCACACTCAGACCTCACAGTAAAGATCCATCTCAATTTTTGAATAAGTGGACAAATGGATAGATGCTCTGGCACACGAGTAGTTCGTGGGGAGGCAGAAAGGCCTTTTAGTAGTGCTTGGGCACAAGCACTCAGCCCCGGCTCCAGTTCCCATAATGGGGTGAAGGAACCTGGTTCTGTTAGGACCGTGGCCCCACAGGCAGGCGGTGGCCCTCGACCATCTGCGATGACAACGCAACTAAATTTAGTGGATGTAAGAGAGGAAAGAGGGAAAATGGGAGAGTAAGTGAGAAAACCATCCACCTCTACCCAGTGCTGCGGAGACCTGAAGCCCGAGGGAAAGAGAACATCATGGAGTGCTGGAGAGACGGAGGGCGTGGGCGAGGGGCGACGCGGAGAGGAAGAAATAAACACTGGGAGACCCCGGGAAAGACAGGGTGTGGGAAAATTCAGAGAAAAGAAGGCTGCTTTCTGCTTTCACATAGTATGTTCTCCCATTTGATGAGTATTCACGTTAGAACTACTAAAGATCATTCTTTAACTTTTCATTATGAAAGTTTTCAAACATAAACCAAAGTAGAGAGAAACATACAGGTTGGGGCAAAAGTAGGTTTACAGTTGTGAGTACACGAAGCACAGTTTATTCCTGTATTATTATTTACTAATTATTGTATGATTTTTCCATACAAACCACTGTAAACCTGTATAATGAATCCTATGGACCAACTTCAAGAAGAAAAATCTGGCTTTACTCTCAGTCCCCACCCCTGGATTGTTTTGAAGCTAATATAGCATGTCCTATCTTTTCATCATGAATATTTAACAGTATACCTCTGAACTTTAAAAAAAAAAAAAAATGCACACACACAATACTATTATTATGTCTTTAAAAAGTAATAATTCTTCCGCGGTCATTAAATAGTTCATTTTAAAGCTATTTTACAGCTGTGGGCATGTATGCAGGATGAAGCCCAGTCCTGTTTGTGCTTTTATCTCTTTCCCCACAGTCCTTACCACTCTTTCCCGGCAGATCATTAGTGGTGTGAGTAGTTGTTTGCTTCTCCATTGACCGTAAGCTCCTTGAGGGCAGAGTGCTTTGCTCTATAATATATCCTCAGACCTATGCCCAGAACCTGCTGCTCAGGTAGTGGTGTGACCCTTTAACACTTAACTCAGTCTGGCTGCAACCAGCCTGACAGCCAGGCCTGCCCATCAGCCTAGGGGCCATCACATCGCCTTGAAGAGCCTAACACCGCTGACATCGTCCACACAGCATTTGGGGAGCGCTCATTTGCATCTGGATTTCATCTAGATACCGGTTCCTGTATATCAAAATGGATTAACTCAGGAAGAGGAACAGAGGTAGAGAAGCGTACGACATGCACGAGGCAGAACAGAAACATTAAACCGACAAAGCATGAATGAAACAGACGGTGAGGCACCTCACACACTTAGAAAAGCATTGAAGGTGGGCACCAGCTGTGGAAACTGTACCAGCTACCATTTGCAAAACTAATCAGCCTTACACAGTGGATCTCAGCTTATGTTTGTTTTCCTCATAATTGATCCAAAATTATAGTATTTAAGGCTGACCTACACGAAAAAGTAAAATGAAAACTTAAATTCCCAGACTCTTACATAACAATAAATATACCCTTTAAGAGCATGCTGTGCCAACAGAGTGCAGCTAGTCCACATAGATTACTAGGATGTGAAGCAGCTGTGCCCTGCAGTTCTGATCAGGGTGAAAGCAGCAGAAAGACACATTTTCGGCTAGTTCACATTTTCGGCAAGTGGGCTTGAGAGTATTAGCACTGGGAAGCTTGTCTGATCCGGAGGCTAAAATTACCTATTTCCTCTCCCCATCCCCTGCTTCGGTCTTCATCTTTCAGAATTTGTTACCACTTTTGAACACCTTGTAGGTGATCTTTCTGGAAGCGGGCACAACCTGGAATATGATTTCCAGATTTCTTCATAACTAAAACAGCATGTGGTGTGTTTGGGTGCAGAATGATTTGCCAGAGGTAACTCTATAAATGGAGCTAATTCTGATCTCTCTACAAAGACATTCTGCTCAAGGTGACTTACCAACTGCCTGGCTCCTCACCTTCTTTGGAAAAGTACTGATCTTTCTTCTTTGGGAAAGAGCATATTGGCCTCTTAGGCAGGAAGGCGTAGGTAGCATATCCTGTCATATTCATTGTGCCCAGCTTCTGTCAGCCTTGATATTTGAGACGTAACTTAATCTAATGAAAATTTATAGAGAGCTTTAAGAGATTACCAAAACTAAACATAAGAAGTATTGTCAGGAGGTCATGTCCTATACACATATTCATTTTTATTCTTCCGAACAGAGAGTAAATTTAGAAGGGCACCTTGGCATGTCACCTCAGGAAACAACCATTCAGATAGTATTTAACTTTCAGGTATTTATCTTTTGATAGTCAGTGTTTTCAAAGTGTTATGTAACTGCATTTGTTGAGTGCTACTGTGTGCCAGGCACTGTGCTAGGTACTGCAGGTCCAGAGAAAAAATAAGACATATTTCTTTTCCCAAGGGAACAGAAGAGAGCATCAGGGTGTATCACATGTAGTAAGCATATTTTTCATTAAAGTTTTGGTTCAGTTAAAAACACATACACACATGCATTTGTGTATAATATATCTCAATGTATTAAAGCATATTATTGTAGAAAATAAAGTTTGGAAACACTATGATAGTTGGAAACAAACATAGCTACTGAAAGCAATACAATGTGTAAGTTCTATAGTAGGAGACAGTGAAAGGGCAGGATCACTTCACTGGAGAAGTCAAGCAAGACTCCCTAGGATGTGGCTTTTGAGCTGGGTCTTGAAACCTGAGTTGGCAATGACTAACCCAGCTGGGTGACAGGGCATGGATTGCAAATCTTCCCTGTGGTAGTCTAGGCCTGACACTGTGTGATTCCGGTTAAGTGCTCTGTCCTGTGATGGATGGATTTTCCCAGTGCTCGGCCTGACAGGAAGGAATTGAGACCATTCTCACTGCAGCGTGAGGTGATAAAAATATACTTTATATAAGAACTTCAGCTATACACCTGGGACCCATAGCCCTAACTTTGCACGCGTGCACACACACATACACATGCAGCATTTTAGAGGACGGGGTTGTGTCCTAGTATCAGCACCCTCTACATTTATAGAAATATGTAATCAAATTAGTGTATAATGAATATGACCCTGTAAAACCCAAGAGAGGTTCACTCAGTGTATGAGTTTTCTATGTGTGATTAGTTTAAGATGCTGCGTTTTTAATGATTTGGAGTCTTATCTATATTTTGGCCATTCATTTCAATTTATTTTGAATTGAAATAAATAAGCATACCTATCATATGCTAGGTACCATACTAGGCACTGTACGTAGAAAGATGAGAAAGACCCAGCCATTACCAAAAGGAACATAGATGCTGGGTGGAGAGGCAGGACAGGTAGTAAGTGCTCTGATAGAGATAAGTGTGAAGTAATAACAGAGGACAGACCTGGGAAATCAGAACAGGCTTCCTAGAGGAGGTGATCATCGATTCGAGTCTTGAAGAGTATGTGGGAGTTAGTAGGCAGGGAGGTGGGGAAAGGGCACTGGTGCGGGAGAGAAATCTGTGTGGGAGCTCCGGGCACAGGCATGTAATGTGTTTAGGGAACCCCAAGTGCATGGCAGGGCTACAGCAGAAGCAAATGGTGAAAAATGGTAAAAAGGAGCACTGTACTGGGAGGAAGAAATTTCGGAGCCACGGTATTAAAATACTATTATCCTATTAAAAGTATAGTCAGCAGTTTCAGAAAACTCTTGTGTTTTCCATAGCAACCATTAAATTGCATTCTTTGGGCCTGAACTACTATTTTAGTCAATCAAGTATACATCCTTGGTCTGAAAAAGCAACTAGGAGCCTCCACATGGACTGACCAGCTGCCAGCATTGAGGCACATCTTTGGGATATAGCAACGGTGTGACAGCCAGTTGTGCCCAGTTCTTTCTAACTCAATGTTTGTGAACTCATCGTTAGCAGCTTGAAATCCATCGTGGCATTTACACCACAGAAATGAACAAATACTACAAATCAGGACTTTTTTGTGTTGGAGGGCAACTTGTTAACCACTTACTAGCATGCCACTGGACACTCCCCTCCTCTGAAGCTCCTAGCTAAGACATCGCCACTTGCTTTTCTCCTCAAAGGCAACCTGGGTGACCAAGAAGTTTGCTGCGGCTCTCTCAATAGAAGCCTGGGACTAAAGGCCCAAGTACATGTTTTCAGCTGTTGCCTTCTTTGCCCCCTTTGGTTTCAGGCTGAAGGAGATCCAAATGAGTGAGTACGATGCTACAACGTATGAAAGGTTTTCAGGTGCTGTCCGAAGGCAGGTGCACGCCCTCCGAATCATCCTGGATAATTTACAGGTAAGCCCCCAGTTATGGGCCAAGAAAATAGTCTGGGCCTAAGGCTGAATTGATCCCAAAACTATTGGAGAAAGTTATCTGGACCCTAATCAACCGATCAGGAAAATATTAATGCCAAAATATTTGCATAAAGCTGTGGGTCACTCCATGGCTTTCTTAGTTGAGTTCTCCAAGGAGGGAGATTTGACCTCACCTCTCCCTCTGTCCAGGAAGCAGTAATTTGACCAGCAACCCCAGAAGGCATCATACATCCTGATTCCCCACATATAAGATCTGTGAGCATCTCACCTCTTCTAGAAATTCATAAATAGAACTGTCTTCCTAGAAATCATTTCACTGTCATTGACTGGAGAGACAGGAGCATTTGGATCACCCAGGGCTACCCTTCTCTGTGCCTCCTGGCTTCCCCGCCCGCCCTCCCCTAGACCCTGTATTGCCTACCTTTTTGAAGTTTGCAGACTAGTTGCCCCAGAACTACTTAATATTGCTATCGCCCCTGAAAATATCGATTAAGATGTTTCAATATGTCCTAAGCAAAGACTTGTTATTTGGAGATTTCACATTTGGAATGGTGGCTGACCAATTAGCACAGATAACTAAGGAAGGACTAAGTATTCTCTAAAATCACAGATTAAGTAAGATTGGATTACTGAGTGAGAAAGAGAGAGGGAGAGCGTGAGCCCAGGATCTGTTCAGGGGTAAAGGGACAGGGTTAGGAGCCAGGCCATGACATGTGTCTCCACTCTACTCTGGAACCCTCTGTGTCCTTTCCATGAAATGTTTGACGTCGATTACCTTCAGTTATACCTTTTTCCTCTTGGGTGCTTGTTTGTAATTGTTCCTTTGGGGAGGGTATTATTTGCTAAGTACTGAGGGTAAGAAATTCTGTGATGCAGTTTTAATCTACCATCTTAACCCAAAACTCTGGTAAAGCCTCATTTCTTAAAATATCTAAACTGCATCAGGAGATTAGGAAAAGTTCTATCATTTCCAAGAGGAAAGATCTTTATAATGATTAACTAAATTCCTAATTTCAAGATCTGGGGACTGTAAGAATTAAGTTACTTGCTCGTTTTAAAAATCCACATACAGTTATTTAGGATAAAATACCATAAGATTTTGTTTAAACTGTGTGAACAACACAAACTATGTACACAATTAAATGGCTGGATTTTCTCCTATAGGCACACACTTAACAAGTGCTTATTGCTCTGGCCACTGAGGGCATCTGCTAGGTGGGCTCTGAGCTCCAGGGCAAGACAGTGGGTGAAACCACAGCGAGTGGTTCACAGCAGATGAGGGTAATGGGAGATGGTGCTTGTTCTGAGACTGAAGAATGAATGTGATTCAGTCACTCATTCACTTCTTAAGTTCTTTGTGCACACCAGGCATTAGGGACAGGAAAATGAAATGTAAGCCCTGTCCTCAGAGAAGGAACTTAAGGGAGACACACAAGCAGACAGCTCCCTGAGTTTGTGTTGTTCACACATGCCGCGGGGTGAATGATGAAGCCTTGCGGAGAATGTCGTGCTTCAGTTTGCTCTTGAAAGATGCTGAGGAATTTCCCAGGTGCTTGAGGAGTCAGGAAATTCCAGACATAGGACACAGTGTGTACGAGTGCAGGGTGTTCGGGGTGACCAAGGAGACGTGTGTGGTGGGAGGCGACGGCAGGGGAGAAGGCTGGCGAAGTCGTAGGGGCCAGATCGTGAAGAGCTCTGGATGCTGTGAGAACAGGCAAATAACATTGGGTTTTACCCTGTGGACAAATGGCCATTAGAGGATTCACAGTATTAGAAAGGGACACAAGAATACATTTCTAATGGAGGAAATCAGAATCCTTATCTGGTATTAGTAAAAGTCTTTTTTTTTCTTTTAATTCTCACCTGAGGATATTTTTTCCATTGCTTTTTCAGAGAGAGTGAAAGGGGGAGAGAGAGAGAGAGAGATCAGTGTGAGAGAGACACATCGATCAGTTGCCTCCTGTACACACCCTGGCCCCATCAGTCTGAAGGCTGATGCTCTAACCACTGAGCCAAACCAGCTAGGGCAGTAAATGTCTTGATTGGCATTTATTGGGCACCATGCTATAGTTACTTTTACAAGCATCATCACATTTAATCCTTAGATCAACCCTTTTAAATAAATGATTACATTTACAAGATCAGCCACAGGGAGAAAAGTCAGACCTACCACTGTGACTTCCTACACTAGAGGGAGAGTTAGCAGCAGGAAGGACTCTTCCACTAAACACACAGGGACAAGACCAGTGTCAGAAAACAGTGCCAGTTCTGCTTTCAGCTTTCAAACAGAGAGATGAAAGAAAACTGGGACTGACTCAAGGAAAAGCAACCAAAAAGATTAAATAGATGGCAAACAAGAAATCAGCACCAATAAAAACATGTAAAGGGACTGGGGTAAATAACTTCCTGAATATTCTTAAATAGAGTAAGTATTTCAGGAAGGTTTATATTCCCTTCTTTCCTAGAAATCTGAAAAAGAAAAAATAGGCTTTAAAAATAACAAGGAAGAGTTTTCAGATATAAGAAAGGGAATAAAAGTTATTTTACTATTGAAAGGGGACCTAAAATAGATGTGGAACTTCCATCCCTAGAAGCCTTTACAAATAAATCAGCGTTTTAACAATACCAAGCATTTGTTGAGCAGTTAACCATGTGCCAGGCGTCACGTATCAGCATCAAGCTCTCCATCATCATCATCATCATCATCGCCCTGTGGCTAATAGTGCCAGCGCTGGAGCTGAACAGCCTGGGTTCTGTAAAATGGGAACAGTGAAGAACAGGGCAGTTAGAACGATGGACTCAGAAGATCCATGGAAACCATTTCAGGCAGCACCTAGCGTGTAGCGCTCTCTACAGAGTTGGCGTCATCATGACCTTCACTGTACTCGCTAGTGCCTGGACCGCAGGCCAGCTGCCCAGTCAGGTACTTTACATTCACTGTGCTAGTTATCCTTACAATAACCGGTAAGGGTTATTTTCTACATTTGATAGATAAGGAAGCTGAAACATATAGTTATCTCAATTCTCACAATCTTATGAAATATGGATACTTTGTTCCCCGCTTTATAATGAGGGAATTGAAGATTAGAAAGGTGTGGCTGGTGGATGAAGTGTCCGAGCCCAAAGCTCAGGTCCCTTTCATCTGCTGGGTCTCTGGTATCTCCCTCCAGCTCCGCAGTTCTGTAAAAAGTATAATTCTTACGTACACTCATAAGACATTTTGCATCATTATCAAAATGCCAACACAGCATTTTCAAATGTTTTTATTTTTAACCTACAAAGCTGTTATTCTCAGGTAGGCCATCCAGTCCTCAATTTAGAGAGAGAGCGCTTGCTAAAAACACAGCTACTGGTCAGGGCAGACAGGGCCCCATCTGGAATATGAATCTTTAGATTGTAACCAGATGAGAAGGTTTGGACTTGGTCCCATTTTTGACATCTTCTGCCAGTCCTGTGTGTCTCTGATTGACTAATAACTTCCAGCTGTTTGGGTGGCGGTGTAATCCCAGTAACCATGGGTGTTTCCTTGGTGACCAGTACAGTCTGGCCAGGAACTAGCAAATCATCGAGATGACTTTGCAAAGCACAGCTTCAGGCCCACGCATTGACCCGGGGGCTGGGCTGAGGTTTGAGGAACAGGAAATGTTGCCCCCCTTGTGACTCTCTGCCTCAGCACGTGCTCTGCTGCAGCAGGTTATTCTTCTCACTTCAGAAAGCTCTCACCAGTGGCTTTCCTTTGCTTCTTGACTGGATTCTCTATGGAATATCAGAGGCTTGGTTATTGGACCTTTTAGGATCAGCAGCAAGAATTTTCTCATTAGTATAATAGAGTCTATAATAACTTCTTATACTTGATTCAGAATCTGAATCTCTAATTCCAGCATTCCCTAACAAAATAAAATATCCATTCCTAGAAAAAGCTACTGATTTTAATTATATCGTCTCTCCATTGTTTTTCTGATCTACAATCAGTAATTTCATTCTCAGGCTAAATTAAATTAGCCTTTCTCTGATAGCTTTGGCTAGCATGATAGCTCCAAGAACCAACAATTATGTTTCTTACTTTTCCTTTATTGCTTCAAAATGAGCTTGTGTTCAGATAAAAGGTGTTTTTGAACACTGACATGTGACACACACTGTGCATGGGCCTGAGGCCACAAAGATTAGTAAGATATTGTCCCTGTCCTCAAGAAGATTGTAGTCTGAAGGGGTGAGGAAGATGGGCACCTGGACAGATCATCTCAGTGTCGTGTGGTAGGTGTCCAGGTAGAGGGATGCACAGAATGCAGTGCAAGACCAGAGGAAAGGGAAGCTAGGATAGATTGTGAAGGAAAAGATACATGAGCTGAGTCTTGAAGGGCACACGAGTATTAACCAGACAGAGAGGGTGGAACCAGTGTCCCAGTAGTGGGCACAGCATAGACAAGGGCATGACACTGTGGTCTCAAGTGTGAGCAGGATTCCACCCAGTGTGGGTGCCAGACAAGGAGCTTCGACCCTATTCTGAGTACTCACTTTGCTAATATGTAAAGAATGGGAAGCATTTCCCCATTTCTTTTATTTAGTCTCCAGTAAGTGTGTCTCATCTTATAGACATTTATTGAATACTTGACCTAAGGGTTCTTGCCTTCGACAATGAACCCAGGGAAGAAGACACGTGTGTATCTAATAGAAGACACAGTATTGTAAGTACCATAGACAGGTTCTAAACAAAGTGCTAGGCTTATTGGTTATGTAGACAAATGTACAAGCGATTTCTAAGCTGGACAGTTAGGGAGAAACTCACAAAGGAAGTGTCATTTGAACTCGACCAGGAAGATGAGCATGGTTTCAGTTGATAACTCTAAGGATGGGGGTGGAAGGATGGTCTTTACCAGAGCTTCTGTGGAGAGGTAGCCAGGTTTTTTTTCAGTTGATTATGAACTTTTATAAAATAAAAATAGAAGTGAATTACTGAAAAAAATGATATAGAAATAACATACAAACTACAAGCCCATATTATTCATTATCAGATTCAACAAACATAAAATTACTTTGTCAAATTGCCGTACAAGTTTCTAGATGTTTACTGTCAATTTCTGTTACTTATTTAATCTTGGACTGGTAACAAGTGTTCATACACCAAAGGCAGTTTGTATAGCTCTGGCTTAGATAGAAGAAACCTATAAGCAGAGGACTAGGACTTATATGTAAGGCCGTTTGGAGAATGGCAAACTGTCCAAGAGACTAGAGTTTGGTTATGGGCTTGGGGATGTAGTGGGTAATGGGAGAGAAAACTAGAGAGAAGGTCAGTCCCGAATGCCTCAAGCATCATGGTGACTGGATCCTGTAATCAGCGAGGAGCGTGAAGTGATTGAGAAAGGGAATGGTGTGGGTTTATCTTCTTTAGGAAGCTTTATATTCCCGGAGGGAGAAAGTATCAGAGAAGAAAGATGTGGAAGCTGGGGAAATGAAATCCTAAAACTGCTTCAGTTATTCAGATGAGAGTGATAGGAACCCAGATCCAGGTAACTGAAACATAAATGGAAAGGATGGGACAGTTTGGAGGTAGGACAGAAAGACTGTAACTGACTGAATGTGGGGTGAGGGGGATGGTGAGGTTTTAAGCCCTAAACAGAACTAGGAAACACAGGAAGAGGAAAAACTGTGCAGAAAGCAACTGTTTTGGGTTTTTTCTTTGTTTTTTAAATATGTTTTTATTGATTTCAGAGAGGGAGAAGGAGAGAGAGAGAGAAACATCAATGATGAGAGAGTCATTGATCAGCTCCTCCTGCAAGCCCCCGACGGGATCGAGCCTGAAACCCTGGGCTTGTGCCCTGACTGGGAATCCAACGGTGACCGCTTGGTTCATAGGGCGATGCTCCACCGCTGAGCCACACAAGCCGGGCACAACTGTTTGGTTTTGATGCTGTTTTCTCACAGCTGGAATACCTGTGCAAAAATGCCAAGCATGATATTTGAAGAATTTAAGATGTGAATCTGTAGTTCAGGAGCAAGGTTAGGACCAAATAGGGCTGCCTCTGTCTGTACAGTATTTTTATGGTCGTCTGTATAAAGGAACAGCCAAAGCCAAGAGAGATACATTGACTAAGGCAAGAGTGGAGAGCAAAGAGAGGGAAGGTGGAGTCAGCCACATCCAGGAACACCTGCCTCTCAGGGGAAAGTGGTGAAATGCCCGTGACTCCTCCTTGGCACCAATCCCTCAGCACGGGGCATCGTGGCCGTGCGAAGACAGCTTCAGCTGAGCACAGACTAGAAATACAGTCCTGACTTCCAGGCTGCTTGAGCACAGGCGTCTAACTCAGTCTTCGCCTAATAACCATCAGAATGATTAAGACAGTAAAAGCTGTAAACAGTGAAAAACCCATATGATGGAAGAACTTGAGGAAGGGTGCCAGTGACATGCAAGAAGCATTGAAGAACTTTTGCTAAATATAGCATAATGAGCCTCCTAAGAATGATAGCACCAAAGACAGCTCGAAAACCTTCCTAAGAAACAGCATTGCTAGCAAATAAGTGCATGAGACCAACGGATCACATCCACATCCCTGACTTGGAAAGCAGAGAATCGAAGGAAGGCCTGGAGCTGATGAGAAGCAGGCCACTCCACCTCTGAGTTGTCACCGCCAAGCAGCAGCATTTGAAAGCAGGAGCCTTGGGAGGCAGGGGTGGGGAGGTCTAGGTTTTATGCAGTGGCTACGACAAGCAGAAAGCTGGAAGGGGAACAACACTGGGAAAGGGGCCAGACAGCGTCAACTTATACTTGGCTGGAAGACTAGATCAAGGAAATGCCAAATGACCCCACTGCAATGACTTTTCCACACAAAGTAAGGAACACTGTGGAGATGAGTTCTCACGCTGTGCTGGTCCACGGTTCCAACTCCTTCCCCGCCGAGGCTTGGGCTAGTGGTATAGATTTAGTTCAAATGCTAACACCAGTTCAAAATCTTCAAGGACACTTCTAACAGAGTGCAGAGTAAATGCAACCAAGAAAAATGTGTCTAATCTGTTCCTGAACAGTTTTGTGCAGCCATCTCATCATTCAAAGACACCAGAAAATGAAATAAAATGGGATCTATGAAATTATTCTGCAGTGAGACGGACTAAGAAGCATTCGAGGTGGAGAGATAGAAGCTGCTGCTGGGCTAGAATATTTTCTTCAGAAAACATCAGATTTTTAGAAAACATCTGCTTTGGGTTCTCAAAATTCAAAGAATCTTAAAGTATGTGAAATAAGACATGGATTTAAAAGGATCTGGCTAAGCAGGCAGCAGAAATAATAAAGGAGATGAATGCAATAAGGAAAGGTTACAAGAAATCTAAAAATGCATTGCCCAAACTGAAGTCTACATTAAAAGTAGAAAGAACAGATCAATTAAATCTCTAAGTACTAACATGAATGGAAAACTTGAATCGTTGTTCCAGGTTGTGGAGGAAATAGATAAAAACCATAAAAAAGCTGATGGATAAAAACAGACGAGAGAGCTAACATACAGAGCCATGAGCCACCCCGATAAGTAGAACAGTACTTGGCACATGGTAAGTGCTCAGTAAATATATGCTGAATGAACCAATAGTATTCCCAAAGAGACCACCAAAAAGGACAAACAACAATGAGAATCCTAAGAAAACTGTACTGGGCTGAAGACAGGCCTGAGTCTATGGGTCAAAGAACTTCACTGAGTACCAGGCAAAATGAATAAAAAGAGATAGGCTCCTCACCACAACTTCCTGGAATTTTAACATTTCAAAAACAAAGCAGATACTCTAAAAGCAAACACTCAGACAAGAAAACAAGCTAATATCACAGAAAGAAAAATTACTCTTTTATTAGTTGTCCCTGAAACATTGAATGCCAGAGGACAGTGACACAGCGTCTGCAGGATTGAAGGGCAGGGGTGGGGGGAGGAGTTTCGACCCAAGAATTCTGCACTCAGCCAAAATACAAAGGCGACAGAAAGACCCTTTCACATATTCGGAGACTTAAAATATATGTCACTTAAGTACTCCTGAAAATAACTTTGAACTAAATATATATACACACGTGCACACACATACATATATATGCACATATGTATAAATATTCCAGTCAATTAAGAGAGGAATCAAAATTCCTTAAGAATGGGAAGCTTGTGTTATAAAAGGATTAGCAATGAGCATTGAAAACAGTTTAACACAAAATAGAATCAGGCCTAAATAACTGTGATAAATATGTTTGTGGGGTTTTTTGCTTTTAGAGAGAGGAAAGGTGAGAGGGAGGGAGAGAGAGAAACATTGATTTGTTGTTCCACTTATTTATGCATTCATTGGTTGCTTCTTTTTTTAAAATATATTTTTATTGATTTCAGAGAGAGAAAGGGAGAGGGAGAGAGAAACATCAATGATGAGAGAGAGTCATTGATTGGCTGCCTCCTGCATGCCCCCTACTGGGTATTGAGCCGGGCATGTGCTCTGACCGGGAATCAAGCCTCAATCTCCCAGATCATAGGTCAATGCTCAACCACTGAGCCACACTGGCCAAGCCACTGGTTGCTTCTTGCATGTGCCCTGGCCGGGGATGGAACTACAACCTTGGCGTATAGGGACAAGGCCCTACCAAATGAGCTACCCAGCCAGGGCTGAAAGAAAACTCAAATATCAAGAACATTGCTTTTTAAAAATACTCAATATAAAACATATGAATTTAATAATTAAAAAACAGGGCCTAAATCATCATGTTATCTCAAAAATTAAACAGAAATCAAGTTGATATAGAAGAGAAACAGAAGGAAGCAAATGCATGATAATTTACGTTACAAACGAAAGAGACAGATACTGTTTCATTCCTGAAAATAGTTACAGAAATAATAGTTCAATCAGCTTCTTAAAAACAATCATGCTGGTATTTTTAATGTATTTCTTGCACATACGACATGTTTTTATAAAGATTCCTCTGATTACTATGTGGAAAGGGGAATGTCAGGGGCCCAGGGTTGAAGCAGGGGGGCCTGGTAGGCAGCTATTGCAGTGGTCCAGGTGAGAGGAAAGGACGGCTGGGCTAGGGAGAGGCATAGAGCTAGGAAGAGATGGTCAGGCACTGTTGTAAGTTGAGAGGGTTTGCCAGTGGCCTAGGTGTGAAAACTAACAAATGGTGCTACTATTATAAAAATGTCCTTGTGCCCAATAATTCTGGATCAAAAGGCTAGTACATATTTTCACTTCTCGAAAACAAAAACTGGTTCTTGTTCCTAAAAATCTCAGTGACAAGCAGAACCAAAAGTAATTCATTTATCCATAAATAAAAGTACAAAGGAAGGGAATATACTGTATGCCAATCAGAATGACAAATTTTTTTGAAAAGAAGCAGCTGCCAATATCAAGTGATGGTGAGGAGATAAGCAAATGAAACCCTCGTACACTGCTCATGGGAGTGTAAATTGGAACAAACACTTTGGGAAACTGTTCAGCAGTATCTCCTAAAGCTGATCGTGTCCAGGATTTCCACCCAACAGAAACACACACGTACGGCTCCAAGAGGCGTGTTCAGGAGCGCTCCTGGTGGCCGTGTTCATGATAGCCCCAAGCGGGATTCAGCACAGTGTACAATAGATAAATACACTGTGACAAGGTCATACGACTAAATATTGCCACAGCAGTGAAAGAGAATAGTGCTGCTACTCAGGACAACATAGGCGACTCACGGGAAACATGGGAGCCAAAGAAGCCAGACACAGAAGACTACATGATTCCAGCTTTATGAAGTTCAAAAACAGGCAGACCTCATCCGTGGTGATAAAAGTGAGAATAGGGCCTTACCTGTGGCAGGGCAAGAGTAAAGTCCAAAAGAGGCCCTGGCAGGCTGTGAGGTGCAGGCGGGCACAGGGTGTGCTCACGTTTAAAGTCCATTGAGCTCTGCACTTAAGATGTATGCACTTTTTCACAAGTATGTCATACTTAAACCAAAAAAGTTGACCAAGAAAAAGGGGGGTAGCAG
The DNA here is from genome assembly GCF_964146895.1 of Miniopterus schreibersii. Lineage (NCBI taxonomy): Eukaryota > Metazoa > Chordata > Mammalia > Chiroptera > Miniopteridae > Miniopterus > Miniopterus schreibersii. The sequence continues at coordinate 70,644,921 of NC_138102.1, read as the reverse complement.
ATTTATTAGGAAAAGCTTGGCCCTTCCCTCCTTCCTCTCATCCCAGATTTCACTAAGTACTTTTATTGGCATACACAATGGAAACAGAGTCTTTAGCTAACGAATGCCTTAAGGGATGGTAATCATATATAGCAAGAGAAGCAACATCGGCATAAGAAAATTAAGACCTAAAATCTCTAGGTTCTTACATGATGGTGGATCCAGAGACAGCAGACAGTATTCTAAGGGAAAAGTAAGTGTTTTATAATTCTGTAGCCTCCTTACCAAAGGCAGTAATAGGTCCCTTAAAAACAACCCCCTTTTATCATTTTTACTCATTATTAGCAGGTACACCAAAGAAGAATTCTGCAGTGCTGTTGGGCTAGTTGCTTCACAGACCTTCACTTGGTCATGACTCTGCTGCTCTTCACCTCTCCTACCTTTTCCCCTGCCCATCCCCAAGACACATGGCCTGTAATTCCCTGCTGTGTGCCCTTAGTCTCCATACTTACCTGGAGTGGATATCAGCAGGGCATGATTTTGTAAAGCTCTCATAAGGAATTAACATCCGTTCCCTTTATCGTCTTGAAGAGCTGCCTCATAATTAATTATCTTTGAAAGTTAACTTTGTTGGCCCTGGCTGGTTTGGCTCAGTGGCTAGAGGGTCGGCCCACGAACTGAAGGGTCCAGGATTCGATTCTGGCCAAGGGCACGTACATACCTCAGTTGCAGGCTCGATTGGAGGCCCACGCCAGAGGCAACCAGTCAATATCTCTCTCACATCCATGTTTCTCTCTCTCTCTATCTCCCTTTCTCTCTCACTCTCAAATCAGTGAACATATCCTTGAGTAAGAATTAATAATAATAATAATGAACTCTATCAAAACTTCTAATATCATGAGTGTTTCTAGTATAATTGTTCTTAATATTTCTTAGATATGGCTCTACCCCAATCTGGAGAACAATATGAATTGCTGAGCATCCCAGACAGCTGGTTAGGAGGCTTAGTATCCCCAAAACCCCAGATAAGGAAATGTCTGCTGGGTCCTAGATGTTTTGTGCTTCCTTTTCAATGCGGATGTTGGGACAGAAAGATGATGACGGAAAGCAAAAGCTAGTTTCCTGTAACTAATTATCCACCCAAGTCTCTCAAAAACTAGCTTAAAATAAACTGCATTAAGACTAATGTCAAAGTAAACATGGAATGAACTATTTTCTAAGAAATTATTTCCCCCATAATTTGTTGCATTTAGCAAATAATTCACCTATTTCTATTATTGAGGAATAGATTTACTACTGAAAAGGACATATTTTTTCAAAGTCACTATTTAGCATCCTTAATCAGCTTATTTTTAGAAGCTTATAAATTGGAGCCAAGTCCCAGTTATTTGAGAAAATATTACTGTGCTTGCCATTGTGATACAAGTAGGAAGAGGCGAAGGGTAAAAACTAATTGGGAAATCCTTCTCTTAATACAGGTGATTTTCATTACTAATTAAATGTAGACTGCTACACTTCAAACAGACATTCGCTGACAGTGCCCCCTTATTTTGAAGATGGGACAACTGAGACCCAAAGAATCCAATAATTTCCCAAAGTGAGCCCAGACCAGAATTCTCATATGCTGAATCCTAACCTGATACTTTTTCTACCATGATCCACTCTTTGCCTTGATCAATGCATTCCTGGAACAAAAACAGATTCTGCACAGTATAGAGTTGTTTTATATTTATAACTAGATTTTTAAAAAACAGACTTCATTTTTTAGACCAGTTTTAGATTCACAGGAAAATTGAGCAGAAAGTAGAGCGAATTTTTCCTGCCCTACGCCCCACACAAATATAGCCTCCCGAATTACCTGCATCCCCAGGAGAGCGGGGCATTTGTTACAATGGACGAGTCTAAATGGACTCATCATCACCCAAAGTCCATAGTTTACATGTGGTTCACTCTTGGTGTTAGACAGTCTATGGATTTGGACAAATGTATAATGAAATGTATTCATCATTATAATATCATACAGAGTATTTCACTGCCCAGAAATCCTCTGTGCTCCACCTGTTCATCCCTCCCCCGAGCCCCTGGCGACCACTGACCTTTACACTGTCTCCATAGTTTGTCCTTTCCCAGAATGTCAGAAGTTGGACTCCTACCATATGTAGCTTTTTCAGATTGACTTTTTTCACTTAGTAATATGCATTTAAGTTTCCTCCATGTCATTTCATGGCTTGATAGGTCATTTCTTTTTAGCACTGACTAGTAGTATTCCATTGTCTGGATGTACCATAGTTTATGTATCTATTCACCTGTTGAAGGGCATCTTGGTTGCTTCCACGTGTTGGCAATTATAAAGCTGCTGTAAGTATCTATGTGCGGGTTTTTGTATGGATATACATTTTCAGTTCTTTTGGGCAAATAACCAAGGAGTGCAATTGCTGGGTTGTAGGATAAGAATATGTTTGGTTTTGTAAGAAACTGCCAAACTGCCTTTGGAAGTGGCTGTAGCATTTTGCATTCCCACCAGCAGTGAATGAGAGTTCTTGTCGCTCCACGTTCTCGCCAGTATTTGGTGGTGTCAGTGTGTTGGATTTTGACCATTCTGATACGTGTGTCGTATTTCATTCTTATTGCATTCCCTAATGATATATGATGTTAAGCATCTTTTCATACGCATCTTTGCCATCTGTATATTTGCTTTGGTAAGGTGTCTGTTCAGATCTTTTCCTCATTTTTTAATCAAGTTGTTCATTTTCTTATTGTTGAGTTTTAAGAATTCTTTGTATATTTTGGATAACAGGTTTTTTTTAATCAGTTATGTCTTTTGCACATATTTTCTCCCAGTCTGTGGCTTGTATTCTTATTCTCTTGATAGATTTTCTTTTTTAGTGAGATGAAGTTTGGTACATATTACATTTTGGGGGGAAAGTAATAGTTGTGGCCATCACTGTGTAGATGAGGAGATCTCTACACTATTTTAGTAGTTTGTCTGTGGTAGGAAGCAAACTTCAGAGAGATACCAGGTCTTTGCTAGCACATAAGGCATTGCCTAGACCACTTACCCTGAGTCCTCTGTGTCCCTATCATCAGTGTGTGGTCTGTGGGCCAGCTATATCTGCACCACCTGGGAGCTAGTTAGAAATGCAGATTCTAGGTCCCAGCCTAAACCTGCTGAATCAGGAATTGCACTTGAATAAGATCCCTAAGTTATTTGTATGCATGTTAAATTTGAGAAGCCCTAAAATCGTAAAAGGATTTTTTTTAAATCTCTTTGAGAAAAAAAGAGCTGCTTTATGTTTGTTTCAGATTTTAAAAGTCACAAGTTCAGTATATGAAAATTGGAAAATAAAGAAATTAACAATGTCAGCCATAATTCTAGAACTCAAAAATAACCATGACTATTAATGTGTTTGTTTTCTCCTACATCTTTTCCTTTGTATATATGTAATATACATGCATATACATTGAGATAATACTATATATACATGGTTTTATTTCATACTTTTATCACTTAACATTTTACAGTAAGCCATCAATTTCCATTCAGTAGATGTTTATTGAACACCTACTATGTATCAGGCACTGTTCTTGATTCTAGAGTGACATAGGGCTCTTAATCCCATCACCCATAACTTTCTAGTGGAGCAGGTTGATAATAGAGACAAAGAAATAATATATTTGTAAACAGTGATAAGAATGAAGAAAGTAAAGCAGTAATGAGCCAGAGACTGGCACAGTGCTTTTTCTCTTTCTTTTTTATTAACCCATACTCATGATCTGGACCTCTTTGATTCCTTTAGGATTGACAATATAATCTCTAGTCTTAAAAAAATTAAAAAACTACGATATTCTTTACACTTACTATTTGGTTAAACTGAGAGTTACATATTGTACTTAATGGAATTACTAGAAATTTAATAGCTTCCCTTGAGCTTTTGGACAGGCGTACAATGTCTGAGTGATTATTCTTCATGGTACATGAGTCAGTCTCCCCAGCTCTTGCTAACTTTAAACATGCTGTGATCTATTTTATGAAATGCAGAGGTTTCTCCTCTCTTTTATTGCAAGGCCTGGCCTGTGATATGCAGCCCTGTATGCATATGTCCTCCTCTCGGGGAATTATACCTTTATAGATCTTACTGGAAGTGCTGTCATTTCTGCAGCAAAGAATCGTGTTTTACTTTGCATCTTGGGGCTCCATGTCTTTGCTCATTATTCTAATGCTCTATTATAGTATCATGTTTTTAATCCATTTAAATTAATAACTAAGAATTTTAACTCAAGTTAAAAGTCAGTTTTCTGTGCTGCCAGTGGAAAAAAATTCAGTGAGATGACACCTACTGTGCTCAGCCAAGGTCATATGTATGTCCTCCAGGTATAACAGCCAGGTCACAATTAACCCTTCTGCCTGTTACCCTGGAAAGTTTCTTTTGCCAGCAATTAGAAGATATATCTTGTTTTCAGAAACACCAAAATATAGGAAAGGGAGTAGAATTATTAGTTATAATTCTGGCATTTTCTATTTCTACTATGATGAGATGGTAGGGGTTTTCATTTGTTTTTACTACAGTTGTAACCTGCATTAAAAATCACAAAAATTAGCCCTGACAAGCGTGGCTCAGTTGGTTGAGTGTCATCCCATGTGCTGAGGAGTTGCCGGTTCTATTATTGGTGGGGGCACATGCCCAGATTGCAGACTTGGTCCTCTGTGGGGGAGGCAGCCAATAGATGTTTCACTCTCACATCGATGTTTTAGTCTCTCTCCCTCTCCCTTCCTCTCTCTCTAAAAATCAATGGGAAATCTTTAAAAAACAAAAATCACTTAATCTACAGACATTACAATGGTTCTTTATAGGGTGAAAACATCACTGGTTAATAAAACCATGTAGCAGCTAGTGGAATTAGGTGGGGAGTCCTCAGGGTCATTGCCTTGCCTATGAATTGAGGAAACTTTGAAAATCAGTGCTTAATGGTAACATGGCACAGGTGTTATGTAACATGTCATGTAATCTCATTCCAGTTTTAATCCCATCTTCCTCTTACACCCAGCTCTAGAATCCAGCTTTCATGCAGCTTGCTACTGCTACCATGTTCCCTTGTACTTTCTGCAGCGCTATGTTCCCAGCCTTGAACGACTCTGTGAGAGCCTGTCCTCATCAATGAAAGGATTAGAAGTCAGTGCTGTGCAGATAGGTACCTCTAAGAGTCATAGAATCTCAGGATTTAAAGGCTAAATGCTCATCCACAATTGTGTTTCCCAACATAAAGTGTCCTGGAAGCCTGAGGAATTGTCCCCTCCAGACATCAGGAATGACGGGGAAGAGGAGGAGATAGGAGCTGGGTCCCAGTCACTGTTGCGGGGAGGAGGCCTGAGAAGGGCAGCACTGTGCTAAAGCTTGTCTGTCTGGTGCAGAGCCCACTGAGAAAGGTTAGAAGACTGCTCACCCCTTCCTCCTACCACCTTTAGCTGTATATCTTATAAAGTTACATGAGCTCATTGAGCTGTGCTCCAGTGGGTCCCATTTTCCTTTGTGATCATGGGGTTCTTACCAAGAACACACATCAGGAAAGAACATATTCCCAAGGGGGACATACCTGGTAGTTCCTGGAATTAACTGCCCACCAAATTTAATATCTTTATGCTGGTGGCTTAGGAGTTTCCCTCTCTTTAGTTCATGTTCACATTTATAGATCTCTATTCAAATGTGGTAATTCTGTACCTGTTTGCAGCAAGGGTATGAGGAATAAGAAAACAACACATATAATACTACCCAGAGTTATATCGTGTGGAGCTTCCATGCGTGGTAGTCGGTCTGCCCCTAAAATGGACAGTGGCTGCCTGAAGCATGGCTTTGTATTTTCAGTAACAATGCTGTCCTACTGCCGCCTCAGCTGAAACAGTGAGGGACATGTGCTTAAGTTAATGGGGACGTGGTTGTCCATGTTCTGTCTCACGTGATGATGATGGTAATGATGACGATGATGAAGATGAAGGTGGTGATACCAGCTAACATAGACTGCCAGGCTCTTTCTCAGCTGATTCCATATAGTAGCTCATTTAACCTTCACGAATAATTCATGAAAGTAGAAACTAGTGTTATTTTCATTTTAGAAATGAAGATACTGAAATGCACACGGGTTAAGTCACTTGTTTGGGGTCAAATATCTGATCAAGGTGAAAGGAGGATTTGAACCAGGCCGTCTGATTCTACACAGAGCACATGATCTTAACTGCTACTGAAGTTTTCATGTATTAAAATATTTCAGCTATTCTTCCCACTTCTAACTATGAGTATAAACCCTGACTGTTATAATCCTAGGCCTTGAGTAGGGTATTATAATTCTTTATCATTTAACTACCATCTTAGTCCACCTGGCAGAGTTGTAAGTTATTGTGGGAAAGTATTATGTGTAAATACCATTAGATTTCTAAATATAGGTCATCATCGAGACATGGGGCACAAAATGTTCACATACTGTTGTTTTCAGCTGTTCCCACTTGCATTGTAAGTCACCGAGAACTTTAGTAACAACTTATTTTCCAAAGGGAAGAGTTCTGGAGACCACATTTTCTCTGTGCTTGCAGACAGTGTTAACAAGTTCAAGCTGATTGTTTTGCTACCTAATAAGTGACCGAAAATCCGTACAAAGTGCGTCACGATTACATTTCCAGATATTGTGTATTTCTCAAGGGGTTCATTTGCATACTGTTTTCCCATTAGTATGTACTCTAAATGAGTTCATTTTATCATTCCATATGTTAAAACAATTAAAGTGGACAAAATCCACACAAAGGGCATTTCTTGGTCAGCAGAGCAGAAATCCGTCCCTTTATGAAACTGGTCACTCAGAAGCATTGCTTATGGAAAAGACCCCGGGTGTGTTTCCTGTTCTTCACACATAGTGTGTCGGGGACCTTGCAGAACTAATTAAAATAAGGATCCGTGTGTGTGTGTCATTGTAGGCTAGAGGTAAAGAAAGACAGTGGCTCAGACACCAAGCTACTGGGGAACTTGACGATGCCAAAATCATTGATGGGCTGACTGGAGAGAAAGCCATCTACAAACGCCGGGGTGAGCTGGAGCCACAGGTAAGGGATGGTGAATGCATCTCCTCAGATCTACAGTTCGGCCTTCTTTATAGACAGCTGCTGTCCTCGTCAAAACACCATAAACCCTGAGCATGGCAACCAAGGAAAACACTGTATTTAAAAAATTAGAAAAAACATAAATATTTTACTATTTATTATATGATTCAAGATCCCAGCATGAGTCAAGATATATCAGGCAGGCACACTCAAATTGAGTAATTTAAGGAACAGTTTATAAAAAAAACTATTTACGAAAGTAAGGGTGGGGTTTAGGAAAGCCATAGAGACTATGGTATCCTGACAGCAGGGCTCTAACCCGCCTGAGGTCTGAAGGGACAGAGGGCGGGAGCACTTACTGGAACCTGGAGAGGGCTGCCGACAGAATGTGGCCCTCAGAAGGGGGAGAGCTGTGGGCCGCAGCAGAGGAGGCGCTGAGGGAACAAATACCCCACCCTCACCCTCTGATGTCCTGCCAGTGCCTCTCACTGGCAGAGCCCACCTGGATGCCAGCAGCCCAGAGAGAGCCTACGCCATCCCTGCAGGTCAGCCCCTAGGACACCAAGCGGGGCACCAGAGGGGACTGAAGACCCTCAGGGTCTGTGAATCCCAGAGGCTCATGCCAGTGAAAACACGAGAGCAGTCTTGGTGGTTTTCTACTGCTCTGTTACTTTAAAGATCGTGTCCATCCTATGACTGAAAAAAATTTTAGGAACTGAGCAATTTTCCTTTAAATAACCCTAATGCAAATGTATGTAAAACTTTAGATAGTCATAATACTAAAATATTTGGAAAACAATGGCAAAAGTGGCAATAAGGTGAAACATTGAGTCTCCTGGAGGGCCCTGTGACTCCCTATGTCCCTGAATAACCAGAATTGTTGAATAGCCACTGAGAACTGGGGACACAGTGACTGCTGGGGAAAGGGAGTCACTTACTCCATTTGAAAGTTTATTCAGAGAGGACCCTTTGGCAATATGGGGTGTTCTTACTTCTGTGTCATTGGTATGAGTCAACAGCTGCTTTGGTTACTGACTCATTGTGGTCAGCAGACATGTTCGGATACATGTGAAACTGAGAGTAGCCCTGGGAGCATGTGTGGCACTGCTCTCAGGCCGACTCAGCACGTTTTTAAGGAATATACTGAATTTGTCTCAAACCGTTACACTAATACCCACAGTACTTTCTTGAAATTACTAACTCTGCTCATTAGTTTTCATACATGTCACCAAGTATATAACAAATAGTCTAGAATTTTTCTTCCTTTTTTCTTCTAAGTAAACTGACAAATATACTTTTGGTTTTGATTCTGCAAATTGGCAGGCATGAGTCCAAAATCAAACTGAAACTCAGGAGAGTTTCACATTTTAATTGACAGTTGTTACTAAACAACAGTTAGATGCTGCTTTTATGCCTTTAACTGCCAAGAATAGTAAAGAAAGTAGTAATTCAGTGACTAGAAGGAAAACTGAAAGCTTGCTAAAAACAAAAGACACTGAAGAAAATTCTTCAGTTCTTTGCCACACGCCCCTTCACAGAACCTTGTTTTAGGAATCTGGCATATGTTGTGGGCTCTGTGGAAAATGATCATTACACAACAGGTACAAGTAAAATTCATGTGGTCCCCGTCTTGCTAGAGTAACTGAGTCTGAGGCATGATGTGAAAATGACATGTTGGGGTCTATATCTCTCCAGATTATGATTTTTAAGATGGCATCAGCTTCATTAAGGCAGTTTTACTAGGCTAGGTTGAGTCTTGAAAGGACCATATATTCCAAAGGAAAATCTTTCCCATATGGCCCTGACGACCAGCACAAGTCTGAAATTCCTCTTACTGAAATGCAATCTGCCGGTGCCTGTCCTCCTGCCAGGACCGCCGTGGGCAGCACTGAGTCCATGGCTACCAGCCTGCCCCGTGGCTGGCACCCCGGGCCCGTGTGAGACCCCCAGAGCAGCAGCCAGTGGTGGTTGCCTTGTTCACAAGACCTGTCGTTTCCGCCCTCAGGTGGGAAGCCCCCAACAGAAACCCAAGCGCCTGCGCCTGGTGGTGGATGTGTCTGGCAGCATGTACCGCTTCAACGGGGTAGACGGCCGGCTGGAGCGCTCCATGGAGGCGGTGTGCATGGTGATGGAAGCCTTCGAGAACTACGAAGAGAAGTTCAAGGTAATGTGAACACAAGATGTGGAGGCATCCCTCACCACATCTGCCTGAGAGCCAGCCCCGAGTGGGGGCTGATGATGGATGGATAGGTGGACGCAGGCGCCACCCAGAGCGACAGAAACCTCCACCTTCTCACCAGCTCAGGTGTCAGCGTAGAGAACATGAGCCCCTGGTTTTATCTGCTCTGATAAAAAAATGATAACCCCAGAATTTGAAGGAGCACTTACTACAGAACAAAGCACTGAACTTGTGTTTCCCATATGTGGGGGCGCAGGGGGGAAGCAGGCACTTAGAAGAACCACAGGTCTGTTCCCCACATTCCTCAGAGCCGCCATCCTCATTCCGCTCTCCCGGACCCCCACCCCCGTTCTTGCCCATCACCAGCCAGGCAGCCGCCTGAGGTCTGAGTGCACCCTCCAAGTATGCTGTTCTCAGCACTGCTTTGGCTTTCCGCTTGGGCGACAGTTATGCAGAAATGGATGTCACCCCAGCTGACAATGAAGGTGGTAACCCCAGGAGACACGCAGCCTCCCATTCAGACTTTCCCTTCATGCTTTTGCTCACTTTGCTCTGCGTCCTTTAGAGGCCTGAGCACAGGGAACGGAGCCCCTGTGGCCGTGTCACTGCCTGAGATGAGCCTGTCCATCCTCTCTTACTCTGCAAGCCACAGAGAGGACTTGCACTCCAGCCCTTACCAGAGCAAGTAACCTTGAATTCCGGCACGTGCCATGTAATTATTATCAGACCCTGGCCAGGGTTCTGAGTGGTTAGAGCATCGGCCAGAGAGCACCGAAGGGTTGTGGGTTCAATTCCCAGTCAAGGGATGTAACTTGTTGCGGGTTCCATTCCTGTCCTGATCGGGGAGCGCAGGAGGCAGCCAGTGGATGTGTCTCTCTCACATCGGTGTTTCTCTCTCTGTCTCCCCCCTCCTTACTCCCTTTTATTCTCTCTAAAAAAAAAAAAATCAATAGAAAAAATATCCCCAGGTGAGGATTAACAAAAAAAATTTTTTATTATTATTATTATTATTATCAGAAGTTCAGTTGAAAGAAATGGTACATGTGCAGACATGTGAGGGGTACACAGTCTATCTGTAGACATTGTAGACTGTATTCCAGGTCAAATATGTTCTTCAGAAATAGGTGAACTTAGATCATTATTTGGCTTCACATCCCACCTACACTTCAGGATTGCTGGGAGTTATAGTGGATACAGCAAGAAACAGATGGGTGAAACCCAACGCCTCATTTACTTTAGGCTCGTTTGTGAGGCTCTGAGTCTCCCAGGGTCCCTTGTATGATTCTCTACATGAGAGATTCCTTTTAGAATTAAGTGGTAAGAAAAGGCATGTGGATTAAATGGTAGGAGAAAGGAATGCTCTGTGTTGCCAGGCTCCGTACAACTACAGGATACAAATACAAATAGAGCATGGACTTTCACTGGGGGGAGCAGCTTTGTTTCCCTTAGAAAAGTGCAATGTATTTCCCCGTGTGACTAGTGAAAACTATGGAACTGTTGAAGATTCCCTCTCAGTTTTCATTGCCAGGAAGCTCAAAGCCAAAATCAAAGACCAGCCATGACCCTTTGTTATGTCTTACGGCTTGCAGGCCAGTGTTCAGCTTTTCCTTCCCTTGACCCTCCCTCCCTTTAAATGTATGTTTTCCTTGATTTTGATTTTCTTACTTTGTTATGTTTTATGGATTCATAGAAAATGTTTATTTTTAAATATTTTAGATCCTTCCTAGTATGAGGTGGAGTATAATTCTTAAATCACTTGGTCTACTGATAAAGGGTGGTTAGATATTATTGCATCAGCATAAATCCACCTAATGTTTTAAAACCTTTGGGTTCTGCTAATATTTGGGCCAGCACTTCCACCTTTTTTGTGGATTTTTTTTTATAATATTTTTTTGTTTGTTTGTGTTTTGGAGTTTTTTTAAGTTTCTTTATTGTTGAAAACATTACAGATGTCCCTTTTTTGTGGCTCTTAAAGGTCAGTGTTCCTTAGCTTCCTCTGAGATTGTAATCAATTATAGACCGTAGCAAACATACCACTATGAAATTTGGCATACTTTTATCTAGAATAAAATTTCCAGTTAGAAAGAGGATCTCTATACCTTTGAGAGCAGAACTGCTCTGATATGTGAAACTAGTTCTTCTAGGTTTTAAGAAAGACTTAGAAGGAGTTAATCAAGAATTTGGTTACACAGCTCCCCTGGACCAATTAAGGGATTAGACAAAGGGCAGAAGGTGACAGCTAATAGGGAGTTCAGAGGACCATTCCAACGGCCTGCGAGTAGATGGTGTGATGATCACAGAGCATGTTGAATATTCCATTGCATCTCACACAGCGAGTGTGTAGAGAGATTCATATTTGTCCAGTTCCCACTGTTGAAGGCCTGTAACCAGAAAGCACTATTAATAAAACTGAACATGTCAAACAAAAAAGAAGCAACATCAAAGAAATGAGCATTTCACGAGATGTTTTGTTTCGTTTCTAATTGACAGTTACAACCAAATTATACCAAATGAGATGCTAGATTTCAATAAAATTGCAAGCATTAATTGAGCACTTGCTAAATGCAGCGTACTCTGCTAGGTACAGAGTTCCCTGCCATCCTTGTGCTTTTGTAGCCTAATGAGGGAGACATAAATATGAGGAATTCAGGTAGGAGATTTGGTGAGAGACTTACATAAGAGGTAGGAATACAGGGCTCCTCTCCCCACACTCCCCTTCAGGGCCTCGTCCCTAAAGCAGTGTTTTGCTGATGGTCTCTTCTGTTGCCACAACAGTGTAAAGAATTTCCTCCGTCTTTGTTAGTCATATATTTATAGCAAAAGATTATATAGCAAGACCAAGAAAAACTTGAAGTGGTATAATTTTTTATGCTCTTCAATTTTTAATAGGCAGTACTTTAATGGTTTGGTTTTATGCATTTTCATGTACTTATAAACATATTTCCCACATTCACTGCAGTTCCTTTAGAACTTTTTTTTAAAAAGCATGCAGAGTGTAATGAAACCAGTGCATTAAAGTCTTTTCAACAAAAGGAAACACCTCAAGACTTCACAAAGCAAGCTATTTGAGGAAAAGTAGAGTGTCTGGAGGGATGGGGTAGGGGGAAAGGACAGAGAAGGCGTAACCGAGTCCTGTTCCTGCAAATTCCTCATCGTGTCCACAGACTTCAGAACTGGGGTCACCTCACAGACCATTTACTTGAGTTCCCTCCTTCCTTGGACAGGAAACTGAAGCCCAGAAACATTGAGGACTTTCCCAAAGTTGGAGGCTAGCGGGAGACAGAGTGGGATGGAGCCCAGGACTCTCGCGTTTGTTGTCCCTTTTTTGTTTTGTTTTTAAACTGTCCCCTTTACTTCTCAACTTTTGAAAAATTTTAGACCTACAAAAAAGTTGAAAGAAGAGTAAAATTAACACCCATATGCCTTCACTTAAGTTCACCAGTTGTGACTATTTTCCCTCATTTGCTGTTTCCCTCTAAATATATATATACTCAATCCCACATCCTGAATTATTTGAAAGAAAATTACAAACAACATAATACCTTTCCTCTAGATGCTTTGTTCTGCTTCTCCTAAGAGTAAGGGCGTTCTCTAACTCAATCTCAATACATTACCACATCTAAGAAAATTATCAATAATTTTATAGTGTCTTCTAATATCTAATCTAAACTCATTTTCCCAACTATCCCAAAGTGTCTTTTCTAATTGTTCCTCCCCACCCAAAGTCCACACCTTATTTTTGGTTGTAATGTCACATTAGCCTCTTTCAGCCTGGAACAGACGTCACCCTACCACTGCCAATTTGCTTTTTATGATGATCACTGTCTCGAGAGCCCAGATCAGTTGTTTGTAGAATGCCCTTCATTCTGGATTTGACTGGCTGTTTTCTAATAGTGCCATTTACCTCGCCCCAGTATCCCCCATATCACCAGAACTCCTAACAGGCTTTCCCCCCACTCCAGGTACAATGGAGACTTTGCTTAATATCCCCATGACCCCTGCCAACATATTTTAAGATTTTGAGTGGCCCCAGGCTACCCAGTCTCTGTTGGGATTGCCCACGCTTCCTTTGTAGAAGGTACCAAGCAGGTGGAATGGAGCCTACTTACCTTCTGTGAGAACTTTGTTATAATTAACTATTTGGTGTATAGGTAATGGGCACACATGTACAAAGCATCAAAGGTCCAAAGGAGAAAGTGTGAGTGTAGGCTTCCCTCTCTGAGCACCCGGTGCCCCTCTCTGGTGGTGACCACAGTTAGTGGATTTTTTGGCACCTTCTTAGAAATACTTGATGCATGAACATCAGCGGCAACATAGCATCCTCTACTCTGTGTCCTTACACTACGTGAATATATTCAACTCATTTCTTCTCTCGCTACTTTTATTTTCTCTGTGAAAGAAGCAGAAGCACTAGGAATGGCTCATGAAGGTATGGAATGTACTCAGCAAACATGAAGTGATGCATGAGCAAAAGACAGCTTTAGGAGCTCCTGGTGAAAATGTATATTGCTTAGCCCAGGATGGGATGGTGTGTGATGTCTTTAGGAATTCAGAAGAATGCTCTGAGACTCCCACTCCCAGTTCCAGGCAGTTCTTCACGTCCTATTCTGCAGTTACCCCTCTGCTGTAAAGGTGTCTGGTCTGAATTTGCTTTGAAACCATCAGAAGCCACCGTCCTGGCCCAGTGGTCTGGACTCTCCCACGAAACCTCTCTCTTGGCATCTGCTATGTGTTTTGTTTGGCTTGAGCTCAGCTCCCGAGTGCTGGGTCATTATAGTCCAAGGGGCTCCTTAGGAGTCAGCCTCCACTTTCTGTTCTACCTCAGCATGACCCACGCCAAGCCGCAGGGACCCTGGAGCAGGAATGACTGGGCAGGAAAGGTAATCCAGTGGCAGGACGCATTTCAGAGCCATCTGGAGTTTTAAAGTTCCACGTAATTGTTCTGCCAACTGATTTCAGTTCTCAGGAACAGAATTTACAGTAGGTCACCTAAGACAGAAGCGATATTATTTGCTAATAGTCAGCATAAACTCCCCTAATCTTATAATCAACAGAATTTTTAAACATAAGCGTGAAGAGTGGAATGGTAAGGGTTTGTGAACCATTTTATTTAAGTCAGGAAGCATGTTTTTCCTTTATCTTTAATCAGGTTTGGTCCCTGTGATTTCTCCAAGCCTCTGGGACTATTTCACCATAACCTTAGGCAGACCTCCTTCCCAAACCTCTAATGCCTTATTGTTTTTTTCTTCGAAGTACTCAACACCAAGAGTTAACTGACTGATTCTGCACTGAACACTCAAATAGTGACACCAGAAAACAGATTAATTTAGTTATTGACAAGTTGGACTTTAGGAGAAAAAAAAGTACTCAAGCTTATTATTTTATGGAGACATATAAACCATATGCTAAGGCCATGGTTTCCTGACAGTGTAACAAAGCCTCGAAGGGTGGCAGGAGCAAGGGTGAGTGGCAGCTTTTATCTCTTCCCTCTCCCTCCCCAAATCAACCCAAGCAATTACATTTATATTCGTATTGCCGGTTTCACAATCTGGGCTTTTGTGCAATATTTCATATGGACAGAGTTCCATTGCTTAAAAAAAAAAAAATTAAAGGTAGAAAACCACTATTCTAGGGCCAATACTGGATTGTGATTTCTTATAGACTCTGAGGGCTTTCGTTTTGGAAAAGGGTTTATCAGTCCTCAGTTTGGTTTAGATGATTCAGACCCTGGACAGGAAAAAACATGCACAGGTGTCTCTATGACTACGTTAAGCCATAGACTCCATTTCTTTGGCATACCATTGAATTTTTATAGATCCTTGGGGGCAGGAATGGCCTTGGAAATTATTTTTAAACTCTTTGTTTTACAGATGAGAAAATCAAGACCAGAGAGGTTAAATGCTTGGCGCAAGGTCACACAGCAGGACTTCTGACGCCTGCACAGGGCTCTCTCTTAGCTGATGTTTTATCCGTTTCTTGCAGCCACTTTATCCCCACCCAGTAGGTATTTTTACAGAGGTGTAATTCAGGAGCTGCCCCATTTATGTCAAGTACTCTTCCTCCTCCCCTTAACACTTCATCATCCCAAGGAGGCATAACAGACATACTTTTCTCAAAGGTATCTTGGTCAGAAAGACGGGGTTAACTCACAGAGGATGTGGAGAGAGATGACTCACAAACCAGCACCTGCCGGGAAAACTCCTTCTATCAAAAGCAGTCCCGTGTCTTTTCCTGATGCCTCGGGAATGTTTCCCACACTCAGAGGTGGAAACCAGTTACCCTCTCAGGCTCAGGATTCGAATAAATTCTTATTGCCACATGGAGATGGGACCAAAGAAGGGTGTACAGACTTCTCTGAGTCCAGAGTTAAACAGGAATTCAGAACTGACTCAGTCGTTGATGTAGGGAAGCACTGGGCAAGCCAGCTGTTGTGGCGGCGGAACCACGGCTCCAGGTGTCGGACCCATGGGGTCAGACCGGACCTGGGTTCAGCAACCTCGTACTTGAGTCCTGGCTAGGAAAGAATTCAGAGCCAAGACCCAAACTACTGTATAACAGAACACTGATTTGGAAAATCATAGAGAAGTAATTCATAGAAGAAATGGGCGTAGGAAACAAGTTACAGAGGTAAAGGAAGGGCCCTAGGAGCTTAAAAATGAGGAAGGTAAAGCTGACCAGCCGGGGGAGGGGGAGCGGGAAAGGCGAGGGCCTGCTCCCCAGCAGGGAGAGAGCCCCAGGGCCTCTGTCCTAAGGGTTTTAAGGGCGGGTGTTTTAAAGGAGGTCCCAGGGGAAGATCTCAATAGAATATTCATCAGCTTTCCAGGTGTGTCCTTTCAGGGTCCTGGTCTCCACTGATTGATTGGCAGGCACCAGGGCAGGGGTCATTATCCAATGCAGCTGGTCCTGAGGTCAGCTGTGGCACTGCTTGTCTGGTCTTGTCACTTTTCTGGGTGTGGAGCTGAAACACAACTGAGGCCTGGATACTATCACTAGAGAGGAAAGGTCAGGGGGTTTAAACCAAATGACCAGTGATACGCTAGGGGAGGAAAGGTCACCCTGTGGATGAGGTCCCACCCTACAGTTGTCCATTGCTAGGCACCCAGGGCCTTTTACACTGG
Organism: Miniopterus schreibersii; assembly: GCF_964146895.1. NCBI lineage: Eukaryota > Metazoa > Chordata > Mammalia > Chiroptera > Miniopteridae > Miniopterus > Miniopterus schreibersii. The sequence goes on along the minus strand of NC_138102.1, from coordinate 70,628,561 downwards.
TGACCTTCTGTACCTGGCCCGTCGTCCTTGCTCTGCTCATGTCTGTCCTACTACCTACCACACAACCATTCAAAAAGCTTAAGGAGAGATAGGGCAGAGGAGTTAGAGAGAGTTAAGGAATGGTTATTTCTCTATAACAAAAACATTGGGTTTAGAGTCAGAGCACCTGGGTTTGGCTTCCACCACTGACAATACTAGATCTCTGACCTGAAGCAAGTCTGTTAATCTCTCTGAGCATCAGTTTCTTCATTTGTGAAATGAGGTTAGTCACACCTACCTCAAAGGTTGTAGAGAGAATCAACATGAGATATGTGGAAGCACTTTGTAAACTAGTAAAACCATTGACGTCATACTCATTAAATGTGTAGCCCTATCTGTTCATCAGCCCTGTGAGGTTAGGTAAAACCACCTAACAGAGGTCTTCCCTATTTGTCAGAAAGGTTAAGTGATTTACAAACATACGATATTCGGAGTCTTCTAAATCAGCATTATTTACAAGGTAGAAACAAGATTTGGAAAGGTTAAGTGACTTACCCTAGGTCCAAAAGCTTGTTAAAGTCAGAGCTAAGTCTAAAATCTTTGACCTGCAGGATATTGATCTTTTTACATTAACTTCTACGATGTGAGGAAAGTTAGCTGGCCGATACCGTAGGCTGTGGGCTGACTAACCCTGTAGGGTTCTGTTGGCACTTCTTTGCTGCCCACGGTCAGGAGCGCCACCTTGGACTGGTGTGTCTGGATTTGTAGGAGGTTAGAATTTCACACACCGTCAGTCTCAGAAATAGCCTCAGACGATCGTCTCATACCTCCTTATAACGTGATGCGCAATAGAGCAAACCCTCTCCTAAAGCTAGCAAACAATAATCCTTCCCAGTAGAAATTTAAATTCAAACCTTATTCATAAAAATGCTGACAGCTCTTCGTTTTAAGCAGAGCTCGCTTTGCAGCCTAAGTGTTATAAATCATCTTCATATCTGATGATAAACTTTTGCGTCTTGGGCTGAAACTCAGCATTTGTTTTCATTTGTCACACCTTCCTCCTAATGAATGAGATTTTCAAAAGAAAATGTAGCAAAATGGCACTTAAACAAGTTTTCAGAGCAAAGAAGTATTCAAATTAGTCTTCTCTAATTGAGGCTTTTCTTTACTACTGTGGTTTATTATTTATGTTGGATACTAAATACAAGACCCCACAAGGATTTTAGAGATGCTCTGAAAAATATGGAGATCGTGATCATAAAAATGTTGAGCTACTCAAAAAAAGTTAAAATCTAAATGTCAGGTGCTTTGATAATGACAGTGAGATAGATGGTTGTTTAATGGCTCTTGTGATTTTCCAGGGAAGCACCCTGTCGAGTCTGATTAGACAATTGTCACGGCAGGAACTGGAGCAGAATCGGGAATTAAAGAATGGAAATGAATGCGTTTATATACGTTTCCTTTAACCAGACAGTTTTGAGGATTGGGAAATCCCTGTCTGTAAAACGTGTTGGGATCCTCCGACAGCAGACACTAGGTAATTAGGACATAGAAAGTGTTTTTCATGGAAGCTCGGCATGATCTACGGTAACACTAAGGAGTGCTCCACATCTGATGTCCTTTGGATTCCTCTCAAGCATTTTATTCCCTTTGGACACAGAATAATCCCCAAGCCCATCTGAAAGATGAGAACCAGGCTCTGCAAGCCACTTTATAAGCCCCATCCTCTCCCTAGGTGTGTCTTCTCAGCCATGGAATTTTAATGAGGCACAGATGAAGGCAGACCCTTCTGCAAATAGCACTTTTCCTACCACAAATAAAGAAAGGAGGGGTGGGGGGGAGGAAGAAGGAAGGGAGGTCCTCAACCCACTTATCTTTATTTCATTTACGTGAAAAAGTATAGTAGATAGATAGGTAGATCAGTCAAATGACAGGTGGATAGTTACTAAAATGCTTCTGAAGTGTTTCATTAGCTAGGATCTGGTTTTGATAAAGACCATCCAGCAACTCACTTGACTGCTGTTTGTTTGATTATTAACTCGCAGCTGCAGTGACCAGTGGTGACAACCCTGTGAGCAGACCACATGGTCAAATATTTATTTATACAGTCTCATCCATGGTCATCTGATTAGTAAGACTTTAACCTTCGGTTAAAGGGGAGGAAAAGGTCTAATATATTTATAGCCCTCTTACCTCAGCCAAGTAAGAGAAACTTACTTCTGTTTTGAGGAGCTGACTTATCCCCTCGTGTAGGATCCTGTTTAACGGGTGACTTCACCAGCCCTGCAGTGAAAGCAGCCTGCCGGCACCTTCTCGGGAGGACTTGGCTTAAAATCATTTCTGCTGTCACTGTTGTCCAATCAGATGACTCAGGGCCTTGAGCATGCCTCCCTGGAGGACCCTGGGCTCCCTTCACACCCACGCCGGTCCTCGCACTTCACTCGTGGGAGATCTTCACCGGACATGTCCTGAAGCCAGTAATCTCCTACACTTATCCATTGTCCAGAGCAGGACAGATTTTAAGTTTCAAATTTTATTTGTTACCTCTTCACTACATTGATAGCAAGCTACACTAATGAGATTTTTTATATATGGAATTTGTTACATCCTCAGAAAGTATTTATTGTCAAGCTTTTTAAAATATGTTGGTAAATTGCCCTCACAATTATTTTGTATCATTCTTTGTATTAAAAAAAAAAAAATTCTTAAAACCAGGTGTAGAATAATCTGCCAGCCCCTGCCCAAGGGTCCACTCTGGCCTCCTCTGACCATGCCCCTGTGTTAGGTGAAGAGTGTGCAGCCGAGGGGGCTTGCCCACTTACAGCTAACTTCTGAATCATGCTCACAGTTCCTGGGACCCTGGCCATCCTGCTGAGATGGCTGCACGCCTGCTTCCGGGGCCTGTGTCAACCTCTTCCACCTCTTCCAGGTCCATCATCCTAGGGCAGACTGGCCAGGTGTGAGCACCAGGTCCAAGGGATGGCCAAGGGCCCTGGTGTGGCGGGGTGTGACGGTGCGTGGATGGGAGGGCTGGGCGCCCACACACGTGCATGGGAGGTGCCTCGCGGTGTGGGCCAGAGCCACCTGGAGAGAGGAAAGGTGAGGGGCTGCCAGCCAGGGGCTTTTGCTACCACACCACCATGTTCTTTTGGAGAACTTCAAGGAGCCCAAACATTTGAAATTTGACCCTGGCTTTCCAGGTCATTTTGTATATTTATTACAGCTCTTAAATATTTAGACATCCTATATGGGCCTTCATTCACACAGCTGTCCCTTCCAATCATGCATTTACCTCTGTCCAGTCCCACTCTCTGTGCCTCCCCTTTTAGTTTCAGAAAAAGGAGTGTCCTCCCCCCTTCTCCAGTCTAGACCCTCCGACTATGAACCTGATCTCCCCGCTGCCTCCACTCTGCCGCGGACACCTCTCCCCTAACAACGCTCCTCGTGCTGTGCTAGTTCTCTTTTTATACCACAAACCTTTAACTGAAATTGTCCCCCCAAAGTCGCCATTGATTCTGGTGCCCAGAGGTGGTTAGTCATCACTGCCCTGACGGTGTGGTTAGTGTGACGCAGCCCAGCTGCACCACCACTTCCCGAAACCCCGCGCTCGTGTCCTGGCCCGTGGCTGCTCTGGCCCTGCTCTCTCCCATCGCCCAGCTCTGGGTCTTTGTCCCCTCCACCAGGGAGGGTGCCCCCGGGCTCGGGGAGGGGTCCACTGCTCTTCTCTTCCTGTGCAGTCGCCCTTGGCAGCGTGTGCCCCCCCTCGGGGATGACAGCCACGTCTCTGACGGCACTAAATGGGTTTCTTCCCTGATGCCTCCCTAAAGCACGATGTCGACATGTCTGATACGGACTCATCTTCCCCAATAGCCTAACTGCCTTCTGATTTCCCATTTATGCATAAAAATTATTTCAACAGGATTTTTCTACTTTTCATTTAAACACAATGGTTTCAGTTATATTATGGGTTGTTTTTTGTCAGCTAGCTTGGCTAACCACCATTTCTCACATGATTGCTGGGGAGAGGGGATATAGTCCAACTTCCAAACAGTTTTTTGTAAAAGAATGTAGCCCGCATGGGAAAGGAAATCCTCCTGCCGCCCCAGCCTGGTCGCAGACATTCTTAAAGCATTTGTGCAGCAGGCACCCCAGGCACACTCATGGACACTGAAATTCAGAGATGGGTAAGATTCGGGCTCACCTTCAAAGAACCGCCAGTTAGAAAGAAAGACCTGCAAAGGAACCACTGTGCTGCCCCCACCGTGAGGGGAGTGTTACACGTGGCAGGAGCTCAGAAGACAGCTGGGGACTGGTGGTCGGTTGGTGCGCAGACAGCAGTGGTTCGCAAGCATTTTGTGCCATGGTTCTCCCAGTTCTCCCTGAAATCTTTTGCCCCAGACCCACACTCAGAATTTTCTTTGCGGATCCCCAGTTGTCCAGATACCCTGAGGTCTATTCTGACCTACATATCGGTGGGAGGGGAGAGGGAATTTGGAGGTGCACTCAGCAGCTGGAGAGAACCACCTTGCCCCACCTTTAGTCTGCCCCAAGCCCCAAACTTTCCAGATTCTGTAAAAGGCCTGCGTCTCACTCTCAGCTCTAGTCTCTTCTCAACAGACATGCCTTTCTCGTGTACATTCTGAGTTAGAAAATTTTAAAGGTATTTTCGAAATTGAAAAATATGTTTTACACTGTCAAGTAGAAAAGCGGGTTATAAAGTCACATGGGCAATGTCATCCGTTTTGATTAAAAATTATGTCGATGTAAACGTGCGTGTGCGTGAGTGTGCAACCTCTTACACAGAGTGGAAGGAAGTGACGCCTAGGAGCTTATACAACAAACCAGGAACAGAGGTTATCTTTAAGTAATTAGATTATCGGTAATTTTTACTTCCCTTTTATTCTTTTCTCTCATTCATGCAGCGAATATGTTTCAATTTGTGTTCAGGAAAAAAAACTTGTGTATTAGTTTTCTGTTGCTGCATAACATCACCACAAACAGCGTTTTAAAGCAAGATCCATTTACTAACGGTTGGTTAGAAGCCCCGTGGGTTCATTTATGTTCTCTGCTCAGGGTCTCACTAGGCTGAAACCAGCGTGGCAGCCAGGCTGGGCTCTCTTACCTGGAGGCTTGGGGAAGAATCTGCTCCCAAGACCATTTAGGTTGTTGGCAAAATTTGGTTCCCTGTGATTGCAGGACTACAGTCCCTGTTTCCTTGCTGGCTCCCAGCCAGGGTTGCTCTACATGCCACTCTCAGGGCCTTGCCCCGTGGTCCCTCTATTTCAGCCACAAGCAACTCCCACGTGTCGAATCCCCCGCTGCTTCAGATCTCTCTATCTTTCTCTTCTACTACCAGCCAGGAAAAAACTCTGCTTTTAAAGGGCTCATAATATTACATTAGACCCACCTAGATCATCTCCCTTTTGATCAACTCAAAGTCAACTGACTAGTGACCTTAGTTAAATCTGCAAAGTCCCTTTTGCCATGTAAGGTAACGTGAGTGATATTCACAGGTCCTGGCCCACTGAGGGAAGAGCGTATAGACTCTAAGCCAGAGGGAAGGAGTCATGGGGCCACCTGAGAATTCTGCCTATCACAGTGTGTGTGTGTGTGTGTGTGCCTGTGTGTGTGTGATTTTTTTTAACTCTCCCCTTAAAGCTAAGGATGGAATTCTTGGTGGCCCCTGAAGCCCTCCTCACATTCTGTGTCCTGCTAGAGAGTAGGGATCACAGAAGAGGGGGAGCCTGGACTCTGCTGCCTGTGTTAGTAAACACATATCCGTCTCTCTGCAAACTGGACAGTAACAGACCAAAGAGTTAGGGGCTTATGTGTCCAATGACACAGTTCTGCAGTGGACAGAGGCCTCTAACCCCCTGGTTCTCTTACCTGTAGTATGACATCGCTGGACACTCTGGAGACGGCTACAACATTGATCTGGTTCCAATGAACAAAATCCCCAAGGATAACAAGCAAAGACTAGAAATTCTGAAGGTAAATACATTCGGGTACCTCTGTCTTGTGAAAACTTCTACTATACGAGGCAGAGTATCTTCTGGTCATTGAAAAAATTCACCAAAGAAGCAGCAGATCCAGGAAAGAAAACAACTTTCTGTTTCACAAATATTCAAACTGAGAAAATACTTGTTATGCCTAAAATCCTTTTCTCCACCATAACAAATGTAAACTTGGTTCCCTACATCTTTCAGGTTCTCAGGACTGTATCAGGAGTCCACAGCCCGGGTCACCTCCTGTGTCCCATACGATTCTTCCCAGCCCCTAGGTATCCAGTAGTAAGAGAAAAATAACCCCCTTTAACGTGCTCTCGAACCCCAACTTTATGTATTTCTCAGTATTTTTTATGATAAATGCAGTTTCACATACTTAGATCTACAGTAGAAACACACACCATGATTGTAATGTAGATTTCCTCCTATTGCTGTTGATGTAAAGAGTGTTTAGTATTATAACTTTGTTTTTTGGAAACTCTACCCATTCCTTACTTTTCTCCTGTTCTCTTCATCCTCTGGTGTGATACCAAGTTCTGTATTTTCTTGCATCTCTCACTTTCAATGGCTACTTGGGTTTTAAAAGTTAAATGCCAACTGGGGTTGTTTTGGAACATTTCCTGTTTCTAACAGAAGTCTTACCCACAGACAGATGTTACTGCGTGCTGTTCTCACGTCCCGGGCCAGTTAGCTGGAACTCACGCCCAGACTTCTTACTCACATGCAGTAATTGCTATTTGTGCATTCTCGTGATCAGTAGAAAAATCATGTTTGTTTAAAAGGTGTTTCTCACCTGTGGCTCCTGTGCAACATCTCCCCCCAGACAATGCACGCCCACGCGCAGTTCTGCATGAGTGGGGACCACACGTTAGAGGGGACAAAGCATGCCATCCAGGAAATCGTCAGAGAAGAGGCTGACGAGTACTTCGTCATCGTCTTGAGTGATGCAAACCTGTCCCGATATGGAATACATCCTGCCAAGTTTGCCGAAATCCTGACAAGCAACCCTCAAGTTAATGCTTTTGCCATTTTTATTGGATCTTTAGGTGATCAAGCAACCAGGTAAGTGTTACCTCAGGATACAGCTAAGGGCAGGTACAAGGATTCTTGAGTCCCTGACACATAGCATTTCATAGGCTTAGCATCTTGAGGGGCAGTGCGGGAGCTAGAGGAAAACAGAAACCAGAGTCACTCCCCTGAAGTTGCAGACAGTCTATTTGAGGGGATATGATGTACTAGCTTATGTTTGGATGAGCAATAATCATTTTAAATTAATTATCTTTCAGTTTATATTTAAACTTACCAATAATAAAATAAATAGCAAATTGATTTGTCTAGTAAATGAAACAGTATCTTATACATTTTGCACTATACACCTAAGTCTCAAGCTCGAGTCTAATCAGTTTGTGTTCAGATCATACTCAAATTAGCAAAACATCTATTTTTGTAGCATAAGAGATTGTGTGTGTGTCTATAAAAAGTATATAGACATATATAAACATATATAAACAGTATATAATTTGTGTGTATATATCACATACATTTATGTAGACATACATGCACTTATACATGCACGTGCGCGCACGCACACACACCTGTGTATGAAATATATATAAATATATACACCTCCCTTACTGTGGAGATGAGGCAATGTAGGGCAGTATTCGTAGTAAGATGCTACACTGAATATACTAAATGTCCCATGGAGAAATTTATGGTCAGACAATAAATACCATTGTGGATGATCTGAAAGTAGAGAACTGGAAACACTGACATTTCTAGAATTACAAACAAAGAGCTCATGTTTTTTATCTGCTTAAAATATTTGTAAGAAGTAGAAAACACAAGTGAAAGTATATCTCCTCCCCCACCAAAAAATAATTCCTGCCTAAAACTCAAAAGGCCACATGCCTTTCTATTAATCTCTTTTACCTGCCGTACCCTGATTTAGAGTCTTGTATAGACGAGGAAATGTTTTAGTGTCCACAGTGCTGGCATTCTTTGCTCTGTCCCTGTCTCCGTACTGCAGGATCGCAGAGTAAGGTTAAGAATGGACTTAATGTTACGTAATTACAGTCACTTTATTACTTTGCATTTTTCTCAGTTTTATGTGTTAGCCTTTTCTAGAACTTCCATGTCCTTGAACGTAAACCATGCCTTTTCTATCCAGATTTTCTTCACGCCCAGCCCAGTGTTAAGCAGACGGCAAGCTCAGCAAATACTGGTTGAGCTGAAATAGCTATTTTGTCTTTCTAGTGAACAGATCCTGTTTGAATACTTAAGAAAGCACAATAATACCCTTGTGGTTTCCTAGGGAAATGGTCCAACATCTACTGGCAAAAGATATGTTGCAGAATTAGCTGGTCTACCGGGCATGCCAAATGTATGATACTACACAGGATGGTTGACTTTTATTAAATGTCATTTGAAAACCAAACTTCGTTGGCACGGTGAAAGGAGGCATTCTTTTGAATAGAATTGTGTCTTGCACTTTTATTGCCTTCAAAAATGGCCCTTTGTTCCAAATGGTAAATTGGCATTTTTAAAAATTATCACAAGCCTATATAACCTCAGTGCCATCAAAGCAGCAATTGCATAAGTCGGATTGCATTTCACGTTGTGTGAAGTGGGGCAAAAAGAGGGACAGGAGAGAGGAAGGGGGTGGGGAGAGAGAGAGAGAATACCACTTGAGGTCTGGCTGGGCAACCTTTATTGAGGCCTGTTTTCTAAGGCAGGAAAAGCACTTAGAAATAGAGTGTGAGGCCATCACATTCCCTGGACCCAGGTGAGCTAATCTCAGATTGGTTCCCAGGGCTCTTTTCTGTCACAGGATTATAAATATCAGAAAATGACAGTAATAAAAAGGAGAAGATTTTCTTTTCAAATTCATTGATTTTTCTCATTGAAAAAAATCTTTCCTTTCAGTTCATTCTTTTTTTTATTAATTTACTGTTGATGGTATTACAGATGCCGCCCATTTCCCCCCCTTTGCCCCCCCCTTCACCCAGCCCCCACCCCCCCCAGGCCTTCGACGTGATCTCCTTGTTCTTCTAAACGTTTCATTCAGTTGCAGGCAGGAGCAAGGTACTGGGAAGTGAAAACTTCCTTTCCTGAGAAACCACTTGGATGCTGTGGTTTGTGGGGGCAGGAGGTGGAAGGGGAGCCCCAATTTGCAATGGTAATTTTCTTTCCCTCTCCCTCCTGGCAGGCTTCAGAGAATGTTGCCAGCTGGCCGGTCTTTCGTTGCCATGAATACCAAGGACATCCCTCAGATTTTACAGCAGATCTTCACCTCCACCATGTTGTCCAGTATATAGGAAGCGCCCTTCGCCACCCAAGCCCGGCTTTGCAATCAGACGGGAGTGAGGTGCTCTGAAGAGGAGGCACAGTGGAGGAGCCCATGCAGTGCCTGCGCAACTGACATTCCTGGCTCTTCCTGCACTTGCCCGGTCGTCAGAACTCAGGAGAGTACGAGAGGGAGGCTGTGCATGGGAATCTAAACCATTAATAGGCTTACAGATAATCAGAGGAAGCAAGGTGGCTGCATTTTATGAAAGGTGAGGGTTAAAGGAAGTGGTTTGACAACCGTGGTGCTTAGTCGGTTTCCAAAAGCCTGAGGGAAAGAGATCGCCTAGCTTCTGCCTTAACACATCACCGGCCGCCCGAGAGAAGGAAAGTGACCCCAACACACGAAGCCCGGATGCCACGTTCTGACATTGAGATTCAAGTCTGCACAAACCCCCACAACCATTGCTGCCCAATAATTATTTTTCTTTTCTCCCCCACTTTGTGTTGCCCAGCGATCACGTGACAGTGTTAAACCCACTGAAAAGTCCTTCTAACAGCAGCATTTTATAAAGGTTGGATTTTCTCAGTAATTCCATTTTCTTGGCCAAAACCAAAAGGAATCAAAAGACCCTTGGATTGCTTCCTTTCCCATGTGACTTTTTAAAGGGTTCTTGAAATAATAAAGAGCAAATGCCCTGTTCTCTGTGGGCCGGGAGAGGAAGGACAAAGGATGTCTGGCCTTGAGTTTCCCGTTTCTTCCTGTCCTGCCTCCTCTCAGAAGCTTGACACTACTCCCTCTGGTTTCCAAAATGCAGTGCTCAAAATAACAAATGCTTATGTTTTCACTTAAAGCAAAGTAAAAATAAGGCAGTATGTTTGGACTGAAGGATAACTGGAAATTTCTTTAGCTGCTAAAAAATATACTCTTTAAGCCTCATTATTTTTCTTTCAGTGTGGACCTTCCTGCCTCCCACCCCATCTTGGGCTGGCCTGTGTTTGTCAATAGGATCGATGTCACTGTGTTTACAATCAGATGCTCCAGCAGAGCTCAGTCTCTCTCCCACCTTATAATAAACGTCCCTCTTCACTATTGATGGCAAAGCCAGAAACACCGGGGCACCAGTGCGTGTGCCTCCCTATGATAAGTTGGAAAAACTAGTCTTGTTACTGTTATCTGATTTACCTATATATATAGTAGTGAAGTTGTACAGATCCATTTAATTTTATTTAATTAGAGGAAATGTAAAAAGATAACACCCCTTTGTTCCATCACCCCGTCTCCCTATCAACTGTCAAAGAAATAAAAGCAGCCGGATTCCAACACAGTGTTACCAGTGAGCGTGGTGGCATGTCTTGTTTTTCCAGCCAGAGCCTGCTGCGTGTTCAATCATTTAATGATGCAAACAATCACAATCCAGTAAGTACCTTTAAAAATGTAACTACATTAACAACAATAAGGATAAAAAAAGCACAGCAGCAGCTAACAGTTACTTACCGTGCACCAGGTGCGCTAAAGAATTTCATGCTGTGTCATTCAGTCCTCACAACAACGCGCAAAATAGGTACTTTCTACCTCCTTTTACCAGTAAGGAAATTGAGGCCCAGGAACTTAAGTCACTTTCCCAAAGGTACTCAGAAACGACCTGCACATACCCAGGTCCTCAGAGGAGGGTGCAGGGACCAAGGACATGGGACACTGCTGGAGGGACACTTCTAACCGCTCCTTCCTGGCACAGCAGCAGACTGAGGACGTTTCCATCCAAGTGGCAGCTTAACCCCCGGGCGGGCCCCTGTGCCACAGGGTCACAGCCCCGAAAGCCTTTAGAAGTCCAACTCAAGAGCGACCGACAGAACAGCCTTTTAACAGACCTTCCCCATGTGTAACTCCCTGAGTGAGCAGAGCCTTCTTTTTTTTCAACATGGAAAGAATATTCTCAAGAAATTTAATTTACCTTTCCCCACTGGCCAGACATCCTTGGCAATTGTTATTTTAAAAAACAAAAAACCCCATATAACTCCTCGCTTTTCTGATTTGTAGAAGGAAGGGTGATGGGGGAGGGAGAATGAGAAGATGGAGGGTTTTATTTTCACTCCCTGCAGTACCTAAGAAGTTTGTGCCTTTATTATTAAATGCACTAATTATGGGCCACTCCACACTGTTCCCAGGCCCCTCTAAGGGCCTGGATGTTATAATAAATGCATTGTGTGCCTCAGGGGGGTTCCACTGAAAGGCATCTAACCCGGCTGGGCTCTGTAGTGAGCCCCTGTAATGCTGAGAAGGTTCATTGTTATCCGTGAGCAGCCAGGAGGAATGAATGCCATGAATGGCGCAGTATATGGTGTGTGCTCCCCCTGGAATCCTGTGTGTGCCCCGGCAAAATGACCTCATCCACGAGCAGCCCAGGCGCAGCCACAGAAGTGGATCAGAGCGGGAATATTTGAGCCCATCACATGTTTGGAATGAATCATTTAATTCTTTACACTACACCCTTTCCTGTAAACTGTCAGAGGAGCAGAAATCCATCAATGCCAGCAAGACTGTCTCTAAACAAATTCTAGGGCTTTAAAGCCATTTAGAAGTGCTTTTCTGTAGACAGCATTGTCAGTGTTCCTGAAAAGTTGGCTCCAGAGGCTACAACCCTTCCTGCACCTGGCTCCTTCCTGTGCCGTCAGATCAACCAAAATTAAATTTCTCAGTGAACAGAGCAGAGGTAGATGACTAGGGGCACAAGAGCAATCGTCGCTTATTTATTGCATTTCTTTCTAATTTGTTTCTAACAATCACAATTTTAAGAGCTATTCCACAAATTCTAAGCTGATATCTCCCTGACTGGACAACTTTTTCTGGAATTGCATCTCAGGAATAGTCAAAAGTCCACTTGTATTTAGCATGTTGTACATAGCTTCTTCATCTTATTAAGAAATAAAATTTCCACTTTTTAACAATTACTCCAAGCAGTAACATGGCTTTATTCAATTTTTAGATGAAGGGTCTCATTTACCACCAGTTCCTGGTCAGGGCTGTAGCGCAGAGTTCTTGCCTGTTGCCTTTCCTTCACCTTTTCTCTAGGACTCGCTGTGACGACAGTCCTACAGCTGCTGTAATGAAAAGGCATCCCAGGTGCCATCTTATAGAGGGCAGAGTTTACAAACTCTGGATGGAATTAATCAGAGAAAGGAATTTATAGATGCTCCTCAGCCATTAACTGGCTGTGCAAACGGGCTAATCACTGCGGGTCTCAGTTGCTTCAACTATGAATTTTTAAAGCCAATCAAAATGATCGGTAACCAAAGTTGCATGTTCCTATGTCTCACACAGTGAATTGACTTTGTCCCTCTTTGTGTTACAAGAACCACGTCATTTCAGTGTATTTTTGTCTCCAGAACCCCCCCCATATATTAGCCCCTGTTGTACAGGGGATTTTAGCACCTGTATCAGTTGCCCTAACACAAAATGCTACTGACTGGATGTGCATTCCAAAAGTTACAAAATCGTCATTAGAACTGGAAAAGAGGGGCTTTCCCTGGTCAACTGGGTAGATATTTTTATGGAAATTTCTGACCATTGTCTCTTACTTTGCTGCCTTAAAATAAAACTCCCTATCTGCTGATCTGCACAGTGGGATCAAAAAGGACAAGAAATTGGAAAACTACTGCATGCCCAGAGCTGACCTTTGTGCCGAGCTGAACAATGTACAATTGTGTGTGTGGAGTTTTTTAATTGTTAAATCCTGTAAACAGAAATCTCCTCCAGAGGGGGAAGTGCTTGCCGGCCACCCTCTCAGGCTGAGAATGACTGGGCGCGTGTCGAGACTTGGCGCTGTCTGGAGCTTTCACCTTCCAACAGAGCCGGCGTCTGCTCCTAGCCCTGCCTGCTGGCTTTGGAATGCCAGGCTTACATAATTTTAAATCGAGAGGTGCTTGTGGCATTTGGCCACTCAGAGCAAAGTAGAACACTCTTTTAAGGTGGTTTGCATCCAGAGGGCGTCAAGAACGACATGTTCTGCTCTAAGGAATCTCATCAAGGGGCATAACAACTCCAAGGAGCTGCCGTGCGTGGCCCTTCCATCGACAGGCACCAGCCGCCCCCGGAGCCTTCCCTCTCTGCCCACAGGCTTCAGTGAAAGAGTTTTGGAGCCGCCAGCTCTTTCTCTAAAGGAACAATCAGTGCTTGGCTATAAACCCTGACCCCCAAGATGGCCCCAGAGGGTGTGACCCCAGAGGAGTTTCAGGATAGGATTTATTAAAGCTGTGTGCAACTCGGAAACGTTAGTAATGGCAGCTGGAGCTTGACCTGGAAATGGAAGGAACACTGTCTGTCTGAACATCCTGGGGCAGGTTTGCCTCCTAACGTAGCCGGAATGTGGCAGGAAAATAATGAACTTGTCAAGAGAACTCTGGGTAATTGGTCTCATTATGCCAAACTTGAAGCCTTATTAGTTGAAACAAAGAAAAAGGGTATATTTACTCAGGCAGGACATTAAAGTTGGAATTTCAAATGCAATGTATGTATATTAATAAATACTGATGCTAATGTAATGAGACTGGCCATTTCTTCATTCCAGCACTAATTAAGAAGTCTTTATCAGCCTCCAGGAATAGGGTGAGCCTCAGCAAAGCTAGTTGGTCCATTTCCTTTTACAGAAGATTTTCTGGCCCATATGAAATTCAGCCCTGAATACGCCGGCCCAGAAAGGAGTCCTTGCGGGGCCCGGTGGAAATCATAGCTGGGGAAGCAGCCTGTTGGCCAGTCTTGGCAGTGCCTCCCGGGGGCAGTTCCCACAGCACCTGGGGCTGGTGAGAAACCTGAGGGTCTGTGCAGCAAGCCAGGGCCCCCAGGTTCCAGGGTGTTATGCATAGAAAATAAAAAGAGCAGATGACCCAGGGTATCCAGGAAGGCCCAGGGCTCAGCTGATGGACACATGGGCTGGGAAATACAGCTGTTTATATTGCAGTTGATAAAGGGAGTCTTTTTCTGAAAAGTGTCCTTTAGGTCCCCAGTGCTTTTGAACAACTGTTTTCCAGGCTGATGGAATATGCACGGTCATGCATCGCAGGCTTAGGTACAAAGATCTGATATTCAATATGTAGTGCCCAAGCTAAATCTCTTTCTCTCTATGACCTTTCGTGGAAACTGGAAGAAACAGGAATGCTCTCTGCAGAGGTGGAAGATTGTAGCAGCTCCACAAAACCGCCTGAAAGCAGACATTCAGTCACTTGGCTGGAATACAGCTCCACACAGCTGGCCTGGCTCCTTGCCCCCTAACATCTGAAGTCTGTCTTTGGAGTGGTGTTTCTCAGCGAGAGGGGCTTCTCTTTTAAAATACAAATAGCCCTGAGAGGCTATCCATCATGCACATCTTGGTTTGAATTCCTTCATTCACATGCTTTCCCCCCAGCCCCAGCTGAGATGAAGGGCCTCAGACAGTGATGGGGGAGAGGAGGTAGAAGCTGGGGGGTGGGGGGAGGTGCGTTTGCAGCTTGGAGCATCACCCAAGCAGAGGACTGGATCTGGGACACAGTGTGAGGGCACAGCTGGGCAAGTAGGGGGTGACATTCTTCCCTTGGGCGATGAAGCACTCACTGAAGGCTTTGTCAGGTGTGGCTGGGGAGTAGCTTGGTTCTCTTCAGTCTTGCTCTTCTAGAAACAATAGATTTTCACCTGTGTTGTGCCCTCCCTTTTCTGGAAGCTCTGCCTGACAGCTGGGTTATGCCAGGAGGTGTTTCCCCTGACAGGGATCAAAGGCCTTCACCCAAGGGTTAGGTTTCTCACCATTGGACACCTACCCACAGCCCCCGGGCCATGTCTCTGGAGAAGTGAACAAATTAGATACTTTTATTCCTACTTTGGTTTGCCAAGGAAGGATTCCTGCCCTGTGCTGTTGGCCTTTTTTGTTTAATCTTCACCTGAGGACCTGCTAAGAGAGAAAGAGAGAAATATTAATTAGTTGCCTTCCATACATGCCCCAGCTGGGGATCGAAACCGAAACCCTGGTATACGCCTTGACTGGGAATCAAACCAGCAACCTTTCGGTGCACAGGACGACACTCAACCAGCTGAACCACTCCCCTGGGCTGCTGTGGGCCTTTTGAAAGAGAAGTTATACCCCCAGAGGCCGCAGCCTTTATTGGAAGCCCCCTCCCTCCCCTCCCCTGCAGCAGGGGGCTGGCCTGTGCCCCATTGGGCAGCACGCGGGTCACGGGAAGTTCTGTGGAAAGGGCTCTGGATCCCTGAGCTCCCTCCCGGTAAGGACCGAAATGAGTCACCTGAGCGCCTTCAGCGCAGGGTGTCCCTCCCGAGGACGGCGTGTGGAGTGCACTTCAGCGCAGCCGCCTCCACCGGGAGTTTCTGAAGTGTCTGCCTCAGCCTGTAGAAAGCAGCTGTTACGTAACAGTTTCTAAAACCCTTAAGTATATTACCTTAACATTAAAAAAACCAAAAGGCAAAAAAACAAGAGCCTCTGAAAAATAAACGTGGCTTCTTAAAGAAAATGGCTCCTTTTTCCCCTTTAAAACGGTTCTCTCTTTCCTCTTCTTCTAAGGAGAGCCAGACTTTTTATTGAGATATAATTGACATATGACATTATATTAGTTTCAGATGTACGGTGTATACAGTGCAGTGAGCACTGCAGACGTCTAGTTAGCATCCATCACAACAAACAGAAGGAGAACCAGTTTCGCGTCTCCCGATCCTTGCTCTGCCAACGACCTCCCTCCCCTTCATTACTGCCACCCCCAGAGGCCTAAGGAAAGACCATGACATCAGTTTCCCTCTTCAACACCACGTCAGCTCCTCCCGGGCGATGTAATTTTCCTGTCATTTGGACATCATTAAATCAGACTGTCCCACCCAGGTCTGCGAGGAGGCCACATGGCCGTGACCCTGAAAATATTACAGAAGTCAGACGGGCCAAGGGATGAGCACAGAGGCAGAGGGAAGATGGCGATGGGAAGGTTCGCCCCCCTTTCTGTGGTCAGACCCGTCCTGCACCGCACGGGGGGCCCCAAACGCCGCTGTGCGTGGCGCAGGCTTAGGGTCTGCGGGACCTGCCCCTACAAGCCCCACAACTTCGGGCAAGTTTCCTGGTCTCTCTGAGCATCAGTTTCCTCACCTCCAAGATGAGAAGAATAATCCTACACCTCAGAGTTCATGTGAAGAGCAAAACAAAATAATGAAAGCGCCTCATTAACGGAAAGTGCTATTCAGTTCAAGAGGCGTTTCGTCTTAGTATCAAGAAGGAAGCGGTCCTTCAGGAGGTGAGGGTCTATTTGAACAATTTTGTTTGGGGACAAAGACATCCTTTGGCTCATTCAAACACCTCAGAGTGGGTGCAGAGCCCGGGGCCGCCCCCCCTCAGGGTGAATGAAGTGGGAACCAAATCAAGGGCAATAAAAGGCAGAGTGGCAGGAGGGACGGACAGACAGCGGGAGGCTGCCCAGCTCCACAAGTTCCCCTCGCTCTAGGCGGTCAGAGCCCGGCCCTCCGACTCATTTGCAGACACCGTGTGATCATGAATTTGTTTCCAGATCAGAACTTTGTTGCTCGGGCTCTGCCGTCGCCTGTCTGGGCGAGCTGAGGCGAGTGGCCTTTCTTAGAAGTGGCTCTGAGTAGTTTTCCCCATAGCCGTAGGCTTCCCCATGGAAGGCTGTGCACGCTGGGCTTTATAAAAATAAAGGCTGTCATGGAGGTCACCTGGGATGCTCCCTGCCTGGCATCCCTTCCTCAAACCCAGGGGGGAGCCCCTGACTCAGCTACGCATTAAGATAACCCCCCGAACAATTGGTCCTTTAGTCAGCCCCCTCTGGGGGTGTCTAAGGAGCCTTAGAAGGCTAAGCCTGGGGTTCCGTGTATGGCATAAGCAGGGAAAATAATAAAAATTATTATTATTCAAAATAATAGCTAACTCCTATCTAGCACTGCCTGAGTGCCTGGCACTTCCTACACACTTAGGTAAATAAGCCGAAGTCCTCACGACAACTCCGTAGGAAAGGTACTGTTATTCCCATTTTATTTAGAAAGCTACCAGAGAAGATAAAAGAAAAAGGCAGCTTGCTGGTTGAGGGGGAGAGAAGCTCACACAGAAGCCTGAAAAATCTAAGAACCTGGCCATGGTTCCGACTTTCCAAAGCCTTGTTGCAATTCCCTTTGGGGTTCAGATGCTCTCCCCTTCCTGGAGACCCATAACGTGCCCTGGTGTGCTCCCAGCCTCCCCCTTTCCGCTGCGCCAGCTGGGGAAGTGTGGCAGAATCGAGCCTCTTCACTGAACATCCCCACATAATCCTGTCCCCTGGCATTAGCTTGGGGCCATATGACTAGTTCTGGCCACCAGTTTTAGGCTGTGAGCAGAAGTGATATGTGTTAAAGAGGCTGAAGCATGTAAGAGCCAGTGTGCAACCCTCCAGCTTCCTGTGTCTGAACTGAGATGACGGAGAAAACAATGTGATTGAGATGTTGTAGCTCCAAGGAGGCAGAGCGTCTGTGAGCCTGGGCGGCGGCGCCCAGCAGAGGCTCCCACCAATTTGCACCGGCAACGTAGCATCAAGTGAGCAGGAAATACTCTGAGGTCTTCCGTCTGTGAGATTTCAGGTTAATTTTATACAAAAACATGACCACATAACTAATACAGGAGGTTCTGTTTGTTCTTTTCCTCATAGCCAAATATTTCCAGATTGAAACAAAGACCGAGATGTCAAAGTAAAATTTAAATCGAAGGAAACAGCCCCTCGCTGCTCAGCAGCTATTTAGTTCAAGGGCATATGGAGTCACACTGTGCAGGGTGCTCACAAGGCGAGAGAAGGCGTTAAGACCCTTCCCTGGGTGCTTACGTTCAGCAGCTGAGCAGACGGGACACATCCCTGTGATGTGGAGAAATAACTCCCAGCGGCTGTGACGCCAGCCTCCCAGGTCACTGGCGCAGTAGGAATAGTCATTGCTGCCGCGCTGTCTGATAATTGTCCCCACAGCTGCCGGCCGTAGCGCGGAGGAAAGCAGAGACCAAGCCTTATTTGTCTTTGGCCTGACCCTGGAAAATTGGTCCATAGACTGTTGTCGAGTGGATAGCTGTGGGCTGCGGAGGAACCGTGGGCCGGAGGTGGAATTATGCTGGATCTCAGGGATGGGCAAGATTTCATGAACCAAGGGTAGTGGGGAATCCCAGGGGAAGAGTAGTTTGAGCAAAAAACGGAATTGGAATGTTCCAAAGGGTGGCTGAGGTGGCAGCCCTGCACGGCCTGTCCTCCCTGGCCTGGGCTGCCAGTGTCCAGCCAAGGATTTTAAAGCGAGGCCCAGCCCTAAAAAGCAGCCTTCTCCTCAGAGCCTCCCGGGTGGCCTTCTGGGCTCTCCAGCTGCTAACTCCAGCCCTGACTGACCAGGGCTGAGGCGGGAGGCCGCGGGCAGCCCCAGCCCTCCTGGAGCCCAGAGTAATGACCGCTCAGCACAGCAAACCTCATTACATGAGCCACTTCATGATGTGGCTGTTTTGGTTTGCTCTGCATTTTTTTTCTCCTTGAAAATGAGCTGAGAACCTTCTTTTACCCATGATTACAAGTTGGGTTGGTGATGAAAGGTCTGCACCACGCAGAAGGAGCCCTCCCGGAGGAGCTTTCACATTTGCAAGCCCTTTTGTTGAAAAAGGCTTACTCTGTAGCCAAGGAAAAAAAAGAAGGCGGGAACTAGCAGGGAGGATCAGAATCATCTGGGTCTTTGTGAGGCTGCCTGGGATCCCTGGCTGATCATGACACTGCCACACATTTCAAGTCTAAACACAGCTCAGCAGAACCTCCAGACTGATAAAGCTCTAGAAAACTTAGGAAAAAAATCAGTTGGCCCTTGTTCCCAAACCCAGGCGACACTGTGCTTCAGCAGGTCACTGTGCAGAGAGCCTGGCACAACATGGGTTAGTCAAATGGGATGGATGGATGGATGGATGGATGGATGGATGGATGGATGGATGGATGGATGGAGAGATGAATGAGTGGGTAGGTGACTTGGTGAGTAGATGAGTGGGTGGGTAGGTTGAAGAAGAGAAAGTCTACCCTATTTAAAATAACTCAGGAAGCCCTGGCCAGTGTGTCACAGTTGGTTGGAGCACTGTCCTGTGGACCGAAAGGTTGCAGGGTCGATTCCCAGTCAGGGCACATGCCTAGGGTCAGGGCGAATGCGGGAGGCAGCCAGTCGATGCTTCTCTCTCCCATCAATGTTTCTCTCTTCTCTGTCTCTCTCTCTCTCTCCCTTCCTCTCTAACAAAATCAATGGAAACATATCCTCAGATGAGAATTTTAAAAATTAATAATAAATAAAATACCCCAGGGAAAGTTGATTCCCAAAGCTCTTGGTAGTTCTCAATAATAACCGTGCAGCAGAAATGGAGTCTCAGCTGTAGCATAAGCTGGAATGGCAGCAGAGGCCCACCCTCATCCGTTCACATCAGAGAACCACATGGAAAGGATTTCATCCCAGGAAAAGAGCAAATCAGACGCACAAGCTGACCCTATAACAAAATCTGTGGGAGGGGCAAGGACGGCTGTGTCGTATTGATCATGAATTTGTGTCTGGGTCAGCCCCTGGTGACAAGCAGACATCCAGGCAGCTGTGCCCAGGAGGGGCAATGACACCAGCAGAAACCATTTTTCCCTGGGTACCTGAGGCAGCTCCAAGGGACCACCTGCTGCTGAGCAAGGCACAGAGGCCCTTAAGCTCAGATGTCCTTAAGCTCATGTGTATTGGATTTAAATCATGACTCCTGTACTAGCTGGTTTTCTGTCCCAGGAAAGTTTTTCTTAATATTTTTATTGAGATATAATTCATATATGATAAAATTCTTTATGTACCCTCTAAAAGCATACAATTCAGTGGTTTGAGGTATATTCAAAAAGTTGCACAGACATCGCCACTACCTAACTGCAGAATATTTTCATAACTCATCATTCCCCATTGTTCCTCCCCTCAGCCCCTGGCACCACTAATCTTCTTTCCGTCTCAATGGATTTGCCTGTTCTGGACATGTCATATAAATGGATTCATACAATATGGGACCTTTTTTTTTTTTTTTTTGGTCTCTTTCACTTAGCATAATGTTTTCAAGGTTCATTCATTGGTATCATGGATCATTACTTCACTCCTTTTTATAGACAAATAATATTCAATTGAATGAGTACATGTCATTTTGTTCATTCATTCGTCAGTTGATGGACATTTTGGCAGTTTTGACTTTTTGGCTAATACGAATAATGCTGCTGTGAACATTCGTGCACAAGCTTTATTGTGGATGTGTGTTTTCAGTCCTCTTGGCTGCGTAGCCAGGAGTGGAATTGCTAAGTCACATGGTAATTCTGTGTTGTACCTTTACAGGAATCGTCCAAATGTTTTCCAAACAGGTTGCTCCATTTTATATTTTCACCAGCAATATGAGGGCTCCCATTTACCCGTCTCCTTTCCAACACTCCTTATTTTCTGTCTTTTTTATTACAGTCATCCTAGTGGGCATGAAGTCGTACCTCATTGTGGTTTCGATTTGCATTTTTCTAATGACTAATGATATTGAGCATATTTTCACATGCTTATTGGCCATATGTATATCTTTTTGGAGAAATGTCTATTCAAATCCTTTGTCCATTTTTAAAATTAACTATTTGCCGATTTATTGCTGAGTTGTAAGAACTATTTCTGTATTCTGGATATTAGACGATTATCAGATAAATGATTTGCAAGTATTTCCCCTATTCTGTGGGTTGTCTTCACTTTCTTGATAGTAATTTCAAGGGACAAACGTTTTTAATTTTGATGAAATCCAATTTATTTATTTTTTCTTCGGCTACTGTGCTTTGGGCATCATATCTAAGAAACTATCGCCTAATCCAAAGTAATGAAGATTTGCATTTATATTTTCTTCTAAGAGTTTTATAATTTTAGCTCTTGCATTTAGGTCTTTGATCCATCTTGATTTAATTTTTCCTTTTACATGTAGATATCTAGTTTTCCCAGCACTACTTGTTGAAAAGACAGTTTTTCCCCATTGAATTGTCTTGGCATCCTTGTCAAAAATTAATTGACCATAAATGTATGGGTTTATTTCTGAACTATCAATTATATTCAAGTGATCTATATGATTATTCTTACGCTGTTATCACACAGTCTTATTACTGCAGCTTTCCAGTAAGTTTTGAAATTGGAAAGTATGAGTCCTCCAACTTTGTTCATATTTTTCAAGATTATTTTTGCTGTTCTAAGTCCCTTGCATTACTATCTGAATTTTAGGATCAGCTTGTCATTTTTGCAAAAGAGTAAGCTGGGATTTTGGTAGGGATTGCATTGAATCTATAGATTACTTTGGAGAGTATTGCCACCTAACAATAGTAAGTCTTCCAACCCATGAACACAGGATGTGTTTCCGTTTATTTAGTTCTTTAATTTCATTCAGCAATATTTTGTAGTTTTCAGTGTACAAGACTTGCACTTCTTTGGTTAAATTTATTTCTAAATAGTTAATTCTTTTTGACATTATTGCATATGAAATTATTTTCTTATTTCATTTTCAGATTGTTCATTGGTCATGTACAGAAATACAACTGAGTTTTGTATATTAATCTTGTATCCTTGCAGATTTGCCGGATTTGCTTATTAGCTCTAACAGGGCAAATTAAAACACTACAAAGCTCGCTCTTCTTTCTAAGATTCAGCTATTTTTCTCAAGTAAATGCTCCCAATTGCAGCAAGTCTTTGGTTAGTTTCCAGAGTTTCAAAAAAGTTGATTCTGACATTTTTTTGCCAGTGCTTTCATTACTTTTCTGGAGGGGAGAGTTTTCAGTGGTTCTTACCCCAGCACTTTCACTGACATCACCCCCTCTTTTTTTTTTTTTTTTTTTAAATATATCTTTATTGATCTCAGAGAAAGGAAAGGAGAGGGGGAGAGAGAGAGAGATAGAAACATCAATGATGAGAGAGTCATTGATCGAGCCCGCAACCCGGGCATGTGCCCTCACCGGGAATTGAACCCCGATCGCCTGGATCCCAAGTCGATGCTCAACCGCTGAGCCACGCCGAGCCGGGCTCACACCCTCTTAAGAAAGTTTCTTAGAGCTCCTTTTCCTCAACTGTATTATTATCTTTCCACAGTTTTGGAGATGATTCATAAGATACTGTGGTTAAGCACCTAATGCCACCAGCACTAGTGGATACTCAGGAAAGCTATCACTGGACAAAGTAGGAGGAGCAGTGGATGTTCAGTGACCGCCTCCCCTCGCTCCTGCGAGCACAACAGCGCAATCCCCAACCCACGGAGCTTTTGCCCAAATGGCCCTCCGGCTAGCCCCAGCTGGCCTACATCCAATTCCTCCTACACCAAACCCTCCCTTTCATTCCTGTCTCCCTGTCACAGCTCATTTTCCCCAGCTGTGCTGCCTCAGTGTCCTTCCTCTGCTGGGTGGTAATGTGCTCACAGATCTGAGTGAGGTTCCCAAAGCCTGAAGGCAGCCACAGCCACCTCAAGCCACAGCAGACTTGGGGGGGGCAGAAAAACAGTTCCTTTCAAACCACAATAGCTCCACCCCCCTTGACTTCAGGCGGGCCTTGGCTAGGACGGCTTCTGTGGCTTATGAATGACTCTAAGGAGACTACATGGTCTGTGATGTGAACCAGAGAGAGCAGCACCGTTCCCCAGCCACACAGGCCCTCCATGCGCACTCACGTCATCTCAGCCTCACCGCACCCCTGAGGGTCAGCTGGTTAGCAGGCCGCCCAATACCCTCAAGGATGCCGTGTTCTCCTAGCCCCTCACCCGGTGCTCCCCCTGTGTCCACACTCTGGTCAGCCATAGCTCCCAACGAGCCTCACATCTGCTGGGCCCCTTGCTGGAAACACCCCCCACTTCATCGCCCATCTGCTCGCCACTCAGTCCTCCAGGGCCTAATTCACATGAATTTTCTGCGAATCTTTTTTGCTGTTGCCTTGCCTCAAAAATTTACTCGCCCATTCAACAAATCTTTGCTGAGCACCTGCTATGTTTCAGACGCTATCCTGTGCCAGGGATACAACAATGAACTTGCTCTTATGGCACATACATTCTAGTGGCAAGTGCCAAAAATAAACAGAAAGTAAGTAGGTAATAATAAGCTCTGAGAAGAAAAATGAAAGAGGGTGAAGGTTGGGCTTGGGCGCTGTTTTAAATAAGGTACAAGCCTCTCAGATAAGACAGCAATTGAGCAGAAGCCTAAAGGAAGGAAGGTCGTGGGCTGCACAAATATCAAGAAGAAGAGCATTCCCGGCAGAGGAAGGACATGTGCAAAGGCCCTGAGCTGGAAGCTTGTTTCACAAACTTAAAGAACAGCAAGACCGTGAGGCTAGAGTAGAGTGAACAAGGGGGAGAGTGTCAGATGACAAGGCCGAAGACATAGCAGACCATGTGGGGCTTTATAAATCAAGGTAAGAACTTTGGATTTTATATTATGTAAAAGTTCTGAGCAGAAGCGTGACATACTCCGAATTGCATTTTAAAAGGATCACTCAGGCTGCCATGCTGAGAATAGACCGTGAAGGGCCAAGACGGAATCAGAGAGATCAGTTAGGAGGTTGTCACAATAACTCAGACATGGTAAGATGGTGCCAGGGCCCAGGGCGAAGAGCGGAGGTGGTAAGAAGTCAGAATCTGGATATGTTCTGAAGGTGGAACCAGCAGGACCTGCTGGTGGGTTAGACGGGGAATGTGAGAGAAAGATAAGAATCAAAGATGACATTAGACTTTTGTCCTGCAGAACTGAAAGCATAGAGCTGTCATCTACAGAGACAGGGAAGCCCAGCAATAAAGTGATGCTTGACCCCACCTTGTGCCTCCAAGGCCGTGCTCCCCCCTCACGCGTATAAGTTTCACCTTTGACGCTCCGTGGTTGTGGACTGCAGGCCCTTCGGACGTCTCCAGCTAAGGCCTCTTTCCTCGAGGCTCATCATCTGAGCATACTGTGAACTAGCAGAAGTTGTCCAGGTCCCTAGTTGTCCAGGTCCCAGTGGCTGACAAGAGGCAAAGCCCTGACCCCCAGGTGAGCAGACCCCGAACTGAGGCACCGACAAGTCCCTGCAGGGCTGGCACAGGAGGAGGAGAGGGACCCCAGTAGTTCTCCACCTGCCTGCATTTTGGCATCACGTGGGAGCTCTGTCCAGGCCGTCCTCCAGGCCAACTCACCAGAATGTCTGCAGGTGGGAGGCAGGCGTCCATCTTTTAGTTGCCCAGCCTATCCCAACATTGGGCCAAGATCGAGAGCCAATTCCTTGGATCAAGAAGTGCTTCTTCAGGGCCTTCTGGAGTTTGCTGATTCCAGCTGTGCTGAGCAAGGGGTAAGGCACTGTGGGGGACAGAGACACTTCTGTCCTTACAAAGTGAGGTGAACCAGACAAGGGCTGCCGAGCATTCTTCTGCTTAGAACTGAAACCAAATCAAACTCTCTAAGAAAGTATTGCAAGACCATCTGACCTTACACCACACCTCCACCCACAGCCATGCTTTGAAGGTGAGCATATTTCAAAGATTTTTTTAATGCAATCTGGCCAAACTCTGTGCAGGAATGTCTCCGGGCAAGCCCACCAGTGTGTGGAATGTGGCAGAGGTGAGAGAGCTCAGGGCTGAGGGGTGTCAGGTGCTCATTTCCCACCTGGGCACTGGGACAGATGGGGTGGTGACCAGGAACCTGAGGAGACTGAGAATGGAGGATCCCCCAAGGCACATTGCCTTGGAAACAGGTCAAATTTCAGTTCCAGACCCAGGAGCCAGGGCGACCTGCTCCCTTCATGAATGCCCCTCAGTCAGCCATTCCCCTGCCCACAGGCCAGCAGACAGACAAGCCATTCATTAGACAGAGCTCCGCTCCAGGCCTGCAGTGCCTGGGACCCCCTCCCCGGGCATCTGGCTCCCCAGACACTTCTGTGAACAGAACCCAAATAACTTGATTAAGGTAAGATGAAATGAGAAACGTTTGCTCCCGAAAATTGCTAACATCTGTGCAGACCCCCAAGGAGTCTGGGTGTGGAAGCTGAGGTTACTCCCTCTACACCCACCTCCCTGCCTGCCTAACAGGAGGCCATGAGGACTGTGACACAGGGACTGACGAGACAGCGAGGGCACAGTCCTCAGACCCACCTGGACTCCAACCTTGACTCCCCAGGACTGCCTAGGAGCCCTTAAAGCAGTTGACCTCTCTCAGCCTCAATTTCCTCACAGGCTTGTCAGGAGGAGTAAGCAGATGATATGAGCAGAGCTGACACAAGAAGTCATTTCATTATTTAATCTCCCTCCAGGGTCCCCTCACCTGCCTGCTGGGCCCACTATTTGTCAGACAGTGAAAGCTGAGGCAGGCTCTCCTTTTCATGCCCCGACGACCTCCTTTCTGTGGGTCCAGAAGGAGGGAAGTGAAAGGACCATGTTGTGGATTGAATGTTTGTGTCTCCCACAAATTCATAGGTTCCTTTCCTATCCTCAGTATGAGTATTTGGAGGTAGGGCCTTTGGAAGGCCATTAGTGCCCTTAAAAGAGACCTCAGAGAGCCCTCCCACTCCTTCCACCATGCAAGGGCACAGCAAGAAGATGGCCATTGATGAACCAGGAAGAGGCTCTCACCAGATGCCGAATCTCCCAGAACCTTGATCTTGACTTCCCAGCCTCTAGACCTGTGAGAAATAAATGTTTGTTTATTAGCCACCAGTCTGTGATATTTTTCTTTTTTTTTTTCATCATCTCATTTTATTTTTACCACATTCTATTAGATAGGCATTAGAGGTTTTATATATATATATATATATAAATTATTATATATATATATATTATTCAAAATATTACAGATGTCCCTTTTTCTCTCCATTGACCCAGTCGACCCCCCTGACCCCCGTCCTCAGTCCCTCACCACACCATTGTCTGTGTCCTTGAGTTGTGCATATCTGCATATAAATTCTTAGGTTAATCTCTCCCCCCCACTCCCCCACCCCCTCCTTCCCTCTGAGATTCGACACTCTAATCCATGCCTCCATGTCACTGAATCTATTCTGTTTTCATCAGTTTATTAAGCTCTTTAGATTCCACATATAAGTGAGATCATGTGATGTTTGTCTTTCTCTGCCTGGTTTATTTCACTTAGCATGATATTCTCCAGGTCCACCCATACTGTCCCAAATGGTGCGAGATCCTTCTTCTTTACAGCTGCATAGTATTCCATGGTGTGAAAGTCTGACAGCTTTTTTATCCACTCATCTACTGATGGGCACTTGGGCTGTTTCCAGATCATAGCTATTGTAAATTGTGCTGCTATGAACATAGGGGTGTATATATTCTTTCTGATTAGTGTTTCAGGATTCTTAGGATATATTCTTAGAAGTGGAATCACTAGGTCAAAAGGCAGTTCCATTTTTAATTTTTTGAGGAACCTCCATACTGTTTTCCCTAGTGACTGCACCAGTCTGCATTCCCACCAGCAGTGTACCAGGGTTCTTCTTTCTCCACACCCTCGCCAGCACATGTCGTTTGTTGATTTGTTGATGGCAGCCATTCTGACAGGTGTGAAGACATACCTCATTGTGGTTTTAATTTGCATCTCTCTGATGATTAGCAATGTTGAGCATTTTTTCATATGTCTCTTGGCCATCTACCTGTACTTGGAAAACTACAGAACACTAGAAAAAGAAATAGAGGAAAATATAAACAAGTGGAAGAATATACCATGCTCATGGATTGGAAGAATTAATATCATTAAAATGTCCATACTACCCAAAGCAATCTATAGATTCAATGCAATTCCTACTAAAATACCAACAGCATATTTCACAGAGCTAGAACAAATATTCCAAAAATTTATATGGAACCAAAAAAGACCCTGAATAGCTGCAACCATCTTGAGAAAGAAGAAGAGTGGGAGGGATCACTTTACCAGATATCAAACTGTACTACAAGGCCATTGTAATCAAAATGGCTTGGTATTGGTACAACAGACATATAGACCAATGGAATCGAACAGAGACCCCAGAAATAGACCTACGCAATTATGGTCAGCTAATATTTGACAAAGGAGGCAAGAGCATACAATAGAGTAAAGATAGTCTCTTCAATAAATGGTGCTGGGAAAACTGGACAGGTACATGCAAAAAAATGAAACTAGACTACCAACTTTCACCATACACGAAAATAAACTTAAAATGGATAAAAGACTTAAATGTAAATCATGAAACCATTAAAATCTTGGAAGAAAATATAGGCAGTAAAGTCACAGACATCTCACATAGTGGAATTGTCACTCATACAACTCCTAGGACAAGAGAAACAAAAGAAAAAATAAACATATGGGACTACATCAAACTAAAAAGCTTCTGCACAGCAAAAGAAAACCGCCTCAAAATACAAAGGAACCCCATGGTCTGGAAAAACATATTTGCCAAGGATGTATCTGATAAGGGACTAATTTCCAAAGTGTACAAAGAACTCATATGACTCAGCAAGAGGGAGACAAACAATCCAATTAAAAAATGGGCAAAGGACCTGAATAGACAGTTCTCCAAAGAGGACATACAGATGGCCAAGAGATCTGAAAAATTCTCAACATCGCTGGTCTGTGGTATTTTTGTTATAGCAGCCCGCACAGACTAAGACAGACGGAAGCCTGGACTCACAGAGGAGGCCCCTACATGTGCATGGGACAGGTCTGGCTTCAGAATCAGTCGAGTGAATGACTTTCAAGAGCAGTGAAGGTGAGCTTGTGGACTGTTTGACCTGGGACTGGTCCCACAGAGAGATCACTGTGAAGCTACTTCATAGAGGATGGCGTGAGGTCTGGAGAAGCATCTACAGATGTTACAATCGCCTGGCTGGTTTTGTTCAGCCTGTGGACTGAAGGGTCCCAGGTTCAATTCCCACCAAGGGCATGTACCTCAGTTGCAGGCTCAATCCCCTGCCTTGGTCAGGGCACATGCAGAGGCAACCAATTGATGTGTCCCTCTCACATCAGTGTTTCTCTCTCTCTCTCTGTCTCTCTCTCTCTTCCTCTCTCTCTCAAATCAGTCAATAAATAAAATCTAAAAAAAAGAAGATGACCACAGTGTTTTGTCATGCTCTCATCAAGAGGTGGAGTTTATTTCCCTCCCCCCGACCCTGAGCTGGTATGGGAATGCATAACCATCAGAAGGTGGTAGAAGTGATTCTGGGCCAGTTCCCTGATAGGCCCTAAGAGGCTATAGCACTTTGGGGAGCCCTTCACCTCCATATAGAAAGCTCAGCTCCTCTGCCAGAAAATCCCCATGGAGACATTGTGCAGCAGCCGTGTGGGACATTGGACAGGCCCACTGTCTTCAGGCCTGAGAAGACTCCAGGTGACTCCAGCCCCAGGGTCACCAACCGCATGACAGACGCCGGGTGAGGCCAGCACAAGACCTGCCCCACTGAGCCAAGCAACCCACAGAGCCACGGGAGGCAATAAACTGCTCACTGTTTTAACCAGTAAGTTCAGGGCTGGTTTGTTAGGCAGCAGTGGGTCACTGAAAAAATCCCCGGTGCTGTTCTTAGGTAACTTCCTCCTGCCTCCATCTAAATTCCTGCCCTGCCCCCCCTTCCTTCTCTTCCCCCACCAGGGTTTTGTGGGGGCCTCTCCTCAGAGCCCCTCATGGCACACACACCTCTTCAGTTCACCTCGGTCCTGCTCTGTGTCACACAGTGTGTAAGCGCAGAGGACACGGGGGATTGGACACACGTCAAGTTGTGAGACCTCAGGAGCCCGTGACAGGTTTAGACACAGACAGGCCCCCCACTCCCCGCTCAGCCCCTTCCATTCAGCTGGGCCCCTCCCATTCGGGTCCTCCCTGCCCTGCATCCTGGATGTTCCTACTGTCCCGGCCCAGGGCCCACCTCCAGGGCGGCAGGGTCCTCATGGCCCCGAACGGGACTCCGCCTCCTCAGCTCCCTCCCCGGCCTCCAGCGTCAGGGCCCGTCCCCCCGGCCCGTCCTCCGCCCTCCCCCCGGCCCGTCCTCCGCGCTCCCCCCGGCCCGTCCTCCGCGCTCCCCCCGGCCCGTCCTCCGCGCTCCCCCCGGCCCGTCCTCCGCGCTCCCCCCGGCCCGTCCTCCGCGCTCCCCCCGGCCCGTCCTCCGCCCTCCCCCCGGCCCGTCCTCCGCCCTCCCCCCGGCCCGTCCTCCGCCCTCCCCCCGGCCCGTCCTCCGCGCTCCCCCCGGCCCGTCCTCCGCGCTCCCCCCCGGCCCGTCCTCCGCGCTCCCCCCCGGCCCGTCCTCCGCGCTCCCCCCCGGCCCGTCCTCCGCCCTCCCCCCGGCCCGTCCTCCGCCCTCCCCCCGGCCCGTCCTCCGCGCTCCCCCCGGCCCGTCCTCCGCGCTCCCCCCGGCCCGTCCTCCGCCCTCCCCCCCGGCCCGTCCTCCGCCCTCCCCCCCGGCCCGTCCTCCGCCCTCCCCCCCGGCCCGTCCTCCGCCCTCCCCCCCGGCCCGTCCTCCGCCCTCCCCCCCGCCCGTCCTCCGCCCTCCCCCCCGCCCGTCCTCCACGCTCCCCCCGGCCCGTCCTCCGCCCTCCCCCCCGCCCGTCCTCCACGCTCCCCCCGGCCCGTCCTCCGCCCTCCTCCCCGGCCCGTCCTCCGCCCTCCCCCCGGCCCGTCCTCCGCCCTCCCCCCCGACCCGTCCTCCACCCTCCCCACTCCCCCGCGCCCAGGCTGCTGCCTCCCAAGCCACCCACCTGCGGGAGCCCCAGCCGCCCAGATACCTAAGGAGATAGCAAAAGCTCTCATTCCAGAAGCCGAGCGAGGCGGCGGGTGTGCAGGTCGCGGAGGAGGGAAGGATGGGCCCTGGGGCTCGGCCTTGCAGCCGGGGGGCCCCATCCTGAGCCCCGAGCGCGGCCGACGCCGGCACCGTCGCCCTGGCCCCCAGCAGGCTGGGCCGTTTTCAGAACGACGGAGCCGCTGGTGAACTTCACCCGCAGAGCAGGGAGCAGGTGCGGGAGCCTGGTGGGGGTGAAGCGGGGCCTGGGCAGCGTCCTCTGCGGGGTCAGGGCGCTGAGAGGGCAGCACCCCAGGCAGCACCCCAGGCAGCCCTCCTGGAGGGCGGGACTGAAGACCCTCCGGCCCGGCGCCACCACCACTGCACCCGGGAGCAGAGCGCGGGCTCCTGTGACGCCAGCTCAGGCGCGTCTCCCCTCCCGGCTCTGAGGCCCTGTCCCACGTCTGGCCCGACTCCCCTGCCACCAGTGGCCACAGCCAGGTGGATGACAAGGAGGCGCCGGGCCGGTAGCCCTGCTCCCGGGCGCTGCGACGGGGCGCAGAGTGGCAGCATTCCCCAGGTGTCTGAGGCGGCAGCGGTAACCCTGCCTCGAGATGACCAGTTTTGCCCTCCTGTTATCTGGGGCACACCGGGGGACATGGCGCCCTCCCGGGGTGTGGAATTCCTGGGGTCTGTCATTCCCACTCCTTCCTCACCGCGAGCGTCTCTCTCTGCAGACCCTCTGCCAGGCCAGCGGATGAGCGGCCAGCTGGAGTCGCTGGGCTTGGGGCAAGAAAGCTTTTCCAGAGCCAGGCCTTAGGTCTGCTCTGAACAACACTTAAATGTTCCCAGAGACAGAAGCCAGATGTCCCTGCCCCAGCTCCCCAGTCAGGACCTCCTTGGGGTGGACAAGCACTGTCATGTCTGAGTTCTCCCCAGCCCACTCCTGCACCTACTCATTCCTCCAACGAAAATATTAAATACTTTCTCCAGTCAGTATCTCAAGGAGATTTCTGAAACAGTTGTAGCAAGCTCAAGACAGAGGCTGCCCACCCACTCAGCCTCAAGCCCTGATAAGGGGCACGTTTCTCTGACCAGAATTATGGACCCTGCGGGCCCTGCAAGCCTCTCCCAGGGCCTCTGTGAAGCAAGGCAAACCCCCTGGAAAAGCGAATATTTTTGTACCTGATGTTTACAGATGCTGTTTGGGAGTTATCAATAAAAAGACTCTGTTACTGCCCTGACCGGGTGGCTCAGTTGGTTGGAGGGTCATCCCATACACCAAAAGTTTCCCTGTCAGGGCACATACCTAAGTTGCAGGTTCAAGCCTCAGTTGGGACGCATATGGGAGGCAACTGATTGTTTCTCTCTCATATCAATGTTTCTCTCTCTCTAAAATCAATAAAAATATATCCTTGTGTGAAGATTAAAAAATAATAATAATTAAAAAGACCAACCAGTGTGCTCAGTGGTTGAGCATTGGCCTATGAACCTGGAGGTCACGGTTCATGGGGCTATTCCCCTTCAGAGCACATGCCCAGGTTGCAGGCTCAATCCCCAGTAGGAGGCGTGCAGGAAGCAGCTGATCAGTGATTCTCTCATCATTGACGTTTCTACCTCTCTCTCCCTCTCCCTTCGTCTCTCTGAAGTCAATTTAAAATATTAAAATTAGATTAAAGACTCTGCTACTAAAAGGAGGGAAAAAAACACACAAAAAACTAAAACTCATTCCAAACCTGGGCCTGCTCTCAGAAATGAAATCCGATAACACTCTTCAAGAGAGAAGTGTAAGGCCACTTCATTCGACTTGGCACCTACCCCATGCCCTGCCCTGCTTTGAGGGCCAAGCGTGGCTTACAGGTATTTTACGGAAAATTCCAAGCATGTACAAAGGCAGAGAGATACGTACCCCCATGGACCGTCACCCGGGGCTCACGGCCAACCTTGTTTTCTGTCATCTCACCCATTCTCCCCAACACTGGCACCTGGAGAAGGTCCCCAGGTTAGGCCAAAGGAGGGCTGGCCTGAGTCACTGTAGAAACACTCCCATGTCACCCCAGACACTTTGCAGTTGGTTCTGTTGCACACGTTTTCCGGAGCGTTGATGTCCTCATGACAAGAGGTACTGTGCAGCCACTGGGGGTCTGCACCCATTTGCACGGCTGTTCCAGCAACTTTGGGTCCCTGTCAAAACAAAATCCCGATGCCAAAGAGGCCCTGTGGGAAGCCTCTTGGCGTGGAAAATGAAAGGAAGGAAAATCTGACCTGAGGAACCTGCTGGGGGGAAAACCTCTTATTTCCCAAAGAAGTCAGAGTGGGCGGGAAAGCCAAGAGCAGGAGCACCGAGGCTCCTGGCTGCCACACAGCCTGCAGGGGTTGAGGCGTTGCATCCTCTCGAGCCCCCAGCCACCGTGCAAGGGCTTCTTTATAAATGAGCTGTCACTTCAGAAAGCGGAGAGCAGGGCCATGAGGCAGTGAACTGAGAACAGGCCTGTGTGAGTGAGGGAGGATGGATGTCTGTGGCCCCGGGGAGGCGGGGATGCTGGGCAGCTTTGAGGCAACCTACCCCCCTACCCCCCACCCCCCTTCCCATGTCTGAGCAGCGCCTCCCTCAGCCTCTGGGCCCAGGGCTGCGACATTGGCGGTGGAGGTGGCGAGAACGGCCTCCTCTGGCACATCCAACTGCTCCCACACGGTCAGCCTCGGCTTTGAGGCTTCAGCTCAAACCCCACCCAGGAAGAGGGAAGAAAAGACTCTTGTCAGAGACTGAGTCACAGCAGGAATCTCCTCAAGAGGGAAGATGGAAATTTTAACCTTTTTTGCTTCCTGAGAAGAGCAGTGAAAAGGAAAACTGTTCTGAAGGAGAGGACTGTGGGCACACAGCGGGCTTTGAGGACATGATGTGCCCTTGACCAGGGTGGGTGCACAGCAGGGAGCTGGGAAGCACGGACCCTTCGGCAAGGGAGGCTTCAGGCAGCTATTCCGGGGATCGGCACCTCGCTGGGTGCCCAGCCAGGCTGGGAGCTGACCCACCCATGGTGGGAGACAGGGCCGGGCCTTGGAAGGCTGCCCCAGTCTGCCCAGTAAGCCCCGCTTGCTGGGTCCGGCTCATTCCATTGCTGCCACGGGGGCCCTCGGGACTTGAACAGAAGCTCCTGTCTGCCAACAGAGGGGACTTTGTTTCCTGCTCTGGGCTGGGCTTTTTTCGTCTTCTCTCTGCATGGGGCACCCAGGCTACTGAGGGGAGTTTATGTTATTGTTATCTCCAGCTTGGCAAAAATGTAAATGTGAGAGTTCACAGTGACGGGAAATAGATGGCATTTTCTCTGTGGACCAAAGGCAGCCACCACCCACTGCTCAGACCCAGGGGGCAGCTCCCCTGGGAGGGTTTACCCTCTGAGGAGACCTGGGAGGCCCCACACCGAGCAGGGGCAGAAACTGCACACAGAGGACAGAAGTGAGGAGCTGCCCACTGAGGTGGTACCGCCTGGCTTTGAAGAAGGTACCACTTAGAGACCTTTGCTACAGCAGCACCTGGGCTCCCCCACTGTGCCTGACACACACCCTGGGGGTGTCCCCTAGCCTGACCTGTTAACTGCTGGTCTACCTCCCAGCCCCAGACGAAGAGTCTCTCTGTTCCTGGAGCTTTCAGGGTGTCTCGTTTAATCTTCATGACAACAAGTTCATTCATTCATTCATCAATCATTCATTCATTCAACAGTACATATTGGGGTCTTGGGTGAGAAAGAAGGACAAGCAGATGTGCAGCAAGGAGCCAATGGGGAAGACAGAAAATAACTGCAAGAGAGATGAGTGAGTGGTAGCAAGAATAATAATAACCACTAATGATTAAGAACTCGTGGTATGCTGGGCATTAGAAGCTCACTGTCCTCCAATTCCAGTATCAGACTCTTACCATCCCAATATTACAGCGAGGACTAAGTAACTTGGCCAAGGCCACACAGCTGGTAAATGGTAGAGCTGAGGCGGCAGCCTCAGAAATGACCAAAGGCTGTTCCCCCAGAGGCAGCCCTCGATTTCCAGAGGTCTGGCTTAGCTGGTCAGCTGTGAATGGTGGTCAGAAGCTGCAAAGCAGAAATGCACTGGATACAGAAGCCCATGGTGGAGACCAGGGAGCCCCCTGGGGTCGGGCTGTTTGCAGAGACCTGGCCTGTTCTGCAGGATCAAAGGCTGGTCCCCCCAGGCCTTAGGGAGAGGCAAACACTGCTGACTTGGTTTCTGTCCTCACACTGCCCTAGTCACACTGGGTCCTCAACCCCATTCTGCTGGGCAGGGTCCCAAGGATCCAGCAAGTCAGAGTCTGGTCTCCTGGGAGGACTAGTCCCAACACCAGGTGCCTCTAGAAGTGACTTAGGCAGTATAGCCAATGTGTGCACAGCCAGTGCCCTAGAGGAAAGGACAAAAGAGCTTGGACAGGGAGTCAAACGGCCTGACTCTGCATCCCACTCACCAACTGAACAAAGTTGATTATCATTGATCAAATAAATGGTCAGAGCGAGTGAGGGTGAGGCCAAGGTTTCCAGGCTGGCAGGTGGTGCTCCAGGAGCAGGAACACAGGCAGGGGAGCACACGGCCCAAAGAAGTGCAGGTCGGTGCATAGGGCCGGAGCTCTCCATGTGGGAGGCACCTGCCCAGCCTGTGAGATGAGCGTGGTACAGGGGCTGAGTGAGCATTAAACAGGAGTCTCATTTGAACTCAAAAGGAGAAGGTCATCATATGGTTTTGCTTGTTAGACAAGTGAGGTTTGGAGAGAGTAACCCAACATCTCAAAAGAGCAACTCTCCAGGGGCAGAACCAAAAAACAAGTCCAGCATATTAACCAAGGTCAATAGCTGTGAAAAACGATGGAAGACTAAAGAGGCCAGAAATGGGGTGGGGGAGTACTGCCACAGTTGCTAATCCCCAGGCCCCTTGCCTGTGACTTGGGGAGAGCCGTGAGGTGCTGTGTGAACCTGTGGCTTGGGGCACAGCCCCCTCCTCCACGTTGAGATGAGGCTCAGACAAGGGACTTGGCCCACTGTTCTCCAGAGACTTTGGTGGGAACTTGTTCCTGTTTCTCATAATCTCCCACTTTGCTTGACAAACCAAACCATAAACCATGGCTTTCTCCATCATGAAGCCCCACGTGAGTCATCGCCACAAACCATTTTAGAATCCAAGTGCTAGAAGACGTTCCCTTGGGCAGGAGCAACTGTTCAATAATGAGAAACTCCAGTGGAAAAATGTCCCCAGAATCTGGGCTGCTGTTGACAACCAATCTGGAGAAAGTCACATGGTGAAGCAGGCAGAGCAAATCGATCATATATATGAGTATGTGTACAGGTCCCCTCCACCACTTGCTGGGCCTGGGCAAGACTGCACATGGAGGAGGCCTCCAGCCTTCAGCCCTTTTCATCCAGCCACCCCAGTTCTGTCATTGCGTGCACCCTCCCTCCCCTCCCAGAGCAGCTGCCCTCGGTTACCCCTCGGATCTAGAGTGCACACACCAGACAGTGAGGAGTCCCTCTCAGGACTGGTCCAAGAAAACCAGAACCCAGGCAAGAGGCCAATGCGAGCTCTGGAAGTAGCTCAGTCCAGTTGGGCAGAGTCTTCCAATACCTGGAAGGTGGCCCAGAAGTGCAGGCACAGTTTCCTACGAGCACATCTCCTTGGGGTCAGGGTGCAGTCGGTGGGGAACCAGAGCAGCTCTTCTCTAAAACAGAACCCTAAATCGGAGTCCCAAATGATTCTAATGGCAATGCCATATGTATGGAAAGCAGTGTACGTGTGTGTGTGCGTGTGTGTGTGTGTGTGTGTGTGGCCGGCTGGTTCTTTCTTTCTAGTTTCTCTCTCTCTCTCACACACACACATGCACACACACATACAACTTTAAGGTTTTCTTCTGAAGTGTCACCTCTGGTGGGGAAGAGGGTGTCTTAAAATTATATTACATCAAAGTTATGACAAGAAAGATTCATATTTGTAAGAGAGAATTTGTTGGCTGCCAGACCTCCACTATGATGATGTTCTTACCATCACCTTCCCAGGATAGGGTGGGGACACGTTGCCCAGTGTAGAGCTCTACCCAAGAATCGGTCACCCAACACCTTGGGTATGAACCCAAGGCCAACAATGAAGAACTGTTTTCTAGCCTCCCTATTCCATGTGCTTTTATGTGATAGTCAACAGGAGACACTGAAGAGGCTCAGGCAAACAGCTTTTCTTTTACTCACAGGTCCTGGAGAGAGGGTGACTGCATGCACGGCCATGGGGAAGCACCTGTGTGGGTCAGGACGCAGAAGATAGGACAAAAGGGAGAGCTTAGGCCTTGACCTTTATTAGAGTTTTTATGGAAAGGGAAGGCAGGGAGGGGTAAAGAGCTGAGGATTGGCTAGTTTGAATCATTTTACAGGCTCAGATACAAATAATGCCCTTCTCCTTCCCTCTGATCATTTTTGTGAGCAGCACCTTCTGGAAGTGAGCCACCTTGAGGCTCCACCCAGTGGCATAAAGCTTTGGCAGGAATAATGACCTTGGGCTGGCCCACCAGAAATCACTAATGGAACTCAAAACTGAACAACCCTAAACCCAAGCACCTGACCTAATGCCCTCCCTCCCACTTGCACTTCATGCCGTGGTGTTGAAGCTTTTATGAAGCTGACTCAATAACTCCAGATGGTGTCAAAGTGTCATTTCAGGATTGTTGCTCTCTACGCACTTGGCCCCAGCGAGTCCTCAGAGAGCATGGCCAAAACATCAACACCGCACGCCCAAGGGGTGACGCATCTCATGCTTCTGTGAGGCTGAGAGCAGCTGGAGGGGACCCACCCCAGCAGGTCGATGCAGAGGCCACCCGATGCATCGGGCCTCCAGACCGTGGAAGGGAAGCCCACCCACCCAGCCCAACAGTAACAAAAGGCAAGTGGCAGGCAGGGGCAGGCCAGGCAGCATCCAGGACATGCTCGAGCTTATTCACTAGGTTGTCCCCACGTTCAGATAAGCACAGTCAAGACAAGTCTGGAGCCATCACCCGGGATGATCTCAGGGAACTGAGCTGTGCTGGACGGAAGGCTGGAAGGTAAGAAACAAGCCAGCCTTGCTGGCCGTCCCGGGCCCTCTTCTCAGCCACACCTGCCACCTGCCCTTTCTGCTGAGGGTGAGGAAGCCCCATGGTAAAAACTGGGGACATGCCTGCAGGGCACTTATTATCATGGACCCTGGAGCAGATCATATTTAACATCCCCCATACAATAAAATTATTTTCATTAACAATAACGAAATAAAATTAAAAACTATGGCAAGAAAAAGACAGAAGATAGGATTGAACTTTGTATATGTAATTTTGTCAGTCAGAATTCTTCAATAAAAAATAAATATTATAAAACAAAAATTAAAACTTATGGATTGACTTTGGTTAGGGTTATGGGTAAGGCTAGAGTTAGAGGGCTGAGAATTGGTTTAGAGTTATGATTAAGGTAAGAGTTAAGGTTAGAGGGTTAGGGCTAGGGTTGGGGTTAGAATTAGGGTTGGAGGGTTAGGTTTAGGGTTAGGGTTAAGGGTTAGGGCGAGGGTAATTTAATGGGGAGATCCTGGTGGAATATTCATCACATAATAAGTAGGAGTGTTAAAAAAAAGTTATGGATTGATGCTTTTTAATTACTCTAATTTATTTTTTAAGTGGGGACACTTAAAAAAAGTGAAGAAACACTTCAGAAAGAGTGAACTCCACAAGCTCTGGAGAATGACCACACCTAGACTAACAGAACTCAAGCAAATCAAGTTCGTTGTGCTATCCTTTGCTCCCCATCTACTGTTTCAGCACAGGCCCTGGAGAAATGGACTACACCCAGAGCAAGTTCCAGCAATTCTGATTTGTCACCCTTACAAACTGACTTAAAACAAGTCATGGAACTGACTCTCAGGGATCCTGGGTGCCTGTGTCACTGGAGGGTTTTCAGATTAGCTTCCATGTAGAATAGGATATCTATTACAAAATAAAAATGTGCACACTCAGAGCTTAAATATATATCACTCTGAGATAACACTGACAACAGCAATGTTTAGAACTTAAACCAATAAATAACTTGTGGGGAGGAGTACTTTATCATGGACATTGTTTAGAATTATTGGTATATAGTGATAATAAAAAGTTGATTCAATAACCAAATAGATCAGTGGAACAGAATAGAGAACCCAGAAACAGACCCACATAAATATAGTCAACTACTTGCTGATAAAGGAGCAAAGGCAACACCATGGGGCAAAAATAGTCTTTTCAACAAATGATACTGGAACAACTGGACATCCACATGCAAAATAGTAAATCTAGATACAGACCTTACACCCGTCACAAAAATTAACTTAAAAAAGATCACAGACCTAAATGTAAAATGCAAAACTATAAAACTCTTAGAAGATAACATAGGAGAAAACTTAGATGACCTTGGGTTTGGAGATAACATTTTAGATACAATACCAAAAGCACAATCCATGAAAGGAAGAATTGATAAGCCCAACTTCATTAAAGTTAAAAACTTTTGCTCCATAAAAGACAATGCTAAGAGAATGAGAAGACATGCCAAGACTGGGAGAAAATATGTGCAAAAGATACATCTGATAAAAGTGTTATTTCAAATATACGAAGAATTCTTAAAATTCAAAACTAAGAAAACAAACAACCCAATTTTTAAAATAAGTCAAAGGCCTTAACAAACACCTCATCAAAGAAGGTATGCAGAAGGCAAATACACGTATGAAACTATGCTCCACATCATATGTCATCAGAGAAATGCAAACTAAGACAACAATGAAATACCACTACATGTCTATTAGAATGGCCAAAATCCAGAACACTGACAGCACCAAATGCTGACAAAGATGCGGAACAACAGGAACTCTCACTCGTTGATGGTGGGAATGGCACATGGTACAGCCACTTCGGGAAACAGTTTGGTGGTTTCTTACAAAACTAAACCTAGTCTTACCATGTGATCCAGCAATCACACTTCTTGATATTTACCCAAATGAACTGAAAATGTCCACACAAAAACCTGAACCCAGATATAGCACGTTTATCTATGTTTATAGCAAGTTATTCATAATTGCCAACACTTGGAAGCAACCAAGATGTCCTTCAGTAGGTGAATGGATAAATAAACTGTGACACATCCAGACAATAGGATATTATTCAGCAATAAAAAAATGAACTATCAAGCCATCAAATGACATGGAAGACACTTAAATGCCTGTGGCTAAGTTGAAGGAGCCAATCTGTAAAGGCTACATATTATATGATTCCAACTAGCTGACATTCTGGAAAAGTCGGACTATGGAGACAGTTTGATCATTGGCTGTCAGGGGTTGGGGGTGGGAGGATGAATAGGCAGAGCACAGAGAATTTTTAGGGCAGTGAAAATACTCTGTGTGACACTATAATGGCTACAAGTCATTATACACTTGTCTGAGCCTATAGAATGTACAACCCCAAGAGTGAACCCTAATGTGAACTATGGACTTTTGGTTTGATAATAATGTGTCAGTGTAGGTTCATCAGTTGTTAGAAACATACCCTTTGCTGGAGGATGTTGCTGATGCAGAAGGCTATGCTTGTGTGGAGCAGGGGTATATAGGAAATCTCTATACCTTCTTCCAATTTTGCTGTGAGCCTGAAGTTACTCTAAAAATAATAAAGTATATTTTAAAAAGATAAAAAAGAAAGCAGACCCACTTTCAGTCTGTTTTAATTTTGCTTTTAAATTCTCTTGGCACAATGCACTTGCTTATTGCCTGTTCCCCAGCTGGACTGATTCACCACCCACTCTTGGTATGCCCCTGTGTACCTGCCCTCAAATTTTATAAAATCTACTGAAGTCTATTTACACTTATTGTTAGAAACCATACAACTATTGTTGTCTGAATTGAAGAGAAGTTTGAGAAAGAATTAAGGGCACCATAAGTCCTTTTGAGAAAGAGTCTACCACAAGAAATTTTTCCCTTTGTAATGGCCCTACAAAAGGGAAAAGGGAAACATTTTCAAAGGGAAATATTGGCCCTTGCCAGATAGTTCAACTGGTTAGAACATTGTCCCAATACACCAAGGTTGTGGGTTCAATCCCCGGTCAGGCAGGGTATATACAAGAAACAACCAATGAATGCACGGATAAGTGGAACAACAAATCGATGTTTCTTTTTCTCTCTCAAATCAATAAATTTTAAAAAATATTAAAAGGGAAATATCAATGGTTTTGATGTCTACTTAAGAACTGAAGGTTTCTGTGTGACAAAATACAGCAATAACAGACTTTTAAATCAAACAACAAACTAGGGAAATTACTTTCCATATTTATGACAGGCCAAGGGCCAATGTACTTAAATGTAAAACACTCCTGCAAATTTGCCAATGACAACAATCACTGATGTTCCAATGGGAGTATGGGCAAAAGACATGAGAAGAAAAGTCCTTGCAATCCTAAGGAATAGATTTCCTTGCAATCCTAGGGAAAAATGTTTACTTCATAAGCATGCAAACCAATGCCAATGTCACCTAAAAGTGAGATGCCTTTTTTCACCTCTCATTTTTAAAGTAATATGAATGTGTAGTGAGATGGACTATTCCCATACTCTGTCACTGGAAGAATCAATATCTTAATAATATTAGTCCTTGATCATTTATATTGCAAATATTTTTCAGTTTGTTCTTTCCCATTTGATATTTATATTTGGTCATTTCACTCTAAAGATTCAGAATGACATCCTCTCTAGTGGAAATCTATTCTCCTCACTGCAATTGTAATAAGAGCACCCCCAAGCTCCCACCTGGGCAGGACCCAGTATGTTGGGTGGATTTGAGATTTGATGGTCTTCTGAAATAAGCATTTCCCATGTTCTGCCAACCATTGGCAAGAATGCTCTGGCCTGTGGGATATGAACTCCATGCACATTAAAAACCTTTCCTCCTAAATCTGGGTCTGATGATGACCCCATTTTGCCAGCCAGAGCCTTTTCTGAAACATTACAAATATCACAATTTAGTATAGCAGAGGGTCTCACTAGAAACTTTCATCATCACTACACATAAAAAAAAAAAAAAATCACATTAATTAAGAAACCTCTGAAGCTGCAGCCTTATGACAAACATCCCAGCTTTGTGCTATATAATAGTACATTGAGTGATTGATAGTTTAAATTTAAAAACCTCTCAACAGTGACTGATAAGGTAGGTATGGAAAGTATCTTGGAAAATCTTATGAAATCATTTGATGTTTTAGTCTACAGGAAAAAGAAGTAGGGAA
Source organism: Miniopterus schreibersii (assembly GCF_964146895.1). Taxonomy (NCBI): domain Eukaryota; kingdom Metazoa; phylum Chordata; class Mammalia; order Chiroptera; family Miniopteridae; genus Miniopterus; species Miniopterus schreibersii. The sequence goes on along the minus strand of NC_138102.1, from coordinate 70,587,287 downwards.
GTAAGAGACATTATTATTAAAAGTTTGTGGGACCCCACAATCGGAAGCACAGCTCACTTATGTTTAAAGGGGTTCCATTTAACCTGTTTTAGGATACAACAGAAACCTGTCAGCATAAGATTCTGAAGAAGCAGACTGCCTGTCATCACGCTGGGGAGGAATCTCACCTTCCAGACCCAGCACTGACTTTCTATGGGTGGAACATCAGCTAAAGGGCCCCTGATCCTACAGAATCAACCTCAGTCAGACACAGTCAAGTAAGAGGAACCATGGGGACCAGAGGCTCTTGAAAATTGCTGGTGGCTGTACCTTTTGAAAGGATGAATTTGTAATATGAATATATATAACAAGTCTTCCCTTTCTGAAAGAACTTTTCTATGTACCCTTGTAATTAGAAAATTGAAAAGAATATGTTTAGGTTTGAGTCTTTTTTCCATTGTTCCTGCTCAACTCAATAGGCTCTTTCATTCTGAAGACGTGTTGGTGTTCTTCAGTTTGGAGAAATTTGCTCTAAGGCAGCCAGGGAAAAGAAGACAGTCACCTCTAAAGGAAATCACATTAGATTATCATTGGATTTCTCTGCGGAAACCCTACAAACTAGGAGAGTGGAATCAAATATTTAAACTATGAAAAAAGAGAAATTACCAGCCAAGAATAATATACCCAACAAAGCTATCCTTCACTATGAAGGAGAAATACCTTTCCAGACATACAGAAGCTGAGGGAATTTACCACCAGAAGACCTCCATTATAGGAAATACTCAAAAGGATTATTCTACTTGAAACAAAGAACAAAAAGATACAAAACTATGAGTAAGATTACTAAAAGACATGCAGAAGCAGGATATTACAACCCTTTTTCAAAATACAGTACTATTTACTTAAATATCACATAAAGGTTAAAGGAAGTAAATATGAAGCAGAAGATTAAATTAACAATTTGGAAGACAAGTTAGCAGAAAACACCCAATGATAGCAGGAAAAAAGAAAAGAATAGTGAAAGAAACCTCGGGGTACGCATCAACTATAAAAACATCTGCATCATATAGGTACCAGAAGAAAAGAGAGAGCAAGGGATCTAGAACCTATTTGAAGAAATAGTGGCTGAAAACTTCCCTAAACTGGTGGGGAAAAAAGACACTCATGTCCAGGAACTGCAGAGTCCTAAACACCTCTATGGTCAGGTAACATTTGACAAAAGAGGCAAGAACATACAATGGGGTAAAGACAGTCTGTTCAATAAATGATTCTGGGAAAATTGGACAGATACATGCAAAAAAATAAAACTAGACCACCTCCTTCCTTACACCATATACAAGAATAAGCATAAAATGGATTAAAGACTTAGATGTAAGACTCAAAACCATAAAAATCCTAGAAGAAAACATAGGCAGTAAAATCTCAGACATTTCTCATAACGATATTTTTTCTGATATATCTCCTCGGGCAAGGGAAACAAAATAAATAAATTAACAAATGGCACTACATTAAACTAAAACGGTTTTGCACAGCAAAGGAAATCATCAACAAAATAAAAAGACAACCTACCGAATAGAAGAACATACTCACCAATGATACATCTGATAAGGGATTAATATTCAAAATTCATAAAGAAATCATAATACAACACCATAGAACCCCAAACAATCCAATTTAAAAATGGGTGGAGGACCTGAATATAGACACTTCTCCAAAGAGACATATAGATTGTCAAGAGACATATGAGAAGATGCTCAGTGTCATTAATCATCAGAAAAATGCAAATTAAAACCACAATGAAGACAAATACCATATGAGTTCACTTATATGTGGAATCTAAAGAATAAAATAAATGAACAAGAAATTAAAACAACCCCATAGACACAGAGAGCGAACTGCTGCTTGTTAGAGGGGAGGGATGTTGGGTGAAAGAGGTGAAGAGATTAAGAAGTATAAATTGGCAGTTACAAAACAGTCACAGGGATGTAAAGTACAGCATAGGGAACATAGTCAATAATATTGTGATAACTGTGTATGGTCCCAGGTAGGTACTGGAAATATCTGGGGAACACTTTGTAAAGTATATGATTGTCTAACCACTATGCTGTACACCTGAAACTAATATAATATAATCTTGAAAGTAAATTGTAATTGAAAAATAAAAATGAAACTCACACACATAAACAACTTCAGAGAACACAGATATCTTCAAGTAATGTTTTCTGGCCATAATTTACTGAGTGTAAATTTATATTTATACCCATCAAACACAATTCACTACATTTTTTAAAAACAATGTCTCAATAAAGTCTTGATAAACATTACTCTTATAATTAACAAACCTGAGAAGTTTGGGTAAAGCATGCTGAACATCAGCAAAGGAGATGAGCACTTACTGGCACTGAAAGCTGTCATAGCCTCACCTCAGACAAAGTAGCCATTAACACCATATTGATGATGGTGCTTTAAGCTATATTTTAAGCATTTTACATCCTAATGTGGTACTTGACCACATTTAATCACATTAGGTATTTTACCATGTTTGATCACATTAAGGATGTTGATTGGCAGGCATATGCATTATAATTTTTCCATTTAAGATAACAGTCATTATTTATTTTTATATGGAATGCCTGATATTTGGGAACAGATGACTTCCCTTAAGTGGGAAGAATCTGAGATAATCAGCATCATTTCCCTGCCCCCAGAGAAGAGAGGGCTGGTACTTCAGGATTGAAAGGAGGCCGTTTCCTAGAGGGAGCAGCATCAGAAGCCCTTGTAGTCAGTTCCTATTACTTCATGCCTTATAAGGGACAATTGTCATCCATTTGGTCACCAAGGACCATATCTTCTTCTATGCTTATAGCCTGTCTGCCACCTGGTGAGGCAGAGCCCACCTCTCACTACATAAACCAAAAGTTCCCCTAGCAGGTAGGTGAGGTAAGCGACCTGAGCTGTTTATTACAAGAAGCTGGGAGAGCTCGGAAATGTATTCTGGCAATGGGTATGGTCATTGTAATGGCAACGCATCCAATTTCTAGAGGCATCAAGGTCTCTGTTTCCAGCCAGCCACAGTGTTCGGGTGGCGGCAGTGGGCCCTGCAACAGAACAAATGTGTCTTCATTACACGGGTTCTGTGGCAGGGTTGGAGTCTCTACCTGGCTGTGCAACTTCCAAACCAGGTGCCCCAGTGCTCCTGGAGATGCTGTGAGCTGCCCAAGGTCTTGTTAATAAATTCTCTCTCTACTTAGTCAGCCAGGGTCAGTTGCTTTTGCTTGCAACTATGAACCCCGATTGAAAGAAGATCTTGCCTGTTCTTGGCTAAAGAAATTTTGCTTCCCGAAGGTATATCAGGTATCTAGTGTCTTTGTCCAAAGGCCACTGTGGACAGAATGACTTCCCAGTGGTCACATTCTGTGAATATTCTCAGCCTTGAGACCTGAGACCTCCATCTCCCCTTTTCCAATCTCAAGACATCAGCCACCTTTCTAGCTATCATGAGCAAACTGCCTCAATGTGGATGTGTGTGCCTGCTCCACACTTTATCTTGGCTCTGTAAAAATAAAAAAAAAACAGCTCTCACTCACCACCAACCCCCTTCTCCAGGGACTCCTTGGAGCCTGTGGCTTTCTAAGCTGCTTTGGGGTTGAGTGTGGGAAAGTAGGTAAGGAAGAGCAAAGGTTGAAACTCTTCCAGAAGCATCAGTAGGTTTGTCTCTTATTAACACTTGTTTGCTGTTCCCTGCCTGAAATCAGACCACATGGGTCATCATCCTGGGCTGACACAGGATGTATCAGACCCTACAGATCTAGGGAACTTCAGTGGTCTCCCCAGCCACCCTTGGCACAGAACCCATAGCGAGACTGAACAGATAAGCCAGGACACTGACAAATGCAACACTGTGCCACCTCCCAGCCCACTGAGTCTCCATGTTGTGGGTCTTTTCCTTCACGTTTGACTGTGTCTGAAAGCCTGATGCCTCCCCAGAAGGCTCCCCACACTAATTACATGTATGTTCTCCGGGAGAGATAACGCTGACTTTGAGCTTGGAGGTAGGCAAGTCTCTATGCTTGCATCACTCCCATGAACATCAGATTCCCAGGTCGACATTCCCATCTTTTCCAAAAAGGTCTTTTGTCACATGCCTTACCCCACTGAGGTGGGGAAGGGCATAGATCTTGTAATCCAGCTGGGAAAAGTGAGGCCTGAGAGGATAAGAGGACTTGCAATGTGGCAGAACTGTGCCAATGCAAGGCTGCTGATGCCAGTTCTGGTGATCTGTCCACACCAGCTATCGATGGCATCATCCACTGTGCTTACTCGTTAGTGGATAAAGGCTCCTATTTCCTCCCTTCCATTCTTCTTCTTTTAGCCATTAAATAAAACACCTTTTGGAAAGTTCTCTAGGGATTCACCAAGGCAAAGTTATGATCGCTAGAATCTATACCAACAAAAGGATGTTGTAACTTGGCCCTCTAAGAGGTGGCTTATTCTCCAAACAAGATTTGTGGTGCTCTGTTCATCATCTCCTGGGTCACTGATCCGCTTCTCCCGGTGAGACTTTTCTACTCCAAAGCTGACGTCTTTTCACCAATGGGGGCTGCTCTAAAAGAGGCTGGACAGAAGGTAGGAGCGGGGAGTGGGAACAAGGCGGAGTCACCCATGAGGCCAGAAAAACATAACTCGGGCCAGGCTATGGGGCACGGTTACCCCACGCCAACTTAGTCCATCTACCCTCTGCATCTTTTCCTGGGGTTGGAGATAAAGATTAGAGGCCGTGGAATGCTCTTCCCTCATTGTTTCTGACCCCAAAACTTTCTCTTCCATGTCCCTTCCCCAACCAGAAGCTATGGCATTTGAAAACTGTAGGGCTTTGAGATTTCTTCTCAGCCTCTCATTTTCCGGTCAAGGTGACCTTGCTTCAGACCTATATACAGGCAGAAGGCAGAGGTCAAGCAGAGATGTGTTCTGGGGTGTGACATGGAGAATATACTTGGGATTCATATATGGGGCTCTTTGGCCCAGGCCGAAGCCAAGCATGTGGCATAAAAAAAGGGGAATGGCTGGAAATCTCCCCAAAGCTGACCCTGCACAAACCTATCCAAGTATCCAGAAAGGATGAGAAACACATCAGGAGCCTTTTGGTTGTGGAGCCCAACTCTGATGCTCATATACAGCTCCTAGGGATGATACTTGGAAAAAATGCAGAGGGTAGATGGACTAATTTGGCCTGGGGTGACCATGCCCCACAGCCTGGTGCTTGGAAATGGGGGTGGAGGGAGTAAGTATGAGAATCATTGGAGTTGAAGCAGTTTCTTAACTTCAGGACTCTCAAAGCCAGTAATAGGATCAAGGTTTTATAATTCTCTGAGAAGGGGCTATATTCTGGGGCATTTCACAAAAACTTTAGCAAGGAACCTTCCCTACTTAAGCCACTGGTACAACTAGTGCCACCACCGGTGTGGGAAGCCCGCTCGCAGGTCCTCTGGGTCAAGCGCTCAGGCTGCTCCTCCAGCCCCGTGCGGAGGCCCAGTTCTGAGCTCACCGGTGCTTCCCAGGCCCAGGCCACAGCAGCGCCTCAGCTGAGGTGTGCATCTGCATCTTGCTGAACCAGCGGCCTGCCTGGAGCCCAGGCCCTCTGTGGTCACAGCCACTTCGTTGAAATCCGAGGCCCAGTCATGGAAGGAAGGATGCAACCATCCGTTTGCAAACGAGGACACTGACTCCCAGAGACAGGGCGTCATTTGCCCAAGCTTACCTGCTGCCTGACAGTGCGGCTGTGCTTCCCTCACCTGTCTGCTCTCCCCCAACATCCGTCAACCCTCGCCCACTCCCAGAGAAATCCCCTGCCTGCTTGTTTGTACCCCGAACCCTGAATCTCAATCTACATCCTGCTATCCGTGCCCCACCACACAGTCCACCAGCCAGCGCTCGCTGTAAGTTTGTGGTTTTGCTGACTGCCAGCTGCTCCCTGCCTTGTCCTTCCTGTTCCCACACACTTGGCCAGGTGTGCTGGCTGACTCAAAGGTCCCGGCTCCGCCTGGCTGGGCCCCCCTAGTTGCAGTTAACCTGCCCCCTCCAAGCCCCAGCCAGTTGATGACCAGAGAGAAGGCAGAGGGAAAGAAAGGAGGGACGGAGGGGTGGAATGAAAGGGAAGGAGAGAAAGAAGGGCAGCCTAGATGCCAGGTGCCCGTGACGGACCCAGGGGAGAGTGAAAGGCTGGTGAGGGCCGAGTGTGAGTGTGGGCCTGGCGTTCCAGGCCCCGGTGCACTGACCCACCTGCGCTAGTCAGTGGTGTTCCCTGTGCTTGGCCGCTGAACCTTCCTTATTTGCTGCTCTCCTTCAGGGACCTCGCGGGTTAACTAGGCGTAGGCAGAGCTGTGCTCTGCAGATCTTAAAGCTCAGGGGCTCATGGGTACAGGCCCGGGGTAACTCTATAATCTGTGAGCCAGTGGCGTTGGTCTCAGAGACACCTGAAGTGCTTTTATGCTCCACATGTTTACTTTGCAAAAGGAGGCCCCATGCAAAGGCACTGATTTATCTTTGGTGTTTACTTTGAATTGCGTTAAAATGGGGATATTCTCTCTTTTCAAGTATTAGTAACACATTTAACGTTAAAGTAGATGCATTGTGAGCAACCACACTGAAAGTCTGACATCACTGGACAAAGGGGAAAAGATTTTTGAAAACACTTTATTTATTAAATGTTAAACTTCAAGACCCCCACAACGCTGGGGTGGCTGCTCAGGTTTCTAAGCAACGAAAACTGTGTGGATGCCCGTCCGGCGTGGCTCAGAGGCTGAGCATCAACCTAGGATCCAGGAGATTGTGGCTGGATTCCCGGTCAGGGCACATGCCCGGGTTGCGGGCTCGATCCCCAGCCGGGGGTGTGCAGGAGGCAGTCGATCAATGACTCTCATCATTGATGTTTCTATCTCTCTCTCTCCCTCTCCCTTTCTCTCTCTGAAGTCAATAAATATATATATATTTTAAAAACTCCATGGATGAAATGGCTTTAGATAAAGAGTGTATCTCACAGCATTTAGTGAGACAAGGGAGAGTCCTCAGGCTGCAGTCTGAGTGGCAGGTGTTCAGGGCTCATCTTGATTGATTAGGTTCCTGCCAACCTCCACTCCCCACGTGCTTATTTGGGAAGCATTTCCTGAGCTTCTCTCCAGTCATTTTCTGTCACATTCCCCTGCTTTAATTTTTTTCATAGCACTTGTCACTCTGAAATTATTTTTTGTCTATTTGTTTTTTTACCTGTCTCTCCACCAAAACATAAGCCCCATGAGAGCAGGGAGTTTGCTGGTTTTATTCACTGCTGACTCTCCAGAACCCAGAGCAACATCTGACAGAAGGAACAAAATATGGACTATGCAGGTCAATGCCACCATCGTTATCTTCTGGCATCATTTAGAGGAGGGTAGCGTCGGGTAGCTTGAGTTCACATCCTGGTTCTGCTGCTAACTAGCTGCATGCTAGGCAAGTTAATTAACCGCCTGAGCCTCAGTTTCCCCTTGTAACCACTGGCATGTAATAATCAACCTCCCCTTTCATCCTATCTATTGCATTCATATATGTGAAGCACTTAGGATGGATTTCTGCATATAAACACTCAGTAAGCATTAGTTATAATGATTTAGTCAGTGCCAGCCCCAGACAAAACTGTTTGTCTCCAAACCCCATCCTCACTAATCTGCTCTCTCCTTATTGCCAGTCCAGTTTGATAGAGGTCCTGGCGTCCTTCAGCTCTCCCCAGCTTCTCAGAGTCTCCTGTCACACACTCACCAGCAGTGCCTTCCAGGACGGCGCCTCATGCTCTAGAACAAGCTTCCAGCTCCAACACCCTCTCCTCATCCCATTGTGTAGGGGCTAAAAAATGTCTGGTCAAACAAACCGCTGAAGCATGCGAACGAACCCGCCATCTCCCTGGATAAAATAGTCCCTGGAGCCTCCCGAGGTGGCAGTGGGGTGAAAAGCTCATCACCAGCGGAGTCAGTTGGAAGGCTCAGTCCTTGAGAACTCCTTCCCTTTGGGCACCCTTCCATAATGACCACAGCCATCGAGGGCCTCAAAGGGGCTGGCCCAAGTGAGGGCACAGGCTCGCCGGTCCCCCCACAAGACGGCTTGAGGACAGGTTGGAGCACTTGCTGACTTTGCTAAGGCACAGAGGTAATTCGTGTCTCCTTGGTACCACTTTCATGGTGCATCCTCAGCTGTTTGGGGGTTGGAGGAGATCTTCCTTCAACCCTTTTAGGTTCTGTAGCTTGCCTTAAGAATTAAACTTAGCAACAAAGACACGTGCTGGCGAGGGTGTGGAGAAAGGGGAGCCCTAGTGCACTGCTGGTGGGAATGCAGACTGGTGCAGTCACTATGGAAAACAGTATGGAATTTCCTCAAAAAATTAAAAATGGAGCTGCCTTTTGACCCAGTGATTCCACTCCTAGGAATGTATCCTAAGAATCCTGAAACACTAATCAGAAAGAATATATGCACCCCTATGTTCATAGCAGCACAATTTACAATAGCCAAGATCTGGAAACAGACCAAGTGCCCATCAGTAGCTGAGTGGGTAAAAAAGCTGTGGGACATTTACACCATGGAATACTATGCAGCTGTAAAGAAGAAGAATCTCGTACCCTTTGGGACAGTATGGATGGACCTGGAGAATATTATGCTAAGTGAAATAAGCCAGGCAGCGAAAGACAAATATCACATGATCTAGGTTATACATGGAATCTAAAGAACTTAATAAATTGATGAACAGAATAGATTCAATGACATGGAAGCATAGATGAGACTGATGAATGTCAGGGGGATGGAGGAGGGCGGGTGGGTGGAGGGGGAGAGAGTAACCAAAGAATTTATATGTGTATATGCACAACCCAAGAACATGGACAATGGTGGGGAGAGGGACTGGGGAGGGGGTGGGACGGGGTGGAATGGGTCATTGGGGAGAAAAAGGGACATCTGTAATATTTTAAACAAAAATAAAATTTAAAAATTAATTTAAAAAAGAATTAAACTTAAGACAAAAGACAGATTAACAGGGGGAAAAGCATACAAATGTTATTTAATATTGCTATATGTATATGGGAATCTTCAAAAGAAAATTGAAGACCTGAAGAAGCCATTATTCCCAAAAGATTATACAGTTACCTTTTTACACAAAGAATAATAAATTGTGGGGCTGTGACAAGACAAAGGAGCTTGGGTGAGGGCAGTAAATTGTGGGGCAGTGACTCAGAAATATATGGGGGAAACTAATGGATGATAAGAGTTATTTTAGAGGGTTGGTTTGTACGGATCCATTTTGGCATCAACTCCCAGTCTCCAGTGATAAGGATGTTCCCTTCCTGGCACAGGGAGAGCACCTTTCTCAAGGGACATTTTATGACCTGTTTTTAGGTAAAAAGGGGAGGTCAGAGAGCCCTTCCTGAATCTATTTCTCAAGTGCCTTCAGCTCAAAATAATCAATATGCCGAAGTGGCATATTTGAGGGCGACATGTTCTGAACTCCTTCAGCTGGTACACTCTGTCCTCTCTCCTTCTCCCAGCTATGTCCACTCACAGTCTCTGTCTTCACAGCTCTGAATAGGTCCACTTCCTCCAGGAAGCCTTCCCTGACCTGACAAGTCTGGGTGGGATTTCCTTCCTGTGCCTCAAGCCAGGCCCCTGCTCACACAGCATCTCAGTCACCAGGTCCCCTGCATGAAGCCCTGAGAATGGGCTATGGCAACCTCACCCAACAGCCAGAGCAGGGCCCCCTGCAGAGCAGGCCTTCGGTTACTATTTGTTGGGCTGTTAACCAAAAATTGCTTTCAATTTCAATGCTCAGATGATGTGTTTCTTTGCTCCTGGTTGGAAATTCAGCTGCTAAGGAATGGCTGAAAAATAGATTTCTGTGAAACCTGACAGAGTGAAGGGCTTAAGGGAAAAGCAGGAAGATTTTTCCTCTCTGTCTGCCTTTGGCTCCCAGGCTCAGCCCCCTGAGACTTTTAGGGGGTGAAAAAAATGCACAGTGGATTGAGCTGAACCACCCCCTATCTGGCATGCTGGAACCCCCTCGTCATTCATTTGTAAGGCTGGGGTTTGGTGGGATGGTTCCCAGACTTAAGTTAAGGGCAGGTGCTAAGTTCTTAGACAATGGCGAGGTGAAAAGAGGGCTAGGTCCTCTCAGAGGAATTCCTGGCACTCTCACGTTGCCACACCCAGCACGTGGTGACGCCAAATGCACGATAAACAGCTGGAGAAGTCCTTGTACTTCACCCCGGCCCAAGTGGCTCAGTCGATTGAGATCACTGAGGGTCACCTGTTCAATTCCTGGTCAGGGCATATGCCCGGCTTGCGGGTTCGATCCCCTGTCAGGGGGCATGCGGGAGGCAACTGATCAATGTTTCTCTCTCTCTCCCTCTCCCTTCCTGTCTCTAAAATCAATAAAAACACATTAAAAAAAAAAAAAGGAGGCCTTGTACTTCCATGGATGCCCAACAGATTCTTGCTCACGCAGTGGTTGTTCTCACTTAGTTTACTGGAGGGACAGCTGGCAAAGCTCACTGATGAGAAAGTGAGAGACAGAAGAGTCCCCGAACAGTAATGTGAAGAGGACCAAAGAGTCAGGACATCTGAATTAAAGGTAGTCTTAAAGGTTAAATGTCTTTTTCATGGAAATCAATATATTTTTTGAAAAGTGGTATATGCACATTATTTTAAACATTAAGTAGTACAAAAGAAATCTAGTGAGAATAACTCTCTTTCCAGCTGGAACCCTCCAAGACTTCAGTCTTCTCCTTCAGACTTCAGTGTTCTAGGCTCTTTGAAGTATGTGATCTCATTTCATTTTAATTGTTTTTCTTTTCAATGAAGTATTTGTAACTAAATGTTAATTTTATTTTGATTAAACATTAAGTAAATAAATGTTAATTAATTAAACAATGTTAGATAATAAAAATGTTCATTCTTGAAATATGTTAAAATATGATAAAGACTTTAAAAATAAGACTGAAATAAAAATAGAAATGAATAGGAAAGCAGCAAAATGCTAGCAGTCAACAATGGAGCTACAGGTAATTTTAAAAATTTTTTTATACCTTTTCATATTTTCCAAAAATTCTACTATAAATATGCATTGTTGTTATATCATTTAAAATCACTCTTTTAAAAAAAGATGTATTGACATACAATAAACTGCACATATTTACAATTTGAAAAGTTTTGTCATCTATATACACGTGTAAAGCCATCACCATAATCTAAATAAGGATGTGTCTTCTCTGCTTCATCCCAGCCTCAAAAATTCACTCAAAATGGGTTGGAGACCTAAATGTAAGAGCTAAAATTTTAAAAACACTTAGAAGAAAGCATAGCTACAAATCTTCATGGCCCTGGATTAGACAGTGGTTTCTTAGATATGACAACAAAGCACAAGAAACACAAGAAAAAAATAATAAATTGGACTTTATCAAAATTAAAAACTTTCATGCTTCAAAGAACACTGTAAGAAAGTGCAAAGGCCCACTGAATGGGAGACAATATTTGCAAAGCATATATTTCATAAGGAAATGTATTCAGAATATACAAACTTTCACATTTCAACAACAAAACAACAACCCAACTTAAAAATGGGCAAAGGATTTGAAAAGACATTTTTCTGAGGACTATATAGAGATGGCCAATCAGCACACAGAAATATGTTCCCCATTATTAGTGAGTAGGGAAATAAGATACCATTTACACCCACTAGGACGGCTATAGTGAAAAAGATGGACAAGAACCTATGTTGGCAAGGATGTGGAGAAAAGGGGTATTAATTAGGTCGCCAGTTTTAGCAGCCAGTTTTTTACCATTACAAACAAAGCCGCTGTGAACATTTGTGTACAAATCTCTCCTCGCAGTGTCTTTCAAAGAGACGTCTTTAAATTCAATGAAGTCCAACTTATCCATTTTTTTCTTTTAAGGATCTTGCTTTCAGTATTTATCTGAGAAATCTTTGCCTAACCCAAGACCACAAAGATTCTGTTCTCTTCTAGAAGTTTTACCTTCAGACCTATTTTTGTACTCATGGGTATCCCACACCATTTGTTGCAAAGACTGTCCCTCTAATACTTTCAGCTGGTTATTTTCTCACGCTTGGTTAGTTTCCTCACACACATAATTCAGTGCTCGGTACTTCAGTACTCAGTACTCAGTACTCAGTACTCACTGGGAGAACTTCAAGTTCTTTCTCGGTACAGTTTTCTCTCCTCTTGGTCTCTCCAAACTCTCAGACCCTTCTCAGCTCAGGGAGACTGCCAGGCTCTGCCTCAACTCCCCTCCCTGTGCTGCAGCCTGGAAACTCTAGACAATAAACTGGGGCAATCGTATGACTCACGTTATTTATTGGCTATTTCTCAGGAATCACCATCCTTCGCGCCTTATCTGATAGTCAATGTCATAAAAACACCTTATCATGTGTTTTGTCTGTTCTCTGTTGTTTCAGGCACACAGATTCCTGTAATTCCTGTCCCTGTTACTCCATCTTGGCAAGAAATAACAGTTCAAGTGAGTTTTTTTTAACTGACTACTGGATTTGGAAAGTAAATATAAGGAGACCAATCTCCTCTGGAAGCTCAATTTAATTTCCTACTTAAGTCCCAGGTCTAGAAAGTTGGGGGGAAATAGTCACTGTAGGCATCCAAGGTCATGTCACCCCTGTTTCCCAGAAGAGTGAGGCCATTTCGAAGAGAGAAGATTTTCGCATTGGTGTACCTAAAGAATGTTGTAAAATTGCCTCCCTTGAGGTCCTAAAATCTTCTAATGGTTCCTTTCCCTTCCCTTATCAAAATTAAACTCAAATCTCAAGGAAAAAGATCTTCCCAGAGTCAGAGCTATTAAAAGGACTAACCACTGTGCCTGAACCCCAGCCTCATGCCTGCAGTGCTTTTCCATAGGAATATAAATCTAAGCCAAATAAATAAGTAACCAAATAATACACATGCATAGAATGAATAAAATAAAATACATGTTTTAAATTGTGCATCCTGAGGCAATGTTAGTGCACGCTGCAATTCCATACCGCATATGCTTTGCCTTTGGTTTTGCAGCTCTTACTCTGTTTCCTCTCCCCTCATTTGTCTCCCTTCTGCTTTCTGCTTGGTTTTTCTTTCTCTCCTGCCTCCTCCTTCGAGAACACTGGGTGCACTCACAGGAATTTATTTTTATCCCAGCTCAAAGTTGCTAGATGGCTTTAGGCTCCCCCTTACAAGCCAAAACAAAAAAACAAAGAAAATTAAAACTCACCTTTAACTAGATTGCTGGTGTCTTCACTTTTGCTGTGCTGCTAGTACATGAGCTGCTTATTTGGGCCCAGATTGAAAAACCAAGCGCTGGCAGAGACAAGGAGAGTAGGTCACCCTGGTGGGTGGACTACTGTGTGCCCGATGTTGTATTATATGAACATAGAATAAGCAGCCCCCATAGAAGGAAACCATAGACCAACCTCCCTGTAGCCCATCCTGTTGGGCTAATTCTTCTCCTGCCCTGGGTGAAACCTCAGGCAGGCCTCAGAATATTTTCTGGCCTCTGCTGGGTAACTCAAGGCCCTCCAGTAGGAAATGAAGATGTCCAATCCTTGTAAGAGTCGAAAGACCAACTTCATTTAAGGCCCAATTACTGGGCCAGAGGTTTATGTAGAAAGGAGATTACTTTTTTCTTTTACTCAGCCTTTTTCCAGTTTTACCTCTCTTCTCACCATCTTGCTAATAAGAATCTCTGACCCCTCCTGGGTCAATAGGCAGGGGGCTAAAGAGAAGAGGGAAAAGTGGGGCATTGAAGGAAAGTTCTTCCTTGTCAGGTACGGTCACAAGCTCACGCTGTTCTCTCTGGGATGCGGAGGCATAGAAAGCTGACCCCTTCTCTCATGAGACAAGTGTGGGTGTTCAGTCAGGCACCCCAGGCAATGGGGCGCTCTCTTGCCGCCCCTTATACCTGAACGAAGGAGGCTGAAGCAATGAGCCAGGAGTAGGCAAACACCCCACACCAAGGGAACAGTGAGCAGAAAGGCCCTGAAGTGGGAGCACGCTGTGCATGTCTGAGCAACAGCAAGGAGGCCCGTTTGGCTGAAGCACAGTAAGCGAGGCAGGCACTGTGAGCAGAGCACTGTGAGCGGAGAAGAGCAGGGCCTGGTGCGCATGGGGCTCGGGGCCAGGCCCTCGGCTTTACTCGAGTGGGGTGGAGAAGCAGCCAGGGGAGGGTTTGGATGAGAAGAGTGACATGGTCTGAATTTACCTTTAAAAGTATCACTCAGCCACTGTGTGGAGGATTGATTTGGGAGGGGAGGGAGAGCGGGAAAGTCTGAATGTCTGGAGACGAACTAAGAGGTTTTGCAACAATCCAGGTGAGAAAAGGTGGTGGCTTGGACCAGGGTGGAAGTGCTAGAGGTAGTAAGAGTATGTACAGGGTACATTTTGAAGATAGAATCAGTAGAATCCATGAGAGATTGGATCAAGAGTGTGAAAGAAAAGCTAGAATCAAAGCTGACTCCAGAGTTTCTGGCCTTACTAATTGGAAGGAGAGCTGCATATTTGAGGAAAACTGCATATTTGGGATATGGAAGGAATCAGAAGATTGCTTAATCTTGTTAGTGTTGAGACAATGTTAGATGGCCAACTGGTAAAGTAGAGCAGGCAGTTAGATTCATGAGTCTGGAGCTCAGGGAGAGAATCAGGCTAGAGATAGGAATCTTCGAGTCAACACCGTATAGATGCTATTTAAAGTCATGTGACTGAGTTGATCTGAATGAGAATGAAAGTGGGTGAAGAGGAGATGTCCAAGGGCTATGCCTTGGGGCCTCCAACCTTAACATATGGTTGAAAAGAATAACCAACAGCCAGGACAACCAGCAGCATCCTCGAAGTGAGAATGAAGTTAAGTCTTCAAAGGAATGACCGACTATGTCAAATGTTGCCTAGGTCAATAAGATGCATTGACCATTGTCAACGTCGGGGGTCATTGGTGGCCTTGACAATGGCTGTTTTGACAGAGGGGTGAAGACCAATTCAAATATGGCCAAAAGAGAATGGGAGGAAAGGAAGCAGAGTCAGCGAGTAAGAAAAACCTTTTGAGGACTTTTGCCCAAAAGGAGAAAACAGGCAGTAGCTGGGAAGAGAGGGAGAGGTTTGGGGTTTCATTTGTTTTGAAAATGAGTGACTTCAGAGCATGTTTGTATGCTAATCAGAATAGCGCGGGAGTAAGAGGAGAGAACAGCCAGAGTGAAATGCTGAGGTAGATAAGAAAGGATTAGACCTGGTGAACCTGAATGCAGTTGATCCCAGATCCTAGTCTAACTACAGGAAGGAGGGCAGAGAAAATGGGCACCAATAGGAGCAGAATGGTGGAGGAAGCGTGTGGAAGTTCTATTCATCTTCTCAATGAGATATGCAGCGAGGTCATCAGCAGAGAGTGAGGAGGGAGGAGGTGGCTGGAGGAAAGAGGAGAAGGTATGAAAAAGCAGTTTAAGAGAGTGGAAAATAAGTCAGATTGCCAGGCAAAACCAAGGGCCCACTTGTGGTCACTAACCATGGAGTTAAGTGAAACCATTCGGGGTTGGTGTTCATTTCTCTAGCCACTTCAGTGATCCCAGAGGAGGCATGGAGTAAACAACACAGACTTCAAAGAAACACAAAGATAAGATGCCCTTTTTAAAAATTTAATTTAGCAGCAAAGATGTTTAAAGTATCCTCAAAATATATCAGAAAAAAGTGAAATAGAAACTCTCACACATACCTAGTAAGTGTAAGTTGGGACAATAAACTTCAGAAATTATTTCCTGAGTCTCAGAAATATTCATTTTGCACTTTTAAGAATCTATTCTAATAAAATAGTAAAAACTAACAAAAATGTATGCAAAAATATTTTTGGAAGTATTATTTACACTTGTGAAAAATTGGAAATAACTAAATTACTAACACTAGGGGGTTGGCAACAAAAATAACAGGATAATTATTTATGAAGTAGTAGTAACCAAAATAGCATGGTACTGGCATTAAAAACAAACATACAGATCAAAGAACAGAATAGAGAGCCCAGAAATAAACCCACACCTAAATGGTCAATTAATATTTGACATAGGATACAAGAACACACAATGGAGTAAAGACAGTCTATTCAATAAATGGTGCTTGGAAAATTAGACAGATACATGTAAAAAAAATGACACTAGACCACCTTCTTACACCATATACAAGAATTAACTCAAAATGGATTAAAGATTTAAATGTAAGACTCAAAATCATAAAACTCCTAGAAGAAAACACAGGCAGTAAAATCTCTGACATTTCTCTTAGCAGTATTCTTTTCCTAATATGTTTCCTCAGGCAAGAGAAACAAAAGAAAAAATAAACAAATGGAACTACATCAAACTAAAAATTTTTGCAGAGCAAAGGACACCCACCATCAACAAAACGAAAAGACACTCCACTGAATAGAAGAACGTATTCACCAAGTGATGTATTTGATAAAAGGTTAATTTTGATAAGAAGTTAATATCCAAAATTTGTAAAGAACTCATATAACTCAACACCAAAAAAAACAAACAATCCAATTAAAAATAGGGCAAAGGACCTGAATAGACACTTTTCCAAAGATGGCCAGTAGACATTTGAAAACATGCTCAACATCGCTAATGGTCAGAGAAATAAAAATTCAAACCACAATGAGATATTACCTCAAACCTGTCAGAATGGCTATCACCAATAAATCTACAAAGAAGTGTTGACAAGGATGTGGAGAAAAGGGAATCCTTGTGCATTGTTGATGGGAATGCAGATTGATGCAGCCACTGTGGAAAACAGCATGGAGCGTCCTCAAAAAATTAAAAATGAAACTGCCCTATGACCCAGCAATTCTACTTCTGGGTATATATCTGAGGAAATCAAAACACTAATGAATATATGCACCCTTATGTTCGTTGTAGGGTTATTTGCAATAGCCAAGATATAGAAACAGCCTAAGTGCCCATCAGTAGAGGATTGGATAGCCCTGGCCAGTGTTCTCAGTGGTTAGAGCATCAGCCCAAGCACCGAAGGGTGGAGGACTTGATTCCTGGTCAAGGACATGTACCTGGGTTGCAGGTTCCATCCCAGCCCCTGTCGGAGGCAACCAATCTATGTGTCTCTCTCACATCATGGTTTCTGTCTCTTTCTCTCTCCCCCCTTCCCTTCCAATCTCTCTAAAAATCAATGGAAAAAATATCCTAGGGTGAGGTTTAACCAAAAAACAAAAAATAGAGGAGTGGATAAAAAAGTGGTAGAACATATATACAATGGAATATTACTCTGCCACTAAAAAAAATGAAAGCTTACTATTGCAGCAACATGCATGGACCTAGAGGGTATTGTGCTCAGTGAAATAAGTCAGTCAGAGTAAGACAAATATCATATGATTTCACTTATATGTGGAATCTAAAGAACAAGCAAACAAAAATGAAACAGACTCATGGACACAGAGAACAGACTGATGGTTTCCAGATGGGAGAGGAGGTTGGGGGTCTGGGTGAAAAAGGTGAAGGGATTAAGAAGTACAAATTGGTAGTTACAAAAGAGTAATGTAGATATAAAATGTAGCATAAGGAATATAGTCAATATTATTGTAGTAACTATGTGTGGTGCCAGGTGGTTACTGGAAATATTAGGGGGTGCACTTTGTGAAGTGTATGATTGTCTGACCACTATGCTGTACACCTGAAACTAATACAAAATAATATTGAATGTAAACTGTAATAAAATATAAATATCTGGTCCTTCTTGAAAGCAAGTGAATGGACCTGGGGCATTAGCCTTCTTTCTAGTCCTGAGGGTCACATGAAGTCTCCACAGTCTCACATTTCAGACTGTGCAAATTCTAGGCCCATCCAAAAATTCCTTCCCGAGAAGTTTCAGTTTACCTAATAAGAACTGTACACTCTAAAGCTTTAACCTAAAGATAAAATGGTGTCATTCATTTACAATGACTTATTCCATGTGTAACAACAGATTCTGATCTTAGAATGATTAGCATCTCCTAACTCCTTTCTTTCTAAGCCTGCCTCAGCCCTTCCCAGAATTTGGAGAGGGCCTTCTAGCCTTGGGAACATCTAGACTCCAGCAGATATTCTAACCAAGGTTTGTAAAATCCTTTTACTTGTATTTATTTACTTATTTATTTATTTATTTTTAATCCTTACCTGAGGATATGTTTTTACTGATTTTGAGAGAGAGAGAAAGAGAGAGAGAGAGAAACATCAATGTGAGAGAGAAACATTGATTGGTTGCTGCCATACACGCCCTGTCTGGGGATCAAACCTGAAACCTAAGTGTGTGCCCTGACTGGAATCAAACCGACAACCTTTTGGTATATGGGTCGATGCTCCAACCAACTGAGCCACCCAGCCTGGGCAAATGTTTTCACTTTTAAATTCAGCAAAGAAAACACTGGAGTGCATCAAATGGAACTTCTCATGTATCAGTCAGCTATTATTACATAACAAACAACCAGAGAATGTCAGTGGCTCACAATAATAAGCACGCATTTTGCTCATGCATTTGTGTGTTGGCTGGAGTCAAGCTGATACAGGCTCAATTTGTCTGGGCAGCTCTAAGCTGCAAGTTGGGACCAGATCTGCTCCATGTGCATCAAATCCTCCTCAGATCAGTGAGCTAACTTGGCATGTTCTTGTGATGACAGAAAATTCATGAAAAAATAAGCCCAACCATGCTAGTACATGTCAAGTCTCTGCTAACAGCCAAAACAATTCAAAGGGCAAGCCCAAAGTCAAGGACAAATCAACTCTGTCTCTAGTGGAAGAAAACTGCAGAATCACGTGGAAAAGGGTCTGAGTACAGGGAGGGGCAAAGAATCTGAGCCATCAAACGAATCTATCACAACTAGTAAAGGAGGAAGAACAAAGAAAACACAAAGATGGAAGGTGGAAATTAATTTACAGAGTACATTTCTTAGTCAAAATCTAATCATGGGCAGCTCCTATTCCTAGTTACTTTCTCATCTCTTCTGTTCAAACCCAGCCCCCAAGCGCCCAGTATTCAGTCCTGGGGCATTTCTCTTACCCATCTCCTCCAGAGGACAGACTGGAGCCAGGGACCCAGCTTAGCTCGTCAATGGGCTCATGGACAGCACCCTAGGAAAGAAACAGAAACCTTGGCTTTTCTCCGTCATGGGAGTACCAGAAGCTAAAGCCTCTCCCAGCCCTCTAAGGCCATCCAGTCTGCCCTGAGCTCCAAAGCCCCATAACAGTGATGAGGGAACAGATCTGAAGGGCCATTTCCCCAATCCTTCCAGGAGATAAGAAGCTGAAGTGGAGCTATGTGCGATTAAGTTCCTTCTAAGTGGGAGATTTGGGGATTCCGTCATCACTAAGGGACCACCACTCATCTGAAACACAAAAAAGAACATGTGTTAATGGCGTTAAAATTGCTTAATGCAGCCTGAGAATTTCTCCCTCCTCCTCTTCACCCCCACTCCGTCTCTCCCCCTTTCTCTGCCTCTCCCTCTTCCTCCCACTCTCCTTCCTCTTTCTTTCAAGCCCATTTTCAAAGCTGAGCTAAATCTTCAACAAAGGCCCTGAACCAGTCCAACCACACAGCTTGGGGCCCAGAGACGCACCATAGCAATGATCTGCATTCCTGCATTATACTTGTGTCAATCACAAAAGTCAGAAATTCCACATTCTGCTATGAAACATGGTGGTTAAGAGCGCTGGACTTCGGGGTCAGACAGGCCTGAAAGAAAACCTGTCTTCTCCTCTTACTATGTGACCTTAGGCAAATTACTTAGCCTCTCAGGTTCCTCAAGGGTAAAATGGGAACCATGGAGTAGCTACTTCATAGTACTATTGTGTGGATACTGTGACATAAAATATGAAAGTGCTTAGTACAGTGCCTACATAGTAAATGCTCAATAAAGGGTAGTTAATACAATTTAATGTGGAAACTATAAACTTCAAATGGGAAGACACCCAATCTTTGTGAACCCCGAGGAGCAGGAACCCTGCATCATGAATTTCATGTCCACAGTGTTTGAAATGCTTAAAAGACTGGTCCCTACCTTGGAGGTAAAAGGAAAGTGGGCCAGTTTGGAGTTAACCACTCCTGGGTACTCAAATGTTATAATGGGGGTTTTTGTGATCTGAGTAACAACATGCAAAAACGCAGGTGTCTGTGGCCAGTGAGTGTAAATGTGAAACAATGAAACCCAGCAATGAGCCGGGAACACCTGTTGGTGTCTGTTAGAGGCCATCACGTGGCACAAACCAGCTCTCGCCTCTGCCTCATTGGGTGGGTAGGCAAACTTGTTCATGTGACTACTTAAGATACTGGTTGTCATCACAACACTTTCAAAATAAATCAGGTCTTGTTTTGGAAAATTCAATGTATTTCCTAGGACCCTTGATTCATTTTGATAAAGATTTTTGGAGTGCTTGCCCTGTGGCAAATGTTGTGGGTATTTAAAAGGCAGAAAGAAAGAAAATAAGCATTTCTTGTGTGTTCTTGCAATGATAATAACCTTATAGGTATTTATAACCCCCTGTTCTACTTTGTTTAAAGAAAGTGGGTTCAGAGAAAGATCATTTGTGTGGCTAGGAGTAAGGGGAGAAAATGGGAAATAGTAATGCTTCATTTCAGTGGCTTAAGACAACAGAAGTAAAAGGAGGACCAGCCCAGTGTGATGTTCCTGGTTAGCATATGGCTTCCTTCCTTCCACATGGTGATTCAGGCACCCGGGCTCCTCCTGTCTCGTGGATCTGCCATCCCTATGGCCTCAAAGTCCCGTGTACCCAAACAGCAGAGGGAAAGAGAGAATAGGCAGAAATCCCACCCACTTCTTAAAAGCCCTCTATCAGAAACAACACAGGTCACTTCTACTCACATTCTGCCGGCAAGAATTAACCATGTGGGCAGTCCTGGATACAAGAAAGGCAGGAAAATATAATCCTTATTCCTGCTGGGAGAGCAACAATTCCACACTGAGGAAAGAAAGGCATACGTTTTCAGTAAATAACTAGCTCCCTACGTGTATGCATGTGAATACATCATTATATTTCTTTTTGCCTATTTTCCCTACTCTGGTATAAGCTCCACAAGAGCAGGGTTTGTTTTGTTCATTGTAGACTCCCCAGTTGGTGGTGATGCTTGAATTGAATGTTGAAGGTGTTACCCAGGTGCAGAGGTTAGAGAAAAGCAGGCCCTGCCAAGGGGCTGGATGGCACATGAAGAAACAGGAACCGGCAGAATGTGGTGTTTTTGGAGAGCTGCAGTTACCCGCTCTGGCAAGAGAGAAGAGTGGGGTCTGGGCCGGGGCATAGCAGGAACTTGGGGGCAGGGCCCAGAATGGGCCTCAAGCTAAGGAGTTGAAATCTCTCCTTAAGTACCACACAGCCCAGAAATTCCACTCCCAAGCATGGATGCAAAAGAAATGAAAACATATATCCACACAAATATCTGTACATAAAAGTTCATAGCAGCATTACAGTATTCACACTAGCCAAAAAGTAGACAACCAAAATGTCCATCAATAAATGAATGGATAAGCAAAATGTAGTAAATTTATATAATGCAATATTACTCAGTCATAAAAAGGAATGAAGTACTGATTAATCCCGCAACGTGGATGAACCTTGAAAACATGACACTGAGTGAAAGAAGCCAGACGTAAAAGACCACATATTGTATGATTCCACTTCTACTAAATGTGAAGCACAGACAAATCCCAAAAGACAAAGAGGGTTGGTGGTTGCCAGGGATTGGAAGGAAAGGGGAAAGGGGATCGAGTGCTGATGGGTACAGGGTTCCTTTTGGGGATATGGCATTATTCTGGAATTAGATCGTGGCGATGGTTGCACAACTCTGTGAATATATTCGAGACAGTATTGTACATTTTAAAGGGGCAGACTCTGTAGTGTGTGAATGATATCTCAATAAAGCTGTTATTTTAAAAATCTATCTTTAAGACAATGAGGAAGCATGAAAGTGTTTTAAGCAGGGGATGGTGACGTTGTCAGATTATCGCACTTGTGGGCACATTGGGCAGTTGTTTGAAGAAGATGGAGAACAAAGCATGATGCCTGGTAACCCCAGTGAAGGGAAGTGAGAAACTGAGCTAAGGCAGGGGAGTTAACACACTCCAGCGGGTTAATGCGGGGTCAAAGGATGGAAAAAAAATAGAGAAAGCACAGAACCAGCTTTGCAGCTCTGCTTATGAAACCACATTCTAGTACCCTGTGCAAACAAACACATAGAGCACAAGGCATACCCGGCCTGCTCACACCCTGCCTCGTACATTTGAGGAGCTGCTGCTGGCGCAGGAATTCACCTCCAGGGAGTCTGTCTTTTCAGCACCAAACCTTGGAGCAAGTTTGCAGGGTTCTCGCCCCTGCCCATCTGGGCTGTGCCACTCTAGCTGCTGGCTTTGTGAATGACATTTAGTCACTTCTATTTTAAAATATTAATAAATAAGTGCACATATTGGAAAACTATTTCCATGTCTTAGGAATGTCTCCCACTGAAGCAGAGGGTGATGTTCTGTAAATTAGTAAATAAGTGACGCAGGCAATGAATTCAGTACCTGCCAAAGCTGATCAAGCTCTACAGCTCGCTGGGTTTCATAGATGCAGGCCACGTGCCAGGGAGCAAGGGCTGGGAATGGGTAGGAAAGTAGTCTAGGTTCTTAAGAAATTCGCAGGCTGGTGGGACTGAATGATTCTGAGGCAGATGGGTGTGAGGTTCAGAACTGTGGTGACGGAGGAACACGCGTGTGTCCTGCCTGGGGCGTGGGGAGAGGTCACAGAGGCCTCCTGGAGGGGCAGTGTCCAGTCGGGGTGAACTCTACTGTGGGGGGCCCTGAGGCTGGCCTTGCATCCATGAGCTCATGAAGTAACTTTTCCTTGGTGGGAGAGCCCAGGGCACACACACAGCTGGCAGGCAGGCGAAGGGGAGCTGGGGATCGTGGAGCTGGACCAAACAAGACTTTTCAGGTAAAATCCTGAGACTAGAGAACAGGAAAGTCCAATCTATAGTTGCCTTTGGGAGTTTGACTGTGAAGGGCCCTGAGGCAGCCTCTTAAGGTGCTAAAAGGTTTCTGTGTTTCGATTTGAACGGTGATTGCGGGAGGGAGAGAGGGGGGAGAGGGAGAGAGAGAGGAAGAGAGAGACACTTCAAGATTACATCAAAAAAGAAACCAAAACCCTAAGCCTGTTACAATAACTGGACTTACTCATTATGCCTTTTTGTTGGTGTGTGTGTGTGTTTTAATCATCACCCAAAGATATTTGTTCCATTGACTTTTAGAGAGAGTGGAAGTAGGGAGGAAGGGGAGAGGGAGGGGGAGAGGGAGGACAGTGATGTGAGAGAGACATATCAATTAGTTGCCTCACACACGTACCCTGACCAAGGCCGGGGATCAAACCTGCGAGGGACCCACCCTTGACCGGGAATCGAACCCGTCCCTGCCGGCCAGGGCCATTATGTCTTTTCAAAAGCAAAACAATTATCCACCTTGTAGTTCCCATTTACAAGTGCTTTCACCTGTGTGATCTCATTTACTTCTCTTAGCAAAGCCTTAGGTTTATTAGAATTTTATGTCAGAAACTCAGACTCGAATGGATTAAACAACTTGTCCCAAATTACCCAACTAGACAAGAGCAGAGCCAGGATTTGAGCCAGTTCTCCTAGCTTGTAGTTCAGCTCTGTTCCCATTACTTCAAGCTAGCTTAAAAGTTGGGAGATATTAATTTTATATTCTAACTGCAGTTTGTGCCAAGAAGGCCCAGGAAGCACCTCTTAGCTGCTTCTAACATAAACTTGCTTCCAGTCAGTTCTGCCAAGCCTCGATCTACCATGTGCCAGGCACGAATCAGCTCCTGGGGGACCTGGGTGGGGGACACCACCCATGCCTTCGAACAGCTCATGGGCTAGCGGAGGAGACAGGTTGTGCAAACCTGGTCATGGCTGAAGCAGAGTATGAAATAAGTGTTATGCTAGAGATACAAAGGGTGCTATGAAGGCAAATGAGGCAGCCGTGGTTTTTAGTTGGTACTAGTCTCATCCCCAATCTATTTGGCTATCCTGAGGACCAGCCTGGGTGGCTACCAACTTAGCTATCTAAATTGCTTGGCTCCTGAAGAAGCGGATTCTATGCACTTCTCCAGGTAATTTTTGTGTTTCCCCTTTTCCATATATTCCTTGGTTCTAACTTGGGAAGGCAAGAGGAGCCCTGGAGATTTACTTCTCTGGAAGTCATATGTTAACCATCGCAGCATTGAGCTTGCTTCTGAGGTTGTCAGGCATCAGCTGGAAGATGCGTGAAAGCACCGGGTTTCATTGACAACAGGCCAAGTCTCTGAGATTTCTGCCTGATCAAACTCCAAGGAGGCCAGCTCACCCAGAGATCTCCTTGAGGGCCAGCTGGTATGACAGGAGCGTGAGGTTAATCCAGATGAGCCCAGATGTGGCCTGCTCTGCCTCTCTCCCCTGCTCTAACCAAAGCTTTAGTTTCCTCCTGGGCATGATGATGCCTGCCTCATAGGGCTGCCCTGAGAATGAAAGGAGAGCACCTATGTCACATGCCTTGTAGAGGTACTGTTATAATTGGCATTGAATTCCTGCCCTGAGGAGATCTTTCAGAGTTTCTCCTAAAAGCTCTGGAGTGGATTCACTGAGTATTGCATTCACATAAACATCCCTCTTTAAGCTGCCCGCTTTGAAGATGACTTCACACTCCTTAAATGCTAGACTTGTCTATTTAAATTTCAGAACAGGAAGCCTTTGCCTTCGGAAACCCCAGCATGACCTCTAAGGCTATCATGCTATCCTGGAAAAGGTGCAGTTCGCACAACAGTCACCTCATTCCATGGCATGGATGAAATGTAGCTGAAGTGGTGACTCTAGCTGGGGCTCAGGCCAGGTTCTCATTTTGTCCTGCAGGCTCATGCACAGTGAGCCGTCCAAGTGGAATTCAGTTCCCTAAAGTAGGCCCACAGTGTGGGCCAGATACTGGGAGGGAATAGCCAGGGGACAGGAAAAGCCTTATGAGGTCAAGGACCTACTTTCTGCCGAATTTCCTACACCCTTTCGGACAAATGGTAATCTATTTTTGAAAAATGAAAAAGCCTTGGAGGAAAGCAAGCCCCAACCCTCCCGCACACTTACCACTGATAAGTGTGTATCCAGCTTAGCCCGGGACCCCTTGTCTATCCTTGGTGACATGGAAAGCAGGCGACCTCTCTAGTAGCATTAAATTGCCATTCCATCTTTTAAGAAAGCAGGACAATGAAATGAGGAGTTTTATTTCCTGACCCCTCACACCTCCTCTCAGAATATTTCCAGGTCCTCAGGTCTCTCTTGGATCCCGAAGCCAATAAGAGACTCAAAAAATAAGTGTCTAGGCTCCCAGCAGGTGTCTATCATCTTTCAAAGAAATAAAGTAGTGATTGTCCTGTGCGGAGTCCTAATTATCAGGAGAAAATGCTAATCTGACCTTTCAGATAATGTTAGTGCATCTGTCTCCTTTTCTTCCCAGGGGAAAACAATTTTGCCTTTAAAAACAGGACTTAATACGACATGAAAAGAATTCTGGATCTCAAGATGTGACAGAATTGAGAAGGCAGAATTCACACAAAGGAAAGCTGACGGCTTGGGTATCTCAGCTCACAAACTACAAATGGCGCGTACAGTCTGAAAAACACCATTCGGTAGCCTGCCCAGGAGAAGCAATCTCCTCAGTTTCTCGACCAAGATTTATATATTAGGAAAGGATCCAGATTTTGTTTTTCCACGTGCACTGGGACCCATGGGGCCTGGGCCCTGACCTGGTGCGTAAGCTCTCAAAGGGCCACTCTAATCTTAGCACAATGGCTTCCTCAGATCAAGGTGACCTCCCTCAGCAAATGTTTTTCTTGACTGCCACTCCCTGGCTCCCTTGCCCGTGGCCTTATGCAGCTTCTCTTATCTTCGCAGGAGTAAGTGGTAAGGGAATGTCCTTCTGGACACCGCTAATCTCTCTGTCAGCCCTAGATCTCTGAGATTATGACGGTTAATTATACTTTGGGTTTGGGGAGCTCATTTTCCCCATGGTACATTCAGGTCTCTGATTTCACCTTCCTGAAACCTTTTTGTCTGAGAGACACAATGTTCAGCAACTTAACCCTTCGGACCCAGTTTTCTTCTTTCTAAAATGAAGCAGCTTGACTAGAGCTTTTTGTGTATCAGCCCAAGGATATATAGCCACCCAGGCAGAGCTGGCTGGGACAACTGTCAGATGCCAGCCCCTCTTCTGTTTGGAAGATGAGCTTCTGGCCCACCTTTCAGAACAATCCTGAACGTCATGTTCACCAACTTTCCTTTCCTTGGAGTCTGCTCCCCTACTAAAAGCCCCATGAGTAACTCATCCTGTTTCCCAAATTTCTCTCTGGTTACCTGCATTATCCCAGAAATTTACCCCACGCTCCTGCTTCCCTCAGCAGGGACAGGCCCCCCACTCGGAATCCCCCCATGGCCTGGTGCCTCTGCCGCTCCCTCCCCACCTGGGCTTCCTTCTTGCTTCACCCTCAAGACACCCTGACAAGTGGTGGTCACACTCTGCCCCCTCAGATCTGTTCTTGGCAAGAAGGGGCTTCCTTTGGCTTAGAATTCACAACCAAGCCCTGACTTTTGGTTCCAAAATAGGCTTTGGCCCTGGGCCTAGGACAACGGGTCACATGCCTCCTGGGAGCACACAGGAATGGGCCCTTCCCATGAGATGCATGAAAACTCAATTACAAAGGTTGTCCTGTTTTGTCGCGTTGACAAGCAAGGGCAAGCCTGTAGGAGGGAGGGCCCCAGGAGGCAGACCATGCTACTGCTAGCAGGCCAGGCCTGTGAGCAGCTCAGCACCAGATCCTCTGACGGCCCTGCCTTCTGTGGGTCTCCCAAACCAGGGCCCATGTCTCTGTCTCCTGTTCCTTCTACCTAACTTATAGAATATACATACAAAAACATGCGCAAATGCATACACATGTACACACAGCACACATGTGCACATACTCGCTTGCACGCACACATTCACATACTCATGGTGGCTAACACAGTGGTCTTTTCACAATGAGGCTCAGAGGGTTTTATTGACCTTAGGATCCTCAGCTTCTAAGGAAAGGTATTAATATGTGTTATGATCAGCGTCAGCCTGGCATCATGTATCTCTCTGGAGTGAGAGGAAGTCCACTCTTTCCCCCTACTTCATTATGCCTGAAGTTCCTCCATTAAAGATTCGCTCCTTTTGGCCTCAAACGTCTCTCAGTCTTCAGAGGTCCCTTCTCTTGCAGTAAATTGTAAGCAGCTGGGGAAGAAACTGCTATGGGCCCCAGGCACCAATCTTGACCTTGGATCGATTTTTCAGATGCCTTGCTAGTGTGAGAGCAAGGCCCTGCAGAAGAGAAAGCAGAAAAGACCTGCAAGAAAAGGGTGGCTTAGTGGGAGGACAGGGAGAACAAGGCAGAAGAGCAACCCACAGTCATCGAGTCATACCCAGCCTGCTTGGGCTGCAGAAGAGGGAGAAATTTCACTCATTCATTCAACAGGTATGGACTGAGTGCTCAGTATATGCCCGGTGTCATACCAGGCACTGGGGGATACTGTGACAAGTCAATTCAGAAATGGTTCCTGCCTTTGTGGAGCTTATGGTTCACTTGCAGAAGGGTGGGGAGGAACCAACCAAAAAAATCACCCTAATGAATGTGTCACTGCAAACCAAGATGAGTGTACTTAAGGATGATTCTACAAGAATAGCTCCAAGGAACCAACCTAGACTGGGGGGGGGGGGCAAGAAGCCTTCCTGAGACTTAATCCTAAAGAAGTAGAATTAACTAGAAAAACAGAGAAGAGTAGGCATTCCAGGCAGAGGGACCTGCATGTGCAAAGGCCCTGTGGTGTAAAGGACCCACCTAACACTGCCATTGTGTGTCGTCATTAACCTTCAGTAAACTCTGAACTTGAAGAAAAATGTTCCCTTCTAAAAATGGGTTTCCCTTTCCCTTTCCCCTTCCACTTACCCCTGCACTTAAATCAATACCAAGTGACCCAGGGAAGGTAAGCTGTGCCGGAGAAAGCCTTAAAACAACAAATGTGCAGACAGCAGCTATGACAGCCATTTCCTGTTTGGTATCTCTCACCACAAACCTTCTTAGCCAAATAAATTAGCACAGGAAAACATTTTGGAGAAGAGTGTGGAAGAAACACAGCCTGAAAAAGCGAGGAAAATATCTCATCTGCTTTTCAGAAAAGAGCACATGTCTGAGGTTAAGAGCCAGAGTCACCCAACTGGAGGGGCTCAAGTCCCCTTCCTGTGCTTACCCTGGAGGAAGCTGAGGCCCAGAGAGGGGCCAGGATCCAGTCCATGGCAGGGCTGAGCTTGAAGCCCGTCTTTGGGCTCTTTGTCCAGTGCTCTCTTCCTGCCTTGCTCCCTCTGGTCCCATCAGACAACATCTGCTGGCTTTCTTCTACTGGACAAGCAACAGTGGGATTGGAGCTGCCTCTGAGACCACTGGGGGGAAGCTTACTTTCGCCTTGGGTAGAGGAGCCCAGTGTCCTTGTGATATGAGAAGGAAGATGACAAGCTCTAGACACTGTTTTCTACATCTGATCTTCACAATGACCCTGGGAGACAAGGGCTCACACCCCCATTTTACAAATGAGGAAACAGAGCCTCTGAGAGGAGGGTGAGTGTGAGGTAGTGCCCAGGTAGAGTGACAGAGCTGGCCTAGTTTGAAAGCCCGCACTTTCACCCCCTTTTCCCAGTCTCATTCCCAGAGGGATATTTCTGTGGAGAAACCTCCTCAGGTTCCCCACCCAGATTGCCAGTAGGTTACCCACCACCACAAAGTGCCCCTCAGTTCAGACGGTCTTCTCACACCTGGGACAGATGTGCCATGTAGCCTGCCTCTATCCCAGTGACCCCAGAAGAGGTGTCTTTGGGTTCCTCTGTCCCGTCCCAGAGGCTGGCTGGTGAATAAATATTTGCTCTGGCACTGGATCCTCTCACTTTGGGTGTGTGTCATATTTTTTGTTTTGTTTTGATTTAGCTATTCCTCCCAGAAGTTAGAATAGAAAATTTCCAAACTCAAAAACATACTGCTCACATCCTAACAGCTCTGCGTGCTCAATAGCTGGTCTTGTTCTGTCCCAGAAAAGCCCACCGGCTAACACGCTCCAGGTAACAGCCAAGCAGTTTGCAAGGGCATGTTGCTGGCACTCAGGTCTTGGAGGAGGTGAAGTGCTGCAGGATTCAGTGGTAGAGATGACTAGTTGTCCTCCAATTCCCATTCTCTTTGCCTTTCTTTAATAATGGCACTCTCAAATTTTAGCTGAGCACAAATATATCTAGATACATTTTTCACAGCCACCCTTGCTGCCGGGAATGACCGCCCGACAAAGATCTAGACAAGGGAATATGCACAGAAGTGATTTGTGTCCCTTCTAGTCATGTCATTAAAAGAAATAAGCCTGTGTTGATTTGCCTTTTCTAATGTCTAAAGGCTGGAATGTAAATGTAATGACAAGAGCAGGAGCAGCCACTTTGGACCCTAGAGCCACTCACCCAGCCCTATACTGCTCACCTCTGGGCTGTTAGTGAGAAAAAACCTTCCGTTTTGTTTAAGACACTATATGTTGGGTTCTCTGATCCACCACCTAAGTAATTTATGCACTAATGTGAATAATAACTCTCTAAGTGGGGTACATACCATGCAGCACTTTTCAAGTATATATGACCTTAATACCTATTTCTCAAAACAGGTTAGGAATGTGCTACTTGAAATGCATCTTGTAAAACACTGAAAACACTTTTCTCAGCATTCTCAGAACCCTAAGCTGTGTCTCAGCCCACTAGCTGTGCTTGTCCCCAGTTACTCATCCAACAGAGGTTTATAGAACACCAACTACTCTCCCCCAACACTTCGCTAAAAGAATCCACTTCTTTTCCCCAAACCACTGTCCTTATCCTCACAACAGGCCGCATACCCTGCATTTCTAACTACGGGAATTTGTGTTCCAGGAGACCATAAAGAGCGAGCTGCCAAATGCAGAGAGAGCCTCAGCCCCAGAAGAGGCTAATTAGAAAAATTATACTGTCAACAAACAACCAGCCATTGGTGCCCTGATAACAATTTTTAAAAGATTTATCCAAAGCAGACAGAGGCTCCCAAGCATGAGCAAGAAACAGTTCCAGGTCATGGAAAAGTTGTGTTTAGAAAACAAGTCAAGAGGTCATTTGATTAAAAAAGAATATATGCCCACAGCTAACATCATACTTAATGGTAAAATACTAAAAGTTTTTCCTCTAATATCAGGAGCAAGACTAGGATGTGCCCTCTCACCACTTGTTTTCAACATTGTCCTGGTAGTTCTAGCTAGAGCACCGAGGCGACAGAGAATTAAAAAGGCACTCAGGTTGGAAAGGAACAAGTAAAACTATTTCTATTTGTAAATGGTATGATTTTGTATATAAGCCCATAAAAAACTATTAGAAGTAAAAACAAGTATGCCGAGATTGCAGGATACAAAATCAATATGCAAAAATCAAGTGCTTTTCTTTACACTAGCAAAGGACAATCTGAAAATAAAATTAAGAAAACAATTTCATTTACAATAGCATCACAACGAATATAATATTAGGAATAAACTTGACAGGAGAAGTGTAAGATTCATACACTGAAAACTACAAAAGATGGTTAAAGAAATTAAGAAGACCTAAATAAATTAAAAGACATTTCATGTTCATGAATTAGAAAGAAGACTTAATGTTGCTAAGATGGCAATACTCCCCAAACTGATCTATAAATTCCATTCAATGTCTATGAAAATGCCAGCTGTGTTTTTTGCAGAAATGGACAAGCTGAGCCTAAAATTTATATGAAAATGCAAGGTACCCAGAACAGCCAATATAATCCTGCAGAAGAACAAAGTTGGAAGACTCACACTTTCTGATTTCAAAACTTACTGCAAAGCTATAGTAATTAAGACTGTGTGGTACTGGAATGAGGATAGACATATCGATCACTGGACTAGAATTGAGAGTCCAGAAATAAACCCATACATTTATAGTCAGTTGTTCTTCAACATGGGTGCCAACACAATTCAGTGGGGGGAAAATAGCCTTTTCAACAAATACTGCTATGGCAACTGGATATTTACATGCAAAAGAATGGAGTTGGTGCCATTTGCAGCAACATGGATGGATCTTGAGAGTATCTTGCCTACTGAAATAAAGTTGGATGGAGGACAAGAATATGATTCCACTCATATGTGGGATACAAAACAGAAAGCAACAAGTGAACAAACAAAACAAACAGAAAAAACTCACTGACACAGATGACACTATGGTGGTTACCAGGGGGGAGGGGGATGGGGGAGGTTGAAGGGGGTAAAGGGGGTCAAATATATGGTGACAGAAGGAGACTAAACTTTGAGTGATGAGCACACAAGGCAACATACAGAAAATGTATTATAACATTGTACACTTGAAACTTATATAATCTTATTAACCAATGTCACCCAATAAATTTCATTTAAAAAAAGGTTGCAGTTGGATCCCTACCTCACATTATATACAAAAATTAATTCAAAGTACATCAAAGACTTAAATGTGAGATTTGTATAATGTAAGACTTGTATAAAGAAAACATACAAGTAACTTTTTGTGACCTTGACTTAGACAATGGTTTCTTAGATATGACACTAAAAGCACAAGTAACAAAAGAAAAAGTAGATAAATTGGAAGTCATCAAAGTTTAGAACTTTTGCTCTTTTAAGGACAAAATAGGACAAAATATTTGCAAATCATGTCTTATACAGAATACATAGAAAATTCCTTCAACTCAACAATGATAAAGAAAATCTAACTAAAAAGTGGGCAAAGGATTTGAATAGACATTTCTCCAAAGGTTTCTACAAATGGCCAATAAATACATGAATAGATAGATGCTCGACATCATTAGTCATAAGGGAAATGCAAATCAAAACCACAATAAGATATACCTTTTCATCTACTAGGATAGCTATGTGTAAAAAGACAGACAATAACAAGTGTTGCTGAAGATGCAGAGAAATTGGAATGCTCATATATTGCTACTGGGAATGTAAAATGGTACAGCTGCTATAGAAAAGTTAAACATAAGGTTATCATATGTAGCAATTCCACTCCTAGTTGTATACCCAAGAGAAATTAAAACATATATCCACAAAAAAATATATGGTATATACATATAGTCGGTGGATTATTATTCAGTCATAAAAAGGAATAAAGTATTCATTCATGTGCAACACTGATGGACCTTGCAAATAGTATGGTAAGGGAAAGAAACCAGGCACAAAAGGCCACATATTGTATGATTCCATCCAAATGAAATATCCAGAATACAGAAATCCATAAAGACAGAACCAGATAGTGGTGATGGTCGCACAACTCTGTAAATATACTAAAACCATTGATTTTTACATTTTAAAAGGATGAATATTACGGTATGTGAATTACATCTCAATAAAGAAATAAAGAAAATATATGGGTTCAACCCAAAAGCTTTCCCAGAAACTTGGAGAAAAGAAAAAGGGTTTTAATTTCCCAATGTTCTAAAAAAAAACAGATCAAATACAGTAGTTCACTTTTGAAAATATAAATAAAAGTATTAAGTAGTTAAGTTTTGGATTTGTGTCCTATAGGAACATAAGAACTGAAGTTTTTTAATTACTCGACTTGATTATCAAAGTAATACCTAGTTATTTTAGAGGTTTTTAAATAGAAAATCATAAAAAAGAAAATTATGAACTTTCCTGTTTTTACACCTCTCCCCACCCTCCAAAAAAGGCAGATGGGGAGAAGCCCACCCTATGGAAGACCTTGTGCCTGGACCCTCTGGCTCCACTGAAGCCATCTGAACACAGGTGGCAAGGCCAAAACCATC
This sequence comes from Miniopterus schreibersii, assembly GCF_964146895.1. Lineage (NCBI taxonomy): Eukaryota > Metazoa > Chordata > Mammalia > Chiroptera > Miniopteridae > Miniopterus > Miniopterus schreibersii. The sequence goes on along the minus strand of NC_138102.1, from coordinate 70,554,349 downwards.
AAATCTGTCTTAGCATAGAGATTTATAAGAGCACTATCATTTTTAAGTCTTCCCGCTGCCCCAACTTTCCCTCATAGCTAAGCCTTGGATTGTGAATGAAACTGATGTTTCCCTTAAATTGAAGGAGCGAGCCCATGACACCTAAAAAGATGCTAAGATATGAAGATAGGAGAACAAAGATAGGAAAGAAATCCAACTTCCATCAAAGCCACAACCCTCAAATTAAAATTTCCCATTAGTCGTATGTCAACATTTCCCTCTAGAGCAGGGAAATGAGTTTCAAAATAACACCTTAAGTTTACCATCCCACTGTCTAGTGCAATTGGCAGCATCCAAAGTCCTTGTTAGAAGGCAAGAGGCATGTCATTCCCACTAGAATATTGTTTGAATGGTACTATATTGGGGGGAAAGGGGGGAAAAAAAGAAAGCTTACAAAATACAGACTCCAGTTCAAATTTTATTTGCATACAAAAATATATTATAATGAGAAGAGCATATCACTGTTTCCAACTATATATAATTAATTACAAATATCTTCATAAAAGCACTTTAAATTACAAGAAAGCTATGTTTTAAGAGAAAATACGATATTAGCATGGGTGGTCTGTTCTAATATGCTGCAAGCAGGTAAAACAAAATCAGTTTCACTGTCGAAATTGCCCAGAGATGAGCCCAAAGGCTAGTTTTAGGAGTAGCCTAAGAATGGCCTGGTGGTAGGCAAGCGCTCAACTCTGTTCCCTCTGGCAGCAAATTCTGTAGCTGATCTTACTGGGTCCTCAGAGCTTCTTGAAGTGTCTCTTTATGATGAAAGGACCCAGAACTTCTCCTTTTCTCACATACCTGTAAGTAGGATAGATAAGGTTATTCACTCTCAAAAGTATACAAGTCCTACGTTTAACCACCATGTCAGACGTGCATCAAAGTAACAAACTTAATAGCGGGCTTCCCACATAATATATGTCTGATTAACTGGTATGACTGGTCAGCCAGCTGCAATTTCCATGAAGTAGACAGGCTTGTTATATGGGTCTAATACAAACTGAGGTGCAATTACAAAATATCTCTGTCAAAACAGGCCTTGGTTCTCTAATGTAATACGGGACAGTGTGTAAGAAAATGGGCAATCAAATCTGCAGGCAGAGAACACACAGGACTTTCCACCTAATATTTCGGTCTCTCTGAAATAGTGTTAAGAACAGAGTTATTTTTAAATAACCAGCTTTGGATCCAATTTTTCAGATTTTACCCCGCTATTTAGCAGAGCGCAGCATGAAATATTTCTTATGGAAAATCAACTCTTTCATTGAGAAAGTAAGGGGCTAGGACAAAATCCCCCAAGCTTGATCTGTGACTGAACAAGGCCCCCAAAGAGCAGGGCTGCTGAAAGGTTTATGTCAGAAGCTCTAGCTGGTCCTCTGGCCGCTGCAATCCTGTCCTTTTGAAACAGAGCACGCAGATTGAGTCTCCATCCCTTCTAGAGTTTCCCTTGCAGTTACGATCAGATATCTTCAGTTTCCAACATTTTTGGTCACATAAAATGGAGTATCATTGGGTAATGGCTAGATGGGAAATACTTAATACAGGTCTTTCAGTAATTGGCGTGGCTCTTTGGTTACAGGGTCTCCCCAAGCCAACTCCCTCTCTTGGGACCCAACCCTCTGGAAGTCAGGACCTCAGTCCCTGGATCTAACCTGAGAAGTTTTCTCTAGCCCATGGGATGGAACCCTCCCGCTTGTCAGCATAATGCTTTCAGCTCAACTCTGAAAGCCTGGGAGGCGATGATGATGGTAAAGCTTCAACCTTGCTCTAATGGCTATGCTATTTTTACTCTCCATTTCTCAAACAAAATGCCATTGTTTGCTGGTGGCCTGTTCTTGCTGTTTGGAAAATCTCATGGTCTACTTTAAGGTAAGCTGACGCTCTCAATTTCTCTGAGCCACTAGGGTCCTGTTTGGGGACCTAAAGGGGCCTTAAGATATAACTTCCTGCCCCCAGGCAAATTGCTAAACATTACAGCACTTTATCAGAGGTGTCGGTTAGTTTTCTGTTTGATATTTTAATACCAGGCATGTACTCACTTGCTAATGTTCTGTCAAGATCAGCAATAAAGTCTTCTAGCTCTTTTGTGTCTCCTAGTTTGGCTGAAAAACAATAGTTGGGATTCAGTTTCCCTGTATCGGAGACACTTGATGACTCCCACGTTTTCCATGATTATGTGACCCCGTTTGGCATCTTTTTTCAAAGATGTTAGTGAAGGGTGTCCTGTACCAACCCCAGTGTCTCCTCCAGTGTTTACTTACGGTCAACTCAGAAAGGTATTCTAAGAGTAGTCTAAAGGTTCCTTTCATGCCCCTTCCCCCCCAGCCACCTGGACGAAGAACCCCCCTTCTCGGCCTTACAACTTTGGCAGGTGGGGGATGGGGGGTGAGAAGCAAGGAAGGAAGATAAAAGGTTTTGATTTTTTTATTGTGTAGGATTTGAGTAATCAGTCAAAAATATTCGGTAAGCATGGCCCTGTGCAGAATGGACACCCAGATCCCTGCTGCACTTCTCTCTCGGACACTTTGTTTGTGCTGTCATCTTAGGCCCTCAGCCCCTCCAGTATGAAATGAATGAACAGCCACTGGTCCTTGTCAAAGTGGCACGGGGAAGGCGACAGGAGGCTTCTCTCTCTCATCTCATTCAGGTGCCAGCAGGAGGTAACGAGTCCTTCTCCTGATCTTGTTCCCTATGCATCCTGATACACACTTTTTTCTGTATATCTTACTTTTTTCTGTAGAGTTCATCATTCGTGCCTTCTCTGAAATACATTACTGGATGTGTGTATTAATTAACCCCTGCTGGCTACAAATGGCTCCTTGTTCTTAGCTTATAACCTCAACTTGCCAGTAGAGCTCTGTTTCCCTCTTTAATTCCTACCTCTTGAGGATCAGGTAGCAGATCTGGACATGTTATAAGCCACTTTCTAGACTGCTCTGTCTGTCTGAATTCAACAGATCCGTTACAGACGGAGGGCTGGACAATGGCAGAGTCCCTAGCGGCTGCTAATATTGCTATGCTGAGAGACTTTTAAAATGTCTCCTTTGAAAGAGAAACTCCGCCTTAATGCAAGAGTGAGAAAAGTGATGGAATCTTCATATTTCTTTTTAGCTGTGTTCCATTTTTATTGCATTCTGCAACTATTTTCAGCAAGTATAATGTTTCTTAAGGAAAAAAAACTCCTTTTGTTTTCAAAAGGGCTCTTGTTCACTGTAACAGAACATTCAGCTCTCTGGCTGGAAACACTTTATGAGTTCCAAAAAATAAGAAACTGTTCATGCGTCTTTAAAACTTTTAGGCCTATTCACATCACAGCAGGGACGGGCTGGAGCTGCTATTTTGAATCACGTTAGATCATCGTTTGACTCGTAATGATGACCCAATTTAATTGCTAAATTGGTAACCTGAAATCATTGGTTAAATAGTTAATGCAATAAAAAAGAATCCTACTTTGCCCTGACCAGTGGGTGTGGCTAAGTGGTGAGAGCCTCGGCCGCACACCCAAGGGTGGCAGGTTCCATTCCCGGTCAAGGGCACGTACCTGGGTTGCAGGTTTGGTCCCTGGCCCTTGTTGGGGCTCGCCCCGGAGGCAAGCAATCGATGTGTCTCTCACATTGATGTTTCTCTCTCTTTCTCTTTCTCTCTCTCCCCTCCTCCTCCCCTCCCTCCCTTCCATTCTCTCTGAAAAATCAATGGAAAAAAATATCCTTAGGTGAAGATTAAAAAAAAAGCATCCTACCTAACTGCTGAATTTTAAACTCTAGAACCAAGCAGCTAAGGACAGCACTGTCCTCTGACAGTCTTGAGGACACCACACGAGAGAAAGCAGAGTCTAGAGTCTACAAGCCTTCCTTCTCCCCATGAATTTGGTTTCCCGAGCCCCCACCCCACCCCCGGCATGTTATCTGATTTCACTTTCACAACGATCAAAATCCTGAAAAATAACAAATTCTACTTCACGCTGTACAGTACTAAGACATTAGTCTCCTATTTGTTTTGTATTTGGGAAAGACTGATTAAGGGTCAGGGGGAGGAGAGGAGAGACCGAGAAGGGGAAGGGATAAAGGGGCCAAAACACTAAGGGCCTCACCTTTCCGAGGAGTGACAGCGGGGGAACATGTAGCTGGAGTGGAGTCTGTTGGAGAATTCAGCTTTTCATCACTGAAGCTGAAGCTGTTCCTATAAAATGAATCTGCACCTTTCGGGAAAGAAAACATAACTCATTGGGAATGGTTTTCAGTCTACAGTCTGTTGATAATCAATAGCTTATCTCCAAAAGGAGCAAAGATATAAATTTCTAGTAAAGAAAACAAGTTGATGTTCAGATTTTATATTTATGCCCCAAAATGATTTGAGGCAGGAGAGCGTGCTTGTGTATGTGTGTGTGTGTATCCAGTCGTACACACCAAAGGCCCTTGCTGCCCTGAGAAAGGCCTGGTGTGATGGAGTCATCACAACCAGCCAGACCTCTTCTGTAACACAGGAGCCCACTGTGCAGGTGTCTGACCAACACCAGGTTGGTTTGAGATCTTAGACATAAGGAATCCTCTTCCCTAAAAAATTTATTTTCTGGTCTCTGAACCCCCTAAGATATAAACACAAGGTTGGATCCCATGCCTTAATAATTTTCCCTGCCTGTTCACGAGAGATCTTAGTCATGGTTTTTCTGAGAGCTTACACACTGGGGATAAGCTGGAGGAGGGTGAAAGATAAAGATTTCTCCTCCTATAGCCTGTCTGTTACAGACACTTTGACTGATTTCATGGTTCCCTCTATTGTCATTACCCACCCCATCCCCCCAAGACCAGAGCAACAGCAAGGCAAAGTCCCAGAAGCAAGGCTGCACTGAGAATCAAGGAAACCACCAGCTACTTGGGTGCCCTTGAACAAAAGGGTATCTCCGGGCCTCAGCTTACCATCAATAAAATGGGAAGATGAACTAAATAATTCTTGATGTCCTTTCCAGTTCTGAAGTTCTGAGATTCTATTTCTCTAAATCCTGCCAAGGGAGAGGAAACCAACCCACAGCCAGCCCAACCATGTGGCTGTGACAGAGAGAGGAGCTACTGGCGAAGCTGCACCAACTCAAAGGGCTCAAAGGCAGAGCAAAGAGGGGAAGCAGGATGTGGCCGCTGAGGTCACAAGGGAACAGTCTTCCTGGTTAAAACAAAACACAAAGCCAGCCACAGCTGTAGCAGAGATGAGCTCTGGAAGGCTCTTCAGGTGAGAGAAGATGCTGAATCCTGAGGGCCTGGCCAGCCCCCTCTCCTCCATGAGAATCGCTTACCTAATCTAATTACCTCCAGGTCAGGAGGAGACAAAAACATCCTTCTTCGGTCCCCTTAACGCAAAATGAACATGACTAAGTTTCAAAAGATATGGCCAGAATAAAACAGGTTTTCAGAAGCAGAAATTTCTGGTCCCGAGAGAATTTATCTTCATCCCTAAAAGGCTGCTACAAGCTCTCAGGCACCTCACCTGGCTCCCTTTCCTCCCACCCTCTTCTGTCAGGTGGCTCCAGCGCCATCCTGTCTTCCTGGCCTACACACCCATCTTGTCCACTTTTTCACGTACGCCTACCCCTCCCAATCTTTTTGCCCTTCAAAGGGCCAGCTCACTTCACCTAAAAGGACCACATCACTTTTTTCAGGGCCTTGATGATGAACACCTACTGAGATTCAAAACGCTGAACCTCTCACATTTCCCCAAAAATATATTCCTTAGAGTTCTGGTCCTTTGGAAAGAAGAACTGTGTAATCAACTAAGTTTGGGAAGCACTGAGCGCCCTCGGAGATTCCTACTGCATATTTCTACTTTAACATCCCTGAGAAGTCTTGTGATAAAGAAGCCCTCTTTCCCAAGTTTACTTGATCATGGGACACTTTTCTGTGGCACCTCTGTTAATATTTCTTAGGATCCTTGTACTCGGTGGAACTCAAATTGGGAAGCTCCTTCTGTTGGCTTTGCCAGCTCTAGAGCAATCTGGACTTTCTCAAGGGAAAGCCTTTTCCCTACATACAGGAGTAGCTGTGTCCACTGCAGACCTACAGTGGCGTGTTACTATTTGTCACCATGCAATAGTCAGGAGAATTGCCACAAATTTGTGGGGTAAGAATGAAGCAAGGCTTAGGGTCAGGGAAACCAAAGAGGGCTCTGGGGAGGCAGGCCTCGTGCACTGACTCTTGAGCCAGAATGAAAGAACATGAGGCCTTTGCATGTTATCTTTGGCTTTGAAGGACACCCGAGAGCATCACCCCCATCCCTGGCCCAGGGTGCCAAACCCAGAGACTCTCTGGCCTGGCCCAGATCTCAGTGGCCACACCTCTGTTCTCTATCTCCCAGAGACAGTTGGCCATGGAGAGCTGGTTTCTCCACCACACCTTATTTCACCCCACCCTGCACCACAGGCCCTTGCCCTGCCTTTGGGCTTCATCTCTATTCTGCTCCAACTCTGCAACAATTTTACACCCACATACGCTCATCCTTTGGGGGGGGGGGCGCATGCACACACTCATTAGCTCACATTCTGGCTCACTGACACACCTGGATGCCTCTTTCTTCCCATGAGTTCCTGGGCATAATCTGGGCCAAACTTGACTCCAGGCTCCGAAATGTTCAACCATCAAAAGGAAATGAACCCCAGCATCCTTGAGCTAAAACTGCCCACAGTTTAATTCTACCCTGTGGTAATATTCTACAAATGTCATTCATGAAAAAGGTGAAAAGGACCACCTCAAGGGCCCCAAAGATACTGTGGGCTGGGCAGAAACTGCCACCATAAAGATGGGTGGGATAAGTGGCTGTGTGCAAGCTGCGAGACCCTGTGCAAGTCACTTCACCTCTGAGCCTCAGTTTCTTCTTTAGCAAAAGGGAAATAATAACTTAGGTGCTCCATGTGTGATACCTACAGTTTTCACGATTTTATTCTCAAGTTTCTGGCAAGCTGGAGGATGGAAGAGGCAGGGGAGGAAAGGTCACTGGACAGAATAATAGGAATCGAGATTCTGGGCCCAGGCTTCCTCCTCTTCTTGGGATAGTAGCAAAATTCTTAAGAGAAGTTGATCTTCAGAGGTGCCCTAGAACAAGCCCCTCAAGAAAAACCACCTACACAGCAGTACCTCACACTCTTGACCTCTCTTTACCCTTTATGTAATAAAATTTCAAATTGTAGCCTTTTATTAAGCACCTGCAAGGAACAGGATCTCATGCTAAGCGTTATGGTAAATTAAAAGGTGAGCAAAGCCTGGCTTCCTGTTCTTTTCACATCCCTGGAACTCAATTCCTTGCAAAATGACATCCAGCTAGTCCAATAAAATGACAGCAATATGCCACTGGCAGATAGCATATTAATGTATTATTGCCCCACCCAGGTGTCAGGTGCTGTTAATAGGGGCTTGAGGGACACATAACAGTGATGATTTGGGGAGCCTTGGCAGGTGGAAAGACTAGATATTTTAAGGCCTTACATCTACTTCAAACGCCCATCTTACAAGCAACCCTAAGCTGCATTAAAACATCTTTGGCAAGTCAGCTTAGTGTGCTGAAGCCAGGAACCTCAAATTCAGGGACCAAGTTTTGTAATACACCGTCAGAAAAAAAGGTAAGCATATTAAATATACAAACACCTAATTTTAGAATCACCAACAGAGCTCGGGAAACTCAGTTGCAAAAACGAAGGCTTGTTTAAAAGGTAGGTGTGCTTTTTTAGTTTAGGGGTGGAGAGAAAGGTAATTTAGGGTTAGCACCAACATGTGCTAGTCCAGCGGGAAGTAAAACCACAGACAGTGAACCTTGGCCAGAGCTCCTGTAAATATAGAACAATCCCACACGTTTAAGGCAAGCAAACTATAGTAATTAACTGAGAAAAAGAGAGCCTTGGACCTGTTTCCCTTTTGCCATAGGGAATGGGGGGGTGAATCTCCTCCTCAAAAATCTAAATTCTGAAAACCTCACTAGAAGTGGGTTAGAATAAGAAAGAGCCCCTTTCTCAGTTTCACCACTATTGTCTCAGCTTCCCTTATGGGACTGCTTGTCCCTCTAGACACCTCTCCAGGTGGCCTTCAGAGTGAGACCTGTCACCCACCCAGAATTCCTAACACAGTACTAGGCAGCCTGAGGTCTCCTAATTCCCCATTCTCTCACGGTTTGAACAAGTTCAGGTTCTAGCCTCAGTGGCTCCTACACCAGATCAGCCAATATGCTACCCATCATGCTGGCACCCAGGGTCCATAAGGTCCCCTCTCCCATGGTCAGGCTGGAATAGTCTAGGCTAAAACATACAGACACTCTAGGTCTTGCACATGCTAAGGAGGCCAGCTGCCCATCCCATAAAATGACCTGACAATATTGCAATAGCCCTAGCATACACAGTAGACTTCTAAAACACATTTGAGAAGTCATAATATGCATTTACAGTTTTGGAAATATTGAGAAAACACTATGGTTTGAAAAATAAGTTTAAACCAAAGATGTTTACAACTCCTGAAGCACTTCTGACGATCAAGTCTGAGCCACACTGCTCTAGCTCCTAACTGCACGGCCCTTTCACTGCCTAAGCTAAAACTACTCCCACAAAGGGGCCCGAGATTACCTGTCGGAACCCAAGTAGGGCAAAGGAACAAGCTATTTTGATCACCCCAATTTGAATGCCACCCTATTGTGAAGTTATCTTGCAACTGTTATTTTGGTTCTCTTCACGTCCCAAGACTCCTTAAGTGGGAACAGAAAGGATTATTTCCTTATTAAACATCCGTTCTCCTCTCCTATCTTTGGGTGGAAGAAGAAATGTCTATTTTTCTCCTTTGGATGCAAGTAACGTAATTTTTTTTAACTAGAAAAGGAAGCGTCCTTCAAAAAAAGGAAACACCCCAGAAATGAGATGGGAACATCTTCAGAGCAATATAACTGTAAAGGTCAAGTGAAAACCAAGGCAACCTTGGTTTAGAGTTTCATGTTAACATTTCATGCAAGGTACAGATTTAAATGTCTATGTGATCTACATGATATAGCATGATATATGCATTTTAGTGTTTCCTTAAAAACATTAAACAGAGCAAATATTTCTTCCTAATCATGAGCTTATGGATATTCCTAATTGCACTATTAAATAGCATCCGTACAATTTTACAGCTAGAAAAAATGAAGCCCACTCATCGCCCAGGGCCCTGAGAGCGCTCAGCCTGGGCTCCACTGCCCCAGCCAGATGACTACTACTTGAAAGATACACCTTCAAACACAACCACCATAGGTACGTGATCTGGGTACAATGGGACTTCAGGTTTGTTCCCGAGGAACTGGCTCCCATTCCAGCCAACAATCCACTGTGACAGCAAGGCCTTAAGGAGACAGCCCATGTGGTTCTGCTGTTTTATAAAAAATGCAAATAACAGTGTCTACTTTATAGAACTGTGGTACTAGTGATCATACAAGACAACACATTTAAAGCACAGCAAAGAGATCACTAATATTAAGAGCTAATAAGTAATAATAGTAATCATAGTAAGGGCTTGGCAGAAGTGACCTCTTATCATTATCTTGGTATGTCTCCCTTTTGGTGGACTAAATTCAGTAGGACCTACCTCTCTCAAACATTCTCTTCCACAGAAAAGCATTAAACACACAAATGATTATGACTAATGTCTGTGCTCAATTCTTGATGGCAATTAAGATATACATATTATGCTTCCTTAAGAAATTACTATTTAGATACACACCGCTTCTGCCAAGACCATTTCTAAGCAGTCTTATGAGAGACAAACTGCACATTTGTCGAAAAGACTAATGTCATCGGAGCCTTCTTTATACCCGCCCCATTACTTCTCTAAATACCCAACAAAGGGCTAGTTCAACAGTTAACAACAAAAGCAGAAAACAAAATATATACACATACCCTAAGAACAGCTACAGATTATTTCAAATATCCCCCCTAAACCGTTCAGAATGTGTTTCAAGCCCCTTCTCTTTGAGGCCCCTGAAAACAGATCTCAGGTCTGAAATCCTACCCAGGGGGAGCTGCCACCCATGAACGGGAGAGCTCAGGCCATATCCCAGCCAAATGAGGCTGTGGTTTAGAAAGGAGCTGTTCTTTGCAATACAGCAGCACTGGACGGGCTGCCCCAGCTTCCTTTCCTGTGGGGCAGAGAATTTGTTCTCTATGAATAAGTTGCTCCATGGCCCAGTAGAAGAAGACGTATTTGTTTGGCCACAGATAGTGAGACAAATTTCAAAAGTTTTAGACTTCCCTTTGAAATTGAATATAAGCTGTCTGGTTATTAGCCACAAAGTCCAAAATAACAAAACGGAAAATTAAGACCACACTATTCCATTCCCTTTCACCTCAAAGCTGCAATTAGATCTAACCCTTGGGCAAGGCTGCCAAAAAAAAAAAAAAAGTCAGTTGGAACTCAGGTTTCTGACTCAAACCCTGAAGGGTGGTGAGTGCCCTTTATCCCTGTTCAAGAGGACAGCTTATGTTCAAGTCCAGGACTGAACCTTTGCCCTGTAACAAGGAAGAACTTCAGATTTGAAAGGAAGAGAATTACAAGGAAAGGTCATTGCTTTTGCTTCCCAAGTTGAGGGCATCAAAGGGACTGGCATTCATGCTCGTAGCCATCTAGGGAGTGAAGCCTCAGGAATAGCCCAGAATTGCTTCAAATTAATTTTGAAAAATAATAAGTAATCCAGGATTTGAAACCGGCAATCATGTAATACTGAAAAGTCAGCAGTGTGCTGTTTGACACCTAAACAGGTATCCCTAATCCTTACAGGACATCTGAGTTCCTGGAGAAAGCTGTCTCTCTTGAGGCTGTTTAGGACAGAGAGACCCTGGAAGCTGCCAGGAAGCACCTCGGAGCCCATCTGCTCTCTGGCTCCCTGTCCAGCCTGAGGGGGCCTTGGAGCCAGCGCTCGCCCACCGGCCTGCCTGAAGGAAGAGGGACACTTCCTAAAATACTTGAACTCAGCCCTGCCGGGGATTCTTTCAAAACTGCATGTAACGCAGCAGCAAGCCTGGGAGCTCAGGGGCAAAAGAAAATGCAAGAAGTTATTTCAAAAATCCCAAGAACAGCGGTTTATGAAACCTTTCCCGGTTTCACAAATGTTTCAGTCTTGTGCCCTCCCATGCCCCCCCCCCATTCCTGTCGCACTTGCTCCACTCCCTCTGAAAAGTTATTGCTGAGAGGGGAGGGAAAGGGGAGAGAAAGAGAAGAAGAGGGGAGGGGAGGGGAGGGGAGGGGAGGGGAGGGGAGGGGAGGGGAGGGGAGGGGAGGGGAGGGGAGGGGAGGGGAGGGGAGGGGAGGGGAGGGGAGGGGAGGGGAGGGGAGGGGAGGGGAGGGGAGGGGACTGGAGAAAGGCTTGAGTCCCAGGAGTTAGATCTGGTCTGGCTGAGACGGGACAAGCTGCTTAAACACTCCTGTCTCGCGACACCTGCAGGCGGCAGGTAGACCAGCTGGCCCTCAAGCGCCTTCCCACGACCACCCCCGCTTCTTGCCCCTTCCCCCTCCCGGTGGCACATCTCCCCCCGCGTCCTGGAGACCGCCGCGAGCTGCGGGGCTGGCCTCGCTAGCCCCGCACCTCTGCCTGCAGCTGGGCAAACTGAGCCCCGCGCGCAGGGAGCTCCTGAGGGGAGGGCGCGCGAGCCTCCAGGGCTCCGGGCACCCTCTTTGGTGGGGTCGCACTCACTCTCGGAGTCGCTGAAGCCGCTGCTGTCGCTCACACTGGCGCTGCTCCGCCGCTTCATGCGCGCCAGGTGCTCCTCGTAGTGGAAGTGGCGCTCGTGGAAGGGCGACGCGAAGTCGGCCAGCACCGCGTCGAACTCGCACAGCGCGTCCGTCAGGTCCCCGGCGGCCGCGGAGTCCAAGGCCGGAGCTGCGGGCAGGGGCCGCGGGCTCAGACCGTGGGGACCCGGCCGCCTGCGCGTCCCGCCTGCAGGGGCCGCCACCATTCCCGAAAACAGCTAACGTCCGCTGCGCGCTCGGCAAGTGACAGCCACGCGGTCGCTGCCTTCGCTTCTAAGTTTTTAAATATTCTCAACCACCCCTTGAAGCCCGGCCTACGACCATGCCCACTTTAGAGATAGGAAAACTGAGTCTCCAGCGGGTAAAACTACAGGCCAAAGGTCACCCGCGTGTCGTCACAGCGGAACTCTTTCCCACGCGCAGCCGGGTACGTGTCCCCAGGCTCGCTCCCCCGGGGGCGTGTGCGAACCCGGGGGCGAGGGGAAAACTGAGTCAGGTTACCCCTGCGCTGTGACGGGCTCTGACCCCCAGCCCCGCGTGGGGAGGGCGGCTGCGCCCCCAGGGGCAGGTTCCCGCCGGCGAGGATGGAAGGGAGGCGGGGTGTGCAGAGACGGGGGGCATCTCCCTTCCTTCCCGGCCCTCCCCCCGCCCGCCCCGCAGGCTCGGGGCTTTAACGGGACCCCCACTCACCTGCGGCAGCGGCGGCCGCGGGGCTGCCCTGCGCCGCGGGCGGCTTCATGGGAGGGCTCGGCCCCGCGCGGGCCCGCGGGACGCTCGCCCTGAGGCCGGCGCGCTCCGGGGCTCGCTCCCCCCGCGCGCTCCCGCCCTGCCTGTGCCCCCGCCCGCGCGCTCCCGCCCTGCCCGTGCCCTCGCCCTGCTGCGCTCCCGCCGCGCGTCTCCCCGCACCGTCCGCTCGCGCGCTCTCCCTCCGGCAGCCGCCACCGCGGCCCCGCCGTCTTATAGCCGCCGGCGGAGGCGGGGAGGGGCGGGGCCGCTGGCTGGGTCCCATCCGCCGCGCGGGGGACGCCCCTGTCCCCAGACACCGCCCTCGCCACGCGCCCGCCGGGGAACCGCAGCGACTAGGAGTGGCCGGAGCCCAGGTTACAGCCCCAAATATTTACCCGCCGCTTTCCCCGCACGCCCTGACAACCCGACCCACGAAAATGCCTTTGACGTCACCAGAGCCCCAAAGAGTTTACCATGTGGCTGGAGCTCCGCTGCTTCCGGACCTGTGCCCTAAACCTCCTGGAGCCTCAGTTTCCTCATCTGTGAAATGGAAATGCTTGGCCTCCCGGGTTTGCTAGGAATAGCCGCGGGAGTCCCAGAGAGAGTCTCCCACGGGTCCCCACCCCACTTCCCCGAGGGGCTTACGAGTTGTGGGTGCAGCCCTGGCCCCGTGGCTCAGTTGGTTAGAGCGTGGTCGCAAAACGCCAGCCAAGGTTTCAGGTTCGATCCCCTGGAGAGGCAACCAATGAACGCCTGAATCGGTGAACAACAGATGCATGTCTCTCTCTCTCAAAATAATAAATAAGTAAAATTTTTTTGAAGAGTTGTGGGTGGAGAGGGCTGGGGCAAGAGGGACAGAAGTCGGCGCGGTCCACGCGTTTCGGAGCCTTAATTGCTCCCCGCCTTGAGCCGGGGGCGTGACTACAGTCCCGGGCGTCCTGCCAGCCCCCACTTCACCCCGGAGGAGCTCGTTAGCGGAATAAAGGCCGCGTAGGTGCGGAGAGTACCTGGCGCCTCTCAGCCCACACCCCTGGGCCGCCCTCCGCACCCCCCGCCCAGCCGCCCGCAGGGGACCGGTGGGGACCGAGAAAGACTCCTCTCGTGCGCCCAATGCTGTAGCCACTGACCGCAGCTGGCTATTTAAATGTAAAGCAGTTAAAATAGAATAAAGTGAAAAATTGAGTCTCTCAGTCGCACGAGACACATATCAAGTGCTCAACAGTCACCGCTAAACCTTCTACTGGAAGAAGCTGCCAGGGTCCCTGACCCACAAAACCGGCCTCAGGGACAAGCAAGGGGTCTTACCCTGGTTCTCCAGGGCCCCCAAGGTCAGGTCTTGGCACGTGCCATTTTCAGCCCCGGAGCAACCCTGAGAGGTGGGATCACTGCTGCTGTTTGACAGGGGAGGAAGCAGGCGCGGCGAGGTTCTGTGGCCTCCAGCCGCTAGTGATGGAAAGGCAGCCCCGTCTGGCTGCAGAGCTGCTCTGGGCTTCACCACACCCTCCACAGTGTAAGGCGGAGACCTGAGCAGACCGGAGGGAGAGACTCCAAATACAGCAGCAGATAACCCAGGTCCTTAACGCAACAAGGCAAGGCATGTGCATTTTTCATTTCCCCTCTGTTTTCCTTCTTTTTCCCGCCTCCCTTTTCAAATTATTTTTTTTTCTCTTTCCCTTCTTCATACTCTTTGACTTGCATGGCACCCACTGGTGATGCCCTGGGCTAGCAGAGCAGCCACCCATCCATCTGGCAGCTGAGACCAAGGAGCTGCCTCCCAAATGCAGCTCTCCCTCCTTAGCCAGGGCTGGGTGCAGGGTGGGGGACACCCCAGCCCCTCTCTTGCATGGTGGCTCAGGGTCCCTGTCAGCTGAAGAATCAACCAAATGGACTTTCAAAACAGCCTACAAAACAACTCCAGTTTTGCCCTCCGCCGTTTGGCTCAGTGGTTAGAGCGTCAGCCTGCAGACTGAAGGGTCCCGGATTCGGTTCCGGCCAAGGGCACGGACCTCGGTTGCAGGCTCAATCCCGGGCCCTGGTCAGGGCTTGTGTGGGAGGCAACCAGTCGATGTTATTCTCACATCCATGTTTCTCTCTCTCTCAGTCTCTCTCTCTTTCCCTCTCGCTCCCTTCCACTCTCTCTGTAAAACAATGGAAAAAAATATCCTCAAGTGAGGATTTAAAAACACACACACAAAATCAACCCTGTCAATTTACTGAGACAGTGCCAATGAAGGTAACCTCATCTTCACCCCGAGAGGTTGGTTGGTTGTTGTCATCTGCACCCCATTGTAAGGGAACTCACCCAAGCATTGGGGAGATGGCTGGGCAAGGGGTCCCTACTCAAAGTGTCACCTCCTCTGGGGTGGGTGTCACTTTGGTTATGGAAGACTACTGCTCTCCTCTTTCCTAATTATAATTTTAATATATAGGAAAATATAGAGAATTGGGTAATAGCACTCTGTGTAGCCACCACTGAGAATTAACACTTGTTAACATTTTGTTATTTTTGCTTCAGATATATATGGTGTTTTTGAAGTATAACTTACATACAACAAAGTAAGCAAAATTTGAGTTTAAGTTTGGTAAATCCAGATCAAGATGTAGTATTTCGTTATCACCCCAGAAGGGTCCTTATGCCATTTTCCAGTCAATAGGACCCCATAGGTAACCCCTATGGACATTAACCCCAAGGATTAGTTTGCCAATTCTAAAACTCCTTAAACAAAACCACAGTGCATGTATTCTTTTATATCTGGCTTCTCTGCCTAACATAATGCTCCTGAGACTCAGGCACATTGTTGCAGTATTAATCCTTCCTCCTGCTGGTGGACATTTAAGTTGTTATTTTGTTGTTGCTGCTGCTGCTGCTGCTGCTGGTGTTACTTGGAGTGCTGCAGTGAGTAGTCTTGTACCTGTCTCCTTGTGTACGTGATTCAGCGTCTCTAGGATATATATCTAGAAATGGAATATACAAATTGCTTTAATTATCTCTAGTCACTGACTAATATAAAGCTGCTATGAACATCCTTGTACAGTTTTTTGGTGCACATAAATACTCACTTCTCTTGGGTTTATACCTAGGAGGGAAATTTCAGAATCGCAGGAGAAGAGTATGCTTAGCTTTCAAAGATTCTGTTTTCTGGAGCGGTGGGATGAATCTACACTTCCAGCGGTGTATATGAATTCCAGTTGCTCCATGTTTGTGTCAACATGTGATATTGTGAGACTTGTTAATTTTAGCCATTCGGGTGAGTGTTTACTGGTGTCTTACTGCAGCTTTTTTTTTTTTTTTACCCTTTCTCTGTGGCTTTAATTTGCATTGCCCTAAAAAATAATTAAACTGACCACCTTTTCATATGCTTCAAATATTTCTTAATATGAGAAATTAGAACAATACAGATAAAGTTGAAATCCCCTTTTCCATACTTCCCAATCCTATCTCCCTGCCTCCCTCCTCAGAGACAAGCATTACCACGAATTTGTGCGTACCCTACTAGTCCATGTTTTTGCACCTAAACTATATTTATATGATTACCAAAAAAGTACACTATTTACATAACTACTTTCATGTTGCAATACACTTGGTTTCAGTCAACATTGTTTTCACATATGTTGATACATACAGATTTGGTTTACTCATTGTATCTGCCAAGTAGAATTCCACTGAATGACCACAGCACAGCTTATCCACTCTTCAGCTGATGGACACTTAGGTGGTTTCCAGTCTTTATCACAAACAATGCTACAGTCATCCTGTTACTATCTCTTAGTTACTGGCTTTCAGTCCACTTCTGCATTCACCTTGATTCCTTCCCTAGAACCAGACAAAAGGCAAGGTTGAACCCTTAGGCCCTTCAGTCTTCTGGCTGGGTTCCATTTTCTATTCCAGAGCCTCCTAATAGTCCACAGCCATCTGACCACAGTGACAAAGATGGTAAGTGACCTCACTGTTCAGGTGTGACCTTGTCCTCATGGAAGAGGGGTGGAAGCAGTGTCTTTCACCAGCCCAAAACCTAAATTAACCGTAACATCCTTACACTGGGATTTACACACATTTCAAGTTCTAGAAGATAATTCTGTCAACCAGGTCTCCTTCCAGAAAAAGACTTGAGGTAGCTTATGATTTTGAAACAGGGTAATCACAACTTCTTACATTTTTAAAGACTAGTTCTTTTTTTTTAAGAGTTATTTATTTTTTAATAGAAAGAAAAAGGGAGAGGGAGAGAAAGAAACATTGATGTGAGAGTGAAACATCAATCGGCTGCCTCCTGCACACCCCCTACCGAGGATCAAGCCCACAACCCTGGCATGTGCCCTGACTGGGAATCGAACCAGCTACCTTTCGGTGCATGGGACGATGAAACCAACTGAGCCACACCAGCCAGGGCAAAGACTAGTTCTTTATCCTAATTCCCATCTCTCCTTCCTTTGTACTATTAACCCCTCTCTCCTTAAAACTTGTCCTGACTCCGAGCCTTCCTCTTGACCTATGACTCCCAGCCTTCCTCTACAGACACCCTGTGGAAGAAGCTTCCAGTTGTTTCCTATTATCAGATCTCCCCTTCTTATTTAGTAATAAATAGGTAGGTGCATGGGTTCCCGAAATAAAGATTATACTTCCCAGCCTCCTTTCCAGTTAAGAGTGTCAATTTGGCTAAATTCTGGACAGCAGGCTTTGAGCAGAAGCATCCTATACAAACCTCAGAATGTGTCCTTAAAGGAGTGGGACAGGCCCTGTCACCCTTGTTTCTTTCAGATGGATGGAAGGCAGACATGAAGCTAGATTTCACACATGAGGTGGCAGCGAAAAGAAGACTCCCGGGTCCCTGATGCCATGGAGCCGCCATACCAACAAACTCTGGAATACCAACACATACATGAAAGGAAAATAAAATGTTCGTTTTGTGTAAGCCACTATTTGGGGGGTTTCTAACCCTTGCAATTGAGCCTAATCCAAAAACCTAATACTTCACATAAATTTCATCTGGAACCCTTCAACTCTGGACATGTCAATTTAAAATACAGCCATTTCTTTCTGGCTTAAGCAAGTTTGAGTTGTATGTCAGTGACCATATTAGTTTTCTAGAGCTGCCATAGCAAGGTACCCCAAACTGGGGAGTTAAAACAACAGAAGTGTTGTTCTGGAGGCTAGAAGTCCAAAATCAAGATATTGGCAGGGTTAGTTCTTTCTAAAGGCTCCGAGGGAGAATCTGCTCCATGCCTCTCTCCTCGTTTCTAATGGTTTAGGGCCATATTTGGCATTCCTAGGCTTGTAGATGCAACACCTTGTAGGTGATTTCTGCCTTCATCTTCACATGGCCTTTCCCACGTGTGTCTTTGTCTATGTCTCTTCTCATTTTCTTAAAAGGACACCAGTCATGTTAGAGGAGGGTCAACCCAAAGATAAGTATGACCTCATCTTAACTTGATTACATCTGCAAAGACCCTATTTCCAAATAAGCTCACATTCACAGGCACCAGAGGTCAGGACTTTGACTTATTTTGGGGAGATCACAATTAAACCTACAACAGTGACATAAGCTCAAAATTGACCTACAGAAGCCAAAATCACCTTAAAGGATGGTTATGCTACCTGATTTCAAGACTTCCTATAAAGCCACAATTATTAAAACAGTGTGGTATTGGCCAAGGATTGACAAATAGACCAATGGAACAGAACAAGTTCAGAAATAGATGCACATACATTTCATTAATTGATTTATGAGAAAGATGTCAATGCAATTTAGTCAGGAAATAAAAGTCTTTTCAAGAAGTGGTGCTGGAATAACTACATATGTATACAGAAAATTTTTTTTTTTACCATAACACCTGCTACACCCTACACAAAAATTAATTTAAGATGGATCATAGACCTAAACATAAAAGCTAAAACTACAAAGTTTCTAGAAGAAAACACAGGAGAATATATCTTCATGACTTTGATGTAGAGAAAGGGTTTTTAGACAAGATACAAAAGGCACTCACTAATCACTTTTTTAAAATTGAGAAATCAGACTTGATCAAAATTTAAAGCTTTTGTTCATCAAAGATACCATTTAAAAAAAAGAAAGGCAAGCCACAAGCAGAAAGAAAATATTGCAATACATATATCTGACAAAGGATTTGCTTTTAGGACATAGACCATTTACAAACTAATAAAAAAAAAAATGTTTAAAAAAGCAACCTGGTAAAAACAAAAGATGGGTAAAACACTAGAACACACGCCACACAAGAGAAGATATATGAATGACTATTAAACACAGGAGGAGTCAAACATACAATTACCTTGTGATCTAGCAATTCTCCTACATATTTTCCCAAGAGAAACAAAAAACAACCGAAGAATACATTTTTATTCATAATAGCCACACACTGGTAACAACCCAAATGCCCGTCAACAGAAGAATAGACATACAACTGTGATGTAGTCATACACCGGAATACTGCTTAGAAATAGAAATAACAAACTGCTGACACACAACTACAACATGGATGATTCTTAGTAATACTATGCTTGCAAGAGTGCTGTGGTAGGTGGAATGACAGCCCCTCAAAGGTGTCCACGTTCAAATCTCTGTAATAACATGGCAAAAGGGCCTTTGTGTGATGAAGGCTATGGACCTTGAGATGGGGAGATGATTCTGGATTACATGAGTCCTTAAAAGCAGAGAACCTTTCCTGGCAATGGTCGGAGGGAGTTGTGACTATGTTTCTGGCTTTGAAGATGGAGAAAGGGGCCACAAGCCAAGGAATACAGGTGATTTCTAGAAAGTGAAAAAAGGCACTCCCCCTGGAGAGTGCAGAAAGGAACCCACTCTCCCAACACCTTGACTTTGGCCCACTGAGAACAACTTCTTGGACTCCTGACCAAAAAAAAACCTGTAAAACAATATATTTCTGTTGTTTTACTCAGTTAAGTTTGGGATAATTTGTTACAGCAGCAACTAGAAAACTAATAAGGTATATACTGTTATGATTCCATTTATATGAACCCAAGTCTAAAAACAGGTAAAACTAATCTATGGAGCTCTAAGCCAGAGCAATGACCCAGCGAAACGGGTCACTATGGAACTTGCAGGAAATGCCCTGTGTCTTTATTTGAGTGATGGTTACATGGGTGTATATATTCATCAAAACTCATTGAACTGTACACTTAAGATTTATGCAGTTTACACAAAACATACCTCCATAAAAAATAAACTGACGCAGGTGAGCCATGCGGTTTGCCTTCCCTGATGATCAGGGTCTCCTACTCACAAGTTCTGGCCTATTGCTTTCGAGAGCAAGCACACATCCTTACCACTTGCCGACCCACCAAATCACCATCTCAAATCCAAACTCTCACTGCCTTAATCATCCTAAAAAGACCCAAGAAAGTGTAGGATTCTCTGGCAAACAGATGTCCCTGCACAGTCCGCAGGAGGGAAGAGAAGCAGCTCTAACCCCCGACATGTATCAGACCCTCCACATGCCTCTCATTCATTCTGTCCTCTTGACAAACCCACAAAGTCAGTATTAAGATCTCATTCCACAAATGAGGAATCTGAGGTTCAAAGAGCTTTGAATCTGTCATGACACAGCTAATGGGAGACAGTGCTTCACTTCGTGTGCGTTTGACTCCCCTGGTTGGCCCTCCTTCAGTGACCCCAAGTTACCTGCCTCCCAGACTTTACTTACCCCCTTGCCCCTGGCACTGGGCCTGCTTCCCACCAGGGACTTCCTAGGCTTTACTGTATAAGAAACCAGGAGGTGAATGCAAGCGGAACATTTTAGAGTTCAGGGCCCTCCTTGAAGAAGGCCCAGCTGAGACTCTGAAAAAGGCAGCTTTTTTTCATAATTGCCAAAATCTGAGAACAACCAAGATGTCCTTCAGTAGGTGAATGAATGAACTGGTATAGCTAGATAATGGAATATTATTCAGTGATAAAAAGGAATGAGTTACCAAGTCATTATAAGACATGGAGGAGCGTCAAATGCATATTAGTAAGTGAAAGAAGCCAGTCTGAGAAGGCCACATACTGTATTATCCCAGCTCTATGACATTCTGGAAGAGGTTAAACTATGGCATAAAAAGATCAGTGATTGCCAGGGGCTAGGGGAGAGAGGCGTAAGTGGAGCACAGAGGATTTTTAGGGCAGTAAAGCTGTTCTGCATGATACTATAATGGTGGATACATGTCATTACACATTTGTCCAAACCTGTAGAATGTACAAGAGTGAACTGCAATGTAAACTAAGGACTTTGGGCAATTATGATGTCAACGTAGTTCATCAGTTGTAATAAATGCACCACTCTGGTGGGAGATATTGACAATGGGGGAGGCTATGCCTGTGTGGGGTTGGGAGGTACATGGAAAGTCTCTGTGCTTTCCACTCAGCTTTGCTGTGAACCTAAAATGTCTCTAAAAAATAAAGTCTATTTTTAAAAATAGTAAAAGGAGTCATGTCAGAGAAAACAAGAGACTTTTTAGAGAAAGAAAAATACCTCAATGTGATTTTTTTACAGATTTATCTCAATATGATTGACATACAATAGACTGCACAAATATAAAGTGTACAGTTTGATAAGTTTTAACATGTTTACAAGACAGTGAACACGGCCACCACCCTCAAAGGTTTCTTTCTGCCTCACTGTAGTCCCTTTCTGTCCCATCCTGTCCCCTCCCCACTCCTAGGAAACCACAAATCTGCTTGCTGTCACCAAAGAGTAGTTTGCATTTTCTGGAATTTTATATAAATGAAAAGTACAGTACATAATCTCCTTCTGTAATCATTTT
The DNA here is from genome assembly GCF_964146895.1 of Miniopterus schreibersii. Lineage (NCBI taxonomy): Eukaryota > Metazoa > Chordata > Mammalia > Chiroptera > Miniopteridae > Miniopterus > Miniopterus schreibersii. The sequence continues at coordinate 70,533,073 of NC_138102.1, read as the reverse complement.
GAGGTTCATCCATGTTGTTGTGTGTATCAATAGCTTGCTCCCTTTTTGCTAAATAATATTCCATTGTGTGGATATACCACAATGTGTTTATCTGTTCATCTGTTGATGGACATTTGGGTTGTTTCTAGGTTGAGCTACGACACATAAAGCTGGGATGCAGCTATGGGCAGGAGCTTTTGTGTCTCTTGGGTAAATACCTAAGAGTAGAAAGACTTGGTCATATGGTAGGTATGTGCTTAACTTTCAGCTCCTAAGGGAAGAACAGCACTTTAATGTGATTTTAAACCAAAACGGCCCACAGCAGATCTCAGGCAGTTTCAAAACAGAAGTTTCCCTACAGCTGGGTTCTACAACTTTCTGCTGCCACCGTCTGGGGAGCAAAGAAAGAAGAAAGCTGTCCCCAGAAGCCCCCCTCCAGGACCAGAACCTTTCTCTGCTCTCTTCAGCAGCGTTGCCCCCTCCCCATCACTCTGGCAACCTACAGCATATGCAAGGACCATTCACCTAATGTGATGACCAGGGGGGAATTTTGGAGTAATTCAAGCCACAAACATAACTCAGTGGGGAGGAAGAGGAACGTGGGCTTAAATCTATTTTTCAGCCGGATGTAGCATCCTAATGTCACAGAGGAAAAAACTTCAAATGCTAGAAATGAGCTAGCACTCTCTTTACAACCCAAGCTAGCTTTGCAAGTCATGAAATATGTCAGAGGTGTTTTTCCCCTATTGCCTGGCACAGGCTACATACTTAATTTGCATTTGAATGAATAAATGAGTAAACTAATGAATACCATACATATTCCTCTAATTAGTCACAGTAACAGTAAAGATGCAGTTGGTTCATGTCAAAAGCACTCAGCGAACTAGTGGTCAGAAAGCCTGGATTCTGGCACTTGCCTTGCTGCTGACCTAGCTGTGCACTACGGGCAGGACCTGGAACTTTTCTGAGCCTCAGATCCTATATATGTAAGAAAAACAGCCTGGCTTTTTTTTAACTTTGGGGACATTTAAATAAGATGACACATGCAAAAATCCTTTGTAAACTGTTAGCATGCCACAAATGTAAAATGTCTGCGTTTACAAATCTCTTTACAAATGTATGAGCAAATAAAAACAATTATACACCGGGACTTTTTTACAGGGTCTTCTGTAAACTCAAATCTGCCTCGTATATTTAGCTCAACATCATTAGTGAGTTAAGGAAGAATAAACTTTTGCCAACACTAGTAAAGCAGGACACTGAGCCATAAAGAGGTTAACTGAACTCCCAAAGATCACGCGCAGAATCATTGTTCAGGCAAACTTGAAGCAGGCTCTCCTTTCTGAGGACAAGGTCACCTCTTTGCACACTTCTTTGCACTGTTGTACAACTGACACTCCTAGGTGTGGAGATCGGCTTAGTAAGTCCACCTGGGAAGCAAAGGCTTGATTATTTTATAAGTGATGTTACTTCAAATACGCAGTCCAACATGATTAGAAGAAAAGAAAACTAACAGTCTATTCATTCAAGAGGTTATTTTCACCATGGTTAGAAGGAAAAAAGGAAACATAAAGATCTAAAATATTCTTCAGAACAGGCCAGATCCTCATCCTACGCTACTCTGTCCTCCCGTCTCTCCCCATTACCCAGAGTTTATTTAGGAAGAATATCTTATTTGGGCTGGAGTTGGGGAACATTACTGTAGACGTGAAATCGTAAGTCACGACCTTTTGAGGGCTACGCAGTGGATTCTCCCTCTTCTGCATTCTGTGACTCTGTTTTGTACTTCCAATACGATTTTTCTTCCCTATGTTCTAACATAGGTGCTTATATGAGTAGAAATGAAAAAATAAACAAACACACAAACGGGGCTATGCAGGGAGAAGTAGAAATAAAAATGAAAAATTCCCTTCTGAGTAGCATCCTTCACCAGAATCTTCTGGAAGAGAAAACTTCGAGATGACCATGCTAATTGCAGTGATACACAAGTAAGGCAATGACCCGCTTTCAAGAATTCAAAACAGGCCAGCTCCAGCTCCGGGGCTCCCAGGGCTGTAGAAGCAGCACTCCTGCCAGACTCAGTGGGAGAGGAACTCTCGGCAAGCTCTCCCCATCTCTCCCTACCTGGTACATTCATCCCCTTGAATACTCTTCAGAAGGATGACCTTTTGAGAAGAAAATGTAGTTTAACTAATAGCTTTTTTTCAATTAAGAGTTTGGGTAATTTTGCATGAAAAAGAAACAATGAAAATAAGTTTTATGCTGTCAACATAGAAAATTTTAGTGTTCAGTAAAACCTCATACTGTAAATAAAGTAGAATATAGTGACTTATGTTAATTGGAGGGGGATCAGTGTGAATACAGACCCTTTCAGCTCTCTCATTAAATGTGGCTCAAGCCAACAGCTATTCTTTGGTTCATCCTCAGCACATGAGAACATTGCTTACACTAGGATTTTGTTCTCTAACTTCACTAAATGGTAAAGGGACTCCTTGGAGAGTGGCTGATTGACTGTCTTCGGGAAGGAGGGGAAATCACTTTGAATATGGAATATCTGGTTGTTTCCAGAGAGAAAAGAAGACTTTAAAAATATTTGCAGTCAAGTAACTCAGGGTGGGCTCCCACTGGCTGTGTAATGACAAGTAAAGTATCGCCATCTTCACATGCAGTGTATATCAGTTGCTCTCACATTGAGAGAGCATGAGAATCACCTGGCGACATTAAAACACACATTGCTGGGACCACTCCCAGAGTTTCTGACTCAGTAGGGCTGGAATAGGGCCCAAGAATCTGCATTCCAACAGATTCCCAGGTGAAGCTGCTGCTGCTGCTGGCCTAGTGACCATACTTTGAGAACCACTGGTAAAAATTATCTTATTTGAGCTGGCTGAGTCGGTGAGCATCTATGAGTTTGTTATGATACTCAAAAGAAAAAAGTCAGTATAAAATAAACAGAATGGGCAGTTGTAAAAAAATTACATTTATTAATATACATGGATGTTTGTATCTCCTTTTAAATACATGTTGGTTTATAAAGCATAGTTCTTTTAAAATCTGTGTAAGCAATGAGTGGAAATTCACAAGTTAATGAAACAACTCCAGGAAAAGTAAGAACTGTACCTAAAGCAAGAAAATTTAATAACATGGTAGAAAGGGGTCCAGACCTCAATCGGTACCAGTAATGCACAATAACCAAGCAAAATCCTATGTTCCAAGATGATGAACTAGTGAAATGGCCCAAAGAACAGAATTAACTCAGTCACTCATATCCTAGAAAAGAAAACCTCTAAGTGCTTCGTTATAATGAGATGCTCATAAGGCAGCAATATGTTTTCAATTAAAATATCAAATAAGGTTAATATATCATAATGGCAGGACAATTTGTTTGGTGATGCTGGCCATGTGAAACCTACGCCAATTTCATTCCTGAGGAAGACATCAAGTTTTAATAAACTAAAATCTATGAAAAAGTAATATGCAATCCCCATTGATGAATCAAGGTGCAACTTAAGTATAAAAGGCACTTAGCTAATGACTCAGGTTTGCATTATTCTGGACTATGAAACCAAAGAATCCATCACCTGGAAGCACAGAAGGTCTAATTATGTCTTGTTTTATTTTTACCTTTAGAATTCTTTATTCCTTCAAACTAATATTTTACTCAGTTGTTCTGTTTGTGTTTTACTCCTGTGCTTTCTGTCTCTGCTATCCTATCTCTAATCATTTGTGCTGCTTTTTCTTTTTCTCTGTTTGGTCTGTTTTCAGTCATATCTTTTCACTCTGTTTTCTTTAGGCATTCATTGGTGTATATATTTTAAATAGTGTACATATCTTATGATGTATATATTTTATATTTTATACAATGGTTTTTATATTTTTAATTTTATAACCTATAACCATATGATTAGTTTCCATGTCTTCAGGTGTTGTTTTTCATTTTAATGAGTATGTGGATAAATTGCAATTTAATCAATTTCCCATTTTTATCATTTAGATTGTGTTCACTTTTTCACTTTTGTAAATGATCCTTTGGTGACTAGTCTAGCAGCAACATCTTTAGGTATATCCATGATTGTTTCCTTAGAATAAATTCATAAATCTCTTCATATAATAAATTAATAAATTGCTGGGTCAAAAAAATATAAAATCCTAAGTCTTTCAGTATGTAGTTTCACATTACAACACAATTATACAAATTAGAATATAACTTTCCACAGGAAACACAAGGCAATACTATCCCACCAGTTAATTTCCTTTACATGCTCTCCTACAGACCAATCTTCAGAAATAGTAATATTTTGAGCTGTTTTCCTGGAAGGAAAAAAAGGGGAGGGAAATTATGAGTTCGCATTTTAACAATCTGATACAAAAGAAGTAACTACTCTTTAAAATGTCACCTTTATTAAGCCAGTGCCATCTGAGAGCACCTTACAATGTAGTGCCTGTTTTGTGAAAGCACATTTGTTTGGTTTCAAGGCTTGTGCAGGAGCCTGGGGGCATTCCCATCCCCCTTTGTGCTCCGATTCTCCTTAGCAATGCCGACTAAGCACTTTGTTTTCAACCACATGGTCTGGTCTCTGCATAGCTATACCATGCCTTTTAGATTAAACCTGATTTCTTCCTTCAAGTGGATGCTTTATTCTTATAGCCAAGAAGGCTCAGAATTCAAAGAAAGAAGATCATGTTTTATAATGTTTATTAATGTCTTCAAACTATGTGCCCATCTGTTCTGAGTCTGAAAGAAATCAAAGTTAGGCTTACAGAAAATCAGGCACAGTGAATCAATCAATTTACTAACGATTGTTGAGTGCCAACAATGTGTAAGGCAACAGGAGTAACCAAAGTCAGAGAGTAAACTTAAAAATGCATTGATAAACAGTCTGCTTTCCTTTAGTTTTAGTTGATTTCCCTGGAATATTGGATGAATGTTTAAGTTTGCATTTTGTTTTTCTAGATGTGTATTTTTTCTTAGCCTGGAAGAAGACTATGGTAGTTATGTTTTTAAAGTATCCTGTTTTTCCTCAAAAGATGCTTTTTAAAATTAAGAAATTTGAGTCTCTTGCCATGTGAGTATTGGCTTAATGTTTTCTGTGAAATGTCCATTCATGTCTTATGCCTATTTTTCTTTTATTTATTTATGTTTTTAATTGATTTTTAGAAAGAGAGGAAGGGAGAGGGAGAGAGGGAAACATCAATGTGAGAGGGAATATCCATCAGTTGCCTCCTGCACGCCCCCTACCAGAGATCAAGCCCACAACCGGGGCATGTGCCCTGGCCTGGAATCGAACCAGCAACCAACTGAGCCACACCAGCCAGGGCTCTTATGCTTATTTTTCTATTGGGTTGTTTTACTTTCCTTATTGATTTGTAGGAGTTTTTAAAATATTCTTTGATACAGATTATTTGTTATATGTGATATATCTTCTCTCAGTTTGTAGCTTATCATTTCACCTTCTTTAACATGTCTTTTGATGAATACAAGTTTTTAATTTTAATATAGTTAAATTCATCACACATTTATTTTATAGTGGGCTTTGTTGTGTCCAATGTTTAAGAAATCCTTTCCTACCCTCAAGATCTAAAGATATTCCCCCATATTTTCTTCTAAGAGTTTTGTTGTTGTTATTAATCCCCACCCAAGGATATTTTTTCCATTGATTTTTAGAGAGAGTGGAAGGGAACGTGGGAGGAAGAGAGAGAGAGAGAGAAACATCAGTGTGATCAGTGTGAGAGAGACACATCCATTGGTTGCCCCCTTGCACACCCCAACTAGGGATTGAACCTGCAACCCAGGTACGTGAGAGTCAAACCTGAAACCCTTCCGTGTGCTGGCTAATGCTCTGACCACTGAGCCACACTGGCCATGGCACTTCTAAGAGTTTTAAAGTTTTGCTTTTGACGTTTGAATCCTTAATCTATCTGGAGTTGATTTGCATGTCTGATGTGAGGTAAGAATCTGATTTGCTTTTCATGTGGATAATAATTTTTTACTGTTCCGTTTGTTGCATTCCTCATAAACAATCCAGGAAAAGCAAATTAAGACCATAAAGGGATATCAATTTACACCCATTCAATTGGCAAAAATTGAGAAGTCTGGGAATACCAAGTGCTGGAGAGAATAGATCAATAGCATGGTAAGAGTATAAATTTGTTACAACTACTTTGGAAAAGAGTCAGGCATTATCTTGCAAAGTTAAATATTCACACACCCTACAATTGACCCACATCCCATTCCTGGGTATAAACCAAGAACAACCCCAGCAGGTGTGCACTGAGAGAGAGAGAGCCACATACGAGAATATCCATCACAGCACTGTTCATTGCAGCAAGAAATGAGAAAGCCTAAACGTCCGTGCCTAGGAGGCAGGATAAATAAGCGCTGTTGTATTCACACAAGGAAATACTATACAGCAGTGAAAATGACTCGCAGCAGCCCACAACAAAAGGAATGACTCTTAGTAAGAGAAACTAAATGAGAAAAAATGTCCCAGAGGATTATATTCAGCACGATATTATTTTTATAAAAGTCAAAAACAATTAAAATTAATCATTATATTGTTTGCATGCGAATATGTGTGATAAAAATATTTTAAGTCAAGAATGAATAAAAACATAAAAATTGAGAATTGTGGCTACATAAGTGGGGGCAAGCAGGAAGGAAACAGGCTAGGGCGGGAGCACACAGAAGATGTAAGTTGTCAATGTGTTAGTTCCCTAATTGGATAGTGAGTTCATAGTGTTCATTATGTTTTTAACAAATAAGCATACAAATAGACAAAATAAAAGAGGTTCAAGCATGGCCCACTGATGAGAGTGGGAGGTAAACCAAGGGCGATGAGTTTAACTAGGTCCACAAACCCTTTGAGAAAGGAGCTGTCCTAAAGTGTGAAGTGACTACGCTTAAAAACAAAGGTCAAAAAACTATTTGGTATAAGTAAGAGTTAGGTATTAATAAATCAAAACTCCTGACCTTAGTAAATTTTTTCACAAGATCCTGATTAGACGTAAGTTAATAATTATGCAGCATGCCTAATTCCATGTTCTTACTGTCTGTTTGGACCACAGTAACAAATAAATAAATTCTCTAGTGAGGGGCTGGATAGAAAGAGAAACAAGCTGAGAACACCCTAAATTCCTTTAAGGACTTCCCTTGTATCACAAGAGTAAGTTAGACCATGACATTTACAGACCCCTTTTTACCTTTTTATTTATTTTAGAGAGAGAGAAGGGGAGGGGATAGAGAGAGTGAGAAACACCAACGTGAGAAACATGGATCTTCTGCCTTTGAGACCAGGGATCGAACCCAAAACCCTTCGGTGCCGGGGACAATGCTCCAACCAACTGAGTCACACCGCCAGGGTGACATTTCCAAACTTTTCATAATAGAAGCAACTTACATTTTTCTAGGATGTTTATAGTTTGCATAGTGTTCTCACATGCATGCTTCATTTGATAATGAGACAAAGAAGCTGAAAATTTACGAAATCAATGCTGTCAGATGTCTGTGACAAAAAATAGTAGCAATAGAAATGAAACTGAGTCCTGGTGTTATTTCAAAACCAAGTCTCTGCAGATAAGAGTTAGCTAAAGTGGGACAGAAATGTACTGGCAGGATCTTTTTGTGCTCCAACCTCTTTAAATGTTAGTCTAAACAGGAGGTTATCCTACTGTTCTATAAAACTCCAATTCAACAAATAGTTGGAGTTCTTAAAGTATGCAGGCCCTGTACTTGGATCTAGGAACAAAACAATAACAAGAAAGACAATAACCATGGAGCTATTGATAAACAATGTTTAGTAAAATAAATATATTTGCATTTCTATATTTAAAAAATTATATCTTGCATGATATCTTTTATGAAGCTTTACTTGGCTTCACCTGGAGTGTCCAGTAGAGTTGATGACCCTTCTATGTCCACACTGGCCCTTCAGTGCCTCTTTTGCTGTACTCACCATGCTGACTTGCAATTATTTGTTCACATGTCTGCAGCAAACACCTGTTACTTTGTTCCTCCAGGATCTTTTCTTCTCAGGAACAGTTTTTCCTCTCCTTCTAGGGCTGTCAATCACATGGCCCCACCTCCCTCACCTGAGGGGAGGCACAAAATGTAGCTGGCCCCTCAGAGAAGGTGGATCTATGACTGGAGCAGAGCCCTTTCGGAAGACTTCACTTGGATCCTAGAAGAGAAAGAATTTGTCTCCCCTCCTAAAATTACTAGTACTAATATGAATACCTAGAGCTTTGCTTCCAAGGCAAAATCTAAGAAACTAAAGGAGAGCAGAGGTGTGAGATAGACCGAATCCTGATGATACTCTAAGCCTGAATCCAGCAGTGCCTGAAATCCACATCCCTGGAATTCCCAGTTAAAAGAATCAATATATTGACTTTTAACTTAAGCTTCGTTGGATTAAGTTTGATCACTTAAAACTGGAGAAGTCCCAACTAATACCGTGTGTGTCTGCTCTATGAGATTGTGAGCTTCTAGAAGCACCGATCAAGGGCCTAATTTGCCTTGACATTGAGCTGGTGGCAGCTGCTCATGTAGCAGGCATATGCCTAGATGAAATTACTCAGCTTTTAGAGCAGGTACATGTAAGCCTAGGTCCACAAACTCCTAGGGCGATTCATGAGAGGATGTGATATGCAGATTTTTAAGGTGAGAAAGTTCATCATTGTCATCAGATGCTCAATGGAGTCTCAAACTCAGCCAGTTTTAGTGATTGCAATCATGACATCTGAAAACATGGAGCCAGGGAGAAAGAGTTTCTTTCTTACAAGTCTAGAGAATGCAAAACTTTGCTATATTCCAGGTAAAATCAATTCATGTTTGTTTGCTTAGTTTGTTTTAGTGAGTGAAGATGCTTTCTGGTTTGTTCTTCTAAGCACACTGAGGGATACAGCTGAGAAATGTAAGGTGAGAAATCCAGCCCCCCTTGACCACAGCCCCTACCCCATATCACAACTGACAGAACCAATCCATGGGATCCCCTTGAGTGCTGACTAAACCTAATTCTGTTATTAATATGTAACTTCCGTTCTTTTCATTTCTTTTCTTTCCTTTTTTTTGTTGTTGTTGTGGTAAGTACATATAACAAAATTTATCATCTTAACCATTTTTAAGTGTACAGTTCAGTGGAATTAAGTATATTTATATGGTTGTACAACATCACTACCACTCTTTCTAGAAGTCAGTTTCCTGTAGTTGCCATAACAAACATTACCACAAATCTGACGGCTTACAATAACAGAAATGTATTTGTTCACCGTTCTCGAGGCCAGAAGTCCAAAATGAAGGTGTCGACAGGGACATGCTCCTTCCAAAGGCTCTTAGGGAAAATTCTTCCTTGCCTCTTCCAGCTTCTGGTGATTACAGGCATTCCTTGGCTTGTGGCTGTGCTCCAATCTCTGCCTATGTCTTCACATGGCCTTCTCTGTCTCTATGTCTTCTCCTTTTCTTTATCTTATAAGGCCACTTATCTTTGGCTTTAGAGCCCCTCCTTAGGGGTAATTCAGGATGATCTCATCTTGAGATTTTAAATTACATTTTTAAAGACTTTTTCCAAATAAGACCATATTCACAGGTACTGGGGATTAGGACATGGACATATCTTTTTGGGGGCCACAGTTCAACCCATAACAGCTGGGTTAGCCCAGAAGCATTGCCAAGAGAAGACCTGAGTGTAAATACTAAGTTAGGTGGTCCCAGGCAGTACCAAAAGGGGAGTGTTAAGTGATAGGGAAGAGAAGGAAACCAACATAGAGTGCCTTCATAAGCAAGTTACCACTATGTGAGATGGGACTTGCTTCCTTAAGGTGCCCTGGGGAGATGGTGTAGAATGCACCTCGGGGCTATCCTACCTGAGAGGCAAGGAAGCTTTTATTTATGCTCAGAATTTCACTTGTCACTGACTGAAGGCAGCTCCCAGGGCATTAACTCCCTGGCACTTGTGTCCCTCACACTCAGGCAAAAGGCAAGCTCTCAGGGGGACAGTAAAATATGCTTATAGTTGAACACCATCTCCATGTCCTGAAATGCTTAGTTCCTCAGAGATGTGGGTGGAGTGTTGTTGATAGCATCTGCTCCAGGGTGGTCAGGAGGTTTTCATGTCACTGTTTATGTCAACAATAACGAGGGAGCTACTAGGGGGATCCAAGATAGCAGAGGAGTAGGCAGATGTTACGCTCACCTCCTTCCAGGACCAAACTTGGATTACAACTAAAATATAGAGCAATCAACCTGAATAACTAGCTGAAGACTAGCTGAAGAGAAGTCTTATAACCAAGTATTTACAGAAGAAGCCACATCAAGACTGGTAGGATGGGCGGAGACACAAAAAGGGCTGGCCCCTCTTCCACAGGCAAGAGGCAGCTGAGATCCCAGAGGAATAGCTCAGCTGCAAAGGTTCCCCCTGAAGAGTGTGAGGTCTCAGCCTCATGCTGGACTCCCCAGCCAAGAGCACCAGAGTCTGCAAGAAGCACCCACATAACACCTGGCTGTGAAAATCAGCAGGGATTCTGTCTGCTAGGGAGAGACGGGAGTCTATTAGAGACACAAGCACCCTCTGAAAGGGCTAACAAACACAAATCTCATTCACTGCCACTCACTCTGGACTCTGGCAGAGGGAGGGGGGAGCGGACTAGAGCTGTGTGGGGAAAGACTCGAGTTTGTGGCTCTGGGGAGAGAGCTGAAGGGACAGCCACCAGGACCCCTGTGCTTAGTCCTGTTCCCATACCACAGACATCTTTCTTGAGTGGACCACTGCCCTCCTTACAGCACCAGCCTGGGGAAGTGCAACAGTCCCACCCTCTGGACTCCCTGTCACCCGACCCTGCGGAGCTCATGCCCAACTGAGGAGTCAGCTGCCTGGGCCAGGGTGTAGAGGTCTGGGAAGACTAGAGGACTAAGTGGTGTGGCTTTGGAATGGAGACCATTCCCCCCACTTTCCCATGAATCTAACAGGTGCCTCCCCTTCATGGGAGATCCGCTAGCCCCACATTTCCGGCTCCTGGCGGCCCCACCCTCCCAACATCTCTTGGACACATGCTGCTGTGGTCTGGGCAGAATCTGGGAGAGGCTGAGTTGTGTGGCTCTGGGGTAGAGGCCACTCCTCCCACCTTCCCCCAAGTCTGATTGGCACCTTCCCCTCTGGAGTTCCACTAGCCCCACCTTCTAGCTCCTGGCAGCCCCACCCCCTGGCTCCTGGAAGCCCCACCACGTTGAGCTTGGGCTCCCAGAAGAATCTTTTTTTAAATTTTTTTAATCCTCACCTGAGAATATGTTTTAGAATAGGGGTTATTTTTTCTTCACACATCTGACTAGTGAAGAGCCCTCCCTTCACGTGGCCAAATCTTGATCTCTTTGGGCCTGATAAACTCTGCTGACCTTACTCTGGTGACCAACACCAGGAAGACAAACAATTCAATTTAAAAAATGGGCAAAGGACCTGAATAGACACTTCTCCAAAGACGGCCTACAGATGACCAATAGACATGTGAAAGGATGCTCAAAGTCATTAGTCATCAGAGAAATGCAAATTAAAACCACAATAAAATATCACCTCATGCCTGTCAGAATGGCTACCATCAATAAAATCAACAAACAAGTGTTGTCAAGGGTGTGGAGAAAAGGGAACCCTCGTGCACTGCTGGTGGGAATGCAGACTGGTGCAACCACTTTGGAAAACAGTATAGAGTTTCCTCAAAAACTTAAAAATGAAACTGCCTTATAACTCAACATTTCCACTTCTGTGAATATCCAAAGAAACCCAAAACAGCAGTTCAAAAGAACATATGCGCCCCTATGTTCATTGCAGTGTTATTTACAATAGCCAAGATTTGGAAGCAGCCCAAGTGCCCATCAGTAGATGAGTAGATACGAAAGCTGTGGTACCTTTATGCAGTGGAATACTACTCGGCCATAAAATAGAAGGAAATCTTACCTTTTGAGGCAGCATGGATGGACCCAGAGAGCACTACACCAAGTGAAATCAGCCAGTCAGAGAAAGACAAATATGATTTCACTTATATGTGGAATCTAATGAACAAAATAAACTAACAAACAGACTCATAGATAAAGAGAACAGACAGACAGCTGTCAGAGGGGAGGGGGGCTGGGGGGCTGGGTGAAAAAGGTGAAGGGATTAAGCAAAAAAAACCCAAACTCATAGACATGGACAACAATATGGTGATTACCAGAGAGAAAGAGGGATGGGGAGAGGTAGAGGAGGGTAAAGGGGTATAAATGGATAAATGGTGATGAAAGGAGACTTGACTTTGGGTGGTGAACACAGAAACAATATACAATGATGTATTATAGAACTGTATACCTGAAACCTATTTAATTTTATTAACCAATGTCACCCCAATAAATTCAATAGAATTTTTTTTAAAAATAAAATATAAAACCGATTATCTCTCTTTTGCTTAAGGGCCTTCTCATTGTCCTTGCCATAAAGTCAGGCTCCTTACCATGACTTAACAGGCCCTGCCACCAGGATCCTGCCTCTTCTCTAACGTCATCCCCCCCTCCCCCGCCCCCTTTCTCTTCCAGCAGACTTCCAAGTCCTCTCCTGAGTCTGGCTTTGGCACTGGGAGAGCCCCTGGGGACGACTCCTTCTCCTCCTTCAAGTGGCAGCCTAACTCCCACCTCCTAGGAAGGTCCTCACTGACCATCTCACCAGAAGCATCCTACACAAGTGACTTGTTATTTGATGACATGGTTGCTTTCCTTCACAGCATTGATCATTACATATTTTTTCTTACTTGTTTATAATCTATAACTTTAAAATGTCTTTTAAGGACTGTACTCCCAACACCTAACACAGTGACTGACATTATTTTCATCATCATCATCATTGTAATGAATGAGACAAAATAGACAACTGAACTGCTGGATATTTCATGAAAAATTTCCATAACCTAGACCATTTCAGAAACTCACTTCTCTGAGGTCTTTTCTTTCTTCCTTCTGTCCCTCTCCCAACCCTTTCTCTCTCTTGATCTCTCTGTGGCTTAAAATATATTTTGCTGCTCACAGAGAGTGTGAAATAATTATATTCTGCCCTTAGCTCCTGGCTGAAAGATCGTATGACTTTAACTGCTGGCTCACTGTCTACCTTAGTTTTCTTTTCAGTATAGTGAACATGCATTTTCTATTTGGTAAAGACTTTTAAATATATTTAGCTTAATGGTGTTTTTCTGTTGAGGGGTATTATTAATGTGTGACAGAGAGTGCTGAGGGAGTGAATAAAGGTGTCACTATTAATAACAATTTGAGAAACTGAGACCTACAGGAGTAGGGCTCAAGTCCAACCTGAGAACTTGACGTCTGTGCCAGCCAGGAATGACCAGAGCTTTCTGGTAGCATTGCCTTGTAAACAATATTTACTGAATTGTTTTCTCTTTTTATTTTACCAATACCCAAGCAGTGTTTCCCAAACAGATCTTAATTAATATAAAATAAAACAAAAATAATACTTTAGTTGTTAAAAAAAAAAAAGAAAGAAAGAAAAGGAGCTACTAGAGTTCTAGACTGATAAATCACTAAAATAATATTTGATGGAAGATTACTAAGTGATTTTTGACATAAAACAGAGAATTTCAAAGAACTGAGTAACAGTATACAAATTACCTCCAGTCTCCTTTGCACATTTATTTGAACAAAATTAATCACTCTATATATTGATTACAGATAAACATGATATATATCTGATAAAAATACGGATATGTCATAGTCCTCAATATTTATCACTGAATACATGAACTAAGAGTTTAAAAGGCCAATAAAATTTTACTTTACATGAATGCTTATGAAAATATTTTACTTGCTTTTAACACACTTAGAGCTTTATGGTCACTGCAAATTTTTAAATTTCTAATTTTAATTTACATGGGTATTTTTGTTCTCGAAATTTAAAATAGTGTGATAAATAAAAATGGAGAATTTGGAATGTAAACATAAGTTTAAAGAGAAAAAAAAGAATAATGGAAAATATCAAGCTGTTTAAAGTACTTTTTTTAAGTGAATGATGAATGGATGAATTTAGAGTCCACTGGATAAGAGTACAAGAGTGATATAAATATTTTATTTTAAAATGTAAGAATTTATGGAACCCAGGAAATAACATCCTTTGCAATTCCAAAAAATTTTAGAAGTCACTCTAAAGGGAGCATATTAACTAATCTCTAAATTTGAATCCCAGATTTCCAGGCAAGAGGGTTTGATTGGTCCAATGCGGATCAGATATCTGTCCTTATTGGAACCCCTGTGGCCAGTGAGCTGGGCTCACAAGGCTTGCTGTTCACTCAGCAGAGGTTCCCAGGGGTTGGGCAGTCCATGGCCAGTAGTTCTCAGAGAAGGGGGCGGCAGTCAAGAAAGCTTGACTAGCCCTGACCGGCGTGGCTCAGTGGTTACACTCTTGGCCTGCTCACCAGAGTTCGGGTCAGGGGTTCGATTCCCAGTAAAGGGCACCTACCTGCAACCTTGCAGGTCTGATCCCCACCCCACCCCTGGAGGGGGCTTGTGTGGGAGGCAACCAATGGATGAGTAGGTGTCTCCCTGTCCCTCTCCCTCTTCCCTTCCACTCTCTCTAAAAATCAATGGAAGAAATATCCTCACTCCTCAGGTGAGGATTTAAAAAAGATAGAAAGCTTGACTACTTAATGAACATTTTTATTTAATATGCAAATGTTTCTTATACATAGAACTGCAGTGAATTTATTCTTATGCTTAAATCATTCTTTTAGAAAGTTGTGGGGGTTTTTTAGAAAACAGACTGTGGCCACTCAGAAAATATATTGGCACCCACTCTCCCAAAAAGCTCTGAGGCACCCTGACTCTCCAAGACAACTGAGAGCACTGGACGCGCGGCCAGTCCCCACCGCCTCGGTTCCTCTCCACGTGGGATAGGAGGCACTTTGTTCAATGATGAAAACACTCAGAACATGAAGTGTCACATAAACCTTCCTCATGACACACACTTCGTTCCTCTTCCCAGGCAGGGGTCCAATGTGTATTTTAGATTCCCTCTTGAGCATCCGTCAGCATCTCTACCTCTTATTTCATAAGCCAACTTACATTTTGCTCTTATATTTTTAATCAGGTTGAGTAATACAGCTACCAGTCTAGGCCCAAACTGGGTTGACTCGCTCACAACTACGAATAATACAACGAGGAATGAAAAGGAAACACCGGCAGGAGGAACGTGTCTCCAATTCCGTGCTTCCCTGCTTCAGACATTTCCATGAATTTGTCACACCCAGTGACAACCTGTACTTTTTAAAAAACAACTGTACTGAAATAGAATTCACCCATTTAAAGTGTACAATTCGATGCTTTAGTATATTCAGAGTTGTACGACCATCACATAATCTCATTTAGAACATTTTCATCCCCCACAGGAGAAAGTCCATACCTTTCAGCAGTCACTCCCCGTCCCCCAGCCTACTGCCCAGCCCCAAGGGGCCATTAATCTACTTTACGTCCCTATGGATTACCTAGCCCGGACATTTCCTATAAATAAAATCATAAAATTTGTGCCTGGATTTTTTCACTTATATAATGTTTTCAAGGTTCGTTCATGTTGTAGCATGAATTAGTACTTCATTTTTATTATCAAGTAATATTTCATTGTATGCATTTTACTACTGTATTAGTCAGAGTTCTACAGAGAAACAGGACCAGCAGGATGTGTGTGTGTGTGTGTGTGTGTGTGTGTGTGTGTGTGTGTGTGTGTGTAGAGGGAGAGAGTGTGAGAGAGGTTATTCACTTTTAAGGAATTGGCTCATGTGATTGTGGAGGCTTGGCAAGTCCAAAATCTGATGGAATAGGCCCTGGCTGGGTGGCTCAGTTGGTTGGAGCATCATCTCGTATACCAGAAGGTTGCAGGTTTGATTCCTGGTCAGGGCACATACCTAGGTTAAGGGTTCGATCCCCTCTCTCTCACATCGATGTTTCTCTCTCTCCCTTCCTCTCTCTAAAATCATTAAAACATATCCTCCAGTGAAGATTAAAAGAAACAAAATTAGATGGAATAGGCTGGCAGGTTAGAGACTCAGGGAAGAGTTTCAGTTCAAGTCTAAAGGCAGTCTGCTGACACAAGTCCTTCTTACCTGGAGGAAGTCAGTCTTTTGTCTTATTCAGGCCTTCAGCTGATTGGATGAGGCCCACCCACATTAGGGAGGGTAATCTGCTTTCATCACAGTTTTAAACATTAACTTATTTTAAAAAACACTTATACAGTCCAGTTAGCATGGCTCAGTGGTTGAGCATTGACCTATAAACCAGGAGGTCGTGATTAGATTCCCAGTCAGGGCACATGCTGGGGTTGGGTTTCGATCCCCAGTGGGGGTGTGCAGGAGGCAGCCGATGGATGGATGACTCTCATCATTGGTGTTTCTATCTCTCTCCCTCTCCCTTCCTCTCTCTGAAATCAATAAAAACATTTTTTTTAAAAAAAAAAACCAACACACCTACACAAAAACATCCAGAATAATGTTTGACCATAGCCCAGCCATGTTGACATGTCAAATTAACCATCATAACAACATTTTTCTTACCCATGTATCAGGGAATGAAAATTTGTGCCGTTCCCATTTTTTGGTCATTATGAGCTGTTATAAACATTCATGTACAAATTTTTGTGTGGATATATGTTTTTATTTATCTAAGAATAAAATAAAATTCTAGGGTAAAATGGCAATTCTATGTTTAACATTTTGTGGAACTGCCAAAATCCGTTTTCCCAAGCAGCTGCACCATTTTTACATTCCCACCAGCAATGTGTAAGGATTCCAGTTTCTCCATAACTTTGCTAATATTTGTTATTATTTCTTTTTTTATTTTGGCATCCTAGTATGTGTGAAGTGGTATCTCATTTCCATTTTCCTGATAACTGATGCTATGAAGACTTTTTCACATGCTTATTGATTGGCCTTTTGTATATCTTCTTTGAAGAAATATCTATTCAGATTCTTTGTCCATTTGTTAATTGGGTTATTTCTCTTTGTATTAAGTTGTAAGAGTTCTTTATATATTTGGAAGACAGGTCCCATATCTGATATATAATTTGCAAATATTTTCTCCCACTCTGTGGGTTGTTTTTTCATTTTCTTGATGATATCATTTGTAGCACAAAAGTTTTTACTTTTGATGAAGTCCAACTTATTATTCTTTTTTTGTTTTTGTTGCTTATGCTTTTGGCTTTATATTTGTACCTAATCCAAGGTCTGAAAATCTAATTCTATGTTTTCTTCTAAGAGTTTTGTTGTAGCTCATATATTTGTGTATAATTTTGAGTTAATTTTGTGTGTGGTGTGAAGAAGGAATCTTACTTCATTCTTTTGCATGTGGTGATCTAGTTGACCCAGCACTTGAACTTACCCTTTTATTGAACTTATACTTACACTTATAAATTTATCCTTAATTAAACTAAACTTTTTCATGTAAGTTTAAAAGAAAATGTTATAGCACTAGCATAAATGTACAACAAATATAATTTGCCATAAAAAGAAGAGAGCATAAATATAAATACTAAGAAAACAACGCTATAAAATTTTAGAGATACAGATGAGTGCTGAAGGCCTCTTTTTTTGTTAAAAAGGGTGATCAGAAAGTGTTGGGAAGGTATTAGGGATATAGTAGCACCAAACTGAGATGTCCCCAATTAGAAAGATTAAAAGAAAGAATTAAATCACTCACTGAGCGATTTGAGGGGATTTAAGGCTTTTCTATGAATGAACAGGTAAGTAGGGAATTCCCTTTGCTGCCTCAGCGTAGATCCCACCCTTTAGGAAACATTTCTCTTTATCATTAGAAACAACAGTAATGGAAAGAACCTGGGCTGGAGAGGGAGCTCACCATGAGTTTGGTCCCAGGCTCATCACTTATTGCTCAGCCTGAGGAACCTGTTGGCTCAGCTGTAGAAAATCTCTCCCTAACGGATGGTGTGAAGATTCAATACTACGGTATATGGAAGGCAGTCCGTACAGAAATGGGAGTGCCCTCTTGGCGTTCTTGCCACTTAGAAAAACAGAATCCAATACCCAAGTGGTGTTTCCTAAAATGTGGCTGCAGCCTTAGCAACATCAGAATTCCCTGGAAGACGAGACACCCCCGACTCGGTGGTTCCATTGCACACAATTTGGGAACTACTCCCAGAGACCTGCCTTGGATATCTATGGCTTTTTTCACTCCCGTCTTGACAGGCTGGCCTGGGTGAATTTTCCCGGCTAACTCTGAATCCACCCCATTCCTGATGAACCAACCTCACAACCACTGCCGAGGAGTCATCAAGGCTCGGGGAATTTGGTTTTATGAATGACAAGAGAAAAAGGCTAAAAACACAGAGAATCCAAGCACCACCGAAATTCAACCTTCCTACAGGCCGCAGTGGTGTCCATGGTCTGCCCCACTCTCTTCTCTTGCCAACATGCTCCCGCAGACACTAAGAATCGGGAACAAGGTGCCAAGGCCACCTGTGGGTGGCAGAAAGGAGGGGCTGGGCAAGCCAATGGAAAAGAACCAGCTCCTGCAAAACCACAAGCTCATTCAGGTCATGAAGAGTGACTGAGCCCCTCCCGAGGTTGTGCCAGGCACTGTGGGGTACACATGTGTGAGGGGATACAGGAACCAGCACCCAGAATCTCACTTCCCCAGACAGGGCGAGGAGCCATATGTCACGTTAACTATCTACATAGGAGGGTTCCCACGGTGTGAGCTCTAGCATGAGCTTGGGGACAGCTAGAGGAATAGTGGCTGTGCACTGATGGAGGGGGAGAGGGAGCTTATGTTCCAGAAGAGGGTGGGTGGGGAGGCTGGAAAGCTGAGGTACACGGCGGGATGGGGTTGGGCATGAGAATGGATGCAGATTGTCATACACTTGGTGTTCTTTCTTTAAAACAATCAATTAATTCCCTTTCCCCCTTTAGGTCTCGTGTTTCTGATTTAGGTTGGCAGATGGTAGCCTTGGGCCCATGCCCTCTCCTCGTGGGGAGCTGTTAATCAGGACAGCTGCTGGCAGGCGAGAGAGGCTGTTGATAGGGGTGCAAGAAGTAGGCAAAATGCTACCTAGGGCTGTTCAAAAGTGCTTAGAGAAATCTGGTGGTGGAAAATAAAGAAAGAAAAACTCCCTGCTTGACTTTCTGTAGTGGCTTGTCTGGAAAATGTATACTTGTAACCATCCTGTGTGTAGTTTGCTTCCCTGAAGGTATCCTGACAAGACTGCCTGTGACAAACCCCTTGGGAGCATGTGGCCTCTTCAGGTTTACTGTTCTTTCCTGTGGCATATTAGCTTTAATCTCACAACCTTTCATGTGGGGTGGCCGTGATAGGGTAGTTACAGAGGAGAGAAAAGCCAAGTGAAAGGTCAGGATGTCTGGAATGTCCTTTATAATGGTCCTTAAGAGAGGGGGGTGGGGGAGGTAGGGACACAGGTGAAAGCTGATTGGCAGCCACTGGTGCCAAGTCAGATGCCCGCGGACCCCATTTCTCAGCTCCTCCCCCATTCATCTCACTCAGTTAAGCTGGGAGATAGGTACATGGAGGTTTGTTTTCCTAATCTCTCTATTTTTGCATATATTTGAAATTTTCCATCCAAAAAAAAATTTAGTTGCCGAATTATCCTGTAGCCAGATGTGCCAAATTGTATTTAAAATGTACTTGAGAGACATTTGTTACTCCTGAAGTATTTCAAGTCTAAATTATTTTGTTGAAGGCAACGAGCTGAGGGATTTCATCCCGACTGTAACATCTTGGAGCAGAGCAGCACAGAGTGCAGCGAGGAAGGTGAGGAGTCCAGGAAGGTCTGGTGCAGGACGTGGAAGTTGGGCTGAATAGTCTGGATTTTCTAAGTTTGCAAGTATAACTTGGTATTTTAAAATAAAAGATGATATCACAGCATTAGTAGTTTTGAGAAGGAAAAAAAGTTACCCATATTATACCACCGCTAACTTCCACTGTCATCTCCCAGACCTCATCCACATGCAGACATAACTTACACACCTGCAGTCGGATCCTTGCTTTCTGAACATTATATTAATTGTACTCCAGTGATTCTATACAGCCTTCAGAGTTGGGATTTGAATAAGGAGACATAGTTCTATCACATGAATATACCATTATTTTGAAACAATTTTTCTACTGTCAAATATTTTAGGCTCTCTTCAGATTTGGTTTTGTTTGTTGTCGTTTGCCTATTATAGAGATAGTGTATTAAAAAAACACTTAGCACAGTGAGTGCCTGGCATACAGTGCATGTGATGCCTAATTTTATGTGTCAGCTTGACTGAGCCAATATCTCTGGATGTGTCTGTGAGGGTGTTTCTGGAAGAGGTCAGCATTTGAATTGGTAGACTAAGTAAAGAGATCTGCCCTCACCAATGTGAGCAGGCGTCATCTAATTTCTTGAGGGCCTGAACAGACAAAATGCACTCTTGTTTCTTGAGCTGGGTGATCCATCTCTCCCTGTCCTGGGACATCAGGGCTCCCAGTTCTCAGGCCTTCAGCCTCGGACTGAGTACACCACCAGCTTTCCTGGTTCTTCAGCTTGCAGATGGCAGAATGTGGGCCTCCATAACCATGTGAGCCAATTCCTATTCTTAAAATATGTATCTAAATAGATAGATAGATATTTCCTATTGGTTCTATTTCTCTAGAGAACCCCTACTACTACAGAGCTCTATAAATTTTTTCTATTCTAGGGAATGTTATAGTAAATATCTTTGTGAATGTAATTTTTATAAAACAATTTTATTTTGTAATAATTACCTATGTTCACTGTAAATAAAACAATAAAGAAAGTAAACATTACCCAATGCTAACACACACAAACATGTGTATATGAACACAGAGATGTGTAAATATATGCAATATAATACACATGGGATGTTATATAAGTTATTATGTAACTGGCTTACCTCATTCAACAACATGCCATGGAACTTTTTCCTCACCTGTATAATTTTCCATCACCATTTTTAATGAATTTGTAATGTTCCCTTGCACACACCACAATTACCCTACAATTTCTTCCTGAGAGATATTTAGACTTTCTCTTTTTTCAATTTTATAAAAATAAATTTATAAGCTCTCTTTGCTTCTGATTACTTATATGATAAATTCTCAGGAGTGGGATTCAGGAGTCTTTATGTCACAAGATCATTTTAGAATTGAAAACAGAAGAGTAAAATACCTGGTGGGAGGGCACACTTCTGCTGAAGGAGAGTAAACCAAGTTCTGTCCGTCTGGAGATGGCAAGCCAGGAATACACCCGACACCTGTTCACACACACACACACACACACACACACAGCTCCCTGACCGCAGGCTAGCATATGTCATGGGCTCCATTATTAATTAGGATTCTCACAAGCTAGTCTTGAGGATTTCAAAATATGTATTGAAAAGGGTGGATTTGGGCAGTGATAAGAGCAACTCTAAAGACTAGTCGAATTTTAGAAATATAAAAAGAACTATTAGCAAAGATCATTTCTATTTCAAACAGTAGCAGAGACTGTAGCTAACAAAGAGCAACAGACCAGAAACTCAGAGCCATGGGATCTCTGTCTCCGTAGATCTCTGAACTTAGTTTCTTTCTCCCCACTCCCCCTTTTTTTTTTTTCATTTTCTGAGTGCCTGGGTGCTTTGAGAAAGACAAAGATACAGGGTTAGAACCCCTGACTTAAATTTTCCAAGCTGGCTCCAATTTAAAATAACCACATATAAGAACCTGAAATCTGTACATCCTTGCATTAAAAGAAAATTATATGTGGAAACTAATGAACGAAATAAACTGATGAACAAAACAGGTCCAGAGGCATGGAGGCACAGAACAGACTGACTATCTCAGAGGAGAGTGGGGTGGGGGGGGGGGGGGGAGAGGGGACTGGAAGAAACTAACCAAAGAATTTATATGCATATATGTATAACCAATGGACACAGACAATAGTGTGGTGAGGCCTGGGGTGGGGTAGGGGCTGGGAGGAGAGTAAAAGGAGAGTGGAAATTGGAGGTCATCTGTAATACTGTCAACAATAAAAAATTATGATTAAAAATAAAAAAAGAAAATTATAAAATATTACCTAAAATTATTGAATTTTTATCCTTTTATAATCCTTTAATAGAAACATTCACAATTTTTAAAACGCTTCATGAGGTTTAGTCTGGCTCCTTGGTTCAAGCAACACAGTCACTGTATCAGGGCCAGTCCTGACCCAGGGCACTTCCAGACTGGGAGGGGCAAGCTGGAGGCTCTGCTGCAACCCCGGCCTCCTGTGGAAAGAGCTTTGAAGAAGCAATTGCCTCTTTGGACTCAAGGCTTCACCAGTTACCTTGCAGAGAAATAAAAAGACAAGACTCAAACGTTTACTGAAGACAGTAACTCCCCTTCTAGGCAGGCTACGATGCGGATCTCACTGCGTCGCCAATGAGGCACAGTGGACAAATGACTTGCCCAAAGTCACGCAACCTGAAGGCATCACCAAGCCCGTCTAACTCCAAAACCTGTGTCTCTTCCCCATTGTGCGAGGCTCTGACCATGTGCTGGGACAAAGTCGGGAAGAACTAGGAAGGTGTCATTCTCAAGCGGAGCAATGAACGGCCTCCTCCCAGCACATGCAGCTGTGCCCTGCAGCTCTTCCTCTCCCAGCTTCTCTTCTCGCAGAGCACAGGGTTTCAACATAAAAGGCAGGTTCCTTTTTGTATTAAAGAGAGCTTTTTAAAAAATGCCAAAGCCCAGGCCCCACTCAGCTGAATTGAATCAGAATATCTGGAGAGAGGTCCTGAGTGTGGTGGTTTTTTTAAACTCTCAAGTGACTTTAATGTGCAGCTAAGGCAGAGAGCCACTGTCCCAGAGCCAAATACAACAGCTCTCTACCGAGACTGCACAGGTTTTTAAAAAAGAAATACTCCCCAGCTTCCATCCCAGGCCAGTCAAATCCAAATCTCTGAGGGGGTGTGGTTGTTCAGATTACACCACTCTACAGTCTAATGTAGGGTATTAGAATTGCTCTACTTTATCTCTTTTCATGAGTTGACTTGTGAGATATATGTACACTGATAATTAAGAGAGAGAAAAGAATCTCTGTGAGAGGCCTGGAATGGCTTTCTTTTTTTTAATGTGTCTTTTATTGATTTCAGAGAGAAGAAGGGAGAGAGAGCGAGAAGTAGAAACATCAATGATGAAAGAGATAAGAGAGTCATTCATCGGCTGCATCCTGCAGGCCCTGACTGGGGATTGAGCCTGCAACTCGGGCATGTGCCCTGACTGGGAATCGGATCATGATCTCCTGGATCCTAGGTCGATGCTCAGCCACTGAGCCATGCCCAGCCAGGCATGGAATGGCTTTCTTAAGCTCCTCACATGATGGCATGGGCGTCAGGTAGGGAGCCACTGAACGCAGTGCGGTTTCCTTCAGGGTAATGGAGCACGCAGGCCGGAGGTCCCAGGAGAGGGGCTGGCCACAAGGCTGCTATTGTCTCAAAAGAAATTCCTCAACGCACAATGAAAGCCACCTTATTCTGTGGGAATCCATCAGGAGCCCACGTCCTGATAGGAAGCCCTGGCAAGGTGCTGTGGGAGCTACTAAGATATTAATAACAATAACGGCGAACGCTGATGCGGCACTGACTTGTTCAGGCATTGTTCTAAGTGCTTTGCATTTGCACTCATTTACAACTTGCTGGAGCCCTATTAAGCAGTTACTATTGCCCCATTTTATAGATGAGGAAACTGAGAGATTAACTAACTTGCCAAACATTGCACCGCTGCCAAGTGGCAGAGTAGGGGTTCAGACCCAGGCAGTGACGTTCATCCCTGGGCTCAAGGAGCTTACAGTCCAGTAGTAGAGATGCCACAGGCAGCCAAATAATGCCCCAGCAAGGTAGCATGTAATAAATACATGTTTAAGTAAGTGTCGTAAAAGAGCTTGACGTATGTTTGAGGCAGATTAACTTCATCAGAGCAACCAGGGAAGTGTTCAGGAAGGTGGAGCCCTGGCAGGTTAGGGCAGGGGTCCTCGAACTCTGCTTCTGGCAGGCCTGAATGTGCGTTCAGCTAGACAGGAGTGTTTGGCCACTGAAATGGAATACTGGCAGCCTTTCTCCATTGGTGGGAAAATTAAGCAACTAACGGTGCCTTTTCTGTTTCAAGTTTTTCTGTCACAAATTTTTTCCTAAAGCTTTGATGCCTGCTAACATAAATGAGGAGAAAAAAGAATATGTAACAGAAGATTATCAGTGGAAGTCATGCCAGTCCTGCCTAGTTCCCCATTTGTTTTGTTAGTTGTCAATGGTTGCTACTTCATATTATATAAGATAGTTATTATTTCTGCTAATAAAACTATTCCATTTGTAAGTGTAGAATTACATAGACCGGAATCTTATGATGCTCTCAAATTAAGTACTCTTGGACTCCAGGCACCTCCCCAGGACGTAGGTGAAAACCTCCACTAATGCAGGGCAGAGTGCTGCCGATTAAACCTCTCCCCGGTCAGCAAAAATAGATGAAGAGGAGACGCAAGCGCCTAAGAACCTAAGTTAGTCAGTCACCCTGGTGATAATGGCTGATGAACATCTCAGAAGAGACTCACACGACTCTCAGATCCCCAGTGACCATGGGAGAAGGTGCGCAATTGCTGTGTGACACGTGGCAGCAAAGTTTAAAGAAGAACTTGGGGGCACAAGGAAGGAACCTGGAGTCCTCGCGTGCACAAGAACAAGCAGCTAGATTCATGTATAGATAGAGTTCCTGTATTATTCTAAAATGGGGAACGAGTTGGACTAGTACATTCAAAGGCTTGGTTCACTTTTGTCCCACACTTAAAACTCCCATTGTCTACACTTTTGAGACCAGAAAGAGGACTGATTTTACCAAATGGTGCACAGAACCGTGACTGCTTCTACCCCTTTAGCTAGGAGAAGGCTGCTGAGGCGGATCTGCTCCTGTGCTCCTGGGGATTTATTCTGTGCCAGGGAAGGTAACTGTGGAGTAACCAAAATTGGTCTGAGATAGTCCTTGACTCTTAGGGCTTCCACCTTGAGAATACAGACTCATGGGATACTGGTTACATACAGGAAGGGGACCTAGGGAAGGTGTGACTTGCCTGAGACCAGCACCTACTCTTCCACTCAGATCAGGAAGAGATCCCAAAACTCTGCCACTCCAACAAGCCACTGGACAATGGGCTTTACACTTAACAAAAACTCCATCTGGGATTTTTAATCTCTATGGAAGGCAACCATCAGGACATAGTGAATCGGAAATTTATATACGTCACAGCTTTCAACACATGGAAACGATCTCAATTCCCTGAAACAATTAAAACACAGAAAACAGCTCAGGCCCACGTATAGTGTTCTTTTCATTCTTAAGAAATCAGAAAAGTAAATAAAATTAAGTTGGAAAGCTTGCCCTCCAGTGGAGAAACAATGAACTAACCACATACTTCAAAGTTTCAGAAAAACAATTCCTGCCCTGAACCACACGTAAGTGTGCTAACTAGGAAATAAATATAAGTCAGAAAAGGAATCAGTACTGGCGATGGGCCTAGCCTGGGCTGTGCCCTCAGGGAACTGGCTGTCTTGTTGAGACAAGACTAAACACATACAAGGTCCGCCCAGTGTGTAAGATACTACATGACAGCTGAGCATCATGAGAGAGAGGAAGGGACATGATGCAGAGTTGAAAACAGTAGGTTTGGATCCTGGTCTGCTACTGAAAATCTGTGTAGCCCTGGGAAAAGCTTGTATCCCTATTAGCTTAGTGTCATATAAAATGAGGACAACCTATTCTCTCCCAGCCTATCGCTGGTCATGATGTTTAGACCGCAAGGGTTCCTTCCTAAAGATAACATCTAGGCCTCAGTTGTATTTCAGCTCCAGACCTAGAAAAGCAGCAAAACCAGACAAGTGGCGTAGCGGCTGCCTCAGGACCAGCTGCACTGACTAATGACCCTCCTGCCTTGGCACTGACCAAGCAGTGGAGACCACGACCCTGAAAGAACGAACAGGGAAAGCTGATGAACATTCTACTGAGACACTCCCCTGAGACCTCCCCTAATATTTCCCGCCTGAAAGAGAAATATGCTCAGAACAAGACCCAGGGTGAGCACTCTCCCCCGCTCCTCCCCAGGGGAGCGCACCAGCACCATTTTCTTTTCCCCTCCAAAGGGACCCCATGAGATTTGCAACCAGGGGAGCAGTGGGCAGCAGGAGCCTGTCCCAGGCCTACCCCCTGAACCTGTCTCCAAGGCGAGCTTCTCTCTGACTTCCCAGGGAGCCAGAGCAGCCCAGCCTAGGCTCCCCTGTTCCTTTTTCTACACTCTTCCTTGTTTCACTGTCCTAAGGATATTTTTGCTGCAGCCAATAAATTCTTACTTTCTTTTCTACACTTTGTCTCTTGATTGAAATCCTTCTCTCAAGAAGACAAGAACCGAGGTCTCCTCATCGTCTCCCCGGTAACATCACCCATTATCCTGCCTTCTTCTTTACCTTGAACCAAGCTCCCCACATCTCAGCTGTATCTGCCTATAACTCTGAGAAATTCTCAGTAACCCCAATGGAATACTTTTTAAACGACTACAGCAGAAAGCACAATTCCACATTAATTATGAACTGGCATCTTTTATGCAAACGGTATCTTGCTGAAAGTAACATAACAAATTACACATTTGCTGGGATATTTAGTGGCAAAGACTGCCTACTTCTAAATTTATTAAAACACTAAAAAGACAACAAACATCTGTGGCACCAAAATATATTAGGTGATTTTTTTATAAATTGGTAAAAATTAAGATTAAAAGTTTTTGCTCTCTCACCTGGCCGGGCGTGGCTCAGCAGTTGAGCACTGACCTAGGATCCAGGAGATCGGGGTTCGATTCCCGGTCAGGGCACATGCCCGGGCTGCAGGCTAGGCAGCCGATCAATGACTCTCTCATCATTGATGTTTCTATCTCTCTCTCTCCCCCTCCTTTCCTCTCTCTGAAATCAATAAAGATATGTTTTAAAATAAAAAATTAATGATAATAATAAAGTTTTTACTCTCTCAAAGAAAAAACATTTTGCAGAAATATTTTGATTTTGTGAAGCAGTAACACAAACACAAATAAGCAACTGTGTACAAAATAATTTATTACAGCATTATATAGGATGACATCATTTTACAGTGTTCTTCTCTCAACAATTATGAATCTAAAATAGCTTAGAGTAAAAGAAAATCATTTTAATTAGAACTGTTTCTCTAAATAAAATCTCCCTTTTGAATTTATATTTGCCTTAAAGGGAAGTATTAATATTACAGACATATTTACAGTTCTGCAAGAAACATACTGAATGATTCCACCACTGTTTTCTATACAAGCATGAAAAAGCCCCCCAAATTGCCTGGCAATACTGTTTTAATAATTAAACTAATACCAGTCTGAATTCTCATTCTGCTGATATAAAAACATATTTAATAGTCTATGTATGACTATAAGAGTAAAGATGCTTCGTTGTAATTCGTATTCTGCTCTACTATGCTCCCTTGAAGTATATACCACTCAGATATAAACTACTTATTAACACGCAAAGCAATTTAGCCAAGAAAGCATCATTCTTGCCTGTGGGTCTTTAAGACTGATCCAAAGATACACAGCAAATTTACCAGTGAATTTCGGTGATTAAGAGGTAAATCAATCCCCACATTCTGAATCAATAGAAATTATCATTTTCATGGCAATTAAAAAGGAAATAATAAATCAGGAAAAAATTAAGGTAGGAAAAAAGAGCAGACTGAAGTAAATTTAAAAATAAACCTCAATATCTGCCAAAAGGAGTTCCATATTGTTTTTAACATACATACAATTAACACTTTAAAACTGACGTGCTTTAATTAAAAAAGAAGCACATAAACAATAATAAACAAACCAATAAGGGATCAAAACAAAGATTCTAAAACCAGGATCTAAAAAAAATAGGAGTGAGGCTATATACAACTTAACTTAATATGAAGTTGTCATGTTTATGACATAGAAGTGAGAGCACCATCACAATGCTGAGAACTCTAAAGTTTAAGAAAACTGTACAAGTATAAACAAGTAATTTTAACAGACATTTACGTATACTGGCAGAGTCAGATAAAGAATAAAATAAGCTTACAGAATAATTCATTGAAAAAGTCTATGCAATTATTTAATTTCATAACCATATTAAAATACACCCTGGAAAAGAAACCCTGATCTGAAGTCAGCTTCGAATCTATAGGAGCCATTTTCTATGGGATTTCAAATTTCACGGGCCAAGACATCATAGTTAGCCGTGCGGTTCAGTGCTGCACTACGACTGCTGACTTCATTCACAGCAGGCAGGAAAGCAGACGTGAAAGGAAGCAGGTTATGACAGGCCATCCTGTACTCTTCATATTGGGAATTACAGTTCCCAAAGCTGCCATCAAGCAGTGCCTCAGAAACCTTTATTAAAGTCTATTTGAAATAAAGGGAAATTAAAAAAATATTTAAGTTTGATTAATAATCACTTTAGTCAAAAGATACAATCTGTTCATTAAACAAGAGAAGGCCAGCAAGCCCTAGTCTAAAATAACTTCTCGCTATCTATACTTAAGTAATCACCTCAAAAGAGAAACATTTAAAAAATCAATTCTGCAAAGCCTTAAAAAGCAGTGAAATTCTAATACTTGAAAAAGTGAATCCCTGAAACTTTGATCATGAAAATAAATTGTCCCTTATCAACAGCAATAGCTCCCACATGTTAAGTGAATACTCTGTCAGGCAGGTAGTAAGCAGTTCAGTTCATTATTTCAGTAACACCAGCTCTATGACACGGTATTTTCACCCTCGTCTCATAAATGAGGAAAAGGAAGCGGAGAGAGGTAACGTGCTTAATGTGACATAGCTCATGATTAGAACTGGGATTCAAATCAAGGCATAACTCAGAAGGCCCACTCAAGAATTATGTTAAGACATGTTTTATTAGATCACTCAGTATCCATAAATTTGGAGAAATCAGTCTGTAAAAAATCTTACCTTTACATTTTTATCTTTTATAGTTTCATCCAGTCTAGTGGCAATGGCAATTGCTTTCTCTTGCCTTGACTTATCCAGAAAATACATCATTTTAGCACCTGAAAAACCAAGACATTTCAAAATGAGTCCACTCCTATGGCTCACATTTGATTTGATTTACAATGACCAGTGACTTAAAATACGGTTGCAAGTGTTTAATAAGTGGTGGGCTGGAGCTGTCTCCCTCCAGCTCTCAGGAGGCAGTTGTGATATCTCTTCCCACTTCACGTTCAGTGACATTCCATTGATAGTTGGGGCCACAATGGGAGTATTTCTATTATGTCAACAGACTACAAATCAGGGCTTTTTCTGTTACAAAGAGATGGTTGTTAACATTTACCAGGAACCAGATTTAATACCGGCCCCACATAAATGATATAACTCAAAATGTAAACACAGGTTACCCTGTGGCATCAATTATTTTTTTAAAATGATATCCTAAAATAAAACATCTAAGGAACAAATTATTATCAAAGGACTGTGGTAGAGAGACAACAGAAAAAATGTTTCCATATTCACAAAGGAAATAATTTTTAAAGCTTTTTAAAAATAAAATGCAGTTTATATTTCTCCAATAAATTACATGGTCCATATTCAATGCTCATTGGGATTTTGTTTATTAATTTATATTGTTAATTTATAAGAGCTCCATGTATATTATTAGCTTCATATCAATCATATATCTGTGAATATTTTTTCCCAGTTGGTCTTTTGACTTTATGATGTTTTTATTTTTATATGGCAAAAATTGTCTTTTCTTTACAATTTCATATAATGTTTGGAAAGGTGTGTCTCATAATTATAATAAAGAAACGCTTTCTTTTATTACCCTGTGTTTTTGAAAAGATATTCTCATCTGCCCTTACTACTAAGAAGTGTAATTTCTCACATGAATTAAGTTTTTTCCATAGATATCAAAAACCAAGAAGTTTCCCTTTACAACAGAAAAGCTTACAGTATTATGGCTTAAAGTAGAAGCAGCAATTATATACTTCATTTTGTCCTTAATTCTCTTTCCACAATCTTTTGTTCAGTTTGCATTTATGCCATCTTGTCATTTTATAAATTTGTATAAATTGCCTAAGTTCTTTCCTATAACAAGGCAGGATATATATATATATATAAATAAATTCTCAAAATACAAAATATAGAAAGTAATAAAAATACAAAAAAAATAATTTACTCATAACCACAATACCCAAAGGCAACCATTAAAGCTTTGGTATACATTTTTTAGCCTTTATCCCATATATATTTTTACATAGTTGAGATTATATTTTATGTGAATTCTACATACCTATTAAAATGTATCTACCCCTGTTATTACAACTCTCTAGAATAAACATCACTTTCTAGGATTACCTGGTATTCCACCCTACAAATCTACTACTTCTCCCTATTACTGGACATGCATTAAATCTGTTTCCACTCTTTTCCCCATAGTTGTACACATTTTAGTTAACATCTTTGCACTTAAAAGCTCCTTCTTTGCTTTGGAATAATTCTTTAAAATTACTCACAAAAGTATGACTACAGCAAAAGATGCAGGTAATGTGAAGCTCTTAATAAGAATGACAAGTTGCTTTCTTAAATGGCTCAGCCAATTTACACTGCAGCGGCAAAATACCAGTGCTTATTAACTACATCTTTACTAAACTTTAATCTTTCACAAACAAACAAACAAACAAACAAAAAATTTCTTAATTTGAAGGATCAAAAGTGGTATTGTGTTTATTTTTCTCTGATAATTAGTGAGGTTAAACATCTTTCTAAACTTTTTTTTAATCGTATTCTAACTTTTTTCCATAAACATTTTAACCCTGGGAGCTAAATACCAACCTGAAAGTAAATGCTGAAGAGAGGTAGCATTATGTTTGAGAAAATCCTCATTAAAACTTTCCAAATCCTTGTTGAAAAATATCTTCTGCATTTCTTGAGATAGAACTTTGCTCACAATGTCTGGAAGATTACTATGGTTAGACACTATAAAAACAAAATATTTGAAATTAAAAAAATTTAGGTCTATCCCTTGAAACAAAATCAGCTGAATACGTTTATTAAGCTTAATATATTTTACATAGTAAAAATACTATTGCTCCTTTGGAATATAAATATATTCTAGCTTAAAAATGCACTAATTTGCCCTGGCTAGTGTGGCTCAGTTGGTTGAGCATCATGCCATGCACCAAAAGGTTGCCAGTTTGGTTCCAAGTCAGGGCACATGCCAGGGGTTGCAGGCTCGATTCCCAGTAGTGGGCACGGAGGCAGTCGATCAATGTTCCACTCTCACATCGATATCGATGTGTCTCTCTCTCTCCCTGTCTCCCTTCCTCTCTCTCTGAAAGTCAATAAAAATATATTTTTTAAAATGCAGTGATTTCCAGCACATCTTTGCTAACATGTTTAATTTATAAACATACCTTCATTTAAATGCCACATGTAAACATTATCTTTTTTTTGCTTTACATTTTACAAATCTCTTTTAATGTGCAGCTTAATGGAAGACAGCTAAATTGTCACATTTGCTTTTATATAAATATTACCTTGTTTATACTTACCAGATTTAGAAAATTTAATTAAACATTCATGTAACCATGGGTTATTGCTGTTGATGGCAAAAGCTCGTTTGACAGATTGCAGCATTAATAGAAACTTTCCTGTATCAGAAAAAAAAAAATTAACAGGATCAGTATTTATGTATGATATTTTATTCACTTTATTTTAGCCTCACTTAAAATCCAGTAATAAAATATTATTTTCCTACAACATTTATAAGCAAAATTCAAAGATGACTTTGGTTATCAAAGACAAATTTTCTAAATAAAATAAAAGCTTAAAGAATTATGAAGAGCTGCTTCAGGTAAACAATTTGATTGTTCAAACTATTCTCTCTTTTGTTTTTTAAATTCTCGACCAAGGGTATTTTTCCCATTGCTATTTTTAGAGAGTAGAAGGGGGGGGGGGACATCAATGTGAGAGAGACACATCGATCAGTTGCCTCCCACAGGAGCCCCGACCAAGCCAGGATCTAACCTGGTGCGTGCCCTTGACCAGGAATCAAACCCTTGACCATCTGGTGCGCAAGCTGAAATTCTTAACTGCTGAGCCAAGCCGGCCAGGGCTGTTCAAACTATTCTTAAAATAAATTTGATTATAATATTATAATTCATTACCCAGTAAAGTTTTGAGTAGCAAAAGAAAAACGGATTAAGAGCTTTTGTGGAAGGTTGAACTGGAACACTAAAAAACAAAAATAGATCTAACTGACAAGATTATACCGAATATGGTCACCAAAATAATGAAGGGGGCTCACTGAAGAAAGGGGAAGTAATTAAGCAATACACACTTGAGAGTGCGCAGGCATACACACACGCACACACGCCCACAACATGAAGACAACATTATGGTGATAGCTGCAGGGAAAGGGAGGTGGGGGAGGTAGGGGGAGGTGGAAGTGGGCAAAGGGGGGAAATGGGGATGAAAAGGGACTTGACTTGGGGTGGTGAGTGGACAATGCAGTGTGCAGATGATGTTTTATTGAGTTGTACACCTGAAGCCTACACGGCGTTATTAACCAATGTCACCCCAATAAATTCAATTTTTAAAAAAAGAATTAAAAACTGAGTTCAAACCATTACCTTTTCTAAAATATATTTCAAATGCTAACAGATGAGTATCAATGTTATCAGCAACAAGGTTCTTAAGAGGTATAAGGAACTTGATAGCTTCTTCCAATGGATTTTCTATCTATTTTGAAAAAGAAAGGAAAATTATTATATTTAAAAAGCAGATACACAAGTCAAATGTGTCCCCAAATTTTATATTAATACACATCTGAAGTAATTTTGACAGTGTGGGGTAAGAAGAAACTCTGTTGGTCTAACAATCAAATAAACAGGAGACAGGTTAATAAGATAAAATTCCCAAATTTAATTACATACGCTACATACATACATATGGGAACCCTGCATACATAGATAGAGGTCCCACATACATGAGAGGTTCAAAGACAGAAAGGGGAAATTAGGTATATATGACATTCTGAATAAAGGGTCACCTTGGGGCTTCAGAAAGGAGAAAGGTAGGAAGAGCAGATGTTTAATAATTAGTAGTTTGCCCTGCCATACAGATGGTCAAAAAAGGTTATCTCTGATAATCTCTAATTATGGGAAAGGCCCCTAATTCAAATTCTTGTAGGTAATTAAAGGAGGCAGGAGTTTCTCTTCAAGCTTTCAAGGTCTTGGTTGCCTTTAGGCACATCTTGGGTGACTTGTTCTGAACCCTTACAACAGTTCTTTTTATATAACCAACTGAAGGAGATATTATACCAAGTACTGACAGCCCCTTATAGTACAAGCATCTAAAGTAAGGAGACAAATATAATTATATCAAGTAACAGAAAAGTAGTGACAAATTTAAAATACTTATACTAGATTCACTGTGAATACACCAGGAAAAAAAATTATCTAAATCTGGTTCCTAAATAACCAAATCTTGGAGATGAAGTGTTAATTCTTTGTAGCTAAAACATACCTAGCAAGATATATATAATGCTTCCATATTTAATAGACAATTGTATTGCTGTTATAACAAATTACCAAAAAATTTAATGTCTTAAGACAACACAAATTTATTATCTTGCAGTTCTGTAGGTTAAAAGTTCAACATGGGTCTCGCTGAGCTTAAAATCAAGTGTGAGCCAGACTGCATTCCCTTTCAGAGGCTCTAAGGCAGAATATGTTTCAGTGTCTTTCAGCTTCTCAAGGCTCCCTACATTCTTTGGCTTGAGGCTGCCTCCATCCCTCCACTCCCTCCATCTTCAAGGCCAGCAACAGGTGGTGGAGTCCTTCTCACACCACTCCTATCTCCTTTCCTCTTCCACTTTTTTAATATGTTTTTGTTGATTGCAGAGAGAGGAAGCGAGAGGGAGACAGAAATAGGAACATCAATGATGAGAGAGAGTCATTGACAGGCTGCCTCCTACTGGGGATGGATGTGCCCTAGCTGGGAGTCAAACCTCGATCTCCTGGATCATAGGTCGATGCTCAACCACTGAGCCTGCTGAGCAGGCTCCTCTTCCATTTTTAAGGGCCCCTTGTGAATTTACATTAAGCCCACCTGGATAATCCAGGATAATCACATATTTTAAGGCCACATAATTACAACCCTAAATCGCATCTGCCACCTTCATTCCCCCTTGCCATGTACTTTAACATGGTCACGGATTCCAGGGTTTAGAACACGGATACCTGTGGATGGTCATGCTTCTGTCTACCACAACTACAATTCTATGTATAATATGCATTAGCCAAATTTGCATATCATTCAAAAATTACTGATGACTATCATAATGATCTTGAAATATTACAAATGGCTTCTGATTTATAAATTTAAAAAAACATGTTTATGTCCAGAACAGAACTAAATAACATAAATTTTACTAAGCAACATAGTAACTTCATCTCACCCGCTCTAACTTTTCAGGTATAAGTTCTTCTTTGAGACCACTGCTTTCTTCTTCTTCTTCTTCTCTTTTTTTCTTTTGATTTTTTTGTTGACGTTCCTTCTCCGCATGCTTTCTCTCTTCTTCTAATTTAGCCTTTTTCTGAGCTCTTCTCTGCTTGCTAAGCATTTTCTTCAATTCTTTGGCTGACAGGTTTTCTATAAATATCCAAATGCATAAACATTCTGAGTAAATGTTTCCATTTTTCTTCATATTCTTGTGCAATACATACTATTAGTATAGCACTTTGGGGGAAAGGCAACTATATAAAAGTTTTTAGAAAGTGTATTTTTAATGACTAGCACTAAACATGGCACACAAAAGACAACCAGCAAATGCTGCACTGACTAAAATTACCAGTTCTAGCCCAGATCTGCCTCCTACACAATACATGACTTCAGGCCAATCGTCTCTTTCAGTATCGTTTCAAACTGTGTAAAGTAGGGTGGATAATACCAACTATTCTCTTAGAGTATTCAAGGATAAGACAGTACATATATACACACTTATGATCTCTAAATAATACATAAATATTATGAATGAAAGATCAGAAATTTGCCTCTATGCTGTTTTTCAAATATTCCTAGATACTAACATTCTGGTAAATAAAAGCTATACAGATATTCTCATTAGCATTATTATTATTTTCAATAAAGTAGGTACTAGAAGTTGTAAGTATAACTGTTTTTCCCTAAAGGAACTCAAAGCTTTTTCCCCAGTTACAATTAAATAAGAAGAAGAAGAAAGAACCCAACCCATAGACAATTCTGTTTTTCCTGAATTGGCCTTACTGAAGATAAAAATAAAGAAGATTGCAAGTCATTCCATTGGGCAATTTAGAAGCATAAGCTACAGAGCATCATCCTACCAGCTTTTTCTTGGACTTCCCCCCACTTTTTTCTCACACACACACACACACGCACGCACATACACCCACAGTATATTGTCTTCACACCCATTTGACAATATACTTTTCTATGTATTGTTTATGTTAATGACATTCTGAAATTTAGTGTTCTTTTCGAATTTTAAAAAATAGTTTCTTGTCAGTTACCTGAATTTACTTCTTGTTGTTTGCTTTCATTGGTTAAGGGATTATCATACAATTTCAAGTATATTTCAATCGCTGATCTAGCAGCCTTGAAATAGAAGGCATGTCTTCTGAGTATATCTTCTAACCTCAGAAGGTCAACATATGCACGAAGGGTCATCTTCCTCATGCAGTATGTATGGAAGTCAAATTGATCATCGGTTATCTCAAAAAAATGCTTAAAAATAAAACCACAAAGTTATTTCTTACATTTTGTCAATAATGTCTACTTTTGAAAAGAAAACCATAAAAAGTCCCAAAACATTTTTAATCTCCACAATTTCACTTAGTTATCCTCTCCAGTGTTTAACACTGTGAAGGACATTGAGTTCTTCTTTGCATGTAACTTAAGTTTCTCTTTCTACTATTGATGATTATTCACTAGAAATCATGTTTTGTGATGATACTCAATTTCTATGTAATAAGTCAGATTTTTAAGCCTGGAAATCAGTACATATTGATATTTTAGTTTTAGTGAAACACTTCTCCTTAGTATTTTCCAAAAATGAGCATGGCAGAGTTAAACAGAGCTCTGACTAAATATATTCTATAGATTCACAAAAAATGTTTACAAATCAGACTGCTCTGCTCAAGCATGAGCTCTTCATGGGTAAGTGTTGTCATGTCTATCCCCACTGCCTGGCACAAGGCCTAATATAGCAGACATTCAATAAGCACAATATTGGCCAATTCAAGAGATCGGTTGCTTATCAGGCATGTCACCTCAATTATCTAAAGCCTCGATTACTTAAGTTAGGAATAAAGAAATCTATGCAGCAAATTTCATAAGGTTGTTAAAGTTCATTCTAAACTTTAAGCTGCTATATAAACGCAGAACATTATGGTTTTCTCTCACTCAGTAAGATACCATTAATCAACCTACATTCCATTTTAGCAAAGGTTCTTAGTCTGTAGTCTAGGTATAAATATAATAACATTTTCCTAAGGAGAGAGCTTGAGGCTTTCATCCAATTCTCAAAAGGTCCATAGCCCCCAAAAAGTTTAAGAACCAATCCCTTACATCTAAAGAAGACTAACTCCCTACAAAACAATTTATACTTTTCTTCCCTACATGCATCTCTACCTGCTTTTTTTCTCTCCTACTTTAGTTTCTTCAAAAACATATAGGAAACAAATGATTCACCACACCAACACAGTACAAGCTCTTCTACCACTTCATCTTCCCTCTGGCCTGCAGCCTAGTAACTCACTATGCAGACAACACATCAGTGTCAATATCATTTGATAATTTTAGTTGTCTTGGTAATTAGAAACACACCATACACAGAATTACATCAAGTACCTGAGACTTTAAAAGAAGAATTTTAAGGTAAAAAGAAAAGTACACAGTGTGGAGGGAAAGAAATAGAAAATGAACACATTAGTTTATATTTACTACTTTAAGAATCATGCTTTAATGATATTATATTTGAAAATTGCATTCCTCCCAGCAAGAAGACAAACCAATTTATAAATAACAAGCTTGTTTTTTTAAAAAAAAGAATTACATATTTCATAAAGTTGTTCA
This sequence comes from Miniopterus schreibersii, assembly GCF_964146895.1. NCBI lineage: Eukaryota > Metazoa > Chordata > Mammalia > Chiroptera > Miniopteridae > Miniopterus > Miniopterus schreibersii. The sequence continues at coordinate 70,495,919 of NC_138102.1, read as the reverse complement.
TGGTCTTCCTTGATGTCAACCAAGTTATGTCTAGTAGCATAAGAATATCTTAAAATGCAATACAACTGACTAAGTAAAATGGCAGTGCCAAAAATTACGCAGATGATAACTTTCAGAGATTACAGGGCCTTTTTTAGGCTGAGAAACATTTATGTGTAAATAGGCAGACACATGTTTCAAGAGATATTCCTAGCAGCATTAGTAAACATAGATTTTAAGCCAAATGTCAGAAGGAGTCTTCGGAACCGCAAACACTTAAGCCTCCTCTTTATCAGTAACAGCCCACAGGCTGCCTCTCTCCAGTTAATGTCTTCCATAAATAGGGTAACCAACTTATCCCACTTTGTCTGAGGCTTTCGGTTTTTCCACCGAAGCCTTGTGTCTCAGGAAGCTTGCTGCGACCTCCAAACTTGGGTGTTGATCGCTCTACAATAAACTAAGGGTGGTGGACCAGATATGACTAAATTAAATTAGGAAACATAGGTACTACAAAATAAGTTTGCTTCTAGATGAAATTTTGTTTGGAGAATCCTACTTAAAAACAACTAAATAATCGTCGGTTGCTTTCTATTTTTTAACTTTTTATTTGGAATAATTATAGACACAGAGGAAGTTGCAAGGTAGTATAGAGATGTTCTGTATACTCTTCCCTCCGTTTCCCCAGAAAGGCTACATCTTCCATAACTATACAACCAAAAGACTGATACTGGTACGACTTATGCGTAGTTTTTAGATTCGAGTAACCAATACCATAACCAAGATATAGAACTGTCTAATTACCACAAATATCTCCCTTGTAACCACATCTTGCGGTGATTTTCAGGTCTCTAAATTTATAAAACACAAAAATATACTAGATAACAAGAACAGGTAAAGTTAGTTTCCCTGCAGTTGGCCGAACATGATAAAATCACTTAGCTCACTGCAGACTCTAGGTACCCAAATTTTAACCTATTGCTTATGCCCTTAACTCAATGTTCCCCTCATCATAAACACTAGTTCTCTCTCTCTCTTTTTCCTGAGGATAGGGAGTAGTAATGCAGGAATTGCTTAAATTGTGAAAATTAGTCTTGAATCAAAGTAAGACAAGTCAGCAAAGAATTTAAAAATGCTATTCACAGCTTAAGAGTGTAGTTTTCTTTAGGAATTCCCTACTACGCCCTCTCTTCTGGCCCAGGTTCATCTATCCATTCCTTCTCAGAGATACTAGACTAATACGAACTCACACACACAAATACAACGAAAACCTCTGGACTTAAAACTTGTAATAACTAGACCAAAGAGGGTAATAAGCAACACTACTTCCCTTATAGAGACAGAATCTGCCATTATAAAGCATGTATCAATTTGATAAAAATTAAGATGCACTAGAGATAAAGTTATGAACTTCCTATGGTCTGAGCTATCAGAAATCCTACATCTTATCAAAAAGTTTTACAATATGTATTATGCTCTGTTTCAGATACAAATCAGCACACTAAAGTATAAAGAAATCAATCATCGAAAAGGGGAAAAAGAAAATTCAATTGTTGAGTGATAAAATAGTTTAAAATTTTATTCTGAGCACAAGTTTATATCCAATATTTTAAAGACAGTTGTTTTGTTTTGCTTTGAAGAAAACTCAAGTTCTAAACATCTCTCTATAACCTGTACATATAATCCTAATATCCTATAAGGGGGCAAAATGTAGACAGAGAAAGTACTACACTGGGCCATTCCAGAATTCTAACATTTCAAATCCAGTTACTAAGAGCTCACAGTAAAATGTGTCCTAGCTGAAACTGCCTCAGTGAAAGACTTCTGGAAGGAGTTCTTAAAGGCACAAGACTTAGCCCTTATTTGAACTTCTCTCTCTATTCACTGACCTTTTATTTAGAAAGTAAACTGTGAAGTTTTATTTTTAAAAGGTCCTCATTTCTTTACTAACGTATTTTAAACTCAGGCACAAAAGTAACTCATGTAGATACCTATCATAATAAATCTTTTAATTCAGTAACTACTCCTAAATCCTTATAATTATATCTTAATAGTTTTTAGATTACATTAATTTCATTAAAAATTAATTTTAGGGGCATAATCAGTCAGCAAATATTTAATCACCCTATTTGTACTAAGCACACACATATTACCACTAGACAAGTTAATTCTTACTTTTAGTATGAATTCACCATGAAAAGACTAACTTACAAGTAACATAAGAAAGGCTCTTGTTTGTTTTTAGTTTTTTCTATTTAAAGCACCAACAGCAAACCCTAAATAAAGACAGTAAAGATTCTAGCAATAATAATTATGTACAGTGACCAGAGGGTTATGATTTTGCCGTTTTAATCTCTGATAACCAATGATTTCCTATACTTTTTTTTTCAAAAATTCTTTGTACCAGTCTTGAACAACATGGGTTTTTATAGTTTTAAAAAATCTGTGTATAAAGTGGACCTGTGCAGTTCAAACCATGTTGTTCAAAGGTCAACTCTATTTCTGATCCATGATTGGAAATCCACATATACAAAGGGCAGACTGTAGTTATACGACAATTTTCGACTTCACAGGGGTTAGCGCCCCAACCCCCTCATTGTTCAAGGGTCAGCTGTACTTCATCTGACATTACAGAATTGTACTTCATGTTACTTAGCCAAAATCACTAAAAATTATAATCTAAATTTTAAGGGAAAATATAATCTAAATAAAACTTAGTACTGAAATAGCTATTAATCATAGTCTAACCACTTTCAAAAATATTAAAAAGCAATTGGTAATATAGTTATTAATGTTAGGAGGAATGGAACTGAAGCTGAAGTTCATGATTATAATGATCCCAAGGATATTCAAATTTCACTTTCACAGAAAATCTAATAAATTTCCAGTTATGGTCTTGCTGGAATTACTGATCCATAAGTAAATAATCTGTCACTCACTAAGAATGTCCTGGTTAATAAAAATACACCTTTCCTAACAACAAATGGAATGTTTTAAAGTGACAGTCATCAAGCTAGTGATCTACAGTTTTATCACAGAAGAGCCTGATTTACACTACAATGTTTGGATACTGCCTGAGTAGTTCACTTATCATCCAAGGGCTTTATATTTTCAGGAGAAGATGAGAATTTTTCCCAGAGATTTAACCATCAAGCCCAGGCTTAGAAAGAAAAACAAAACAAAACAAAGCAAAAACTAGGTTATCTGTAAAAGGGCTCAGGTATAATCCTAGTTCCAGTTCCCATCAAAAGCCACCCCCTAAGATTTAGCCTTTCTTTTGGGTAACCTCAGAAATTTCACATGGGAAAAAGGCCAAAGTGACTGCCAGAGTGCAGACTTCAGGCTCACCTGACTATGATGCCTGTGGTTTTATACTGCGTCAGCATGGGAACAGTGGTGCCGATTGACCCCAACTGAGGGCTGCTGAGGACTGCCTCAGGGGTGCATTTGTGGCTCTTTTCCTCCTGTTGTCCATTTGGAAGGAGAGTGCTTCAGAGATGACAAAGAACAGGAAAACAAAAATTCACACAAAGGAAAAGAAAAGGCCCCTCACTAAGGCACATCACACACATCATCCTAAAAGCAAGTAAAAAAACAAGCCTGCAAACCAGTTACAGACTGCTGTGCAAAGTACTGAACGTAAGAACAAATATCCTGGGAAGACAAACTGGAGAGAGGCTGACTACTGAGCGGATCCTGACATAAAGGGGAAGAGGTGGCCATCAGCTTGTGTACCCTTCTAGGCTAGTAATGAAAATCAAATAATGGCCTGATTAAGGAATATAGATTTTGAGTATATGTGACTAATAGCAATAATAGCTTACTAAATTAATCTCTTACTTCTTCCTTCAGACAAAAATATGGAGACACGTTGAAATCATAACCATCTGAGGATCAAACAAAAGCAGTCATTTATTCACAACCTCTGAACGTCTGAAAGGCTAAAGGTCAAGGATTTTTCACAATGAAGTTTCCAAAGTAGATAAAAGTGGTAGATGATCCCATGTAGAAAAATATCTGCTCTTTTCATCACCTTACAGGAGAAAAATAAAGTCAAAATTCTATCAACTTACCCTTTCTACTTCATGGCATTTTTTCAAGGCATCCCCGTATCTCCCCAAACGCTGATAAGCTGCGATGCACTCTGTTTGAAACCACATACACTGCATTTCATTTAGATTTTCCATGGCAGATGTTCCTTCCTGAAATGCAAACATTCATCAATATAAGAAGCAAATAATAAAAGAGATCCAAAAAATATCATTTCCTCTTTTACAACTATAGCTACAAATATTATGACAACAGCAATTAACAAATACATCAATGCACTGCCAAAAACCTCCTATCGATTTAAAATTTTACATCTTACTGGGCCTGGCCCAGTGGCTCAGTTGGTTAGAGTGTCCTCCCAACACACCAGGGTTGTGGGGTTGATCCTGGGTAAGAACACATACAAGAATCAACCAATGAGGGCTCCCCTGGTGGGGGTTGGCTGTTGGAGTCGAGGCTAAGCTCCTAAGGCAACGGTGCGGGAGGTGGCTTCAGGGAAAGAGTTTGGCACGATGGTCTCACACCATTTTACTGGTACAGCCTGCCAAGGGGCCGTAAGGCAGAACTTATGCTACGAATCAGTGAATGAAAGCATGGAAGGCATTTGAAAACTGTATGAAGAGCATCTGAAGAGAATGAATCCCAACAGCCCCTCTATCGAATACAGTATCAGCCAGCTGTTTGATTTTATTGATGATCTGGCAGACCTCAGCTGTCTTATTTACCGAGCTGATACCCAGACATACCAGCCTTATAACAAAAACTGGATTAAACAGAAGATGTACGTGCTCCTTCCTCGGCAGGCACAACAGGCCAGGAAACAGTAGGGCTGGAAGCAGTGGGGGTAGGGGTGGGCTTGGAACACAGGTGTATACAGCGATCTGTAGTGGAAGTTTTATATTATAGTAATCCTGTTTCCATTTTGCTGTACTCTAGCCAGGACTGAATGTGTTAGATGAAATGTGAGGATCCTGTTCAGTCTGAAACTCCCATCATCCCCTTTGTTTTCTTTCTTTTTTTTAAAAAACATTGTTATGATGATTTAGAAGGAAGTTTTTCTTTGTCAGTTAATGTTGGTTCCAGTCCTTTAAAAACTGTTCATATCTGCTTTATAACATTCACTATACTACTCCTTCTTTGAGTTGGAGGGTGGTGACACAGTTTAATTATGTCCTAAGATAAAGTCTTAGTGAAAAACAAATAAATATTCTTTAGTTTAAAAAAAGAATCAACCAATGAATGCAGAAGTGGAACAACAAACCGATGTTTCTCCCTTCTCTCTCTAAAAATCGATCAATAAAATATATATATAATGAAATTCCTTTTAAAAAAAAAACAAAAAAGACTCCATATTACTACTAAAGCTAAGTTTTTAAGCACCAAAGTTTTTATTTCAACTATTTCAGACAGCAATCCTATGAAGTACTGCCTATCTTCTGACTATTAAGCAAAAACTACTTAACCTTTCTTTGCTTACCCAGGGTCACTATTATGTACATCCAGTACTGTCAAATCTGTCAGTCATAGGTCCAAGCCTGCTTTTCAGTTTCCCAGTTTCCTCCCTCCATTGTTAGGCTAGGATATCAGTTGTTACTTTTTTGTGCCCAAGTGTCTACTTCTAACAGCATCTCCTGTTCTATGTCAACTTTCTCCTATCAGCTGACAAAACCAAATAATGGAATTTGTTAAAAGTATTTGTTGATTCAGGCACCATGTGAATTCTGAGAACAATGTTAGACATAAAGCACCTAGTTTCGGTATAGGGCACTGTAGTGTTGTCACATTTTTGAAGAGTATTTCAAATATATTTTATGTGACCCCAGTAAAAATGGCAGGGGTATATTTACATAAATAATTTCAATCTTCAGTTCTTTGTCACACCCATTTTGTGTTATCAGTTCAATTTTCAAGAATTCTCATTAAAATTATAAAAACTGGTTAACTTTAGGTGAATGAAAGTATGAGTGCATTTTATTTCTTCTTTATGGTTACATATATTTTCCATTTCTTAATGACTACCTATGTTTGTAAGAAATCTACATTATATTTCATTTCAAAAACTTTACCAACTAGAACTAACAAATTTGCATCAACAACTATAAAAATTCTAAACTGTGAAAAATCTGCAAGAAGGAAATGTAAGTACTTCACTCACTTATTAGCAAGCAGATACAAACTGATTTTGATTATTCAAGGTTGTTAGCAGTTTTCCTCCTCTGGATCACTACGTTCTCTGCCACATGTGACGGACACATCTGGACAATGAACCAGTATGGATAAACTGAACAAGCTCTCCATACAGCATGGCAGTTGTCAAGAGCAGACGACTAAAAGCAATTACGATGAGCAAGCTAGATTTTAGAGACTACTCTCAAACAGCCAAACTTTTCCCTTCTTTCTCATTTCCCTGTACTTTTTCAGACACATCCTAGTTGTCTGTGGTTTAGGTGTGTGTGGGGAGGTGTCTGTGGTTTAGGGTGTGTGTATGTGGTCTGTGTTTTAGGGTGTGTGTGTGTGTGTGTGTGTGTGTGTGTGTGTGATTGCACTTCCTTAACTTAAGAAGTTTTGTGTATCTATTTGTTATTGTATTTTACTACTAATCTCTGCCTTGGCCTTCCAGGTGGTATTTTTCTCTACAAACATCACTGCTTTTACATTTACATTTGTACTCTCTTCTAACCTTCGAAACTGTGATACAGTGGGAGAAGCACTGAAAAGTTAAGAGCATTGAAAAGTTTGAGCCCCAGCAATATTACTGTGTGACTGAAGAAGATTCAAGTAACAGTGCTGGAAAGTGTCACACAAACACATAATAAAGTGCTACATGAACATAAGCATTATTGCTATTTTCCTAATTTTTTTCTCCTAATCTTCATCATTCTTGCTAATACTTTTCCCCAACATTACAAAATCTGCTACTTTGCATCTGCTGTTGATCCTATGGCTTCTGAGTTTTAGAAACACTAGTCACTGTAGTTTCTGCTCCTACAACACAATCTTAAAACCTAGGTTTTAGAGTCAGAGACAGCTAAGCTAAAATCCTGGCTCCAAATAAATGACTAGGTGATCTCCTGAAGGCACAGTACCTGACCTTTCTAAACATTTTCTTAACTGTAATATGAGAGAAGTGATAGCATAGGGTTGTTAAGATTAAATGACATCATATATATAAAGTACTTAGCTCAGTGCTTAATAATTGTTAAAGCCACTTTTCTATTTCTTCTTACAAATGGTACACAGATTATTAGCATTATTCTAAATATCAGAAAGTAAAAGTCTGGCAGATTCAGATGAAAAAACCCTTTTTATGATGAGAAACAACAAATGGTCTACAGATAATTGTCCTAATGAAAAATTATATAACACACATTTAATTTTCATTGAAGGCCACTACCTATAAACAATTTGCTGTTTCTAGCTCATCATAAAGATATACACGCTATATATTTAATAGACATATATTTCATATATGTGTATATATAAAAAACACACTATCTGTCATTACCTAGTAATGTCAGAGTTACATTTCTTAAATTTGATGTGCAAAAATGCTACCTTATCATTTCCTTATCAATGAAGACTTCTTTATTGGCCATTCCATTTTCCACTTCTGTGAACTATTCATATCCTTTGTGCATACTTTTGTCGTCTTTTTATTGAGTTTTGTGTGTATATTTGTTTCTATGACATCATTCTTAAAAGTTAATTTTCATAATAAAAGTTCAAGCTATTCTGTGGCTTCTAAATTATAAGGGGTTTCCATTAGCAATCAGTCACAACCAGATTCTAATTAATATTTAAGGAAGGTAGCATACTGGTGCTGTAGTAGCCACGTATCAGCATCACAAGCACGGTGGTAATTTATGTCATCCTGAATAACTTACCTATAAACACCAGCACTAAAGCCCTCCACTTTGTATCTAATGTGTACTTGGAAATTTAAATTATTTCAAAGAATCTTAATTAAAACTTGGAAATCAAACTTGCAACAACGGTTTCCTCATTATGCCTCAATGTTACATTGAATATGTGTTATATAACTATTTCAGTGAATTCTTTGGAGTTCATTATAAATTCTTTTTTCATTATATGGGTTGGCAATAATCTTCCCCAATTCTGTGGTTTAGCTTCTCATTTCACTTATGGTTATTCTGTTATACATTATCTTGAATTTTAATATAGTCAAGTGTATCATTTTCCTCTTGTACTTTATGCTTTTGTTGTCTTAAGAAATGTTTCCTGCCTCAAGCCCTAATTATAAACTTCTATCCTTTCTTCTAAAAGTTTGAAAAATTTGCTTTCCATACTTAGATCTTTAATCCATCTGGAACTGATTGTGTGCAGTGTAAGATAAGGACGTCATTTTATTTTTTTCAACACAAATAACTAATTGTCCCAGCAATATCTTTTCATCTCTGATTTTTAAAGCACCTCTGGTTATATACCAAGTTTCCAAATATATGTGAATGTGTTTCTGAGCTTTCTAGTCTGTTCCATTAGTCTACTTATATTTTTAACCATAAACATGTATTATTTTTATAATATAACACAAAGTCTATGTTGTAAGGATATAAAAGGACTGTGAAGAACAGAAGGTAAAGGAACAAACATTTAGCCCAACAATTTCAGAAAACTTAAATTCTCGAACGGCAGACTAGCAGTCCACGAGCTTTAGTTCTACACAGAACTCTATGAGCAATTGTGAAGTAAGGCACTGCAGAAGGAAACTACACAGCAGTCACAAACTCCTAGTGCGACAGAAGAGTTGTAAATAGAATAGTACACACAGTCACTGAAGTATGGCATACTGCTTATTTTTTACAAAGGTATAAATATGCTCCTGCTATTGGTTTTTTCTTAAATCCTCATCCGAGGATATGTTTCTATTGATTTTAAAGAGAGAGGAAGGGCGAGGGGGGGACATCAAGAGAGAAACATCAATAGGTTGCATCCCATACACGACCATCTGGGGGACTGAACTCAAAATCTAGGTTTGTGCCCTGACTGGGAAATGAACCTGCGACCTTTTGGTGTACAGGACGATGCTCCAACTGAGCCTCCTGCCAGGGCTGCTCCTGCTACTGGTTTTTAACCATCCCCCACCAGAAGCACCTGTACACACACACGCGCGCGCGCACACACACACACACTCTCTCAACTTCAGTAAGAAACCATACTTAGGACATAAGTTAAATGGGATTTTAAAAAATAACAAAAATGAATTCTTAAGAACTTCAGTGGCAAACTTGAGATATCACAACAGAACTTAAGTTTAATTTTACTAACATACAATTACACGCTATTTCCTACCCTTGTGAACTTAGAGCACATTTCCTCTGCTTCTTTTATCATATTTGCTCGAAGCATATATTTTGCACATTTGGAATTGATGAATCTATCAGCCGTGTCTAAAGACTGTGCTTCATCCATCCACTTTGCAGCTTCTTTGAGATTACCTATATGCTTTAAAAGATGAAAGTATTAAAAGAAATTATAGTTTAAGAGAATACGGGTGTAATACAAACAGCAACAGTTTATAAAGACAAATTAGAACTTTGGTACCATTTCTGCAAAATTTATCTAGAAATCTGTAAATTAAATTTCACATTTAGTTAAGAGCTGAATCAAATGAGTAACACTGAGTATAAAAATATGCAACCTAAAGCTCTTTAGGATTATTAGTATTAGAAACAGATTATCAGGGTGCCATAAAAGTTATTTCTACACAGAAATAACTCTGAGGGTTCTTAAGTGGCTAAATTTTCAATTATTCAAAAAACATGTCTAGGATTTTACCTTGTAAATTTTTGCTTTCATATAGAATAATTCTATTAGAGTTGGAGTATTAGCAATTGCAGCATTAATATATTCCAAAGCCAAAGAATATTGCCCAAGTTTATCAAAGTGCTGTGCCAGGAAATACTGAACCCAGAGTAGTGTTGTTGGGGGTTCCTTCTCACCATCCTCTGCAATCAAACAAATACAAAATTATTACAGGGAAGAAGACAAAGTAAAGGATATAACATACTTTCTCTCCCCCAAAGCATAATGAAATAAATAATTATTACAATAATAAACAGTAAAAACCCAGCAAAAATGACCAATTTCAACAGAAAGAGGTATGACTTCCTGTGATCAAGTTCAAAAAGTGGCAGCCAAGCAGAGAAATAAAATACTAGTTTCATAGGCTTCTAACTCCTACCTCACTCCAAAGAAACAGTGCTGAGGAAAGAAGGTAAATCAATCTAACTATGAATTCTCAAGGCTGGCAGTGTAAGGCAGCAGACCCAGGAAAAGTCAAGGAAAATGGCTTGGAGAAAAGATGACCCTAACTACCACTGCAAGATTTCCATAAAGGCAAGAACTGCCAGGGCTTATCACTGTCTAGGTCTCAAAGCTAAATCAGGGAAACCCAAAATTGACGATATGAAGAAGATACATTCCTGACAAGGCAGAAGTAACCCTATGTGAGGCAAAAGCACTCACATTCAGTAAGCTGTTCCCAGTCTTGTACCCTCAAGCTACAATAGAGTAGACAAAGAAATAAATACCAAGCTCTCAAAATAGATTTCAGAAGGGAAGACCTACAGGTATAAAATGAGGAAGAAAGAGCGAAAAAGAGAATTTACCCATACTACATCAAAAAACACAGGTCTTCTAGACTAGCTGACCAAATAAAGTGACAATATGCAAACACACAAATTAGTATAAATTAAAACACAAATAATCAAAAAAAGGCAAAGAGTCCAGCATTTATCTTGTTCCTCTCCCATAAACTATAGTTCAGGGGAACTGAATATCTGATGAATGCAAGTTCTTTACAAGAAGATTTCTAACTAATAAATACAGAAGAAATGATGATTTGAATGAAATAAGGGATTGGGGCAAAGACTCTTAGTGACTGCTGCAATCATTAGGTGAGAGGCCAATGAGGACTCTTTAATGGGCAGATCAGGCTGACAGTGTCTGAACCCTGACCAACCTTAACATCACAAAAAAAGAGACAAAGAGAATGTCATCTGCCTCCAGTTGTGATATAACAGGAAGTACAGTGCATCACATATCAAGTATTCAAAGGGAACCCAAATCTAACCAAGCCTGTAAATCTAACTATCAGTTTACAAGAAATATGGATGACAGCAAAATATATTAAATGATACCATGAGAAAGCAAATCAGCCAAATCCAGAATATGGGACATTCCACAAGACAAATAACCTTTCAACAAATAACATTTCTTTAAAAGGGAGAGGAGGGCACTACTCAAGATTAAAAGAGTATCAGAGATATAAAAATCAAGTGTGGACTTTAGTTGGATCCAGATTCAAATAAACAAATTATATTAAGACTTAAGATAATCACGGAAATTTGCATGTACACTAGGTGTTAGATATTACGGTATGAGAATTAATTTTATGTGAGATAGCACTGTGGTTATGTGTTAAGTGTTTTAAACAGCTAGCGATGCACACTAAAGTACTAACAAGTAAAACAGTATGTCTGCTTTAAAAATACTCCAGAAAGCCCTAGCGGTTTTGCTCAGTGGTTAGAGCGTCAGCCCTCAGAGTGAAGAATCCTGGGTTTGATTCCAGCCAAGAGCACATACCTCGGTTGCAGGCTCGATCCCTGGCCCTGGTTGGGGCGCATGCGGGAGGCTACCCATCAATATGTCTCTCTTACATCAATGTTTCTCTCTCTCTCTCTCCCTTCCACTCTCTCTAAAAGCAATGAAAAAATTATCCTCAGGTAAGGATAAAAATAAATAAAAAATAAAAAATAAAAGTGTCTACAAATTTAAAAATAAGTTAGTAAATAAATAAAAATACTCTAGAAAAAGAAGTAGACAGAAGGTACTTCAAATAAGACCGGCAAGATGTTCATAACAAAAGCTAGGTAATGGGGACCCAAGGATTCCTTAAATCTATTTACTTCTGTGTCTTTTATTTTATACGGAATTTGTTTCAAACTAACAAAAACAAAGGAGCAATGACATGTAAAAGACATGAAGAAACCAGACTAAAGTTACCGTCTGCATGACTGAAAGCAATCTAGAGTGTTTTCTAAAGTTGCCTTGATTTACCTATGCACCTACAAACTGAAAAACAAAGAACCAAATTATACAAGACTTAAAGTATATTTTTTAAAAAAAGAGAAGCAGAGATTCAGTAATAATGCACTACAATATAAACTAACTGCATCATCTTTGGCAAGCCACTCAGTCTCTCAAGTTTGTTTACTCCTGTTAAAATAGGGTTTACTCCAAACTCACATTTATGGAAAATTTAAATTAAATAAAATTGAAGTGCTCTTTGTATTTCATTCACTAATGCAAAAACTTTTTCGTAAGTAGCTATAAAGTGGCATGTACATAATAAACATGACAATTTTACTGTAAGTGATTAAAAATGGATTAAAATGAGTACTCATATTCCAAATGAATCTAATTTAAACTTACCATAAGGACTAAAAAAGTCACACGTTTTAAGGGAGGCTTCATAATTAGTAACAAGCTCCTGGATTACAGAAATCTGTTAAGGAAACATAGTTTAAAATGTTTTAAATATTTTATTGAAGATATTTATATATATTGTGAATTAAATTAGATTTGGAAACAAGATACAGCTTATTTCAAAATTATAAATTAACTAAGCTACTAGGGTGTCTGCACTTTCCCCATCCCGATCATTAGTTTCAGGTTTTGAAGGACAAATTATCACTAGTCACCACAAAACTTTTTCCCCCTCAATAAACACATCTGTATAATTTATTATTAACAGTTAATTTATTTGCTTTTTGCTTCTCGCTGTTTTATTGGGAAGTTGTAGGCCATTATATATTCAAATTTTCTAAAATGTCACCCATCATAAAAAAGTTAAATGAAATTGATACAAATTATACAGTGAGTTGATGGAAGAAGAGGTTAAGTAAACTCCTAACTAGATGTTTAAACTACCATTGTTTTTTAATGATCACTTTAGTAAACAGATTTGAATTTCAATGCTACTCAGGTAGAAAAAATATATTATAAACTGCACTACAAATGTGCTATGCCCTGAAAGTGCCAAATGAAAAGTGACATAAATTAGAAGTGGCAACAGGAAAAAAAACTGCTTATATGTACTGTTGGTATTAAATGCCTATTGATGTTAATTGTTCAGAATAAGTTGGGAAATATAACCATCTTATTTGTGAACTCCAAAAAAACAAAGGTCAAAAGTGAAGGAAAACCATTAAAAGTTTTAATAGTGTCTGACGAATATGGTATTATTTTAATAGTGAAAACTTGAAAGTTTTCTAGTTTTATAAAGTGGGATGCTACTAATACCACCAGAAAAAAGAATATACCAGACAGAGTAACAATAACAGTAATAAGCCATTAGTTGTCATTAACTGCTTTATACATGTAAAGGAAAAATAAAAATATGCTGAAAGCACACAATGGCAGAACCAGCACTGAACCCAAGCAACAAGGCTCCAGAGGTTAGCTTTTAACTACTCTGCTATATTGGTCACTGGTGTCCCTGGAACATTTATTACTAAAGGGCAATTCTCTTTGACTCACAGGGTTACACTAAGAATAGAAACCATTAACAGGACAGTAACCCTTCCCCTATCATTTTTAGTGCACAGAGCACCACCTGGTACACATTAAGTCAGCCAGATCATAAAAAATATACCAAGTACACCAAAATTTGGAAAGGTTAAACTTTAAACATGCACGCATGCGCTCACTGGGAAGACACCAGGGAAGCACAAGTATGTGAGAGAGGAAAAAAGTAAGAGAAGGTTTGGGAGGGACAAACTTACTGTACTTTATGTGGCATTAAGCAACGTATTTACACATACACATTTACAAATTGAGTTTCCAGAGAATCTTCTGGAGGACTTTAAAGGATAGATCAACAGCAATATAGTCATAGTAGGGGACTTTAACACCCCACTGACTTTACTGGATAGGTCTTCCAGACAAAAAGTCAACAAGGAAACAGTGACTCTAAATGGCACACTAGATCAGATGGATTTAACTGACATGTAAAGAACATTTCACCCCAAAGCTGCAGAATACACATTCTTTTCAAGTGTACATGGGACATTCTCAAAGACAGACCACATGCTAGAACACAAAACAAGTCTCTAAAAGTCCAAGAAGATTGAAATCATATCAAGCACCTTCTCGGACATTTACACCATGGAATATTATGCAGCTATAAAAATGAAGGATCCCTTACTCTTTGAGACAGCATAGTGGGACCTGGAAAATATTATGCTAAGCAAAACAAGCGAGTCAGAGAAAGACAAGTGTTACATGATCTTACTCATATGTGGAATCTAATGAATAAAATAAATTGATGAACAAAACAGGTCCACAGACATAAAAGCATGGAACAGACTGATGAATATCAGAGGGAAGGCAGAGGTGGGGGTGGGTGGGGAGAGAATAACCTAAGAACTTATATGTATATATGCATAACCCACGGACACAGACAATAGCGTGGTGAAGGCATGAGGAGGGGGGTGGTGTAGGGCGGAGGGGATCAATAAGGGGAAAAAGAGGACATTTGTAATACTTTCAACAATAAAGATAAATTTTTTAAAAGAATAAACACATGAAAACTAAGGGAGAAAAAAAACTTTCTAGGCTTAAAAATTACTCAGAGTTCAATTTATAGAGCCAAATATCTTTTCATGAACTTACATTGCCATCTACTGGCAGTTGCAAAAACTGCAGCTACAGTGGTTTTAAATATAGCCTGGCAGGAATGGCTTGGAGGTTGAGCACCCACCTATGATACAGGAGATGGAGGTTCGATTCCCAGTCAGGGCACATGCCGAGTTGCGGGCTCGATCCCCAGCAGGGGGCATGCAGGAGGCAGCCGATTAATGACCCTCTCTCATCAGTGACATTTCTATCTCCCTCCCTCTCCCTTCCTCTCTGAAATCAATAAAGATATATTTAAAAATAAAAAAATAAATAAGGGTATATACCTTTGCCTCTCTAGGGTGAAATATTTTTAAAGTCAGTTCAATAATAAAACAAAGTACAACAAAACATACTGAGGTTACATATAATTCTTTATAAAAAAAGAGTATAACCACTACTGGCTAAAATAAATCTTCAGCTTCAGAACTTCAAAACAAGATTTGATTGAGGAAAAATCAAGATAATGGAAAGCCCACACAAAATCTCCTAAATAAAAAAATTGCAAGGAACACTGGCCTCTTTGGTTCATTAAGCATATTTCTTGAATTTAAAAACTTTCTATCATAGTCATTAATTCAGTAATTAAATAAACAATTCCATTTTTTCAAATTTGTCTATGAAAGTTAATCTAAGGATTTTTACTAATGTATAAGGACACATATTTTACTTCAAGTTTAACTTAACCAATTATATCTCAATTAGAAAGTATATTCAACTCCTTTCTTGTAAAGGTTAATACATAATGGCTATTCTTCTTGAAAATAACAGTCTGCCATTGCCATTTAAAATCAAGAAAGCCAATCTACTTAAGTTAGGTATCTAAGATCACAATAAAAAAATAGCCTCAAATAGGACAGCTTAAATTACATGGCCAAAAGATTTGGAAGCCCAAGTGCCCATCAGTAGATGAGTGGATAAAAACACTGTGGTAGATTTACACAATGGAATACTACTTGGCCATAAAAAGGGGGGGCATTTAACCTTTTGCCACAGCATGGATGGACCTGGAGTATTATACAATTATGATCCAGGTGAAATAAGCCAGTCAGACAAAGACAAGTATCATACGATTTCACTTATATATGGAATCTAATGAACAAAATTAACTAACAAACAAAATAGAAACAGACTCATCTGTCAGAGGAGAGAGGTGTTTGGGGAGGGGGGGAGAGATGAAAAAGATGAAGGGATTAAGGAGAAAAAAACACAAACAACAACAAAAAACCTCATAGATATAGACAAGATTGGTGTTTGCCAGAGGGAAAAGGGGTGGGAAGAGGCACGGAGGGTAAATGGGAGATAAGTGGTGATAGAAGATTTGACTTGGGGTGGTGAACACACAAAACAATATACAGATGATGTATTATAGAACTATACACCTGAAACCTATATAATTTCATTATTCAATGTTACCTCAATAAATTCAATTAAAAAATTATATGGCCAAAATTTTCTATGTACTGAAAAAATTTCCAAGTTCAACTATCTTCTCTTAATTTAAATATTTCCTTCTGATAGTTACATTTGATCAGAATTAATGAAGCTCTATTTTTGTTAACAAAATCTAACCTGGGCAAAATATTGTGACTACCACAGATAATTTTCTAAACTATGGCCCTTAATCAGCTTTTTTAATGTACAAGTTGAAAGAAGTCTTTATTAACCTTAAAGACACAACCCTACAACACCATATAATGATACACAATTTTTGACAATATAGATACAAATCATGTTTAAAATGTTACTGCAACAGGAAAGCCATTGGAAAGATCTTTTCATTTTTTAACCCAAATTAGAAAACTAAACATAGTGTTATCAACAAGGACAAAATTGCTGAATTTCCAATAAATGTACAATTAGCAGTGACAATTTTGGTTTCAAAGGAGCTAGTTACAGAGATAAGTTGCCCAAGAACTATGACGCTAAAATGAAATAAGTACTTTTTTACAGAGATGAGGTGTGAGGTGTGAGAAGTAGGGGTGGTGAGAATGACCAGTTCTTGAACATCATCTCTGAATCAAGCACTTTATAAACTTTACTTAAAACACACATCAACTCTTTAAGTACTATTTTCCCCACCTCCATGATCTGGAATCGAATAAGTAGTGACTCATGTAAATAAGTAATGGAATCAGGACTACAAACCAGGCCTGATTCCAAAGCAATGGTCTTTATCAAAAGTATTCCCAATATTTCCCAAAGTGTGGTACATATGATGGAATATGAAATGATTACAGTTAATGCACCAACTTAAATTTTGGTTGCATTTTTTAAATGTATTTTTAAAAAATAAACTAGCATAAACCCACGATTTTTACAAAAAACAAGCAATCAAATTTAGTGATAAATCAACAAATTATAGGTGTTTCCCAGCAACAAAAGCCAAATGATTCAGTACCTCCCATAGAAACATTCCAATAAAGTTCGTGATGATTCTTTCTTCACTGAATAACAGGCCAAGTTTTTTACAATTCCTTGTGCCTATTGTCACAGGTTTCTAAAGGGCACACATATTTCCACACATTCTTTAACTGAATGAAGATCCTGGAATCTTTTCATGTAGGGACAGATTTAACATAAGAAAAGTTTCCTGGGAAACAGCCTACCCTACCTTCTTGTGTATGGACAGCCATACAGTACCGTTTGTTGAGACACCTGATGCTTCATCAATTCAGAGTCTCGTCAAATACTCAATTTCAATGTTGTTGAAAATTACTCATATTCAATATACCTGTGCACTGATGTCCAGCTTCACTGGAATCAACCGCACCTGTAACAACCCACGGCAAACCCTGACGATGATTCATTGTCTGATACAGTGAATGACTACTGAAGAAAACTAGGAACTACTTTTTATATTATAGGTGAAAATGGAAGTCTAAAATTAATTTGTACCTCTTTTTACAGTCAGTTTGATTTCTTTTACAACACATACAAAAAGGAATGTATAGGCTTTGCCTTGGCAAATGAACTAAAATTAAATAAAAACTGACTTTACTAATTATCTTTCTGTGCCAAATACACATCTTTACCCTTAGAGAAAACCCATTTTTCTCACTCATTAAATCAGCAAAGTAAAAGATAAAAGTATAAAACATTAGAACATGTTAAACAAGAAACACTGAAAAAGAAAATTAAACCTAAAATAAGTAGAACAACATAATAAAGATCAGAGTGGAAATTAATGAAACGGAGGAGAGGGTCAACAAACCCAAAACTTGGTTCTCTGAAAAAATTGACAAAATGAGCAATTTTGTCAATTTAGCTACATTGACCAAGGAAAAAATGAAGACTCAAACTATTAACATTAAAAATGAAGAGACATTGCTACTGATTTTGCAGGGGGGAAAATGGTTATAAAGGAATACGATGAACAACTGTATACCAATATTGGATAACTTACATGAAATAGACAAATTTCTAGAAACACAAATTTCAGAAACCAAGTCAAAAAGAAATAGAAAATATGAGTAAACCAAACAAGAGTTTGAATACATAAACTACCCACAAAGAAAAGTGTGGGTCCAGATGGCTTCAATGGTAAATTCTACCAAACATTTCATACCAATACAAATTCTTCACAAACATAAAAATAAAATTCAGAAGAGGAGGGAACACTTCCCAACCCATTATAAGGTCATTATTGCCCTGATATCAAAATGAGACAAAGACATCACAAGAACACTTTAGACCAGTATCTCTCAGAAATACAAAAATCCTCAGTTATATGCCATGAACAAGTGAGTTTTATCCCAATAATGCAAGGTTGGTCTAACATCTGAAAATCAATTAATGTAAGGCACTAATACATTAAAAAACAAAAAAACGCTTGATCATCTCATGAGACACAGAAAAAGGATATGACAAAATCCAACATCCTTTCACAATAAAAACTCAATAAATGTGGAATAGAAGGGACTTCTTCAACATTATAAAGGGCATATACAAAAAAAATCCATACTTAATATTTTTAAGATTTTTTTAAAAATTGATTTTGAGAGAGAGGAAAGGAGAGGGAGATAGAGAAATATTGATGTGAAATCGAAATATCAATAGGCTGACTCCTGCACGCCCCCTATGGGGGATTGAGCCCACAATCTGGAATGTGCCCTGACCTGGAATCAAACTGGCAGCCTTTTGGTGCACAGGACAATGCTCAACCAACTGAACCACACTGACCAGGACCATACTTAATATTTAATGGAGAAAGATTAGATGTTTTCCCCCTGATCGGAACAACAAAAAGATGTCCACTCTCATCAATCCTATTTGACACTGTACTTAGTGGTTCTAGCTAGGGTAATTAGTCAAGAAAATGAAATTAAAAGAATACAAAATTAAAAGGAAGAAAAAATTTTTCTATTTGCAAAAGGCATGGTCTTGCACATAGTAAATCCTAAGGAATCCATTACACCAACTATAACAACTATGTTCAGCAAGGTTGAAGAATACAAGATCAATATATAAAAATCAATTGTATTTTATATACTAGCAATGATCAATCTAAAAATGAAATTAGAAAACCCATCTAAAATAGCATAAAAGAGAATAAAATTTAAAGAATAAATTAACAAAACATATACAAGACTTGCACACTGAAATCTACAAAGCACTGTTAAAAGAAATTAATGATCTAGAAGAAGGTACAAATAAGTAGAAGCATATACCTGCTCATGGATGGAAAGAATTAACTCACACAAAAACCCAAAGAACCACAGCAATCCTGAGAAAAAAGAACAAAGTTGGAGGTATCATGCTACTTGGTATCAAGCTGACTCCTGCACACCCCCTACAAGGGTATAGTAATCAAAACAGCATGGTATAGGCACAAAAACAGACACACAGATAAATGGAACAGAATACAGAGCCCAGAAATAAACTCACACCTATAAGGTCAATTAATATATGACAAAGGAGAGCACATCAAAATTACAACCAAACTACAGAAAAACCAGCATTCAGAACAGCCTGAAATCTAGGTGAATGTAAGTCCTACAACCAGGCATTTAAAGAAGACAACACACATCACTTCTCAGCTTTTTGCCTAAGATCAAGTGTAAAAAAGAAGACATATCAAGACTGGTAGGTGGGGTGAAGACACAGAATGAGCTGGTCCCACACCCACGTACAGGATGTACTTGTTTATCAAACTTAATGTCTTTGAAATCCATCCTTAAGAATTAAAATGCAACCCTTAGCTAAAAACAGAAATCATCACCAGTTACAAATATGCAATTTTTTAAATTTTTTATTTATTGATATGAGAGAGAGACAGAGACCACCATCGATTTGTTGTTCCACTTATTTATGCATTCATTGGTTGGTTCTTGTAGATGCCCTGAATGGGGATTGAACCCGCAACCTTGGCGTATGGGGACGATGAACAAACTGAGCTACCTGGCCAGGGCCACAAATGTGCAAATTTTAAAATGCCTTTGTAAGTAATCACAAATATATGTGGCCAAAATTATTTGAGAAGCATTTCCCATACTTGTAAATATTTCTCACTATACTAACGTTCTGATAACTTGCACTCAATTTTCAGCAGCTTAATTCAACTCTCAAAAGCACCTGGTAAAATTCCCGTAAGATGTTTAAAAATTAACACTAAAGAAATGTCAAAGGTTCCTATATAAATTAGTGCACTCTCAGTGCCTCCTTTAAAAATGTAAATTCTGCCCAGCCAGTATCTCTCAGTGATTGAGCATCAATCCATGAGCCAAGAGGTCACAGGTTTGATTCCCGGTCAGGGCACATGCCCGGCTTGCGGGCTCAATCCCCAGTAGGGGGCATGTAGAAGGCAGCTGATCAATGGCTCTCTCATCACTGATGTTTCTATCTCTCTATCCCTCTCCCTTCCTCTCCCTAAAATCAATAAAAAAACATATTTTTAAAACAAATGTAAATTCCATGCTTTATAAAATACCAACAAATGCTTAACACCTTTATGATGGTAACTTTGGATCAATATTGAAGGAATTTGAAAAAACAAAAACAAAACAAAACAAAAAAACAACCTATGCCCCTTGTGAAAACTGAGAAAGCCAGCTAAAGCCTAAAAGGAACAAATTCTTTAATGACTACAGTATTCAGTAGTTGCTGCAAGAGTGTGTTTGTTACAAAAGCAGTAGTGTAATTCACATACAAAAGTTCTTTATTATTTCTGACTTTCATCTCACCTTTCTTCTCTGTCACCCTTGTCAAAAAGAAAAAGGTGAATTTTGGCAAACATTAATTTAAATAACCCACAGAAATTTTTGGTAGGCACTACTACATGTTTTCATAAGAATCAATCACTATTTATCAAAAAATTGACAGCAGTACCATTACTTGTAAATTATAGTCAAATAAAGCATACAGATATTAAAGAAATGTAGTTTTTTAAAATGTAAATGACACTTTCTACTAACTGGGTCCTAGACAGAATCAGTTGTCCCTTTTAGTTTATGAAACCTGCTGCCATAAGGAAGAAAGTGCCAATCAGTTATACCTATTATTGACTTTGTTTTCAACAAATTATTATTCACAAATAATTATGGGTCAAAGTTAAATAAACAAGTGATACATGGTTAACTAAAAACATTTGGACATTTCCCATAAAATCTTTTCCTTTTCCACTAGTAACTTTCAAAAATTCTGACTATAGAAAACAAAATTTTAGAATTTAATAATTAAGAAGCAATTCTTGGGCCCAGCCAGTGTGGCTCAGTGAGTGACCATTGACCCATGCATCAAGAGATCACTGGTTTGATTCTGGGTCAGGGCACATACCCGGGTTGCGGGCTGAATCCCTAGTAAAAGGCATACAGGAGGCAGCCGATAGATGTTTCTCTCTCATCAATGTTTCTCTCATCAATGTTTCTTTCTCTCTCCCTTCCTCTCTCTCTAAAATCAATAAAAACATTTTTTTTCTTTTTAATTTGGATCCCAAACTCTACTCAGAAATATTTAAAAAAAGAAAAAAAAGCAATGCTTGGAAATAGAATTACAACTTGTCTTCTATTAACTTTTAATTTTCTAATTATCCTTCTAATTTAATACCAAGTGCCTCTTCTCATTTTAAAAACAGGAAAGCATTATTCTCTTTATTCAAGAAATAGCTAAACTATACTTATTAAAATGTAACCTTATGAGTTAAAACTGATAGTACCAAATGGCATTTTACTATTGCACTAAGTCAATTATCCATGTTCTAACTTTAAAAGCATATATAACAAATTAGAAAGTCCACAATCATACTATAAAATAAATGATTAACCACAAAATAGTTAAATATAGACCTCTGGTGACAATTTGTCAAATTTGTAGAACAGTGTACCCATTAAAAACAACAACAATCTTTAATCATCTTAGTGCTTTTATAAAGCCTTTACTCTGTAGATTTCAGACTGACATTCCCTTTGATAGTACTTACACTACATGCATATAATTTCAGTTCAAGTGAATAGCATTATTAGGACAGAGAAAATGATTAAATCATAGCATACTATTTACATGGAAATCTTTCTAAAATAATTTAGTAAAAAGACTACAGCAAAACTGAATGAAGACCAAATTTTACCTTTTCTGTATTGTAATATAAAGATTTCAAAGTAGTAAACAAGGGTGGGCAGCCTTTACTGAAGTTAACCCTCAGGAACTTATCCAATAGTTCTCTAAATTTTTCACCTAGAAACAAAAGTGTACTTTGTTACAGTTTGATTAATGCAAACAGTTCTCAAAATGATTTATAAATAAAAATCAATTCAGAAACAATTATCCCCCTCTCCAATTTTTAAACCCAAAAACTCAGTGAGCATGATTTCTTGTTGGTTACCACCAAAAAGCCTAACACCAAATATCTCAGTTGGAGGATATAGTTTTCCCTACATCTAGGTTCAAAATATCTTCAAGGAACACTTCCAAAGATAGATAAACAAAACGACTGTGTAGCTTTGAGTAAAAGTAACCTACTCTATCCATTCTAAGTATAGTCCCCATAGCAAATATCTTTCCTAATCTCAATGACCAGCAGACTCGGTCCTACTATCAGCAGACAACTCATAAAGCACCCTGAAGACTATAAAATGATTCTACTGTAACCAGCATTATATTCAAGTAGCAGCCAAAATATATTTTCAAAAACTAAAGTAGTATTTACAAATGTTTTCCAAATCAACTAGTTATTTACTTCAACATTCATTTATTCCATAATCATCTACCAAGCACCTATGTGCTAGGCACTGTTCCCAATACTGGAGGTTTAATTTTAAAAATCATGAACTTAACATTTCAGGGGTGAGAAAGACAGTAAGTAAAAGAACCTATGTTAGACAATAGACTGAGCCCAGGGCATTCTAACATTAGAATTAAAATAAATGCCCTATTTGCAATATCAAGTAAATAATTCTATTATTGTTAAACTTTACCAAAAAAATTTTGGTACCACTTTTTCAAAGCAGAAAAAAAGTTGAAAAAAAAATTAGTATTAAATACATAGGCTCTAACTCACAGATATATAAAGTTTTTGACAGTAAGGGTTAATATATAAGGACTAGGGTTAATATATAAGGACTCATTAAAAAAAAAAAATACATGTATGTCATGAATGGTTTAACCTAAAGTAGAATTAAGAAAATGAACTCTTGCTCAGCTGATGGGGCTCAGTAGTTGAGCATCGACCATGATCAAGGAAATTGTAGTTTGATTGCTGGTCAGGGCACATTCCCTGGTTGCAGGCTCCATCGCCAACAGGGGGCATGCAGGAAGCAGCCAATCAATGACTCTCTCATCATTAATGTTTCTATCTCCCTCTCTCTGAAATCAATAAAGCACATACATATATTTTAAAAATGCTTAAAAAAAAGAAAGAAAAGAAAATGAACTCTTAAGGTTTCTTTATGAATCACACTTTATTTAAAAAAAAACACCAACAACCCAAAGTGGTTATTTCTATTTGTTATGAACAATAGTGCTGAACAAAATATGTATACTCAATAAAACTAGATGTCATAAAATTTAAGAGAATTTTAAATTTTATTGAGTGGAAAGTTTATCAAATTTAAAAAGATACAACAATTTGTTAACTCAATTTACTATAAAGATTGTTTTGAGATTATCACTAATCTTTTATTAGATCACATACAAAATAAAGGTCTTCTGGAAATCACAGATTACCAAGACAGCACAAAATTTTTCTTTTGGTTAAACATACATCATTACTTCTCTCAAAATCAAAAGTAATTTCAGAGATCAAATTTTCCCAGCACTTCCTCTGATATAAAAGCAAAAGTTAACAATATTATGGCAGACAGTAAGAGATGTTGTTGCTTACAGGAATGCATAAACCTCCACTTATTTTGTATGTCCTTGTGCAAATAAGCTGTCCACTAAAAACCTCACTTTCTCCACTGTAAGATGAGTGTAACACCTCAAGAGTATTCTTGCATGGCTCAAACAAGATGATAAGTATATAGCAGTAGGCAGTGTGGATGGCATACAGTAATCACTCAATAAATGTTGTTTATCATTATGTCTTGATATCTGACCGATATTGTATTTATGTAGTTAAGAATCTTTTCCATATTTGCTATCATCTACTGAAAAAACAAGCATTTTATCTTCATGTCAGAGACTACTCTAACCTCCACTACTTTGCCAAATTTCTCAGTCTATGCAGATCATACCGGCAAATTTGATTTAAAATACTATAATATACTCAACTCCAAATTATCCATAATATTAAAAGCATCCTTCCCATTAAACTGTTATTTACCTGTACAGCTATGAGGAAAAAATGAGGAAGCTCTTATGTACTCAAACAGAACTAAGCACCAGATACAGAGTTAAGTGGAGATAAGAAAAAAAATGGTGCAGAGCAATCAATGTTTGCTACCAGTTTTGTAGAAAAGGGGGAGAAAAAAGAAAGTTATAAATAAACTTGCCAAACATATATTTCTGGAAGAACCACCATGTATCAGTAACAATGGCTGTCTCTAGGAAAGTTAACTTGATGGTCAGGGGACAGAGACAAAAAAAGACTTCTCACTTAAAAACTGTTTTGTCTCTTTTATTTGAAACTGTATGAATATTACCTAAAAAAGAAGCCTACAAACAGCTATTCAACTACTCAGTCACACACTATATCCAAAACTTACTAATTACTCATCTCATAATTTTTTGCTTTAGGTATAAGAAAAACTCAACAAAACAATCTCCTTTCTTCCTAGTTATTTTCAAATAACTCTTTTATTAGGAAAATGCTCCTCCCTGCACAGTATATCACATCTTGGAAATTCACAATGCATATATTAAAAGTTCTAAGTCCTACAGAAACCTGATTGCTATGTTTAACCCAGTTCCCAAACTCACTTGCCTGAAGAGCATCCCAGTACACCAGCACTCTCCCCACAAAGCCTATTAATATCCACTTGGATTAATATTCCCAGGAAAACATTAGGAAAATTTGCTCTCAGTATTTTACAAATACAAAACAAAAAAAGAGTATTAGAAGACTATTAATCATCTGTGGTACTGAAATGTACTAGTGGAAATGTTTTTAATAAATTCATATCTAATGTCTAATCCAATACATTTCTAAGAAGTATTTCATATATTTTGTAAGTCAGTCAAGTAAAATTGCTTTTAATTTCCATGAATTTTTTGACAAAAAGAAAATATAGCCCAAATATTTAAAAAAATATTTCCACTGTAAAGGAGAATTCATTAGAAAATACATTCCCTCCTTATCCCAAGCCTAGAATATTTTTAAAAGATGTATCAGCTTCCTAGGGTCTGACTTGTATCAAAAGACATGCCGGAAGCCCCAATAAGTAATTCATAACCTATAACACTTCCACTAAAAATAAAGATGACTTTAAAAAAAGGCAAATTTTTCTATAAAATCAACAATGATATGAGCTATCTAAAGAGCTAACTTACTTTTTACTTCCTATACAGCCCAAAAGTGAATAAGTTCAGCTACATGCAATAACCTTAACCAAGGTCATTAATATACTATTGTTCAATAAAAGCAAATCACAGACTACAAACCATAGTACTCCAATTTACAAAAAGTACAAAAGCAGGGCTTTTTTGGGTTTTGTTTCTGGGGATATAAAATATATGGAGCTCTATAACAATAATGCTATGATAAAAAGCAACTTTTAGGAAAGTGGTCAACTCTGAGGATGGCCTTCAATAGGAATGGTGATATTCTTGTCTTGAACACAGTGGGCACAAAGAGCTCACAACTCTTTCTTTGAATTTATACTCTAAAACAATCTAAAACTTCAAAATTTCTACCACTTTAATCATAATACCTCATATAAAATTCATCATCAATTCCAGGGAATTTCATTTACCTTCTAAAATGGCATTTAATTTTTAAAGTCATTTAAGAAAAACAACTTTATGTAATTCCTGATACATAAAACATATAGCTATACACTGAACATTCTTATTAACATATACATAATAAATTCATAACTGACCACTCCCACCCCCAAGAATGGTACAGATGTAAAATAAACCCTAAACCATAAACATGTTTTTAAAATGTAAATGGTACTGAGTAATTTCAACAAATAATTATTAGTGTTACAAAAGATATCCTAATATTACCTGGGACAAGATTCAAAGGTAATCTTCTAGGTGAGATTGCTCTGGGGTGCTGCTTACTAATTTCTTCATAAATCTGAAGCCTCTCTTCTAAAGTGCCTATTATCAGTGAATATGTGTGAGATTCAAAGCATCAAAACTTTTACCTATGATAAAACACTAATAAATGTTTTCAATTATAAGAAAAACTGTATTAACAATATTAAAGTGGCCCTCAATTTTTATAAGAATGACATAAAAAAAGTCTGTGGTGGTGAAATAATATAATCAGTAAATAAGCATTTTAAACCCAATCTCTGAAAAAATCCAAAACTTCTTTTATTACAACAGATTGTATATCCAACTCAAATCATATACACACAAGACACATAGAGTCAATTTATATTTGTGTTTGTCTTATATTCCTTAGTACACAACCCATGAAAAAGAAAATGTTCCTTTATAACAGCGATTTTCAACCGATGTGCCGCAAGGTTTTTTAAAACATGCAACACCTGACTATTTAGTCAGGGGCATTAACCTCTTTTCTCTTATATTGTCAAATAGAAAAATGACAACAGCCAACACAACAATAGCTGCCTGGTGTGAATGAATCAAAATTATACCTATTTTTTTTGGTCAGATGGGAAAAAAATATGATATATATTTTGGTGTGCCACAGAGTTTTCATAATTTATGTGTGCCATTAGATTAAAAAGGTTGAAAATTACTGCTTTATAACAAATCTTACATAAACCCTCTGACCCAATGAAGTCTTCATACATCCCCACAGAAGTTTGTAACACACATTGATTAGGCTTAGAGAAGCAACAGTTTCAGATCTTAAACGTAAATGTTTTAGATGTAATAAGATGAATTAAATCTCTAAGGTAGCCTTGACACTTAAAATGTTCAATGAAACTCCATTATAAAGAACCCCATTAGTACAGATTATGTTTAAAGTAGTAATCATTTCTCCCAAATACAATGATATAAAATGTACTTCTCACAGAAAATTGTATCTTCCCTCCCAAGACCAATCTAATTTTATAGTAATAAATAGAGGCTATACATATAAACTATACGATAATCTGCAACAATTTGCAGATTATAATCTGGGTCTGGTTTGTTATTCTAAAAGAATATCCTGCATAATTTACAAAGATAGAATGCATGCATTATTTAACATAAGCAATAAGCCAATTTACAGCAGAATTTTCAGAAAAAGCAAACAAACCTATTTTTAAACTATAAGACTTAAGGGGATTTTAATTCAGACCACAGAAATACAATTATTTTAAGAATAACTCTTTGTGCTAGTAATCAAAGTATCTCCATAATATTATATCATGATTATAAACACTGTACTTGTTTGATTTTGTTTAAGACGCCTTCCTTCCCCCAATAATATGTTTTGGAGCTCCAATGTGGTTGGATTTTTCGAACTGGGTTATGTGAAAAATAATTTTCACATTCTGTTAACGATTTGGAGGCTTCATGAAATATTAAGCACCCTTCCACCAAAATTCGCATAAAGGCTATTGTATTTTTGTTTTTTAAAAAAGCAGTTCACATAGTTAGGCCTAATATTAGAAAATGACAAGTTTTAAGTATAAAAAAATTTTCCACTACCCCAAATATGACAAGTCTTATAAAGGTAGTTAAATTAACATTAAAACAAAACTATTTCAATGCCCTATTTCAAGTCACAAGTTGGAGCTCCAGAACTTACCATGGGGGAGAAAAGGTCCTAAGGAACCTAAAAAGATAAAGTAATGTAATTAGTTTTTAGTTTTGTAATCAATACATTTTAGATTAAGTATGGATCCTGACATATGGAATATATTATATTCATTTTACCAAAACATGTAAATGCTCTGTATTATTAACTACATGTCAGTAACTGGTAGTTTAAAGAAAAATCATAGTTATCTCACATTTCCAACTTACAGACATATGACTTTTATCCTGTTTTTTTTTAAAAACAAAACAAAGAAACAGATTGATCTAACCAATATTTAAATTTTCATCATTTTCTTAAAAACATGTAAGAAAAATACTTTAGTAATTATGACAGTAAAATTTAAATACAAACAGAAAACCTGGATTAATTTATAACAGTGGTTAGGATACAACAAATAAACTTTTTTCATGGTTCATACTACTATAATGAATATGGGTAGCTACCTATTTACTATTCTTATTAAATTTAAAAATTCTGCTCTTTCAACACTCCTGAACCATAGTTTCATAATTATTTCAGTCATACATTTATCCATAAGTAATGTGATTTTAGAAATATTAACTGCTAACAACATTTAATTATGAAAATATTAGGGAAAATTTGAACTACTACTCTAGATTTCAGAAAAGGGTCAAGGTTACATAATTTCAAAAGATATATAATATTTTACTCCACACAAATTAACCTAGTTTGAAATTAAGAGAATAATTTTTATAACAATGCTATATACCATATACTCTCAGCAAAATTTCTTTGGCCTATTTCTTATTTAGAGGTTGAGGATATCAGACCTCTAATTCTTTAAAAATAATAATTATGACATTTCCCAGAAAGAGAATGCTCATTCTCTTTCCCATATCTCTAGTTAGTCTAAATAGGTAACATTATAATGGGTCAAGGGACCTAAAATTATCTGTACACATTTATCACTTAAGTATAAATATTTTAATTCATTTTCACTCCAATGTTAACCTATATTTTTCCTACATGGAAAAATGAATTCTAGTGCTAAAAATATATGTCCTCAAATTTTACAACTTTACATTTTATTATACTTCAAACACTAGTTAAAAGAAGGTAGAGGAGAAAAGTCATTACATACTAAGTTGCAGAGCTTTTTCCAAGCCTTCATAATAGCACCAATTTTCTGCATTCCGATCAATCAAGTTTTTGAATACTTCACTGGCTTCTTTTAATCTTCCCAATTTCAATAGCATTTCCCCTAAAATTAAGTTTAAAGTTACACTCATTTAACTTAAACATTAAATACCTTTATGATCCCAGATATTTCACTAAACATCATTAGTATAATAGATGTACATGAATGACAGGACTGTACGTGCCTCCCTTTGGGGCATATTGCAGTTTATATAACTAAACATAGACAATTTACAGCTTGCCTTCAGAAATGGACCTTCATTTACACATTCTTCTATACTAACATTCATTTTTGGCTCTCTCCAACAACTCAAATACACATATAGAATATTAATTTGTTAGTAACAGTCTTTGCATATTTTTATATACCTTTTAAAATAACAAAAGACCCCCTACACAGATTGTTAAATAATTCTAATGAAATTTCCCTACCTTCCTATGCAAGATTTAAATGTACTTTCTCTGATAAATTCATGTATTAAACAGTTCTCCATTCAATCCTCTTAATTTCCTTTCCAGGTCACTAAAATTTAAATTAACTCGTAAAACAGTAAAACAAACTAAACACCACTTCACAGAAAGAAACCACACAAACCATGTTCACATGTGGGATACCTAAAGGTTCAATTTTTATGTGGCTTTTATGAAGGCACACAAATTGAAAGCAAGTATGGAGAATGAAGATCTAAACTTCTCAACCACAACAGAAATCATACCTAGTCTAAAATAAAAGGGAGATTCTCAAAAAGAATATATCTCAACTTCCTACCCCTAAGATTTCCCATTCCCCAAAGAATCTATTTCAAACAAATAATCCTCTGAAATGTCATTAAGTCATTACTATTTCTGCTTTTATCATCTTGGAGGAGGTAGCATATGACAGTGGTTATTATATACTATTATTTTACTATTTATATATATTACATATTTTTCAAGCTCTAGAGTAAAACTACCTAGATGTAATTACTGGTTTTACCACTTTCTAGCTCTGCGAACTTGAACAACTTACAAACTTTCAATGTCCATTTCCTTACCTCTAAAATATCAACTACCTCAATCCACTTATGTAATAATCAAAGGAAATAATTTACTTAAAAGGGGTTAACACAATGCTTGGCATAAAGTGAATACATATAAACATTTGCTACTTAAAACTAAAACATGCCCCATTCCTCCAGAATTAACTTCTGGTCAGTCTAATTTTTACCCTGCTTATATAGATATAAGAGACAACAGCCTATTCTTCAAGTCTAAAACTTTTGTTATCTGCTCCTATCATAAGGCAAAGATTATTACTAGAGGAATATACAGGACAAATTATTCACTTGCATATTGATAAAGTAAAAATCTCTAACTTTAACAGTTTTTAAAAGTATCTTAATATGCTAATGTCTACAAAAGACATAAACGTATGAATATCAAAGTCTCTGGGCCTACAAAGTTCACTGAAAAAATAAAAATACCATAACCTGTCTCTATAAGCAATACAGAGTATTGGCTTTATATTCAAACTGATGGCCCCAAAATGACCCTCATTACCAATATATGCTGCAACTTGCAGAATTTTTAAACCAGAATTGACCATACTATATAATATCTACTTTTTAATCACTGCATTCCTATTGATACCAGAAGACAAAGACAGAGAAACAGAAAAAGCAACCTGAGAGTTAAGATTTAATCAGGAAATAGCAATAATACATCAGAACAAAAAAATAATTGCCATCAATTACAGGTAATAGAACAAGAAAGAAACCAGAATATTATTTATCCACATTTTACCAATAGTTTGAAAAATAGTGTTGTAGTCATTATTGATATTAGTACTAGTCACAATAAAAACTAAGTCAGTTGTTATACATTAACAAGAGTAAAGTAAAGGGGTTAAAAGTAAGGGCTCACAGTAAAAAGAGCAGTGGTTGCCAGGGTTGGGGGCAAAGGGAAACAAATAGGCAGAGCACAGAGAATTTTTAGGGCAGTGAAACCAGTACTCTGCATGATACTATAATGGTGGATGCATGTCATTATACATTTGTCAAAACCAAGAGGGTGTACAACACCAAGAGCTAACAGGAATGTAAACTATAGACTTCAAATGGTAATGATGTGTCAATGTAGGTTCATTAATTGTAATAAATATACCAATCTGGTGGGTGATATTGATAGTGGAGGAGGCTACGCATGAGTAGGAAAATACAGTATATGGGAAATCTCTATACCTTCAACTCAATTTTGCTGTGAAACTAATAAAACTACTCTAAAAAATAAAGTCTATATTAAAAAAAAATTTTTAAATAAGGGCTCAGAAGTCAGAAAGATGTGTTTAGAAATTAACTCTATCACCTAAAAGGTGGGGTGTGACTTTGGGCAAGTCCTTAATATCACTAAGCCTTAGTTTCCTCAGCTATAAAATGGAGATAGAAAATAGTACCCATGTTAGAAGTGCTAAAAATTTAAATAAAATAAAGCAGTTTAAGCAATTACCATGCCCTGAAACACAGGAAAAGTAAATAAATGTTAGCTGTTATTTTTATTAAACTTTAGAGTTCTGCAACTATAACAACTTTAGTTTTAAACTGATCATTTTAGTTGGACATTCTATTTAATACAGTATTGCTTATGGAATGGGTAATTGTTGAACAAAGCTTTGTTAAGAAAAAAATGTGCTTGACCCTTTGTTGATAAACTATCAGGACCCTGTCTTCATAATTAGCCCATAATGATACTTGACTTCTTGATGAGCCCAGTATCATTTACTATTCTCATTATATTTTACTACACACAGAGATTAGAGAGAGAGAGAGAGATATACAGATATATACATAAATATATAGACATGGAGGGGTGAAATATAAAGGCAATATAATATTCTGCTTAATAGAATCTGGAGTCAAAATTCTTGGCCACAAATCCAGCACTATCCAGATTACTTACCTGTGTGACTTTGGGCAAGTTACTTACCCTCTCTGTTCCTCAGCCCCCCAACTCTAAAGTGAATATAACAACTACATCGTAATAATAAGGATTTAGAACGTCTTATTTAAGTGTTAAGACAGAATAAAGTAATACAGTTTTTGTTCTTTAACTAAGGCCATGAAAAAGAAAAGGTAGGTCAACTAACCTTTAATTTCTTCCACCAAAAGTTTATCACATATTTGTTTCTCATATGTTTCTATATGTTCCAAAGATTCCTGAAACAGATCTGCTTCTCGCATCACTTGATTCTGGTATAATATCAGTTCACTGTATTCATAGTCTATTTTGTTAAGAGGAACCTAAAATAATAAGAAAGGACTAAATTATTTTATTCATATAATTACATAAAGCAGTTTCAGATCTTTAATTTCATTGCTTTCTCAGGAAAGTAATTCACACAGACTTAAAAAAACAATCTGTGAACAATTACAAACAGAAGAGTGATTAACAGCAAAGATTAATACATTCTTTAAAATAAATAAAGGGGTGGGACTCTGGTACAGAGCAAAGTGAAGAGGTTCTATACCCCCAAAAAAGTATAAAATCATTAAAATCCTAAGGAATCTACATTTAAAAACCTCATCAAGGAGTTAGGCAAGCCTGGCCGGGCATGGCTCAGCGGTTGAGCATCAACCTAGGATCCAGGAGATCAGGGTTCAATTCCCGGTCAGGGCACATGCCCGGGTTGCGGGCTAGGCAGCCGATCAATAAATCTCTCATCATTCATGTTTCTATCTCTCTCTCCCCTCCTCCTTTCCTCTCTCTGAAATCAATAAAGATATGTTTAATAAAAAAAAAGGGAGGTAGGCAAGGTGACAGAAAACAAAATCAATTATATTTTTACATACTAGCAACAAACCACCTGAAAATTAAATTAAAATAATTTCATTCACAATAGCATCAAAAAGAACAAGATATTTAGGAATAAATTTAAGGAATAAATTTAAGAAACAAGATCTATATACAGAATATGCTAAGAGAAATTACAGACCTAAATAAATGGTGAGATAGTGCATCCATAGTCATGAATCAGAATGCTCAATAATGTTTTGATGGCAATTCCTTAAAATTGATCTATAAATTCAATGCAATCCCTACCAAACTCTCAGCAAGCCTTTTGAAGAAATTTATAAGCCAACCCTAAAATTCAAATGGAAATAAAAAGAAGCCTACATCTGAAAAAGAATAAAGTAGGAGGACATGCATTTCAAATTTCAAACTTACTATAAAACTACAGTAATCAATACAATGTGGCACTTGCATAAAAATACACATACAGATCAGTGGAACAGAATATAAGGTCGAAAAATAAGTATTATATTCTGGTCAACTGATTTTCTACAAAGGTGCCAAGGCAATTCAAAGAAGAAAGGGTAGCCTTCTCAACAAATAATGGTGGAACAATTAAATATCCATATGCAAAAAAATGACCTTAGACACATAATTCATACCATATACAAAAATTAAGTCAAAATGTATCACACATCTAAATGTGAGCACTAAAACTATAAAAGAAATCTTAGAATAGGAAAAATTCTTTGTGACCCTATGCATAAAAGAAAAAAATTAGTAAATTGGACTTCATCAAAATTATAAAACTTTTCTTTTTCAGAAGATAACATTAATAACGTGAAAACACAAGTTACAGACTGGGAGAAAATATCTGCAAATAATATATCTGATAAGGAACTTGTAATAAGAACATATAAAGAACTTTTACAGCTCAGTTTTAAGACAAATAACCCAATTAAAAAATGGGCACAAAATTTGAATAGACAATTCATCAAAGAAAAAATATAAATGGCTAATAAGAACATAATAAAATGGTCAATATCATTAGTGTTAGGAAAATGCAGAGAAAATGTAAAGGGGAATACACTATACTTATATAAAGCTACCCATATTAATCTTAGTAAATGTTAAATCCAGCTTATTACTCTAACCTGATTTTTCTCAAAACTAGAGCTTACATGTTAAAAGTTTTTTTAGTATACTTCACAGTCCAGCAGTTTCAGTTCCTGTGTAATCCTAAGGAGCAGCCCTGGCTAACGCCGAGGGTCCAGACACAGGAGTTCATTGATAAAAAAAAAACAGATGATCAACTCAAGGATGCTGATCATGAAAATCCATATCAGGACCAGCAAGGACACTGCCTGCATGTCCATAGCCCCTCCCCCTGATCTCTTTGTCCTGGTTTCAGTCTCCCTCCTTATAAAAACCTCTGTCTGCACTGAGATGTTAAGATGGGTTTTTGAGGAGCGGGGAAAGTCCCCCATCTTCTCAAGATGCCAGCAACTGAATAAATCTCTTTCCTTTTACCAGCACCTGTCTTATGTGTTTGGTTTTCGCTGCAGCAGGCAGAAGAATCCGGATTTTGGTTATAATACCACTAAAACAGATACTATTACACATCCACTAAGACGGCTATCATCAAAAAATTATATATGGTATTGGGGATGAAATTGGAACCCTCGTACATTATTGGAGAGAATATAAAATGGTTCTGCCACTTAGGAAAACTGGGCAGTTTATTAAAAAGTTAAATATAGCCCTGGTCAGCATGGCTCAGTGATTAGAGCATTGGCCTGTGCACCGAAGGGTTGTGGGTTTGATTCCTGGTCAAGGGCACGTACCTGGGTTGCAGGTTTAATCCCCAGCTGTGGTTGGGGCATGTGCAAGAGGAAACCAATCAATGTGTGTCTTACATTGATGTTTCTCTCTCTCTCCCCCCCCCCTTTCATTCTCTCTAAAAATCAATGGAAAAAATATCCTTGAGTGAGGATTAACCCCCCCCCAAAAAAAGTCATGGTATTTCCCGACATGGATTAGAGTGCAGTTATGAAAAAATAAGCATGCCCTCTATGTACTGAAAGGGAAGACACTCCCAAATAAATCAAGTGAAAAATAACAGTGACTCTAGTATGTTACCATTTGTGTAAAAAAAAAAAAAAAAAAGTTAAATGTATACTTACCAAAAAAAACCAAGTAATTTCATTCTTAGATATATACCAGAGAGAAATAAAAACATATGTACACACAGAAATTTGTACACAATGTTCACAGCAGCACTATTCGTAATAACAAATTAAAAACAATCCTTATGTCCACCAGTTAATGAATGGAAAAGCAAAGTGTCATATATCCATAATAAAAGAGTATTTAGCATTAAAAAGAACTGAACTACCAATACATGCTCTAATATGGATGAATCTCAAAAACATGCTAAAGAATAACAAAATAACAGAATCTAGAGATAGAACACTATATTATGATTGCCATTGTATTTCTGCACGCCCATTATTTATACACGTGGAGAACTATGTTTTTTTTCTATAAGTCTTCTCTGAACTAGTCTTCTCTGAACTTCTCTGGGGTAAAGATAGAACAGAGGACTTATCATATAAACTCTGCATTGAGATTTACTTGATAAATGAAAAGAGAAAAGTCTATCAGTCTAGCACACAAAAAATAATTCCTTGCTTTTAGAGTAACTGTCAAAAAAAAGTTCTCATCAAGAAAATACGAAGAGGATGGTGTTAGCAAAAAAGGTAAAGACCTCCAAAAACTCTTATCTCCATAAAAGCAATAAAGAAGTTGGCAAAAAAACTCTCAGAATCACCTTTTCAGAACTCTGGAAATTAATCAAAGGCTCGAAGCTACCTGGGGAGCACATATTGAAGAAAAATGGCTGGATCTTGGTAAGACCAGTGAGCTCTGTGGTGTTTTAACTTGCCCTACTCCTGCTCCATGCTCTCCAGCTACACAGCAGCCTTGAAAAATAAGCTTGTATGCCCAGAGTAGCCACCAGAGAGAACAGAATAAAGCTGGAGCTCTTTTAAAGCCTCCTTCTAAAGGAACTGTAATTAACTGACCCATCAAGTGGATCCCTGTAAGATCCCACATAAAGGCAAACACGGAGCTTGCCCAGAGCAAAAAGCCTTATGGGGAGGAGAGGGCCAAAGGCGTTTGTCAAAAACAATTATGGACAAGTGTTTACCTTTACAGTGCCTGAAGTGATGAACAGCAGTCCAGGTAAACAACAGATTAACCAAAAATCTTAAAGGAGAAGCTGGGAAATGTGATGTCCATCAGAGGCTTTGAAAAGCCACATACACATAAAGGTCTGCACATGCTCAGGTAAGAACTCAGGAAACTCTAAGCTTTCACCTTTTGCTACCCTGACACTGAACAAACAAGAAGCAAAATCTAAGGCAGAGCTGCAAATTGCTTGACTGAGTGCTGAAGGCATATCCCAACTCTTAACAAAACTACAAGTTGGTTCTTTGAAAGACCAACAAAATTGAGAAATCTTCATCTAGAATGACCAAGAAAGAAAAAGAAGAGTACTAAAATCAGGAATAAAAGGAGGGACATTACCACAGAACTTACAGAAATAAAAAGGATTATAAAGAACTATTTTGGCCCAGCTGGTGTGGCTCGGTGGTTGAGCATCGACCCATGAATCAGGAGGTCACAGTTTGATTCCTGGTTAGGGCACATGCGGGAGTTGCAGGTTCGATCCCCAGTAGGGGCAGAGTGTAGGAGGCAGCCGATCGACGATTCTCTCTCATTGATGTTTCTATCTCTCTCCCTCCCCTTTCC
The DNA here is from genome assembly GCF_964146895.1 of Miniopterus schreibersii. Taxonomy (NCBI): domain Eukaryota; kingdom Metazoa; phylum Chordata; class Mammalia; order Chiroptera; family Miniopteridae; genus Miniopterus; species Miniopterus schreibersii. The sequence goes on along the minus strand of NC_138102.1, from coordinate 70,459,135 downwards.
TGTCTGAAATCAATTTTTAAAAACATATTAAAAAACAAGAACTATTATGAAAAGCTATATGTCAACAAATTAAATAACTTACACGAAATGGACTAATTCCTAGAAAAAAATACAAGCTACTGAAACTGAAGAAGAAATAGAAAATCTGTATAGACCAATAACAAGTAGAGAATAAATTAGTATCAATGAACTTTCAATAAAGAAAAGCTCAGGAGCAAATGCCATCACAGGTGAATGCTACCCAATGTTTACAGAAGAATTAACACCATCCTTCACAAACTCTTCCAAAAAAACAGAAGGGAACACTTCCCAACTCATTCCATGAGGCCAGACACAGACATCAAACAAAAAGAAAACTACAGACAATATCTCTTACCTCAATATCCCATAACCTCACTAATAATCGAAGAAACACAAAAGAAAAATGAGATAAACTTCTTCACATCTAGAAGACTGAAAAAAACTAATAAAGCTGACAAGAGTCAGCAAGGATGTTGAGGAAACAATAATTGTAAAACCTTGCTGGTAGGCATATAAATTAGTACAGCTCCTTCAGAGAGTGATGATAATAATACTCAGTAAAACGGAAAACATACAGCTACAAGTCTGCAATTCCAGTTTTAGGTATACACTGAAGAGAAACTCACAAATGTGGCTAAGGAAACAACAGACAAGAATATTCATTACAGCAATGCTTTTTAATAGAGGCAAAGTAGAATGGATACACTATGGCTTATTTATATAATGAAACTCCAAACAGCAAATAGCAATGAGGTATCACCTCACACCTGTCAGAATGGCTCCCATCAACAAATCAACAAATGACAAGTGCTGGCGAGGGTGTGGAGAAAGGGGAGCCCTAGTGCACTGCTGGTGGGAATGCAGACTGGTACAGCCACTATGGAAAACATTACGGAGTTTCCTCAAAAAATTTAAAATGTAACTGTCTTTTGACCCAGTGACCCCACTTCTAGGGATATATCCTAAGAAACCCGAAACACCAATCAGAAAGAATATATGGCACCCCTATGTTCATAGCAGCACAATTTACAATAGCCAAGATCTGGAAACAGCCCAAATTCCCGTCAGTAGATGATTGGATAAAAACGCTGTGGGACATTTACACCATGGAATAATATATACTACGCAGCTATAAAAAAGGATCTCTTATCCTTTGACTCAGCATGGAGGGACCTGGAGAGTATTATGCTAAGTGAAATAAACCAGTTAGAAAAAAATAAGTATCACAGGATCTCACTCATATGTGGAATCTAATGAGCAAAATAAACTGATGAAGAAAAGAGATCCAGAGACATAGAAGCATGGAACAGACTGACAATCTCAGAAGGAAGGTGTGGGGGAGGGGGAGAGATTAACCGAAGAACTTCTATGCATAACCCCTGGACACAGACAATAGTGTGGTAAGGGCCTTGGTGGGGGAAGAGGTCGGGAGCAGGGTGGAGGGGGTCAATGGAGAGAAAAAAGGGGACAATTGTAATACTTTCAATAATAAAAATAAATTGTTTAAAAATGGATAAACTAGCCTTACATGTATCAAGACAGACATATCTCAAGAAAGTTGAATTTTAAAAACCTGCATATCATTCATACAGATTTTTAAGTACACAAGATAATACTGTTTTATAAACTTATACATAATGTAAATGCACTGGAATGATTTCTACCAATTTCAGAATAGTGGCTACCTCTAGGGAGGCACATGGAAGAATTTAGCTATTTCTGTAATTGTATTCCTTTAAAAAAAAAATAATAAAATCTGGAGCAATAGGACAAAATGTTAACATCTACAGTGGTACCTCGGTTTTCAAACGTCTCCGTTGACGAACATTTTGGTTTACCAACACCATAAACCCGGAAGTAAATGCTTCGGTTTTCGAACAGGCCTCGGAAGTGGAACATTGCCACATGGCTTCCGCTGAGGGCAAGGTCCTGAGGCCCAGCTGTCGGCTGTTGATCCCTCAGTTTTTGAACGTTTCAGAACTCCAACAGTCTTCCAGAACAGATTGCATTCGAAAACTGAGGCACCACTGTATTTAATTTCTCGTGTATATTTTTATACTTTTCTATCTTACATATATATTAAAATGTATTTATTAATGTTTATATCAAATATAAAGCATATATATTGAAAAACAATTCCCAGTCACAAAACTTTCATTTTCATGCAGTCTTTTATCATTTAAATATTGCTGAAATTATAGTGTACAAAAATTTTATATTATTTCTTTTGCATTAAGAATTATGTTTTAGCCCTAGCCAGTTTGGCTCAGTAGTTAGAGCATCGGCCTTTGGAATGAAGGATCTCAGATTCGCTTCCATGCAAGGGCACGTGCCTGAGTTGCAGGCTCGATCTCCAGCCCCAGTTAGGAGTGTGCAGGAGGCAACCAATTGATATGTCTCTCTCACAACAATGTTTCTTTCTCTCCCTTCCACTTTCTTTGAAAAAGCAATGGAAAAAAATACCCTCTGGTGAGGATTAAAAAAAAAAAAGAATTGTTTTAGCCCTGGACAGGTAGCACAATTGGTTAGAGCATCATCCTGATACACCAAGGTTGAGGGTTTGATCCCTGGTCAGAGCACATACAAGAATCAACCAATGAATGCATAAATACATAGAACAAATTGATGTCTCTCTCTGTCTCTCTCTCCCTTTCTAAAATCAATAAATAAAGTATTTTTTAATAAAAAATTCTGGGTTTTTTTTCCAACCACAGTTTACATTCAATACCCTCCCACACTAGTTTCAGATGTATAGCAGTGGCCAGAAAACCAGGCACTCTAGAGTGTTCCCCCCACCGCCTCCCTGCTGTCCCAAGCATCCACCTGGCCCCATAACTAGTTATCTCTACATTATTGAACATATACTCTATGCTACAATCCACATCTCTGTAGCTATTCTGCAACTACAGAATATTTGTACTGCTTAATCCCTTCACCTTTTTCACCTAGCTCCCCCAATTCCCCGACCTTCTGACACCTGTCAGTCTGTTCTCTGTATTTATGAGTCTGTTTCTATTTTGTTTGTTTATTTTGTTCATTAGATTCCACATAAAAGTGAAATCACATGGTAATGTCTTTCTCTGACTGGCTTATTTCATTTAGCATAATACAGTAAAACCTGGATATAACGGACTAACCCATTAAAGCCAAAAGTCCATTATATAATAAAGTAGGTTTCCCAAATGTGCATGTTAAAAAATTGTCAAATTAGTTAGTTTACCTGTTTTTACTTATGTAGACACATTTGTCTAATTAAAATTAAGTGTGTATGAAAAGTTTAATTTCACAGAAAAGTTTTCTACATGTATTACTGTAATTTTAAATTTATACTGAATAGGTCTAGTATATAAATGAGTGCATTTACCACTCACCAAGAGTAAACAAATGCACACTGCTGGGCTGTGGCTTAGCACACTTCGGAACAGCTGGCATGCAAGTTAAAACTACTACAAAAAGTCATTCCACACAACAACAGAACCAATTACTTCAAGCGATGCAGTGTGATAACGTGCTAATCATTCATGGAATATTGTTTACAAGCAGTGACTCTTGGATTTAAATATGTAGGCTATAGTTATAGATATGTAATATTTATTTATGTTGGTGAAATTACTAGAGTTTTTTTCCAACGTATGGCCTATTTGCTTACATTTGTTAAAAATAACAGTGAAGCCCAGCTGGGTGTGGCTCAGTGGATGAACATCGACCTATGATCCAGGCAACTGGGGTTCGATTCCCAGTCAGGGCGCATGCCTGGGTTGTGGGCTCAATGCGCAGTGGGGGACATTCAGGAGGCAGTCAATCAATGACTCTCTCATCATTGATGTTTCTATCTCTCTCTCTCCCTCTTTTTGAAATAAATAAAGATATGTTTAAAAAAATAAAAAATAGCAGTGAGGCTCTGGCTGGTGTGGCTCAGTGGTTAGAGTGTGGGCCTGCACACTGGAGGGTCTAGGGCTCAACTCCCAGTAAAGGGTCCATACCTGGACCCTTTTAGGTTAGATCTCTGCCCCCATTTGGGGCGCATGTGGGAGGCAACCAATGGATGTGTCTCTCTCACATCAATGTTTCTCTCCCCCTCTCCCCTCCCTTCCATTCTCTCTAAATGGAAAAAATATCCTCATTCCTTGGGTGAGGACTTAAAAATAGTAATAACAATGAATTAATAACAAAAAATAACCTGTTAATTTAATTATAAGCAAATCTTGGTTAAAAGCATTTTAAAATTAACAGGATGTTAATTTTCACATATGATATTTGGACTGGAAGTTTTGTCCATTAAATCTGAAGCCATTAAATTGAGGTCTTCAAAATCAAGTGTTTACTGTACCCTCTAGGTCCATCCATGCTTTGGTAAAAGGTAGGATTTCCTTCTTTTTTACAGCTGTGTAGTATTCCATGGTATAAATGTCCCACAGCTTTTTTGTCCACTCATCTACTGATGGGCACTTGGGGTGCTTCCAAATCTTGGCTATTGTAAATAATGCTGCAACGAACATAGGAGTGCATATATTCTTTTGAATTAGGGTTTTAGGTTTCTTCAGTTACAGTCCCAGAAGAGGAATCGCTAGGTCATAAGGCAATTCCATTTTTAATTTCCTGAGAAACCTCCACACTGTTGTCCATAGTGGTTGCACCAAGGAATTCTGTTTTACACTTGTCAATTTTCAAGTTTTTCCATAGGTCTCAAAGACTTTAATTCACATTTGGGGGTGGGGGCAATACAGAAGTCAACTATTTTATTTGTGAAGGTAGGAAAAAAAGTTAAAATGAACTTCTTACTTGCTGAGTTTGTCTAAATTCTTCCAATAGTTTTAGTGCCATGTCGTAATCTTTCAGCAAATGGTATGCAATAGCATATCCAATCCAGGAAGCACGCTGTGTTGGGCGCAACTGAAGAAGCTGATACCTTGTCTCCTTAGAAGAAAAAAAAATTGTCTTTTTAACCTTCTGTACTTTAACTTTCTATAAAATATTTATATTTCATCACAGTTTTCAGAAAACAATTCAATACCTTTAATTCCTTTTTAATGAATTCAATTAACAAATATAAGTTCCACAATAAAATAGAAATGCTTTTTGTGTGCCTTATCTAAATTACTTTAAGTTGTAAAATACCCCATTACTGTTCATTGTAAGGCTGTCACTGAAAGTGGGCCCTGGGGCCCATGCTTTTGGGCTGACTTACAAAATTACCTTTATATAACAGAATTTCTTTTGGTAATTACACATCTTGGAAGAAAGACTAAGATAGTTTTTTATTGAACTAAAGTTTGCTGTTTATAAAATTATTATATGAAATTTCAATGGATTTACATTATTACAGTAGGCCCCAGAGATAGGATGGACACAGCAGGGGAACTCTCAAACATCTGACAGGGCTTTTCAGCAGAAACACCACTGCTGCTGCTCTGACTGGTCAATATCTATGACATTAGGAAGAAAACACCAGAAATTCCCCTAATGGCTGCCCCAGAAGAATCAAGGTATCTTCATTAGCAGAAAATCCAACCTCCCTACATAGGCCTCACTTCTTCATTGCTCATATCTGCCTCAAGTTCTAGGCAAGTGCAACTGCTGGAGGAACAGGGTCTCATGTAGAACACCAGCTGCAATGAAATTTTGAAAATGTAGTGTTTAGCTTCTGTGACTCTGTGGTTGGAATGGGTGCCATACTCACTATATGCCAAAAGGAGCAACAAGAGCAGATCTTCTTTTGTAAAAAGATATCTTTAACAACTTAGTATCACTCCTCTGCCTTCATGTGTCTGGTTCCTTTTAGGCATATGAAATTAAGCTATTATCACTCTCACTCATTTTCACTGTTGCTTCTGTCACTCCACTCCTTCATTAAAGTCCGGATCAGTTTTCTTCTCTCTGCCAAATCCTACCATTATCCTGGGCAAATGGAACACTGTGTATTCCAACAACCTAACTTCTTAGATCTAAGATTTCCTCATCTCTAATGATCTCCTCTACCCCTCTTTAAGGACCCACTCCCACAACCCCATCCAAGACCAGCAATTTTCAACTGGCGTGCCACAAGAATTTTTAAAACATGCCATACATGACTATTTAGTCAGGGGCACTGATCTCTTTTCTGTTAGATTGTCAAATAAAAAAATGGTAATAGCCAACACAACAATAGCTATCCGGTGTGAATGAATCAAAATTATACCTTTTTATGTCAGACTGGCAAAAAGTATATTTTTTCGTGTGCCACAGAACTTAATTAGTAATTAGTTTGTGTGCTATGAGATGAAAAAGGTTGAAAATCACTGCAATTGTCAAATAGAAAAATGACTATAGCCAACACAACAATAGCCAACCACTGTGAATGCCCTGTCTTGAACCATAAATATATAGGTCATGTAATAGAATTGTATCTTACTGGTCACGTTGCATAATAAGGTTGTGTCTGACTGGTTAATTCTTGGTACTAGAAATCCTTACATACAAATATAGGTACTTAATTTTTTAAAAAGTACTTTGGGCAAAAACGGTAGGTAATTACTTTTTTTTTTTGTAAAGCAATCAAAATTATACCTTTTCGGGGGGAGGTCAGATAGGCATAAAGTATCTTTTTGGTGTGCTACAGAATTTTAGTTTATATGTTCCATGAGATAAAAAAGGTTGAAAATCACTGTTGCAGACCTTATTTGCCACCCAGAAATCATAAATTCAAATATCTCACTCCTTGGCCACAGTGCTTATGGTGCCAACATTTTCACTTAGTGACATTCCTACCCTTATTCTTAAGAGGACACCACGAGTACCTCTAGTTCCTTGGGTCCTTCACTTCTAACCACCAGCTCTTTTACCTTCATTTATTTCACTATTCCTCTCAGGAACCACTCTCTTGCCAACGTTCTTAATTTTTTTGCCTCATGCCTAAATATAATTAACTTTAACTCTCACTACACCCAGGCTGCTAAGTACTGCTCAAGAAAAACTGCAAAACCTTGAAGAATGGTTATTATAATCAAGCTCAACAGAACTCTTGAAACGTCTGTAAAAATCTAGGCATAGGGTGTAAGGACTTATGGCAGAAGGGCAAAAGTAAAAAGTACATGAAAGATTTATTTAAGGAGAACTGTTAAGGGTTGGTGGCCTCCTTCACTTAAGAAAGCAAGAGAATTAATTATGTTTTGGACATAATGAATTTAGGATACAGATGGAGATGCCCAGCAGAAATGAAAATGCCAGTTTGAAGAGGTCTGGACTACAGAAAAAGTGATGTATAGCAATACTTCTCACATTATTTTATATTTACTAACCCATAATAAAGAAAGCTAATTAATCGCTACATTTAGATTTCAATTACAAATGTCTTGTTTACCAGATTTGTAAATTTCAAGCCCACAAAGAATCTAGTACAGCATTTGTACACAGGAGATAGCAGTTTTTTTAAAAGCATTAAATAAAATTATCCTTTTTTAATAATCAAGTATGCAGTTCTACAGCTATTATTGGGAGGAGGTCCCAAGTGACTTTCCCCTTTTATAGACTGCAATCAACAATCAAATCTACATGATCTTGGCTTAGGCTCACCTCATTCTGAATTCACATGCTTTTAAATTATATCTATTGTAAAAATGTGTACACTTAAGACTAAAGTACTTACTCGGTAACCTTCAAGGTCTCTCATTTGGATCTGCAACAGAGAGAGGTCCCTCAAAATTTGCAGATTATCTTTATCTAATTTGAGGGCATTTCGGTAACACTTAATAGCTTCATCGTATTTCTTATCAGAACGCTGCAAGAGTCCATATACATGCCAACCTATTAAGTTAAGGAAATACAGACATTCACAGGTACTAGAAAATACTATGCTACACATCTATCTAATATAAAGCTTTCTTTAACAAAATGGTATTTTGCCTAAGATTTACTTCAGAATGATCTGGGGTCAGAGGGAAGGGAATAGTGAGCAAGTGGTAAGAGATAAAATGAGATCGGCCTTGACTGACAACCGTTAAATTAGTGAAGCTGGGTGCTGGGCACGTAAAGATTCATTATTCTATTCTCTCTATATGTGTACATGTTTGAAACTTTCCATAATATTTTTAAGTAACCTTGGAAAATTCTTGGTAAAATTCTTCACATTCCCTATTTTCCAGTCCCTCACTCGTCTTCATTCTCCTACCCCACCACTTCAACATTTACTTACTATATATTGAAACCCAATATATACAAAAACTACAATTATCTTTTAAAACAAATTTATAGTCAGTCAATTCTAAAACAACATGTAACCATCAGTTAAGTCACCAATAATATTAAAAGCCATAAAATTAAGTTTTTATTTATTGTAAATTAAGTTCTTAGCATATCTTGGAGCCAAAAAAACTACCATATTTACATGCTCTGTTTCTTCACTCGGGAGTTAAGCACTGGGATAAAGAAATAAGTATTTAATATTTTGAGAGAACTCTTAAGTTAAAAATGTGAAAATACTACTAAAACTATTGATGGTCAATACTGGCCCATAGATAGATAAATTAAATGTAAAAAAAATAAGAAACAGGACAGTATGTGAATAAACATATAGATAAGCAAAACAGAAATGAAAATCAATTTCAATGATCCAGCCTTAAAAAGTATTTTGGTTTTTTTACAAGCTGCACAGTAGACACAGAAAAATACAATTATGAGTATCAGTGAAAACAGCTATGTCCCTGTGCAAATGAAACAAGCTGAAGAACCAATATAATAATCATACTTAATACTAAATAAAATGCTTTAAAATAAATGTCTTCTGAATTTTTCTTCTAAATTTTCTAAACAAAAGTTTAAAGAACACAAATTTTACTATACAGATTTACTATACAGATAAGTTATCTGGAATGATGAGAAAGCATCCCTCAGTTTATGGATACAGAGGAAAAACAATGGGTTTCAAGTCAGATATAATTAATAAAGTTATTCTTCTCTCACACTAAGCACAACTGAAATAAATACATGCTATATAGGGATTCTCTTTAAAATACTCCAATAAATAAAAAATGAGGCACGGGGACAGATTAATACTACAAAATTTTGATAATTATTAAAGCTGAGTAATCAGTACATAGAGTTCATCACATTCTCTTCTATATAGGTTTGAATTTTTTCACAGTAAAGTTCTTAACATTCGAATTAGGAAAAAACCTAGCAAATGGAAAATACATATATGAAATTAAACTACTCAACCACAGTAAAAGGATACAGACATGACTCTTGACATCGTTACGAAGTCCTTTACGAACGAATTCATATGCTTCTTCTTTTTTTCCTAAACAGTTCAATGTTAAGCCTTTCATAGCCAAAGTCTCTGAAAAATATTGTTAACCTCTATTTACACATGAAAGATTCAAATTATCTTAGCACTATTTTAATATATGAGACCTGCCATGCTTATATTATTCATCTTCTTAATCCCATAGTTAAAAGAACTTCTCTCCAAAAACTACATTTTAAATACTTGCTTAAAGTTTAGCCCAAGTCCTTTACTGAAATTCCTTAGGTGGGGATTGAATTGCTAAAATGCTTTCTGCTCTTTAGAAGACTCTTTAAAGGGGGTTGAGATTATTTTGCTGAGAAAAGGTAACACATCAGGCACCTGAATCCTGTTGAGTTAAATCTACTACAGTCCACACCTTTCACCTGAGATCAGTTTTGTGTGTTTTTTTAAAATATGTCTTTATTGATTTCAGAGAGAGGAAGGGAGAGGGAGGGAGAGAGAGAGAGGGAAACATCAACGATGAGAGAGTCATTGATCGGCTGCCTCCCGCATGCCCCCTACTGGGGATCAAGCCCGAAACCTGGGCATGTGCTCTGACCAGGAATCCAACCACAATCTCCTGGATCATAGGTCGATGCTCAACCACTGAGCCACACCGAGTGGGCACCTGAGATCAATTCTAACCAAGAATCAAATCTGACTTACACCCCACAAAACAATCTACCTTAATAAAGAGAAAAAAAATCACCTTAATACTGGAACAGACTGCATTTTTGGCAAATTTATTCCAACTAATCCTAATTAGGCTAATTAATATACTTTTGCATTTCAAGGATACAACACTGGAATACAGGAATGGCAACCCAAAAATATGTTTAAGGTAGCTAATGAAAGATGCTTTAGAATGAAATAACTCTCTGAATAATCCACAAAAAATAATCCACAAAGGAATTAGACAAGAACACTTGTTTTCAAATTTATCTCTGTGGATTCTGGTTTTCAGAACATGATGATAGAACAGTCCAAGCCCCTATAAGCAAACATCTTTTTTCTGTTTATACATAAAGAACTTCCCCACAAGCTTCCATGTAGATAATGGTTCCATAGCGAAAAGGCTTGAGAACAAGCTTTAAATTTCTAAAATTCTATGAAATGAAGACTTATTTCCATTTTCTTCAAAGGATGTTTTCAACATTAGAAAGATGAGCTGAGTCAGCCTATTTTCCCAATAAGACAGTCTCAAGAATTAGCCAAGTCTAATAGAGATCCCAGTTAGCTTTGCTTTGCTATAGGATCATAATTTGCATATCTAACCTCATCCATCCTTTTAACAAACACTGGTGACAAGTGAAAAAAGATGAGACAAGCAAATATAGACTTATTAATTATTATCAGAACTAGAAAAACAACTCAAGATAAACAATCTAATGATAAATCAGTAGTGTCATATTTATAAAGGACAGCAGACATATAAAAGACATCTACCAAAGAACAAAATGCACTTGACTATATCTTTATACTACTTCTGTGTTGCAAATATTGTCCTAATTTTATACATAGGAAATCAAAGCATAAACTTAAGTTCTAGTCAAAGTAATACATGAAATCAGGTCTATAAAAATATTGGTATATACTCCAACTGTCCCCCAATTAATCAACCAACAACTTCTCATCTAATAGTAAAGAACTGTACATATACTTACATGAAAAGATTCATAACAGAAGTAAAGTAACCTAGAATAAGACTGATATGAGACATAACTAAAAATGTTAAATATTTATACACTCTACTAGAGAGCTACAAAGCCATGGAATTCTTCTTTCACTGTTAGGAATCCTATCTAATTTTAGAATTAGATTTCCCCAAAACAGTCTCTCACAAATAAGACAGTACCTCCATGTTCAGCAAATTTTGGATTCGAAAGAATCATCTTGCAAAACTTGAGGCCATTTTTGTATTGCTTCTGTTCATAACATTTCTGTAAAGAAATACAAACAAAAATTATTTTATAAAATGAATATACATGGAGCAACTTTTATATAAATTCTAAATTCAAGATCCAAAATGAGGTCTAAAAACATATGTGATGGAAAGATTTTATGTCAATTTATATCACTTATGACATGTACTTCTGTTACCTACTCCCAGTGTCTATTTTCACTTTTACAGAAGATAAAGAAAAAAAAACTTAATAAACAGAGAATTTAATTGTCAATCTACACTTCTACAACTTTTTAAAACCCAGAATCCAAAAGCAAAGACATAACTGACAACAACAGAGAAAAATACTAGAAACTGCATTAAAAGTCTCTGCTACTTCAAGAATGGAGCCGAGGAATACACACAAAATACTGCCATTTATAGAGCAACCTATCATCTCTCTACAGAACTTGTTATAACTCATATTACCTCTGCCTCACAGATGTGGAAAATGTTCACAAATGCTTTCATAAGTGACTCAGCTTAGGAGCAAACTCTGGTGTGACTCCAAAGACCATGATCCTTCCATCACTAGTCTAATATAAGTGTAAGCAACCTCTTCATACCTAAATGCCACCAGACAGTCTAGACTAAGGAATCAGTGACTGCCCTCCATAGCCACTGATAATGGGAACATCCCATCTCCTTTCACTCACATTCTCACTTACGTTGTTACGGGTATTCCTTCGAGTACTAATCCCCACCATAGGACCTCTGCACTTGGGGTTCCCTCTACCTGGAATGTTCTTCCCCAAGTCTTCCCATGGCTAATTCCTTATGATCTGAGTGTCACACATCACCTACCTGACCACTCTATCTAATACTGCTAGCTTCTGACCCCCACACATACACATTTTCTCTATCATATTACTCTATTTTCTACACAACACTAACATTTCCTGAAATTCCTATTTATGTGATTACTTTTTTAGTATCTTCCCCACCATACTGTAAGCTCCTTGAGAACAGGGATCTTGCCAATTTAAAACATGTTTTTATTGATTTTAGAGAAAGAGGAAGGGAGAGGGGGAGAGAGAGTGAGAGAAACATCGATGTGAGACAGAAACAACAATTGTTGGTTACCTATAGTATGCACCCCAACTGCGGATCAAACCCGCAACCCAGGCATGTGCCCTGACCAGGAATCAAATCAGTGACCTTTTGGTGCACTGGAGGATGCTCAACCAACTGAGCCACACCAGCCAGGGCTCTTGCCTATTTTAAACGCTCCTGCATCCTCAGGTCCTAGACAAATAAGCACTGCTCAATAAATACAGCCTACTAAGTTCAAAGAAAAACAGTACCAGCAAAGGAGGAGGAAGTGATTTATCCTTGCAGCAGGAGTAGGATGTGGAGGAGAGAATTAGAAAAGTGTTCAAAGAGAAAAAGTTTATATTGAGGCTTCTTGATTGCCTCTGGAGAAGGAAACTTAGTGGTTGGGAGACAAGAATAGGAGAGGAACCTGAATTTTGAACCATGTGAATGTATTACCTATTCCAAAAATATTTTGAAGTAAAAATTTTTTAAATAATCTGAATTTTGATGATAGGAGTTCACCTGACATATAACAAGAAGAAAAGGAGCAGAAGGAACTACCGGGGAAAAGGAAAAGAAGATAAATGTTTTTTTCTGACTCACCAAGTGATCTCGAAAGTAATAATAATCATACTACCAATAACAGTAATAATAACAGTTAACACTTACTGCAACATTTACTATGTGCCAGGCACTGTCCTCATTTAATCTTTATTGAAATGCCAGGAAAGCCTATAAGATGCATGCTATATCCATTTTAGATGAAGTAACTGAGGCACACAGTTACTGAGTTTTCACACCTAGTGTCAGAGCCACAATACCCAAGTACTCAAGTTAAAGAAAAGTCTTAAGTTCAGTAAGGACTATATATTTAGTATAAAAGATAGATTGTAGTTTCAACTTTAATACTAACCAGAGAACCTTGGACACTTAGCCATTTACCATTCCTGGGTTTGACTGTCTCAACTGAAAAAGAGGGCATGAAGTAGAGCTCCAAAATTCAACAAAATCTACTGCTAAGAGCTAGTCTGGGGAGGATAGGCAGGCATAAGCCATGCAGACCATGTGATAAGCTGGCTGGTGAATTTCTATGGGTGTGCTTATGTACACTAATAATTAAGAAAAATTTACTGTTGGTGACAAAACATTTTAGTCCAACCAAATTTTAAAATTTTATTATAGAGATTTCAATTTGCCATGGAATTTTTGCAGCAAAATTTTACCCACATTTATAGCAATTGTGAGATGATTGAATTATTCACCTTTGTAACACCCTCCTAAACTCATGTAACCTTATAATAAACATTACATACCCAGATAAGAAAATGTTTAGCATTTCCCAATTTATTTGGAGATAAAGCTAACTCAGCAGCGGCTTTAACTTTTTTGTAACTAGAGTATAAAAAAAAATCACAGAGTTGTTTTTTTCTTTTTTTATCTTTATTTAGATAAATAAAGTATTGAAAGTATTACAAATGTCCCCCTTTTTCCCCAATGATCTCCTCCACCACGTACCCCTCCCCTCAAGCCTTCACTCATGGGTTATGCATATATGTGTATAAGTTCTTAGGTTAATCCCTCCCCACGCACCCACCCCCGCCTTCCCTCTGAGATTTGTCAGTCTGTTCCATGCTCCTATGACTCTGGATCTATTTTGTTCATCAGTTTATTTTGTTCATTAGAGTCCACATATGAGTGAGATCAAGAGATACTTGTCTTTCTCTGACTGGCTTATTTTGCTTAGCAAAATACTCTCCAGGTACCATCATGCTGTTTCATAGGGTAAGGGATCCTTCTTTTTTACAGCTGCATAGTATTGTATGATGTAAATGTCCAAGAATATGCTTGGTATGACCTCAACCTAGAAGACTGAGCTTGCAGAGACTTGTTCTGTGTCCTAACATGTGGTCTATCTTTGAGAATGTCCCAGGTGCACTTGAGGAGAATGCATATTCTGCAGCTTTGGGGTTAAATGTTCTGTAAATATCAATTAAATCCATCTGATCTACTGTGTCATTTAGAATCAATATTTCCTTATTGATTTTTTGTCTGGAAGATCTAACCAGTGAAGTCATTGGGATGTTCAAGTCTCCTACTATGACTATATTGCTGTCAATCTCTCCTTTAAAATCCTGCAGAAGTTTTTGTTTAATGTGTGAGTCTTTTGTTCTGGCCTGGGTTTCTTGTAGACAGCACATACTTGGGTCTTGTTTTCTTATCCATTCAGTCACCCTATGTCCTTTGACTGGAGCATTTAATACATTTATATTTAAGGTTATTATTGATAGGTACTTATCTATTGCCATTTTATTTCTTTATGTCTGTTTCTCATTCGCTTTATTTCAACTTCTTATTACAGCAGTCCCTTTAACATTTCTGGCAATGATGGTTTGGTGGTTACAGATTCCTTTACCCTTTTTTGTCTGGGAAGCTCTCTATTTCACCATCTATTTTGAATGATAGCCTTGCTGGATAAGGTAGTCCTGGTTTCAGATCCTTGTTTTGCATTTCCTTAAATACTTCATACCATTCCCTTCTGAACTATAGAGTTTTCTGATGAGAAATCAGCTGACAGCCTTATGGAAGTTCCTTTGTAAGTAACAGATTGCTTTTCTCTTGCTGCCTTTAAGGTTCTCTTTGTCTTGAATTTTTGGCATTTTAATTATGATGTGTCTGATGTGTCTGACGTGTCTGGGTGTGGGCCTCTTTGGGTTCTTCCTGCTTGGGACTCTCTGTGCCTCCTGAACTTGTGTGACTTTTTCCTTGACCAGGTTAGGGAAGTTTTCTGCCATTATTTCCTCAAACAGGTTCTCTAAGCCTTGCTTACTTCTATATCTTCTAGTACTCCTATGATGCAAATACTGTTAAATTTCATGTTGTCCCACAGCTCTCTTAAGCTGTCCTCCTGTTTTTCAATTGTTTTTTCACATTTTGGTTCTCTGATTTTTTTCTACCTTGTCTTCTAATTCACTGATCTGATCCTCAGCTTCCCCTAATCTGCTGTTCATTACTTACAATTTTTTTTTCTGTCATTCTTAATTTCCTTCATAGTTTCCATTTCTTTTCTCATGCTGTTGACCATCCTTCAGTATTCTGGACTCTATATCTGATAGACTGCTTATCTATTTCATTTAGCTCTTCTTCTGAATAATTCTTTTGTTCTTTTATTTGGGGCTTTTTTGTCTCCCCATTTTGGCTGCCTGTTTGGATTTGTTTCTATGTAATAGGTAGATGTGCTAGGTAGGACTCCCAATCTTTTTGGAGGGTCTCTTGTGCAGGCCAATGTCAGATGCTGTTTGTGACTGGCCTTCTACCCTGAAGTTTTCCCCACTCTATAGCTTGTGGTTCCCTCTGCTGAGGCTGGGTTTGTTTGGACAGGACCAAGATGCTCACCAAGGTCTGCTTTTCCAAGACCTGGGTCCAGAAGCAAATTAGGCAAAAAAAAAACAAAAACCCACCACTAAAAAACAAACAAACATGGAGTTGTTTTTCATTATCTTACTGATAACATGACTTGAACTACAAGTACCCATATATAGAGGAAGTAAGCCACCTGTAATCTTTTAGGTATAATGCCAATGTCCTGAAATCCAACAATTCATATATGATTTTTCATTAACATATTTCAGATTCCCTAGACCAAAAAAATAAATCCATCTGAAAGGGGCAAAAAAAGTTCACTTCTCAATACTATGAAAAATATGTGTGACAATAACGAAAGTAAGGATTAAATGTGAAGGTTCTATTGGCTAGAAACAGAACAGCTACTATGAATTTTTACCTGCCATTGATAATACTTAAAACATTCTAAACTTAGTATTTATAGCAAAGGTAAGCGATAGCTAATAGTTACATAACACAAGCTCTAAATAATAAATTCACCCTTAAAATCTAAATGCTTACGTTCAGATGAAAAGACAAACTAGAGAAAAACAACTATTTACAGTATTAGTTTAAAATCTATGGTCCCCAGCGTATATCTAGAAAAGCAAAGGCACGTTGTCTCTCCTCTCTGGAAGAACAGGAACCTGGAAAACCGTGAAGGCACCCGGGACACTGACACACAACCTAAAGAAAAACACACTTCCAGGCTGGCCAGTGGTTATCACTACAGGGCTATTATTCAGGTTTCTTCTCAGAGACAAAGAAACTGCTCCCCTCAAAAGCAAAACCAGCCAGTCCACAAAGCTTTTAACCACTTTCTGAAAGCAGGGCCTGTGCGAATTAAAAGCAATCAGAGTCATGTTCGACTTTATATTAGAAATGCAGTTCATGCCACCTTTTCACTTCGCAAAGACAAGTATATCAAAAACAGGCAGTCTCCCCCAACAGCAAGCTTGGCCTCCCGGCGCTAATTTTCTGGTGACCAGTGTATATCCCAGCCCCACCCCTCCACGGGAGAGCTCTGGCTTTAATAGGTACCAGGGCGCGCTGTGCAACAGATTCAACACAAAGCAGGGAATGAACGCCCGGCGGAGGGGAGGCCGGCAAAATAAAGCAGCAGGAGGACGGAAGAAGGTGGTCACGACTCCGGCCCCGAGGCTCCGCGGAGGGCACCGGCACCTCTACCTGGCCGCCGCGCCCCTGCCCAGAGCGACCGCGGAGGCGACGCGAAGTTCCTGGGCGGGCTGCAGGGCCGGGCGCGGCGGCGGAGGGGAGCGCGGGGGAGCCCAGGTCGCCCGTCCCGGGCCGGGGGGCAGGCCCTGGTCCGGGGGCAGGCGGCCTGGCGGAGGCGGGGAGCCGGGTCTCGCTGCCTCCCAAGTAAACAAAGAACAGAGCGGGGACCCAGCCGGCCCTCGCCAGCGCCAGACCACTCGCCGCGCAGGGCCCGAGGCTCCAGAGAGCCAAAGCGCTGCCTTCGGCCCCTTACCAGGACGCGTTTGAAGAGGTTACCCTCCTTGGGCGGCAGCAGCACATTTGGCATCTCGACCGGCGGGGAGGCGGGGAGCTCAGTTCCGCGGGCTGGGCACCTGGAGGAACACGCCAAAAATCGGGTGCGGGCGATGGGTCAGTTCATTGGCGTGGAGTTGGCCCTGGGTGGCCTCCGAGGGGCTTTTGCGCAGGGCTGGCAATGGAAGGGGAATGTGGCCGGAGCCGGACCCCTCCGTCGGCGCCGCGCACTGTAAGATGGCAGCCAGGGCCCGCCCCTCCCGCGGGCGTGCGCAGGCGCGGCTGCCGGCTGGGGGGGGGCGGGGGACGGCGCGGGGCGCGCTCCTGCACAGAACCTCGCCCGGGGGGCTCATGCGCCGTAGCCCCTCCTAAGTCGCGTGTATTGGGCTCTGATTGTTAATATCTTGGCCCAAGATGGCACGTATATCAGAGGGAGACTTTTTGGATTTCTCCACTCAAGAGCTTGAAACAGTGGTCAAGCCCAACGTCAGTGGACGAACTCGTGCAGACCAAGGACGCGGTCTCAGCATAGGTGACGTCATTGGGCAGGCCTCAACAAAGCTGATGTGAGAGCCCTCTGAAATGTCCGAGGGAAAAACGTATTCCCAGCAGTTTGGAACACCTAACATTGTCAGTGAGAATTAGGGTGGTTTTATGGGGTCACTGATTCTCCAAGTCTACTCCTCCTCGGATGGTTCCCCTTCATACAACACATACAATAATTGTTAGATGGGCCAGGTAGGGAAACTTGGGTACAGAAACTCACCAGGCCTAGCAAGGGACAAAACTGGGAAAACAAGAACCTTGCCCCAGGGGAACCTATCCTCCCCTAGCATACCTCTGGTCATGTGGCTTAGACCCTCTGAGCGGTTCCTCCCTAAAGATAAGGGCTAGGCCTTAGTTGTAGTTCAACTCCCGGCCCAGAAAAGCAGCAAAACCAGATAAGTGGCCCCATGGCTGACTTGGGACCAGCTATTTGACTAACCACCGGTGGCACTGACTGATCAGTGGAGACCACGACCTGAAAGAGCACACCTGGAAAGCTGATGAATACTCTACTGAGACCCTTCCCTAAGATTTCTACCTGCAAGGAAGAGATAAATACACTCATGACAAAGGACCCAGTGCACACTCTCCACAAGGGGAGCACACCGGTGTCATCTCCATGCCCTTCGTCCCAACAAGGGGACCCCACAAGACTTGCAACCAGGGGAACAATGGGCAGCGGCAGCTCGTCCAGGGCTTACCCCTTCCCTGGCCTGTCTCGGAGGCCCACCCCTCTCTCTCTGACTTCTCAGTGAGCCGAGGCAGCACAGCGTAGGTTCTCCTGTTCCTCCTTCTATGTTCTTCCTTGTTTCTCTGTCACAAATATATTCTTGCTGCCATCATGGACCCAATACCCTTTGACTCAGTGCTGTGTAGCCCTTCCCTTTGGGTATCCGCCCATTCCTCACCCCCTTTCCTTATATAAATTCAGTATTTCTTTATCCACCATCTGAGATGGCTACTTAACCTGCCCGAGCACTACCGACCTTAACCTTTCAATAATGAGAGAAACAAAATTTAAACCCAGGATCTTCCAACTCTGGGGCACACTCTACCATACATAAAAGATAGTATAGCCCAAAACAAAAACAAAGCAGAAAAAGATAGAATAATGATAGAACATGTGTGAACCCAGAAAGCTATGGATATGCATCGTTAACAAGAATAGCCATACATACAAGGTAGTTTAATATTAAGGAATATGTAAATATTAGGTACATAAACTTATTATTTATATATGTTCTGGATATTAATTTTTTGTGAATGTTTGTGAGACTACAGGATAATTGGTGCATAATTGCATTTAATGGGCTGTAATCACAGATGGTTTGCAGCTTATTTGATTTTTTTCCCCTCTAGCCTCAGTTTGAGATAAGAGAAAGTATCACGGGAATCTTTAAAAATAGGTAATGTTGCCCAGCCGGGCGTGGCTCAGCGGTTGAGCGTTGACCTAGGATCCAGGCGATTGGGGTTCAATTCCCGGTCAGGGCACATGCCCGGGTTGTGGGTTCGATCAATGACTCTCTCATCATTGATGTTTCTATCTCTCTCTCTCGCTCTCCTTTCCTCTCTCTGAAATCAATAAAGATATATTTAAAAAAAAAAAAGGTAATGTACTGTTATTAAAAAGGGGGAGGTTCGTTGTTATTGTTGTTTTCCCAGCCTGTGTGAGTCTTTTGTTCTGAGGTGGGTCTCTTGTAAACAGCATATATTTGGGGACATTTAATCTATTTATATTTAAGGTTATTATTGATAGGTACTTATCTATTGCCATTTTATTTCTTTATGCCTGTTTTTTATTCTATTTCAACTTCTTTTTTACTTTAACACCCCACTTACTTTACTGGATAAATCTTCCAGACAAAAAACCAACAAGGAAACAGTGACTCTAAATGACACACTAGATCAGACGTATTTAGTTGACATTTACAGAACATTCCACTCCAAAGCTGCAGAATATGCATTCTCCTCAAGTGCACATGGGACATTCTCAAAGATAGACCATGTTAGGACACAACACAAGTCTCTACAAATTCAAGAAGATCGGAATCTTATCAAGCATCTTCTTAAGCATTTACACAATGGAATGCAGCTGCAAAAATGAAGGATCCCTTACCCTCTGAGACAATGGTGGGACCTGGAGAGTATTATGCTAAGTGAAATAAGCCAGACAGAGAAAGATAAGTGTCACATGATATTACTCATATGTGGAATCTAATGAACAAAATAAACTGATGAACAAAATAGATCCAGAGACACAGAAGCATGGAACAGGCTGACGAATATCAGAAGGAAGGCAGGGTTGGGTGGGTGGGGAGAGATTAATGTAAGACTTTATATGCAAATATGCATAACTCATGGACACAGACAATAGTGGGGTGAAGGCCTCGGGGGAGGAGTACAGGGTGAAAGGGATCAATGGGAAAAAAGGGGGGACATTTGTAATACTTTCAACAACAAAAATAATTTTTTTTTTAAAGTGGTGGGGGAGGTCTAGAGGGCCTATGTGTTCTGGTCAGAAACTAGGCTTCCCAAGCTGTTAGAGAAGGAAATAAGGAAGGAGGGCTTTGTGGGAAACTTGGCTGATTTGCACCTGAACTTGTGGTAGTCTAGACAACTGAGCAGGAGCAGTGAATTGCCTGCTCACAGCACCCTCATACCCACCCACTCCATAGTCACTACCCACTGTTTGCTCACTCTAGCAATATTCCGGAAAATTCTTTGGCTCCCAATTTATCTATAGCCTCAGGAGTAAAGGGTTAATTGTAGAAAAAGTTGAAGCTCTAGTGCTCCAATCAGGCCATCCCTTGATTCTCATAGAATATGGAATTTTCTGGAATGTAGTTCAGCCATCTCAAGCCACTCTGCTTCACCTCAAGTCTGATTTCAAAATGACAAATTGAAAAAAGAAAGTAAAAGAGAAAGGGGGAGGGTGGAGGCATGCCAACTGTAAATATTTGGAGACAAGTAATGTTTATCTTTTATGAAAGTTTATTGTGGGCCTTGTCCAGTCTAACTCAATACAAATCAGTAACTCTGTGGTAGCTGCCACATCTTCACCATGGCTCTCCCCACCCCTAAATCAGGCAGCCTATGCTGGTTCTGCATTTGCAGTCTGCAGCTTCCTACCCACTGCCAACTTTTCCCCCTTCCCACAGGCTTCCCAGCATCTCCCAGCAGTACAAAGGAAACCTGCAATCCCAAACACCAAGAAATAGGTAGTTATAAATACTCATATTTAATATTTTCCTCATCTGTCTTTCATACACCATGACACGTAATGCATACATACCTAGGATAGGGGTGAGAGGAGAGGTGAGTAACTGAAAAGAATGCCAATAGTGTTGCTGGTAGTTGTCAGCCTGAACCTTAGAATTCATAAAAGATGTAATGCATGTAATCAGAAAGCCTCGATTAGCCAGTGGCAGTAATTTTATTACTGACTTCCTGTTTAGTCTGGAGCAAATCTTATTTCCACCTTTCAACAGAAAATGGGGTTATAATAGCATTATTGTAATCTTTCACAGCAGGGTTATGTGAATATAATGCTTAGTCTTTTCTAAGCCCGTAGTATAAAACATGCACTGTAAATCTGTACTTGCCGTCTCTCAGAAAGAACGCTGAAGCCCCACTGGCGGCATGACGGGCTTTCACCCAGGTCTTCCCTCCGGGGGCTTCAGGCAGGGTGTACCTCCTTAAGAATCATGAACACAGTAAAATAACTGTAACAACATCTGTAAAGACCTTAACAGTTCCTAATCACTTTTTACATACATGACAAGGGCCGGTGATTCTCTTGCCTAAGCCTAGTAGAGCCAAGGAGAAAAGAATCTAGAAAAGGATGCCTTCCGACCCATAAACAACAGATCTCATGGAGCTAGCTGGCAGGGTAAAAGCAGGGACTTTGCCGCTGTCCCCACAACCAATTTAACCATGTAACTAAAGGCTGGTGGGAAAAGAACTCATCAGATTACCTACCTCACTGCACTTCAGATTCCCTAATGTTTCTGCTCTCTTCTGCCTACCTTGCTCTTGTTTCAGAGGAAGAAAGAGCACTGCATTCCTCCCTTGGAGTTTTTTTATTTGAGAGAGAGACATCGATGCACTGCTCCACCCATCCATGAATTCATTGGTTGAGTCTTGTATGTGCCCTGACCGGGGATCAAACCCACAACCTTTGGCATATGGGGACAATAACCAACGGAGCTGCCCAGCCAGGGCCTGGATAGCATATTCTAGCTAAGGGGAATCACGTGCAAATGCCCTAATGCAGGAACAAGATTGGCATGGTCAAGGCATAAAAGGGACAGGTAGGAAGTTCAGGTTCAGAGGGAAAGTGGTAGGCAGGTTAGCTGAAGCTGTGGGCCAGATTGCGCAGGGTTTGTCATCTCGGGCAATGCGGTTTGGTTTGGTCTTATCCTATGTTCAGTAGGAGCATTTTAACTGGGGAAAGTGACATGATCCGAGATTTTTTTTAATCTTCACTTGAAGATATGTTTATTATTATTGATTTTTAGAGACAGAGAAACATCAATGCGAGAGAGAAACACTGATATGCTGCCTTGCCTCCCACACACGCCCCAACTGGGATGGAACCTGCACCCTTTTTTGGTGTAGAGGACAGCACTGCAACCGAGACACCCGACCGGGGCAATGACAGGCAGTCTTTTAACAAACAAAAGTATCTTCCCTCACGAAGCCTACATGCTAAGGACTGCCTAGTGGCCAAACCCAGATTTTTCCACTCCGAGTTCTCCTTAACCTCCCTGCAGCATTTCTCACAGTGGACCGGCCTGTTTCTTGACTTCTGCGTTACGTAACCAAGGCCCTGCCGAATCCTGGTTTCCTCCTGTCTCTCTTCCTAGTCATTCTCTGGACGCTCCATCAACTCTTCTCCTAAATGTTGGTCTAGATAATTCTGCTTTCTTTTTCAACAACAGCAATAAAACATGCTTTCTCTCTAAATTCGCCCTCCTACAGCTGTTCTCTAGCCACACCTTTCCACTCAGCATTATCCTCAGCCCTCCACTGAGCACTCTGCCTCTGCGCCTCGATTGATACCCAAGCCTTACCAAGGACAAGCTCTCTCATTTTGCATTTTCCTTGCCTTACACACTATAGAAGCTGGTGGGGCAAACATCAACACTGTTTTCTCATCCCACTGCTCTATCATTCTCTTCTTTTCCTCTTGGTCTCAATCCTTCATTTGTTCATTTGCCTAGTGACAGTAGTCATCCTTTCAACTTCACTCCTAGTGCCCATCTACTATGACTCCAGTATCTGTGTGGGTGGCTCAGACCCTAGCCTTGGATAAACAGTGGTACATCCAAACAATGGAATATTATTCAGCACTAAAAAGAAATGAGCTGTCAAGCTGTGAAAAGACATGGAAGAATCTAGAATGTATATTACTAAGTGAAAGAAGCCAATCTGAAAAGGCTACATACTGTATGATTCCAACAATATGACATTCTAGAAAAGACAAATTATGGAGACAGTAAAGAAGATCAGTGATTGTCAGAGGGAGGGATTAACGGTAGGGCACAGAGGATTTTTAAGGCCATGAAAATATTCTGTATGATACAATAATTAGGTAGATATTACAACACATTTGTCAAAACCTAGGGAGTGTGCAACACCAAGAGTGACCCCTAATGTACACTATGGACTCTGGGTAATAATGATGTGTCAATGTGGGTTCATCCAATGTAACAAATATACTGCTCCGGTGGGAGACAGTGATAATGGGAGAGGCTGTGCTTATGTGGGGGCAGGAGGGGTTTCCATAAGGGAAATCACTGCACCTTCCACTTATTTTTTTCTGTGAACCTAAAACTGCTTTTAAAAAGTCTATTTAAAAAAAAAAAATCCCTAGTCCTATAGTTTCTTGGTTTCAGCTCTAAAGACCTTCACCTTCTACTCTATTTTAGTTACCCACTCCCATGACCAAATTTTGAATCAGCAGGACCTGCCCCACCTCTTAAATCGTAAATTCCAGCAATCTATTATCTTATTTTTCTAATTATTTTTAAACTGTATTTGCCAATATTTTTAACACCAAGGACACTTGTTACAGCAAGCATAACATTATCTGTTGCTGAAGATGAGATCCCAGCTTGTGGAACTGGTAGCTTGTCAGAGTAACATTGAGAGAAGTCTTTTTGCCATGCACTGAGGCTCCAGCCAAGAGCTGTTGCTCTCATAGGGCTGTGCTGTACACACCTGTAATTTCTGACGATAATGACTTCAGATTCTTTTGGGGACAATTCATGTTATAATGACAATCTCCTTTCTTTCAACAAACATTTGATTCCTTAATAAGTGCCATCCACTCATCAAGATGCAGGGGATCTAGGCTAGCTCACTCACTCATCTATTCTCAATACACCTATTCTTCAACTGTACCTAACTTGCCAGTATTTGGATCACACCATCTTCTCCTTATCTGTTCACTCATTCAACCTACACTTGCTGAGCACCATCGTTTTTCTCCTTTCTTCCCCTCAGCAAAAACAGTGCTTTCAGTTAATTTCCCATCTGTGCTTACGAGGAAATACATTTCTACTTTCTCTGGAGACTATTCCTGTCTCCTCTCTTCTTAACCCTTTCCTTTTCAGTTACTGTAATCATTTAATAATAACTGTTATTAAGCACTCTGTACCAGGCACTGTACATACTTTGTTATTTCTTATGTAAACCTCATGACAACTCTATGAGAAAAATACTATTATCCCTCTTTTACAAATGAAAACTGAAATTTTAAAAAGGAAACTTTCACACCAAATTACAAAGCAAAGGGCCATACCACCAAAGGGCATGTATTTAACCACTATGCTAAACTGCATCCCAAAGAATACTCATTAGTTTCCATAGACCCTTGGCCAGCCTTCTTCAGTTCCTTTTCTGTATTGTATAGCTGCCAAGAGATTCTGTATTAATTTCCTGTTGCTACTGTAACAATTTGTCACAAACTTAGTGGCCTAAAGCAGCACACATTTATTATCTTACAGTTCTGCAGATCAGAATCCTGCAACATATCTGCAGAACTGCATTAGAGGCTCTAGGAAAGAACTCCTTTCCTTGCTTTTCTCAGCTTCTCAAGGCTGCCTACATTCCTGGGCTCCTGGCCATTTCCTAGAACTTCAAATCCTACAGCATAGCATCTTTTCTTGACCTCTGCTTTCTCCTCACATCTCTCTGACTCTAACACTACTGCCTCTCTGTTTTAGGACCCTTGTGATTACATTGGGCCCACTAAGATAATGCAGGATAATCTCCCCATCTTAAAATACTTAGTTACATCCGCAAAGTCCCTTTTTGCCATATAAGGTAACATAGTCACAGAGTCCAGGGATTAAGAGGTGGACCTTTGGCATGGTAAGGGACATTATTCAGCCTAGCACTTGATCTTTGTAAAATAAAAACCTAATGGCACATCATTTAAAAACCTTCCATGGCTTTCAGGAGAAAGTTGAGCCTCTTCACCTAAGTATGTGAAGCCCATTCTGATTTGGTTCCTGCCTGTCTTTATAGCCTCATGTCCCACCACACAGCCAGACTGTACTACTTGTAATTTCCCAGACTATCAGGGTGTGTGATGCCTAGCTAACTCCTACTTGTCCTTCAAAACTCAGATTAAGCATTAGCTTCTCCCAGAAGCCATCTCTGCTTGCTACTCTGATATGGCTGCCCCTCTTCCACGTTCTCAAAACACTCAGTACTCACCTCTAATACAGCACTCATCATACTGTTGTGGTGGCGGGAACCGCACCAGGTGTCAGACCCATGGGGTCAAAAGGGACCTGGGTTCAGCAACCTCAATACTTGAGATCTGGCTAGGAAAGAATTCGGAGCCAAGATCCAAACTATAAGAGAACATTTATTTGGTAAATCACAGAGGTAGAAAAAGTAATTCCTAGAGGAAATGGGCTTAGGAAACAAGTTATAAAGGAAAGGGCCTTGGAGCTTAGAAGTGAGGAAGCTAAGATAAAGTGTCTGGGGAGAGGGAAAGGGGGAGGGGAGGGGAAAGGGAAAGGCTCAGGTGCCCTCCCAGAGGGAGAGCTCTCTGGGTCCTCCATCCTAAGGATTTTAAGGGTGGCGATCTTAGGGGAGGTCCCAGGGGAAGATCTCAATAGAATATTCAGCAGCTTTCCAGGTGTGTCCTTTCAGGGTCCTGGTCTCCACTGATTGATTGGCAGGCACCAGGGCAGAGGGTCATTATCCAATGCAGCTGGTCCTGAGGTCAGCTGTGGCTGGTTTCATTGCTCTTCTGGACTTAGAGCTGAATGAAATACAACTGAGGCCTAGATGTTACCTCTAGGGAGGAAAAGTCAGGGGGTTCAAACCACATGACCAGGATATGCTAGGGGAGGAAAGGTCACCCTAGGGATGAGGCCCCCCCCCACAAATGTCCTGTGCTAGGCACTCAGGGCTTTCCACCCTGGTGACCTTCTGTACCTGGCCCATTGTCCTTGCTCTGCTCATGTCCATCTGCCTACCACAATACTATGTTGAAGTTAACTTATTTGTCCATTTTTTCCATGAGATTGAAGTTCCTCTGGATGACATCATGTCTTATTTGACTGTTTTCTCCATGTTTCACAACTGGTCCTTGAAAAAACGTGGTTAAATTTGTTAAATCATCTCCCTGTAGCACACAGCATAGCATCTTACAAGGAGCAGAGTCAAAACCATATTTGTTTAATTGAACTGCAATTGCTTTTAACCTCCTTAAGAACAGAAAGATAATTTGTCATCTTTTGCAAGATACTCAGAATTTGGGATTTGTATCCTGCTCCCCAAACTGTAAAATCTAAGTATAATACAAGGAAAGATTTAGCAAAATTTTAAGAGATGTAATTGATATTATATGGGAGCTTAAAAGAAGGAAGAACTGTGATTAGTTGGATGAGCTGAACTCTGAAAGACCATGACAACTGGAATGGTGTCTGTTTTCCTCACCACTGAACCCTTAGCACTTAGTAGAATGCTTAGCACATAGTAGATATTCAATAAGCACTGGAGTGAATCAATTGCACTCCAGGAAGAGGAAATAGTATTGTTAAGAAAAAGTGCACCCTGGCGCCAGTGTTGCTCAGTTGGTTGGAGCTTCGTCCCAGGGACTGAAAGGTGGTGGGTTTGATTCCCGGTCAGGGCACATACCTAGGTTGTGTGGTTATGGTTTCGATCCCCAGTTGGGGTGGGTGGGGAGGCAACTGATCTATCTCACATCAGTGTTTCTCTCCCTCTCCTCCTCTTTCTAAAAAATCGATAAAATACAAAGAAAAATTATAAAAGCGATAAGATATCTTGTTGAATGGATTATTTTTCATTGCTTTTAAGCTATTTACAGCTCTTTTAAGTTGTAGAAAACTGCTAACAATGCTGACGATTCTTGTCCATATAAATGCAAATCTGAATAATGGAGAAGCAAGTGATTACTGCCTTGTGTATATTGATCAGTTTTTCATCATCTTATAAACAAATTCATCACAGCATTCCTTATCGCATATTTATGTTTTCTGTTCAGATTTTTCTTTAGCTAGTTCTAACATCCCTCATTAATTAATAAATTAATTAATTAACAGGTGTACATTTCATATTGTACAAGGGTCATACATAACCTTACCTTTAAAATATCATTTAACAATATGAACAAAAAAGACACATTTGAAAGCGTGTTTTTGGGAAATAAGGGGTTATCTGGTTGAGCTGAAACATGAGGTTCTTGGAAGATGTCATGACAGAAGAAAGCGGTTAGAATTGAGTCAGAGCATGTGGCAGACTGTGTCATTTACTGAGACAAAGAATACAGGCAGCAGAAGCAAGGTCACAGTGCAGCCCAGCCTTCTTGGTTCAAACCCCTTTGGCTATTAGATTGTCCCTTGGGCACAATTAGTAAGCAAGTCATCTAGCCATGCTGTGCCTCATTTTCCTAAAATGGGCATTGCAATTTAACCTACTTCACAGGGGTGTTATGAAGATTGACTGAGTCAGTGTAGGGGAGCTCAGAGATGCAATATGTCTCCAGCAGTAAAGGCATCTGGGAAATATTGGACTCTGTTCAACCCACTGTGACTGCTTAACTCTCATTAGCCTCAGGTTTGGCGGACTACCCAGAAAGCTAAATTGCCACCCAAAGATAAACATCAGGACCAGGAAGGAGGTTAATGAATGTATAGAGTGTGATAACTGCCTGATGTTATCTGTTAACTTAGAAATGCTTTTTTTTTTTTTTTTTTTGATGACCTAGGTGACTACCCACCATACGCTTTTACTATTAGCCCCCTATAAAAAGAGGCCCTGTCCTGGGAGGCTGTGGATTTCTTCCTGGCTGGCCATGGGAGCAAGCAGCTGCTTTGCCCAGGTACGTAAGTTTCTCCTATTAAAGCACTTACGAATTTGAATAAGGCTGTATGTCAGTTTTTTGGAATCGATCCTGAATTTGGACTTCTGGGGCTTTCCCCCAACAGTTAAATGTAAAACATTTAGAGCAATGGTAAAGTATAAGTACTCAATGAATGTTAACTATTATTGTTACAGTTCTTTATCTGAAATACTTGGGACCAATATTTCAGATAAAGAACTTTCAACCTTCAAACTATTTTGGATTTAGAAAGGTAAATGCATATACTGTACACTGCATAACACTCTCAACAGAATCCAGGGCAGCACCCTGTAATCCGACAGATAAATATTTCTTCAGTAAAATATATGAATATTTATTCCCGGGGGATAAATACAGAGATAAATAGCCTTACACTAGTCCCAGTCAGGTTTGCCTGACAAATTGGTTTGCATTAAGACAGGTTTGCCCATCAAATAAGTTACAAAAAAAAAAAAAAAAGCCTTCAGTTTTCAAATATTTCTTTTCATTGAAAATAAGGTTTTTCAGAGCTTTAGGGATTTGGGTTTTTCAGAGCTTTAGGGATTTGGGAATTACTGTATTACCACAGTAAAAACCAAAAAGGGATAAGATTGAAATAGAATTTGGAAATCTTGGAAGCTGTTCATAAAATAAGCTTTGAATTTGATCACCTCTCCACTTTGGCAAAATTTTAATTTTTTCTTTTAAAAATTACAAAGCAAAGGCAACAACAAATAGTTGATGAGGAAAATTTTCTCTTTACAACAAATTAGGTTCTGAAAACAGAATGCTAAAATATCACCATTTGTAACCTCTAATGATGCAATGGACCTAGGCACTCTTAAGTATCTACTATAATTTTTAAAGGACACAACTAAATATCTTCCTTTGGAAGTAGCTAACCCACCTATAAAGTAGTTTTGCCCAAAAAATGTAAATCTGAATCTGATCAAGCTTCTAGATCCCTTTATAGAAAATTCCGGGGGGGGGGGAGAACATGATAAACACAAGTCTAGAACAATCTAGACTGTGTGAAACCCTTCAAGACAAAGGATCCAGTTTCTTCAACAAATATATTGCAAAGAAAAAACACAAACAAAAAGAGGAGGTAACCTATAGATTAAAACAAACCAAAACTATAGCAACAAATTGCAATGTATGGACCTTATTTGAATCCTAATACCAACAAACAACATGCCCCAGACCAAAAGTAACACAATTAGGGAAAAATTTGAAAACTGACTAGATATTTGATAATGTTAAAAAGCTTTTTTTAAGGGTGATTATCTATTTTAAAAGTCTTTATCTTCTGGAGCTACATAATAAAATATTTATAGATGGAAAAATAATGTTTTATATTTGTTCCAAAATAATACAGTGAGGGTAGGGAATAGGGGGAGGGAGGAGGGCAGGTGAAATACTGAGTTGATAACTTTTGAGAATTCAATGATGGGTGTATGGGGTTCATTATATTGTTCTATTTTTTAACATGTTTAAAAATTTTAATAACAAAAAGGGGAAAAATAGAGAGATACATGTCTACACACACAGTATAGATTACATTGTACTCCTGAATTTAGACCATTTTGGATCTAAGTTGGAAAACACATTAATGCTTATAATGGGAATTTGAAAACTACTTATAAAGGGTACTTGAAGGAGAAAAAGATGGAAAAATGAAATTTATTGAAATAAAGGTTTGAAAATGTACAATTTAAAACCAAAGTAAATGATTTAAGAAAAATATTTAGGATGATAATGGAAGAGAAATTTAGGATGACAGAAGAAATGAAATTACCAAGAAGTTGTAAGAGACAACACTAAATGATCTTGTTAACAAAGTTGACTTCACCCAACGGTAATACTAGTTTAGCAAGGGAAAAGGGAGTTTCCAGAATTAGTCTTTGAACCGTCTTTGCTTTTTTTTTTTATAAGAGTAAAAGGAAGATAGTAGGTTGACCTTTCAAGGCCTCTTAAACTCTTTTGACAGAAAATTATTTGAGTGCTCTAGTTTCAATAATGCCAGCAGGTGGCGCATTTCATCTCTCTTTTTTTTTCAAGCTAAGAAAAATCTGAGAACCAGTATAAATACAAAAGAAATGCTGCCTTTTCATTCTTTGTATTCTGCTTGTCTAGGGGAAAATAATAAGAATATAAGGAAAATGATCTTTGTTTTGCTACTTTTTTTTCCACCTTAGTTAGAGCCTGAATTTTGTATTAAATTGCTACATAATTCCTGATTTCATTTTTTTTCTACAGTAAAATATACCTGGTTAAAATCCCAAACTGTTGCTAATCTTCACATTGTGGGATGTTTTAAGATGCAGTCAAGAGCCTAAACTCCAGGGAACCAGAAAGCCAAGTGCATCTTCATAGTGTGCTATGAGCCATAGTGTGCTATGGCTTGTGTGCTGGGATTTTATGTTGCTTTCAGTGCCTGTGAAATTTTCCCAGATAGGACCAAGGGTTTCAACTTAGCCTGAAACAATCTCTACACCCACTCTGGTCTGGTTCCCAAAAAAATGTCCAGGGCTGAGGCAGTTTGGGTGCCCTGCTTCTGTAAAGGAAAGCCCTGTGGATGCAAAAGGGGATCGAATGGGAAGTAACCTCTCGGGGTGATCTGATCATAAAGTCCTAACTGGGCAGGTCATGGTAGGTAGTCATGCCCCAAGCATATAATGTCTTTAATAAAAGGTTTATTTTTTGTTTATTTTTAAAAAATATATCTTTATTGATTTTAGAGAGAGGGAAGGAAAGGGATAGAAACATCAATGATAAGAGTCATTAATTGGCTGCCTCCTGCATGCCCCCAACTGGGGATCGAGCCCGCAAGCTGGGCATGTGCCCTGATGGGGAATTGAACCCCAATTGCCTGGATCCTAGGTCAACGCTCAACCACTGAGCCACGCCCAGCCGGGCTAAGGCTTATTTTTGTCAGAAGTAAGCCATGTCCATTCTTTCTGTGCATCCAGGTTAACACACCTTAGAAATAAATCTTGTTAACTATCCTGAAATACAATCTCCGCCCGTCTTTCTCCTATTTTCATGTACTTCCCTCCTTAATTTCAAATGCATAAAAGAAACTGCAAAACTGTTATTCTCCAGAGCATTTAAGATCTTGCTCCTCAGTAAATGTCATCAGTTTGGCTCAAATACACTTTGTAAAAATTCTCTACAGCAGTAATTTTCAATCAGTGTGACACAAGACTTTTAAAAACATGCAATACCTGACTATTTTAGTCAGGGGCACTGACCTCCTTTCCCTTATATTGTCAAATTAAAAAATGGTAATAGGCCTGGCTGGGTAGCTCAGTTGGCTGGAGCATTGTCCTGATAGGCCAAGGTTGCAGGGTTGATCCCCGGTCAGGACACATACAAGAATCAAAAACAGCCCAAGTGCCCATCAGTAGATGAGTGGATAAAAAAGCTGTAGGACATTTACACCATGGAATACTACGCAGCTGTAAAGACAAAGAATCTCATACCCTTTGGGACAGTATGGATGGACCTGGAGAATATTATGCTAAGTGAAATAAGCCAGGCCGCGAAAGACAAATATCACATGATCTCGCTTATACGTGGAATCTAAAGAACTTAATAAACTGATGAACAGAATAGATTCAATGACATGGAAGCATAGATGAGACTGATGAATGTCAGAGGGATGGAGGAGGGCGGGTGGGTGGAGGAGAGAGTTACCAAAGAATTTATGTGCATATATACATAACCCAAGGACATGGACAATGGTGGGGAGAGGGACTGGGGAGGGGGAAGGAACGGGGTGGAATGGGTCATTGGGGAGAAAAAGGGACATCTGTAATATTTTAAACAATAATAATAATAAAAAAAGAATCAACCAACGAATGCATAAATAAGTGGAACAACAAGTTGGTGTTTCTCTTTCTCTCTCTCTAAAAATCAATCAATAAAAGAATTCTTAAGTGACAACAGCCAACACAATACTTGTTCAGTGTGAATGAATTAAAATTATACCTATTCTTTTTTGTCGGATTTACAAAAAATATATTTTTTGGTGTGCTGCAGAATTTTAGTAATTAGTTTATATGTGCCATGAGATGAAAAGGGTTGAAAAATCACTGCTTTACAGGTTTGGACATTTGTTAAATCCACAGCCCTAAGTGGATGGTTTATTGATGTGGGATCCCTGCTGGACACAAATCAACCTTCTGTTAGTACTGTAGACATAAGTGTCCTAGGAATCTTTTTTTTTTTTTTTTAATCCTCACCCAAGGGTACTTTTTCCATTGCTTTTGAGAGACAGTCGATGGGAGAGACAGAGAGAGAGAGAAACATCAATGTGAAAAAGACACATCGATTGGTTGCCTCCCAAATGGATCCCAACCAGGGCGGGGGATCAAGCCTGCAACTAAGGTACATGCCCTTGGCTGGAATCAAAACAGGACCCTTCAGTCTGCAGTTCAACACTCTAACCACTGATCCAGGCTAGCTAGGTCTGTTCTAGGAATCTTTAAAATGATCTGGAGGTCTCTGAAAGTGAAAATCTGTGAAAATCCCCATTTTCTATCTCTTTGGGTTTTGGCTGAGTTTGCTCTAAATGGATCTGAAAAATGGCTCCACCTATTTTGTTGTTTTAGATTGCTTCAAGTTGGAGGGAGACAGAGGCCATTTAGTTTCTCAAACAGATGCCAAATTGTCAGTGCTTGTTACAAATTCATTTAACAAAAGAACTAAAGTTGACTTTTTTATTGATTTTTTTCCTTAGAAAGAAAGAGTAAGGGGGAGAAAGAGAAAGAGAAACATTGATTTGTTGTTCCACTTATTTTTTAAAGATATTTAATTGACTTTTAGAGAGGAAGGGAGTGAAATATCAACGCAAGAGGGAAACAGTGATAGGCTGCTTCCTGCACACCTTCCACTGGGGAATGAGCCCGCAACCTGGGCAGGGCATGGGAATTGAACCAGCAACCTTTTGGTGCACGGGATGACCCCAACCAACTGAGCCACACTGGCCACGGCTGTTGTCCCACTTATTTATGCATTCACTGGTTGATTATTGCATATGCCCTTACCAGAGAGGAAACCTGCAACCTTTGCATATCCGGACCATGCTCTAACCAAATGAGTTACCTGGCCAGGGCCAATAGTCAACTTTAATGTGAGAAATATCTCAGACATGTTTCCAATTTAATCAAAATGCTGTTTTCTTCCATTAAATCAATTTCTTTATTATTTCTTCACATTTTTATCCTGTAATATAAAAGACTCTTTAGAAGTTATTTAACTTCATAAAATCATTCAATAATAACAACTTCCATAAGGCTTTTCAAACGTTAAAGAATCACCCAGCTGGGTGGCTCAGTTGGTTGGAGTGCTGTCCTGTACACCAAAAAAGCTGCGGGTCTGATTCCCAGGGAGGGCACATACCTAGGTTTTGGGTTTGATCCCCAGTCAGGGCGTGTTTGGGAGGCAGCCAATCAATGTTTCTCTCTCCTCCCCCCTCCTCTCTCTAGAATCAGTAAGCATATCCTTGGATGAGCATTAAAGAAAAGAATAACTTTTTTCTTTTATAGCTTTCTTGTTCACAATAATGCTCAGCAGAAAGCTTCAGGAAATCCAGAATACTACAGAGGAAAATAAACATTACCGATAATTCAGCCAGACTTTTAAATATATATGCATTACATATGGTTTATTTATTTATTTATTTATTTATTTATTTATTTATTTATTCTTTATATATTTATTGATTTCATAGAGAGGAAAGGACAGGGATAGAGAGATAGAAACATCAATGATGAGAGAGTCATCGATGGGCTGCCTCCTGCACGCCCCCAACTGGGGATCGAGCCCACAACTCAGGTATGTGCCTTGACTGGGAATCGAACCCTGATCGCCTAGATCCTGGGTCGACGTTCAACCGCTGAGCTACACCCAGCCAGTATGGTTTTTTAAAAATGAAATAGTTTGCTGATATTTTTAGCATCCTCTTTCACTTAATAATATATTATGAACATCTTTGCATATTAACAAATATAAATATACCACATTACTTTCTTAAAAGACATGGAGGAGGAAGCAGTATTTATAGTACCAAACAGAAATGTCTTTAGGGATTTTTTTAAATTAGGAATAACATACATAAAGTACATAAAGTTGCATGTATATCCCAATAAATTTTTACATATCTATCTTAGTGTGTTTGGGCTGCCATAACCAAATACCAGATTGGGTGGCTTAATTAAATAACAGAAATTCATTTCTCACAGTTATGGAGGCTGGGAAGGCCAAGATCAAGGTGCTGGCAAGGTGTGTATCATTCTGAAGCCTCTTCTCTTTACTTGTAGGTAGTTGCCATCTTGCTGTATGCTCATATGACCTCTTTGTGCTTGTGGGGGGAGAAAGGGGGACAGAGAGAGACCAAAAAAGCTCTTTGGTGTCTCTTCTTATAAGGGCATTAATGCTATCAGATCAGGGTCCACCTTTAGGACCTCATTTAACCTTAATCACTTCCTTAAAGGCCTTATCTGTACAGTCACATTGAGGTTAGCTTCAACATATTAAATTTGGGGGGGGGGGGTTGTCACAATTCAGTCCATAGCAGTAAGGCTTATTTTTTAAAAGGAGAGTAAAGCTTTATAAATAATACTTAATTTATATATCTACACACATCAAAAGAAAGAAAGTATTTTATTGTGTAATGCAGGAGAATGACTTATATGGTCCTTTGGAATTTGTTCTCTACTGGGACATGAGCTCCAGGCAGGCAAAGATTTTTGTCTTTTCTATTCATTGCTAAATTCTCAAGTTTAGAACAGTGAGCACATAATCAGTGTTCAATCTTTACTGAATGATTGAATGTTTTCTTCTTTCTTTTTGTTTTTTTGAGAAGTGGAGGCAGTATCAGAGCTTAGGAGTCACAGATCATTAAGGATGATTGATTGCCTTGATTGAATCTCTGCTCTATCACTTACTAGTTCTTCTACCTTGCACAAGTTACTTAAGCTCTCTGTGCCTCAGTTTTCTCTTATGCACAATGGGTAATGTCGTAAGGATGAGATGAATTAATAGGTTTAATATGTAGCAGACAGAAGTAGATACCTTGAAGTAGGTAATAAATGTTGGATATGTATTTACATTTATGGCTAATTCTTCTGATATGTATGGTCGTAACCTAAAATATCCTGTGAAGTTGGTAATATGGGATTCTTTTTGCACTTTTCAGGAAGAAATAGTGTTAGAAACCCACACCTGGAACCTACATGTTCATATTAACCATTGTCACCCCAATAAATTTAATAAAGTGTTTTTAAAAATTTTTTAAAGGAAGAAATATTGTAAATGTGGTTGCTAATGACTGTATCCCACTGGAATATTTAAAGGCAATTTGTTTGCATTTTCCTGGAATTGTTTATTATTTGGATTTTTAAATTATTTAATCGGTGGTTTACAAGCTACGAACCTAAGTTGAGCCCCTAAATTCTGTATGTGCATGCAACATCTATAAAATCACTAATTTGTATATAACTATAGTCTTTCTTTTGGATCCCGTTATGACTTTAAAAATTACAAATTTATACTCTCATTTAGTCATTAGGTATTTTCTTAGGCAATGGAAGCTGAAAGTACAGCTATTAACAAGCAGATTCCACTAAATTTTTGAATGAGAAGGGGGTCCTCATAAAAGAAATTAAAGAATCACTAATTTAGTAGCTCCATATATAAGGAAATTCTTGTAATTTTACATTAAACATATGGTACATCTTGATTTCTTAATCAAAACTGTAGAGAATTCTCTCCTGAGCTTGCCGTACTGAAAACCAAAGCTCCACCTTTGGGCCAGGGGGTGGGGGCGGGGCGCCTGTGCCGAGATAAACTACAACTCCCAGGACTCCTGGGTGGGTACTACTGGGAGTTGTAGTACATTCTACACTCCACGCTCACCGTCTCGCGCCCCCGCCCCCTCGGGGATCCCGCACCTCCAGGCCACCTCCACGCCTCCTCCGGCGCCCTTCGTATCGCAACCCACGCCCCGCGCTCCTGCTCTGGATAAGTACGCCACCCTGTCGCCTCATGGGAATTTCTCTCGCCTTGTAACTTTTTTCTTTCTCGCTTTCGGTTTCTTCTTTTGTTTCCTGTTTTACCTCATTGTTTTAACGAAGCCCAAGCACTACTCCGCCGGGCGAGGGTCCAGACAGAGGTGAAGCCGGGAATCAGGTGTTAACCCGGAAGGAGTGACCCAGGAAGTGAAAGTGATTCCGTGCTTTTCCGGCTGAAATGTACCGGGTTGGAGAAGGTTCCGACCTCAGCGAGGAAAGCTGACGTCCTCTCTTTTTTATTTTAGGTACTCACAGTTAATTTCTCTTTTATGATCTTAAAAAGCCTTTTTTCTTTCTCCAGTTTGTTTTCCATGTTGTGTTTTTATGGGATCACTCTTTTTTACTGAGTTTCCCAGTATGGCTTACAAGTGGTGCTCTCGCCCCCGATAGTGTCAGTCGGCTGTACGGACGCTGAGACTTGTTCCAGAGCATCAGAGCTGTCCGGTTAACTGTGGGGGGAGGGGGGGAGACAAATTTCTGTTCTCAGGTGTAATCCTGGAGAGTAAATGTCTTGGTCTTTTACCCCCTTAACATCGAGGTTCGTGACCTTGAGAGTTATTCTACTATGGTGCCTGAGATGGAAATTTTAGCCAGAAGTGTTCTAACGAAAATGTTTACCATCCTTTTATTCTGTCCGTTTTCAAGTGGACACACCTGCTCTGATGTGCTTGAAACTCGGTGTGAAGACACACAGAGGCTTCTGGAGGACTGTAACTTCTGTGGTTACTGGGCGTAGATGGATTCTTCCACAGCCCTTCTAAAATGTGATTCAGTAGGTTAAAGTTCATTAGTAGAACCCTGCACACTTTGAATATTTTCTTTCCTAGGTGATAATGATCTATAAGTTAGTGGGCTTATAATGATCAAATGAGCTAATATTGCATGCACCTCCTAGCATAATAGGAACACCAGAGACAATAAAGGTTGATTTTGATACATTTTGACCTTTATTTCAACTTTGAACCACAGGATTTTAGGGGCAAAGTGTTCTTCTTCGAACCCTTTCTTACTCAGTAAAATAGTTGTGTACTTTTATTAGCTCTTGCTTATCTCTGTTAGAGGGGAAGAGAACAAATAATTATTGTACACAGCCTATTTCACCTAACTTGTAATTTTTTAAGTAACTTTTTTTTCCTTGATTGTGAAAGTAATACATGCTATAAGTGTAGAAGACTTGGAAAACACTAAAAAGTAGAAAAGTAGAAAGCAAGCAAAAGGTAGTCATAATCCCACAACTAGAAACCATCTTCTTAACATTTTGATGTATTTATTTTTTAGTTTTCTTTTTTCAAAATATTCTGTACTTTTTTTACCTGTATATCTTGTATTGTGGATAAAATTCAAAAAAGTAATTGAGATTATATTGTTTTGTACAGTTGGTCCTTGAACAATGCAGGGATTAGGGGCAACAACTCTGCCCCCACTCAAGAATTTGCATATAACTTTTGACTCCCCCAAAACTTAATTACCCTTATCCCTGAGTATACATGTTGTATTGGTTGTAGAACCCCCAAGGATACCAAAATCCCAGCTGCTCAAACCTTTCTATAAAATGGTATAGAAAAATGCATGCAATTGGACCTCTGCCTCCACTAATTCCCAACAGCAGATTGAAAATACTGTTTTCAGCCATGGTTGGTTGAATCTGCGGATGAGAAACCAGTGGATACAGAGGTCTGATTATATATTTATTGAAAAAAATCAGGGTGTAGGTGGACCTGAGTAGTTCATACCCGTGTTGTTCAAGGGCAAACTGTAATTATCACCTTTGTCCCTTTTTACCAGACCTACTTTTTAGCCTGTTAATATTTGAAGCTTTCTTCCTTTAGGATTTCGGCTGAAAGGGAAGCATCTTTGAAGAGTGATTGTAGAACTGAGAATGAAAAGCACAGAGCTCTGAATAGGGAACCTGCATTCTAAAATCAGCTCCATCTGCCTGGCTGAGTAAATAATCATGATTAAGTTACTTGACTTCCTTGGACATCTGAATACCTAAAATTAAAGAGTTAAATAAGAAAATAGTTGCTATTTACATCAAACTTTAGAAATCTATGAATATGTAAACCACCTAAAGTTTGCATGAGTATTTTTTACCTTTCAAGTGCTTGTTCATGTACTCAATTCTAGATTCTGGATACTTTCTAGAAAATAGCTGAATTAACCCATTCTATTGATTTACTTATTGGTTACAGTCTTACATTTGCCTTAATTTTATATGTATTGAGTGGGTAGAAAACAGTGCTTTGTGCTTTCTTGATTTATTTTAATGAATCCTTTTCAGAGATTTGAAGAATTCTTTTCTTTTTGTGAGTTATGGAATTTGAGGACTATGTTTGGAGCTGGCTCAGGCAGTAAACTGAGCAAGATTTCTTGAGGCTCCTTCTAACTTTATTATACCTGTAGAGTTTCTTTTTTTCCAGATTGTGTTTATGTATTATATTTCAGATGCTGAGATGAATCGTCACCTCTGTGTTTGGCTCTTTAGACATCCACCTCTTCATGGTCACCACCAGTGCTACATCCACCCCTTTTTTCATCAATTTACACAGATACATCTTGATACAAGGCTGTGGGTTTTTAGCCAAAACAGGGATCACATTTTCCGTCGTCTGTTAAATAAGAATTGGTCCAAGAGATATTGTCATCAAAACACTAAGATGCTCTGGAAGCAAAAAGCGCTACAGAAATATATGGAGG
The DNA here is from genome assembly GCF_964146895.1 of Miniopterus schreibersii. NCBI lineage: Eukaryota > Metazoa > Chordata > Mammalia > Chiroptera > Miniopteridae > Miniopterus > Miniopterus schreibersii. The sequence goes on along the minus strand of NC_138102.1, from coordinate 70,420,298 downwards.
ACCTAAATAAGGAGTATCAAACACTTGATCAGTGTTTGCAGCATATCTCTGTAAATCAAGGGGACCAAAGGTCGTTGAATCGAAGACATGCTGAGTTGGCACCACTTGCAGCCATTTACCAAGAAATTCAGGAGGCCGAACAAGCAATTGAAGAATTAGAGTCAATGTGTAAAAGTAAGTAAAAGATATGTGTGTGTACAAGTACAGGATTGATTTTCTAAGTTAAAGTTTTATTGAACTAAGTCTTTAAAAAGCCTACAAGTAATAAGCTTTACACTTGGAAAGGACAGGACTCTCTGGGTATTAAAAGTATTTCAGCAACTAAAGATCAACTATTAAGAGACTGAACTCCTCATGGTGCTTGCCAGGAAGTTTTTAGGGTCTGGGAAACCTTTTTAGAAGCATTTAATTTATGGAACTGACCCTTACTGAGCACTGCCCTTTAGTGCTACATACCAGGGACACAAAAATACAGTTCCTACCCCTCAAAGGGCTTATTTGGTCTAGGTATTATTTTATCACTCTTTAGCCATCTCATCCTAATCACTCCCTTCCCTACTAGCCTTAGGCAACAACTAATCTACTTTCTATCTCTGTAGATTTACTTACTTCGGGCATTTTATATAAATGGAATCATATGGTATGTTGTCCCTTGTGACTGGCTTTTCTCACTTAGCATAACATTCTAAAGTTTCATCTATGTTGTAGCCTGTATCCATACTTCATTTTTTTTTTTTTAAACCCTCACCAGAGGATATTTTTTCCATTGCTTTTCAGAGAGAGTAGGAGGGAGGGAGAGAACAAGAGAGAGCAAAACATTGATGTGAGAGACATCAATTGGTTGCCTCCTGCACACGCCTGACCAGGGCCAGGGATCAATCGAGTTACATGCCGTTGACTGGAATCGAGCCTGGGACCCTTCATTCCACAGGCCAACGCTCTTAACTACTGAGCCAAATCAGCTAGGGCCATGCTTCATTTTTTTTATTGCCGAATTATATTTCATGGTATGGGTGTACAACATTTCATTCACCCATTCATCAGTTGATGAATATTGAGTTGTTTTCACTTTTTGATTATTATGAGCAATGCTGTTATGAACATTTGTTTGCACATAGATTGCTCTGTGTGGACATATATTGCTGAGTTGTATCGTAACTCTATGTTTAACCTTTGGAGGAACTGTCAGACTGTTTTCCAAGTGGCTATACCATTTTCATTCCATCCCCGGTGTATGAGGGTTTGAATTTCTCCACATCCTTGCCAATCCTTGTTATCTGCCCCTTTGAGTCTAGTGATCTAGTGGGTGTGAAGTGGTATCTCCATGTGATTTTTATTTGACTTTCTCTGATTGATGTTGAACATTTTTTGTGTGCCTATTTGTCATATCATCTTTGGATAAATGACTGTTCAGATCCTTTGCCCATTGAGTTATTCGTCTTTTTTTATTGATTTGTAAGAGTTTATATTATAAATAGTTCTTTTATTATTATTATTTTTTTTATTGATTTGAGAGAGAGAAAGGGAGAGAGAGAGAAACATCAGTGTGTTGTTCCACTTATTTATGCATTTATTGGTTGATCTTGTATGTGCCCTGACCAGAGATTGAACCTGCAACCTTAGTGTATCGGGGCAATGCTCTAACCAACTGAGCTGCCTGGCCAGGGACAGACACAAGTTCTTTATCAGATATATGATTTCCAGAAATTTTTTCCCATTTTGTGGATTGTTCTTTGAAACACCACACTTTAAAATTTTGATGATGTCCATTTATCTTTTTATTTTCTTGTTGATTATGTTTTCGGTGTCATATATAAGAAACTATAATCTAAAGTCACAAAGATTTATATTGTTGTTTTCTTCCAAGAGTTTTATATTTTTAGCTCTTACATTTAGGTCTTTGATCTACTTGAGTTAATTTTATATATAATGTGAGAGGTGTTTATTTTTAATTTTAGTATTTCTTAATATTGGTATTGCCTTAATATTTTTTTCTCTTAGGAAAATTTTTTACAGTGTGCAGAAGTTGAAAGAAAAGCATAATGGACTAACCTGAGATTTTAACATTTATCCAGAGTTTGCTATTGGCTTTTAGTTTCTAAACTTTCTTCTGTGCTCTCGTCTGTTTAATCGAGCTTTAGAAATGTAAAGCAGCCCTCGCTGGTTTGGCTCAGTGACTAGAGCATTGGCCCGAGTACTCAAGGTTTGATTCTGGCCAAGGGTACGTACCTCTATTGTAGTCTCCATCTCCAGCCCTGGCCGGGGCACATACAGGAGGCAATCAATTGATGTATCTCTCTCACATCGATGTTTCTCTCTCTCTCTCCCCCTTTCACCCTCTCTGAAAAGCAATGGAAAAAAATACCCGCTGGTGAGGATTTAAAAGAAAATAAATGTGAGCATTGTCAAGTTCATAATTATACCTGTGAAGCTCTGGGTATCCAAAGCCTTATATTTGCCTGCCTTCCATTGGTGGCACTACAAATATCTCACCTATATTTAATGAGGATTATTTTTTACTCTTTAGCATAATGCCATTCAAATTTGTAATTAATTAATTTTGGGAAAGCTTCTTACATGTAATAGAAGGTTACTGAATGCTTTCTAAATTGAATTAATAACTTCTTTAATCCTTGGTTGGATTAGATTGTTTCTAAACTCTCTTCTAGGCTTACAGTTCTACAATTCTGTAATAATAGTAGTACTGGCTACATTTACTCTACAAAACTGGAAGTTTTAGCCATACTAGATTACTCACAGTGTGCTGGATAATGGTTGCCATCTTTAGACAAGAAGTGACCACCCCAGATTACTCCAAAACATTTTATTTGGATGTATATTTAATTTGCCATTCCCTTTTTTTTTTAAAATTTATCTTTATTGTTGAAAGTATTACAGGTGTCCCATTCCCCCCCCCCATTGACCTCCTCCACCTCGCTCCCACTCCATCCCCAGGGCCCCACCCCATTATTGACTATGTCCATGGGCTATGCATACATGCATATAACTTCCTTGGTTAATCTCTTCTCACCCTCCACCTCCCTTCCCTCTTCCCTCTGAAATATGATCGTCTGTTACATGCCTCAATGTCTCTGGATCCATTTAGTTCATCAGATTCTCTTGTTCATTAGCTTCTTAAAAGAAGACCCTTCAACATTTTCTGTAGTGCTAGTTTGGTGGTGATGAACTCCTTTAGCTTTTCCTTGTCTGAGAAGTTCTTCATCTGACCTTCAATTCTAAATGATAGCTTTGCTGGGTAGAGCAATCTTGGTTGTAGTTCCATGCTTTTCATCACTTTGAATATTTCTTACCACTCTCTTCTGGTCTGCAAAGTTTCTGTTGAGGAATCAGCAGACAGTCATATGGGTGCTCCCTTGTAGGTAACTAATTGCTTTTCTCTTCCTGCTTTTAAGATTCTCTCTTTGTCTTTAACCTTTGGCATTTTGATGATGATGTGTCTTGCTGTGGGCCTCTTTGGGTTCCTCTTATTTGGGACCCTCTGTGCTTCCTGGACTTGGAAGTCTATTTTTTCCCCCAGGTAGGGGAAGTTTTCTGTCATTTTTTCAAATAGGTTTTTCAATTTCTTGCTCTCTTTCTTCTCCTTCTGGCATCCCAATAATATGAATGTTGGGCCTCTTGAAGTTGTCCCAGAGACTCCTTATGTTATCTTCATATTTCTGGATTCTTTTTTCTTTTTGCTCTTCTGGTTGGATGTTTTTGTTTCTTCATTTTCCAAATTGCTGATTTGATTCTCAGCGTCCTCTACTGTTGATTCCCTGTAAATTATTTTTCATTTCAGTTCCTGTAGCCTTCATTTCAAATTGGTACTTTTTTATGTCATTGATTTTCTCAGTTATTTTTGTCATACTCTTACTAATATCCTTGAGCATCCTTATAACCATTATTCTGAACTCTATCTGTTAGCTTGCTTGGATCTATTTCATTTAGTTCCTTTTCTAGAGATTTCTTCTGTTCTTTCTTTTGTGACATGTTTCTTTGCCTCTACATTTTGGCTGTTTCCTGGTGTTTGTTTTTATGTATTAGGTAGAGCTGCTATGTCTCCTGGAATTGGTAGAGTGGCTTTGTATAGTAGGTGTCCTGTAGGGTCCAGTGGCTCAGCCTCCCCAGTCACCTGAGCTGTGCCTTCTGGGTGTTCCCCTGTGTGGGCTGTGTTCACTGTCCTATTGTAGTTGAGCCTTAGTCGCTGTTGGGAGGAATTGACCCCCAGGCCAATCAGTTGTTAGGACCAGCTGCAACTACAGCTGAAGAGCTGCTGTGCTGGATACACCCCTATGGGACAGGATTTACTTCAGTGGAGCTTTGGTGTTCACCAAGTGTGCCCCTTGAGTGTGTCACTTGTGGATGTGGTAGGGTTGTAATCCAGCATGGTCGAGTCTGACCACCAGGTGCACTGTCTCTGGGGCCTCCTGGGAGGTGCAAAGTCAGCCTCTGCCAGTGCCTTTCCCAGGGCCACCCAGCATGAGCTACACAGCCAACTGTAGTTGGCTGCTACTTGTGCTGGGCTTGGAGGTGTCCAGGAGAGGCCCAGCTATGAACCAATGCAGGCTGCCACTAGTGCCAGGCCTGGGACCACTTATCAAGGTGTATGGGGCCCGCTGCTGCTTGTTTGAGAGATTTTAGGAAAGTCTTAAGCATGAGGCTCAAGAGGCCACTTGCATAGAAAAGCCACTGGAAATGGCCTGGATGAGCCTGCAGGTGGGAAGGGGCAGGGCCTCCAGGAATCACTGGGGCAGGGCCAAAGTGTGAGTCAGATGCTGGCGATTCAAATATGGCCCCTGCCTGCCGGCTCTGTGCGGGGAGGGATCGCCAAAGGAGCAATGGCATCTGCCAGCTCCTCTGCCTGGGAGGAAGCTGCCCCTCCAGCTCTCACCCCAACTTCAGACAGATTAGTTTCTCCCCAAGTGTCCCAGGTTCCTTTCAAGCTGCTGCCCAGCGCTGAGGCTCAGAGGGAGGGCGTCCGAGTGAGTCTGTGCGTGGGCCCTTTAAGAGGAGCTGCTGGGGCTCCCGCAGCCTCTGCAACCCTCAGCGACCATCCCCACTGGTTTCACAGCTGGGAGTTGTGGGGACGTCTCTTCCCAGCCCTGGAGCCCTGGGCTGGGGGCCTTCTGTGAGGCTGGGACCGCTCCCTCCTCTGAGAAACCCCCACTGCCGAGATTCCCTCCTGGGTTTAACCCATGGCCCTGGGTGTGGGCCCGCAGCGCATCTCCACAATCCAGTCCCATCTGCCCGCGTTTCCGCCCCTCCTACAGTTCTTGGTGCTGCTTCAGTTCCCTGGTTGTAGGGCTTCTGTTCAGCCAGATTTCAGGAGGCTCTGAGTGATGGTGGTTCTGTATTTTCCTTGTAACTTTGACGTGGTTGCGGGAGGCAGCGGTTGCATCTGTTACCTACACTGCCATCTTGTTTCCTCTTCCTGCCATTCCCTTTTAAACCTGTTTGATTAATTACTGATTTGTATAATTACTTATAGACATTCAAATCACAAGCTCTTGGGGCAAGATTGTGCTTTTCACACTGAAATTTTTGGAAATACTTTACAAATACTTGTTTATTGATATTCTCTAACTATTCTAACTGTTCTTTTGTATAAGCCCTTGCCTTCATAACTGAAATAAAACTTAATAGGCAGAGATTAGGTAGTTATTTAAGAGCCTCCCTGTTAAGTATTTAAAAACTTTACCATTGTTACTGTTGTAGGTATAAATAATCAAGATGAAAAGCAGTTACAAGAACTTGTGATGGAAGAGAGGCAAACCATTGCTCAAAAAGTCAACATGTTATACAGTGAGGTAAGTTTTAGGAGGTAAACTAATCTCAGTAGTGTTAATATAAAGAATACCGTTCTTGCTAGGTTATGCACTGGTGCTCAAAGTGCTTTTCAAATACCAATTATTAAATCTTCTTTTATAATAAGTGATTAGGCTGGGTTTAGTGCTTTAATTTGCTACAGAATGAGATTGAAGAGATTGTGATAGATATCAAAGAATAACCTCCCCCACCAAACAGCAATATTCTAAAGTTGAATCTATTAACTTGCCAGGCAATGGAACACATGCTGATAAGGAAATTAGGGGAAGCACCAAGGGTTTTTATTTTTTTATTTTTTCAAAAAATATATCTTTATTGATTTCAGAGAGGAAAGGAGAGGGAGAGAGAGAGATAGAAACATCAATGATGAGAGAGTTATTGATCGACCCCGTAACCCGGGCATGTGCCCTGACCGGGAATCGAACCCTGATCGCCTGTATCCTAGGTCAATGCTTAACCACTGAGCCATGCCCTGCCAGGCACCAAGGGTTTTTAAGTCTTAGAAAGGGGGAGTGGTTCATGATGATGTGTTAAGGATTGAAAATTTGCATTTTGAATAGAATGGAATGAATCCAGTGCTATAGAGACAGTTGCTTAACACAGTCTTTAGCTTCTTCCAGCTCAATGGACAATTTGTCTAAAATCACAGCACTCTATACCATGTTCCCCTCTGTCATATTTGCCATCTCCTGCCTTCAGTCTTCCCTACTCTGGGAATCCAGTGGAGAGGAGCTTTGTGAGGGGTTGAAGGGGATGAGGTGGAGGTATTGGTTTTTGTCACTGATTTAACCAGCTAATCAAAGTAAGATGTCTGATTCTATTATTCTCTCCCATAGACTAGATTATTTTTAACAGAGATAGAGTATTTCAAAAATTGACAGTGGGGAGTATTGTGACACGTAGGTACTTTTAGTTTGATTTGAAAGACCTTTTAGTAATTAAAAAAATAATAATAATAATGGCTTCCCTTTTCTTCTTAAAAGGAAGGTTGGTTACTTTGTTAGTATGCTCCTTTTTTTCTTGTCACAGCTAAGAAACTATTTGAGCCTTATCTTGGGAGTCCTCAACATACTCTTTAAACAAAGCAATTCAACTGAAAAGGCAGGGCACAGTCTGGTGCTCGCTGTCATTTATGTCAGGAGAGAATATGCAATCATGTGTGAAATGAAGACTTTCAAAGCTTTACTTTATTCGTTAGATGAAAGAAGCTACTGTTCAGAACTAATAAGAGGCAAGATCTGAAGAATATTGAATGGAACACTGGACTTTGATCTAAACTTCTGCATTTTAGAAAATTGAGATAATCTGATAGTATTGTAGAGAACATCCTGACAAGTAACTTCATTGTTAACATGAGATGATCACTTTAGGTCTAATTAGGTCTACTTATTAAAGCATTTTAGGAGTAGACCTCATTGGGATGCTGTATGATTTTGTTAATTACTTTTTTTTTAATGTTTGGGGGTCTTTTATTTAAGTTTAAGTAATAATAGTAAATATATTTATATATACATACATATATACCATATACACACTGATGCTTATAATTTTTCTCTTTTTTAGCTTTTCCAGAGTTTAGTGCCAAAGGAGAAATATGACAAAAATGATGTTATTTTAGAGGTGACATCTGGAAGAACCACTGGAGGTCTGTAAAATAATTTTATTGTAAATAATCTAAGAAATACCTAAATTTTACTTTGATTTGACACACTATAATTTTAAAAGTTTCACTTTTGAAGTAGTTACTCGTTTCTTAACGGGCCTATAATTAAGAATGGTTCTCTTAGAAATTCATGCTGACTGAATATTTTTTGTGTTTTCATTTAGGTGATATCTGCCAACAATTTACCCGGGAAATATTTGACATGTACCAGAGTTATTCAGGCTATAAACACTGGAAATTTGAAGTTCTGAATTACACACCTGCTGATTATGGTAGGTGCAGTTGAGGATTCTGTCCATAGATAATGCTGAGCTTCATTAGATCTATGTTGTCCTATTTTTTAAAATACTTGCTCTGTATGTACTAAATACTGTGACATAGGCTCATCAGTCCCAGTGGCTTACTATAGTAGAGTTTTTAACTGGGAGAAGAGAGTGAGAGGCAGGGAGATAGCCACCTAGGAAGGAATAGCTGAAGAGGAGAAAATTTCTCTATGGAAGATAGGTATATACCTTGCCCAGAAAAGCATTGCTTTTTTGTTCAAAGCAAAGCTATATTAAGGTTTTTACTCTAAAGAACTTTATCATTTATGTGACATATAATCAGAAGGTTTACCAGTTCAACTAAGTAGCTAATGATATGTTAGATTTTTATGGGAATGCAGAAAAAGTTAATCATTAGTCTTTATTTTCCATCTAATTGGTCTGATAAGAACTTAAACAACATAAACAATAGCCAGCAATGCAAGCCTTTAAACTTGCAAGTATGTTAAGTATGTTAAATAAGAACATGTGATGGTAATTTTTTCCCCATTCTTTTAATCCACCTGGAAGTAGTTGTCTGCTTGGTTACACAGTGATACACTGTAGTAGACAGAGGGTCATGAATAATAGGCCACAAACTATCAAAGTGAAGAAAGAGAATTAATGTAAATTGAACAATCTAGGGAAATGAAAACCAGTATACAGCATAAGTAAGTGTGCTTGGTACAGATTTTAAATACAGCCAGTGAGAGCAGAGGGAAGGAACAACCTGAGCAGCAGCATGGTGATGGGCAAGATTTTGGTGTGTGTGTAGGACAGTGAGGAAGCCGATTTACCCAGGGCACATTCGTGGTGGAAGTAACAGGAAGTAGATTTGAGTGGGTAGAGTTTGAACATCCTTGAAAACTGAACAGGCCTTGATTGTTAGGGAATAGAAAGCTGTTGAAGATTTTATTCATAAGAATATGACTTGATAAATACACATTTTAAGGAGATTATTTTGACACAATCTGAAGAATGGATTGAACAGATTTGATTTAATGCAGATTGCAGAGAGGTTATTAGAGTAATCCAGATACGACTGAGAGTTAGAATTTGGAGTAGGGAGACGCATGAGACACCTTCAAAGGCAGAAGGGGCAAAATTTGGTACTGACCGGATACAAGAGGGGCTGTTGCTTGCCCACTGTGTCCTGTGTGCAGCGGAGGTTGTTTGATCCTTGCAGTCCAGTGAGATGGATATTAACCCGCTCACAGATGAGAATGTAGACTCACAGAGTAAGTAACTAATCCAAGATTACACAGTAAGTAGTCACAATCCCAGGATTAAATTTAAGTCTGTCTGATCCAGAGCCACACTGCCTCCCAGTAGTCTATTCTGACATAAAGATGAGCTACCGGGATTCTAACCCTTGTAAGCTAGCAAGATTGCGACTCACTCACACCATTGAATGGGATAGAAGTTGAAAGGCAGAGCCAGCCCATTTGGGAAGAATAATGGTAAGTGGGCTTTGAATTATGAAGTTTGTGATTATACTGAGCATTCATTTAGAAATATCCAATAAATTGTAAAGTTGTGTAACCAGAGCTTTGGTGAGAGAACAGAATTGAGGAAAGATATTTGATAGCTGTTAGCACAGAGGTAATGTCTGATACTGAGAGAACAGGTGAGGGAGAGGCCGAGGCACCAAACCTTGGAGAATGGCCACATTTAGAAACATAGACAAGTTGGCAAAAGAAAAGGAGGAGTCTGATAAGTAGAAAAAGGATAATATTATGGAAGCAGGAGAGGAGAGAGTTTCATGGAGAATAGAATCAGAAACAGCAGCTTATAAAAGGTAGAAGAATGGGAAATGTCATTAGTGACCTCTGAGATGTATATTCTGAATCCAGCTTTCAAGAATGAGAGGGAGATGAACTTAAGAACAGGAAGAGATTTTGTTTCAGGTATGTAGAGCAGCCTAAACAATGGTTGAGAAACCTTTTTTTTAGGCACACTGACTCATTGGCAAAATAAAATAAAGATATTTAAAGTAAGATATTTTTCAAAAAACAAAACTTTTAAATATTTTTCTCATACCTTTAAAATCAAAGACTAGGAATAAACCTCTATTTATTGAAATTATAATGCTTAAAAATTGGTTGATTGATTGTAATTAGGAGAAGAAAACAATGTGGATAGAAAAACACTAAAATAGAGAAAAAGAAAAAAGCACCTACCTTTAAAATATGTATATTAAATGACACAAAAGGGGGTCCCAAAAAATGTATACACACTTTAACAGCTGATAGCTCAATTTTGAAAATGAAATGTATTTTAATAAACACTGCCTTTATAATTATTCAAAGTGTGTTTATAATTTTTTGGGACACCCTATATATGTGTGTATATATATATTTAATGTTTAATTGACATAGAGAGGAATTCCACAGAGATATACACAGCACTAGAAGCTGAGTGAAAAAAATCACACTTCCTTACAAAATTTCATATATCAGGTGACCTAAAGTCTTGTAGTTTTTGTTTGTTTGTTTGTTTGTTTGTTTTTTAGAGAGAGCGAAACATCGATTTGTTATTCCACTTATCTATGATTCTTGTATTTGCCTGACCAGGGATTGAACCCACAACCTTGGCGTATTGAGATGATGCTCTAACCAACTGAGCTACCGGCCAGGGTAAAGTCCTGTAGTTTTGTGACTATAGATACAAATAAGGACAATACTCAACCACACATAAATATTCCAAGCTAAATTTTAGATTACCAAATAGTCGTTGTGCAAGCAGTGGAGGGTGATGGCTTTTGATATGTAGTATAGATCTGTATTACTTTGTGATATCTAATGAATTGAAATATTTTCCAAGTTAAAGGGATTCTATGACAGGTGTTATGATATCTCTTCCCTCCCAAAGGATTAATGTTTATAATTATGTTTTGTTATTGTCTGCTCACTAGTTGAATTCATGGAGAGAGGTCACTTAAAGTAATCTGGTGGTTAATTTTATGTATCCAAAAGACATACTTTTCACCACAACAGTGAAAAATAAATTTGTGAGGGGAGCTCCGGCATCCTTGAAGAGCTTTATGATCATTCTTCTTTGTAGACAGAACAGGCCTTACAATGGGAACTCTGGTAGCTGGATTGGGAAAACTAAATGCAACTGGAGTAATTGGGTCTCAGGGTGTCAGGGGCTAAGTGGTGGCTCTCAGTGGCCAAAGGCAAGATGGGTTTGGTTACCATAGCAGACAGCAAAGTCAAAGCAACAACTGACTAGTCTGATTTGTGCAGACTTATGTTGGCTACCTGATTGACCATGGTATCCCTAGAAGTAAAATAGAATGAAAGGCTACTAAATTCTTACTTGATCTGTATGAGCACTTCTAAGTCAAATGAACAAAAGTCTAACCTGAATCATAAAAACAGAAGTCATGGCCACTCAATTAATTCCTAGACTTGAGCCAGTTTACAGACTCAAACCCCTTGAATGAACAGGAGGCTAAGTTCTACTAAAGAACCGGGTACACTGCCAGAAATTTATACTGTAATCTTTCTCCCAGCCTTCCCCAAAGGGACTTATGCTTTTTTTCCCAGGGTAACTGTGCCTTGCAGAAAAGGAAATAATCAGATATTTAACGGATTTCTGGGCACTGGATCTGAAATGACACTTATTCCAGGAGACTCAAAATGTTATTGTAGTCCATTCGTCAGGGGAGGGACTTATGGAAGTCAGGTGTCAATGCAGTTTTAGCTCAGGTCTGTCTCACAGTGGGCCTAATGGATCCCAGAATCATCTTGAGGTTATTTCCCCTAGTTCTGGGATGCATATTTGGAGCAGATACACTCAGCAGCTGGTAGAATCCTTACAATGGTTCCTTGACCTATGGAGTGAGGACTGTTATGGTGGGAAAGGCAAGTGCAAGCCACTAGAATTGCCTCTACCTAGGAAAATAATAAAGCAAAAGGAGTACCTCATTCCTGGAGAATTGTTGAGATTAGTGCCACCATCAAGGACTTGGAGGATACAGGGGTGGCTGTTCCCACCACATCTCCATTCAGCATTTTTGGCCTGTGCTGAAAGCAGATGGATCTTGGATAATGACGGGATAATTGTGAACTTAACCAGGTAGTGACTCCAATTGCAGCTATACTAGATGTGGTTTTGTTGCTTGAGCAGATTAACACCCCTTGGTTCCTGGTATGTAGCCATTGATCTGGCAAACACTTTTTTCTTCATACCTGTCAATAAGGACCACTAGAAGCAGCTTGTTTTCAGCTGGCAAGGCCAGCAGTACATCTCTGTGCCATCTCAGAGGTATATCAACTCTCCAGCCCTACATCATAAGTGAGTTTGCATCCTTCCCTTCCACAAGATATCATACCGATCCAGGCGAGCCAATAGTGTAGTTTCAGTTACTATTGGTACTTGTTGACAATAGTTCAGCACTGCTAAATGCTCTTTGAGTATTATCTCAGTAATTCCTCACAACAACCCTTGAATTCAGAGCTATGTCATATGCTTACATATGCCTTGAAGCATTACTCAAATAATCTGCAATATGAATGGCTTCCCCTTCAGGTGTGCAGTGCTGTAGCCCAGGTTATATATTATTATCATTTATAAATAAGGAAGCAGAAGCATGGACAACTTAAGTAACTTGCCTGTGGACATACAGCTAAGAAGAGGAGGAGCTTGAATTTGAACCCAGGCAGCCTGAGATTGGCTCTATTAACACAGTAAAGTTGCAGCTTTCTCCTTTTCACCTCATATAAATTCAAATATTTTCATTCAACATGAAGTAAAGGGGTGGGGGAAATAATTTTAAAAGTACACAATGAGCCCTGGCTGGTGTGGCTTAGTGGTTAGAGTGTCGGCCTGCACACCAAAGGGTTTCAGGTTCGATTCCCAGTCAAGGGCACATACTTAGGTTGCAGGTTTGATCCCTGGGCCTGGTTGGGGCACGTGCAGGAGGCAACCAATTGATGTCTCTCTCTCACATAATGTTTCTCTCTTGCTTTCTCTCCCTCTCTCCCTTACTACCTCCCTCTCCCCCTTCTACTTTCAATGGAAAAAATATCCTAGGTGAGGATTAACAAAAAAAAATACACAATGATTGTGAGATGGGAAATTTAAATGGTTGTGGCCTCACTCTCAGTTCCTGGGTATCTTTCATAATATGACCATCTTACTACGCTGACTGTGAATGACAAGTTTTTCATATTATCTACCCTTGAATGCATGTTAGCTTCTTTATCTGGTAGTCAAAAATATAAACTAATCTGTTTAGTCTCTGCAAGAATTCCAGCTGTGTTGGACTTACTAAGAGATAGTATGTTAATTTCTGATAAGTGATTGAAAATCCTGATCTAAAACTATACCCAATTTTTGTTTAACATGCTAACTTCAGAAACCAAGTGGGTTCAGTCTGACTTCATAGTACTGAGTCCTCATTAGAAACGTTAGGAACAGTGGCAGCATAGTTTTCCATCCCGCTGAGTCCCCACATAAAAACAAGCAACTAGGTAGCAAAACCAAGAATCCATAGACAACATTTACACTAAAACTAATTGCAAGGTATCTTCACAGAACACCAAAATACAAGAGGAAGGGACAAACCACCAACAGCCATAGGATCTGTATAGTATAAACATCTGTGGAGGAAGAAGGAAGCAATGGGGTGGCATCTGACAGACCTGAAAACTGGAGAATCCTCCTAATAACTAAACAGTTATTTCCTGAAATTTGAAGGCCAGTTGAGAACATGAGCTGAACCTGGGAGTGGGTCTTCATACCTTAGGTAGGAAGACCTGAAGGGGCTGGAGCAGTCTAGCCCCATGACATCTCAAAACTGGTCCATTAGGCACACTGTCCCTCCGGGGAGCATACCCCCACTTTTCCCTTCCCTGTCTTCTCCCATGGGCATGCATCCCCTAAACTCATTGCAACCAGGGGAGCAAATGGGCAGCAGCAGCTCATCCCAGGCTAACCCCCTGAACCTGTCCCAAGGCCCCCTTTTCTCTGACTCTCCAGTGAGCTGACAGCAGCCCTGCCTTGGCTCACTTTTTTTCTGTAATGTTTCTAGAGAGCCAAAGCAGCCCCACCTAGTCTCTCTCCTGTTGCTTCTTCTACCCCAGGCCCTTCCTTGTTTCACTGTCCCCAGCTTTAATGTAAAAAATTTTAAAAATACCCTGGGCCATTAGGGCTCCCTTCCAGAACAGGTTCCCACACTAAAGAAAAATTACTGCAGGTAGAATCAAAATTGAGCAGGACAGGGATAAGAGAGAAAGGGAGGATAAAGTCTAGACCAAAGTCAGGGAGAGGAACAGAGCCAGGAAATCTCAGAAAGCAAGGTACTACTTATTTGAACATTACACAAAGCCAGAGAATTCTGAGAAGTTAGAAAAACCTTCCTGGATTTAGCCTCTTTTTGAATTTAAGGAATACTAGTTTCACATAAAAATGAGCCAAAGAGCTTCCTTCTCCCATCCATCCTTCCATCCATTCATCCATCTAGATATGAATATATTAAGAATTTAGAAACTAAAAAAAAAAAAAGAAATATGGTTTGCAATTGGATTCAAAAGGCAACTGCTGTGCTAATTCCTATCCTTTTAATACACGTCTACAAATTATGAGGTGGTAGTCACCAGGACTCTCAAAATCTTAAATCACGCTCCTCATGCAGCTGTTATGAAACAGCTCTCAAGAGCCAGTTTAAACCCAGTGAGTTCATGTCAGCTCCAACCTAATACTAAGCTCTCACTATGTGCAAGAGACAGGAGCTTTGGGGAGGGCTGGAGAAAAAAATAAGAGCCATTGGAAAGTACCAAAGTCAAATTCCATACAAAGTTTTATAATCTAATAAAATCATTGGACTTTTTTATTTAAAGGAAAAAAAAATATTAGACTTGGAGAAAAAAGAACCTGTGACTTCTAAGCGAAAGAAAATGAGATTTTCAACAGACTGTTTGGTAACAACACTTTGTGCCAGAAAGAGATGGAGTTCACTCAAAGGAAGGAAGTTTGAGTTAAGGATTTTATAACCAGCAAAACTGACTTATAAGTATAAGGGTACTAACTGTTATCAATATCTAGGAATTCAGGAAATACTTTTCCCATGATCCCTTTCTGAGGTATATACTAGAAAACAAAACCAGACAATTAAAATGTTATCAAATAAAGAGTAGGGTGAGCATTAAGTATTTGGGTACCTGTAGAACTAGGTCCAACTGCGGACTAAGAAGCTAGTCTAGGCATTAAGATTCTTTTGTGATAATCTTCCCACTCAACAAATAAGCAAGGGCTACATTTAAATAGATCCTTGAAAACTTGGAAGGACCTATAGGGTTATTCATCATTATCAAATTATGTAATTGAGCATTCTTTTATATATGGCACCATGTTAGCCTAAGATGGCATAGGCTAGTTCAAGCAGAAAAGTCCTAGTATTTTTTTTCTAAAAGTATTTTTATAAAAGTAGAACTTGTTTAATATAGAAAATTTAGAGAAAAAATAAATATAAAAGGTAAAATAAAAGCCTGCTTGCTATTATTCTGTTCCTCAGAGGTAACCATACATAATATTTTGGTATGTTTCTTTTTATATATTAATACATTTACATTTGGAAAATACAGTTTTGTACCTACTTTATGTTCTCATCTCAGGTAGTATACTCACATGCACGCCTTAAATTAAAGATATTTAAGATCTTGATCCCTTTCAAATTAGAATTCATTAATAATTTCTGGATATTTTTTTCCTAGGTGGGCTACATCATGCAGCTGCCCGAATTTCTGGTGAGAGTGTCTATAAGCATTTGAAGTATGAAGGTGGGATTCACCGAGTCCAGCGAATCCCTGAGGTGGGCCTGTCATCAAGGATGCAGCGTATTCATACAGGAACAATGTCAGTTATTGTCCTCCCTCAACCAGATGAGGTAACCTTACCAGGAGACATTGAAAACTTACTCTTTGTAAATGGGTGTTACGCTGAAAAGTCTTAGCTTCTAGGAAATTCAGTGATTTCTCAGGGTTACTTATTGAACTTTACAATCACTTTTGGTAAATCTTTAACTCTTCCCCAGGTAAAGGTATCCCTCTTATCCCTGACCAAGATGTTTTGTTTTATTTTGTACTAAGTAGAAGTCACTTTTCTTCATAAAACAGAATCCACAAAACTTTTTAAATGTTGTTGCCTAAGTTTTAAGAAAAAAATGAATTGTACAGGTAATATTTTGAGGTCAGTGATATATCTATATGGGAGTCTATATCTTAGTTGAATACATCCATATTCCCCTATTTTTATTTTTCCCAACCTTTTAAAAAATTATATTAAACATACACAAAGTTGAAAGAATACCACACTGAAAACTTTTATTACTTTCACCTTTTATAACCTTCCCCTGGAGTCAGTTGTTTACATTTTACCGCATTTGTTTTGTTTGTGTGTGTGTGTGTTTTGTGTGTGTACCCACAGGAATATATATATATATATGTAGGGTGTCCCAAAAAAATGTATACACACTTTAACACCTGATAACTCATTTAATTTTGAAAATGAACTATATGTTAATAAACACTGACTTCATAATCATTCAAAGTGTGTATACATTTTTTGGGCCACCCTGGGTTAAATCTGAAAAGAAAGAAACACTGGAGTAAATAATTATTCAAAATGTGTATATATTTTGGGAGGATACCCTATATAGTTTTTTTCACCTTTAATTCTCACCAGAGAATATGCCTATTGCTTTTAGAGAGAGGGGAAGGGAGAGAGAAAGAGAAACATCAGTCATTTGCCTTCCCGTATGCACCCAACCAGGGACCGAACCTGCAACCTAGGTAAGTGCCCTGACCGGGAATCAAACCTGCAACCTTTTGATGTGCAAGACGAAGCTCCAGCCAACTGGGCCAGGGCTATATACACACACACACACACACACACACACACATACACACACATATATACATATATGTGTGTGTGGGGGGGGTATATATATACATATTCAAAGAACTATTAAAGGTGCCTGTCCAGCGTGGCATAGTGGTTGAGCATCAACCTGTGAACCAGGAGATCACCGTTCAATTCCTGGTCAGCACACATGCCCGGGTTTCGGGCTTGATCCCCGGTACGGGGGGGCGTGCAGGAGGTAGCTGATCAATGACTCTCTTTCATCATTGATGTTTCTATCTCTCTCTCTCTCTCTCTCTCCCTTCCTCTCTCTGAAATCAATAAAAACATATTTTTTAAAAAAAGAACTATAAAGGATATAGCCGACACTATGAGATTTTAACTCACCCTCCCCCCCCCCAAAAAAATCTGTAACTTAAATCTCCAAAGAATAAGGCATTCTCTTACCATAAACTCAATACCATTACTATGAAAATCAAAAATGGTTCTCTAATATTATTGTCTAGGAAAAACTTCTGTGTATTCTGTCTAATACTTCTGTACTCCAAACATTTGGGTATTTTTCCCCATCAAACAATTCACCAGTTCTCTGCAGACACCAAGTGTGGGTGTCCTACAATTTAATTAAGTGTGCCACTGTCTACCTGGAATTAACATCAGACCTCACAGGCTAGGGGTTCAACTCACAAGATTGCCTCCCTTCTCATTTCAGAAGCCAATAGGAAACCCAGGTGTTGCCTTGCTTCTGACCAACTGGAAGGTTCCCACAACCCCTTCCTTGGGTTTGGTAATTTGCTAGTGTGGCTCACAGAACTCAGTTTACTTACTAGATTACTAGTTTATTACAAAGGATATATAGGGAAAAGTATGTGGAAAGAGCTGCAGAGCTTTCATACCCTCTCCAGGCTTTCCACTCTTCTGGCACCTCGACATGCTCACCAACCTGGAAGCTCTCTGAACCTTACACTTTTGGTATTTTTATGGAGGCATCAATATGGAGTCGTGATTGATTAGATCATTGGCCATTGGGGATTCATTCAACCTCCAGCTCCTCTCCCCTTTTGGAGGGGCTGGGTAAAGCTGAAAGTTTAAACTCTCTAATCACGTGGTTGGTTCCCTTGGCAATCAGGCCTCATTCTGTGGTTATCTAGGGCAGCACTTTTCAGCCTTTTTCATCTCATGGCACACATTAACTAACTACTAAAGTTTCTGGCACACCAAAAAAACAGGTATTATTTTGATTCATTCACACTGGACAGCTATTGTTGCGTTGGCTACTGTTATTTTTTATTTGACCATATAAGGGAAAAGAGGTCAGTGTCCCTGACTAAGTAGTCAGGTTTTGCATGTTTTAAAAATTCTCTCAGAACACCGGTGTACCTCTCTTGCCACACCGTTGTTCCCACCTCGGCACACCGGTTGAAAATTACCTCATTAACATAATCTCAGATTTGGTTGAAAGGGGCTTGTTATGAATAACAAAAGATACCCATATCATTCTTACTCTTATCACTTAGGAAATTCCAAGGGTTTTAGGAGCTCTTGCCAGGAACTAGACAAAGATCAAATATATATATATTTTTATTAAAAAATCACAAAATCAGCCCAGTTAAAGTGGCTCAGTGGTTGAGCGTCGACCTATAAACCAGGAGGACATGGTTTGATTCCTGGTCAGGGCACATGCCCAGGTTGCAGGCTTAATCCCCAGTAGAGGGTGAGTAGGAGGCAGTCGATCGATGATTCTTTCATCATTGATGTTTCTCTCTCTCTCCCCCTTCCTCTGTCTTAAATCAATAAAAACATTTAAAAAAAATTTTTTTAATCACAGTTATCTAATGTCTAGTGCATATTATAGTTTTGCCACGTCATCTTGTTTTTTTAACTATTTATTTATTTATTTATATTGAGAGAGACACACACACATCGATTAGTTATTCCATTTATTTATGCATTCATTCGTTAATTCTTGTATGTGCCCTGACCAGGGATCAAACCTGCAACCTTGGCATATCAGGACAATGCTCTAACAAACTGAGCTACCCAGCTAGGGCCTCATTTTTTAATTTTTATTTTTTTGTTAATCCTTACATGAGGATATTTTTTCCATTGCTTTTCAGAGATAGTGGAAGGGGTAGGGGGAGAGAGAGAGAGGGAGATGTGAGAGAGACACACATCGACTGGTTGCCTCACGCTGGGGAGTGGGGAGTGAACCTGAAACCCAGGTATGTGCTCTTGACTGGGAATCGAACCTGCAACCCTTTGGCGTGTGGACCAACACTCTAACCACTGAGCAACACCAGCCAGGGCCCCCCAAGTCATCTTAAAAGTATTTTTGGATCTATTTTTTTTAACCAGGATCCTGTCAAGTTTCACACATTGCATTATTTGTTAATTTCTATAAGCCTGGAAGTCTCCCAACATTTTTTTTTTTTTAAATGACATTGACTCTTTCAAGAGTCTAGACCATTTGTCTTTTAGAATGTCCCACATTCTGGATTCATCTGATTGTTTCCTCATGGTACTCTTTAACTTGTTCCTTTATCCCTGTGTTGTATTGAAAGTTATATCTAAATGTCCCATTCTGTTCAGGATACATGTTTTGAGCAAGAATACTTTATAGGTGTAGTTATGTTCATATTGCATCTTATCAAAAGACCCATAATATCCGATTGTTATACTTTTTAGTGAAGATTAGTTTAAGACAGTAACCACAAAAATATCTCTATTATAAAAGTGTATTTTTCCTTTTGCAATTATTAAGTAATCTGTAGGGTACACATAACTTATTCCCAACAACTTTTCTTCCATGGTTTTAACATCCATCTTTTCCTGATCAGTTCTTTAGTTTGGCTTTGCAACATGGTGAGTTTCCTTTTTCTCTTTTTTTAAATTTTTTAAAAAATTGATTTGAGAGAGAGAGGAAGGGAGGGAGAGACATCAATTTGTTCCACTTTATCAATTTATATATTGTGTTTCATATATTGACCTCATTATAGATTTATTGATTTGTTTTTTTAAATTCAGTGAGTTATAATCATTATTGTTTCTAATGTTCAAATAGTCCCAGATTTAGCCAGTAGTAGCCTTTATAGGGTAGCTCTTTTGAAGTGACTCCAGTGTGGCTCAGGTTGGTTGAGTGTTATCCCATGCACTGAAAGGTCACTGATTCAATTCCCAGTCAGGGCACATACCCAGGTTGTGGGTTCGATCCTTAGGGTGCATACGGGAGGCAACAGATCAGTGTTTCTCTATTGCATCAATGTTTTTTTTTCTCTCTCTCTCCCTCTACATTTCTTTAAAAAAATTGATAAATCATATTTTGAAACTAAATAAAGTTATTTAGTAAATTACTGAGTAATATTTAAGATTTCTGTCCTTAGAATATAACCCACCAAGAAAGCATAGTCAGAACACTATGTTCAAAGGCAGTCTGAAATAATGTTTTTCTGTGTGGTTATACTGTTATTATGGTAAGTACTTTGATTTATTTGTTTCTGTTTATATTTAATTTTAGGATTTGATTTTTTATTCTTTTTTATCTAATTTTATTTTTGGTGTATGTAAGTATTTATATGGGTCAGAAATCAAAACCATAGAGTTATCTTGGTCCCTCTTTACTCCTTCCACTCCATTCCCAGCTATTTGCTTGTTTTCTTCATATCTTGAAAATTAAATTCATTTAGTGGAGCTTCATTTTTCTAAAAGAACAAGGACTTACTCTTAATTGACACTAAACTTTTTTTGTATATTATTAAGTCACTGTTTCTATGTTCGGAATTCCCCAAAAGTCATTTGGTAGTTTCAGTAACATTTGGGAGACTATCACATACAATATCTACATATTTGCTATGTAACTACTTCATATACTGTAATCACAAGAAATGGGAAATTACTCTTCATCTCTTTAATGTTTATTTAGGTAGCCAATAATGGCATATTTTAACAAAGGCTATATAATCTTTTTCTTGTACACTATAGTACTCATTATAGAGGAAACAAAAGAAGAACCAACTAAGCTGTATATTAAATTCTAACCTTGACCCTTTATTAATGTACTTTTCAAAGAGAAAAGTCACACTTGTTGTCTGTCAGATAAATAAGGGATAAATTTGGAACAGAATGTTGAATCTCCCCTCAAAAACAGCGTATTTAGTAACTATTTTTACTATATATGGATATAGATATGGATATGGATATATATATATCCATATATATATATATATATATATATATATATATACACACACACACATGTGGATATGGATATATATATATCCATATATATATATACACACATGTGTGTGTGTGTGTGTGTGTATCTCCAAAGTCAAGGTCATGCAGGGTCATGCTCTCTCCAAAGCTTTTAGGGGAGAATCCTCCCTTGCATCTTCTAGCTTCTAGTGTCTTCAGGTGTTCCTTGGCTTGAAGCTGTACAACTCCAATCTCCGCCTCTGAATTCACATGTTCTCTCTCCTCTAGGTGTCTCTTCTAACGACAGGTCATTGCATTTAGGGCCTATCCAAATACTCCAGGGTGGTCTTATCTTACTTAACTCAGTTACATCTGCAAAGAGCCTTTTCCAAAACAAGGTTCCAATGGTTAGAATATGAACATACCTTTTTAGGTGCCTTCATTCAGCCCAGTAATAAGTGTGTGTGCACTTACACAGTCGATTCTCATTCATAGTGATGTTGTATAAAGTTTCAATGAATGCTGACTGAACGAATACTGAACCATTTCTTCTAGGGGAAATATGTATAATCTCACATAGATTATAACCTTAAATCCTAAAAACGACCCATCCTGGTAGATTCCTTTTTTTTTAAAATTTTATAAAAGAGAAAATGAGATTCAGAAGTGTTAAGTGACTTGCCTGAGGCCACCTTACTAACAGGTACCCGAGTTGGGATTCAAATCCTGTTCAGCCAACCTCAGAGCTGGAGCCATGGGCCCTTTCCTGTCTTCGTCCTCTGGTCATACTGAAACAAGAAAGCATAGTGTCACCTTGTTTGTCCGTAGCTGGGGATGTGCACAACTTGAACTTTTTGCTGCTCTGTGCATGTCTTCTAATGACTGAAAGTGCTATAATAATTGATTTTTGGAAACAAATTTTAGCGAGTAGGTGAATTTGCAAACACAGAATCAGGGAATGAGGATTACGTATATTTTCTATATTTTATATCTAATGTAGTTTTGTGGGATGATGGATAATGAAACTTGAAAGATTGCATAACTTAGTGACCTCATAGTATCTTAAGTCACTGTTGAAAAACAGTATCCATTGAAATAGGGAGTTTATTTCACCTCTTATTTTAATGGCTATGATTTAGGACACAAAGTAATACAGTTTATTTGAAAACTTTTGTAATAAATTTAGCATTAAAGTATTCATTGAGTGTAAAATTTATTTATGTTAGCTTTTTCTTCTAGGTAGATGTGAAAGTGGACTCCAAGGATTTGCGAATAGATACATTTCGAGCCAAAGGAGCAGGAGGCCAGCACGTTAATACAACTGATAGTGCTGTCAGACTTGTCCATGTCCCCACAGGTAAGCAAGTCCCTTTGCTTTTGTACTTTTAAGCTTTTTTCATGGCTTATAAAACTATTTAGTATTTAGAAGGAAATAGTCCTATATTAGTGTCTGGTTCCTTATACAAACTCTTTAAAGGTGACATTGGGGTCATAGGTTCGAGGTCCCTAGTGTGTTCATACTTCGCTTCTGTTTGGAGAAGATAACTCTCTCAAAGGAGGCAGAGAGGGAGTGGACCTATTCAGAGAAGCTGTCCAGGTATGCTGCACAGGGGTAAGCCCCAGCCTAAAAACAAACTTGAGAGTAGTATTGGACATGCCATTGTGATGGATCTTTTGTCACCATGCAGATTGACTGTTAGCTCCATTAGGCTCTGCTGCATGAATGCACTTATTTTGAGTACTGGTAGTTTTTGTATACTACAAGGTAGTTTTGCAGTCCTTAATGTGATTTTAAATATTTCTATCATTTTTCAGATTTTTAAACTTTTTAAAAACTTTTAAATTTTTTTTCTTTTTAAATTTATTTTTACATGACACATATATGGTTTTTAAAGTCCAATGGTAAAGTCCTATAACAAAGAACAACAAGCTCCCTGGACTCCTTCCTCCCCCTCCTTCCTTCCCCTCCTTCCTTTCTTGACCTTAAATTTCTATTACTCGGAGGCAATCACTTTGAACTCTTTTAGCTATATTTTTGGGTTATTATCTCAGTGTTTTTAATTAATAGGCAGGTCTGATTGAGGATTTTGGCTCTTATAATATCTTCTTTTCCTATTCCTAATATTTTGTCAAAATTAATCTTCACTGTTTTCATATGAGGAGCAGGTAAATAGTGTTCACTGCTGAGCCAAGTAATATCCTATGATTTCATTTCATAAAGTTCATAATTACGTCATTGTTTTTTCATTTACATAGTTTTCTTTGACTCCTACATCTTTCATAAGCTCTGTAAAATGAAATTAACCCAGTGTTCTACAGGGCTAATGCTTTTGACAACATATCAGACAGAACACTCCATTATCCTGCTCTAGTCTGGACAAGTTGCTCCCTAGGGCTGCAGTCAGGGAATTCCCTTAATTCCCTTAATGTCTGTTTTGTGTTAGAGCCTCCTGTTTCTCAGATTCCATCTCATTGCTCTTAGTTTACTCTCTCATTTTAGAGCAGTTCGCCTTTAAGTGGCTTCCTGAGAAAAGGTGCATGAGATGTAAATATTTTGAGACTTTGTATTTCTGAAATAGTTTTATTCTCACACATCATTGACCATGAACACGTGTTGGAAATCATTTTTACCTGGGACATTTAAGGCTATTGTAAATTATTGTATTTGTTGCTTTCAGTTTGGACACTCATGCTCTTTATTTTTTTATTTTTTATTGAATTTATTGGGGTGACATTGGTTAATAAAATTATATGTTTCAGATGTACAATTCTGTAATACATCATCGGTCTATTGTATTGTGTGTTCATCACCCCAAGTCAAGTCTCCTTCCATCACCATTTATCCCCCCTTTAACCTCTTCTCCCTCCCCCCACATATCCCTCCTTTCCCTCTGGGAATCGCCATACTGCTGCCTGTGTCTGAGTTTGTTTTCGCTTAATCCCTTCACCCTTTTCACCCAGCCCCACAATGCCCCTACCCTCTAACAGCGGTCAGTCTATTCTCTATCTACAGACTCATGCCCTTTAGTTCTGAAATTTTTGTTCAATAATTTTTTACTCATCATTGTTTTTAATTGAATTTATTGTGGTGTCATTTGTTAATAAAATTATACAGGTTTTAGGTATACAATTTTATAATACATTATCTGTATATTGTATGTGTATTTACCACTCCAAGTCAAGTCTCCTTCCATCACCATTCATCCCTCCTTTCCCTTCTTCTGCCTCCCCCCATACCCCTTCCCTCTGGCAATCATCATACCGTTGTCTGTGTCCATGAGTCTTTCTTATTTATTTTCTTTCCTTAATCCCTTCACCCTTCTCACCCAGCCCCCAAACCCCTCCCCTCTCACAGGTGTCAGTCTGTTCTTGGTATCCATGAATCTGTCTCCACTTTGTTAGTTTATTTTGTTCATTAGATTCCATATATAAGTGAAATCATGTGCTACTTTTTTTCTCTGCCTGTCTTATTTCACTAAGCATAATACTCTCCAGCTTCATCCATGCTATCACAAAAGGTAAAAGTTCCTTCTTTTTTACAGCTGAGCAGTATTCCATTGTGTAAATGTACCACAGCTTTTTTATCCACTCATCGGCTGATAGGCATTTGGGCGGCTTTCAAATTTTGGCTATTGTAAATAATGCTACAATGAACATAGGGGTACATATCTTCCTTCAAATCAGTGTTTCAGGTTTCCTTGGAAATATTCCCAGAAGTAGAATCTCTCAGTCATAAGGCAGTTCCATTTTTAATTTTTTGAGGTAACTCCATACTGTTTTCCATCATGATTGCACCAAACTGCAATCTCCTTTCTCCACATCCTTGCCAACACTTGTTTGCTGATTTATTGATGATAGCCATTCTGACAGGTGCGAAGTGATACCTCATTGTGGTTTTAATTTGCATCTCTTTGATGATTAGTGACATTGAGCATTTTTTCATATGTCTGTTGACCATGTGTATGTCCTCTTTGGAGAAGTGTCTATTCAAATCCTTTGCCCATTTCTGGATTAGATTTGTATTTTTGGTGTTGAGTTATAAGTTCCTTATAAATTTTAGATATTAAGCCCTTATCAGATATATCAGTGAGTATGTTCTCCCATTCAATGGGTTGTCTTTTCATTTTTCTGAAGGTTTTCTTTGCTGTGCAAAATCTTTTTAGTTTGATATAGTCCCATTTAATTTTTTTGTTTCCCTTGCCTCAGGAGACATATCGGAAAAAAAGTTGCTATGAGAAATGTCAAGATCTTACTGCCTATGTTTTCCTGTAGAATTTTATGGTTTCAAGTCTAATGTTTAAGTCTTTAACCCATCTTGAGTTTATTCTTGTGTATGGTGTAAAGAAGAGTTCTAATTTCAGTTTTTTGCATGTACTTATCCAATTTTCCCATTACCATTTATTGAAGAGACTGTCTTTAATCCATTGTATGTTCTTGCCCCCTTTGTCAAGTATATATATATATTTTTTAATCCTCACCCAGGGGAATGCTTATTGATTCTAGAAAGAGGTGAAGGGGGAGAGAGAGAGAAATAATGATGTGAGAAACATCGATTGGTTCCCTCCCATACGCACCCCGACCAGGGATCTAACCCACAACCTGGGTGTATGTGCCATGACCATGACCAGGAATTGAACCCATGACCTTTGCATGAGATAATGCTCCAACCAACCACCTGAGCCACACTAGCCAGGGCTTAGGTTCCTTTTCTAATAGTTCATTATTGGTATATAAAAATGGCAACTGATTTCTGGATATCTATTTTGTGTCTGGCTACTTTATTTCTTTATCAGTTCTAGTAGTTTTTCTGGTGAAATCTTTAGGGTTCTCTATATACACTAGCATATCATCTGAAAATAATGACAGTTTTACTTCTTCCTTTCCAATTTAAATGCCTTTTATATCTTTTTTTGTCTGATTGCTGTGGCTAGGACTTCCAGTACTATGTTGAATAAGAGTGGAGAAAGCAGACATCCCTATCTTGTTCCCGATCTTAAGGGAAATGCTTGTTTGCCCATTGAGTATGATGTTGGCTGTGGGTTTGTCATATATGGCCTTTATTATGTTGAGGTTGTGTTCCCTCTATTCCCACTTTGCTGAGAGTTTTTATTACAAATAGGTGCTGGATTATGTCTAATGCTTTTTCTGCATCTACTGATTTGATCATGTGGTTTTTATCCTTCATTTTGTTTATGTGATGTGTCATGTTTATTGATTTGCAGATATTGTACCAACTTTGCACCACTTGATCATGGTGTATGATCTTTTTTTAATGTATTGCTGGATATGGTTTGCTAATGTTTTGTTGAGGATTTTAGCATCTGTGGTCATCTGAGGTATTGGCCTATAATTTTATTTCTTTGTAGTGTCTTTATTTGGTTTTGGAATTAGGATAATTCTAGCCTCATGAAATGAGCTTGGGATTCTTCCCCACCTCTTGAATTTTTTGGAATAATTTGAGAAGGATAGGTGTTAGTTCTTTGAATGTTTGGTAATATTCACCTGTGAAGCCATCGGTCCAGGACATTTGTTTGTTGGGAGTTTTTTTATTACTGCTTTAATTTCACTAGTTGTAATCTATCCATTCAGATTTTCCGACTCTTCCTGATTCAGTTTTGGAAGATTATATGTTTCTAGGGATTTATCCATTTTGTCCAGACTGTCCAATTTGTTGGCATATAGTTGTTCTAATATTTTCTTATAGTCCTTTGTATTTCTTGGTTTCAGTTGTTACTTCTCCTCTTTCATTTTTTATTTTATTTATTTGGGTCCTCTCTCTTTTTTCTTGATGAGTCTGGTTTGTCAAAGGTTTGTCAGTTTTACCTTTTAAAAGAACCAGCTCTTGATTTTGTTGATCTTTTGTATTGTTTTATTAGACTCTCTTTCTGCTCTGATCTTTATTACTTCCTACCTTCTGCTCACTTTGGACTTTGTTGTTTTTTCCCCCCTCCACTTCCTTTAAGTGTAAAGTTAGTTTGTTTATTTGAGATTTTGTTTGTTTGTTTCTTGAGGTAGGCTGTAATGCTGTGAATTTCTCTCTTAGGACTGCTTTTGCTGTGTCCCATAGATTTTGGATTGTTGTGTATTCATTTTCATTTGTTTTCAGGTATCTTTTGATTTCTTCCTTGATCCCATTGGCAACCCGTTTATTGTTTAGTAGCATGTTATTTAGCCTCCATGACTTTGTGTGTTTTCATTTTTGTGTGTGTGATTGATTTCTAGTTTCATGCCCTTATGGTCAGAGAACATGCTTGATAATGATTTTAATATTCTTAAATTTATTGAGACTTGTGGGTTGTTTTTTTAATCCTCGCCCAAGGATATTTTTTTCCATTGATTTTTAGAGAGTGGAAAGGAGGGAATAGGGAGGGAGAGAGAGAGAGATAGAGGGAGAGAGAAAAACATTGACATAAGAGAGACACATCACTTGGTTGCCTCCCGAATGCCCCCAGCTGGGCAGGGATCGAACCTGCAACCAAGGTATGTGCCCTTGACTGAGAATCAAACCTGGACCCTTTGGTCCACGGGCTTACGCTCTAACCACTGAACAAAACCAGCCAGGGCTATTGAGACTGGTTTTGTGTCCTAACATGTGGTCTGTCCTACAAAATGTTTCATGTGCACTTGAAAAGAGTGTACATTCTGCTGCTTTGGTGTGAAAGGCTCTGAAGATATCAATTAAATCTATCTGATCTAATGTGTCATTTAAGCCAGTTTCCTTGTTGATTTTCTGTCCGGAAGATCTGTCTTTTGATGTCAGTGGAGTGTTAAAATCCCCTACTATGGCTGTATTACTGTCAGTCTCTCCCATTATGTCCATCAAAATTTACTTTACATATTTAGGTGCTCTTATTTTGGGTGCATAAATGTTTATAAGACTTATATATTCTTGTTGGATTGTCTCTTTTTATCATTATGTTGTGTCCTTCTTTGCCTCTTACTGCCATTGTTTTAAAGTCTATTTTGTCAGATATAAGGATTGCTACCTCAGCTTTTTTTTTCATTTGCATTTGCATGAAATATCTTTTTCCATCACTTTACTAAAAGTAGAGTCTGTGTGTATCTTTCGTTCTGAGGTAGGTCTCTTGTAGACAGCATATATATATGGGTCTTGTTTTCTTATCCATTCAGCTACCCTATGTCTTCTGATTGGAGCATTTAAGCCACTTACATTTAAAGTGATTACTGATAGGTACGTATTTATTGCCATTTTACTGTTTTCACTATGTTCCTCTGTTTTGCTTTGTTTTTTTCTTCCTCCTCTTCTACTACTACTTCTTAAAGCCAGGCCCTTTAACATTTCTTGTAATAGTGTTTTGGTGATAACAAACTCCTTTAGCTTTTTATTGTCCGGGAAGCTCTATCTCTCCTTCAGTTGTAAATGATAGCCTTGCTGGGTAAAGTAGTCGTGGTTATAGATCCTTGCTTTTTATCTCTTTAAATATTTTATGCTAATCCATTCTGGACTGGAATGTTTCTGTTGGAAAATCAGCTGATAGTCTTATGGGAGCTCCCTTGTAGATAACTTTCTTTCTCTTGCTCCTTTTAAGATTCTGTGTGTCTTCTTTGGGACTCTCTGTGCTTCCTGGACTGTGTATCTTTTTCCTTCACCAGGTGAGGGAAGTATTAGATCATTATTCAAATAGGTTCTTGATTCCCTTGCTAACTCTCTTCTCCTTCTGCTATCCCTATGATGTGGATATTGTTATGCCTCATGTTATCCCAAAGGTTCCTTAAATTATCCTCAGTTTTTTATTAATTTTAGAGACAGGGGGTGGAGAGAGATCAATTTGTTGTTCCACTTGTTTATACATTCATTGGCTGATTCTTGTATTTTCCCTCACCTGTGATCAAAACTGCAACCTTGGCATATCGGGATGACACTCTAACCAACTGAGCTACCTTGCCAGGGCTATCCTATTCTTTATCATTCTTTTTTCTTTTAGCTGCTCTGATTGTGTGTGTTTTTTCTACCTTGTCTTCCAAATTGCTGATGGGATCATCTGCTTTATCCAACCTACTTTCTATTCATATTTCCAGTGTTTTTGTGTGTGAATGTTTTGTTTTGTTTTGTTTTGTTGTTGATCCTGACCATAGATTATTTTTTCCATTGATTTTTAGAGACAGTGGAAGGGAGGGAGAGGAAGAGAGAGAGAAGAGAAACATCAGTGTGAAAGAGACATGTTGATTGGTTGTCTCCGAATGAGCCCTTACCTGACCCGACCAGGCTCAGCCAGGGCCAGGGATGGAACCTGCCACCCAGGTACATGCCTTCACTGGGAATTGAACCTGCGACCCCTTGGTGCACGGGCTGATGCTCTAATCACTGAACAGTACTGGCCAGGGCCCTTCCAGTGTATTTTTTATGTCAGTTACAGTATTCTTCATTTTCAACTGGTCCTTTTTCATGGGTTCTATATCTTTTTTCATGCTGTTGTAGTTCTAAGTTTCTTGAGTGTTCTCGCAATCATTACTTTGAACTCTATATCTGATTATTTGCTTGCCACCATTTCATTTAGCTTTTTTTCTGGAGAATTGTCCTGTTTTTTCATTTGGGCCCTGTTTCTTTGTCTCCCCATTTTGATTGCCTCTTTGTGTTTGTTTCTATGTATTAGATAGATCTACTATGACTCCCTGTCTTCATAGGGTGGCCTTATGTAGTAGGTGAATCCCAGTGGTGTAGTATCCTTGATCTCCTGAGCTGGGTACTCTAGGAATATACCTTGTGTGGGTTTTGTGGGCCCTTCTGTTGTAATTAAGCCTTTTTTTAAATCTTTACCCTCGGATATATTTATTGATTTTTTTTTTAGAGAGAGATGGAGGGAGAGAGAGAGAAAAACATCAATGAGAGAGAGAAACATTGATTGGTTGACTCCCGTATGCACCCCAAGCAGGGATTGAACCTACAACTTAGGTATGTGCCCTGACTGGGAATCGATCCCACAACCTTTCAGAGTACGGGATGACACTCCAACCAACTGAGCTGCACCAGCCAGAGCTGTAATTGAGTCTTGATGTCTGTTGGCCCATTTGCGGGTTGGATCAATCCTCAGACCTGCTGACTGAAGCTCAATTCTGACCACAAAGTGTGAGCTGCTGTGTAAGTGTTGACCAAAAAAGAAAAAAGAAAAGAAAAGAAAAAAGTGATATTCTTCTCAGTAGGGTTTAGCGCCTGCTGCAGTCGTCCTTTGCATATGCTGTTTGTGAAATTGATTGGATCCTGCTTTGATGTTGTATGAAATTGGTCACTTGGTGTGTTGGTTCTGGGCCTCTTTGGAGGGCCTCTCATCTAGACCAGTGTCTGATGTTGTCTGTGCCTGGCCCTCAGCAACCTGTTTGGAGCTACATGCAATCCACAGTTTGTGGCTGCCTCTGCTGTGCTTGGGTGCACATGGGGGAAGGACCAGGCTGCACTCGCAGGCCAGCTTTTATCAGCACTGGGCCCGATGTCAGGTCAGCAAACGTCCCAAGGCACTCCAAGATCCGCCTATGCCTGCCTCCACCTGCTGCCTGCCTGTTAGGCTCAGTTACTGAAAGAGCCTTTGATGGAATTGGGAGGATGTGGCTATGGGACCTCCCATGAAGGGCAGCTGCTGTGCTGTTCAGGCCCAGGGAAGGTGGTGGATATGGTCCCTGCCCCAGAACTGTAGGACTCGGTCAGTCCCAGATTTTGCCCCAACCTCGGCGAGGCAGAGCCATTAGGCAGCAATCCATTGCCTCCAGAGCCCAGAGGTTGGGTCTACTGGAAGCCGGGAGGGTGGTTTTATTAGATCTCCTGTGAAAGGGCAGCATTGGTCAGGCTCATAGGAAAGTGGGGGGAATGGCCCGTACCCCAAAGTCAGACCACTTAGTCACTGACACCCACTGAGTCCACCTAGACTTCTACACCCCAGCCAAGGCAGCTGACTCCTCAGCAGGGCCTAATTTCCACAGGGTAGGGAGAGAGGTAGTCTACAGGGTGGGGTAGTTGCTTTCTGAGCAGGTTGATGCCACTCCGAGGGGTGTGCTCCACCCAAAAAAGATGATGACTGCAGTATCGGAGAATGACTCAATATAGGGATTCTGGCGACTGTCCCCCAGCCCCCTCCCCAGAGCCACAAACCCCAGACTCTCCTCAGGCAACTCTAGTTTGCTTTGCCCTTTCTTGGCTGGAGCCCAGGTTGAGTGGTTGTGAATGAACTTTCTGCATTGGCCTTTTAATAGTGTGCCTGTGTCTCTAGTGGATTCCATCTCTCCTTGATGGACAGAAACCCTGCTGCTTTTCACAGCTGGATTTTATGTGGGCTCCTCTTTCTAGTTCTGGTACTTTGGGCTGGGAAGCCCAGCCTGGGGTTTAGGCCCCACGCTTCTCAGGGGGAACCTTTGCCACTGAGATATCCCTCCAGAACCTCAGCCACTGCCTATAGGAGCAGGGACAGCCCTTCTTGAGTCTGTGCCGTTCCTACCAGTCTCAATGTGGCTTCTTCTGTAAGTCCTTGGTTATAAGACTCTTCTTCAGCTAGTCTTCAGTTGGTTATTAAGGATGATTGTTTGTTAATTTAATTGTATTTCCAGTTTGTTCCTGGGACAGGGTGATTGTAGTTCCAGATACTCCGCCACCATCTTGAAAATCTAAACTCACAACATTTTTATTGTTGTTCTTCAAATTTTTATTAGTGAGATGTTAGACCTCTTGGATTTATTGTTTAATTTTCTTTTTTCCTTTCACATCATGTTACACTTTGTGTTTTTGTTTTTCCAACATTTATTCTCAGAATTGTCCCTTTCTCATAGCATCTTTTTATATTGTTGATACATTTTTCTTATTTTATTGCCCAAAGATATTAATTTTAGTTTCCCTGAAGTTTTCTTCTGCTTCCTGCAATGTCTATTTCCTCTAAGTTTATTTTATTATTATTTTTTTTTTTTTTTTTTATTGATTTCTGACAAAGGGAGAGAGAGACAGAAACATCAATGATGAGAGTCATTGATTGGCTGCCTCCTACGTGCCTCTACTGGGGATCGAGCCTGCGACCCAGGCATGTGTCCTGACCAGAATCAAACCTTGATGTCCTGGTTCATGGGTCAGTGCTCAAACACTGAACCACACTGGCTGGGCCCCTGAGTTTATTTTTTCTGTTTGGTTCAGTCTTGCTTGCATGTTGGAAATGTCTAGGGATCCTTGGAGGTTCTAAAAGTTCTGAGTGCATAGGTGCCACTTACCCACTTGTAAGTTTCATTGCAGGGCAGTTAGGTGATTAATCAGCTCTTTCCTAGGAACCCCCAAATGCCAGTGTTTTTAGATCTTTTGTCTGTTGGGTAGTTTTCTCCTGAGAAGGATCCTCCAGGGTATAACTGAGAGTAAGTTTAAGGTCTCACTGTTCAGTAACAAACTTTTACTAATCCTCTTGTTTTCAGTGCCATGCCTCATATTTGCCCTTCTTTGTACCTAGTATCAAATCTTTAACTGTCCTTATGTAATTCTCTAAGGACTGTACCTCCTGCCTGCTACAGGTTGAGGGAAAGGCTTCACGATCTACTTCAAAACTTTGTGTTTTTAGTCCTCAAGTCCTTAACCCCAACTTCTGAACTATCTGATGCCTCAGTTCCTACTCCTTTCTGGCCCTCAGCAGGGCAAATTGGCTTGTTTCTGGTCAGCATCTTCCTCTACAGGGAGCTTTCACCTTCCTCCCCTCTACTAAGACATTTAAATTCTTCCATCTGCTTTCTGTCTGTTTATATTGTGTTTGGGGGCTACATACATCACCTCATTTTATTTCAGATGGAGTTTGTGTTTCTGTTTCTTGTTCTTATTGTTTTAGTGTGATTTTTATTTTTTTATTTTTTTTAAAAATGTATCTTTATTAATTTCAGAGAGAGGAAAGGAGGGGGAGAGAGAGAGATAGAAACATCAATGATGAGAGAGTCATTGATCGGCTGCCTAGCCCGCAAACCGGGCATGTGCCCTGACCGGGAATCAAACCCCGATCTCCTGGATCCTAGGTCGATGCTCAACCGCTGAGCCACGCCCAGCCGGGCTTTAGTGTGATTTTTAAAAGAAAGAGGAGGGCCCAGCCGGCATGACTCAGTGGTTAAGTGTTGACCTATGAACCAGGAGGTCACGGTTCAATTCCCAGTCGGGACACATGCCACGTTGCGGGCTCAATCCCTGATAGCAGGAGGCGGCCAATCTATGATTCTTTCTCATCATTGATGTTTTTATCTCTCTCTTTCTCTCTCTGAAATCAATTTTTTAAAAAAAAGAGAGAAGGCCATCTTGAAATCAGATGTCACTTAAAAATTTTAAATTCATTTTTAGCCAATTATTGCTTATACTGTTTGTAATAGCAAAAGTTAAAACAACCTAAATATCTAACAGTAGGATAATTTTATTATATCTCTTAAGTTTTCTATATTGAATTTTATTCTTTAAGGAACTGTAAAAACTTAGAATATATACATGAGCAAAAAAAGAACAGAAAGCATCCATAAACACACTCATTAACCATTGTTGGTATATATCTTTGGTGTGTATCCTTTCAAGTTATTTTCTATACATATAGAAATATGTCCTTTATCACCAAAAATGAAGTTATAATTTGTGCAGCTTACCGGAATTTACCTAAGAACTCTACAAATTATTGGATATTTGCATGTTTTACCTCATATTGTAGGATATTGATCTATATTATAAGCAGTCCAGAAGTTTGCCATGATTTTAGCATCTACTGCAGGGGAAACTTGGTGTTTCTTCTATTTCTTTCATCCTAAGAATGGAAACTATGTTCTTGATAGAATCAAAAGTGAGAACTGTAGATCATTCTTCAGTTTTCTCCATGCACATTTTCTCCATGTGACTCTGAAGAATCACATGCTTTTTAAGCTACTGCTTCTATATAGCTGCATTGTTATTTAATCTTTGATTATATATAACATTTCATCTGAATTAAGAACCTATTCATTGAAAAACACATGACTTTTCTTTCCATAAAGAAACATAAAAAACACTGCCAATTATATGACATGCCAATGATTGTAAGATGCAATTCAATTTCAAAGAAGTTAAAGAAAATTTAAGGGCTTTTTAGAATAAAAATATGGTATTTTTGTTCTCATTTATAATTGAAAATCTTTAAATACCACTTAGTACTATTACTGCCTATAATTTAAAAAACCAATTTCTTAATCCTCACCTGAGGATTGGTTGGTGTTTTTTTAATTAACTTTTAGAGAGAGAGGAAGGGGGAAAGAGAGAGAAATGTGAAAGAGAAACAGGTGTAATTTCTGAAGTATGCTAAATCTAAAATGTATTTAATGCGCCTGGCTAGGCATGGCTCAGCTGTTGAGCATCGACCTTGGATCCAGGAGATCGTAGTTTGATTCCCAGTCAGGGCACATGCCCGGGTTGTGGGCTTGATCCCCAGTGGGGGGGCATGCAGGAGGCAGCCAATCAATGACTATCTCTCATCATTGATGTTTCTATCTCTCTTTCTCTCCCTTCCTCTCTCTGAAATCAATAAAGATTTTTTTTTTTAAATGCAACTTACTATAAAAAAATAAAAATAAAATAATAAAGTGTATTTAATCTTGGTGATCTTTCCCTGATTAACCTTTCCCCCTTTAAAATAGTCCTCAAGTCTCAACCCCTCCCCCCAATTTTATTGAACTACATGGCTGACACCTCACTTCTATCTTAGTTTGGCTTGTGGAGGCTACAGCTTACCTCTGACCCCTGTTATTTTTCAGGGCTTGTAGTAGAATGCCAACAAGAACGATCACAGATAAAAAATAAAGAAATAGCTTTGCGTGTGTTGAGAGCTAAACTCTACCAGCAGATTATTGAGAAAGACAAGTGTCAACAACAAAGTGCTAGAAAACTGCAGGTAAGATTTGTTTGGTGTAATAATTTAATACCTCTGTACAAAAAGTTTTATGTGGAAAACAGTATTTGTTTTTGATCAAATGGAAAACTCTTAGAGCATAGGGAAACATACTCATTTGTAAATAAGCAATAATTTTAAATGCATTTGAACTGACAGATTATGACTAAAATTGGACATGCCCGCTTGCAAATGAGTAGATGACATATGCGTAAACTAAAAATTATTTCCCAGTTGTTTCTCTCCAGTGGTTACACATAACTTTTTTTAAGTTATTTATTTATCTATTTATTTGTTGTTATTTTTTAATCCTCACTTAAGGATATTTTTTCCGTTACTTTTCAGAGGGAGTGGGGGAGAGAGAGAGAGAAGCATCAATGTGAGAGAGACGCATCGATTGGTTGCCTCGGGCATGTGGCCTGACCAGGGCTGGGGATTAAGCCTGCAACCGAGGTGCATGCCCTCGGCCAAAGTCCAACTCAGGACCGATGCTCTCAGCACTGAGCAGAACTGGCTAGGACTCTATCATAACTGTTTTGAAAGGAAATTAGTGTAAAAGACAACGTAATTCTCTGGAAATTAAGAGATTTTTAGATTTTTAAAATCTGAAAACCTATGCTTTTATTATAACTTTATGTGAGATCAAAAATAAATGGCACTGCAAAAAACTGGTAACTGATTGCTAGATGAAGCCTGGGGACAGGGAGTAGAAGATTTATTTTTCATTATATGCCCTTTTATACTTTTGGAATTTTGTACTGTGTACATGCACAGTATTATTTCTTCAAATATATAAGTAGATGAGTTCTAAGCAAAATGAATAAATGTCATTGTTTTAGGTAAACAAAGTGTTGTATGATTTTAAATTCCAAAAAAGTAGTTTGTTTTTGAGAGAGAGTGGAAGAAAAAGTGGAATCCAGAAATAACTGTTCTTAGATCTGTATGCATCAGTAAATTTGGAAGATTTTGTGGCTTTAGGATAATCAGTTGCATAAAACTAAACATTGTTTTTTTTGCCTAGATGTCCTAGTCTTTTCTCACCTCTGCCCTTCTAGTTTCCCTTAACCACATTCTAATTTGCACGTAGCTAAAGCAACAGGATAAATAATATATTAATCTTCTGTTAGTGGTAACCCCAGGTTGTGGCACAGCACCAAGTGTATACATTTACAGGCAGGAATGCTCATTTACAAACCATTACTTCTTGGCTAATAAGTGATACCATAAATATTGTGAAAACTGCCACATTTGATTTAATGAAAAACATTGGGATTTACTTTCCATTTGACATTTTGGGACTAGACGTTTCACATAGTAATTTTTAAAATAAGTATTCAACATTGGCCTTACGCAAATTGTATATCTTCTTCATCTGTTTTGAGAAACCAGAAAAGAGTTTAGGTAAACAAAGTGTTGTATGATTTTAAATTTTAAAAAAAGTAGTTTGTTTTTGAGAGAGAGTGGGGAAAAAGTGGAATCCAGAATGCTTCCCAATTAACTTGTCCATCTGTTTGAAATTTTCTTAGTTGATACTTCTAATGCTTAGAGTTTTTCTTCAGCTAATACATACAGTAGCTTTTATGTGGAAGGCATTATGCCAGGTTCTCAGCCCTGGCTCCACTTATCACCTGAAGAGCTTTGCAGGTGCCTAGGCTTCACTCTTAGAGATTCTGCTGTAGTTGATCTGGGTAGGGTCCTGGGCATTGATACTGTGCTTTGAGATAGTAGTTTCCGAACTTGGCTGGTTACAGAATGATGGGTAGGAAATGTTTTAAAAATGCACAATCCCTGATTCAGTATGTCTGAGCTTGGGCTTTGGAATCTTTAATTAAAACTCTCCTGATGATCAGCCGTATTTAGGAGTTTTGTTTCATATTATTTGCTTTAGAAAATAAGTTACAGAAATGTCTTTTTTGTCTTAAAAAGTGAAGTGAGAGAGAGGATATTGTATGCTGGGGAAGTAAGGGAGATGCACAGACTAAGAAGGTTACAGATAACCACAGCATAAGGCAAACTTTGGTGTGTGAAGATTCCAAGTGTGTGCAGTTTCAAAGAAGGCAGGTATCATATTTCAATTGTTGGGACCAGGACTGGCAGAGGTGGCAGAGATGGTTAGGAAAGGGCATCCCTTGAGATGAGGTTTTAGCAGAGTTCACGGGCACACATATTAATGATATGGTACAATAAATAGCATTATGAGGTATACATCATTTTCAGAAATAACATTGGGCAAGTTGGCCACATTATGAAGTGCCTTGAATTCTGAGTTGAGTCATGTCTGCTTAGAAGATAAGGAACCAAAGAAGAAAATTGATCAGAAAACTACTTCAGGAAGGCTAACTAAGCAGGGTAACACAATGTCAGCAGAGAATTGCAAGATTAATCAGGAGATTTTATGGGAAGTAATGAGCCTTGAACGATAGTAGAAACAGGGCAGGATGTAATGAGAGACCCTTGGAGCCATTGGAAGTGGGCAGTTAGAGAATGGGATGAGTTGAAGGTGGCATCAGTGTCTATATCAAAGCCTGGCAGATAGTAAGCTCCCGTGAAATGTTTGTTATATTGCAGGATGTCAGAGTTTTCTACTTGGATCAAAGGGAACATTGTGGTGTCATTTATAGAAACCAGGAGGAAGAACTGATTGGGGTGGAAAGATAACTTGGTTTTATACATACGGAGTTTGAAGTACCAAAGAGATGTAAATTCTTTTCCCATAACTAAGCTTTAAAACCTGTAGTCTTAAACATTAAGTTCTGCTCATTTTTGCTCTTTGCTACTTTGTATATATAACTTTAGAAAATATTTAAACTGTTAAAATAGGAAAGTAATTTACAAGTACTGTTTTTTATTGTAACAGAGGTAATCTTAAAGTTAAAATATGACTTGCTTTTTATTATGGCACAGGTGGGAACAAGAGCCCAGTCAGAGAGAATTCGGACATATAATTTCACCCAGGACAGAGTCACTGACCACAGGATAGCGTATGAAGTTCGTGATATTAAGGTACTATCACTGAGTATGCTTTATGTACCTTCGACTTTTGAAGAAAGTATAGTCCAATTCTAGACAGTAATGTCTAAATATCAGCAAGTAATTTAAAATCACTAAGCCAGTTTATGTTAGGTAGTCCCCTAAAATTTGCAAACATTTTTATTAGTTTGCTGGTAAGAAACATGGTCTTTATGCCAGTTTGGAACAGCTATCTTGTAAATTCTAATTTTTTTGTTATGCAGCCACAATGTATTAACATATTTTAAATATAGCCATGCACCGCTTCACCAGGGGGATATGTTGTGAGAAATGCATCATTATGTGATGTCATCATTGTGCAAACATCAGAGAGTGTACTTACACAAATTTAGATGATATAGGCTATTACACACCTAGTTATATGGAGCGCCTATTGCTCCTAGGCTGTAAGCCTTTTCAGCATGTTACTGTACAAAACAACATGAGATTACATCAAGCACAAAATTAAATGCTGCAATCAAGAGACATGGTAAACACGAGATGTAGGAGGTTGCTGCCAGTGTAACCGGGCATTCTGTTTTACAGCAAACATTTTTTTTAATCAGGAAAAAGAGTACACTCTAAAAATAACAATTAAAAGTATAGTACAGTAAATATATAAACCAGTAACATAGTTTATTATTATCAAGCACTATGTACTGCACATAATTGTATGTGCTACTTTTATACGACTAGTAGCACAGTAGGTGTGTTTGCAGAAGCATCACCACAAACACATGAGTAATTCGTTGTGCTAGTACCATAAAAGGGCTACAACGTTATGATGTCACTAGATGATGAGAATTTTTTCAGCTCCGTTGTAATCTTATAGGACCACTGTTGAATTGCAGTTTGCTGTTGACTGGAGTGGTGCTATGCAGCATATGACTGTATACATGTGTATCAGTTTTCTATTGCTGCGTAACAAAGTACCACAAACTGGGCATGACAGAGCGGAGTTCACTGCTCCACGTCTCACAAGGCTGAAATCAGGGTGTTGGCCAGATCGCATACCTTTCTGTTCCATTTCCTTCCGTTGTAGGAGAGAGGCTCCCATTTTCTTGCTGGCCATCAGCTGGGCGATGCTGCTCACTATTCAGGACCCATGCAGTTACTTGCTATATGGTCCCTCCACATGCCCTCTCCCACTTTGAACCTCTTGCAGAAATGGCTCAGGCCCTTTTAAGTGCTCACATGTTTAGGTCAGGCCCACCTGGGTAACACTCCTTTTTAACTTAAAGTCAGCCTAATCACTGGAGTGATATTCCATCATAGCCACAGTTTTTGCCTACAGTTAAGGGAGGGAATTATGCAAGGTGTGTGCACTAGAGGGCATCTTATGTGCCTGCGCACCACAAATGTGTATTCATTAGATTGAGGTGTTACAGTTATAATGTTGAGGAAAAGACAATGTCAGTTTGGTTCGAATGTTAACCTTACTAAATCCCATCTGGCCAGGACCACTGACATTAGTACATTAATGATGAAGCACAGAAAAATTTCCCTTTTGCTTCCACTGAGGGCTCAGTGAACTAGGTCCTTTACGGGACTGAGTGGAAAAAGCAGGAGACACAGTTTTTATCCTTTCCTTGGTGCAGGGATACCTAGGGGCTCTGTCACTTGATTCTAGTCTATTTTGTACTCAAAATTAAAGTTCTAATTTTACAAAGGAAATGTCTACTTATTTATTGATTGATTTTTAAGGAAGGGGAGAGAGAGAAATATTGATTTGTTGCTCCACGTAGTTATACATTCATTGGTTGATTCTTGTGTGTGCCCTGTTTGGGGATGAAACCTGCAACCTTGTTGTATCGGGATTGTGTTCCAACCAGCTGAGCTACCCAGGGCTACATTTTCTAGTATTTAGAAATTTCTGTGTGTCTTATGCCATTTCCTCTGTTTTCTCAGCAATTTAAGGCTGCCTTGCATAGGAACTTAAGTGCCTTGTCGAAAAGGAGAAAATATTTGCCAACTTCCCTTTCCTCAGGAAACACACCGTAATAACCAAACACATTTGATCATATTGTTCTAATTACACCACAATCTTTCAGTTATTTTTCTAGTAGTGGTGATGATTTTCTATGAGACAGTGACATTCTTATAACTAGTAATATATTTTAGAAGGGCACATAGGTGCTCGGTATAGTATTTCGCCATGAAACGGAAGCAGGTTAACTGGCTTTTATAGTTATAAAATATCTGACTTTGGCCTAAATAGTAACATGTTATTACTAACCAAAGAAGCACATCAGAATCAGAAATTACAAGGAAAATCATATTGGTATGCTCTAATAATCACTAACCAGCTTATTGGAAAAAAAGAAAACATTCCATATTAGTGAAAGGAAAAAATGGCATAAAAAGTGTTGTAGTAAAGCATTAAAGTCTGCATGCAGGAAAGACACTAGTTTAGGAACTGAATAGTTAAGTAACTGAATAGTTGTGAAAGTGGCAAGAAAAGTGGCAAGGGCCTTAACCCCAGGGCAACTACTATAAGACAATGGAAGGAGTGGAGAGAAAAGAAAGTGGATGCCTGTGGGACTCTGTTCTCTCCTTATTATCTAGACCTTCTCTCTACTCCACCCACATAGTTCCTGATGGAACTGCTATGTTCTTACATGATCATGACCCTGACCCAAGACAATACTTGATTTGTTTGAAGTTTGAACACGTCCTAGCCAATAAGTTCCTTCCCAGGATTTTTAAACACAGAGGGTCATCCTCTCCCTTGGTGACTAAAGCTGAAATACATAAGTTTACAAGAGGTTAGAAGCCACATTTCCAGCCATGGAGAGAAAGCAATCTTCAGTGAGAAAAGAATGAAGCTGATATAGTGAAAGGGGCAAAAATGAGAACTGGATGGAAAATATCCTAATGAGATGAATTCCCATATTCATTTACTCCTGAGGCCCAGCTGCATTGCCAGGGTGGTGGCAGCAGCCCTGTACCTCCCTACCCTTGGTGTCTGTAAGTCACCCAGTATTCCTATGAATTCCCTTGTAGGTATTTTTATTTTTAGTTATGTAGATTATAAGTACAAGCTTCCATGTGATACACTATTTTGTATTTTTATTGTTTCTCAAAGTCCTTGCGCACATTTCTTAGCATCAGCCTACTTCTTGTCCTATATTCCATTTACACTGGAAATTTCCCCTGCCTTGCGCCTTAATGTACAGTTGACCTTTGAACAACACAGGGGTTAGGGATGATGAGCCCTCATGCATTCAAAAATCCATTTGTGACTTTTAATTGACTCCCCCAA
The DNA here is from genome assembly GCF_964146895.1 of Miniopterus schreibersii. NCBI lineage: Eukaryota > Metazoa > Chordata > Mammalia > Chiroptera > Miniopteridae > Miniopterus > Miniopterus schreibersii. The sequence goes on along the minus strand of NC_138102.1, from coordinate 70,379,318 downwards.
AACTTTACTAATAGCCTGCTGTTGACCAGAAGCCTTACGAGTAACATAAACAGTTGATTAACACATAATACATTATATGCATTGTATACCATGTTCTTGTAATAATGTAAGCTAGAGAAAAGAAAATGCTATTAAGAAAATCATAAGGTTCATCTGTGAGTTTTTTTAGATTGTAGCAAATCTCCAAAAGATTTGCCAATATATTTGAAAAAAATCTGCATGTAAGTGGATCCACTCAGTTTAAGCCCATGTTGTTCAAGAGTCACCTATACTTTGTTTCCAGGTCTTTCTTCATACTTATTCCTTATTTTTTTCATTCATTTTTTATTACTATGAAACAGTAATTTTCATTACTCTTGGCATATTTTTTATATGTATGTTTTTTTTCTTTTTTTTAAAGTTTATTTATCTTTATTGTTGAAAGTATTACAAATGTCCCCCTTTTTTCCCCATTGATCCCTTTCACCCTGTACTCCTCCCCCCAGGCCTTCACCACACTATTGTCTGTGTCTGTGGGTTATGCATAAATGCATATAAGTTCTTAGGTTAATCTCTCCCCACTCACCGAGCCACCCCTGCCTTCCCTCTGAAATTTGTATGTTCCATGCTTCTATGTCTCTGGATCTATTTTGTTCATCAGTTTATTTTGTTCATTAGGTTCCACATATGAGTAAGGTCATGTGATACTTCTCTTTTTCTGACTTTGCTTATTTCACTTAGCATAATACTCTCCAGGTCCCACCATGATGTCTCATAGGGTAAGGGATCCTTCTTTTTTACAGCTGCATAATATTCCATGATGTAAATGTCCAAGAAGATGCTTGGTATGATTTCACTCTTCTTGAACTGTAGAGACTTGTTTTGTGTCCTAACATGTGGTCTGTCTTTGAGAATGTCCCATGTGCACTTGAGGAGAATGCCTATTATGCAGCTTTGGGGTGAAATATTCTGTAAATATCAGTTAAATCCATCTGATCTAGTGTGTCAGTTAGAGTCACTGTTTTCCTGTTAATTTTTTTTGTCTGGAAGAAATATCCAGTAAGTTAGTGGGGTGTTAAAGTCTCCTACTATGACTGTATTGCTGCCCATCTCTCCTTTAAAATCCTCCAGAAGTTTTTTTTGTGGATTTTTTTTTCCAGCCTGTGTGAGTCTTTTGTTCTAAGGTGGGTGTCTTGTAGACAGCATATATTTGGGTCATATTTTCTTTTTTTCACATTTTTATTGATTTCAGAGAGGGGAAGGGAGAGAGAGAGAGATAGAAACATCAGTGATGAAGAGAGTCATTGATCGGCTGCCTCCTGCACACCCCCTTCTGGGGATTGAGCTCGAAACCCAGGCATGTACCCTGACCAGGAATGAAACGAAGATCTCTTGGATCATAGGTTGATGCTAACCGCTGAGCCATGCTGGCCAGGCGGGTCATGTTTTCTTATCCATTCAGCTACCCTATGGTTTTTTATTGGAGCATTTAATCCATTTATATTTAAGGTTATTATTGATGGTATGTACTATTGCCATTTTATTTCTTTATGCCTATGTTTCTCATTCTCTTTATTTCTTAATTTCCTCCATAGTTTCAATTTCTTTTCTCATGCTTTTGAGCATTTTTATGATCAGTATTCTGAACTCTGTATTTGATAGATTGCTTATCTCTATTTCATTTAGTTCTTCTGGAAAATTCTTTTGTTCTTTCATTGGGGACTTGTTTTTTGGGGTTTTTTGGTCCCCCCACTTTGACTGCCTATTTGGATTTATTTCTTTGTATTAGGTAGATCTGCTAAGACTCCCAGTCTTTTGGAGGGTCTCTGGTCCAGGCCAATGTCAGATGCTGTTTGTGACTGGCCTTGAGTACCCTGTTTAAAGCTTTCCACACTCCACAGCTTGTTGTTCCCTCTGCTGGGGCTGGGGGCTGGGTGTATTTGGACAGGACCAAAATGCTCACCAAGGTCTGCTTTCCCAAGCCCTGTGTCCAGAAACAAATCAGGCAAAGACCCAAAGCACCCAGAGGGTGATTGTTATTCAGTCTCTTAATGAGCCTCAGGCTGTAGAAACTCCATGGGGTGGGGCAATTGCTTCCACTCCCAGGCAAAAGCTGCTTAGATGGTAAAGGTCTGCCTGGGAAAGATACCCTTTGCTGTATGGGGGAATGACTTGGCACAGGAATCCACATGGCTGCCCTCTGAGCTCTGTTCCCCAAGCCAGCAATCCAGGATTCTCCTCACACTGCTCCAGTCTACTCTTCCCTCCCTCTGCTGGAGCCCAAGGTGAGTGGCTGCGCACAAAATTGTGTGTGTTGGCTCTTTAAGAGGGTGCTTGAATTTCCAGCCATTTCTCTCTGCCAGACAGAAACCCAGCTGCTTTTCACAGCCAGATGTTATGTGAGCACCTTTCTCAGTTCTGGTGCTCTTGGCTGGGAAGCCCAGCCTGGGGTTTAGGCCCCAGAGTCCTCAGTGGGAACCCCTCAGCTGAGATCTCCCTCTGGACCTTCAGCTGCTGCCCACCCTCTTGTGCCTCCTCACTTCCTGCCAGTCTCTATGTGGGCTCCACTTTTCCTCCTTGGTTATGAGTGTGCTCTCCAGCTAGTCTTCAGTCGCAGCTGATTATTCGGGGTGGTTTTTCTCTATTTTAGTTGTAATTCCAGTTAGGTCCCAGGAGAGTGTCAGTGTAGCTTCCACTCAGTCTGCCACCATCTTTAATCTGATTCTTTTGACTATAATGCTCTGCTTGTCTCTGTTGGAGAAATACTATTTGATTTTTAAGATCTAATTCAAACTTTTTCTTTCCCTGATGACACCTTCTTTCCAAAATAATGGCTCCCTTAAGACCCTTTCTTCTTTTCTTTGATAGAGTGGGAGGGAGAAAGGGGGAGAGAGAAAGAGAGAGGCATTGATTGGTTCCCTCCCGCCTGTGCCCAGGGAACATGCCTGCAACCTAGATACGTGCCCTTGACTGGGAATCGAACCAGAGAGCCTTCAGTGTGAGGCTGACACTCTATCCACAGGCCCACACGACCAGCGCAAAACCTTCTTTATTTTTAAATTTCTTGCACAATATTATGATGCATACCTATTGCCTAGCTCCCCACTAAATTATGAGCTTCTGAAAAGTAGGAACTATAGCTCCTTCCTCTTTAATCATTTTATCTTTAGCACTCAAGTTAATCCAATTGAGCTGTGAATGTGATGTGGTTATTAGGAAGACATAATCCTAGCTACATAATTTCCAAATGAAGAAGTCACCGTGACAATGCTATAATAATTTGAGATCCAGACACACTAAATTTATAAGAAATTTTCATATTATGCTCAAAGTGTATAAATCTTAATTAAAAATTTTCATTACAGTGCTTTTACTTTCTGTTTAATTTTTAAGTTTTATTAAGTTTCACTATATGCCAGTGTTTAGTGGAATACAAAGATAGTAAGGCATTCTTTCCCCCTACGGTTTAACTTGAGAGATAACTTAAGTGTATACACTTAACCTAAAATTCAACTTTAAGACCATTCAGGAAAGACTAAATGTAAGATAGTTCATGCCAACAGCAAAACTTTAAATGTTCTGTGTTCTGGATGCCCACGTTAAAATATTTCCATGAAACCAATGTCTAGACTTTGAGCATTTCTAAAATATGAGAATGTGCTAATTCATTGATGCCAACAACTGTAACAAAACTTCTTTAACACCGGAAACGTACTTGAAGTTATCATTTTAGTCATTTCTCAGAAAGGGACTTTATGGAAGACTATAGGGAGGTCTAATTGAAACAGTGTTCATTCAGTGGAATTATTTGGAGGTTAACATAGAGAGAAAAAATTTTCTGAACTTTTTATTTTGAAGTTTTCAAGCACACGTTTAAAGACATGTTCAATATACACCCTGTACCTAGATGCAACAGTTGTGAACATTTTGCTGTGTCTGCCTTCTTTTCCTCCACTCTCTCTCTATACACACCTGTATTGCTATCAAACCATTTGAAAGCAAGTTGTACACCTCAAGATACTTGTCCCCTAAATATTCAAGCGTAAATATTTTTTATTACACAAGACTTCCAGATTTTAAGACTCCTGTACAGTATTTCCAGTTTAAGAAAAAAAAACAACAATTATAAACCACTTATGGATTAAGGAATTTATTTTATTATTTTTTGTACTCCTCACTGGAGGATATTTTTTCCATTGCTTTTCAGAGAGAGTAGAAGGGAGGGAGAGAGAACAGTGATGTGAGAAAGACACATCGATTGGTTGCCTCCCGCATGAGCCCCAGCCAGGGCCAGGGATCGAGCCTGCCACTGAGTTACGTGCCCTTGGCTGGAATCAAACCCAGGACCCTTTAGTCCAAGGGCTGACCCTCTAACCACTGAGCCACACCAGCTAGGGGTGGATTAAGTAATTTAAATTTGGAGGGGGTTGGCATGAGATGTGTGAGCTGGAATGTCCTGGGGGGCTTTAGCTGAGCCAGGTCCAGAGTATTCGGCAAGGCAGAGGATGTCAAGGAACAGTCTGTACTTTAGCCTGGCAACAGGATGCCTGGGGCATTAGGGCATTTCAGTCGTCTTTTCCCTTGTGAAATAACATGATCTGAATGAAAAGGATGGCATTTTCAGGACAAGAATAAGAAGCTTATTTTTCTAGGGTACAAGAGGAGAAAGGATTCAGCAAATATATCCTCCCTAAGGTGGTTTGAGAACTTAGAACTGTTTTGTCAGAGAAGTCAAGCAGAGAGGAATATTCAAGAGAGGGGGATGGTAAATTTCAAAAGATGATTCAGATCTCTGTTTTGTTGTCTCCAGAGTTATTGGAAAAATCCAGATTCTACAAGATTGATTTTTAAACAAAATACAAATTTAAACAATTTAAGATAGAATATGCCCTAGCTGTTTTTGCTCAGTGGTTAGAGCGTCGGCCCTCAGATTGAAGGATCCTGGGTTCGATTCTGGCCAACGACACATACCTCAGTTGCAGGCTTGATCCCTGGCCCTGGTAGGGATGTGTGCGGGAGGCAGCCAATCGGTGTGTCTTTCTCACATCCATGTTTCTCTCTCTCCCTCCCACTGTCTCTGAAAAGCGATGGAAAAGATATCCTCAGGTGAGGGGTTAAAAAAAAAAAAAAGATAGAATATAATTCTATTTACTATTTTGCATTCACTTTTTACATAAAAAGCCATACTAACCAGAGTTATGTGGTATAGGACAGGTTACTTGTTCTCCTTATATGCCTTTTTTTCCCATCTAAAATTAAACACTTTTTTCCATCTGTTAATTCAGGACTTTTAACATGGTAAAATTTAGTGATGTAAGATTTTTAAACTACTTTGTAAACCCCCATTTAAAGACAAAGTATTGTTAACTATGTTGCACTTAGGCTTAAACTGCTACTTTTCAATAAAAATGAAGAATATGACTCAATAACAATGAGCATCCTTCTAAGTTAGCAGTTGTAGTCATTATATTATAGATTAATAATTCTTTGTTGCTATTAAACAATGACTGTAAAGAGACGAAATAAATATACACTTAAGTCTTTGCTTCATTTCTTCTTTATTTCTACTAATCAGATTTTCGTAACTCTCTCTTTTACCAGAAATTTTTATGTGGGGAGAAGTGCCTGGATCAGCTAATTCAGCGACTGCTTCAATCAGCAGAGGAAGAAGCCATTATTGAATTTTTGGATGAAAACCTTAAATCAACAAAATGCTGATTTATTATTTATTATTACATAAATGAAATGGACCTATGCCAGGAAGCTGACTGAGGCATGGGAATCTTTGAGAATGTTCATAAAGTACAGCTAAAAATACACAATACTTACAGATAGGTTTTTGGGTTTTTTTAATTCTTACCCAAGGATATGTTTATTGATTTGAGAGCGAGAGAGAGAGAAACATTGATGTGAGAGAGAAACATTGATCGGTCACCTCCCACACGCGCCCTGCCTGGGGATCCAAACGGCACCCTAGGTATGTGCCCTGACTGGGAATTGAACCCATGACCTTTTGGTGTACAGGACGATGTTCTAACCAACTGAGCCACCCAGCCAGGGCCATACAAATGTATTTTTTAATGAATCAAGCCACATTTCTTGACCTAAAAGTTTATTTAGGTTTTCTGTAAAGTACACACTTTAGAAAACAAGCATACATCATTGAAAAGAAAGTCGAGAATTATGTGATTTCGGAAAGATCACTTGTTCTTTTTATATGCCTTTGTTTTAACCATCTATAATTTAAACACATTTTTCTCTATTCAGGACTTTATAACATGGTAGGATTTAGTGATATAAAATTTGTAACTTTGTAAACCCCTATTTAAAGACAAAGTATTGTTAATCATGTTACAGTTAGGGATTAAACTGCTACTTTTCAATAAAAAAATAAATAAAAGTTGTAAAGAATATGAGTCAATAACAGTAACCTCTAGAATACAGATTGTAGAGCTCTTTGAGAGCTGAATGAATTCTCTACTCCAAACCACGAGCCAATATTTGAGGTAGACTCTCGCTTGGCTTCTCTTACTGTTCTTCGGCTTAACGTAATGAGCACGGGCAGGTGTGGCGTGAATTGAGTAATTGACTGCGGTTGGTTTTGTGTAGTGATATATAAAACCTAGTCCTTACCTCGCAGAGATTCCAGTTGAGTGAGGGAGCCCAAAGATAATCGCCAGCCCGATACCGAGCGGCATGATGTGCAGCAGTCCTCGCTGTCCACGGAGGATACGTTCCCAGGGCCCCCGTGAGTGCCTGAAACCGCCGTAGTTCCTCGTGTCGTGTCACACCGCCGCAATGTCGACGAGAAAAAACGATTCCCCGCCAGAGCCACCGTCCGTGGAGTCTGCACATTCTCCCATGTCTGCATGGGTTTCTCTGGGCACTGGTTTCCTCCCACATCCCAAAGATGTGCACACGAGGTGACTGGCCTCTAAATTGTCCCAGGCTGAGTGGATGTGGGGGTGAGTGCGCCCTGCAACGCGAAGGTGGCCTGTCAGGGTGAGTGCCGCTGTTCGCCCTGAGCTACTGGAATAGGCTCTCGCCTCCTCGGACCCTGAACTGGAATAAGCAGGCTGGAAAAGGATCATCTCACTTGTTTTTATTAATCTTTCTTAAATGTACATATAGCTATTTATTTCAGTGCTTAATAGAAGTGTTTTGGGTCTTTATTTAGAAGTTGGGCGATGTGTTTGTGACCAGAAATGTGCTGTAGGAATGTAACTCTTGTTTACATCAATTAGCCCGTGGTAAAATGGTTTCATCATACATTGTTTCAACCTGAAGTTTTCAAGAACCTATGGATGATGTTAAGTGAGGACTTACTGTATATACTATGTGTTTTCTATACCTACATACCTATGATAAAGTTTAATTTATAAACTTAGGCACAGTAAGACATTAACAACAATAACTAATAATAAAACAGGAAAATTCTGACAGTATACTGTAATAAAAGTTATGTGAATGTGTTCTTCTGGTACTGTGCTCACCCTTGTGATGACGTGAGATGATAAAATGCCTGTGTGATGAGACAAAGTGAGGTGGATGGCGTAGGCATTGTGATGGAGCATTAGGCTACCGTAAGGGTTACTCGAACATAAAGCACTTCAGCCCTAGCACGTTTGGCTCAGTGGTAGAGTGTTGGCCCAGGCACTGAAGGGTCTCAGGTTCAATTCCTGGTCAGGGCACATGCCCAGGTTTTGGGCTCAATCCCCAGTGGGAGGCACACAGGAAGGGGCCAATTGATGTTTCCCTCTCATCGATATTTCTCTCTATTCCTCTTTCTGTTTCTCTAAAATCAATAAAAATCACATATATATATATATATATATATATATATTTCTAATCCTCACCTGAGGATATTTTTTCCATTGCTTTTCAGAGACAGTGGAAGGGGGGGAGAGAGAGACATTGATGTATCTGATTGGTTGCCTCCCACATGAGCGCCAACCTGGGCCAGGGGTCAAGCCTGCAACCAAGGTATGTGCTCTTGATCGGAATCGAACCCAAGACCCTTCAGTCCATGGGCTGACACTCTAACCGCTGAGCCAAACCAGCTACAGCTCAATAAAAAACCTATTTTAAAAAAATACCAATGGTATATTTTACAGATCTAGAACAAATATTCCAAAAATTTATGTGGAACCAAAAAAGATGCTGAATAGCCTCAGCAATCTTAACAAAGTTGGAGGTATCATAATACCTGATATCATACTATACTACAAGGCCATTGGAATAAAAACAGCCTGGTGCTGGCATAAGAGCAGGAATATAGATCAATGGAACAGAACAGAATGCCCAGAAATTGACCCTGCCCCTTTATGGTCAATTAATATTTGACAAAGGTGGCAAGAGCATGCAATGAAGTGAAGACAGTCTTGTCAATAAATGGTGTTGGGAAAATTGGAAAAGTAGATGCAAAAAAATATGAAACTAGACCACCAACTTACATCATACACAAGAGCAAACTCAAAATGGATAAAAGGCTTAAATGTGCCCTGGCCCGTTTGGCTCAGTGTTTTTGGTCCACACAGTGAGGCATTTATGAATTGCTTCCAGTACTCAATGCACAGTTCCAATAATCCATGTGCAGTGTTTTAAAATCTTACATATTATTTGTTCTTTATATGTTAAAATTGTGTATTGAATCTAAAAATGCTAAACTTTATATTATTTTATGTCATTTCATAATAATTATTTACCAAAAATTGTTATCTTGGAATAGTATATCTTACAAAAACAACTTTTTAAAATCAATTACATTATAATCAAGTCTATAATCATGCCATTTTAAGTTTTGTCATTTATAGACAGTCATTATTTTACTCTGATACATTTACAAATATGTTACATTTTGGAAAAACTTGTGAAAAGGACTCTGACTCTAAATTACAGATTTCTAAGCAGGTCATCTCTTTGAAATAGATAAAGATTTATAGAACTCTACGGAATAACTGGATTCATGGAAATACTGGCAAATAATCAGGACAAAAATTTGTTATATGGGACTGAATGAACTGAGAATTATTATTGTTATGACTTTGTTCAAAATATTGCTGATTTTTAAAAGAAATCTTTTTGTTTTCCAGATATTAGAAAATTTGTGTGTGTGTGTGTGTGTGTGTGTGTGTGTCCCCGAACAGTTTGGTAAATTATACCCTCATAAACAACATTGAAGCATTTATATTTTTCTCCCTACCTAATCCCTCCAAAATTTGGTAACTCTTCAAGGAGTATTATTTCCATGATAATACATTTACACAAGTCTAATAAGAATCTGTTCTCTTTATAATAGGACACATAAAACCAGGTTCCAATTGTGGTTTTATTAACCAAGTCTTTGACTAGAATGTTATAATCAAGAGGGACATTCCTGGACTCTGGATGTCACCCAAAAAGCTTTAAAAAATAAAAATTGACTTTAAAGCCAATAAAAACTCTTTGGAAAAATGGCCTGATACCTTGCTTATTTACATGGTTCATAGCAGTCTTTCCAAGTAAGGAATGACTGCTTTCCTTAAAGATGCCAAAAAAAGAACCTGAAGACATTTTGGGGACCTCAAGAACTTGAAAAATCCACCCTATAGGTACTGCTGGCAAAGCCAGATGGCAACTGTGTGGCTTGGCTTCTGCGCCCTATGGGGCTGACAAGCTCAGTCTAACGATTCCTTTAAGTGAAATTCCAACAAAGATTTTAAAAAGCCTATATAATCAGTGCTACTCTTGTATTTATGCAAATAATCAGGTGAAATTAAAATGGGACTTAATACAGTCTCTTTAATGAGAAATGAAATAATTTTAGGGGAAAAAATGTGTTTCAATAAAAATCACAATGCCCAATTGTGAATATTGGACTGTAGTGCAATTAATTGTCTTCAAAGTTTAAAATTTTGTTTTTAGTCTATAAACTGAACAAATTCCTGAATTCTAGTTGTCTTCAACCCTCCAAGTTAGTGTTTTATTTTTCTCCCATCCTTTGACTTAGAATTATTGAGAACTAATACAGTGCCAACCATACAGAATTTACCTGAACATCTGACGACATCACCAGAAATATGTAAACTACAAATTAAAAAATCTGTCAAATTGTCACTGCTTACTTTTATTCCAGCAAAAGAAACTTTAAGCCTTCTCGACTGAAAATCTTAGACTTAGAAACCGGCTTATAATTTGCTGTCATCATTAACCTTTTTTTCTTCTATTTTCATAGACACACTGCTTATTAAATACCTGATTGCTTGCTTACACAATATAGGTCTCTCTTTGAAAACCCATCAGCATTACTGCCTCCTGAAATAAGACTCAACAATTTAAACTGACTTATTTTCAGGACTAAATAATTGAGTCAGTAAAGTATGGAACACTCTACCAACTTCGCTTCTGGAATGATACAGCAATTCCATGTCAGGATGATGATGCTTTGGGGACTCCAGCCTATTCCTACTTTGGGAAATCAGCTAACAGCCTGTCTATTCCAACCTCTGATTTCATTCCGTTTTCCCCCTTAGATCAGGCAGGAAGAGACCTCCATACCCTATACAGTCAAGGACCACAGCCCCTATCAGCAGGAAACAGTTACTGAAGGTAGACCTTCCTCATCACCCCTGCAAGATTTTAGGGCTGGAACTCTCTGAGGGCGGAATGAGACAGGTCAGTAAGCCAGGACAAGTGGAATAGGGAGACGGAGACAGTTACACAGCAGTTTACAGCCATCTAGAAAATTTAGATGCCAAGCAGTTTGCAGTCACCTAGTAAATCCTATCTTCCCTGAAAAGGACACTTGACTGGTTTGCACTTCTCCCCAAGCAGAGGGTAAATAGCTTAAATCTCCCTACTCAGGGAGACTGAGAGCAGAAATCCAATTAGTGCCATTTGCCAACCACACCCAAGGACAAAAGTTAGAATAAATCTTATTCTGGTCTATCAGCATAAAGACGAATATTCTATTAATCTTCCTCTAAGACTTCCCCTAAACGCCCAGCCTTTAAAACCCCTCAAAATGAAAGTCCAACAGGCACTCCTTCCCAGGAGCAGGCGCACACTTCCCACTCCCCCTCTGTCCCCACAGGCATGCATTTCTAAACTCCAAGGGACCCCACAAGGCTTGTAAAGGGCAGCAATGGGCAGGCAGTTCATCCTGGGGAAACCCCAGAACCTGTCCCCAAGGTTCCCTTTTCTCTGATTTAGTGAGCCAAAGCAGACCAGCCTAGGCTCACTTCCCCAGCCCTTTCTTGTTTCACTGTCCCCAGCTTTAATAAATGTCCTCTGAAATTCACCCAGACTCATGCTGTGAAATGTTTCCTATTCAAAGTCAAAACCCCACACACTACTGGCTGGCCCTAGGCAGACCCGCCAAGGCCAACGTCCCCTTTCTGGCAAGAAGCTTTCTAATTTTCACTTTTCTGTTTATTATTAAGCGCCATTTCAAATTAATTTTTGTATATGGTATAAGGTAGGGATTAAGGGTAATATTTTTTTCAACTCTCATCCAGTTGTTCCAGCACCATATGTTGAAAAGACTTCTCTCTCTCTCCATTGAATTACATTGATACCAGTGCTGTTTCTAAAATTTTAAATTCAGTTCCTCAGTTACACTAGCCACGTTTCAAGTACTCAGGAGCTACAGGTGGCTTCTAGTTACCATATAAGTCAGGGTAGATATAAAATATTTGCACATCATAGAAAGTTCTGTGACAGCAATGTACCTACTAAACATTTTAGATTCTGCGAAAGGTAATCTAAACCAAATAACATATGGACAGATATAAAAATTACTGAACTTTATATTAAGTACCTAGGGTAGTCAAATTCAGGGACAGAGAGTAGAATAGTGGTTACCAGAGCTTCTGGAGAGGGGGGAAGGAGTTACTGTGAATGGGTACAAACTTTCAGTTTTGTAAGATGAAAAGAGTTCTGGAGATGGATGGTGGTGATAGTTGCAAAACAATGTAAATGTTCTTAATGCCAAAGAAATGCATTTTTTAAAATTGTTAAAATGATAACATCTTTTTTCAAATTATAAGGGAATGTTTATTTTAGAAAGTTACATAGGTACTAGAAGTGAGCCAGCTGGGCTGCTTAGGCTCAGGAAACAAGTTACAGAAGCAAAAGAAGGGCCCTGGAGCTTAGGAGAGGGAAAGGCATAGGTAATGTGCCTGGGGGAAAGAAAAAGAGGGCAGGAAAGGCACAGGTGTGCTCCCCAGAGGGAGAGCTAAAGTGGTAACTTTTATGTTAGATATATTTTCCAATATAAAAAAAAATTAAATTGCTTTTTCCCCAGTTGGTGTTTAGTGCATGCAAGAAAGCAATCAGTGTTACTAATGACTTAATTCTTTCTAGTGTATCTGGCAGATGGATACCCAACAGGTCCAGAGGAGATATTGAAAAGCAGAGGCCCACTCATTCTTGGGATATTTCTAGTAAATCCACTTCAGCTAATAGGAAAATAGAGAAAAGCAATTTGAGAATTATTCTCCTGCTGTGTGTTATCCACCTATTTGTGTAATACTAAAGATTTCATTCATTAGGTAACGGTAACACATGGCAGACTAGCAGCAGGAGCAGTCTGGTTTTTAAATGAAAATTCCTTAACTAAAAAAAACCCTCTAAGCATTTGATTTTGAAAATTCAACCTGCAGACAATGTGCGCACACACACACACAAACACCATACTTTTGTAAAGCATCGACTCTACTATATAAATTTAAGAAATGTCAGGTCATGTATGGATACTCTAAGCTCTGAGGACCTTGTGCTTTTGTACAATACAAAGTCTGTTTGTTAAAATATTTTAATGTATCCCTAGCCAGTTTGACACAGTAGTTAGAGTGTTGGCCTGTGGACAGAAGTGTCCCAGGTTTGATTCCACCCAAGGGCATGTACCTCGGTTGCAGGTTCGGGGCACATGCTGGAGGCAACCAATTGATGAATCTCTCTCACATCCATGTTTCTCTCTCCTTTCCACTCTCTCTCTCTGAATAGCAATGGAAAAAATATCCTCAGGAGAGGATTAAAAATATATATATATATATTTTTTTAATTTAAAACTCTCGTTAAAATTTCTTAATAAAAAACAATTCCAGAATCTTCAACTAATTTGTAGAAAGGAAAAGAAATAGTATTAGACAACTTGAAAATACATTAAGAGGCTATGAAAATAATCTTGCTGGGGAGGTGGAGGTATGGGGGGAGAGTGGAATGGGTCAATGAGGGAAAAAGGGGGACATCTGTAATATTTTCAGTAATAAAGATAAATTTTAAAAAATAATGAAATGGATATTCAATTAAAAAAGGAGAAAACTTCCCTAAGCTAATGAAGGAAAAAGCCACACACATTCAGGAAGCACAGAGGGTTCCAAACAAGAGGAACACAAAGAGAACCATACCAAGACACATTGTAATTAAAATGGGAAATGTTAAAGACAAGGAGACGATATTAAGGCTGCAAGAGAGAGACAAGCAGTGACCTACAAGGGAATCCCCATAAGACTGACAGATTTCTCAACAGAAACTCTTCAGGCCAGAAGGGATTGGCATGAAGTTCTCAAAGTAATGAAAAGCAAGAACCTGCAACCAAGATTGCTTTATCCAGCAAGGATATAATTTAAAATTGAAGGTGAAATAAAGAGCTTCCCAGACAAAAAAAGGCTAAAGGAGTTCAGTACCACCAAACCAGCATTGCAAGAAATGCTAAAAGGACTGCTCTAAGAAAAAGAAGGAATAGTGAGAGAAAGGTACGTCAGCAAAAAGGGGGAAAATGGCATTAAATAAGTATATATCAATAATAACTTAAATGTAAATGGAATAAATGCTCCCATCAAAAGGCATAGGGTAGCTGAATGGATAAGAAAACAGGGCCTATATATATGATGTCTACAAGAGACCCACCTGAGAGCAAAAGATTCACACAGGCTAAAAGTGAAGGGATGGAAAAAAAATATTCCATGCAAATGGAAATGAAAAAAAAGTTGGAGTAGCAATACTTATTTCTGACAAAATAGACTTCAAGATAATGACCATAACAAGAGACAAAGAAGGTCACTACATAATACTAAAGGGATCAATCCAACAGGAGGAAATAAGCTTTATAAATGTAGCCCGAACAGAAGTGGCTCAGTGGTTGAGCATTGACCTAGGATCCAGGAGATCGCTGTTCGATTCCTGGTCAGGGCCCATGCCCAGGTTACAGGCTTGATCCCCAGTAAGGGGTATGCAAAAAGAGGCCAATCAATGACAACTCTCTCATCAATGATTTTTCTCTCTCTCTCTCCCTCTACCTTCCTCTCTCTGAAATCAATAAAGATATATTTTAAAATAAGTAAATAAATAAATAAATAAATAAATAAATAAATAAATAAGCACCCAATATAGGAGGACCTAAATACATAAAAAATTTCTTGGTGAACTTTAAGGGGGAGACTGACAGCAACACAATCATAGTGGGGGACTTTAACACCCCACTGTCATCGTTGGACAGATCATCAAGATAAAAAATCAGGGAAACACAGACCTTAAATGAGACACTAGATCTAATGGATTTAATTGACATTTACAGAACATTTCATCCCAAAGCAGCAGAATACACATTCTTCTCAAGTCCACATGAAACATTCTCAAAAACAGATCACATGTAAGGGCAGAAAGCAAGTCTCTACAAGTTCAAGAAGACTGAAATCATATCAAGCATCTTCCTGGATAACAATGCATTAAACTACAAATCAACCAGTATAAAAAAACTCAAAAATATTCAAACACATGGAGGCTAAATAGTATGTTATTAAACAATGAATGGATTACCAAGGGGATCAAGGAAGAAATAAAAAGCTTCCTGGATAAAAATGAAAATGAACCGACAACAACTGAAAATCTATGGGACACAGTGAAAGCAGTCCTGAGAGGAAAGTTCATAGCATTACAGGTATACCTCAAGAAACAAGAAAAAGCTCTACTAAACCATCTCACACGACAACTAAAAGAATTAGAGAACAGCAAAAAAAGTCTTGAGTAACTATAGGAAGGAAATAATAAAGATCAGAGCAGAAATTCATGACATAGAGACTAAAAAAAAATACAAAAGATCAATGAAACCAAGAGCTTGTTCTTTGAAAAGATAAATAAGATCGATGAACCTTTAGCCAGACTCAACAAGAAACAAAGAGAGAGGACCCAAGTAAATAAAATCAGAAATGAAAGTGGTCATATAACAACTGACCCAAGAGAAATACAAAGAATTGTAAGAAAATACTATGAGCAACTATATGCCAACAAACTAGACAACCTGGGTAAAATGGACAAATTCCTAGAAACATACAACCTTCCAAAGCTGAATCAGGAGAATCAGAAAATCTGAATAGGCTGATAACAGCTAATGAAATTGAAGAAGTAATCAAAAAACTCCCAGCAAACAAAAGTCCTGGACCAGATGGATTTATAGGCCAGTTTTACCAAACATTCAAAGAAGAATTAATACTGATTCTACTCAAACTAATCCAGAAAATTCAAGAGGAGGGAAAACTCCCAAGCTCTTTTTGGGGCCAGCATCATTCTAATCCCAAATCCAGATAAAGACACTAGAAAGAAAGAGAATTACAGGCCAATATTCCTGATGAACATAGATGCTAAAATCCTCAACAAAATACTAGCAAACTGGATCCAGCAATACATTAAAAAGATCAAACACCATGACCAAGTGGGATTTATTCCAGGAATGCAAGGCTGGTATAATATCCACAAATCAATAAATGTGACACATCACATAAACAAAATGAAGGAGAAAAATCATATGATCATATCAATAGATGCAGGAAAAAAATTTCAACAAAATCCAGCACCCATTTTTGATAAAAACTCTCAGCAAAGTGGGACTAGAGGGAATGTACCTCAACATAATAAAGGCCAGAGATGACAAATCTGCAGCCAACATCATAGTCAATGGTCAAAAACTAAAACCATTTCCCTAAAAACAGGAACAAGACAGGGATGTCCGCTTTCACCACTCTTATTCAACACAGTAGTGTACCGGAAGTCCTTGCCACAGCCATCAGACAGGAAGAAAATATAACAGGTATGCAGATTGGAAAGGAGGAAGTCAAACTGTACATAGAAATCCTTAAAGACTCCACTGAAGTACTACTAGATTTGATAAATGAATTTGGCAAGGTAGCTGGATACAAAATTAACATCTGAAAATTGACAGCATTTTTATACACCAACAATGAACTCTCAGGAAGAGAGACTAAAAAAAAACACAACCATTTACCGTTGCAGCTAAAAAAATAAGATACCTAGGAATAAACCTAACCAAGGATGTAAAAGACCTGTACTCAGAAAACTACAGGACACTGTAAAAAGAAATAGAGGAAGATATAAACAAGTGGTAGAATATACCATGCTCATGGATTGGAAGAATTAATATCATTAAAATGTCCATACTACCCAAAACAATCTATAGATTCAATGCAATCCCTATTAAAATACCAACAGCATAATTCACAGAGCTAGAACAAATATTCCAAAAATTTATATGGACCAGAAAAGACCCTGAATAGCCACAGCAATCTTGAGAAATAAGAACAGAGTTGGAGGAACCACTTTACTGGATATCAAACTATACTACAAAGCTATCGTAATCAAAACAGTCTGGTACTGGTACAACAACAGACATATAGATCCACAGAACAGAACAGAGACCCCAGAAATAGACCCACAGCATTATGGTCAGTTAACATTTGACAAAGGAGGCAACAGCATACAATGGGGTAAAGACAGTCTCTTCGATAAATGGTGTTGGGAGACTTGGGCAGGTACATTCACATGCAAAAAAATGAAACTACATCACCAACCTACTCCACACACAAGAATAAACTCAAAATGGATAAAAGACCTAAATGCAAGTCGCGAAACCATAAAAATCCTGGAAGAAAACATAGGCAGTAAGTCACAGCTCACTTAGTGGAATTTTCACTGATACATCTCCCAGGGCAAGAGAAACAAAAGAAAAAATAAATATATGGGACTACATCAAACTAAAAAGCTTCTCGTCCCCTTTTTGTATTTTGAGAAATCAGTCTCAAAATACAAAGGAACCCCATGGTGTGGGAGAACATATTTGCCAAGGATGCATCTGATAAGGGGCTAATTTCCAAAGTGTACAAAGAACTCATACAACTGCACAAGAGGAAGACAAACAATCCAATTAAAAAATGGGCAAAAGACCTGAATAGACACTTCTCCAAAGAGGACATACCGATGGCCAAGAGGCATATGAAAAAATGCTCAATGTCGCTAATCATCAGAGAGATGCAAATTAAAACCACAGTGAGATATCACTTGACACCTGTCAGAATGGCTACCATCAACAAATCAACAAATGAAACGTATTGGTGAGGATGTGGAGAAAGGGGAGCCCTAGTGCACTGCTGCTGGGAATGCAAACTGGAGCAGCCACCATGGAAAACAGTATGGAGGTTCCTCAAAGAATTAAAAATGGAGCTGCCTTTTGACCCAGTGATCCCACTTCTAGGAATATATCCTAAAAATCCTGAAACACTAATAGAAAGAATATATGCACCCCCGTGTTTATAGCAGCACAATTTATAATAGCTAAGATCTGGAAACAGCCCAAATGCCCATCAGAAGATGAGTGGATAAAAAAGCTGTGGGACATTTACACCATGGAATACTACAGCTGTAAAGAAAAAGAAAAAAAAGGATCTCTTACCCTTTGGGACAGTATGGATGGACCTGGAGAATATTATGCTAATCGAAATAAACCAGGTAGAGAAAGACAAACATCACATGATCTCACTTATATGTGGAATCTAAAGAACATAAACTGATGAACAAAATTGATTCAGTGACATGGAAACATGCATCACATTGACAAATCTCAGAGGGAAGGTGGGGGTGCATGGTGGGGAGAGATTAACCAAAGAATCTATATGCATATATGCATGATCCACGGACACAGACAATAGTGTGGTGAAGGCCTGGGAAGGGAAGTGGGGAGTGGGGGGTGGTGTCAATGCAGAAAAAAGGAGACATCTGTAATATATTGAATAATAATAATAATAATAAGGCGGCTATGGAAATAATCTTGCTGGAGGGGGAGTGGAATGGTTCAATGGGAGAAAAGGGGGGACATCTGTAATACTTTCAAATATAAAGATAAATTAAAAAACATAAAACGGATACTCAATTTTTAATAAAAAGAGAAAATAATCTTGCTCTCTAGGAGATTAAGTGTCGATAGATACTGGCTCATCTACCTACATTCCTGATTTGCCTATTTAAGGCCATCTACAAGTGCTGTTCTCTATGACGTCACTTTTGTCTATGACATCTTAATGAACCTATGCATATCGTTTATTATTGAAACTAGTGTAATACCCCTCACAACCTTTCAAAAGAAGCAACATGAAAAACTGGAAGTTTCCTTTGCACAAATTGCTCATGGTTTCAAATTAGGGGGATGTCTCATTTTTCAAAAATTCTAAAAGGAAAGCTAACAATGTTTAAATCTTTATATGCTAGGCACGGTGTAAACACTTAATTTCCGTTCTAATCAACAAACATTTATTGAAGCTTCCTACATCCTAGGCAATTTATCTCAGTCCATCCAAACACAATCCTATGAGTACTATCCCTATTTTACAAAGAGGGAAACGTTCTCTTAAAGAGATCTTGTCACTAATGCATATTAAAATGGAGCAAAGCCAAAGCTAAGCCACCAGATCCTGGAGAATTACCGCTTTTCTGATTTTGTTAGTCAAAGCAGGCTGACCCAAGAAACCTCGCGATATTATTACTCAAACTACTACTCCCAACAGGCAAAGCGGCGTCAGCTCAGCAGCCTATGCGCGTGGGTCTGAGGGCCCCGGCGTGCCTCGAGGCGCGAAAGGCAGCCTGGGAGTCGCAGTTCAGGACGGCTGTCGGGACTGCCAGCGCGGCGGCGGCGGCTCCCTGGTGTCAGCCCGCGGGCAGTGACGGCGAGCTGAGGCAGAGAAAGGGCGCGGAACTGCGAACGGGTGAGTCAGGCACCCCCTACGCGATAAAGGGAGCGGCCCCGCTGCGTAGTGTGGAGTTAAGTAGGTGCGGCCCCTGCTGCGCGCTGTACCGTCGTTGCGACAGCGATAGCAGGGTGAGTGAGGAGGAGCCAGAGCCCGCTCCCAGCCTAACCCGTGCTCGCCCTCAGCTCCCGCCGCCATCTCCACCATGCAGTCCCGGGAAGACGCCCCCCGCTCTCGCCGCCTCGCCAGTCCCCGTGGTGTGAGGCGGCCTAAGAGGATTTCCAAACCCTCCGTTTCTGCTTTTTTCACGGGCCCAGAGGAGCTGAAGGACACGGCCCATTCTGCAGCCCTGCTGGCACAGCTCAAGTCCTTCTATGACTCTCGGCTGCTGTGTGATGTGACCATCGAGGTGGTGACGCCCGGCAGTGGGCCTGGCACAGGCCGCCTTTTTTCCTGCAACCGTAACGTGCTGGCTGCCGCATGTCCCTACTTCAAGAGCATGTTCACGGGCGGCATGTACGAGAGCCAGCAGGCGAATGTGACCATGCACGATGTGGATGCCGAGTCCTTCGAGGTGTTGGTCGAGTACTGCTACACAGGTCGCGTGTCCCTGAGTGAAGCCAACGTGCAGCGCCTTTACGCCGCCTCCGACATGTTACAGCTGGAGTATGTGCGGGAGGCCTGTGCCTCCTTCCTGGCCCGCCGCCTTGACCTGGCTAACTGCACCGCCATCCTCAAGTTCGCGGACGCCTTCGACCATCACAAGCTGCGATCCCAGGCGCAGTCCTTCATAGCCCACAACTTCAAACAGCTCAGCCGCATGGGTTCAGTCCAGGAGGAGACTCTGGCAGATCTGACCCTGGCCCAGCTGCAGGCTGTTTTGCGCCTGGATAGTCTAGATATCGAGAGTGAGCGGACAGTGTGTCACGTTGCGGTGCAGTGGTTGGAGGCGGCTCCCAAGGAGCGGGGTCCCAGCGCTGCAGAAGTCTTCAAGTGTGTCCGCTGGACACATTTCACTGATCAAGATCAGGATTACCTGGAAGGGCTGTTGACGAAGCCCATTGTGAAGAAGTACTGTCTTGACCTTATTGAAGGGGCCCTGCAGATGAGATATGGTGACATGTTATACAAGTCTGTGGTGCCAAAGCCAGACAGCAGCAGCAGCAGCTCTGTTGTATCCACAGCAGAAAATCCACCCCAGAGGCTGGGTATGTGTGCCAAGGAGATGGTGATCTTCTTTGGACATCTTCGAGATCCTTTTCTCTGCTATGACCCATACTCTGGGGACATTTACACAATGCCATCACCTTTGGCCAGCTTGGCTCACACTAAAACGATCACCTCCTCAGCTGTCTGTGTTTCTCCAGACCATGACATTTATCTAGCTGCCCAGCCCAGGAAACACCTCTGGGTGTATAAACCAGCTCAGAATAGTTGGCAGCAACTTGCAGATCGCTTGCTCTGTCGTGAAGGCATGGATGTGGCCTATCTCAATGGCTACATTTACATCTTGGGTGGGCGAGACCCAATTACTGGAATTAAGTTGAAGGAAGTGGAATGCTACAGTGTTCAGAGGAACCAGTGGGCACTGGTGGCTCCTGTACCCCATTCCTTCTATTCCTTTGAACTAATAGTGGTTCAGAACTACCTTTATGCTGTGAACAGTAAGCGCATGCTCTGCTATGATCCTAGCCACAATATGTGGTTGAACTGTGCTTCTCTTAAACGTAGTGACTTTCAGGAAGCCTGTGTCTTCAATGATGAGATCTATTGTATCTGTGACATCCCGGTCATGAAGGTCTATAACCCAGCCAGGGGAGAATGGCGGAGGATTAGTAATATTCCCTTGTTCTCAGAGATCCACAACTATCAGATTGTCAGTCATGGCCAAAAGTTGCTCCTCATCACTTCTACCACTCCACAGTGGAAAAAAAACAGGGTGACTGTGTATGAATATGATACTAGGGAAGACCAGTGGATTAATATAGGTACCATGTTAGGTCTTCTGCAGTTCGACTCTGGCTTTATTTGCCTCTGTGCTCGTGTTTATCCTTCTTGCCTTGAACCTGGTCAGAGTTTCATCACTGAGGAAGATGATGCACGAAGTGAGTCTAGTAATGATTGGGACTTAGATGGATTCAGTGAGCTGGACTCTGAGTCAGGAAGTTCAAGTTCTTTTTCTGATGATGAAGTCTGGGTGCAGGTTGCACCTCAGCGAAATGCACAGGGTCAGCAGGGTTCTTTGTAAATATTTTGAATCACTAAGATGTTTCTACTGCTATGTAATGTATTTAAAAAATATTCTTTTCCTAAAAAAAAAAATTGATTAGGACCGCAGATTTGGTTTAGAAAGGCTAATGTTTGAATTACTAATGTTAAAAATTTTAAACAGTCCATGAAATCAACCTATATAATAATTTACTATGTTAAAAGTCAAGATTAAAATATGCAAAAAAATGAACTATGTAATTCATTAGAATGCTTGGTGGTTTTTTTCATTGTTCAAATATTCATTGCACCAGTGAATTGTATTAATTAGTTGCACTGTTTACATTTTGGTTACCTAATATAGTCTTTTGTTAACTTTAATTCTATTTAGTGCCTGCCATAAGGAATTTAACTTTTTAATTTTTAGAATAGAAAATTAGACTAGAAACATGATAGGATTTTGAAGATTTATATTTTCCTTCAGAATAATGAAAGTAATAGATTTACCAAATTTTAAAGTATTATTTAGTATTCTAAGTTAATCTAGTTTGTTAAATTTGGTTTGGTTTTCTTCCCTTTTGCAAATGAAAAAAATTGAACATATAAAGCTTATTAAATAGTGATTTCATTTTGATATAGTGCAGAATAGAAAAGCCCACAGAAAGTAAAAAAAAATCAGGATTCCATGGTTTTAAAAAAATTTAGCCTCTGATTTTGAAATGTAAAATGTATTTTTGCTAAATGACCATTTTTCTATCTTAAAAAACATCCATTCTAGTAGAGTCACCAATTACTGAAACACCCTTCTAAACCAAAAACAAACAAAAAACCCAAGGTGATATGTAAGTTCATATTTTTCATATGCAACCTGATACATGCTTCATCAAATCAGAGAAACTATCCTTTTCACTAATCAAATCATTGAATAACGTAAATTTTGTCCATTGGTGACGCCTTGTCTTAAAAAGTTTATATGCTCTCCTAAAATATTTTGGCTGTATAGTTTTGGTGTTTGTCTTAGAGGATTCTTCAGCAGGAAGTGATTTATTCTTTACTGTGTTGTGAGGTAATTCTGGTTTTGAAAATATGTATAAGCTAAAAACAGTATTTTATTGAGATCAGTAGTTACTGTGTCCATCAACTATAAAATCAAGGGCCAGCAGAGAACTTTAAAACTTTTAAGCCGTGTATAGAACGGTTTTGTGTAGCATTGAAATATTCTGTCAGTTTTGTAAGTTACTATAAATGAGTATCAGTTTGAAGGTATTTTTGTATTAAAAGTTGACCGTTAAAGAACACAAGTGGATGATGGCATTTGGGGCCAATAGTGAAAGTATATTTCCTTTAAAATATTTCCCTAAGCAGTGATATACATGGTTATTTTATTAGGGTATTTATATCTGTTCTGTATTTCTCTGTGAACCAATGTTCTAGTCTTTGTTTTTTTTATTTTTATTTATTTATTTTTTTGTATCACCATGATGTGAGGGGAAGGCCAGAAATAGAAACTAAATTGCACAAAATTGACATGTTAAATACAAGAACATATAGGTGCTTACCTTTTAAGAGGGTCTGTAAATACATAAGGTTTTCATAATACCTATACATGGTAAATGGTGTACATATACAGATGCTTATGGTCCATAAATTTTTTTATACCACTTAGAATTATCTTGGATCTTTGTTCAATAACAGGCTAATTCCTTTTCTCTGTTAATTCTCTAGTGACCAAATACTAACATTTATTATACCCTGGTGGAGTACTGAGGAGTGTGCTCTGGGATGGGGAATTGAATTTTGAATGAAAAAAAAGAGGGAAAGAAAAGTATTAAAACAAAACAACACACAATGTTGTTTTCTTAGCCATTTTGATTGGCCATTTGAAGACCCCACAAGACATTCCTGCTTAACATTATTTCTAGTGAAATAAAGCAAACATGTTTTAGTGGCCTAAGGCTAACTTTTGTTCCATTGATAACAGGGATGGTATAAGCACTGCTTTTAACAGAAAAGCGAGTTCTCTAGAGTGTTATTTTTTTGGCCAACTTTTTTTCACCCGTAACTTCTGTTGATACCTTTTTGTTTTATAAGGTTGAAATAGGACAATGCTTATCTCAACCATATTATTCATCTGCAGAATTAAGGTATGCAACCAATTGATAAAAGACAAATCTTTTAAGTTGTCATTCTCAACTTTTAAGTTAGGTATAAGCTAATTAGTAGTAATATATTGGTTTACAAAGAGGTTTTCTTGGGAAGGATTTTGGTTTCGTGATGTGTTTGTGAATTAGGGAATAGATGTTAATCATTATTTTAAAGATAAGTGATTTGTACATGGTTAGTTACAAATAAAACTGGCACTAGAACCCGGGCCATTTGATCTCTTAATTTAGTGTTTCTGCTAAATGTGTGAAACCCTTACTTACACATTGAGTGACACAACTAGAATGATGAAATCCCTTCCTGACAGGAAAGCACCTTTATCTCAGTATGCATTTAATTGGCACACTTTTAAACAAATGCTCAATATAATGTCATTTTCAGGGCTTCTATTTGTAAGATCTAGAATGATCTTAATGTTTTGTATCTGTGTGCCTCTAGTTCAAAAACCTTAGAGAATCCCAAATTATTTCAGTACTTTAAAAATTCAAATGATAAGTGGCTTTGGAGTTTTCAAAAGGGTAAAAGACTACTTTTAGCAAATAACTTGTTTAATTTGGGTTTAGTATTAAATTTAAGTTATAGTTTGCTACTAACTGCTCATTAAACTAGGGACTACTGTTTGCCTGAAATTATTTAAGTGTAATTTTAGTTTATAACTCATTCATCATGTTAAACTTCAAAAGAAAATTTACTTGTCTTTGTCCTTTTTTAAAATATATATATATATTTATTGATTTAGAGGGAAAGAAACATCGATGTGAGAGAGAAACATCAACTGGTTGCCTCCTTTATGCATCCCAACCAGGGATCAAACCAACCCACAGTCTGGGCATGTGCCCTGACTGGGAATTTGAACTGACGGCCCTTCACTGCATGGGATGACACTCAACCAGCTGAGCCACACTGGCCAGGGCTAACGTTTACTTGTCTTTGAAATTGTAAAGTGTGATATGTAGACTACAGTCTGCTTTAGATATGAACTCCTGGAGTCAATTTATGTTGCATGCTTCTTAGCTGTTTTACTTTGCCTCTGTCCTATCATGTATCTCCTGTAGCTTTTCTTTCTTTCTTTTTTGATTTTAATAACCTATTTTATTTAACCCAATCTATCAAAAATATTATTTCAAAAGTAATCAATACTGTTAAAAGTGATATATTTTACATTCTTTTTTCATACAAAGTCTGAAACTCTGTATTTCACATGTACAGTAGCACACTTCATTTTGCACGAGCATGTTTTAATAGCTATTTGTGGCTACTGTATAAGACAGTACAGACCTAGATTTTTGTGACTTTCCCCTAAAACTGAAATCATTTCTCAGTCTAGGGACCCTGAGGTGCTGGCCCATAGAGATCTCTCATAACCTCTTAAAAATTTCAACACCTTTTCATCATTACAACTTTAGAAGAGTATTCATTAAAGCAAATGTGATAAATATGAAAGCATTAAGAGGCAAAATTACTTCTAGAAAATATGACTACCAATCTTAAGAGAATTAATTGATAAGCTATTTTAGAACCATTGAGATGGTTAAATATATACAAAACAGTTTTTTTTTTTAATATATCGATTTCAGAGAGAGGGAGGGAGAGGGAGAGAAAGAGAAACGTCAATGATGAGAGAGTCATTGATCGGCTGCCTCCTGCACACCCCCTGCTGGGGATTGAGCCTGCAACCCTGGCATGTACCCTGACTGGGAATCGAACCGTGATCTCCTGGATCTAGGTTGATGCTCAACCACTGAGCCACGCCCGGCCGGGCAAACCAGTTGTTTAATGGAAAAAAAGGGTATACAGAAGCTGCCAAGTCTGAGAGTACCAGATAGGCAATAGGTTTTGTGCCCTCTCCTTGACTTTGGGCCATTTAGTCACCCCATCTATTCCATCATCTCCTGTTCCTCATTTTTTCAACCTTGTGGACTAAACATTGTCCAAGACACTGGGGAACAGATACTGTTGCATACCATTCCCTCCATTTTTGAGACATTTTCTGAGAAACTATCCTACTGTGGGCAGTCACCTGTCTCCAGTGGAATCAACTTTTTATATTCTCACCTCCAAAGCAATTTTAGCTGCTTGTAACCATATCTTTTTCTTTTAAATTTTACTCACAGTACAAAAGTATTTAATAGGTGCCACATCAGTACAGAAAACATAGCCAATAGTTTATCCTTTAAAACCAGAGCAGTCAAGTGAAAAGTCAGTACAGATTTTTTTTTTTTTTTTAAGGAAACATATTTTATTATGATTTCCCTACAAGTTATCTTCCCATTTGCTTTGAAGATTTTGTTGTCACAAATGATGACATTTGCGGTCTTCCTGTAAGAGGGTCTTCATGAGGGAAAGTGAAAGTTGATGACCTTGTGCATTCTGAAGCAGGGCTAAAGAAGTAGCCCTAAGTTTACTGATCTATAGGAAGCTAAGATGAAGATCAGAGAGCTTCTTGAGAATGATCTGTGGGCAGTGGCAGTCAACTCAGATTCTTATTTTTACTTAAAAAAATAAAAATCTAAGGTACACATTGGGAATTAAATTACTATTTTTTTTCTTTCTAGAGATGTGACATCCATGGTTTCTGGTTAGTAATGTTCTTCAAACATACTAAGCCAGCAATTTTCAACCTTTTTCACCTCTTTGCACACATAAACTAATTACTAAAATTCTGCAGTACAACAAAAAATATATTTTTTGCCAATCTGACAAAAAATAGGTATGTGTATATATATATTTTTTTTACTTTTTTTTAAACATGCCTTTATAGATTTCAGAGAGAGGCAGGGAGAGGGAGAGAGAGATAGAAACATCAGTGATGCGGTTCATCATTGATTGGCCGCTTCCTGCACACCCCCTACTGGGGCTTGAGCCCGAAACTCAGGCATGTGCCCTGGCTGGGAATCGAACCGTGATCTCCTGGATCCTAGGTCGATGTTAAACCACTGAGCCACGCCCAGCTGGGCTAGGTATAATTTTTTTATTCATTCACACTGGGCGGCTATTGTGTTGGCTGTTGTAATTTTTTTTTCATTTGATAAACTAAGGGAAAAGAGGTCAATGCCCTTGACTAAATAGTGAGGTATCGCATATTTTAAAAATTCTTGTGGCATACAAGCATGTTGCAGCACACTGGTTGAAAATCGCCATGCTAAGCATATGTACTAAATCAAAGCAGACAGATGAGTAGAGAAGTTGTTTACTATCTCCTATTCCTGCTGAGTTAGGCCAGTAGAACATGTCTTGATAGGAAGATTTTGTCAGGAAGAATTGCAGAACCCCTACCCCAACAGAAAACCTAATAAACTGATTTATACAGAAAGGGTTTTAAGCAAACCCACACAACACTTAACATGCTCTAAGTAAAGGAGAAAATGATAACTTTTGTCTACTTCCAGCATAAGGACACATTCACTGGTGCCCAGTAAAATAGGAGCGCCAACATAGAAAGCATTTTGCTTTTATAGCACTAACAAAAAACACAGCATATACTACTTTGATCTTTAAGGAGGTAATCGTGAAAGTCCCACTATTACATCCACTTAGGTTAGCCTGAGTATTCATCTATAAAAATATTTTTTCAAAAATGCTTAAAAGAAAGTTCTAAATACAGCGGGTCTTCATCAGGAGCAGCAGAAGACATGGAGATACAGGGACTGCAAGTGCAAGACTAGGAATTAATTTTCACATGTAGCTTTTAGGTAAAGGACATCTTTCACTTGATGCCTACAGCCAAGACTATGGCAATTGGAGCTCCAGAAATCTCAAGACAGGCCACTGGCTTGTGCCCTAGATAAATACTCCTGAACAGTAAAAACCCCATTGAGGCTGGAGGACTGAAACTTGGATGCATGGAAAAAGCTGTAAGTGCACAAACAGATTCATGCAAAGTCTGCTGGGACAAAGAGGGCTGGTCACCGTGGGTGCTGACATACCAACATCTGCGCTGGGGAAGGCCCCCCAGGTGGAATGCTGAGTGTGGACTTGCTCCAGAGGAGCCTGACTCAGAAGCTGCTAAAAGAGGCATCTACTTGGGGAGAAGTATCAAGGTTACTGAGCATAAGGTTTTTCTGGAGAAATAGGTCCCAGGAGGGTCAGGTAATTTTTTTTTTTTTTTGGATCCATCAAAACTTACTGAAGAGTTGCAGAACAGAGCCAGTCTTTCCAAGATCTATCCTTTTGCCATGGGCTGAAATCTCTCCCAGTATACTGGGCTGCTAATGTCCAGAACAATCTCATTGCCTAGAGATGGGACCTAGGGCCACAGATTGTTCTGCAAAGCTGGCACAGGGGATAATTTACACAATGAAATCACCACCAAACTACTGCTTGAGTCCAGTCCCCAGCCTTTTTCTGTTCTGTAGTCCAGAAACATTTCTTTAAGTGCCAGAAAATCAGTAAACATGAGCAGCACGTCAAATACGTCACCAGCTACTTCACCTTTATGGTGCTGTGATATTGTGAAAGCCACCATGTTAAACCCAGGAGTCTGCTCCTGCAGCTGTTCTTCAATATACTTTTCTATCAAAGAAATATATTTGTTAAAAATAGGTGTGTAGGTGAGCTTATTCTCTTCTCTGTCTTCAAACTCCTAGTAGTACTTGTCTGTAAAATTTCTCTAATAACTGAAACTCATCATCCATGATAATGTCCTCTAAATAATCAACCACAGCATCAAATTCTGCATCAGAGGCAGAAGAGAAAGCCTGAAGAAGCTCTTTTCCTCTAGGGCAGCGATTTTCCACCTGTGTGCTTCAATACCTATGTAGTCAGGGGCACTGACCTTTTTTCCCTTAGGTTGTCAAATGAAAAAATGACAACAGCCAACACAACAATAGCTGTCCAGTGCGAATGCCCAGTCTTGAACCATAATATATAGGTCATATAGTGGAGTTGCATTATTGATCACATAGTATGATATGGTTGTGTCTGATTGGTTAACTCTTGGTATCAGAAATCCTTATATACAAGTATAGGCACCTGATTTTTTTTTTAAGTTACTTTGGAGCAAATGGTAGATCGTTATTATTATTATTGTAAATCAATCAAAATTCTATCTTTTTGGTGAGAGTGTTGAAAAATATATCCTTTAGTGTGCCCCCAAATTTTAGTAATTAGTTTATATGTGCCATGAGATGAAAAAAGTTGAAAGTTGCTGCTCTAGGGCATCCGTCACCTACATCTGTTGGCCTTCTACCTGGTCTGCGTGTGGGTTCCAACTTCCATTCTGCTTCACAGGATCCCAGCCAGCAAAGGGGAGGCCTGGCCACCACGGAAAGCAGGCTCCCAGCTCAGCCTGGTCAGAGCCTGACGCTAGGCCCTGGCCTGAGGCCCCCTGGCTGCAGCCACACCACCGACAGCCAGGCCTCTGCGCAAGCTGGGCTGCATTGCAGCGCTAGTTACTCACATCAACTATATCTTAATCAGGAATATATGTGGGGAAGTGGCAAATGCTTCCTTAATTCTGGGGAAACTAGCAAATAGCAATGGTTCAGAGTCTCAATGATATGGCTTCTTTTGTACAGAGAAGATATTATAGGGCAATGTTCCTCTTAAATGGTTTGAATTTCTGTATGTTGTTCTTGTCACTAGGTAATTCTTGATTTTTTGTCAATAAGAGTAATAGAATATTAGAGCCTAGTTTTCTCATCTAAACCCAAAGAACTTTAAGTAACATGCCAATGATCACATTGCTAGTTATTAGCAAAATCGGAATTACAACTGTTTTCTGTCTCTGAATCCGGGAACTTTTTAGTATGCCCTTTGCCTCCTGTATAGCATTTATGATGAAATCTATGCCATTTTTTCAGTGTGAACACCATCTCAAACATGGAACTTGGAAAGTAAAATTTTTGTTGATCTGCTTGAACTTTATTTGGCCCTCCAATCTAGTAATGCACCTTAGGGCACTGAGTCTGGAATTACTGCACTGCTTACCAAGAACTCTGAATAAAGGGAGGCCCAGACTTGAAGCAAAGCCATCTTAGTACAGTTGAGAAAGGAAATAAAAAATTGGTTTTAGTTAAAAATAAAACCCAAGAAAACCTCCATAATCAAATTATGATTTTTCACATATTAAAATATAGTATTCTTTTTAGTATTATGCTTATATTTTTAGTATTGTATTATTTATACTATTTGTATTTTTAGTATTATATTTTGATCCTTTCAGTTTAGATAAAGTAATCTCTAAATCAGAGCATTGAGCTAACTTAATAAATATAAAATTGTTCTTATTTAAATTCAGTTATGATATTAAATATGTCAAAATAATAAGGTATACTTTCTCAAATACTACCTCTGTTCTGTAACTCACCAAATACCAGTTGAATGTAGATTTAAGGAGTAATAAAATTGCCTCTAAATTTGAATCAATTTGCATAGTATTGTACCTCTAATTTAAAGAAATGATCATGTCATATTTTATTTCAAAATGCAATCTAAACTTATCAATAGTCTGCACATTATTGTGAAGTTTTGAATTATAGCTGGAATCAACCTTAGAGTTGCTATATGATATAATAATGCTTGAGGTCTCTGAAATGTCAGCGATTCATCATACAGTCAGTTCTGATTTTCTAGGAACTCAGGTCTTTTTATCCCCCCATGTTAGCTATCTACTGGTTCTGTGAATGTTCAAGAGAAGAGAACTGGTATCAGTCAACTGTATTGCTTGTCAAGAGACTCAGAAGATTTGGGGAAAGGTGAGGCACAACCCAGTGTTTAAAATAAGATGGGTTCCTACTCACTTTTCTGCATATGTTTTTCCAGTTTTCCCAACCTCACTTGTGGAAAAGAATATCCTTTTCCCATTTGGTATTCTTGGCTCCCTTGTAAAATATTTGTTCACCACGTATGTGGGGGTTTATTTCTGGGCTCTCTATTCTGTTCCACTGATCTATATGTCTATTTTTATGCCAGTACATACTGTTTTAATTACTATAGCCTTGTAATATAGTTTGAAATCAGGAAGTGTGCTTACACCACTCACAGAAATTAACTTGAAATGGATTAAACACTTAAACATAAGCCCTGATACCATAAAACTCCTAGAAGAAACATAGGAAAGCAGCTCCCTTGACATTGGTCTTTTTCTTTTTTAATCCTCATCTGAGGATATTTTTTCCATTGCTTTTCAGAGAGAGTAGAGGGAGGGAGGGGGAGAGAAAGAGAGAAACATCGATGCGAGAGAGACACATCGATTGATTGCCTCCCATACTCGCCTCCAGCGGTGCTGGGGGTCAAGCCTGCAACTGAGGTACGGGCCCTTGGCCAGAATTAAACCCGGGACCCCTCAGTCCTCAGGCTGACACTCTAACCACTGAGCAAAACTGCCTAGGCTCCTTGACATTGGTCTTGGCAACGATTTATTTTGGATATGACACCAAAAACACAAGCAATAAAAGCAAAAATAAACAAGTGGGACTACAAACTAAAAAGCTTCTGCATAACAGAATGAAAAGGCAACCTGTGAAATGGGAAAATATTTGCAAACCGTGTATCTGATAAGGGGTTAATATCCAAAGTATATCAAGAACTCATTCAACTCAGTAACAAAAAACAAGCAATCCAATTAAAAAAATGGGTAGAGGAACTGAATAGACCTTTTTTCCAAAGAAGACATCTAAATGGCCAACAGGTACATGAAAAGACACTCAACATCACTAATTATCAGGAATGGCTGTCATCGAGAAAATGAGATAAGTGTTGGCGAGGATGTGGAGAAAAGGGAACCCTTGTATACTGTTGATGGAATATAAATTGGTTCAGCCACTATGGAAAACATTATGGAGAGTCCTTAAAAAATTAAATATAGAACTTCCATATGATCCATCAGTCTCACTTCAGGGTATATATTGAAAGGAAATTAGAACAGGTTATTGAAAAGATATCTGCAACCCCATGTTCATTACAGCATAATTTACAATAGTAGCCAAGATATGGCAACAACCTAAGCATCTGTCAACAGAAGGATGGATAAAAAGATGAACATATACACGATGGAATATTATTCAGCCATGAGAAAGAAGAAAATTCTGCCGCTTGTGACTACAGTAAAGGACCTTGAGAACATTATGCTGAGATAAAACAGAGAAGAGACAAACACTGTATGGTATCACTTATATGTGGAATCTGAAAAAGCCGAACTAGTCACCTCACCTCTATGAAATTTTATGTTTCAGAAAGGGATGCCTCACAAAAGTAAGGCTACATAACAACATTCCGGCATTTTCTGTGCCTGAATTATTTTTGCAGTGGTATGTGAATGTAATCTACTCAACACCTCAAAGTCCAGCTCATTAACCATAGTAATCTACTGAAAACTTAGTTGCTTGCCCAGTTCTTATGCTGACTTCACATTAATCAGGCTATCCTCGTATATTTGAGATACACATACAGTATCTTTTGTGTGTTTGTGAAAGCCTCAAAATAGCTGCAGAATATTTTGAATAATTGCTTCTTTCAACTGTGTGATATAATTTTCATAATTATAATTTCCATTATGAACAATGATATTTTTTTTGCTTCATTTTTAAAAAAATTTTGAGATTATTGCCCTGGCCAGCGTGGCTCAGTTGGTTGAGCGTCATCCCATGCACCAAAAGGTTGGTGGTTCGATTCCCTGTCAGGGCACATGCCCAGGCTGTGGGCCTATTGATGTTCTCTCACATCCGTGTTTCTCTCTCTCCCCCTCCCTCCCTTCCTCTCTCTCTCTAAAGTAAAAAATAATAATAATTTTGAGATGATTGTACATTCACATGCAGTTATAAGTAATAATTCAGAGAAATCTCATAAACTCTTCATCCAGGGTCCCCCAATGATAACATCTTGCTTCATTATTGTACAATATCACAACTAAGAAATTGACATTGCTACAAATCATTGGCATTCATATACATATTACCACTTCTACATGCACTCATTGGTGTGTGTATATTTAATCCTATGAAATTAGAATATCAGTACAATTAAGATACAAAACAGTTCTAACACAAATAACTTATGGCTATGCTTTTTTAACCACAGCTGCCTTCTTTACATCTCTAGCCCTTGTCAACCCATGGTTTGTAATCCTAATTATTTTATTTAAAGAATATTATTTATTGAATCATACAGTATATAACCTTTTGAAATTTATCCAAGTTATCTTGTGTATCAATAATTCTGGATGTAGACACTTGTGAGTGGTCCAGTAACAACCCCCTAAATATATGCTCCTTAAAAACAATGACAACACCAGCAAAAATTCTCAAAATAAATGTAGTAGAACTTTGGAAATTAACCAAAGGCTGGCAACATTCCAGAAAGTGTTTAATAAAAAACAAAAACAAAAAAACCCTGAATCTCCAGCTCCATGGGAGCCTGGAAATTCAGTAGTTTTGCAACTACCTATAGTAACTGTGAAAAAGAGCAGGTTAGCAGTCACTGGAGGGGACAGGATGGACTTGGAGTTCTCCAAACGCCCGTTCTCCGGAGAACGGAGAATTGTCAGCTACCACTCCCAGGTATGTATTTGCCCAAGAGAATTGAAAACATATCCAGAAAAAAATTTGCACACAAATGTTTTGACCTGTCTGATAGCTAATTTAAAAGCTCCATTATCGGGACTTTTCTTTATTTGACCTATTTCATAATACACTCTATGAAAACAGCTTGACATACAAGGCATTTGTGGGGTGGGGGGGAATTAGTGGCACAAAAACAACGAAAACAGATAAATTGGACTTAATCAAAATTAAACTTTTGTGTTTTATATGATATCAGTAAAAGGAAGAGACAACCCATGCAAAGGAGGAAAATATTGGCAGATAATATATCTGATAAGGGACTTGTATCTAGAGTATGTAAAAACTCATATAATTCAATAATAAAAATACAAAAAACCCAATTGACAATGGAGAAAGGATCTGTACAAACATTTTCCCAAAGAAGATATACAAATGTTCATCAAACACATGAAAAGATACTCAACATCAGTAGTCTTTAGGGAAATAAAAATCAAAACCACAATGTGATACCACTTTACACCCACTTGGATTACTATATTCAAAAACAAAACAAAAACAACAACAAATAACAAGTGTTGGCAAGGATATGGCAAAACTGAAACCTTTGTACCCTGCTGGTGGGGAATGTAAAAAGGTGTAGTTGCTTTGGAAAACAGTTTGCAGTTCCTCAAAACATTAAACAGAGCTACCACTCCCAGGTATGTATATGCCCAAGAGAATTGAAAACATATGTCCAGAAAAAAACTGGCACACAAATGTTCATAGCAGTAATATTCATAACAAACAAGTAAAAAACAAACAAAAACCAAGTGCCCATCAACTGATAAATGGAATGAAACACTGTCAGTATCAGTGCAATAGAATATTTGGCCTTAAAAAGGAATAGAATTCTTATACATGCTACAACATGGATGAATGTTGAAAACATGATTTAAGTGAAAGAAGCCAGTCACAGAAGAACACATATTGTATAATGAATATGTGTTGTTCTGTGTGAAATATCCAGAATAGGCAAACCTATAGAGACAGAAAGTAGATTAGTGGTTACCAAAGCCTGGGAGGGTTAGGAGGAAACAGATAGTGACTGCTAGTAGGTATGGAGTTTCTTTGGGGACGATGAAAATGTTTTGGATTTAGTGGTGATTGTTGTACAACATCTGGATAGTTTGATATGAAACAGTACCCATTAAAAAACTACAAACATGCCCTAGCTAGTTTGGCTCAGTGGTTAGAGCATCTTTCTGTGGACCGAAGTGTTTGATTCTGGCTAAGGGCACGGGCCTCGGTTGCAGGCTGGATCCCCAGCCCTGGTCGGGGCACTTGCAGGAGGCAGCCAATCGATGTGTCTCTCTCACATCAATGTTTCTCTCTCTTTCCCTCTCACTCTCACTCTCTCTCGCTCTCTTTCTCTCTCCCCCTTCCACTCTCTCTGAAAAGCAATGGAAAAAATATCCTCAAGTGAGAATTAAAAAAACCCAAAAACCACAATCCTTATTTTCATTTTGAATCCAGCCAGTTCAAGAGGAATTCAGCCAGAACAAGAAGAGGAAGAGGAAGAGGAAGAGGAAGAGGAAGAGGAAGAGGAAGAGGAGGAGGAGGAGAAGGAGAAGAAGAAGAAGAAGAAGAAGAAGAAGAAGAAGAAGAAGAAGAAGAAGAGGAGGAGGAGGAGGAGAAGGAGGAGGAGGAGGAGGAGGAGGAGGCGGCGGAGGAGGAGGAGGAGGAGGAGGAAGGAAAGGAAGAGGAGGAGGGGGGAGGAGGAGGAGCCGCCCAGCTGGTGTGGCTCAGCGGTTGAGCATCAACCTAGGATCCAGGAGATTGAGGTTCGATTCCCGGTCAGGGCACATGCCCGGGTTTTGGGCTCGATCCCCAGTCGGGGACGTGCAGGAGGCAGCCGATCATTGACGACACTCTCATCATTGATGTTTCCATCTTTCTCTCTCCCTTCCTCTTTCTGAAATCAATAAAAATATATTAAAAAAAAATAATAATGATAATAATGCTTCAGTTAGTTTTTTTAAAAATTATTTTTATTAATAAAGACTATAAGACTTCATTCATTCTTTACTCCACTTTACTAAAGCTCATATACCCTTAAAGTCAAGATTTATGACATATCCATATTCTATACTGGAACAACTGTTCTCTGCTTTGTCCAGTATCAGAGCCCATTGTTTGACTGCCTGCAGGGCCTTTCTCACATGCTGGAATTCTTTAGTGCATTGATTTATTTACTCAGTATTATTACCTGTCTCCTCCACTAGAATGTGCACTCCATCATAAAAGGGACCATGTCTATCTTTTTCACCAGTTCCTAGCATAGTGCCAGACATGGAGTCGGTACTTGTGAAAGAAGAAATAAATTAATGTATTTGGTGTTTGTTTGCATTTTTATAACAAATGCCTGCATTTATAGATGTCATCATTTGATGAGTTATCTGCTTTGAGGGAGATCTATTATTGTACCTTTTTTTCCTGGTTGTTATAGCAACCCACTGGTCTCCAGAGCTACAAGATAATTCTGATGCACTCATTTTCCCAGAAAACCACAGTATTTTCCATTATGAAATAATGATGCTATTACAAATCACATTTTTCACACAATAAAGGGGGCATTGAGAGGTTTTCTCTTTATCTTTTATGAAGATGGCAGAGAATTAGAAAGGAAATCTTTTCAAACCAGTAAATGCTAGGAAAAACAAAACAGTATGACACACATTTCCACTCCTAACCTTTTCATATTTCCTCCAAGTATACCTTTCCACAAACATCTGTGAATTTGTTTGGGTTTTTTATCCAAGCTTTTATGGAAGTTTTGAGTGGTAATTGTTTAAAAACAAGCTCTAAAGAGCTTTGTTACACCCTATATATTTTCTCCTCATACATTGTCTATTGTTTAAATTTTCATGTTAAATTAGCAAACGATAAAAGTTGAGATTTTCACTGAAAAGGCCCAATATAAGACACCTCTATCCCTCCTCCCCACTCTCACATTTTAGGGAAAGGACTTGATAAAGGTTTTATTAAACTGGGTTTGTCATCATAGAATACTCATTATTATCAGTTTAATAAAACAGGTTTATCTGGGCCGTTCAACCAACCATGAATGTAGTTTTTAAAAGGCAGAGTGTATTTTCTAATGATGGATACATTCATGCTATGCTGTATTTTCTCTTCTGTAGGTTTTGGCCCCATGTACTAGGGAGAGTCAGGCACCATCCAGTTCCAAGGTAGATCCTATAATAAATACTCCCCTATACCCTTTCTCTGTGCAGTTCTGAATGCTTTTCTCATACATAGGGTTGTAATACCCACTAGTAAGCAGTACCATTATCTTATCTAAAAAAAGTTATATTGCAGTTAGCTTATGTCTTGGGCTTTGACATTATAGAACAGAAAAATACAATAACAGAAATAAAACAACTGCTCTACTGGATGGGCCAAATTGTAGAATGGAGATGACAGAGGATCAATAGAATTCACCCAATCTGAAGAACAGAGAGGAAAATGAAGTAGGAAAAAATAAACAGAGCCTCAGGGACCTGTGGGATGATAATAAAATAACCAACATTTATATCACTGAAGTCCTATGGGAGGAGAAAGAGAGTGGGATTGAAAGAATATTTGGAGAAATAATTGCTGAGAACTTCTCAAATTTGTTGAAATACATAAACCTACAGATTCAAGAAGCTGAGCAAAACCTAGATGGGATAAACCTTAAAAATATCTATTCAAAGACACATCATGTGTTCTCTTTAGTATCACATATACTAAAACTGGAATGATACAGAGATTAGCAGGGCCCTGCGCAAGGATGACACCCAAATTCGTGAAGCATTCTATATTTTTCAGTGATTGGCCTACTCTGTTCTAACTTGGGGTTATTTAAGTAAATTTGCAAATTAAAAATAAAAGACATAATAATTAAAGTACTTGAAGCTAAGACAAAGAAAAAATCTTGAAGGAAACCAGAGAGAAATGACAAACCATTACCTTTAGGATAACATCGATTTGAATAACAGTGTATTTCTCATCTGAAACTATGAAGGACAGAAGGAAGAACTACCAACTGCAAAGCCCACATCCAGCAAAACTGCCCTCCAGGAATGAAGGGGAAATAAGGACAGATGAATAAAAGTAAAAAAATTTGTTGCTAGTAGACCTATATTTAAAGATTACAAATGATATGGTAAAAGAAATTACCTTGTCTATTAGGAAGGAAGATGGAACAACTGAAAGAGCAGAAACATGAGTACATACAAAAGTATGTCTTGTTAATCATACAATGGTATATTTTATAAATCATGTTTGATGGTTGAAACAAAAAGAACACTGTCTAATATTCAAGATAATAATGATTAAATATAGGGAAGGTAAAGAGACCTATAGGGAAGTAGGGTTTTCACACTTATCTCAAAATGGTAAAATGTTGATTATAGTAGACTGTGGTAAGTCAGTAGGTATATTTTAATACCAAAGCAACTGCTAAAAACTATACAAAGAGATGCACTCAAAAATATTACAAATAAATACATACTAATCCCTGCAAATGTTTAAGTAACCCACAAGAAGGCAAGAAAGGGAAAAAATGGAACAAAAAGAGAAAACAAAGAGAAAATAAATAATGGGTAACATAAAGGCTAGCATACTGATAATGACATTAACTGTAGGTGGTCTAAAAACACTAATCAAAAGAGGAAGATAAAAGAGTGGATTTAAAAGATAACCCAATCTATTGTTCTTAAAAAAAAAACTCATTTGAAATTCAGTGATATAAGTAGGTTAAAATAAAAGGATGGAAATAGGTATACTATGCAAATACTAATTTTTAAAAACCAAGAAAGACTATGTTAATGTCTGAGAGTAG
This sequence comes from Miniopterus schreibersii, assembly GCF_964146895.1. Lineage (NCBI taxonomy): Eukaryota > Metazoa > Chordata > Mammalia > Chiroptera > Miniopteridae > Miniopterus > Miniopterus schreibersii. The sequence goes on along the minus strand of NC_138102.1, from coordinate 70,341,594 downwards.
ACTTCAGAGCAAAGAAAATCATTAAAGTGGAGTTGAGATGACAAAGGAAGACATTAAATAATAATAACATCAACGGACTAAGAAGACATAATGTCCTCAAATGTGTATCTACCAAACAACAGAACCTTAAAATACATGAAACAAAAACTGATAGAGCTGAAAGGGAAAATAGACCGCTCCATAGTCATTACTGGGGAATGCAACATGACCTCTTAGCAACTGATATAATTAATAGAAAATCAACAAGGACATAGGAGATTTGACTATCACTCCATTAAATAATAACAATATACACATTTCTTTTCATTTGCCCATGGAACATTCACCAAGATATACCATATCCTGTACGTAAAACAAACTCGAACAAATGCAAAATAATTGTTATCACCTGGTGTATGTTTTCTGATCATATTGGAATCAAACTAGAAATCAAAAATAGAATCACAATTTAAAAAGTATCTAAACACACAGAAATTAAACAATATAATTTAAAATAATCCATGCAAAAGAAAACAAGGAAGTATATGACTATGAAGGGAATGCTTAGTGTCAGAGATCAGACACTTAAAGGAAAGGATAGATAAAAACTCAAGGAAAGACCCCCCAACACCTTTCCTGCTTATTGTTTCAATATAACACACAGCTGGGCCCACTTTACCACATCCTGGTTGGTACTAGCTTTATCAATTTTTCCATTAAGACCAAACTGGACTTAGTGAAATCAATGATGGACTGTCTGTATGCCGAGTGTATCCCTTGTATAACTGTGTAATGGCTGAAATTAAGAAATCGGGACAGAAGTATCAAGGGTTGCCAAAGATCCAAGATTTGAACAATTATTATGCACATAGGAAGGGAACCTATGCAGATGACTGCTTAGTACAGAGAGTACTGCTCAGCACGTGTGACAATGTGGCCACTGGTTGACCTGGACCTTCAAGGAATAATCAGGATTATCCCTGGAGTTCTCATCATGTACTTTTCTAACCATAGGTATAACATTGAGCAGATGCCAGATGATTATGGAGCACCTCGGTTCTAATTCTTAAAAGAAGGAGTTCCTCTGCTTTTCTTTAACTTTCTCTGTTGCCAATTTATTAAACATAGCCCTAAGCATGGCCCTAAGCCGGTATGGCTTAGTGGTTAGAGCATCATCCGTAGCACTGAAGGGTCGTGGCTCTGATTCCCAGTCAGGGCACATACCCAGGTTCCAGGTTCCACATGCAGGGAAGGCAAATGATGGCCATGTCCCTCTCACATCGATGTTTCTCTCTCTCATCCTCTCCCTCTCTCTCTCCAATCAATGAAAAGAACATATCGTCAGGTGAGAATTAAAAAAAAAAACATGCTACAGCATGAATTATTATTCCATTTACCTATTTGCTCTGTTATGAGCTGAGTATGGTTTAATATATTCACTTTTTGATGTTATTTTGAAAATATTTTGTATCATTTTAAAATTTATTGCATCTTTTTGTAAATGAGATGACTACTCACAACTTTTAAAAAATCCATATATTAAAGAGGAAATTTCAAAGAATAGAATTGATGCCCTAGCCAGTTTGGCTCAGTGGTTAGCGTGACTGAAGGCTCCCAGGTTCGATTCCCGCCAAAGGCATGTCCCTCAGTTGCAGGCTCGATCTCCGGCCCCAGTTGAGGTGCTTCCAGAGGCAACCAATCGACGTGTCTCTCTCACATCGATGTTTTTCTCTCTCTCTCCCTTCTACTCTCTCTGAAAAAGCCATGGAAAAAAATATCCTCGGGTGAGGAATAAAAAAAATTTAAAAATTAAAAAATCAATAGAATTGACTGAAAATAAAAATACAACATACCAAAATAAGTTGGACGCAGCTAAAGCATTGCTGAGAGTGAAATTTAATGCTTGCATTAGACATGATAAAATGACTCAAGTAAATAATCTAAGTTCCTACCTTAAAGCACTAGAAAAAGAAGAAAAAAATAAACCCAAGTCAGTAAAGGGAACAAAATCAGAGTGGTTAAAATAGAAAATAAGAAAACATTAGAGAAAAATCAATGAAATAAAAGATTGGTTCTTTTTTTTTTTTTTAATCCCCACCCGAGGATATTTTTTCCATTGCTTTTTCAGAGAGAGTGGAAGGGAGGGAGGGAGAGAGAGAGAGAGAAACAGCGATGTGAGAGATAAACATCAATGTGAGAGAGAAGCATCAGTTGGTTGCCTCCCACACGTACCCAGACAGGGGACTGAACCTGAGACCCGGGCCTGTGCCCTTACCCGGAATCGAACCTGCAACATTTTGGTGCACAGGACGATGCTCAACCAACTGAGCCACACCAGCCAGGGCTCTTAAACCTCTGTGATTGTCCAAGCAACCTATAGTATTTTTTATAGCTTCCAGTGGTTGTGGGTGTGCCAAGATTAGTTAGTGTCCCAAAGGGGAGGATCTTAGCACCTAGATTCAGGCTGTTTGGAAGCTAGACTCTCATGCAGCAGCTTCTAAAGAATGCAAACATATTCCCACTGGCCACCAGAGCCAAAAGATCTGGAGGTGTCCCTCAGGCGGCATTCGCAAAAATTGGGACTCCATTTGCGTGTTTAAGCTCCTTTCCGGGAGATCCTCCCGAGCTGTAGTGTGGCAGAGGGAGTGTGGAACAATAGCAACCCTGGCATATGCTCCCCGAGAGCACCTCTGCGGCCTCTAGATGTGGGCTAAACCTGAAGCCTGCCCCTAAGTCGGCAGCTCCAGGGTAAGCAAGCAGGCTCTTTTACAGAAAGGCTGGGGGCGTGTTTCAATCTGTGCAGTGCCCTGGGGGTGGTGGGCTGTCACAAACTCTCTCTCCAATTGTTACAATCCCAGGGAACCCAGGAAATGCAAGCCCCCTGGCCTCCAGAGCCAGGTGGTTAAGGGACATGGCCTGGGGCCAGCCACAAAAACCAGGTCACCAGACTTGAGTAGAAGTTCCCCCTCTGGGAGATACTGGCACTCTGGGGCACAGCAAAGGGGGAGTGCAAAGATGGCACCTGCTGGCAAAAGAAAGAAGAAGAAGGAAAAGGGGAATAAAAAGGAGAAAGAAAAGGGAAAATAATTGTTGACCACTGGTTCTAGCAAGGCAGAGAGCGCAGAATACAGCACCTGGCCGCTGGAGCATGAACTTGGCACCCAGTGTAAAGAAGGGGTAAAAAGGGTGCCTGCTGGCTCTTGCCATGCAGAGAGCGAGCGAGACGATGTCACCCACTGTTATCTGGGAAACTGGGGTGTCCTCTTCCCCACTGGGCGCTGGTGGTGGGGTCCTTATTATATCTCGAGAAAAATAATTTTCTGAGACTGGCACAGGAGGATGAGTGATTTTTCTTTGCATGGAATTACATCCCTGGGCTTCCAAAGTCCTATTCCAGTCATAGAAGTGTAGCTGGGGTTTCACTAAAGTTAAAAGCAAAGCCAGTGTCCAGAGTTTCCGTTCCATGTTGCACCCTGGTCCAGTTCAGCATGAGGCCAGCAGCCGTCCATTAGTCCATTGTGTGGGGGGGACCCACATGGCGGTGGGTCACGTGGGCGAATGTCAGGAAACGGGGGCGAAAGAGCCCATCAGGCCTGGAGTCAAGCACAATACACCAAGAGGAACCAGGAGGGCTAAATCCTTTGTTTAGGGGATTAAGTTTCCCAAATTTCACGCCCTTGTGGTGGCCACATCCATTCTGGTCAACGACCTGTTCCTAGGTGTGAGTGACAAGAAAGTACTTTCCCAAGGTCACCCCAACTTTACTGGGCATGTGTCTGTTCCCTTCCCTCAGCGATCTGTAGGCCTGCGGCTCCCTGGGGAGAGTAAAGCCTTAGCTTCCTTAGGGGGGTAGAATTGGGATAGGGTGGGCTGGAGTTGGCTGTTTCCCTTCTCCCACCTGGCAGGCTAGAGCCAAGTTAGGCTCTGACAAGACCTCAGCAGGTTAGGCGCTGGTTAACTAGTTTCTCCTGAGGGCAGGCCTTGTTAAGAACAGAGTGCTTTGGTGTATTTAAAAATGGTGCCTTTCCCCTCCCTTCGGAACTGTGAGGGAATTTTTCTCCCATGTTTACTGTAAAAACTTGTCAAGCTCCTGCAGGTAAATCTCACGATATCACTGGACCCTCTGGAATTTTTAGCTCCAGAGAGTCGTTGCTGAGCCTCCAGCAGTTTGCCCATTGTATTTCAGGTTTTCCTGCCTTGGCCCTGGTTCCTGCAGCAGTGTCTGCTCCTGGGGCTCTGCTCCGGTAAGGTAAGGCGTTGCTCCCTGCTTCTCCTGACTGTGCCTCCAATCTTGGGGGCAGCTGTTTGCCCTATGCCCTCCCCTCTCTTGTGGATCTAAGAAGAGTTGCTGATTTTCAGTCCGTTCACCTTTGTACTTGTTGTTAGGACAGAGTGACTTCCAAGCTCCTTACATGCAAAACCAGAATTGTCTTGCGTTTTTTTAATTATGAAACATAAAGTACGAGCAGTACCCCTTTAGCTTTGTAGCAGTATTGGTGGTTAGAACACAGGGTCTTTTGGTGGTAACTTTTCTAGTCAATTACATTTCCAGTTTGAAGATCACTTAAGGCCTGTGGTAGGAAAGGAAACCTGACCTGTTGATGATGAATATGAGTGTATTTAATAAGACTTTTGCAGTACTTAAGGGATAGATGTTGGCTTAGATAAAATTAGGGTCACCTAAGGACCAAAGGAGGTAAGGAATCCTCATTGGCCTGCCAGGATTATTTCATAAGGGACTAATCAATGCTGACTGGAGGTGGAGGATTCAAGGATCATCAGGCTAAGTGTAGGACTTAGGACATGCTGAGTTCCTCAGAGTTTGGCTAGTTTGAATTTAAGAGCATTGTTTGCCTTAAAAAGCATTGTTTTATTTTTCCAGAGGCTTGAGGGTGGTAAAGATAGTAACATTTTAGGCTATGAAGTGAACTCCTCTATCACAAGAGAGGAACAAAGGGATCCCTCAAGTTGGGGAAATTCTTTCTGGCAGCAGCAGCTTGATTGCTGAGAAAAGCTTCTAACCATCCTGAAAACAAGAATTTCCCCTTTTCGTGTATAAAAAGGGGGAAAGGTGATGAATAATTGGAAAGTCCAAAAGCAAGAGAAGAGCATAGAGAAATATTTAGGTTTTGAAATGCACACGTGGAAGGAGAGTCCCAGTTAGGGGGATCTGTGCTGTTTTCTTACTCAAGGCTATAGAGAGAGGCGATAGTGAAAAAGCTAGCGAGCCAGTTCCAGCAGTAGCCAACTAACCCTAGAAACCCTCAGAGCTGTCTATTGTTCTCGGGGAATGGGGAATTGATGACGAGTGTTAAGACATTTAGGGGACAAAGTTTTCCCTTCAAGAGAGACAGCATGTCTTAGATAATGCTCTTGAGAGGGCTAAATAATTGCATTTTGTTTTTAGAAACTTTATGTCTGTTGTGGGCAAAAGCTTAGAGCAAATGAGTTGTCAAAACCGGGTAGGCAGAGAAGGAGGTCATCTACACATCAGATAAGGAAAGAGTTGCAGAGAAAGATTAAATTTCTCAGGTTTTCATTTAGAGTCCTAGAAAAATAATTAACCCCTATGGCATGGCGATAAACCCCTGAGGTGTGGCAATCTATGTGCATTGTTGATTTTTCCATGAGAATGCAAAAAGGATTTTGTGAGTCAGAGTGAAGGGGTGTACTGGGGAAAAAAACAAACCAAAAAAAAACACACACACAAAAAAAACAGAACATAAAATGAGGACTGTGAAGTGAGTGATATTAGATGGGATATAAGCTAGAATAGTACTGGGGTTAGGAACTAGAGGAAACCTGTGTTTAACTGTTTTATTGCTTGCAAGTGTTGGACTAGTCATGACTGGCCAAGATCCCCTGCCATTGGGATTCTTTACTGTGGGGGTCAGAGTATTACAGGATGTATTGATAAGGTCTTGAATCATAGGTTGAAAATTTTGGAAGGCTTCTAATTTTAAGTATGTTATGGTAATCTTGGGAGTTTCATGGAAGGGTCTATTCCTACTTCAAGAGGTTCAGTCTCATAGATTTGGCTTATGTCAGTGGGGTGAGCAGCCCAGAGGAAGTTAGGAATTTTAGTGAACATAGTTTGTACTGAAGTGTTTGGGGTTTTTTATAAGAGCAAGAAAAATCTGATGCTCAATGAGAATCATAAAAAGAAAAAGGTACATAGGTATGGAGTCAGGGACTTCAAGGGTGAGGCAATTGGGAGGGAGAAAAACCACCTGATATTTCCGTAGGAAAGTAAGTCTATTCCCAGAAAAATTACTGGGATAGTAGAGCTAAGCAGAAAGCTGTGCTTTGTAGCGAGAAGTACCAGTGAGGCAAAAAGCGACGTAGAAAAAGGCAAGTCATGCGGTAGGTTATCACGTCCCACTGCAGGCCTGGTTTGTGTACTCCCAGGGAGGGTAGTGGGAAAATAAAAGCTGTTCCTATTCGTTTTCTAGGGCTGACGTGGTACTTTGTTATGCACCACAGACTGGGTGGCTTAAACAAAAGAACTTATCATTTCACGCTGTGGAAGCAAGAAGTCCAAGGTCAAGATGTCAGCTCTTCCCAAAGGCGGTGAGGGAAGATCTGTTCTAGGCCTTCTCCTTGGCTGGTAGGTGGCCATCTTCCCTTTGTGTCTCTGCACATCCTATGTCCTCATTGCCCCTTGTCATAAGGACACTCGTCATATTGGATTAGGGCCCACCCCAAAACCTCATTTTAACTTGGTTACCTCTGTAAAAACCCTGCATTCAAATAAAATCACATTCTGAATTATTAGGGGTTGGGGATTCAATATATAAATTCTGGAGGAATAATAGTGTTAATGGTGAAATTGTTGCCTTGTGTCCACTAGGAAAGTGATAAGATGTCCATCAAGGGTGATGATTATTCCGACTTATACATTAACAGTTAGTTAGTTGTTGATTTCACTTACATGTGGAATCTAAAAGGCAAAATAAACAAGCAAGCAGACAGGAACAGACTCATAGATACAGAAAACATTTTGCTGGTTGCCAGGTGGGAGAGGGGTTGGAGGGATGGGTGAAAAAGGTGAAGGGATTTAGAAGTACACATTTGTAGTTACAAAATAGTCTGGGGATGTAAAGTAAAGCATAGGAAATATAGTCAATAATGTCATAATAACTATGTATGGTGTCAGATGGATACTAGAATTATTGGAGTGATCACTTCATAGGTTCTATAAATGTCTAATTACTATGTGGTACACCTGAAACTAATATAATATTGTACATCAACTGTAATTTAAAAATTTAAAAAAGGAGTGAGTTAGTTCCCCTAAAAATAAGGGTTTCTCTGAGGAAAGTCATTAAGAGATGGAGTTTTGGCTTCTTGCTCACTTTTGCATTTTAAGGTTGGTTAATACCAAATCTTATGTCCCTTTTCCTTATAATATCTGTAATTATCTCTATCTATGGAAGTTTTAGAGGGAGCAATTGTCCTGGCTTGTTCCCTTCAAATAAAGTTGTAATGTCTTGAGTTTGCATTGTTTTTGTTTTGTTTTATAAATATGTTTTTATTAATTTCAGAGAGAAGGAGGGAGGGAGAGAGAAAAACATCAATGATGAGAGAGTCATCGATGGGCTGCCTCCTGCGTGCCCCCCACTGGGGATCCAGCCCAAAACCCGGGCATGTGCCCTGACCAGGAATCAAACTTTGACCTCCTGGTCCATAGGTGGGCACTCAACCACTGAGCCACGCCGGCCCGGCGAGTTTGCTTCATTTTGATTTGACCTTTTCTGCAACAGAATCCTTGTGATGTGGAGCTAGTGTTTGTATTTCAGAGAGCGATCACCTTACTAATTTACAATGTGTTTTGAATAATCTCTCGAATTTCTAGTCATAGCCTTAATGAAGCTAGTGACTAAGGTGGGAAGGGTTCAGTTATTTAGAGCGAGACCACTTGAAGAGTGGCTGGCCCATTTGGCTTTTCAAACAATAAGGTGGCATCTCTGGGACCCACTAGTAGTAGAATAAGTTGTTATAAGTCATGGATCCCAAGAGAATACACCCCAAGATCAGTCTGAATTGATTACTAGATTATTCCCTATTTTTATGGAGGTCCAGAAAGACTTTAACAATAACATGTAAATCTGAGTGAGATCAAGGTGTTACTGGACAGGGACCCCCCTAAAGTGTGTGGGTTTTTGACTTCATGTAAGAAAGATTTCACAATACAAGTCCAGGTGATTTTGAGAGTGTGTTTATTAAAGTTGGCGACAGTGACACGAAAGAACTTAGGGTAGAAGGAACAACAGGAGAGAGATTAGGCAGGGCTGCTTTGCTCTCTAGAAACATTATAGGAAAGAAGTGAGCCAAGGCGGGGCTGCTGTTAGCTCACTGGAAAGTCAGAGGAAAGGGGGCCTTGGAGACAGGATCAGGGGGTAAGCCTGGAACGAGCTGCTGCTGCCCACTGCTCCCCTGGTTGCAAGTCTCATGGGAACCCTTAGAGTTTAGGAGGAAGTAAAATGTTCATGCCTGAGAAGGGGCATGGGTGTGCTCTAGAGCAAGCCACACCGAGTCTTTGTCCTAAGGGCTTTCTCTCTCTCTCTCTCTCTCTCTTTTTTTTTTCTGGAAGTTTGAATCTTAGGGGAGGATTTCAACAGAATATTCATCAGCTATCCAGATACATTTGTAATGTGCTGATGCATCAGATTGAGAGTATAGGGGAGCTTTAAATTATTCTTTGGTCTGTTTTACTATTTTACATTTATCTTGGGAATGTCTGGCTCTAATGGGGTATTTGTTATTTGCACCCGATTTTTTTGTCCTTGGGTGTAGCTGGCACAAATGGCATTAATTGGGTCTTTGTTCTCTATTTCTCAGACCAGGGTGGTTTAAGCTATGTATTCTCTGGTTAGGGAGGGGAGGTATAAACCATTTGCTCTCAAGTGTCTTCAGTTAGGGGAGATAAGGTCCTGTGATTCGCCAGCTGACTGTAAGTTGTTCAAATTGTTTGGCCTTCTTTAATTTTCTTGTCTCAGTTTCCCTATTCCACGTGCTCAGGAATTTTCTTAGCTTCTTACTATCCTTCCACAAAGGATTAAAGAATACCTGCTCAGGTGGGTGCTCAGTTCATTGACCTTTCCTCACAGGTTGAGAAGGACCCAATAAGGGTCCTTATCATTGGGAGTTGGGGGCAAAGTAGTTTCATGGAGACAGGGAGGGGTAAAACGGAAGAATAGAGACTGAAGAAAAAGAGAATCCACAGAAAAAGTAGGAATGGTGGGTAGGAGAAAGGGCTTGGTTGGTCACATGGTGAGTTCGGTGAGGACAGGATCCTGAGATTGTGGACTAATGGTAAAAGAGACAGTCTTTAAGAGACTGTACAGTTTCAGATAGACCAGAGATACTTTATTTTCAGCCTCCTCATACTAAGCAAAATAAGCTGACCATTGATGAGATCTTAGAGCACCAAGATTTGAAGGTGCGTTGTAAATAGACAGGCTTAGGGAAAATTCCAAGTGTCCCAAGTAGACCACTGGAGTTGTAAGTTGTCCTCTGTAAAATCCTGGCATTTTGGGAGGTAATAATCTGAATTTTCACCTTAGTGGTGAAGCATATAATTGGTGAGAATTCTGAATACCCTTGAGAGGTGGGTTGAGAGTTTCCTTTAATACTAAGGTTAAACAATAGCTTGCAACAAAACAAAACCAAGAGATGGCTATAGGCAATTCCTTATAAACTAAACATAGCCTTCCCATAGGATCTAGCAGTCACACTCCTTGATATTTACCGAAATGAAATGGAAACTTATGTCCACAAAAAAACCAGCACGAGTGTTTATAGCAGGTTTATTCACAATTGCAAAAATTTAACACGAACAAAATTTCATTCAGTAAGCGAATGGATAAGTAAACTCTTGTATATCCATACAATGGAATATTATTTACTACCAAAAATAAATGAGCGATCAAGCCATGAAAAGACAAGAGGAACCTGAAATGAATATTGCTAAGTGAAAGAAGATATCTTAAAAGACTATACACTGTATGATTCCAATTATATGACATTGTGAAAAAGGTGAAAATGTTACTGGAAAGGGGACCTGGCCCTGAATGGGTCTGCCTAGGGCCAGCAGGTAGTGTGTCAGCTCTTGACTTCATGCAAGAAAAATTTCACAACATGAGTCCAGGTGAATTTTAGAGGATGTTTATTAAAGCTGGGAACAGTGAAACAAGAAAGGGCTGGGGAAATGAGCCTAGGCTGGTCTCGCTAAGAAGTCAAAGAGCCTTAGGCTGGTTTAGCTCAGTGGTTAGAGAATCCACCCGAAGACTGAAGGGCTCTGGGTTCAATTCAACCCAAGGGCATGTATCACTGTTACAAGCTTGGCCTAGGTCAGTCTGATATGCTTCTTTCACATCAATGTCTCTCTCTCTCTCTCTCCCCTCCCATTCCACTCTCTCTGAAAGAGCAATGGAAAAAATATCCTTGGGTGAGGATAAAAAAAAAAGAGAGAGAGAAAAGGGGGCCTTGGGACTCGACTGGTGTGGCTCAGGAGATTGAGGTTTGATTCCCAGCCAGGGCACATGCCTGGGTTGCAGGCTTGATCCTCTGGTGGGGGGCATGCAGGAGGCAGCCGATCAATGACTCTCTCATCCTTGATGTTTCTCTCTCTCTCTCAAAACAAAACAAAATTTTTGAATTTTTATGAGTTTATTTGAGCCAAACTGAAGACGTACGCTGGGGAGTGGGATCTCAAATGCTTCCCCAACACAGGAAATCTTTAGGGCAGTGATACTATTCTGTAGGATACTGCAGTGACGAATACATGACGTTATATATTTTTCAAAACCCGTAGAACTATACAACAAAGAGTGAACCGTAATGTAAACGACAGACTTTAATAATAATATGTCAGTATAGGTTTATTACTTATAATAAACGCCTACAGTAATACAAGCTATTAATAATAGGGGAAACTCTGAGGAGGTGGAGTATATGGGGGCTCCTTGAACTTTCTGCTGGATTTTCCAGTAAACGTAAAACTAATCTTAAAAAGAAAATCTTTTATTTAAAAAATATAAACAAAACTTAAAAGGGATCTCCGCAGAACCGTGCAGGGTTTTAAAATTTTTCCTACAGACTCATGATTTCAAATGAGTGGCACCTCATTTTTCATAAACGCTATACGAAAAGCTAAAACATTGAAACTTTAGATTATAGGTACTGCGTAAGTACTTTTAATTATTCTACTAATAAATATGTACTCAGAGAATCCTATGTATCCTATGCAATTTGTCTCATGTAATCTTAAAATAACGCCATCAGAGAGTCAAACAAATGATAAATGTTAGAATGGCGTCTAATTTGTATTCCAAACTCAAAATTCTACCATAACACGCAATCGGTGAGAATTAACTATTTTTAATTTCGTCAGCGCTGAAACAATGAACGGCCGATAAATCTCGCGATACTATGGAAACTACTACTCCCGACATGCAAAGCGGCTTCAGCACAGCAGCCTATGCGCGTGGGCCTGAGGGCCCCGACATGCTTGGAGGCGCGAAAGGCCGCCTGGGCATCGTAGTTCTCCCGGAGGCCTAGCGGTACTGCCAGCGCGGCGGCGGCGGCGGCGGCGGCGGCGGCTCTCCCGGTGTCAGCCGGCGGGTCAGTGACCGCGAGCTGAGGCGGAGAAAGGGCGTGGAGCTGGAAACGGGTGAGTCGGCGCGGTCAACGCGATAAAGGCAGGTGGCACCTTGGCACGGGGCTGAGTCAAGTAGATGGACTCGGGTGGCTGTCTCTCCAGAGACACCGTTGTCGTTGCGACAGCGATAGCAGGGTGAGTGAGGAGGAGCCAGAGCCCGCTCCCAGCCTAACCCGTGCTCGCCCGCAGCTCCCGCCGCCATCTCCACCATGCAGTCCCGGGAAGACGCCCCCCGCTCTCGCCGCCTCGCCAGTCCCCGTGGTGGGAAACGGCCCAAGAGGATCCACAAGCCCACGGTGTCTGCCTTTTTCACGGGCCCAGAGGAGCTGAAGGACACGGCCCATTCTGCAGCCCTGCTGGCACAGCTCAAGTCCTTCTATGACTCTCGGCTGCTGTGTGATGTGACCATCGAGGTGGTGACGCCCGGCAGTGGGCCTGGCACAGGCCGCCTCTTCCCCTGCAACCGTAACGTGCTGGCTGCCGCATGTCCCTACTTCAAGAGCATGTTCACGGGCGGCATGTACGAGAGCCAGCAGGCCAATGTGACCATGCACGATGTGGATGCCGAGTCCTTCGAGGTGTTGGTCGAGTACTGCTACACAGGTCGCGTGTCCCTGAGTGAGGCCAACGTGGAGCGCCTTTACGCCGCCTCCGACATGTTACAGCTGGAGTATGTGCGGGAGGCCTGTGCCTCCTTCCTGGCCCGCCGCCTTGACCTGGCTAACTGCACCGCCATCCTCAAGTTCGCGGACGCCTTTGGCCATCGCAAGCTGCGATCCCAGGCGCAGTCCTTCATAGCCCACAACTTCAAACAGCTCAGCCAGATGGGCCCGATTCGGGAGGAGACTCTGGCAGATCTGACTCTGGCCCAGCTGCTGGCTGTCCTGCGCCTGGATAGTCTAAACATAGAGCGTGAGCAGACAGTGTGTCAGGTTGCCGTGCAGTGGTTGGAGGCGGCTCCCAAGGAGCGGGGTCCCAGCGCTGCAGAAGTCTTCAAGTGTGTCCGCTGGACACACTTTACTGATGAAGATCAGGATTACCTGAAAGGGCTGCTGACCAACACCACTGTGAACAAGTACTGTCTTGACCTTATTGAAGGGGCCCTGCAGATGAGATACGGTGACATGTTATACAAGTCTGTGGTGCCAAAGCCAGAGTGTAGCAGCAGCAGCTCTGTTGAATCTGCAGCAGAAAATCCACCCCAGAGGCTGGGGGTGTGTGCCAAGAAGATGGTGATTTTCTTTGGTCACCCTAGAGATCCCTTTCTGTGCTGTGACCCCTACTCTGGTGATATTTACAAAGTGCCCTCACCTTTGACCTGCCTGGCTCACACTAGGACTGTAACCACCTTAGCTGTCTGTATCTCTCCTGACCATGACATCTATCTAGCTGCCCAGCCTAGGAAAGACCTCTGGGTGTATAAACCAGCCCAGAATAGTTGGCAGCAACTTGCAGATCGCTTGCTCTGTCGTGAGGGCATGGATGTGGCCTACCTCAATGGCTACATTTACATCTTGGGTGGGCGAGACCCTATTACTGGACTTAAATTGAAGGAAGTGGAATGCTACAGTGTTCAGAGGAACCAGTGGGCACTGGTGGCTCCACTACCCCATTCTTTTATCTCCTTTGACCTAATGGTAATTCAGAACTATCTTTATGCTCTCAACAGTAAGCGTATGTTCTGCTATGATCCTAGCCACAATATGTGGCTGAAGTGTGTTTCTCTTAAGCGCCATGACTTTCAGGAAGCCTGTGTCTTCAATGATGAGATCTATTGTATCTGTGACATCCCGGTCATGAAGGTCTACAATCCAGTCAGAGGAGAATGGAGGCAGATTAATAATATCCCTTTGGTGTCAGAGACCAGCAACTACCGGATCATCACTCATGGCCAAAAACTGTTGCTGATCACCTCTCGCACCCCACAGTGGAAAAAGAACCGGGTGACGGTATATGAATATGACATTAATGGAGACCAGTGGATTAATATAGGTACCACATTAGGCCTCTTCCAATTTGATTCTAACTTTTTCTGCCTCTCAGCTCGCGTTTATCCTTCCTGTCTTGAGCCTGGTCAGAGTTTCCTCACTGAGGAAGAGGAAATACCAAGTGAATCTAGTACTGAATGGGATTTAGGTGGGTTCAGTGAGCTGGACTCTGAGTCAGGAAGTTCAAGTTCTTTATCTGATGATGATTTGTGGGTACAGGTAGCGCCTCAGTGAAATGCACAGGAGCAGCAGAGTTTGTTGTAGATAGTTTGAAACACTAAGGTGTTTTTACTGCTTTGGAAAGTATTTAAAAGAAATACCCTTTCCCTTTACTGGAAAAAAAAGTTGATTAATTCAGGTTTTCTTTAGAAAGGGTATTGTTTGAAATACTAATGTAATTTAATGTTACAGAATTTACGCACTCCTAAAAATAAACCTATTTAATAATTTACTGTTCTAAAAGTCCAGTATTGATTTGATTGTTTAATATGTTTATGTTTGATTATGCTAATTTTGCCTTCCACTCTGTTTAATGCCACAAGTACAGTAACTGGAAACTTTAATTTTTAAAATAGAAAACTGACTGGATAGGAATTACTAGATATGGTTTTGAAAGTATATATTTTCCTTCAGAACAGTATAGTAGAGTTCCAAAACTTTAAACTAGTGGGGTTTACAAAATGTGATCTAACTTAAATATAATTTGCTAAGTTTTAGTTTAGTTTCCTCCCCTTTCGTGAAGAAAAGATGCATATATGTTTAATGTGACTGAATGGTGATTTATAACGTGGCAGAATGTAATACTGTACAGAATGGCCATAAGCCCACTGATAGTAAAAACAACAAAAAACACAGGATTCTCCTGTTTGAAAAGAAATGTCAGTTTTAAATTTGTAATATAAAATGTGTATTTGCAAATACTGACCAAGTTTCCATCTGAAAAGAATTCCATTCTAGCAGTGTCACCAATCATCTACAAAACTTAAACGAAATCGAAACACCAGTAACTTGCTTTGTAGGTTCATATATTTTTATCTATACTTAGTACATGCTTCATTGATTCAGAGGAATAATCTTTTTTTCCATTGGACGTGATTGTGTAAATTTTTATCCACTGTCTTAAAAAGTTATTGTGATTCTTAAAATATTTTGGCTGTATAGTTTTGGTGTTCATCTTAGAAGATTTGTCAGCAAGATGTGATTATTCTTTACTGTTTTGTGAGGTAATAATTGGTTTTGAAAATATGTACAAGCTAAGAACAGTATTTTATTGATTAGTAGTTACTGTATCTATCAACTATAAAATCAAGTGCCAGAAAAGAACTTTAAAACTTTAAGTTTTAAGTATAGAACTGTTTTTGTGTAGCACTGAAATATTCTGTCAGTTTTGTAAGTCACTAAATGTTATTATCAGCTTAAAGGTATTTTTGTATTAAAAGTTTACAGTTAAATAACATAAGTGAATGATAGCTTTTGGGGCCAGTAGTGAAAGTATATTTCGTCTAAAATATTTCCCTAAGCAGTGGTATATATGGTTATTTTATTAGGGTATTTGTATCTGTTCTGAGTTTCTCTGTGAATCAACGCTTCAGTCTTTGTTTCTGTCACAGTATGTAAGGAAAAGTCCAGAAACAGAGACTAAATCCCATAAAACCAACATTGTTAAATACAAGAAAATATAAATGCTTACCTCTTGAGATTTACTAGATATGGTTGTCATTATTCATATACATAAGAAGTGACCAGATGCTAATAGTGTATAAAATTCTCTATACTCAATTACAATATTTTCCTAAATATTTTAATAACATGGTCATGCCTCATCTGTGTGTATTTGGTAGTGACAGAATACCAACATTTCATACACCGTGGCAGAGTACTGAGGCAAGTGCTCTCTCAGGTGAGAAACAGAACTTTTGAATGATATGCCATCATATGAAAAATCCAGAGAGGGAGCATGCAAGGCTTTAAAAAAAAGTCTTCTGAGCCATTTTTATTGGCCATTTGAAGATTTTACAGAACATTCCTGTTTAACATTTTTGGTGAAATAAAATGCTTGTCCTAGCAGTATGTATTCCTCAAAAGGTCAGATATGCTTTTAGTTGACTAAGGCTAAGTTTTGTTCCACTTGACATCAGGGTTGTTATAAGCACTGTGCTTGACACAAAGCTCTTTCTCAGTGGTGGGTTTTTGGAGGTTTTTTTGGCCAATTTTTTCTTTACCAATAACTTCTTTTGATAGCTTTCTGTGTTTTCATGTTGAAATAGGACAATGCTGATTTCATCCAAATTATTCATCTACAAAACTAAGGTATGCAACCAGTTTATAAAAGACAAATTCTCCAATTTGTCATTTTCAGCCTTTCAGTTAAAGCCTAAGCTAAATGGTAGTAATGTCTTCATTTACAAAGAGGTTTTCTTAGGAAGAATTTTGGTTTCGTGATATATTTGTGAATTATTACATGTTAACCATTATCTTATAGGTAAGTGATTTGTATGTGATTAGTTACAAATAAAACTGGTACTAAAACCTAGACTCTCTGACTTTTTAATTCAGTGTTTCTGCTGAATGTACACAACCCTTGCTTATACAATGAATGACATAACTAGTAGTGTTGAAACCCCTTCTTGACAGAAAAGCATCCTTGTTTCAGTTTTCCAATAAGTCATCACATCTTTTAGCAAATTCTCTGTATAGTGTTGTTTGCAGGACTACTATTTATAAGATTTATAATAACCTTAATTATAGTATTTTGTAAATTTTCCTATAATCTGAAGCTCAAAGAGCCCAAATTTTTGCAAGTTCTTTTTAGTTCAAATGATAAATGGCATTATGGTTTCCAAAAGGATGATGTAGAAATTAATTTAGCAGTTAGGTTTTCTTTAGTGGGTTAAAGATTGAGATTAAACTATAATAGCTCTTTTTATCATTTTTAATTGAGCTGGAATTTAAAAATTGTTTGTATCTGATCTTGCTGAGAATCTGGGGAAAGCTTTTGATCCATTGCCCCCAAAAAGCAAGTATTCATAATTTTATATTTTCAATTATTTATGACACTTTGGAAGCTCATCAGAATCAAGGTAAGAGCACTTGTGACAGTCTCTTTTTTCCATACCTACTTAAAAACTTCCTTCCACACTCTTTTCCTCATTCTAATGAACTTTAAAGGAACACTTATTTTAGTAAATTTGATAAAGTAGGATAATATCAAGAGGCAGAATTATTTATAGAAAATGTGACTATCACTAGGATACCAAGAGAATTAATATTTTTAGAACCGAGATGGTATAACATATACAAACCAACTTAATAGTAATATAAAATATTTAATAATAATAGAACAAAAGATCCTGTTCACAGATGCTGCCAAACCTCAGAGTACCATAGAGGCAATAGGTTTCATGCAGAATAGGGAGAAGGACCCCCTCCTTGACTCTGAGCACTTGTCACCCGGGTCTGTTTCACCAAACTTCTATTCCTCACATCTTCAACCTTTCGGATTCAATGTGGTCCTAGGTACGGGGAGAGTGGGGAACAGATGTTTTGCATAACATTCCATCTTTCTCCTGAAACAGCCTACCCTGTGGGGAGTCACCTGTCTCTAATGGAGTCAAACTTTTACATTCTTACTTCTGAAGCTAAAACTGCTGCTTAGAACCACCATATCTCAATCAGAAACATTCTTTTGGGATACACTATTAGTTAATTCTGGAACACTAGTTAAAAAGAACTTTATGTAAATCTCAGACAAAGTATTTCTTCCAAAACAGCTATGTTTGTGCCTTAAAGAAAGAAAAGAGCCAGGACTCTCAGTTGTGAGCAATATTACCTTAATTTAGATCATCTTAAGAAAATCAAATGGAATTTTTAGCCCATTGTAACTGAAAAATCCAGTAATGGCACTCGCTTTAGGCACAGCCTGAATTCGAATCTCAGTGTCTTTGAGGCTTTCGTTGTACAGAGAAGATATCACAGATGTTTTCTCTTACCTTATACATTAGCTAGGATCCAGGTGTGGTTATATATACAGAGACCCTATAGTTTTAATAAGATAGACTTTTCTCATACAAAAGTTCAATCCATTATGTTGGCCCTGATCTAGAAGGTCATCTGAGACCAGGTTTTCCTGTTTCTCATTCGGCTGCCCTTAGAGTGTTGTCGCGGTCCACATGGTACAAGCTGGTCCACCCTCCTGTTCATATTCCAGTCATCGGGAAGGGGGAAAGGAGAAGCGGAGGGCATGACCCTTCCCTCTAAGGGAAGTTGTGTACATCGCTTCCAGTCACGTGACATGGGTCAGATCTTAACTGCATGGCCACACCTCATTGCAAAGGTGCTTGGGAGAGGCAGGTTTTATTCTGGGTGAACATGTATATAGTTAAAATTCAGGGATTCCTTCGTATAGAATGGAGGAGAAATAGCAATCTGCCATTGCTATTTAACCATGCGTCAGGCCAGGTTTTATCACATGGCAGCCAAAATGGTAACACCATCCCAGGCGTTACTGCAGCCGACACAGCGTGGACCAGGCCTCCCACCCCAGAAAGACTTAGGGAGCTCCCTGGGCTCTTGCTGTTGCTCTGTACAGTAAAGGCAAGAGCGCTTGATCTTGTTTTGATTAAATAAAGCTTCGTAGACTAATTGCGTACTGGTACCCTAGATCATAAGCCGAAGTCTAGTGTTGTCATTATATCATGGAATGTTCCAACTTCCTAAAAGGAAAGAAAATAGCACTAAAAAATGGCTCTGTGTAATCAATGGCACTATTATCTTAAACAACAAATGTTGCTTCTGTTAAATAAATGAGATGTCAGAACTATAGAGTAATAATAAAAACTGGAAATTTCTTTGAGCAAGCTAGGCTATTTAGCAACATTCTAGCATTTTCTGTGCTTGGATCATTTTTGCTATGTGAATGTAATCTACTACTCTCCCCCTCTTGAAACCCGGATCATTAGCTACAATAATCTATTCAAAACTTGTTTTTTTGTGCTTGCTTCAGCAGCACATATACTAAAATTGGAACAATAGAGAAGACTAGCATGGCCCCTGTGCAAGGATGACACACAAATTTGAAGCATTCCATATTAAAAACAAAACAAAACTTAGTTTCTTGATGAATTGTTATACTGACTTCAGGTTAATCATGTCACATTTTGTGTTTGTGACAACTTCAAAAACAGTTGCTAGAGGATATTTTCAATAAGTGCTTCTGTCAAATACATGATATAACTCTTATCACTATAATTTTTATTACAAAAACCCATATTTTTAAAAAACACTAAAAAAACCCCCAAAACTCATTTTCATATAGAATCCTAACATCTGCCAGCAAGTGAAGGGTAATATTCCCATTGTAGTTTTGTTTCTATTCTTATATTAATAAAGACTATAAGACCTCATTTTCTGTTTCACTTCTACCAAATCTCTCATAAGCTTAAAGACAAGATTTTTCATATATACTGTGGGTTCTTCTCCATGTTCTGTACACACACTGCTTATTCAGTATCATGGTCCCGTTCCTTTCTTTCCTCTCACATGCTGGAATTATTCAGTTTATTGATTTGTTTACTCTGTACTATCTGTCTCCTGCACTAATTCTGTCATGGAGGGACCACCTCTGTCTTTTCCACAGGTGCTAACATAGTGCCAGGCATAGCACAGGCGTTTGATGAATATTTGTTGAACAAAGAAATAAATGTTTTGGGTGTTCCTTGAATTTACATGAGAAGCCATTGCATTTAGAGCTCTCATCTTTTTGTTCAATTTTGCAGCTTTGAGGGAGAGCTATTATTAAACTCTTTTGCCTGGTTGTCATAGCAACCTCCTGGTCTCCAGAGCTACAGGTTATTTCTAATGGGCATATTCTGCCAGACTACCAAACACTCAGTGTTTTCAATGATGGGGTAATGATGCTATTATAAAGCACATTTCTCACAGTATATATTTATCTGTCTTTTATAAAGATGATGGAGAATTAGCAAGTAAGTATGTTTAAAGCAATGCAAGCTAGGGGAAATAAAGCAGTGTGACACATGTCTCTGTTCTGAACCCTTTCATACTCCTTCAAGTTCTTTACATTCTCATAAGCACCTGTAAATTCAGGTGGGTTTTCTGTGCATGTTTTTAAGGAAGTTTTTAACTAATTGCTACAAAGCAAACTCTAAAGAGCTCTGTTACAGCTTAAATACTCTGTCTTTTTCTCTCTTGCTCATTTCTTAAATTTCATATTAAATCAGCAAATGATAATAGTGTTACAAAAATTGAGATTTGCTCTGAAAAGGTCCCAAATCAGGTACATCCCTCCCCCATTCCTTCCACTCACATTTTAGTGGCAGGAAGTGAGAAGGGTTTTATTAAACTGGATTAGTCATCACAGACAACTCATTATTATCAGCTCAATAAAACAGGGTATATCTCTGGGCTATTCAACTAGCCATGAACGTAGTTTTTAAAAGGCAGAGTCTAAAAGGGATTTTACGTGTATGTCACACTGTATTTTTTCTTCTGTAATTTTTGGTCAAATGTACTATGTAGAGTCAGGCACCATCCAGACCCAGGGTAGATCTCATAATAAATACTTCATTACACCTTTCCTCTGTACAGTTCTAACGCTTTTCTCATACAATTGTAATACCCTTCAGTAAACAATTGCATAACTTTTTCTAAAAGGAATTACATTGCAATTAGCTTACCTGGGCTTTAACATTACGAAAACAGTAACTACATCAATACATTCAACCGCTTCAATAAATAATATGTAACTAAGTGAAATATAAGTCATTCACAGAAAGACAACTACTATATGATTTCACTTATATGTGAAATCTAAAGAACAAAATAAACAAAACAAATAAGATAGATGCAGAGAACAGACTGATGGTCGCCAGAGGGGAGAGGCTGGGGGACTGGGTGAAAAAGGTGAAGGGATAGAGAGTACAGGTTGGCAGTTACAAAATAGTCCTGGGATGTAAAGTACAGCATAGGGAACATAGCCAATAATATTGTGATAACTATGTGTGGTGCCAGGTAGGTACTGGCAATATCGGGGGAACACTTGGTAAAGTATGCGATTGCCTAAGCACCATGATATGCACCTGAAACTAATACAAAATAATGTTGAATGTAAAAAAATTTTAAATAAATAATATGTAGTAGGGACGTCAGGAGGACAAAGAGAAAGATGAGGAGGGACAGTGTCGTGGGCAGCGTGTCAAGACTGAAGATCTTGGTACCTGAACCTTTGGGGTATTTTGACATATGTACTTTTAAGAACTTCATTTTAGTCTTCTAGAAATCTCCATGCATTTTATTCTTTTAAATAAGCACTGGGGGGAAAAAAAGCACTGAATATTACACATTAGGTAATACGTGAAACCTTTGAGACAGCTAAATCTAGATATCTGCCTACTATTAAAACTTGAAAATGGCATAATAGAAGGGAAGGTGTTGCCAGGGCAAGGATCAGATGTTCAGCCACACAGATCTTGCAACAACTGATAGACAAAATCACCACATCACAAGTCTAGTTCTTTTTGTTAGAAGTTGTATATTCAATTATTACTACTTCTTGATATGGTTGGGTTTAGGTACAGAATCAAATTAAGCAAAGCATCAAGAATCAAATAAACAAGCCATAATATTGACATATTAATTTACAATGAGAAAATACAACTTTTGTGATCAGGGGGAAGTTCCTAACTCCCGGTTTCTTCCTGGAGTGTGAAAAGTTTGGACAATGAATCTAGTGCCCCAAATGTTAAGAATGCCACCCAAGGGCCTGGCTCCCAAATCACATAGCCCTGGGAGCCAATCAGGCTTGTTATTTGCAAGTGCACCAGATCACATTAAACAAAGAAGCAATTTCAAATGAGCACTGAAGCACTTCCCACAGCTATCTCCTGCACCAACACAGAGGGAACAGGCAAAAACGCCCACCCTCCAGTTTCTCAGTGAAAGGGGTCCTACTGCATACTTTCCTGACTGCAGCCGGAAGGTCTGGCTTCTCTCTAGTCAACCTATATCTTGGTGCTGACCGGAATTCTCGCAGGAGCCTGAAGGAGCCCTTGGACACTTCCTCTCCATGCTCCCTCAAGCTCACTCCAACAATAAAACCAAATGTCCAGTTTCTCCCTGGAAGGACCTTGTCCACACATTTAGCACCCCAACTTTAATGGCTGCCACCTGAGAGACTGGCTCCCAAATAACCTAGCCCGACAGCTGACAGGGCTCAGCACTGCAAGTCCTCTGGCATCACATTAAAAGAAGAAGCAGTTTTACACAGAAGTGTGAACATGCCCCATGTCTATCCCCTTGGGCTAAACACAGAAGGAGCAGGCAAAAATGCTAGGCTCTCAGCTTTTTCCTAGAAGGTGTTTGCACACTTTTCCAGCTGCTGCCCAAGGGTTGGTCTTCTAAGCAGCCTGCACCTAGGAGCTGAGAAGGCATATGACTAGTAGTCATCTGAGGGCTGAAATGGCCATGTGGAAACTTTCTGTGCCTCTCCCCCAGCCATAAAACCAAGTCTCCAGCTGCTATGGAGAAAGGGCTTATCCACACATCCAGTGCCCCACCTTATATGACTGTAAGCTGAGGGACTGGCTCCTAAATTACCTAGCTCTGGGAGCTGACAGGGCTCAGTGTTCGTGAGTCCCCCGGGACCACAGAGAGCAAAGAGGGGAGAGGGAGAGAGATAGAAACATCATCAATTGGCTGCCTCCTGCACGCCCCCTGCTGGGGATCTAGCCTGCAACTGGGGCATTTGCCCTGACTGGGAATTGAACCAGCAACCTCCTGGTGCATGGGACAACGCTCAACCAACTGAGCCACACCGGCCAGGCAAAGAGGTATTTCTACAAGGGTGAGGAAGTAGGCTAAAACGCCCAGCTCCAAATTTCTCTTTGATAGGTGCTAGATTGCATATCTAACATCTTGACTTTCCTTGTTGCTGCCTGAGGGTTGGGTTTACATTTAACTTTGGGAACCTGAACAGGTAGGTATGTGGGCATTTTCCATGCCATTGGAGCATTAACAGGTCTTGGCACACCCTAATCTTCTGGAAACCACTAAAAACAAAGATGGTGATTTGGATGTGCACAAAGAATTGAGAGGCAGCCAGGCACTTGGGCCAAGCTGATTGGTGAAATTCATCTTCTACACAACACTACTCCTTCAAGACTGAGAGAGGTGGTTGTTTTATCTGATGTTCTGAAACCAACACGGAGAGTCAAAGAAAATGAAAAAACAGAGAAATGTGTTCCAAATGAAAGAATGTAATAAAATCCCAGACAAAAGACCTTAATGAAATTCAGATAAGTGATTTACCTGATAAAGTGTTTAAAATAATGGTCATGTCCGGCCAGGCATGGCTCAGTAGTTGAGCATTGACCTAGGATCCAGGTGATTGGGGTTCAATTCCCTGTCAGGGCACATGCCTGGGTTTCGGGCTCGATCCCCAGCAGGGGGGCGTGCAGGAGGCAGCTGATCAATGACTCTCTCATCATTGATGTTTCTATCTCTCTCCCTCTCCTTTCCTCTCTCTGAAATCAATAAAGATATATTAAAATAATAATAATAATAATAATAATAATAATAATAATAATAATGGTCATGAAGATGCTAACCAGGTCAGAAGAACCATATATGAACAAAGTGAGAATTTCAACAAAAAGAAAATATGAGTGAGTACCAATCAAATCACAGAGCTAAAGAGTAAAATAACTAATTTGAAAACTTCAACAGAAAGGTTCAAAAGTAGATTAGATGAAGTGGAAGAAAATGTTCAGCAAACTCAATGATAGGGCAGAGAAATTCATCCAATCAGAGGAGCAAAAAAAAACACAACACAGACTTTCCCAGAAAAAACTAAAGGAGGTCTCATCACTACTAGACCAACCTTACAAGAAATGCTAAAGGGAGCTCTTCAAGCTTAAATGAAAGGATACTAATTAGTAACATGAAAACATATTAAAGTATAAAACTCACTGGTAAAGGTAAATATAGAGTTAAATTTAGAAACACTCATATTGTAAAGATGGTGTGTAAATACTCAACTATATTATAAAGATTAAAAGACTATGGATGAAAAAAGAGATTCTATGGAAAATAACCTCACAGGGTGATCTGATCATAAATGACCACTGGGCAAGTCATGATGGGTTGTCATGCTCTAGGCATATAACTTTTTAGTAAAAGGTTTATCTTTGCCTTAAGCAAACCCTGTCCATTGTTTCTGTGCATCCAGGTTAACCACCCTCAAAAGAGCACATAAATTTGTTAACTCCTGTAATCCAATCCCCACCTTGCTTTTTTTGCATCTCCATGTAATCTTCCTTATGTTCCCTCCTTAATTTCACATGCATAGAAGAACCTCCAAGACTTATTCTCTGATGCATTTGAGATCTTGCTCCCAGCATATGTCATCAGTTTGGCTCAAAGAAACTCTTATCAAAATTCTCTATAGGTTTGGACATTTCTTATGTTGACAAAGGTATTAAAGACAACTATTGTAACGGTGCAGAAACCTTATTTTCTTTAATCTGGCCTTTTATTTTTCCCCTTTGACTCAAACTGGCCTCACAAAATGCCCTGACTCACCCACCTCCCCTCTCCCTTGCTTAATCATTAAGCCATCAGGACAATGAGATTCTGGTCAGCATCCCGTAATCTTAAAAACAAGGTCCTGGGTCTATTGATTATTGAGACGGAGCTTTCAATCAAACTAAACATAACATCTCAACTTCAGTTGTGTTCAGCTCTGAACCAGGTACGTGGAACAATCTCGCAGAAAAAATTCTTGTGAAATTGGACAGAATAAGCCCATGGCTGACATCAGGACCAAATGCAATGATCAATTACCCCTTACCCTAGCACCACCAGTCAGTACAGACCACAACCCTAACTCTATTAGTCACCATGATTAGTGATTTTTTCTGTATATAATCCATCCCCTGGAAGCCATGGGAGAGCCAGGTCTTTGAGCATGAGCTACTTGTGACTCTGGGCGTGGCACCATCTCCTTAATAAATCTTTACTTTCTCCACTGCAAACTACTGTTCATGTCTTATTGGGCTTTGATGCATGCAGGCAAATGGACCCCTTTCAGTCCTATAACACTAGTCACAGTAATTTGCTAATGAATACACAATATAAAAAGATGTATCTTGTGACATCAAAAACATAAAATGTGCCCTGGCTAGTTTGGCTCAGTGGTTAGAACATTGGCCCGTAGACTGAAGGGTCTTGGGTACGATACTGGTCAAGGTCATGCACCTTGGTTGCAGGCTCACTCCCCAGCCCTGGTTGGGGGCTGTGTGGGAAGCAACCAATTGATGTGTCTCTATTACATCTCTCCCTCTCTCTCCCTCTCTCCCCCCTTCTCTCCTCTTCTACTCTCTCTGAAAAACAATGGGGAAAAAATCCTTGGGTGAGGATTTAAAAGAAAGAAAGAAAAAATATAAAATTTGGGGAAGGAGAGTAAATATGTAGAGCTTTTGGAATGAAAGTAGATTTTTTAGCTTAAAATAGACTTATAATTCTAAGGTGTTCTATGTAAGCCTCGTGGTAATTACAAAACAAAAACATACGGTAGATACACAAAAGAGTCAAGGAAGAAAATTATCAAATCACAAAGGAGGACAAGAAGAAAGGAACAAAAGACATATCCTTACATATAAGTAATCACTTGAATACAAATGGACTAACTTATCCCATAAGGAGACTCAGAGTTGTTGCATGGATTAAAAAAAAACCAACAAGACCCAATTATATGTTGCCTTCAAGCTTTAAGAGCATGGGATGGAAAAAACTATTCTATGTGGGGAGAAATAAGATGGCAGCGTAGGTAACAGCTGCACCCGCCGCCTCCCGCAACCACATCAAAATTACAACTAGAATACAGAACGACCATCACTCAGAGCCTCCTGAGACCTGGCTGAACAGAAGCCCCACAACCAGGGACCTGAAGGAGCACCGAGACCGGGAGGAGGGGCGGGGACGCGGGCGGGTCGGGCTGAATCAGAGATGCTGCGGGGCCCAAACCTGGTGCCGGGCTTGAAACCCGGGAGGGAATCTCGGCGGTGGGGGTTTCCCGAAGGAGGGAGGGGTCCTAGCCCCACAGCAGGCCCCCAGCCCAGGGCTCCAGGGCCAGGAAGAGATGGCCCCACAACTCTGGGCTGTGAAACCAGTGGGGACTATCACTGGGGGACACGGAGGCTGCTGGAGCCCCAGCAGCTCCTCCTAAAGGGCCCGGCACAGACTCACTCGGACGCTCCCTCTGAGCCCAGCGCCAGGCAGCGGCCTGAAAGGACCCGGGACACTCGGGGAGGAAGTAACCTGCCTGAAATCGGGGCGAGAGCTGGAAGGGCGGCTTCCTCCCAGGCAGAAGGGCTGGCGGAGGCCATTGCTCCTTTGGCGAGTCCTCCCCGCACAAAGCCAGCAGGCAGGCTCCACATTTGAGTCTCCAGCACCTGACTCGCACCTTTGGCCCCGCCCCGTGATGCCTGGAGGCCCCGCCCCTCCCCACCTGCAGGCTCATCCAGGCCATTTCCAAGGGGTTTTTTGTGCAAGTGGCCTCTCGAGCCTCCTGCTTAGGACTTTCCTAAAATCTCTCAAACAAGCAGCAGGTTACCCCATACAGCTTGATAAGTGGCCCCAGGTCTGGCACTAGTGGCAGCCTGCATTGGCTCATAGCTTGGCCTCTCCTGGACAATGCCAAGCCCAGCACAAGTAGGAGGCAACTATGGTTTGCTGTGTAGCTCATGCTGGGTGGCCCTGGGCAAGGCACTGGCACAGGCTAACTTTGCACCTCCCAGGAAGCCCCAGAGACAGTGCACCTGGTGGTCAGACTCAACCACACTGGGTTACAGCCCTACCACATCTACAAGTGACACACTCAAGGGGCACACTTGGTGAACATCAAAGCTACACTGAAGTAAATCCTGCTCCATAGGGATGTCTCCAGCACAGCAGCTCTCTGGCCGTAGTTGCAGCTGGTCCTCACAGCCCATTGGCCAGGGTTCAGTTCCTCTCAGTGACGCAAACAGCAACCAAGGCTCAACTACAACAGGTCAGAGCACACAGCCCACACAGGGGAGCACCTGAAAGGCCCAGTTCAGGTGACTGGAGAGGCTGAGCCACTGGATCCTATAGGACACCCACTACACAAAACCACTCTATAAGTTCCAGGAGACATAGCAGCTCTACCTAATACATAGAAACAAACTCCTGGAAGCAGCCAAAATGTGGAGGCAAAGAAACATGTCACAATGGAAAGAACAGAAGAAATCTCTAGAAGAGGAACTAAATGAAATAGATCCAAGCAAGCTAACAAACACAGAGTTCAGAATTTTGTTTATAAGGATGTTTAAGCATATTATTAGGGAAATAACTGAGAAAATCGATAACATAATAAAGTACCAATTTGAAATGAAGGCTACAGGAACTGAAATGAAGAATAATTTACAGGGAATCAATAGTAGAGTAGAGGATGCTGAGAATCAAATCAGCAATTTGGAACATGAGGAAACAAAAAACACCCAACCAGAAGAGGGAAAAGAAAAAAGAATCCAGAAATATGAAGATAGTATAAGGAGCCTATGGGACAACTTCAAGAGGCCCAACATTCATATTATTGGGGTGACAGAAGGGGAAGAAAGAGAGTATGAAATTGACAACCTATTGAAAAAAGAATTACAGAAAACTTCCTCTACCTGGGGAAAAAAATAGACTTACAAGTCCAGGAAGCACGGAGGGTCCCAAACAAGGGAAACCCAAAGAGGCCCACAGCAAGACACATCATCATCAAAATGCCAAAGGTTAAAGACAAAGAGAGAATCTTAAAAGCAGCAAGAGAAAAGCAGTTACCTACAAGGGAGCACCCAGACGACTGTCAGCTGATTTTTCAACAGAAACTTTGCAGGCCAGAAGGGAGTGGCAAGAAATATTCAAAGTGATGAAAAGCATGGAACTACAACCAAGATTGCTCTACCCAGCAAAGCTATCATTTAGAACTGAAGGTCAGATAAAGAGCTTCTCAGACAAAAGCTAAAAGAGTTCATCACCACCAGACCAGCACTACAGGAAATGTTGAGGGGTCTTCTTTAAGAAGAAGCTAATGAACAAAAGAATCTGGCA
This sequence comes from Miniopterus schreibersii, assembly GCF_964146895.1. Taxonomy (NCBI): domain Eukaryota; kingdom Metazoa; phylum Chordata; class Mammalia; order Chiroptera; family Miniopteridae; genus Miniopterus; species Miniopterus schreibersii. The sequence goes on along the minus strand of NC_138102.1, from coordinate 70,313,832 downwards.
AACTAAACACATCCAGAGACATTAACGCATGCAACAGATGACCATATTTCAGAGGAAAGAGGGAAGGGGGGGTGGAGGGTGGGAAGAGATTAACCAAAGAGGTTATATGTATATAAGCATAACCCATGGACACAGTCAATAACAGGGTGAAGGCCTGGGGAGGGGGTGGGAGCGAGGTGGAGGGGGTCAATTGGGGGGAGAAATGGGACACCTGTAATACTTTCAACAATAAAGATAAATTTTAAAAAGAAGCCCAGCTGGGCGTGGCTCAGCGGTTGAGCATCGACCTGGGATCCAGACGATCAGGGTTTGATTCCTGGTCAGGGCACATGCCCGGGTTGCGGGCTCGATCAATGACTCTCTCATCATTGATGTTTCTATTTCTGTCTCTCCCTCTCCTTTCCTCTCTCTGAAATCAATAAAGATATATTAAAAAAAAAAAAAGAAATAGTGGTGATGGTTGCACAACATTGTGAATGTAGTTAATTCCATAAAATTGTACACTTAAAATGAATTGTACATTTAAAATAAAATTTTATGTTATTTTTAAATTATGTCAATTTTATGTTATTTATATTTTACCAGAATAAAAATAAATTATTAAAACATAATATTTTCCCTCTTCTTAAATTCCTGAAAGGACTGCAATACCAGGTCAATGTGCTGAGTTGACAGAACAAGCTCCTATTCCATTTCCCTGCTCCAAAAATCCATTTAATATATTGTCCTAGGATAGAGGAGGTGTCAGATATTAAACTGATAAGAATATATACTACACTTGATCTTAGCCAATAGGCCAAAATCTATAAACATACTTTTTAAATAGAGGGTTTTTTTGTTTTTAATTAGTACAGATGAAATAAAAGAAAACAGCTTGGTAGAATCAATAATGGAGTGACATTTTAAAATTTTAGGTTTTTTATAAAATACTTTACTAAAAACTACTTATTAGTTAAGCCATGATTCAGGATCCCTGAGTGGGCTGTACCCAGGTCCCCCTTCATGTCCCTGGGAGACAGATGGACGAGGTAGATGGAGCTAGTTTAGATTTTCCCAGGAAATGTGCCTTCTGCCGGGCTGTCCTCCCAGGCCAACACCCACGGTATGGGGCAGAGGGACCTGTTTGCACATGAGTACCATTCTCACACAGAGACATCAGCCTTTTTAGCAGTCATTGCCTTCTCACAGAGGTGAAAGTCCAGGTAGTTCTGCCAACAGTTCCTGGTCTGGTTCTGGTTGGGGAAGCAGCTGTTAAAGAGGACAATCTGGTAGTTCTTGATTTTGGTCTTGATGTCTTCTGCCCTGTTGCTGACTCCTAAAGACACCCCAAATTGAGCTCGCAGCTCAATTTGACCCTCAGCAAAGACCTTTGAATTTTAGTTTTAAGCTCAGTAAGTAAAAAAATAGTTACTATAAAAGTAAACATCGTATGAATTCCAAATCATAGTATGTTACAAGTGAAGTGTATAAAAATAATGACTGTATAATTTTGTACTCAAGCCTTGAATCTCTATGATCTAGGAATCAAATAACTACTGGCTTTCTTACTACTTCTCTCACTCTGCTTCATCTACATCATCTTTGCAGCCTTCTAGTCCTCTGCTCTTAATTGTTTCTGGTCTGCTAGCTCCTGTTATGGCCATTTTGTCCCTGTGCATTGCATCCAGTCCTTGTATGATGTTGATGACTCCCAAATCTGAATCTCTGGTATATTCAGAGATTTCTCCTGAGCTCCAGAATATATATCCAGTTATCTTGTTTCATTTATGTTCATGCTGAACACCTTCCAGACCGAACACTTTATCTTTACCCAATCTCACTTCACTCAAGCTGCTTCTCTTTCCACATTTTGTTTCCTATTTCCATGAATTGCTTCCTGTCCACTTGGTTACCCAGCCAACAGCTCAGACATCATATTTCCCTTGCTGCCCACATCCATTCAATTACTGAATCCTATTAAGTCAGCTCCCCAGATAGAGTTATAACCTACCCACTTTCCTCCATCCCTCCTGTGTAGCCCAAATATGTGCTGGCTTGGACTTCTATGATAGCCTTGCAACTGGTTTCTTTTCTGATTCAGGACTTACTACATTGGAGTTCACAGACCCCAAAGTATTTGTGGACTGAATTCACAGAATTCATAAACCTTGTTGGGGAAAAAATTATCTTTATTTTCACTAACCTGTACCTAAAAACTTAGTATTTCTTTTTTATGAATGTAAACAATGACTTTATTACCAATAAAAATCATAAGTATTTTCATATCACATTACATTGATGCAAATATCTGAAACTCATTTATATTTATTTGTTTTTTTGAAATTTGGTAGTTATTAATAACATCCACTGGTCTGTTATTAATAACATCCACTGGTAGTTATTAATAACATCCACTAGATCTTTTTATTTAAATATGAAGGACATATATTACTATCTTATACTTAAAAATATTTTGGTAACTGTATTTTAGAATAATTGGTTTTGTATGTAATCCTAATAGATTTATTGAGATGTAATTCACATACCATATAATTCCCCTACATAAAGTATATAATTTAATAGTTTTTATATATTCACAGAATTGTGCAACCATCACCACCTCAATTAATTTCTTTTTCTGACTTGGAGTGGTGAACACATAATACAATATACAGATGATGTATTATAAAATTGTACCCCTGAAACCTATATAATTTTATTAACCAATGTCACCCCAATAAATTCAATAAAATAAGATATAAAAGCAAAAAAAAATTTTCATTACCTTAAAAAGGAACCCTGTACCCATTGGCAGTCATTTTCCACTAATCTATTTTCTGTTTCTATGGACATTTTAGGCCACTGTAATCATACAATATGTGATCTTTTGTGTCTGGCTTCTTTCACTTAGTGTAATGTTTTCAAGATTCATCCATGCTGTGGCATGTATCACTACTTCATTCCTTTTTATGGCCAAATAATATTCCATTGCATAAATATACCATATTTTATTTATCCATTCTCATTTGATGGACATTAGGGCTTTTTAGACTTTTTGGCTATTATGAATCATGCTGCTATGAACATTCATTTATAAGTTTTTGTGTGGACACATAATTTCAGTTCTGTTCTCTTGGGTATATGCATGTTTAAATTTTGAGAACTGACGCATTAGTTTCCAAAACTGCTGCACCATTTTGCAATCTTATTAACAATGTAGGAAGATTTCAGTTTCTACACAGTAAAAAATTGTTATTATTTCTTTTTTTATGTACTTAAAGTCATCCTATTATATGAAGTGCATTCTCATTGTTGTTTTGGTTTGCATTTCTCCAGTTATCAAATGCCTAATGATACTAAACATTTTTTTCATGTGCTTCTTGGCCACTTGTATATCTCATATAGAGAAATGTCTTCTCTGATCCATTGCCCATTTTTCAATTGGGTTGTCTTTTTATTGTTAAGTCGTTCCTTCCTTAGTTTCAGCAGGCCAGGTTGCTCAGGGCCTCAGGGGTGGAGCTTCCTTCCAGGGTGGAAGGACTGGGGCATTAGAACAAAGTATCCTGCCAAAGAATATTATTCTCCAGAGTTAAAATATAATGGGCCCTGCCAGATAACTCACTTAGTTAGAGCCTTGTCCCATATGCCAAGGTTGCAGACCAGTTCGATCCCTCAGGGCACATCCAAGAAGCAACCAATGAATGCATAAATAAGGAGTATGGCAAATTGATGTCTGTCTCTCTCCCTCTCCCTCTCTCTTTCTCTTCCTCCCTTCCTCTCTTTCTCAAAATCAATTTTTAAAAAATCTAATGGAATTTTCCCTGGTAAGTTTTGCACTTGCTTGGGATCCATGAGTCCTTTCTTCTTTCTAATTTTTCCCTTTTGGGATGGGGATGTCTATCCTATGCCTGTCCAACCATTGTATTTTGGAAGCAGATAATTTGTCTGGTTTCACAGGCTCCTAGCTAGAGAGTAAATTTTTGCCTTACAGTGAATCATAGCTTGAGTCTCTTCTACACTTAAGATTATATTTAGGTGAACTTTGGGACTTAGAGCTGATGCTGGAATCGGTTCAGACATTTGAGCTGTTGGGATTGCAGTGAATCTATTTTGCATGTGAGATGACATGAACTTTGGGGATCTAGATGGTGGGCTAAATTGTGTCTCCCCCAAATTCACGTGTTAAAGGCTTAATCCCCAGTATGTCTAAATGTGATTGTATTTGTGAAACTGAGGGTCCTTATGATTTTGATTAAATTTAGTTTTAAATCCTAGCTCTAAAAATCACCTCTTCCCCGGTCCCCCACCACTCCCAGAGACCTAGCCTTTCCCCGGAATAATCAACAACTCTGGGGGCAGCAGGAGGCAGTAGCCCCCACCTGACTAATGGTGACAGGGTCCCCATCTCTGGCAGCTAAAGATAACATCTTGACCTAAGTTATATCTCAGCTCCTGAGCCCTAAGGTGAAATGACCCCCTGGCTACTTTACCAAGAGATGCTGGAGCTGTTCTCAAGACCTGAAAAAATAACTCATTACCTTTACCTCACCTCCAACCATCAGCTCCCAACACAACCCCTAACATCTAACCCAGAGGTGGCTTGTGATTCCCCCCCCCCATGATCTGTAAACTACACATCATTGGGGAGTTCCTGCTTTTCAGCAGTAGCTCCCCTTTTTCCCGGGTGATGCTATTTAGAATAAAATGGCCAACATTTCTCTATTGCAATGCTTGGTGTCTCTAGCACCTGGTGGACAAGCTCTTTCTGTTCTGTAACACAAATGGCAACTCTTGCGGGACCCAGCCCAGAGTGGGCTTTCTGCCTGCAGCTCAACCCTTGGCTGGTGGGGGTCCCTCCAGGTTCTGTGGGAGCAGCTGCCTGGACTGATTGTTCGGTGGGGACAGGCCTGCAGCGTTCACCACGGACCGGGGATGGCCGACCATGGAGCTTTCATTTTGCAGTGAGAGAAAGTGAGTACTTGGGTTAGGGGGCATCTACTGGTGAGTAACCTTGTGGATAAATATCCCGGGGACACCCCTGTGACTTTTGGTTGGGGCCTTGAAAGACTCATTTGGCTTGGTTTGAGGATCCCCCTATTGGTTGCATTAGAAAAAGGCTCCTGAGAGGTTACAATTAGCAGCTGGGGTTGATTACTGGAATTATATCTGTTATTTGTTGAGTTTGTGTCTCAACTCAGGTGTGGAATTTTGTTTTCAACTGGAAACTGGTTTGGAATTTGGTTTAGAGCTGGCAAATTAAACCCAAAAGTATTGTATAGTTGGGGGAAAATGTATGAGTGGGAGTGAGATATGTTGTTTGTTGATGTTATTTGTTTTACAGCATGCAAAACTTTGGCCATCTGAGCAGAATCTTAAATTAGTTCATCTGCCAGAAACATAATCTGGATCTAGTTTTTCTCTGAGTTTTGAATCGTACCTGGAACATAAAGGCTAACGATTTAAAATGAAAACTATGAGATCTCTATTAATGCTTATCTGTATGTTTATGTATGTCTACATGTGTATATTCTAGATATAGCATATTTCTACCGTTGCATGCTAATTTGTAATATTAAATTGTCTTAAACAAGTGCTTATATGAGAATGCTCAAAAATAGAACATTCTGTGCTCACTTTGGCAGCACATGTACTAAAATTGGAATAATACAGAGATTAGCATGGCCCCTACGCAAGGATGACACATAAATACATGAAGCGTTCTATATTTAAAAAAACAACAAGTTAACCCAAATGCTTTTCAGAATCACATGATTTTGGAAAATATTTGATATTAAAGCTGGTCCTGAGTTTGGTTTGGTTAAATAGGGATATCTTTAGACTCATCAGCATTAATTAATAGTTTTACTTTACCTGGGTTTATTAGTCAAATAAGTAAGTTCATGTTATTTCTGTTGCAAAATTTGTCATCAAGAAAAATAATTTGGTATAGGAATATTTTTATAAGTAATCTAAACTTAATTGTTAGGAGAAAGTAAATTAAATAAATGTAAATGATATAAAAAGGTTTCTTTTAACTTAACTCTTTAGCAATAATTATATGGTATGTGTACTTAAATGATTTTCTGAATCTCTTTGGTAACTTGAAACTTTAGAATTTTACTATGTTAAGTGAAATGATTAAAAAACAAAGGAATACCTAGATATTTCTAAATAACATGAAGTACTGAAACATTAATTGCTAGGGAAGTCTAAGTTTACCTACTTTTGAACTGTTATTACAGAGAAACTAAAGAATAAATTTAGATCTGTTAATGAAAATGTTTGTCTTTGCAAGTAAAGGAACCTACATTTCTAAAGGTTATGAAATGGATTCATAAATTTGCCAATCTAAAGAATGCTGGTTACTTACATTTTAGTTGTCAGTAAAAATTAAGGTTCTAAGCATTATAAATTCTAATTAATATGAAAAGAAATGATGTGTGTTTTTAGTGAAGGCAGGTATAAACTATGAAAATACATTTTGGAGGAATTAAAAGAAAGTGGTTTGTTATAAAATAAAGTTGGTTATTTTAATAAGTAAGAAAAGACAAACTAAGAAGGATTAGCATAGTTGTAGAAGGTCTGTTGGAAAAGAAATTTTATGTATGGTCAAGCTGAATAAGCTTAAGATAAATTTAATAAAGTTAATTTAAGTACCTAAAGTGAGCTAATAAAGAATTAAAGCTTGGTTCTCTTTCACACTGTCAAAAGGACAAAGTTTTTCTATATTGTTTTGCTCCAGATAAGATATGAGGAGTTTTCTACCTAGAAAGCAAGGGTTCCATATTTTGTTAAAAATTTTTGTGTTTTTAAGAAAATTTTCTTAATGAGATATTGATTACTCAAGAAAACAATCTTATCAGTTCTAAGAACTAGGCTTTGATAATAATAGGTAATCTGTATTTATGTTTGACATCTTTTATTTTCACTTTGACTAAATGGATAACTTAATATTGTTTCATAATGATATATAATCTTTATGGTCAAACTTCCCAGGGTGCAGGATGTGGAAATGGCTTTGGGTTATTTCAGTGGGTCCCTGGAATGCCTCAAAGATTTGTTCCCTCTATATAAAAGAGAACATTTAAACTTATTAGGCCTATTTGATATACTAAAATTACATGGAAAGCTTTGTCAAATAAAGAAATAATAATTATGTTGTATTTGTATGTATATATTTTTATAACTAAAAATGAATTTTCAGGAGATTATAATCTCCAAGAGTCTGCAATGTCCTGGTATATTATTTTCATTTGTAATTCTAGTTGGTTTTAAAAAATGTTGTGTTGCAGAGAAAAACAAATCTTTGTCAATTGCATTATAATCAGATCTATAATCATGTCATTTTAAGTTTCTGTCATTTATAGACAATCATTATTTTACTCTGATACTTTTGCAAATGTGTTTTATCTCCAGAAAGATAGAGAGGACTCTGGTGACTTATTCTAAAATACAGGCCTCTGAGAATAAACTTTCAAATCATACCTTTAAAATGGGTAAAGATTTATAGACCTCCACTGCATAACTGTATTCATGAAATGCTGGCAAGTGATCAAGATGAAAAAGAATTGATTATGTGGCACTGAGTGAACTGAGAATGATTATGATTTTTATGAATTTTTGTTTAAACTATTGCTGATTTTTAATCTTTTGTTTTCCAGATGAAAGGAAACCTGTTTCCCTTAAACTACTATGACTTAGCAATTTGTTAAAATTATACCTTATTAAACAGAGTAAAAACATTTATTTATTTTTCTCCATATTTGATCCCTCTAGAATTCAGGAACTTTTAATGAATATTTTTATTTTCATGACAATATGATTATTTGCATAGGTCAATAAGAATCTGTTCTCAAAATAGATCCAGAGACATAGAAGCATGGAACAGATTGATGAATCTCAGAGGGAAGGCAGGGGTGGGGGAGTGGGTGGGGAGAGATTAACCTAAGAACTTATATGCATAACCCATGGACACAGACAATAGTGTCGTGAAGGGGGGTGCAGGCGGAGGGCATCAATGGGGGAAAGGGGGACATTTATAATACTTTCAACAATAAAGATTAAATATTAAAAAAAAATCTGTCCTCATTATAAGAGGATATAGTTGGAAACTGGTTTTCATTATCAAGGCTTTGACTGGAATGTCATGTTTGAGAGAAATGCATAGGCTCAGATATGGCAAGACAGCTTTAATGAATTAAGATTGGCTTGTAGAGGACAATAAAAACTCTTGGAAATATTGGCCTGGTATCTTGCTTACATGGTTCCCAGCAGCCTTACCATGTGAGTAAAGAATGCCACTTTTTTTTTTAAAATCCTCACCTGAGGATATTTTTTCTTTCTTCTTTTTTAAAAAAAATATATCTTTATTGATTTCAGAGAGAGGAAAGGAGAGGGAGAGAGAGAGAGATAGAAACATCAGTGATGAGAGAGTCATTGATCGAGCCCACAATCTGGGCATGTGCCCTGACCAGGAATCGAACCCCGATCGCCTGGATCCTAGATCGATTCTCAATCGCTGAGCCACGCCCGGCCGGGTATGAGGATATTTTTTCCATTGCTTTTCAGAAAGAGTGGAAGAGAGGGAGGGAGGGAGAGAAAGAGAGAGAGAGAAAGAGAGAAACACTGATGTGAGAGAGACACATCAATTGGGTGCCTCCCGCATGCACCCCGATCAGGTCAGGGATCGAGCCTGCAACCAAGGTATGTGGCCTTGGCCAGAATCGAACCCAGGACCCTTCAGTCCAAGGGCCGATGCTCTAATCACTGAGAAACCTGGCTAGGGCAAGAATGTCACTACTTGGCAGATGCAGAACACTTGAGATATTTTAGGGACCACAAGAAGAGAGGAACTCACCCAAAACCTATAGGCATTGCAGGCAACACCTGATGGCAAGTCTTTGCCTTAGCTTTTCTGGCCTTGAGAGGTTTTTTAAAGTTAAGTCTGAATATTCCTTATGAAAGATCCCAGCAAAGCAGATTTAAAAGTGCCTCTATGGTCAAGTTTATTGAAACTGGGCTTTGCAAATAAATTAGTCTTAATTTGGATATCTTTGGTAAAAATAGGGGTGATTCTAGAGAGAAAAAATTATGTTTCAATAAAAACTATAATATGCCTTTGTGTGGACATTACATTCTAGTGCTGTTCATTTTCTTTTGGGTTTGGTTTTGTTTTCTACTTGTAACCTGGACTGGATACTGAATTCTTCTAGCTTCTAATATTTGCCTATGACTCTCCAAAACATGTTTCCAATTTTTTCCCCATCCTTTAACTAGAAACCATTGAGAACTAAAACTGCCTTTTTCCAAAGCTATGCAAGCTAAAAATGCACAACTTGGTATAAAATTCAGAAAATCGCCACAATGTTTAAGTAATGTATGACATCATCACTCTGATGATGTCAAAATATAGTGATGATGTCATACATTTCTTAAGCTCATGTCTGAGTAATCTTAGTGACTGATGATGTATAAGCCACACAGCGTGTTCACCTGGGCAACTGATGACATCATCAGAGACATTTCAAACCACAAAACATACTTCCGGCCTTACATCTAGAAATCTTGACTGACAGCCTTACAAACTCAGAAGCTGGTTTGTAATTTGCTCTGAATATTAACCTTTGTTTTTCTTTTGTTTCTCATATCTCATCTTTAGGACTAAAAACAGGATTCCCGGGGAAAAAGCAAAAATTATGGTAGTACCGATATTCATGGTAAACCTGGAACTAAAAAATATTTTCAACTAAATGTAAGACAGTTTCATTCCGCGAATACTGTACCCCACCAATCAAGTTTTCTTTAATCACTTGTGCTTTTGGCATATGTCTAAGAAGGCTTTTTCTAACTTTAGGTTATGAAGATTTAATTCTATGTTTTCTTCTGTAAAAGTTTTATAGTTTTACATTTATGTTTATGATCCATTTTATTCTATTTAGTTTTTATTTATTTTTAAAAATATGATTTTATTGATTTCAGAGAGAGGACTGGAGAGGGAGAGAGAGACAGAAACATCAATGATGAGAGAGTCATTGATCAGCTGCCTCCTGCACGCCCCTCACCAGGGATCGAGCCCGCAACCCGGGCATGTGCCCTGACCGGGAATCGAACCACGATCTCCTGGATCGTAGGTTGATGCTCAACTGCTGAGCCACGCCAGGCTGGCTATTTTGACATCATCAGAATGATGATGTCATACATTTCCATTTGAATTTTAGGATCAGCTAGAAGTTTGATAATGATTGTGTTGAATCTAGATCAATTTGGTGAACATTTCTGTTTTAACAGCATTAAGTTTTCCAATTCCTTTCAACAATAACTTGTAATTTTCAGGGCACATAGCTTGTACTTTTCTTGAATTTATTTCTAAGTATTTCATTCTTTTTGATGCTATTATAAATACAATTATCTTGTTACTTTTTCGTATAATCCTATGTATTTTATTTCTGTCATTTAAATAATTATTCTGAAATGAGATCGATAGAGTTCACCAGATTATCAAATATGTCCAAAGGGCAATAAATAAATACATAACTATATAAATACATAAATAAATACAATTTAAAAACCCTGCTATATGTTGCAGCCAGTGATCTTTATAAAATGCAAATCTAATCATGTCTTTTCAATGATTAATGCTTTTAATTGTCTGTCCATTTCCTTCAGATAAAAGCCCAATTTCCTTAACATAGCTTGTAAGCTCTTTAATGCGTTGCCACCACCACTTGCCTTTCTGGCCCATCTTGTGCCTCTGTCTCCTCTTCATACTTTGCACTCCAATCATGTAAACTACTTTCAGAACCTTGAAAACACCCTTCCTCTTCCTCTCCTCCAGACCTTTGCATGTCCCTCGTCCTGTAACTCTCTTCTCTTTTATATTTTATAATTCACCTCATGGCCCAGCAAATTCTGGCTCCCTTTTCAGTTCCCAGATTAGATTCCATTTTCTCCAGGAAGCTTTCCCTGACTCTGACGTCTGGGCTGGTGCTCCCTGGATGAGCTCTCAGGGCCTCCAGTGCTTTCCCTGGCACTGTGTGTGTTAATACTTGCCCATCAACTTGTCTGTATCCTCACTAGATTGTATCACAGCAGGGGTCTGCCTCTTTCACTGTTTTCTCTTGTACCCTGCTGTCAGGGACAGAACTTATCTGGAAAGACATTTCTAATTCTGATGTGTTTTATTATCCTCAAGCCTTTGTAATCTCCACCTTTCTATATATAATACCACGATTTCCCCACATTTTAGTCTGAAAACATTGGGATTATCTGTGTTTCTTTTTACTTTATCACTAAATTGCAGTTAGTTGTCATACTTGCTCCCAATCTCTTTTTGAAAAGGAGTTTTCTTATGTAGATTTTATAGATTATACTGTAGATAAAATGTTTATGCTTGGCTACATTGCAAACGATGTCCCACTCTGTCAGGTATATTGATAGTGGGGAAGAGTGTGCATGTGTGGGGATGGGGCACATACGCAGGAACTCTCTGTCTTCCTTTCAATTTTGCTGTGAATCTAAAACTGCTTTTAAAAAAATCCGTTTTTTATTTTTTATTTTAATTAAATTTATTGGGGTGACATTGGTTAATAAAAATATATGTTTCAGGTATACAAGGCTACATCATCTGTATATTGTATTGTGTGTTTACCACCCAAAGTGAAATCTTCTGTCCCGACTCATCCGCCCTTTACTTCCCCCACCCCCACCCCCTTCCCTCTGGTGATCACCATACTGTTGTTTCTATGTGTTTTTTCCCCGCTGAATCCCTTCACCTTTTTTACCCAGCTCCCCAATCCCCCTCCCCTTTAACAGCTGTCGGTCTGTTTTTTGTATCTATGAGTCTATTTTGTTTATTTTGTAAAAATATCCCTGTTTTACAGATGAGAAATTGGAAGTACAGAGAGGTGCAATAACTTGCCTGTCTTACTAAGGCCTGCCAGGTACAGACAGGGATTGGCAACGAGTCAGTCTGGCACTAGAACTCTTGTCTTCAACCAGTGCACTTTTCCTTTTCTGAATCTTCCTTCTTTCACTTAAGAACGTATCTTGCAAATCTATCCATGAAAGCACACACAGAGCTCCTTTTAAATGAGCCAGTTTTGTGGACCTTGAGGCTGTTTCTAATATCTGACTTAGGAGGAATGCTACATTAGTCTTACACTTGTCACCTCACGTGTGAGTAATTACAAGATAAATTTCTGTAAGTGGAAATGCCAAGTTAAAAGATATGGCTAACAGATACTGAAATTTAAAAATTTGACATTTTGATAAATTGCTTCCTATAGAGGTTGAATCAATTTATACTGTTCTATGAATATACATGTTGGATATGGTAAAGTAGGCATGGCCATTAGAGATCAGAATGAGGCTTGGAAGAAACTTTATTATACTCACAGATTTCAGAGAGGTCACCAATGCCACATAGGGTCGCAGGGAAAGTACCAGATTTTGATGCAAGACAGGAGTAAGGGGAAAGTCTAGGCCGAAGCCTTTTTAAAAAAACTTTGTTGATTGGAGAGATGGAGGGGGTGGAGGGGAGAGAGAGAGAGGTGAGGAGAAACATAGATCTGTTGTTCCACTTATTTATGCATTCATCGTTGATTCTTGTATGTGCCCTGACTGGGGATGAAACCTGCAACCTTGGCATACTGGGAGAATGCTCTAACCAAATGAGCTATTTGGTGACGGCCTAGGTCAAAGCCTTTATTGGCATTTTGCAGAAAAGGCAAGGCAGGGCAGAGCATTCTGTTTGGGATTGGCCAGTTTGAATAATTCCTGTGGACTTTGGGCTATAGTTACCTGGTATCAGGCCCTGGGATGACTTAGGGCAGAAGAAATAATGGCTTGGTGTGAGTTAGATAAGGAGGTGGCAGGGGCGTGGACTTGGGATTGATTGGTTTATATATTAAAGATGTGCTCTGGGGCAAGCCCTTTGCCATCGCTAAGACAGGGATATCGAGGTTCCCCTGGAGTTTGGAAGCGGGGTGGGGGGTCACCACCGCCCCTAGCTCCCAACCAGCTTCTTCAAAGGCAGGAGGGCAGAAGGGTGCCACCCTGGTCCAGGGCGCTCACGGGGACCCGAAGGAACTAACGGGTCTTCAGGGCTCCTGCAAGCCCCCCCCCCCAGTTCAGTAGGCGTGACCCCCACCTCCGGGTGGCTGGGCCCCGCGGCGGCTCCCCCCGCCCCCCCCCCGCACCCGGCGCCCGCGGGGGGACCGCACCTGCCACGGGGTCGGCGATCAGGCAAGTGAGTTTCGACCGGTAAATCGGCGCCTGCGAGAAGCGTTATTGTAGCGAGTTCTCTCGCCTGTTTAAAAAGATGAAGGGTCCGCAGGGGGGGCGGGACGGGGGCGGGGGCTGTGCCGCGGACCTGGCGCTCGTCTTGCTGACCCGCAGCGGGGTCTTCGTAAAGCGCTTGGCTGCATAGGTGAGGGTGCTGGGCGCCCCCCGCTGTGAGCCCTGGGCCCCTGTTCTCAGGTCCCCGAAGAGTCGCTTCAAGGCTGGCACGCGCGAGATGTGCTCTCCTATCATCGCCACCACTTCCAGAGGCCTCCGATTAGGGACCGTGACACTCAGCAGACGTGCTTCATCTCCAAGCCTCGCGGCGCCGCGAGACGCCCGCGTTTCATCGTCTCCACTTCACGGGTGGGGAAGCCGAGGCCCGTGGCCGGGCCGCGCGAGGCCCCAGCAAGCGGCCCTGCTCCGCTGATGGCACCATCCTAACGCTGTGCGGGAGTCCAACCGCAGCAAAGAAACGGCAACAAAGATGAAACGAGGGTGAAAAGGAAAGAATAGAGTAAGAGGGGAACTGGGGGGGGGGGGGGATTTGTTAAGCCTCCTAAATTTGCTTAAGGTGCCAATCCCCTGTGCCAAGTTCTCTTACAGTGCAGCTCCCCGACCATAAAACTGTAATTTGTATACACAGAACACCCTCTATTCTGTTTCTCTGCTTTGTATTTCTTTTTTATTTATTTATTTATCTTAAATATGTTTCTATTGATTTTAGAGAGAGGAAGGGAGAGGGAGAGAGAGAAGCGTCAGTGATGAGAGTCATGGATCGGCTGCCTCCTGCACGCCCCCTACTGGGAATCCAGCTGCACTCCAGGCATGTGCCCAGACCCCGAATCCAACCTTGACCTCCTGGTTCATGGGTCCACACTCAACCACTGAGCCACACAGGCCAGGCTGCTTTATATTTCTTTACAGCATTTATCCGCTTGTAATAGTCTATATAGTTTATGCTTTATTATACACACACACACATACACATACATGGAAGCTCCATGCAAGCAGCAAATTTTGTGTTTGCCGTTATATTTCTAGTAATCCTAGAAGAGTGCTTGGCCCTAGCAAGCTCTCAGTACATGTTTGGGGTGAGGGGGAAGGGAGGAGGCCTACATCTTTTGGGACCTAAGAGCATTCCGCCCGACAGCTGAGAATACAGCCAAAGTAGTAACAGGAAGAAAGTAGGAGCCAAAACCTTTGGTGCCAGATTTGAAAGAGCTAAGTAGTCAATTTTTAAGAAGACTTAAAAATATATGCTTGTGAGACCATGCTAGAAAATAGGTTTCTCTTATCCATCTTGAGAAAAGAAAAAAATAAATAAGCCCTTGGGAAAAAAAAAAAAAAAAAGACAGGGATATCCCTGGAAAGGGGTAGCTAAGACAGGGATAGCTCTGGCCAGCAAGCGCTTAAGATACCAAAACATAAAAAAAGATCGAAAGCATATACTTAGCAGTTATAATGCCACCTATTCTCTCACATCTTCACAAACATTAACAAATTACTTGATCTTTGGTAATCTGATTGGTGAAAAATGTCTTCCGATTGTACATTTATCTAAATTTCCTTTTTTGATTTTTCTTGATTTCATTCATTTACTAAACAAATATGAAGTGCTTCTGACATGCCATGTACTTATGGTACGTGAACAAAAGAGACAAAGCCCTTGCCCTAAGGAAGCTTACATTTCAATAAATGTGTAGGGCCCATAGGGAGAAAACGACAAAATTTAGAGAGACATAAAAGAACTAAATGAAAGACACTGTTGACAGAATCGTTATCAGAAAGAGGGCAGTTATTACTAACTCAGCAGGTGTAGCATGAAATCAGCCTTTTTGGGGGAAGGCAGAGGTGTCAACATGGCAAAATGTTACTTGAATAATGGATATGGAAAGATAGTATGAGGATATCTGCTTTACCAGGTATTAAAATATAAAAGCACAATAGTGAAATTAGTGTGGTAATGGCACAGAGACAACCAGAAACAGATTCTAGTTTGTGTATGATATGCCTATATAAACAAGTACCGTACTATTCTAATGATTAGTTTCTCAATACTTAAAAATCAGGTAGAGTTGTTCCCCCAGTATAGTTTTCAGAATTTATAAAAACTGCATTAAAAACCAAAAATCACTTTTGGCTATTTGGATCATGCTTTGAATGTTTCATCCAGAGAGCAGACTTCATAGATCCAAGTGTCATAATGGTTCCCACATACTGCCCTTGTTAACATCCTTAGGGAAAACCAAACAAAAATCCCCATGGTGGTCTCGGGGGAAGGGAGTCGGAGATTACTGGGACTTTAAAAAAACTTATTTTGCTATTATTTGTATTTTTATATTTATAATAAAAATATATCACTTTTATAACCTCCCACCTATATCTATATACAAATATAGATATATAAAATAGAAAAATTAAGGGAGAAATGACCATACCATTTAACTTCTGAAAAAATCTATGTAAGTTGATAGGTTTTCTTACTCCTTCAAAGCAAATAGGAAAGTACTATTTTTTACTATTCAATTTACTAAAATTTTTGTTAAGTCTTTTCTGAGCAACCTTTAAAATCAGTTTGTTTAAGGAGATTTACCTTCAAACTTCTAATACTGCCTTATTACAAAGGTAAAAGAGTTAGTTTAAAGAATGCATCAAAGAGCCTTGGCTGGGCGGCTCAGTTGGTTGGAGCACTGCCTGGCACACAGAAAGGTTGCAGGTTTGATTCCCAGTCAGGATACATTCCTAGGTTGTGGGCTTGATCCCTGGTCAGGGAAGGTTTGAGAGGCAACTGATCAATGTTTCTCTTTCTCTCTCTGTCTCCCAAATCAATAAACATATCCTCAGGTGAGGACAATAAAAAATAAGTAAATAAAAAGAATACAATAAAGAGAAACACTTTACACAGTGAGGTGTGGTTTTAAAAATGTTTTCAATTGTGTACTTTGTATAAACTAAAGGTGAGTAAAATATAGCAGCATTCTATTTACAGTCTTACCATCTTTTCCAACTGAGGAATCAAGGAACAAAATACATTACTTAGCTAGATGACAAATGGGCTATAGAGAACCTAAAATACTTCTTTATACATTCATTAAATACCCAAATAAGTAAATTAAACAAATGGAAAAACAAATCTCCAAATACTCTCTCCAATGCTAAGTTGATTCTGATATGTATTAGAAAAACAACAAAAACACCCCAATTTTAATTTACTCTTTCATAAAGTTTTTAATAAGCTATCATTTTCTTACATGTACACAAGTAACCTTAAAA
The DNA here is from genome assembly GCF_964146895.1 of Miniopterus schreibersii. Classification (NCBI taxonomy): domain Eukaryota; kingdom Metazoa; phylum Chordata; class Mammalia; order Chiroptera; family Miniopteridae; genus Miniopterus; species Miniopterus schreibersii. The sequence goes on along the minus strand of NC_138102.1, from coordinate 70,297,299 downwards.
AGACAAATATTTACTACAAACATTAAATACTGTACAATTTATAAAAAATAGAATTTTAAGAATTTGGAGTAATAAAGAGAAAGTATCTACTTCAAATTGATTAAATAAGAATGGTCCACTTTTTAAGAATACTTAAATTTAAGAAATTTAACCAGAAAACAAATTTCTAATTTGTGTAAGGAAGGGAACACTAAAAACTTTTACTGAAGCCTGAGACCTTACTATTTTTGTTCAAGCCTTCATCTACAGAGTTTTAAATAAACCTTAAAAAAGATTTTCCAGTATATAAATATTTTCCAGATTCACAGTGGGCTGTGAATCTTCTCTTATGTGGTCTGATTCTTACTTCTTGGATAAGAGTTAATATCAGTGTATGAAAGTAATGCATTTTTAGTGCAGGATAAGAATGTTCATATGAGTAAGAATGGAATAAAGGTCTTGCTTTCCAGTATATATAAATAAGGCTGCTAAACAGAGTGCATGACTGGGGGGAAATGACTACGGAAGAATGTGAAGTTGTGAATAGGGATATGCCTTGCTTTCATATTCCCAGTTCCTAACATCAATACCTAGCTCAAAGTAAAAGTGCTTAAGCAACGGTTGTTGCCTTGAACTAAACTGGGCAAACGGTCATTTGTGCCCCCGGTCCCATTTGCACTCTACCTGAGCTGCCGTCCTTGTTTTTGGTCCTTGACCTTAAATTGAGTGACATAAGCCAATATGCATATACTTCCTACATTAGCCTTTGACAGGATTCTAAGAACTGAATCCATGAGTGGGCTGTGAATCTTCTCTTATGTGGTCTGATTCTTACTTCTTGGATAACAGTTAATATCAGTGTATGAAAGTAATGCATTTTTAGTGCAGGATAAGAATGTTCATATGAGTAAGAATGGAATAAAGGTCTTGCTTTTCCAGGTTTTAAAAAACAGATACATAGCATCTTATGACAATTAGCATTTTTTAGACACTGAACATAATACACTGTAATACAATGCAATGTGGTAGGCTTCCATTTTAGGAACAAAAATAAATTTCACATGAAAAAAGATTTATTTTAAATTCACATAAAATACATTTAGAATAAATCTAAATTTTTAGCATTAAAGTATTTAGAAATAACACAGAGAAGCTTTTAAGAATGTTCAAAATGCTCTTTTCCAATTATTGATCATCGCCTCGTTGTCTCAAATTTCTAGATTTTCCATTTTCAATTCTTCTCTTTTTGAATACTGGGGCCACTCCATCTGCCATGACTCCAAGAGAAGTGACTGTTTTTTCCTTAAAAACCACTTTGGGTTCCCCACCAACATCAGCTTCTGAAGTTGATACACATTCATTTTCAGTGCTTGGAAGTTCTAAATCTACCTCTTCACTGGAATAGAAAGTAAAAATAAAACCATTACTTGACAGAGTAAGACAAACTTTCACATAAATGGTCGGTAAACCAAAGTCCCAAGATCGTCTTTCTAATAGTGAGAAGTCAGTCATTTTGGCGTAAGAAACTATTTTAAAATACATTATATAAGATATTGAACACTTAGTTAGGTCGACACATCAGGAAAAGTCCCATCTATTATTTTATTCCTAATGCACAAAGCATTTGTTCTCTAAGGAAATGTTTGTGCTTATGTATGATTAACAATACAAGTTTTGTAGGTAAATAAGTGAGAGGTATTTATGGAAGCTGGTTTTACCGTGGACTGACAAGGACTCTGGGGGCTCACACAGCAAGCACAAGATGAAAACCATGGAATCTCAATGTCCTAGTATAGTAAAGACTACATGTGGTTGTTTGCCTAGTGCCCTTTTACTAAGGAACTTCAACCATCCACATGGTTAGTATAAATATTTAGTTGACTTGTCCAGAGATCAGTACCTGCTTAACATAAGCCTATCATGGTATTCTACCCTCTACATAATAAACAGCCCATGAAAGAGCAAGTAACTCATGCCACACCCATTATTCTCATCCACAAGCTTTTTGAACATGGACCAGAATGATCATTATGTTTAACTTTCCAGTGGCTAGAAGTATAAAACCTGGCGGGAATAACATATTCTCCCTATTTAGAGAAAGGAGTTCTACAGAGATTAGGAATGGGAGATGGAGAATTCTGCCAATATTTCAGGCCAGGTCAGTAATTCTGAGGCCCAGCTCAATTCCTGCCCCTACTACAGCTTACAAATAATGCCTGAAAACTTCCCAAAAGTGGGGAGAGATTTTTACATCCAAGTTGAAGCTAATATAGGTTACCTCAAAATTGCAATCCAAAAAGATTTTCTTCAAAACACATTTTAATAAAACTGTCTAAAATCAAAGGCAAAGAGAATTTAAAAAGCAGCAAGAGAAGAAAATTTTACTCATACAGGAGAATTTCATAAGGCTATCAGAGAATATCTCAGCAACAATGCAAGCCAGAAGAGAATGTGATGATATATTCCAAGTGTTGAAAGAAATACAATGCTAATCAAGAATGCCTGGCCAGTTAAGGTATCTTTCAGAAATGAAGGCAAGATAAAAACTTTCCCTAACAAAATGAATCTGAGGTTATTCTGCCTTACAAGAAATGCTGAAAGGAGTTTTTAAAGCTGAAATGAAAGGCTGCTAATGACTAAAATAAAAATATACACACACAAAATGGTACAGATAAGCAGGTTCAGAATACACAAATACTATATTAGGGTTGTGTGTTAACTACTTAATTCTAGTATAAAGGTTAAAAGACAAATACACTAAAAACAAGACTAGCTAAAACAATTTAATGGGTACACAATATATAAAGATGTTAGTGCTGACATCAAAAACATAAAAGGGGGCCCGGCCGGGCATGGCTCAGCGGTTGAGCGTCGACCTAGGATCCAGAAGATCGGGGTTCGATTCCAGGCCAGGGCACATGCCCGGGTTGCGGGCTCGCAGCCGATCAATGACTCTCTCATCATTGATGTTTCTCTCTCTCTCTCCCTCTCGTTTCCTCTCTCTGAAATCAATAAAGATATATTAAAAAAAACAACAAACAAAACATAAAAGGGGAGTAAATAAAAATATATTGTTTGTGACCAAAAATATATTGTTTGTGACTAAAATATATTGTTAGTGTAAAAGAGACTATTTTATATATATAATAAGTTTTATATAAGCATTATGGTAATCACAAAACAAAAACCTAAAATAGATTCACAAGATATAAAAGGAAGGAATCAAAGCATACCGCTGTGCATAATCATCAATTCGCAAAGGAAGGCAGCAAGAGAGGAAAAAAGGAAAAAGGGAACTACACAATAGCCAAAAAACAATGAATAAGATGGCATTGGTAAACCCAAATATTATTCTAAATTTAAATGGATTGAAGTCTCCAATCAAAACGCACAGAGTGACTGAATGGATAAAAAAATAAGAACCAACCATATGCTGTCTACAAGAGACTCACTTCAGATTTAAGGATACATATAGGCTCAAAGTGAAGGATGGAAAAGGGTATTTTATGCAAGTGGAAACCAAAAGAGATCAGGAGTAACTATATCAGACAAAACAGACCAAGCCAACATGGAAACAAGAGACAAAGAAAGTCATTATACTATAATGATAAAGGGGTCATCACGAAGATATTAACAATTGTAAATATATATGAACCCAACATTGGAGCACCTAAATATATTAAGCAAATACTAACAGATCTAGAGGGAGAAAGAGACAGCAATACAGTAATAGGGGACCTCAATAAACCACTTTCAACACTGGACAGATCATCCAACAGAAAAATAAAGAAACACTGGACTTGGAACATACTGCATATCAAATGGAACTAACAGACATATATGGAACATTCCAGCCAATCACAGCAGAATACATTCTTCTCAGGCACACATGAACATTCTCCAGGATAGAGCATATAAGTCACAAAGAATTCTTAGCAAATTTAAGAAGACTGAAATTATACCAAGTATCTTTTTCAAACCACAATGGTAAGAAACTAGAAATCAATAATAGGAGGAAAGCTGGAAATTTCAAAATATGTGGAAATTAACACACTTCTGAATAATTAATGGATTAAAGGGGAAACCAAGTGGAACTCAAAACATATTTTCAAAAAAATGGAAATGGAAACACAATATATCAAAACCTATAGGATACTGCACAAGTGGTTCTAAACGGAAAGTTTACAGGGATAAATGCCTACAGTAAGGAATAAGAAAGACCTCAAACCTAACTTCACACCTCAAGTAACTAGAAAAAGAACAAAGGCCAAAGTTAGCATAAGAAAGAAAATAACAAAGATCAGAGCAGAAATAAATAAAATAAAGACCAGAAGAACACTAGAACAGACTAAGAATCTAATAGATGGTTTATTGAAAAGAAAAACAAAATTGACGAATCTTTAGCTTGACTAAGAAAAAAGGAAAGATGCAAATAAAATCAGAAAGAGACATTACAACTGGTATCACAGAAATACAAAGAACAGACTACTATAATTACATGCCAACAAACTGGATAACCTAGAAAAATATGGATACAACCTACTGAGTTATGATAAAATAAAAAATCTGAACATACTAATAACAACTAAGGATACTGAACCAGTAATCAAAAACCTCTCAACACAAAAAAGCCATGGACCATACCTAGCCAGTGTGGCTTAGTGGTTAGAGCACTAGCCCATGCACCAAAGGGTCGAGGGTTCGATCCCCAGCTAAGGGCACTTACCTGGGTTACAGGTTCCCTCCCTGCCCCCAGTCAGGACATAGGCAGGAGGCAACCAGTTGATGTCTCTCTCCCATTGATGTTTCTCTCTCTCCCCACTCCCCCCTCCCTTTCTTCCTCCCTTCCATTCTCTCTGAAAAGCAATGGAAAAAAATATCCTCAGGTGAGGATTAAAAAAAAAAAAAAAGCCACGGACCAGATGGTTTCACTGGTGAATTCTACCAACCATTTAAAGAATTAACACCAATCCCCCTTCAACTCTTTCAAAAAATTGGAGAGAAGGGAACACTCCCAAACTCATTACAGGAGGCCGGCATTACCCTGATGTCAAGTCAGATAAGGACAATACAAGAAAAGAAAACCACGGGCTAATATCCCTGATGAATATAGTTGCAAAACTCAACAAAATAGTGGCAAACAGAATTCAAGAACCATTAAAAGGATTATATACCATAACAAAGTGGGATTTATCCCTGGGATGCAAGGATGGTTCAACATTTGTAAATCATTTGTGAAATACCACATCAATACAATGAAAGATAAAAATCATGATAATCTCAACAGATGCAGAAAAAGTATCTGATAAAATACGCACACCCTTTTACAATAAAAATGCTCAACAAATTTGGTATAGAAGTAACACAGCTCAACATCACAAAGACCATTCAAGACAATATCATACTTAATGTTGAAAGATTGATTTTCCTTTAAGATCAAGAACAACAAGTCAAGGGTGCCCATTCTCACCACTCTAATTTAACATAGTACAGGAAGTTCTAACCAGAGTAATCAGGAAAGGAAAATGAATGAATGAATAAATAAATAAATGGCATCCAAATTGGAAATGAAAAAGTAAAATTGTTTTCAGATGATATGATCTTATATATAGAAAATCCTAAAGACTATACAAGAAAATGGTTAAACTAATCAATGAATTCAGTAAAGTTGCAGGACACAAAACATACAGAAATCAGTTGCATTTATATGCACTAAGAACAAAACATCTAAAAAAGAAAGAAGAAAAACAATCCCATTCACAATAGCATCATAAACAATAAAATTCTTAGTGATGAATTTAACCAATAAGGCAAAAGGTCTGTACAAAACTATAAGGTACTGATGAAAGTAACTGAAGAAAACATAAACAAATAGAAAAATATTCATGTTCCTGGATTGGATGAATTAATATTGCTAAAATATCCATACCAGTCAAAGCCATCTATAGATTCAATGTTTTAGTGAAAACAATTCCAATGGCACTTGTCACAGAAACAGAAAAAATAAACCTACAATTTTTGTGGAACTACAGAAAGACCCCATATGGCTAAAGCAATCCTGAGAAAAACAAAGCCAGAAGCATATTTTTTTATTTCAAACTGTACTGCAAAGCTATAGTAATCAAAACAGTACGGTACTGACATAAAAATAAACACACACAGACCAATGGAACAGAACTGAGTGCCCAGAAATAGGCCCTCACATATAGGGATCAACTAATATTTGATAAGGGAGCCAAGAATATTCAATAGAGAATGTATATCTCTTCAATAACTGGTGCTGGGAAAAGGAGATAAACACAAAAGAATGAAAATAGGATCTTGAAGCAGTATCTGCATAGCCATGTTCATTGCAGCATTATTCACAACAGCCAAAATATAGAAACAACCTAAGTGTCTTTCAATGGATAAATGCAATATTATTTAGCCATGAGAAAGAAGGAAATCTGCCACATGTGACAACATGGATGGATCTTGAGGGCATTACTAAGTGAAATGAGTTAGGCAGAGAAAGACAAATTTTGTATGTTATCGCTTATATGTGAAATCTGAACAATCCAAATTCAAAGAAACAGAGTACACTGGTGTTTACCAGGGACTGAGGGGTGGGGGAAATGGGGAGAGTAGTCAAACTTATAACTTCAAATTGTAAGATTAACAAGTTCTGGGGACCTAATGTATAGCATGGTAATTATAATTAACATTATATTATATACCTCAAAGGTGGTAAGATACTAGATCTTAAATGTTCTCACCACACACAAATAATTATGTGACATGATGGAGCTGTTAGCTAACACTATGGTGGTAATCATTTTGCAATGTGTTAAATATGTCAAACCAACACACCGTATGCTTTAAATTTCCTCAATGTTATGTCAATTATATTTCAAAAAGCTGGGACAAAAATTATAGAAAGTTTAATGTATTACCATGTTTTAAATTTTAAAGTCTTTATGAAATACAAGATTTCAGGGGGAAATGTAAGTTACTGAAACTGACTAGTATTCAAGAATTAGTAGCTGAAGCTATAATCCCCATCTGCCACTCCTTCCCCAAGAACAGCTGCAGTACATAACAGTTGAAATCTTAGGAGATGAACTAGGTACCAAGGGCGTACATGGTCGGTCCTAAATGAGTTAATTTGTCTTTTTTAATGTATTCCCCATAATAAATTAGAAATTAATTAGGAACTACTACTATCCTATTTTACAAACGAAGAAACTGAGGCTCAAAGAGATAAGGCAACTTGTCCAGTCACACAGATAGAAACCAAGAGACTAAAAAAGATATATAAAAAAATTATATCTCCCTCCTAGAACTTGAGGATCAGATCTTACAAGTAATTTCTTTTAAACTTTCTAATCCCAGAGGAACTATTAACTATTCTAGAACATTAAAAAATGAAAAACTACCTAAGTCATTTTATTTAACATAAGTCAAACACCAAAACCTGGGAAAGATATCACACATTTTACAAAGAAAAGCAAAACTAAACTACAGACCACCATTCCCCAAACTGTTCCCCACACCAAAGCTATGACTACTGAAACTTATCAAAATCAATTTCTGATAATAATCCCTGAAAAATCTAGAAATAAAGCACACTTCCTTAACATAAAAATAACATAATGGACTTAGGATTGATCTTAGGCCAACAGTCAATATAATCTTCAATATAAATTTTAGACATTCCCATTGAAATGAGAAACAAAAGTAAATGCCCACTATCATTGCTATTATGTAACACTGGGTGTAAAAATCTAACTAAAACAAATAGGACATGAAACAAATAGAGAATAAAATCAAAAGAAAAAAAAATCACAAAATATTTGCATGGAACTTTTCCAAGTTTCTACATGGAAGACCCAAGACTCAAAAGAATAAATTATAAATAACAATATAATTCAGCAGCACACTGAACACATAAGTTTTTTCATGCCATATTTACTGGCTAAAGAAATAAAACATGGATTTAATAATTTTTTTTAAAAAGCAAAACACATAAAAATTTATTCATGTACTTAATAAACATTTACTGAGCACCTATTATGTGCTAGGCATTGTTCAAAAACTAAAATTATACATGATGACGTGAGTAAAAAGAGACACAACATTTTTGGATGGAAATATGGAATACTAAAAACATGCTGAGACGATCCAATGGAAGAGGAACTTTCAGAAAATGCTAATAAAGTATAAATTTTTATGATGCTCCTAATCTTTAAATAGGTATTCCACTTCTAGAAATAGTCAGAAATGTGCAGAGTAAATACATCCATATAATAATCAGAGTTAAGTTATATAAACAAAAAGTGTAGAAATAACCTAAATGTCAAGAGAAAGAGAATGGCTCAGTAAAATCAATGCACACCTAAATGATTAAATATTACATAGCAATTAAAAGTATCATTTATAAAATGTTAGCAAAATAGGATATTAACAATAAAATGCTAAGAAAGAAAAGATAAAAACTGGGGAAAATACTTCAAAATGTTAGTATCTCTGGGCAGCTGAGTAAGTTATTCTTATGCTTTCCTTCATTTTAAAAAACTGTCTATAATAAACATATGTGTTACTTTTAGAGAAAAAAAAAATCCTTAAGAAATGAGGCTAATCTAGTTACAAAGTCAGACACAATCAGTCCTATATTGAACTGGCTTAGAGGTTAAAATTTAATGAGAATGGCTTTAAAATATAGTTATCACAAGAAAAAAGACTCAAAATCTGAGAAATCTCAACTTTGAAGTATGAGATACTGGTATAGTAGAATCATCTTCCTATTGTAAATCACTTAAGAAGTTATTTAGGTCTGAAGTAATGTAGTCTATTATGTCTTCAACTTCAAAATACACAGTCAATATGTTTATCATGGTCCCTGTATTAAATATGTATTAAATACATACTTCCTAATATTCCATTAATATATACAATTTCAACATTTCATAATAGTAACAATTTTGTTTTTTATTTTTCAGTTACAGTTGACATACAATATTAGTTTCAAGAGTACAACCCAGTGATTAGACATTATATAATCTACTAAGTGATCATCCTGATAAATCTCGTACCCATCTGTAACCATACATAGTTATTACAATATTACTGACTATATTCCCTAGGCTGTACTTCACATCCCATGACTATCCTGTAATACCAACCTATACTTCTTAATCCCTTCATCTTTTTCAACCAACCCCACAACCCCCTCCCACCTGGCAACTATCAAAATGTTCTCTGTATCTATGAGTCTGTTTCTGATCTGCTTGTTCATTTTTTAGATTCAATTGTTGATAGATATGTATTTATGGCCATTTTATTATTCATATTTTTTATTTTATTTTCTTCTTAAAGACCCTTTAGCATTTTTTGTAACACTGGTTTGGTGGTGATGAATTCCTTTAGCTTTCTCTCGTCTGGGAAGCTCTTTATCTGTCCTCTATTCTAAATGATAGCTTTGCTGGGTAGAGTAATCTTGGTTGTAGATCCTTGCTTTTTCTCTCTTTGAATATTTCTTGCCAATTCCTTCTGGCCTCAAAGTTTCTGTTGAGAAATCAGCTGACAGTCTTATGGGAGCTCACTTGTAGGTAACTAACTGCTTTTAAGGTTCTCTCTTTAAACTTTTGCATCTTATTTTTGATGTGTCTTGAAGTGGGCCTCTTTGAGACTCAGCGCTTCCTGGACTTGCCTATTTCCTTCACCAGGTTAGTGAAGTTTTCCATCATTTTTTCACATAGGTTTTCATTCCTTGCTTTCTCCTCCTTCTTGCACCCCCATGATGTGAATGTTGGTATGCTTGAAGCTGTCCCAAATATACTATCCTTTTTTTGGATTTTTTTTTTTTTTCTGTTCTGATTGTTTTCTGCTTCCTTATCTTCCAGATCTCTGCTTCATCTACTCTACTGTTGATACTCTGTAATGTATTCTTCATTTCAGTTAATGTATTCTTCATTTCTGACTGTTTTTTTGCTTTCTAGTTGTTTTTATGTTTCCTCTTTGTTGAAGTTCTCACGAAGTTCACCTACTCTTCCCCTAAGTTCATTAAGCATCGTGATAACCAGTGTTTTGAATTCTGCATCTAGTAAATTGTGTGTCTCCATTTTCTTTTTCTGGAGATCTTTCCTTTGTTCTTTAAGTTCCTTTTCTCATTTTGGCTGCCTCCCTGTGTTCTATGTCTCCTGGGCTTGGTAGAATGGCCTCATATAGTGGATGTCCTGTGTGGTCCAGTGACACAGCCTCCCTCATCACCCAAGCTGGGAACTCCAGGTGATCACCCATCATGTGAGCTGTGTACACCCTCTTGCTGTAGCTGAGCCTTGGTTGTTGTTGGCACGTCACTAGGAGGTATTTACCCCTAGGTCGATCAGCTGCAAGGACTGGCTATGACCACTGTGGAGGATCAGTTGTGCAAGGGGCCAATACCATGAAGCAGGACTTACTTCAGTGGGGTTCTGAAGCCTGCTGAGTCTGTCCCTTGAGTGTTGCTTGTGGGGGTAGTTGGGCGGTGCTTTGACATGGTCTGATGCTGTGCACAGGGTATGCTGGCTCCCAGAAGGGGTAGGTCAAAGTCAGCTGCTGCCTGTGTTCTGCCCGGGGCCACTGGCATGAGTTACAAAGCAATCCTCAGATGGCTGCTACTTGTGCTGGGCTTGGAGGTGCCCAGGTGAGACCAATCTGTGAACCAAGGCTGGTGGCTGCTGCTAGTGCTGGGCCTCTGGCAACTTATTGAGAGATTAAGGGGCATTCTGAGGCCAGATGCTGCTTGTTTCAGAAATTTTAGTAAAGTCTGAAGTATGAGCCAAGACAGGTTGTTCATCTGGAAGAGTCACGGCAAACAGCTTGGGTGGGCCTGCAATTTGGGTGGATCTGGGTCTCAGGGAATCAGGGCAGGGCAAACAGTAATAGCCAGGTTGATGGAGACTCAGATATGGCACCAACTGCCAGCTCTGTGGTGGGGAAGGCTCAGCAAAGCAACAATGGCCTCTGCTAGCACTTCTCTCTGGGAGAAAGCTGCCCTTCCAGCTCTTGCCCTGATTGAAAACAATTCAGTTCCTCCCAAAATGTCCCGGGAGCTTTTGAGCGGCTGCCCCAGTGTCGGAGCTGTGAGCCAAGGAAGTCTGTGCATGGGCCCTTTAAGAGAAATGCCTGGGACTCCAGCAGCCCTCCATCTCACTGAGCCACAATCACCATTGGTTTTTATAGCCAGAAGTTATGGTGACTTCTACTCCTGGCAATGGAACCCTGAGGTGGGCAGCCTGGTGTGGGGCTGGTACTCCTTGCTTCTCAAGGGGAACTCTGCAGCCGTGCTATCCCTCCCAATTTTTACCTGCTACACTAGGGTTTGGGACCAGCCTGTTCCAGATCTCTACCCTCCTACCAGTCTTGGTGTGGTTTCATCACATCCTTACTTGTAAAACTTCTGTTCAGCTAGATTTCAGGTAGTTCTGAATGAAGGCTGTTCTGTAGTTTAGTTGTAATTTTGATGTGGTTGTGGGAGGATTCTTGTACCACACTTACCTATGCCACCATCTTGACTAGAATCCATCTTAGAAAAATTTTCATAGTAGTACTATAAGCTATGTTAATGTGTGTTATCCCTAGGGAATCAATTCTAATTAGAATAGCATATAAAATAGTCCAAAACTTGCATTACTCTATCTCGTGAAAAAATACAACCTTTTCATTAAAATAGTTTTAACAATAAATTTCAAGTATCAACAGACTAGTCATCTTATATTACCATTTCAAAGAATTAATGTGTTGGAAAATAACTGCTAAACTAATTTATTTAGCAGATACTTTTTTTTTCACCTGAAGATATTTTAAGCAGTTAAGAAACACTAATCTGTGAAGCTAGAAGTGGCAGCTTCCTTTTACGGTATAAATGCTTCTAAGATAACAACTGATTTAAATACATAAACTAATAATATAAACCAGGTAACATCTCACCATGATCTTGTTCAATTGATAAAACTCTTTTTTGAAATTGGCTTAAAAACTTTTGTTAAACTCTGTCATACGTCATTTTGAAGACAGCAACAGCTTTTCATTTTGCTTTTAGGTGTTTCATATGCAGCATTTACTGAACATGCAGATACTTATTTCACTCATAGGGTAACGATAATGTGAGAATGCTTGTGTATGCATAATTGAGTTAATGTGTGAATGAGTGGTCAATAGAAATGTCATGTTTTGGAAGAAATAAAAACAATCATTAGCTTACTTTTAAAAGTAACCATTAACTCACATTTTAAAACATTAGAAAAATGAAACTGCTCTAGAAATAAAAGAAATAAGCTACATTTTTAATGAACACTTTATCCTTCAAAGTAGTAACTATAATTTATTGAAGTACTAGACATAAAATGCTTATAACAGTGGGATCTCATTTCAGGTACTTACTGAGACTCAACTTCTTGTTTAATTTCTTGCCATTCTCCATATGGGTTTGATTTTTTATGAGCTTTGAATTTTTCTTCCTTTGAACCTGATGAATTCTGCTCTTGGCTATTTTTTTCTTTCTGTTTTTCTGGTTCAGTTCCTTTATCACTGTTTTTATTTTTTTCCTGAAATATCAAAGTCAAGAAATATCATACTACCACGACAGAAACAAAATTTCTTGCCCAGCCAGCATGGCTCAGCAGTTGAGCATTGACCTATGATGCAGATCACACTTTGATTCCTGGTCAGGGCGCATGCCTGGGTTGCAGGCTTGATCCCCAGTAGGGGATGTGCAGGAGGCAGCCAACCAATGACTCATCATTGATATTTTTCTCTCTCTCTTTCACTCTCCTTTCCTCTCTCTGAAATCGATAAAGGTATATTTTTGAAAAACTAAACATTTCTTTGAGTCTTATTACTGATTTATAAACAATAATATATTAACTCATTTAAACAGTTTAAATTTGTACATAAAACAAATGTACAAAGATTAGGTTTTTCACCACATCTAAAACCACACACCATAGCCAAGGCTGCTTTTTAAAACAGAACATGATCTATTCATGTTCTGCAATTAGACATACACTGGCCTTTTTTATCCTCTTTTCTGTTCTCTCTCCTTCCTTACACATTCAACACTGACCTTCCTTTATACTGTGCTCCTTTTGAGTTTAATGCCATGTGACTGGACCCTTCTACACCCCTTATCTACTTAAAGAACTCTGAAATCTGTCTTTATGTTGAGTACATTGCCAGAACTTTACTGTCCTATATAACTGGTAGCTACATAAAATTAGAAGACACATCCTGGAGGTAAAAGCAGCACCCATGGGAATCCCTGGATAGGGCTGGTGGTTCTATGGCACCCCTTCATCTGGGATAACAAAGCCCTGTGACCCAGTTTAGCAAGTGGAATAGGGACTAGACTTAAGCCTCTTTGCAACTGCACAACTGTGGGTGGCAGTCCTGGGATGCTGTTTTGGTTTGCAATTCTTTGAATGGATATTAACTCATTCCCTCATGCTCCTGCTATCACAGGACTAGGAGTCAGTATCTGCTTTCTCTTAGCAATCTTCATTGTTTCCAGGCCGTGACTTTTTTCTCATAAAACATTTTTACTAACGTCATGATACTTTTTACTTTGATTCTCATGCAATTAAATGCCCCCTCTTCTGAGATTCACAACACCACCTTCTATACAGTTCTCTTCCGTTCCTCCATATATAATCTAATGACTTCTGGCCACTACTCTATATTCACTGATAACTGTGGCAATTCTGGCATCATTCTCCCTATTGAAATTATTGTCATCATCCTAGAGCTTAAAAATTCCCTAGCCTCAGTTTTGTGAGCTTCAAAACTAATGATTTTGGTCTTCACTATACAGGCATACCTCAGAGATATTGAGGGTTCAGTTGCAGACCACTGCAATAAAGTGAGTCTTGTAATCTTTTTGTTGGTGGAGGGTCTTTCCTTCAATTTGTAAAACACGAAATATCTGTGAAGTGCAGTCAAGCAAAGTGCAATAAAACAAGGTATGCCTGTATTAAGCCACCTAATGGTATATATGATAGATTAAAAGTAGTTTGTCCATGCCCGGCCAGGCGTGCCGCAACAGTTAAGCATCGACCTATGATCCAGGAGACTGAGGTTTGATTCCTGGTCAGGGCACATGCCCAGGCTGCAAGCTCAATCCCCAGTAGGGGGCATGCAGGAGGCAGCCAAGCAACGACTCTCATCATTGATGTTTCCATCTCTCTCTTTTTCTCTCCCCTCCTCTCTCTGAAATCAATAGATATGTTAAAAAAAAAAAAAAAAAGTAGTTTTTCCTTGCCCAACCCTCTTTGCTCAGTGGTGAGAGCATTGGCCCAAGGACTGAAGAGTTCCGGCTTCGATTCTGGCCAAGGGTACATACCTCAGTTTTAGGCTCGATCCTGGGTTGGGGCTTGTGTGGGAGGCAACCAATCGGTGTCTCTCTCTCACATCTATGTTTCTCTCTCTCTCTCCTTTCTACCCTCTGAAAAGCAATGGAAAAAATATTCTCAGGTGAGGATTAAAAAAAAATTAAAAAAAAGGTAGTTTGTCCTTGTTTATCTGAATTCTGTAGTATTTTGTTTGCTTGAAATTAATAATATCGGCGCCAGGTTGAATGCCGGGTTACCTAAACTTGACTATGAACACTGTGAAATGGCTACTACTATAAGATCTTTGCTTCTGCTCCTCTACAAACTGGATACATCCCTTGCCCTAAGTTCCACCAAGACTTATTGGGTAGGTAGAAAAATGTCAGACAATGACAAGATCCTAGCTGTGGCCTCAAAGTACCCTCTCTCCAGCATCCTCAATATTCCTTCGCCTCTCTGGCCAGCAATCTCAACCATGGACCAATGCTACGTATCTTGTCTCCTTTGAGACCTGGGCTCCTGAGTGTTCCTGGAAAGGTCATAAAACTAAGATTAGTAATACTGTATAAATTTGTTTTTACTTTCCTACCATGGCTGGGCACTCAGCACCACCTGTCAATCCTCTTAACTTGGTTCATTTCCTCTATCATCCCAGCTCAGTGACTATTTCAATACATTAATGTCAAGCTTACCACAGTTCCTCACTCTCAGCAAGCAATTTTGATTTCTTTATGAATGAGTAAACTGAGACTAAATTGCATGACTCTTTCAATTTCCTCTCTGATACCAACTCATCTGTAGCCATACCTTCTTATAGAAAATCAAAATCTTACCCTCTTACAGAAAATGAGTTTATCCCTTGTTCAAGACCAACCTACCCACCTACCCTTGTTAGTATTCCCTTTCTACCTCCTTTGGGATTCCTCTCAACAAAAACAACACTACCACATCTCTCTCATGATTAATATGTAGCCAACATCCTATCATCTAATTTCTGCTTTCATTTCATATCCAAACCATATATACCACATAGTGAACCACTTTTAATCCCCCTGTAATCTGAGTTCTGCCACCCAAAACTCTGGTGAAACTGCTACAAGGGGATCAAGGACTTCATTACTGCAAAATTCAACGGACATTTTTCTTTTCCTAGGCCTAATTAATCCTTGATGCTCTCTATTCCTTTAACTTCTGGGATATTAAATTCTCATCCTACCTTGTGGGCTCCTCCTTCTCTGCCTGCCATTTAAATGTTTAATGTTCTCCAAGGTCATTTTCCTAGATTACTGCACCCAATCTGAGATTTAAATTACTGCCAGTATGGTGATGATGCTCAAACAGCATCTGTAGCCTAGACATTCTGATTTGCATGTTCAGGCAGCTCTCTCAATGTTACAGAGGAAGCTCAAGCTTAAAAGATCTAAAAATAAACTTACTGTCTTAGTATCAGACAGATAACATTAAATGGTACAACTATTTATCCAGTTGCCGAAATATAGGTCTTGTTTTAAATCTACCTTCTACCAGAAAACTGAAGAAAGTCTGTAGAGCTTTTTGTAAATTGATAAACTTTTGTAAAGAGTAATCCAGAACTTACCTTGAACTTTATTTTTAGCTTTGGTGTGTCTGCAGACACTTCTACTTTCTGTGCTTCCTGTTCCCCATCAGAATCACTATGTGACTCTGATGATTTGGACTCCTCTATGGTTCCAAGTGATTTTTCACTGACTTTACTAGAAAGCAGATCGCCAGAGTATGGAATGAAACCATCGGGTTTTTCCCATCTGGATTCTATTCAACACATTTTAATAGTCATGTTACTTGGTTACCAATTCAATTCAGAAGTAATTCCCACTATAATGCTTTAAATGACAAAACTGTATTTCACACCATTGCTTAATCAAGAAGATAATAAATGAGAGTTCTGTAAGCTCTTGCTCTTGTATCTTTCAGAAATTTATTTCAAACAATCTTAATTCACTAGATGTTATCAACTACAGCCCCGATGGAAAGAGGACTAAGAACTAGGCAATACTTTCTAAGGACTACCACAACTTAACTGACACCAATTTCAGGAAACATATGTAATAATAAGTAAGAACACATTAGATTTCCTGAAATGTATTTACCACAAATATTTCCAGGGATCTTTACAAAGTGAAATCATGCTGTAAAAATCTAAATCAATAGAATTTGTCATTTTTATAGTAGGGGGAGGGGGGAACTCGATTGAACTCTACTGCCACCCAGTGGTTTATTGGGCTTTTAGTCAAATGATAGTATTTCTAATTATCTTGCAGTTATTCTATATTTTTAGTTTAATAAATGGGAGAGGAGTGCTCAAATTTATTGTCCAATTGGGACAGTTTTAAGAGTGAAAGGGGCTCTATTAATAATCACACTGGTACAGATATAAACAGAAACTTTTGAGGACAAATCAATACGTATATTCCGTTTTTAATATAGGGTATTTTCAAGCACTAACAAAAAATAGTACTTTCCTTTGTCTCTATTTCACATAAGTAACAAAAGAATTGCCAGAAAATTAACAATTTTTTAAGCATCTAATATGTACCAGGCACTGTTTTGGGAACTTTATACATACCTGACTCCCACAGAATTCATGATTGTCTCTATTTTACTTAAGAGCACCTATAAACTCAATGACTTGCTCACAATCATATACCCTGTATGAAGCTGTGCATTAAGCTCATATCTAACTCTATAGCTATATTATGTATTACTTAATCTCTACAGAGACTCAGTACCTTAACTTAATTGAGACAGAACCACCGCTATCATTGGGAGGCTAAGTATCCACTTAGAGTTTTAAAGGGCCTTTTCCTCCTAAAAGACTTAATGCTATGCAGAGGGCTTTGGTTGGTAGGAATAAAAAAAACAAAACCCTCAAAAACTTGCCAAAGTTACACCAATATTATAGCTATTTTGGCAACTTTAACTGCAGAATAAACCATCACTTGAAAGCCAGTTTTATGAAATTAAAGTTTTAATTTGAAAACAGATAATAATTAGGTAACAATAATTAGGCATATTTTATAAATACTTATGTAACTGGAACATTATTAAACTGATAAAAATAAAAATTTGGGTAAGAGATTAATCAAAGAATTTATATTCATATACGCATAACCTATGGACACAGACAATAGTGTGGTGAAAACCTGGGGAGGGGGTGGGAGCAGGGTGGAGGGGGTCAATGGGGGAAAAAAGGGGACACCTGTAATACTTTCAACAATAAAGGTAAATTTTTTAAAAAATGAAGTAAAAATTTGACAACCTTAGCCACTGCAAAAACACCATCAGTTTTGTTTTTGAAAAAAGGAAAAGGCAAGTTGATCCAGGTGATTAATATACTTTCCAAAGTAATGATTATATTTCTAAAATAATCATGATAAAAATCAATAATGGTAGAGAAAGTAAAAATGACTCAATTTTAAAAATTTATGAATGTAGTATCAGTTGAGAATTACATAGCATAGTGTAGTATATTACATAGAAAAATCCTTCTATTTTCATTGTATTAATACACACTTGCTATAAAAATACATTTATCATTATATGTACTAAAATCCCCTACTTCAGATTTATCAAGTATAATTTTAGATAGTTAAGGTAATCAAAGGTAATACTTACCTCCTGTTTCTGTATTATAATAATAGGTATAACCATCTTCGCTTAAACCTTCTACCCAAACAGCCTTCCCTGCTGTCTAATAAGAGGAAAAAAACAGCATAGGTGGAAAACAATGGGGTTATATATTAGAGGCAGTATTAGCCACCCTTTCCTTTCCTCTTGAAACCACCCTTTCCTTTCCCCTTGAAATGGGGGTGGTGGTACTGTTCATGGCTAGGAAGCTTGGTTTGTGTTAATCGTAAGCCAATTTTCGGGAAGAGAATGTCTCACCTCTAAAGCTAGGAACAATTTTTCACAGATGGACAGGGGAGATGTGAATGGCAACTAATAATATTTGCCCTGTATGGAGTTTTTGGATAGACATCACTTTTAACTTTTACCCAGTCTTCTAACAAAAGGATTATAGGAAGAAAGGAATAAAGAGTTTGGGATGGAGGGGCTTATTTGAAGGTAAATTTGCTTAATAAAACTCCACTAAGCCCCCCAGAAGCCAATAACTTTAAAGAATAAAGCAAAGAGACTATTAAAGTACTGCAGTTACCTTTTTTAAGTTTCCTTGAAATCCTTCAGGTTTCTCCCACTGAGATGCTTAAAGCAAAATACATTGCATTTATAAAATCTTTTTGCTTAAAAAAAGAAAGTTTCCAAAAAATTCAATTTGGCAAAAATGTACAAGCTATTCAATGTGTAGGTCTATAGTTAAACACTAAGGTATGTAGTTAAAAACATAATTGAAAAATAAAAGGAACCAACATATATCCCAGCAGAACAATACATGTGAATGCTATGGAACCAAGGAAGGACAGAATGATTACAAGGTGCTGGTACTTCCATAAGAAATATTAGAGCCAGGCAGGGCTTCTCTTAAAGATTTCATGAAATTCAGGCTTAATAAATCTGGGAGGAATGACATACAGCCTTTTGACATCTTGGGAGGGGAGAGTGAGAAATGGAATGAATGACTCAAAAGAGGAACAAGATGAAGTATGCAGGAATTAAAAAGTATTGCAGAGAAAGTAAATAAAGTAGGGTGGTGAAAAAGGAAGCAAGCAATAGGCACTAGAAGGGAGAAAAGACATAACAGTTTCTATATAAATTTTAAAAACATAATCCCTAGCATAGGGACAGAATGATTACAAGTCATTCTGATTATGATTATAATAATTTATGATTCATTGCTAAACTATAACAAGCACTTCATTTAAGGCGCAATGCAAACTGAATTATTATTACTATTTCTATGTAGTCTGAAACTGACTGTGACTCTAAAGATCATAATAATGACAATAATATTGATAGTCCACAGTTTTCTTCATGATTAACTCTTTGATCTCCTTTCCTGCCTTCCTGTCCATTCTTAACTTTTTGTGTGTGGCTTTTCTTCTATTCATTCCTTTAATATATGTACTACCCACCGTGTTACTCTTTGTTCTCTTTTTTTCTCTTGTAATCTTACATACTCCTAGAAATTAACATAATAACTACATTCCAGACTCATTTTATCTTCCTAACTCCCAACTCTAATCAATTAGCTACTGAAAATTGCCACACGAATATTCTAGTTACCTCAACCTCAACATATCCAAAACTGAATTACTGCTCCACTTAAACTGTTTCCCTATTTTATATTTCAGTAAAGGGCACCATCATCCTCCCAACCTTCCATGATATGGCCCCAACCTATTTTTCTAGCCTCTTATACCATGACATTGTTGAAGAACTTTATGCTTTACCTCCACCAGATAATTATTTCCCAAACTTTCAAACCTTCTTTATTCTTTTTTTTAAT